>NW_028288706.1:2400000-3775000 GCF_059628265.1 Tinamus guttatus | reverse complement strand
TGGTTCAATGTCCTTGCATGGATCCCTCCCCATGCACCGCTCCCATTCCCATGCAGGGCTCCCGTCAAGTGCACAGCTCTGTCCCCACACCAGCTCCCACCCCATGCATGGCTCCTGCCTTGTACCCCGCTCGCATGTCCGCTGCCTCAGGCTCCTGCCTTCCCTTTCCCGCTGCTCGCTGGCCGGAGGGCGGCTGCCGGAGGAAGGGCTGCCGGGGCTGCGGCAGGGATGTGCAGGGAGCTGCCTGCTCCTCATGGGGCTGGCAGGGTCCCGCTCCCACCAGGCACAGCTGCCCCCTCACTGTGCGAAGCGGCTGGTGGCGGGTGCAATGGGGCTGGTGGCCGCTGCCAGCCACCAACGCCACGTGCGCCCCAGCAGGCATGACCATGGAGGAGGTGCGGCGCTACGAGCGGGAGACGCAGGAGGCCACCAACGAGCTCGTGGGCCTGGTGGCACCCACCATCTCGGTGAGCGAGGCGGGGCCGCCGGCGGCGCCGCGCTCAGCCCCCGCCAGTGCCCCCTCCACCCCGCTCACCGACGACGCCCCCGACTTCCTCGCCGCCCCCAAGAGCCGGCCCCGCAAGAAGTCGGCACCGGAGACGCTGACACTGCCCGCGCTGCGGGAACGCGCTGGCGCCGAGTGAGGCCTGCGCCGCCCCCGGGGTCGCATCCTGCTCCTTCGGCCCGGCCTCCCGTGCCGGCCCGCTTTGGCGGGACCTGGCCGAGCAGAGGCGGTTGCAGTGGGGCTGTGGCACGCGGGGCCGCTCGGAGAGTCTTGCTTGCCCGGTGCCCCGCGAGGCGCGTTCGGCGCCAGGGCCGGCTGCCGGCGGCAGGCACGGCAGGCACGTGCGGGCCGGCCCGGCAATGGGCTCTGCTCCCCCTCGGCGCCCCGTCAGAGGCCGTGGCTGCGGCAGGGCCTGGGGCAGCTCCGGGCCCCGTTTTCTTTGGAAAAACAACGGCCTTTTCAGAAATAAAGCTGAAGACGGGGTGGCTGGAGCTGGTTTATTTGGCTCTGTGGAGGAGGGAGTGTTCAGCACAGGGTGCTGGCTGGGTGCATGCAGGGGTACCCAGCGACGTTGCTTGGGCAAGGTGGTGTCCAGTGCCCAGGTACACCTTGTGTCACAGGGCTTGTGTCACCTCGGGCTCAGCCCTGGTGCCTGGGAGAGCCACCTAGTCCCCGCCGTCCTCTTCCAGCTCCTCGACGTGCGGCCCGTCGGGGCCCACTGGCCCCAGGCAGGCGATGTAGTAGGAGCTGCAGTAGACGGGCGCCTTGTTGGGGCTGGAGTAGACCTGCTCGGGGCGCAGCGAGGCGAAGGGGTTGGCGCCATAGCCCGTGATGCGCGTCTCCAGCTCCAGCAGGATCTGCAGTGAGGCCTTCAGCTCCTGCTCGCTGTGGGGAGAGGACCCGGGCGCCTTTACGGGCTGGCTGCGCCATGGCCAGGCTGCCCCATGCGGGCATGAGCGGAGGGGAGGAGGGTGGCACTTACCTGTAGACGGTGAAGAGGGTGGGCAGGCGGTAGTCACGCAGCAGCAGCAGCGTGGGCAGCCAACCCTCCATGAGGTCGGGGCAGGCGTGGAAACCTGCAGCGGGGACAGTGTGGTAGGCAGGAGCGGCCAGGAGGACACCCGCCAGGTCCCCAGGCCGGACACCACGCCAACCCACCAACCTAGGACCTGGAGCCCCAGTGTAGGGAGCCACTCGGGTCCCGCTCGCAGCCCCATGCCTGCAGCCTGGCTCTGCTCCCACCAGCTGGCTGCTGGCCTTGAGCCTCCACACGAGGTGGCACCTCACAGGCCAGCTGGTCCCCGGCAGCATCTGGTTTCGAGGCTTATACACGCTCAAGCAGGAGCTAATAGAGCCGGGAGCCCTGACAGACTCCGGGGCCATCCCCGCTCCTCCCCGGACTGGCTCAGCTCCATGCACCTCCTCGCCGCGCTGTCCCACGGGCACTCACCCGGGTGGAAGCCCACCACCAGGTCAGGACGGGCAGCCTGCTGGGTCTCCACGAGGCCTTCCCAGAAGTCGTGGTAGAGGCCCTTGTAGCCGCTGAGATAGACCCTTCCCCGGGGCCCCAGTGCCGCTAGTGGTGGCCTCATGATTGGCCCGTCGACCACATCCACTCCCACCATGACCACCTCCATGCCCTGGTGCCCTGGGAACATCCGCGTCAGCTCGTCGTAGTCCGTCACCCGGGTGTTGAGGGTCTCCACATGAGATGCCCCCACGACGTGCACGGTGAGTGGCCTGGCGAGGGGCTCGATGCCGAACAGCCGCAGCCCCAAGCCGATGGTGACAGGCCGCGAGTGGAAGTCCGTGACGAGACGTTTGATGGACTCGCGCAGCTCTCCCTCCTCCGGCCTGGGCTTCCCGGCGTTGGCCCAGAGCAGGGTCATGTAGCGCCCACCCAGGATGGTGGCCAGCTTCTCCTCTAGCTGTCCCTGCATGGCAAACCAGTCCTCCCAGCCCTTGATGTCCTGGACAGGCTTTGTCCAGGTCTCGGTGGGGAAAGGGATGTCTCCTGCAGGAGGAAGTATGCTGGCTTTCAGCAGTGCCCCTGCAGGGCCTGTGTCCCCTGATACAGACCTGAGCTGGCACCAAGAGTGCAGGGACACCCATCATGCCCTAGACCCTGTGCTGGGCCCATTCTTTTGTCTGGGCCAGGGGTGACTGGAGGTAGGACAGGCTCCGAGCAGCAAGGAGCTGGGGCAGCAGGGACACAGGCTGCAGCGCACCCAGGCACCCTATGTCCCTCCGCTCGCTAGGGCCAGCGCAACTGCCAGGGACAGGCCGATGGGAAGCACCCCAGACCCTCCGAGTCCAGCCTGAGCACCCATGGGAGCAGGGTCACCACAGGGCTGAGGAAGCGTCCCTCTCCTACCTGTGAAGACGAGCCACTCCACCAGCCGGTCCAGGGCCACCAGTTTCAGCTTCTTGCAGAACTTCTTGTGCAGCGGCCAGTTGGCGCGCTGGCACGCCACGCCGCAGTAGTACACGTTCTGGCACCTGACGAGAGCAGCAGTGTGATGAGTCTCGAGGAGGCCAGGCCACCAAGGCCTGTCCTGGGCAGTCGGCTTCCCTGCCATCACCCCAGGGCCACCTCATTTGGGACAGCTGAGCCCTGTCTTGGGGAAGAGCCTGAAAGCGGCCAGCAGGACCACGGGAGGCATCAAGGCTGGACAGTGCATGGGCAGCACCCCAGACTTCACCCCACTGTTGTTCCCTTTGCCACCAGCCCACAGGCTGTCCTGGGAGCCAGATGACACGTCCAGCCTCATGCTGGGGGACCCCCTCCTCTCCTACCTCTTGCATCGACGGAGACTTTTGGGGTCAGGAAGGGCATCAGGGAGTTTCTTGCACTCAACACAAAACTTGAAGGTGTCCTCCATCTTCTGGAACATGTCAAAGTAAGTGCGGATGCCAAAATCCCTGCCCTTCTTCTTCCCATCCATGGCAGACCTGAGGAGCCCAGAGTACACGGTGATGAGCAGGGTCCAACCCTGCCACAGGGGTTTCAACCATGTCCTCACTGCAATCATCCTGGAAGCGGCCACACCGCCTTGCTGTCATCACAAGGTTCATGTCCTGTCTAAGAGCTGCCTGGGGCTTCAGCCCTCACAACTGCCGTCCTGCTCTGGGCTGCTTTGGGAATGAGGCGCTGCCCCAATGAGCGGTGGGATGTGTGCGGGGTACGTGGCTGGTCAAAGCCACCTGCCTGCGGGCTGAGCTAGGCGAGGCGGGGAGCCCTGGGCACCCACGGGCGCTGCAGCTGGAGGGACCCCTGGGGACACCGCCATGGGGAGCTGCCCGAGCCGTGCGCACTCACTTGTAGTCGTCGTAGCTCTTCATGTTGAGCTTCTGGAGGATGACATGGGACAGGCCTGGCACATTGCTGTCCATGGCTTGGAAGCCCAGGGAGTCCATGTGGGGCCCTGCGGCCTGAGCTGCTGGCTCCTTGGTGGCCTTCTTGGCGCGGGCGGTTTTTGGTGCAGTGCCAGTGTTTCTGTGGGCCATGCCTGCTGCGGGTAGCCACGCAGAGGGGTCCGGACGGGGCCGGGGCTGGCTCAGACGTCCCCCCGGCTGCCACCGGCTCCGCACTCTGGATGCACCTCCTGGAACTTGCAACCAAGGGCTGTGCTCAAATGTCAGCCCCCAGGAGATGGTGCCCCCCGGAGCGTGCGGCCCCTCCGGCAGGAATCCGATAGCGAAGCTATTCCGGTCATCCCCTCCCAGCCAACAGGCCAACCGCTTTCCTCCTGGGCCCGGCACCCAGCGAAAGGAGCCAGGGCCGGGCTGGGCGGCAGCCGGGTAACCCCTTCTGCCCCGGATCCCACTCATGGTACCCAGCCAGCCGCAGCCTGGACACCCCGTGTGGGGCTGAGTCCTCAGCTCTGCCATCCTGGAGCAGGGATTGCTCCGAATCCCTTATTTGTCACCCCAGAGCGGGGACTGCTCTGAGCCCCTGGCTCTGTCCCCTTGGAGCAGAGATGGCTCTGAGCCTCTGGCTCTGCCACCCCAGAGCGCCATTGCCATGGC
This sequence comes from Tinamus guttatus, assembly GCF_059628265.1. Taxonomy (NCBI): domain Eukaryota; kingdom Metazoa; phylum Chordata; class Aves; order Tinamiformes; family Tinamidae; genus Tinamus; species Tinamus guttatus. The sequence continues at coordinate 3,770,466 of NW_028288706.1, read as the reverse complement.
TGGAGGGGACGGAGCACCTCGTCCCCGCACCTCCCCTCCCCGTTCCCTCCGTCCCCATCAATCAGAGAGGGGAAGCCAGGGAGGGCAAGCTCCGGAGGGCCGGTTCCAGAGGGGGTAGAGAGGGGAGCGCAGGGTCGGCAGGGCGGGGGGGAGCGGGTGCCATGGGTGCTGGGTGCCGTGGGACTCACCTCGTCCTCTGCCCGTCCCTGCCTCTCCCAGAGCACACGCTCTTACCCTGGTGCTTGGGCAGTGTCTGCCCGTGCCTCTGGGATCGCTTCCCAGCGACAGGAACGCCAAGGGGCAGCTCCCAGCTAAGAATATCCCGCGGCGCAGGCCTGCAGGGCCACGTGCCTCGGCGGCAAGGGCAGCACTGCCCCGGGTGGACCAAGCAGGCACTGGGCTGCAGGAACCGATTGGGCATGGGGTGCTCTGGGCTGCAACTGGGCTGCCAGGGGTGGGAGCTGGGGGCTAGAGGAAGCAGGGGACTGGGGGGCCATGGGACTGGGGAGCCAGGCACCCCACTCCCCCAGCCCACCCCTCCCTGCAAGCCCAGTCATGTGCCACCATGGGCCCTTGTCCCCTGATCCTGCTCTGTGCAGCCCAGTGGGTCACCAGCTTGGCATCACTCCTGCAGTTGGCATCAGGACTTGGGCTTGTGTCTGTCCCCTACCAGGGGACTCTGGCCCTGAGTGAGGACACAGGTCATGGGGATGCCTGGCAGCAGGGACGACAGGGGCATGAGGTGCAGAGACATGGAGGCATGGGGCTGTGGAGCATGGGCATGCAGAGCCGGGGGTGCAGGTCATGAGGACATGGGCTGTGCCGACATGGGCACTAGGATGTGTAGCATGGGGATGGGGGGCACCGGTCACTGCGGTGAGCAGCACGGGGACGCGGCACACGGGGACGCAGGGCGGCGCGGGGCGGGGACACAGGGCGCCCCGCAGCTGGCCGGGGCTGCCCACACCCGACATGGCGGCCCCTGCGTCACGGATTCCCTTCAAAAGCGCGTGACGGCGGGCGGCGCTCTCGCGAGAGGCGCGGGTCGCCGTGGTTACGGGACGCGCGGCGCCCGAGCACGCAGGTAGGCCGCGGGTTCGCGACCCGCCGCCGCCCGGCCTGGCCCGGCCCCGCCGCCTGGCCCCGGGCCTGCCCTTTCCCTCCTCTCTGTGCCGCAGGGTCATGGCAGCGGCTGGCCGGAGAGGGTCCTTGGCCACGCCGGCCCCGACGCCTCTGCCTGCCTCTGCCGCCTCCGCCTCTGCTGTGGAGCCGCAGCCCGTGCCCGGCCGGACGGTGCAGGTGGCCGTGTGGAGTGTGCAGGGCCTGGTAAAGCCCCGTGGAAGCGGCGCTGCGGTGTTGGGATGCGGGTCGTGGTGCTGTGGCCCCGTTACAGGAGTCTCTGTCCCGGGAAGGAGCGGGGCGAGAACACACCGGGGCCGGAGGACCCCTCCGAGCCGGGGCTGCAGCTCCCCATCCCCGAGACACCACGTTGCGCTGCCCCGAAACGCGGCTCTGCCTGTATCTTCCTTGCTGTGCGGCACTGATGGCTTTTTAGGGCTAATCAAAAGCGTATATCGGCAAGACAGATGCCTCTTAAAAGAGAGTGTCCATTGTCCTTGGGTACAAAGCCAGCTTTCCATCCGCATAACGGCCATTTAAATTGCATTGAAATCTATAGGATGGCTCTGGTTCTAGCAAGGCAGCAGCTTCAGTGCTGCTACGATGTAGGAGTAAGCGTTTGGATCAAAACCTGAGCGTGACGGTTTCCATGTGCCGCGTGATGCGCTCGGCTGCTCTTAAAGACATCAAGAGGAACTGGCATTTAGGAGGCAATGCGGAGGAGAAGCGGCACCGCTGCCGCAAACAGAAACATGCAAATCTCCGCTTCTGCTCTGGCAGCAGTCAAAAAAGCAACCCCAAACCCATCTGTCTGTTTCTCTGACATTTGTACATTGTAGTACTTGAGTGCCTCTCGCACCAAAAGATTCAGCAAACAGCGCCTAAGAGGAGAATTACAAGATAGCAAGAGGGAAAATGATACTGAAAACAGTAGATGGTGGTCTGATTGCACCTGGAATAGGGCATGTGCCTCCTATTGCTCCATCTTAGGAAAGGCAGTAGCAAAAAGGAAGAGGGCTACAAAGGTCCTCTAAGATCAGCAGTATGAAGGAAAAAAAAAAAACCCTTGGACAGGAAGTGTGGGAATCCATTTAGCTAAAGGAGATATAAGATGAGAGAGGAATGTGGAATAATGAATGTTACAGAGGAGAGAGAGAGAGAGAGAGAAAAAAAAAGGTTAATTGAATTCTTTTATTTAGCTGTTCATGTAATATATGCTCAAGGAGACAGTCAAAGGGACTGGAAATTAAAACCAAGTGAATGAAATCTCATTTTGTGCAAAAGTCAATATGGAATTGATTACCCTGGTGAAATGGAGATGGGAAGCTCAGGGACAGACCCAGGCATGTCTGTGGCCCGGGATTAAAGACCAGCGTGGCTTGGGCATGTCAGCCCTCATGCTCGGGGCGCTGGCCACCCCCTGGCCGGGCAGGGGAAGCTGTTTCTTGTGCAGGGCCACTTGTCCCTACCCGTTTCCTCCCCGCGCTTGCTGGCAGCGCTGAGGCAGTGCCGGTGCTGCCCGTGCCATGCGCCCCGTGCCTGGTGCGCTGGGCTCCCGCTGCTCCCCCTCACCTGCACGCAGGCATTTGACCCCCCCATCTCTATTAATGCCAGCTGGTGTCAACAACCCCGTGGGCATCGCAGCGTGGCAGAGTGGAACGGTTCCCTCCCAAGGACAGGGAGGGGTGAGCTCTTGGCAAGGCTTCTGCTTCCCCATCCTTGTAGGGAACAGCCAAAGTGCCTAGTATACCCCCTAGGCCACAACCAACCCTCTCCCCCGGGGCAGCTTTGATGGGGGCCCTGTGCTGTCGCCCCGCTGCTCACGGCGCTGTCTGGGCTTGACAGAAAGGCAGCAAGAGCGACACGCCGGTCACGGCGGTGAGCGCCGAGTTCAACGGCGCGCTCCTGGGAGAGTCCCCCAAGGTGGAGGTCTCGCCGGATGGCACTGCGGAGTACAACTTCACAGCCAGCTTCGAGTACTGCCCCGAGGGGCCCAACTCCCTGGACAGCATCGCGCAGAGTCCTGTGCTCCGTAAGTGCCTGACGCTGGCTCTGCTTCCTCCTCCTCTTCCTCCTCGTGCTCCCAGCGGCTCCGCTCTGCCGCAGGAGTCGCACGTTCAAGAGTAGCACGGGGGCCTCCACACCCCTGTTCTCATCCCTGCTGGCCACCAGCGTCTCCTTTCATGCTGGCTCCTGAGCTTTGCTCGCCCTGCCAGCCGTGGGGGATGAAGTAAGAGGGTTTGCCAGTGTTGACACAGACCCTCTGCAGCCCCCGTCTCATCTCGTTGCTCTTAACCACTGACCCAACACTCACCGAGCAGTTCTGCCAGCTCCCGTCTATTTTTCTCCACAGTGACAGTGATGGAAGTGTTGCCAAAGGAGAAGAGGCAGAGGGAGGAGAGGACAGTGCCTCTTGGCCAAGCTGTGGTGGACCTTCTACCTCTGCTGCAAGGTACAGTGTAGACTTCCAGAAGTCTCCATGGTCGCTCGCTGCTCTGGATCCTTCCATACTGATACCTTGCTGTACTTTACCTTCTGTTGACAAATGGGCTTCTTACTGTCTGCAAAAAGTTGGCCCTTTGGGGAAAGAGGATGACACTAGCAACTCAACTTCAGGAGCTAGGCCCTGATTTCTTGACAAGGGGTCTCGTTTTATGCTGTTCGCGTTCTTCTTTCTTCCCAGGACAGTGTTCATTTAAGGTCTCGGCTCCTTTGTATGCGGTGCCTACCTCTCCATTAGAGAGCGTTTCCCCAGAGGCCAAGGTATGTGGAATTTGGAAGTGTTCCTTCTCTCATTCATCTCCAGGCCGCTCTTTAATGGGAAGGCGAGTGTGACTCAGCCACCTAGCACATCGTGTATATGTTGTGGCCCTATATATTAAAAGCTTGGGGCCTTTCCGACTCCCATTGACGTCTGTCCCAGGTTGCTTATGATAGCTGAGGTAGAGTTAGGAAATGCTAATGTGTGCAGCTCCCAAACTGCCCTGGAAAAAAACACTCAAGAGCCAAAGTATAGTGCTGAAAAATCAGTAAAAGGCAAAGGCAGGATTGCCTGCCCACCTTCATTAGTCTTCCCTTCTGTGGATGAAATGTCTCAGAGTCTGTTATTACACATTTTTTACTGCTATTCCTGCAAGGTCCTCACTCATTCAGCAAGCTGAGAAATACTCGGTGAATAAAACAGTGAATGAAGTATGAGGCTGGGGAAATGTATCTAATTTTGCAGTGGCACCGCAGGTGGATTGGATTGTGGATATTGCGTTGACTTTTCGGCATTTAAGAGATGTTACCTGATAAGTAAGGGCAAGAGCCTGCCCATTAAGGAGGGAAGATAATAAATGCTGAACAGCTGTTTTTTTATTGCAAGTCATGCATCCCTCTAGGGTTGGGACAGTAATTAAAGCCTGTCCACAATGTGTGGCGAAAGGGCAGGGCGCAGGTGCCTGCAGCTCTGCATCGGGAGGAGTTCATCCCCACGCTCTCACCATGGCTCGTTTCATTAAACCCTGCTTGTCTGTATCCTGTGCCCTGAGCAGCTTCTGCTTTAAACAAGTAGCACAAGTCAGACATGACAGACGGATCATGAGATTTGTTTCCTGTGTTGGTCTGTCTTCTTTTCTATCTGAAGAGACGACTAAGATACTATTATGCATCCTGGCCTTGGTTTTCTGCTTACTTCTCCCTCAAGAGGAAGAGAATTATAATTGTCTGGCTAGTGCCTCTAGTTTATCCTTGTCTTGCAGTGTGGCCTTGAAGTGTCTGTGTGCATCCAAGAGCCCTTGCTTTCTGCAGCTCAGCTTTTAAATGGTAATCTCCTGAGTGTCACCTTGGAGGCAGCTTATTCTGTCCCCGAAGCGTTTGTTCCCACTGGACCCCTGCAAAACTACCTGGCTTGCCTGCAAATGCCAGCGGTTGGAGAGGTGAGAATTGGTCCAGGTGTGGTGAGTATCCCATATGCGCAGCCTGGAATGAGTGACCAGGTCCATAGGAGTGCACAGCTGTTCCTGTGCTGGTGCTACAGCAGTGTCTGCTGTGATTGCTCATGGTCTCTGTGGTGCAATGTGCTTCTCTGTGAAGGTCTGTGTGTCTTGTGTCAAGATTTGGCTTGAAATGAGCAGGATTTTTCCATGTGGCTGTTACTTTTTTTCTCTTCACCTCTCTGTGTGCATGTGGTGGGGGGTTCTTTCCAAGCCAGGCCCCAGCACTGCTGCTTTGCTTTGTTGGAGCCAGCTCAGAGCAGCTGGCATTTGCTCCTGCTGAGAATGAAAGTCCTTTCACTCTTATGCCCCTCTAGAAAGAAATCCTCTTGATCTTCAAAAATGGAATCCCGAAGCTTGGTGGCGAAAAAGAGCCATTACCTCGGCCCAAAAAATGGCCACTTGGCAACATCATGGCCTCTGGTGCTCTCAACATACCCAACTCCTTCATTGTCGGTGGCCCTTATGAGGAAGAGGATGGAGAGCTCAACAGAAGAGAGGTGAGAAAGGACTAATAGTGTCATAGTTGGCTCTTAATGCTAATGTAGCAGCTGCCCTGTAGCACCACGGTCCATTGCTCTGCTGGGATGTCATTTGCATGGTGAGTTGGATGCCTCTCCGTCTGCCCCAGGCTCTCTTCCAGGGAGAATCTGTGGCGGGTGAGGAGGAAAACTTTGGAGTTTGCTCTCCTGGCTCTGCCACGTGCTGTTTCTCACAGGACAGAGAGTTCAGGGTCCAGTCAGAAAGCATGAAGAAGAGAATCGTATGGGACACAGAAAGACGCTGCTACTTGGATCCTGCTGCAGTACTTGTGTAAGAGAGCTGAAAACCTCCCTTCCAACACTGAGCAGTGGGGAAAAGCCACCCTAGAATTCACTTAGTCTAGTGACTTGTCTTAATGGTGACATGCTGATGTTCTCAGACCTCTTACATGGTCAAACCGTGGCTCTGTCTTGTCTCCGAGTATCTGCTTGCTGCAGGTATTTACCTGAGCAAAAAAAGCAGCTAACTGCCTCTCGTTGCTGGCAGCAGCTCCCTCTGCCACACTGGGAAATGATGCTCTTTGTGACTAATCTTGTTCCTACTCACCCCTCTTCAGGACTGTAATATACAGGTTTGAAGGATGGGGCAGCAGGGATATTGTCAGCAGACGTGGAGTAGGGTGGCCCAAACAGCTCTCCTCCTAACTCCCACTTGAGTTTTGCTAAATGGCCAATATATTAAAACCCTCTCACTCTATCATTTGTTTTTGATTTTTCTTTTTTTTTAATTGGACAAGCATTACCTATTATGGCTCCAGATAGTCTTGAGTCTGGGATAAATACCCCATTTCTCTTCGAAGCCTGCCATGTTCCTGGCCTCCGCCGCATCCTGTGGCCATGACTTTCACAGCCAAATTACTTCTTATGTGTGGAAATATTCCCTTCTATCTGTTTTGAATTTTTTTTTCCTTAACACTTTTGTCAGCCTGCCTGCCAGTTTCAGAGTTATTAGGCACATTGAATGGGAGCTCAGGGTCTCCTTCCTCTGTGTAATTCAGGATTTATACCAATGTTAATCATGTTCCATTATATTTGCTTCATTTCTGAAGTAACCAGACGAGGGAGAAAATCCAGTGGTGTTGCCCTCACCATTGTTTTATAGCTGTTAGTGCCATAAATTCACACAGCACTAGATGGAGGGGAAAATGTGCCAGACAGGAGCCCTGCTGCAAAGTGCAGATGCTTGGATGCCCAAGGGTACTCACGTTCTCACATGGCAGAGGGTGAGAGCCAGCACTGGGCTGCACAGAGCAGAACCAAGGGCAGTGTGGCTAGTGAGGGAGAGCTCTCTTGCTTGGTTTGTGCCGCTCCTCAGTGCCCTCTCCTGTGTTCAGCCTGCAGAAGCGCATCGCAGAGTGCCGCTACTGGCCCGTGGAGGTCTGCAGGGTGCCTTTGGTCCCTCCCAGTAAAGGGAAGAACAGCAAAGTTGACAAGGTAAAAGTGAGGAGTGATACATTGTTCTGGCTACTGGGGAAGTATTGTATTATGATGCATTCCTTTAATGTCTATATATACCTCAGCCAGCTTTGAGCTGGCCAAAGGGAGTCAGAGGGCTAGTGGCTTCATTGAGTAATCAGCTTTATAGCGCTGTTAAATAAACAAAGAAAATATTTTTTCTTACAGCATGCCAATCTCTTGATAATGGTCTGAAGTAGCTTGGTGAAAGGGGCCAGGGAGGAGGTGCTTTTGGAGAGCTGGATTAGTTTGCTGAGCTTATCTAAAGGGGATTTCAAGTATCTTGAAGAAATTCATGCCCTCTTACTCTGGATGCAAATACGTTATGCTCTTCCACTTAAACTGGGGTGCTTCGACTAAGAAGTAGCTCCTTAGCTAATGGTTCTGTTCCTTGTGGTTGACCATGGTCCTAGTCTATTCCAGTGCAACATCACCCTGATTAGTGTAAATCACGTTCAGCCCTCAGCGGTGCCCAGATTTTGCAGTATATGTGTCCATAGTTCCTCCTCACTTACCCTCAGCAGCCCAGTGCTGGCCCAGAGTCTCAGACCTCATTAGGTACCTGATTTCTCACAGACCTGAAATGCTCACAATTCCAGGAGGGTTGTTTGGATTTCTTACCTAGAAGTCAATAAATTAGCAGGTATATCTTGAAAGGACCATCCTGGGCTGTGGCACACTGTAGTGTGGGCCCTGCAGAGATGGGAGTAAAATTTGGATTCTGCATATAGAATGACTCTGTTTTTTTTTCTTCCAGGCTGTCTCGGCTCTGTGCCAGTGACACAGAGCCACTGGCTCATCAGTTTGGTGTGTGGCCTTTACTTAATGGGATCAGTGACCTTGTTTGCTTCAAGAGAGTAGCAGTCAGTTCAGTAACTCTGTCCCTTGCTCTGCGTTTCCAGGGAGATGACGATGGACAGATTTTCTTCCATGGTGTGGCATATATCAACATGGTGCCTTTGCTCTACCCCGGTGTGAAGCGGATACGAGGGGCTTTTCGTGTCTTTGCCTATAAAGACAGCGAGGTGTTTGAGAAGGTGAGTGCAGGCCAGGCTCCGTGCCACCTCTGCTGCCTGGAGTTGGGCACAGTTGGTCTGTGCCCCACTCAGCAGCTGCCTCTGAGACTTCTCTGCCCTTCTCCTGATGGAGAAGACAAAATAACGCAAGCTTTTAGGCTCAAGCTTCTCGAAGGCAGGGTGTTTCCAAGTAGAAGCTGTGAGAGAGCAGGTTTGGGGGCTGAGGGGGAGCTCTGAGTCTGGCTTCACTCTTTTCCCTGGCAGCAGCTGAGCAGTGAGAGTGGTAAGAACGCTCCTCGCTCCCCAGTTGCGAACATGGGCAAATGAGCTGTGCTGCTGAGAAGAACAAACAGCGTACACTGTCTCCAAAATGATAGCGTTACCCCAGGCAACGACCAAAAAAGCTGTCACTGGAGCTCTTTCAGCTGGAGCTCATGGAGGTTTATTTGTCTTTTTGTTGCTCCCCCCATGTTACTAAAAGTGAGAGTTACGTCTCTGTTTTCCCACAGTACTCCCAGAGCAGATCTGAGCTAGTTTCAGGAGGGCAGATACACGGGCTGGTTTCACTGCCCACTTCACCCTCGGGGCTGCGTCTAGTCTGCAGAAGTTGGGTGAATTGCAGCCCTTCTCCTTGCACCCATGTCACTGCTGGGTGCCGGCTGGTGAAAGGCAGGGCACCTAGCTGTACTCTGGTGTCTGCTTCACAACATCCCATCTGCAAACAACAGCCAGTTGGCTGCACGGTACTGCTTGTCCTCTCGCATTTGTCACGGGGTGTATTCACACGTTCTCGTCTCCTGCGTTTCTGGAGGCTTTGAGCTGCTCCTTGGTCTGGACAGCACCTGGTACAAGTGCTCCATTCTCTCACCAGGGTTCCCTCAGCTCCTACCAGCCCAGCTCTTACTGCACTAACAGCTGGGAGGCAGCAGCCTGTCTTGGTGGTCAAGCAGTGTGTAAACACAACTTCCAAAAAGCCAGTTCCACGTGATTCCCTGATGTGCGTCAGGGAAACTGTTCCACAAGGGAAGGTGAGCCAAGGTTCACTGTAGGGCAGCGACTTCACCAACGAGGAGCAGTCAGGTTGATTTAACAGTCGAGATCACTGGGCAAGTTCATGGGGATGAGGCAGGTGCAAGATGAAGCCAGGAAATCAAGCCAATGGATTAGGACCAGGGCAGTACATAGCACTAGCATATCTGCCACAAAGCTCAGGCAAGAATTGAGGGCAAGCACCTTGATTTGAATGCAGTTCTCAAAAGAAAACAGGGAAGCCCCTACGGAGGCTTTCTCATGCAGCTCTCTTCATAGCAGTCTAATATGAGGTTGCACAGCTGCATGTATCGGAGGTGGCACTGAGCACAGGCAGCTAAACCCTTAGGAAGGAAGGAAGAGGCTGCAGAGCTTAGCACCTATAGAATCTGTCAATGTGCTTTGCAATGGGAGAGGTTAAAGCAAAAGGTTGGGGAAGCCCAGTTTGTCCCTTGATTCTCTGATTTTCTTTTTCTTTTTTTTCCCCAGACTAAAAGTCAGGTCAGTGTTTTCCGGGATCTGAAGCCTCAGATCAGTCTAATCAAGGAAGGACAATGGACCCCAGGACTCAGTCCCCCCCTTTCCAGAGCTATTTCCAGTAAGATACAGAGGGAGGATAAAGAAAAAATCATCAAAGATAGGGAAGCCATCAGGAAGGTAAGGTCCAGAGAGGCACAGCCCATTTGCTGACTTCAGAAACAGCGGGGGGGAAATGCAAAAAGCAGGGGGCACAGGGCATCGACACTGCATTTGGAGAAGACTGCTCTGCAGTTGGTGAGGAGACCTCAGTGCGTGATGGAAGTTGTGGCAGCCAGGCTGGACAGTCTCTCCCACCCTCTGGGAATAAGAAAGGAGGCTGTGTGCTTCTTGCTGGAGCAGTCCAGCTTCAGATAGCAGTGGCAGCTCCTTCTCAGAGCTGCACTCCAGAGCCACTGCTGTCTAGGGGAGACACATTCCAGACCCAGGGAAAACCCCAAGAGCTATAGAGCTGTAGGGGATAGAACCACTGGGGCTCAGGGTCAGTCTTTGCAGCTCAGCTGCTTTGCAAAGTGGAGATCCATGATATGGAATGAGGCTTACAGACCTGTTTTCTGGAGGTCAGTGTCTCAAGATAATTCTCGATTAACTGTACCCTGCCTCAGCCAGCAAAGAGATTCATCATCTTGAAATTGCAGCACGTGCTGCCTGAACAAACATACAGCATGGAGCACGGCTCTGCTGCTTCAGACCCACGACTTGCTAATGTGTTACACTGCAAGCAGTCAGCAGTTATACAACTACTGGGTTTAAAGACGTGTAACTCCACCCCAGATCACATCTTGTGTTTCTGAAGGCATGAGGTACATTGTATGGGAACAACTGACATCTCTTTTTCTTTAATAGATGTCCGGCGTAGTAAAAACCCAGTCATCAGATGTTCCGGTAGAAGCTGAAAATGTCATATATCTCAACCACAATGGACAGGTATCTCTAAGATATGGAAAGAACCATCACTGTGCGAGTGTCTCATCTTTCACATAACTAACCTCTGTGCCAGTGAGCTGGACAAGGGACATCTTACACAGATGCTATCCTGGAGTTCCTCCAGTGACATCTGGCAGGAGCATTGGGCTAGAAGGTCTCTAATGAATAATCAGGCACTCATTTAGAAGAATTCCTTCCTATTTCAGATTCTTCCTAAAATCATCTAAGATGCTTATGCATCCTTCAAGGAGATTAACTGTATGGCCTCTGATGTTTTCCTCGACTGATTTCTTGAACTGTATTTTGCTACTGTAAATCACTTTGAGGGCAGGTTACAAAACAAGCTGTATACAGTTTCAAAGGGATTTGCTGAAGATCTGTAGCTTAATGCTCAGTCTTTTGTCATGCCATTAATGGCTCTAGATGGCAAGATTTTGAGAGAGCAATCTCAAATTTATCTTCACAGCAATATTTTGAAGCAGGAACATTCCTGGTGATGGAGATAAAGCTGGAGAAGGCCTTGGTACCAAAACGATTGCCAGAGGAGCTCACCAGACGGTGCGTAAAGACAGGCTGCAGCTCTGGGGCTGACACTCAGGGCTCCACAGGAGACAAACATGATTGTACAGTGATCCATCTGCTTGGAGACCAACTGAGGACCTGATCTAAAGTCCACTGTCTGCCAAGACGTTATGATGAGCTGCAAGGATTGACTGTAGGCACCCTGGGCTTGAGCTCATTCTTGGTCTGAAACTTCACGATTTTTCCCCTTATTTGTCCCTGCGAGGTATCTCAGGAATATGGTGAGGAGCCCTTGCACCGCAGGCTGTCTGTGCCCAAGACAAGTGACCGTCGCTGGCAGCGTCTTACACCAGTTTCCTCTTTCCTCTCACTGACAGGGTCAAGGAGATGATTCCTCCTCGCCCTCCGCTGCCTCGCCGGACTGCAGGAGCCGAGAAGGTACGTGCCTTGTCACCACGCTGCCACTCACCACTGCCATCTTGCTGTGCCTCATCCCTCTCGCACAGGAGAGCTTCATTTTCAGTCTGATCTCCCCAATGATGCACAGATGGGATTTGTAGAGGAGTCACACAGGCAAGAACCCTTCTGGATATGTTATCTTCACAATATCATGCCTTGGAAAACCATTCATGGGTTGTGTTACCCCTGTTCACAGCCCATACAAGAAGGAGAGATCTAGGAGAGGCAGAGAAGAGAGGAATAGTATGGGAGTGTTTGGAGTTGGATGTTGGAGAAAGAGGCTGACAGAGCTTTGTATTTACCCCTGGACAGTCCCAGTCATTTTCGTCTCAAGACACATGCTTCTCCAGACCCAGATGAACAGGAGCAGAGTCAATCCTTGGCCTCCCTCAAGTAACTGAGAATTCTTGAGGACTTTCGTGTGTGCAATATACTGACTCCAGAAAATGGCCTGAGAGCACTGGCTCATTTTTCTAGGCATGGAGCAGCTATCACAGGAGAATGTCCTAGGATAGCCCCAGCCAATGGTCATTTTAGAATAGCAGTAGAGGAAGAAACAGTACTTAAATAATTGACCCCAGAACTGCTGCAGAATTGATTTGTGCTGGACTGTCTGGGGTGTGGGGAGAGATACATTTTGATCATTTCTGTACATGGAAGCTTTTGTCACTGAGATTATGGAGGTTACAGAATCTGCTGAAGAGCACTGGCCCATGAGTTTAAAGGGCTCCCACCATACGAGATATATTTTACTTATGGCCAATTACGATGCTATAAAAGAGACGATGACTGAAATACTGCATTCTGACTGAAAAATGTAGCAGAAGCAAAGTCTAATTATAAAGGAGCTCTCTTGTATTTACATGTAGATATTTTCATAGCCCTCAGGCATGGAAAGAAAAGAATATGTGACAGACTAATTGAGACTGAGTCAGGTGGAGTTTATGTAAGGTGTAGGCTCTGGCAAATAAAATACATTTCAAGATTGATGGCACAAGTAACTTGTGATGTTTTCTTACTTTATTTTTACTGTGGATTCCGATGTTCTAGGCTGTAGAAGATTATCACAACCAGATCGCAAACATTGCTGTTGCCATCCTGAGCGAATACCATGAGCTATTCGGGAAGCAGCTGCCTGACCAAGGAGCCATAAATCAGCAAACCCTGGAGGAACAGAAGTGTCAACTCAACTTTGAGCTCAATAGCTCAGGAAAATATTTTGCCTATAAGGAACAGCTGAAGGCAAGGGTTCCGTGTATTGATTTATTTCCCTACCTGCTCCTGTCCTGGCAGTTTCTCAGTGAGGAACTGCTGCTCTGTGGTGGTACAAGTGCCAGGTTATTCCCAAATCCCTGTTGCCTATCCAGAGCTGTTGTAGTTGGGAGAGGTAGGACTGAGAGGCAGGAAGGGAATTCACCTCTGTTTGCTTTTCTTCCTTCCACTGGTCCTGGACTGAATTTCTTCCTTAGAGCTAAACTGGAGCTTCAGGCTGAATCCGTTTTATTCTGGCTCTGTGTTACTGTGATTGCAGAGCTGCTGGGGGAGGCAGGGAAGACCTGCCTTGCCCAACAGCTGTGTGTCTGCAGTATGCGGTGGTGAAGATCGTGAGGGAGAAGTACCTGAAAACAACAGCGTTTGAGTCTATGGAGCAGTTCCAGGCGTTTCTCAGTGAACTCTATGTCTATCTTGTGGATCAGATGCACGTTGCCTTGAACCAGGTAGGCAGAAATCGTGACGGGTGGGATGGGTGACCTGGGGCATCATGGCTTCGTTGTGGAGCCAGGGCTTGCCCCTCCTTCAGACGAAGACAGCAAGACTTTTGCTTTCAAGATAGAAGCAGGGTCATGCTTCCCTCTGCTGCACTTGCCTGAGCCGCTCCCAGAGGCCCATAGTTAAGCAGCAGGGTTTGGTGAATCTGTATCCTATTGCTATATAACCTGGATGCTAGATACATGTGCTGTGCCTCTAGTGAAAGCTGCTGTAGCTGACTGCCACAGTAGGAGTGTCTGGGCCTGTGCTATCCAGCACAATCACACAGGTAGAGGACAGACCTCCCAGCGTGAATTGTGGTCACCAGTAAGTGACACCAGGAAGGAAGTTTGAAATGTTTTTGATATAGAGATGCTTGTACTCGTCACAGGCACTCCTGCAGATAACAGGTATGCCCCTTCCTTGTGTGACAGGGATAGCTGGGAATGACACATGTTCACCAAACTGCAAGACCGTCCCGACACAGGCAGCAGCTGGGACAGCTTGACTTTCCAACCTCCCCAGGCTGGGCACACCAGAGCATTCTCTGCACAGTGCAGGATCAGGACTGCTGCTGTAGTGTTAGCACATTAACCTTCCTCACCCTCCCCAGCACTAGCTCACTCTCTCACCCCTTTCCAGGTACTCTCCGAGGAAGCTGCTGAGCCTGCCCCTCCATCCTGCGCAACCAATGAGCAACTCTGGCTATTTGCTCACGAAGCTGAAGTCAGCAAGGACTACAAGCTGGCATCTCTCTACCATCAGCAGGTGAAGCAGCCTCTGCTCTTTCCTGCCCTTCTCCCATGTGCCCAGGCTGGCAGCAAGCAGCCCACCACAGTGCCACGGGGCCCAGCTGCTGGCAGATCAGGGGCTCATGAGCCACCCGCATATGTTGTGTACAGAGGAGGGGTGAATGTGATAGGGATGCTCCTGCTCGGTTTGAGAGATTTTCTAGGCAAATGCTGCTCTCTGGAGGATTGAGAGAGAGAGAGAGAGAGAGAGAGGCTGGCCAGGTCACTGAGAACTTCAGCCTCAAAGCTAGGGGAAATGTGATGAGCTGATCCAGAAGGCATGCGGGGTGAGCACTGGGAACACTGGACCGTCTACCAAGAGGCTGCAGGGAGGTCAGCTGAAGCTGAAGGACTTCGAAGGAGGCTTAAAGTGAAGCATGATTCCAGTCAAGGGAAACCCTAGCATGTGATAGAGAAGGACTTCATTGTTTCTAAACACAGCTAGGATGGCCAGAGGAAAGCAATGGCTTTTCCAGAACTGCCTCATTGGTCTGTTATATGTGCTTACTGAGTGTGATTTTTGGGAGTCCCCACTCCAGCAATGATCTTTTGTGTTCAGAGAATAGCTCGGGACCAACACAACCTCCAGTCCTGGCTGGACTATGGCGCATTCTGCCTTCTGCTCGAGGAAACAATCAAAGCCCAGGAATGTTTCCGGGAGGCCCTTCGCCTGGACCCACATCACGTTCAGAGGTACTGGGTGCTCCTGATGTGTGAGAGTGCGGGATGTCCCCCCTGTCACTGGCTGGAACCAAGCTAACCTCTTGGACCCTGTCTCCAGCTTGTTGCTCTGTGGGATTGTAGCAGTCATGCTGCAGCATTATGAAGAGGCAGAGATTTTCTTTGAGGATGCCACCAGCTTGCAGCCATTCAATGTTGTAGTTTGGACTCTTTCAGGTACAAAAGCAAGCCAGTCTATGTGCCCCAGGCACTCTTGAATAGCTGAGCACTGCTCACTCTCCTGCTCCTCTTTCCCTTGATCTAATCTGAGGGGTAAGTGAATGATTTCTGCTCATGTTGCTCTTTCTTTCTCCCATAGGTCTGTTCTATGAGCTGCAAAATAATAATATTAGGGCAGAAATGGCTTTCCGTGAGGCTAACAAGCTAATGCAGGCACAGCTCACCATGGACAGGAGCATCCCTGGGGCTGCTGAGGGAGAAGGAAGGAAAAAGCGAATTTCTGTTGAGAGCGGGAGGCCTCCCAATCCATGTCCAGAAGAGCCCTTGCCAGGTAATCCCTAGCAAAGCCAGCAGGTAGCCTGGCAGTGGCAAGGAAGGGGCTGCCAGCGTGGCAGATGGTGAATAGTGGGACCTGGGTGGAGAAGTGTAAAGAAGGATGGGGACCAAGAGCTAGAAGAGCTTACTGTGAGCCTTAGGTATCAGAGGCAGAGGAAAGCAGCAAGTGTGCTGTTTTAAATGGTCAAGTGCTCTGAAAGCAGCACACAACGTCTCATCCTACCCAGAGAGGAAGCAGCCTTTGCTTCTACCTTTTGGGCCCAGCCCAGTGCCGCTCGTACCAGTGTGTGGGCAGCAGCCAGGGCAACCAGAAGAAACAAGCTTCCTTTCTGCAGCTCCGGAAGGGTAGAGCTGCTGTTGTGACAGTTGTACTTTGTGGTTTTTCATGTTTGGCTTTAATAAAAGCTGCTGCTTAGAGTTCCCAATATAGTTTAGAAAGCCCAGTCTGAACTACTTGAAATGGGCAAAACAGCAGCTCGACAGTGGCCCTGAAATGAAGGGATTTTTTGAGCTTATTTGAGCCCAGACTTACCTTGCACCGGGACTTTCTGTCCCAAGTCCTAAATATTTGGCCGGGCTATGGGAAATACCAGCTGATTTTATTTTTAACACTACCACCACTCAAAGCAAGTACCTCAGGCCTACAATGTTATATGCCTTTTTTGTACCATTGTATGTATAAGGAAAGAGATGTTGTCTTACAATAGTTCCTAGCTTCACACAGTCTCGTGTACAGAAACTTCATCCCCTCAACTTGTGTCCTGCAAAGTCTTATCACTCCAGTCCTGGAAACCTGATGGTTCTTTTCTATTTTATCTCTCTCCCCATTTCTGTGGGATTCTGCTCCAAACTGGCCAGTGGAAACTGGCCAGAGTATTCTTTGCACCTAATGTTCATTGTGCGGTTTCATTGCAGAGGAGGCTGAAGACAGCGCAGCCAGCAGGCTGCCAGAGGCCAGGGAGCCCTCCCTGACCTCCATCATGCCCGAGGAGGATGCAACTGCTCAGCAGAACAGGAGGTCTAAGAACAAGGAGGCAGCCCCAAAAGGTTAGGGTGTTGGGGACCTCGTAAAGAAAGGACAAGATCTCAGTGCTGGGAGAGGCCCTCTAGCAATGGTGGGCAGGGGGAGTAACTTGGGAGCGCAGAGCCGTGGCAGTCCTGATGCCAAGGCAAGACAGCAAGTATTGTTCTCTCTCCTTGTCTTGGGAATCTTCAGCAAAGGGGGTTTATCCTGATTTTTGGAGCGCTACACCTCATTGTGACCAGGCAGCTGGCCTGCCCTCCGGGCTGCCCTGTGCTCCTTCGGGAGCTGCGTGGCCGCGGTATCTGGTGTGGGGCTCCTGCTGCTCTGTCCCACTGGACTCCCAGCCAGGAGGGGACTCGCATGCATCTCCAACAGGCAGCCAGGGCTCACCTCTGCCTGCAGCTGTGCGGACTTCATCCCGCGGTTCCCTTCTGCCTTGTTTTGTTTTGACTTCTCCCCATGTGACACTTAGCTGCCTCCCTCTGCTGCCTCTCTTCTGAGATGCCATCTATAAAATTGTTCCCATTAATCTCCTCCGATCATTTGCTGTGTGCTCTGCCTCCTCTCCAACTCTGCTCCCCCATGGATGGCAAAGAGATGATGGGACTGGGTGAATCAGTCTCTACTGCACTGGGTTAATCAGGCATGGGCCTTGCTATATATAACAAGTTACAGTTATAAATTCCAATGTTTTCGTTCTCTGTCTGGCCTGGAAAATTTGCAATATGAGAATGTAGTTTCCTGTTGTGACTCCTACAAAAACTTAAGCTCTTCAGAAAGAAACAGTGAATTAATCTATATTTCAGCCTCCCCTGCCATCTCTTGAGTTTCTGTGATGCTGAAGGTCTGAGGGCCCCCAGGGTCTCCTTCCTGGCTCTGGTTTCAGAAACACAGTGACCAGTTGGAGACTGGCTGATGGTGACACCTTCTCTTGCAGCGCCACCCCCTGTTCCAGGGCTCAGACGACCTCCCTGCTCTATCTTCATGAAGACAGTGGACTTCCTGATGAAAGTCAATGCCATCCAGGTGAGTTCTAAATGGAGTGGAGGAGAGGGAGGAGGTTGGTTATTACAAAAGAGCTTCAAAGGGCCCTCTTTGGGGCTTAGAGAACAAGCTGTGCCCACAGCAGATGCCAAGCGCAAGAGGGAGCAAAAGCACCACTGGCAAGTAATACAAAACTGCAGCCAGGGAGATTATTCAGACCAAAATGCTCCCTGGGGACTCAGGCATCCCAGGCAGGTGAAGTTCTTGCTGTGCCTCAGCTCAGCACTGCTTGCTGTGGAGAGCAACCAAGCTGCATAAGGTCCCTGCAGATGTGCTCTTCTCTATACACTTGCAGATGAGATGCATTATTGTGATGCTTTCCATACACCAGTTCTCCTTTCTCATTTTAGACACTTGCATATGCCAGAGCAATTTTTAAGTCACAAGTGGGATGTCCCTTTCCCACACGGCGATCTCTGTGGGATTTCTCTGACTGCCACATTATGCTGCCTGCCTTGATTTTACATGGCAGGGAAAGCTGCTTAAAGCAAAACAGAAATAAAAGCAACAGGAGGTAAAGTTTCCAAAGGAGAAGAAAAAAATCTCCTGCCTGTTTCCTGCTCATGGAGGTCAAAGAGGTGCAAGGCAGTGCTCCTAAGTGTATGCTGCAGGTGTGTGCAGGGTGTGTGTGCACCTCCTGAGGGTGCCCGTGCTCTGCCTGCCCTCCCGACCCTGCCGCTGTGCTCTCCTCCTCAGTTTGTTCACATGGCGCTTGCCCACGAGCTGCTGAGCCTCCAGGGAGGCCCCAGTTGTGACTACTACCTGGTGCTGGCCCAGACATACCTGCTGAAGGAAGACTTCTCCAAAGCTGAAGAATGTCTCTGTGAGGCCGTTAGACTCGACTACACGGTAATGCTCTGTGGCTTAACATGGTGCAGTAAAAAGCAGGAGATCGGTCAAACACTGCAGCAAACTCTGCCTGTTTTGTTTCTGCAGCATGAACCTAGAGCCCATGCTTCATTTCCACTTGAGCAAACTCTCATGTTAGTCTGCAGCCCTTTTCCAGGGAAGGGTAAATGTAGCTGATTAAACACATTAGGATGTGGCCTGCAGCACTGCCCTCCTCATTACCTAGCTTAGTGTTTGCGTTTCCCCACGGAGATGCAGCATTTGAGTGCTCCTCTCTGTGCATTGGCTGCCTTTCTATTCCCTCTGTACATGTATTTCCTGATCCTCTTCCCCTATGTTGGTGAGTCAACTTTGCTTTTATGAGAAGCAGAGTTGCCATGTAGTACAAATGGAAGTAGCTTTCAAGACTGTCACGTTGAATGGGTTTCGCGGAGGGCTGTAAAACTGATGCTCTGATGCTATTTGCATAGTCACAACACTGAGGGAGCCTTGCACAGGAGAGGATACCATGCGGGGAAAGCCAGAGGTGGCCTCTGTCACTGATGTTGTGCAGACAGCCCTCCAAGATGGTTTTTATTCTGTATATAAAATGCACGCCTCTATAATCAAATATCTGTCAGCTCTTCGTTTTTGCTGATTACAGGTCCCTGCCCTTCCCGCAGATCTCTTGCCCTCTTGTTTCTCAGCCATGTCTCCTGGCTTTGTGTGCAGAATCCCAATGTGTGGGCTCAGAAGGGGCACCTGTGCTACCTGAAGGGAGACCTTGCGGAGGCAAAGCAGTGCTATGAGCGGACTGTCAGCTTTGTGGTGGATGCCGCCGAGATGCACTTCGTCTACCTGCGCCTGGGCTCCATCTACCTAGAAGAGAAAGAGGTGAGGAGCCAGCAGGAGTGGGAGAGATGGGACATTCGGGGAATGGCCGAGGAGAGGGCTGGCTGTGGCGCGATGCCTGCGCTGCCGGCAAACCCATGGCTCTCTCCGTGGCAGTACGGCAGGGCGAAGCAGACCTACCTGCTGGCCTGCAAGAACTCTGCGTCCTGCCTCACCTGGCTGGGAGTGGGAATTGCCTGCTATAGGGTAAGTGCAGATTGCCTGCTATAGGGTATGGTGTAAGATCCAAAGCGTTCAAGTAGTCTGCACTAACTGGCCTTGGGGGTCCTGGGGTTCAGGGCTTGCTTTCTGCATGACCCCCTTTATTAAAGAAAAGCTTAATCTGTGAATCCAAAGCTCCTTAAGGCCATCCTGTGCTGTGTGCTATCACAGTCCCTGTGCTGCTCACACGGATGTCAGAGGATTTTCACCCATGGCAGCTGCCCTGAGGGCAGCGCTCTGTCCCTTCCCCAATGTCTTTGCTGGGCCTGGCAGAGCAGGAGGCCATGGCAAGTGTGTAACCTGGGCCTGGGCTTTGTCCCCAGTGCCGCCTGCACATGACTGGCATGTCACCACAGAGGAATTGAGCAGAATGTCAGCAGAGAGGAATCTCAGTGTGTTCCCTGCCAAAGGAATCCAGAGCCCTGAAAGGTTCCAGACTCCAGACGAGGGGTGTCTGAAATGTAGCCTGAGCTGGATATATCCCCAGGGCTTGCAGGCAGGCAGGACACCAGCTACCCCTGCCTCCAGGGAGTTCCTGGAGCTTTGTGGGAAGAGGGATTGGGAATGGAGTGGTGTTTTAAATGGTGCTCTCACACGAGCAGGTGATGAGAGCTCCCCACTGAGCACCATGGTGGTACCCAGAGGTCGGGGTGAAGGAGTTGCTGCTGACTTGTGAGGTGGACTCTGCCCCAGGGGTTGGGAGTTAGTGGTAAAAAGCTTGAGAGCTGGACACAGGCGTTGAACACACTTTTCTCCACTCAAAATCCTTTCCCTCCATCCCTGTCACGGGCAGTCCAGAACAACTCAGTGCCAGGAATCCTGCTAGATGCTTTTATTGCATTGATTTCTTTGGGTGTCAAGTAGGTGCTTGATAAATTCTGAAAGATTTTCTGTCTGCAATTTGCCTCGTCTTCACACCTCTCCCTCTCTCAAGCTGGAAGAGATGGCAGAAGCAGAGGATGCTCTTGCGGAAGCAAACGCCCTGAATAACAAGAATGCTGAAGTGTGGGCATACCTAGCCCTTGTCTGCCTGCACGTGAGTAGCCAACCAGCCTTCAACCTGGAGCCTCGTACAGGGGCATGGCTTTTAGCTGCAATGGCTCATGAGTGTGAAAAACATCTTGTAGATCTCAGTGGTAAAAACAGACTCAGGACTGTGTTCCTTGGGGTGCAGGGGAAAACACTGCAGCACCCCGACGGCCCAAGCTGTTTGTCACCACCGAGTGAACGCTCCCCTGTCAGGCATCCTTCTTGTTGAGCTTTGTGGTAAAATGCTGCTTGGCTGAGCACCCCTTTCCTCTGCCTGTTTCCTCAGTGGCTGCTCTGGGGCTGTTTTGCAGGGAGGACGGCAGCTGGAGGCAGAGCAGTGCTACAAGTACACCCTGAAGGTCAGTATCCCTGCACGGCCAGGGGGACAGCGAGCAGGGCTGATGTGTCAGCG
Organism: Tinamus guttatus; assembly: GCF_059628265.1. Lineage (NCBI taxonomy): Eukaryota > Metazoa > Chordata > Aves > Tinamiformes > Tinamidae > Tinamus > Tinamus guttatus. The sequence goes on along the minus strand of NW_028288706.1, from coordinate 3,749,657 downwards.
TGTGGGCAGCCCCGGTGGCAGCCAGCTCTGTGTCGCTTGGCACAGGCTTCCATGGGCCCCTGCAGTGCCAAGCCTTTGCCCTTCTAAGGTGCAAGTTTAATTGGAAAATAAGGTACTTGAATTCCAGCTGGCCTTGCTGCAGCTCCTGCACTTGCCTCACTCCCCGAGCTCATCCCTCTGTCTCAGGCCCAGGCTCGGAGCATGACTAAGGTCCCCGGGCGGGGGGCGCGGGCCGCGGGCAGCATCGCTCCCCGCGCGGCCCTGACGCCTCCGCCTCCTCCCGCAGCTCGGCCTGCGGCGCGGCGCGTTGCTGGGGGAGCTGCGCGCCCTGCAGAGCCGCCTGGGCTTCGGCGACCCGCAGCTCTGAGCCCGCCGCCACAGCCGCGTCCCGCCGGCCCCGGAGCGGCCGCCATCCCCGCTGAGCGCGCCCATAAACGCGCTGCGCTCCGCGCCTCCGTGTCCGCTGCGCCGCGCCGCCTCTGGGCGAGGGAAGGGGGCGGGATCATGCGGGAAGGGCGCGGGATCGGGAAGGGGGCGGGGTCACGGCGGGAAGGGGGCGGGGCGGGGCGGGCTCACGATAGGAAAGGGGAGGGCTCACGGCGGGAAGGGGGCGGGGTCACGGCGGGAAGAGGGAGGGCTCACGGCAGGGCGGGCTCACGGCGGGGCGGGAAGAGGGCGGGCTCACGGCGGGGGTACTCATGGCGGAGCGGACACACGGCGGGAAGGGGGCGGGCTCTTGGCGGGGCGGGCTCACGCTCACGGCCGACTCATGGCGGGAAGGGGGCGGGCTCTCGGCGGGGCGGGCTCACGGCGGGAACGGGGCGGGCTCACGGCGGGAACGGGGAACGGGGCGGGAACGGGGCGGGCTCACGGCGGGGCGGTGCGGCGCGCGGATTGGCGGCGCGCGGGCGGGACGGTTGAGCGGCGCGCGCCATGGCGGCAGGTAGCGGCGGGACTGTGGGGCGGCGCGGGACGGGGATGTGGGGGGCGCGCGGGCGCGGGGCTGGCGCGGCGCGGAGCGGGCGGGACGGGAGGAAGGGTCGCGGCGGCGCCTCCCGCGGCGGTGCCTCACGGCGCGCTGTGTCCCGGCGCGGTGCCGCAGTGTGGCAGAACCCCTACCTGAACGTGTTCAAGCACTTCCGCGTGGAGGAGTGGAGGCGCGCGGCGAAGGAGGGCGACGTGACAACGTTCATGGTAACGCGCGCCGGGACCCCCGCCCGCGACCCCCGCGCCCCCGGGAGCAGCCTCGGCCCCTCGCGCCCCAAGGGAGCAGGGGCGGCTCCTTCTCCTGTTGGTTGCAGCGGAGCTTGGAAACCGCCTCCCCGGCACCCCTGAGAGCAGCCCCGGGGACCCAGGGAGCTGCCTCCCCTTCCCCACTTCTTTGTCGAGACAGGAGCAGCCAAAACTGCCACTTCCTGTAGCAGCTTTTGTGGCTGGAAACTCCGTGCTGACCCGGGAATATTGTGTGATATAAAGGACTCGGATAGCTGTGGATACTGCTGTTCCTGCAATAGATGGGCTCGCTAACATAAAGCACCAGGGTTCCCTAGGCCTGATGCTCCCCTGCCTGCCTGATCTTGCCGTACATCTGTGTGAACCAGCGCAGATAAGGAAACAGTTCTTTGCCTTGAGTGGGCAAATCACCCCCCTGTAGTCCTGCTCTCCATTACTGTGTCCGTGCTGATGCCTGCTCTTGTTTCTGAAGGACAAGACCCTGAAGGGAACGGTGTATCGGATCCGAGGCTCCATTCCTGCTAGTAACTACATCCAGCTCCCAAAGACCAGCACACAGTCGCTGGGCCTTGTTGGGCGCTACCTCTACCTGCTGTTCAGGCCTATGCCGAACAAATACTTCGTTGTGCATCTGGATGTCTCCACAGAGGTGTGTGATACGCTGGGCGCTACTGTAACTGGCACTGTCACTTATTAAAGGTCTGAGGGCAGTGTGTGCAGAACTCAGAGTTTCGGGCATGGGACTGTTTTGCTCTAAGGTAGATGTCTGCAAGGAGTCTTTGCTGCTGATGTTCCCCAGCATGCTGTAGTAGGCATTGGAATAAAGTAAAAGGAGAAGGTGACATCCTTCCCTGAGCCTGGTTATCCAGAGAGCTCCAGGAGTTTCTCAAAGTACTTCCAGGGAAAGCTGATCGTTGTGGTCAGCGACAGTTGCCCTGGGCCTGAGATGATTTCTGTTCTTGTGCCATCTCTGGACTCAGGCTTCTCTTTTCTTAGGCTCTCTTTACTCAGGACTGCATCGAATGGGACAAGAGGCTGCTGCTAAATTGCCTAGGCCTGGGGTAGTGCAAATGTTCTCCGCAGCATTTGCTTGCTTAAGCCACCAGGGTGACTAAAACACCGTGTGTATCTTTGTCCTCAGGATAACCAGGTGGTCCGCATCTCTTTCTCCAACCTATTTAAGGAGTTCAAATCCACAGCCACATGGCTTCAGTTCCCCTTCATCTGTGGAGCGTCCAAAGGGTCAGTTTATGAGAGCACAGCCAAGACTCCCAAGCAAGGTAAAGAATACTGCATATGGATGGTGGCATTGCTCCTGTCACAGCAGAGATTGGGCTGGAATATCATGGCCAAAAGAAATTACTAGAAAAAAATAAGCTGTATTCAAAAAGGCAGTAGATGGATGCGAGGAGGAGGAGGAGGTGGCTATGCACAAAGCAGTGTGGATGCATTCTCTTGATCCAGAAGATCCCTAACAGCCAATAGCTGGAAGCTAGTGCTGTGGGGAAGGACTGTTTATGCATTCCTTGTTCTTAATTTCTCCCTAAGTGATGGGGGATGTAATGTCAGGGTAGGTGTGAGTCTGGCCTAAGGCAGCAGGGCTGGTTCTTTGTTCTTTCCAGACCTGTGTGTTGTGATAGTGGCCTATGAGGTGTGTTTTCCAATCTTGGGTGCTCTCTTCTAAGGTACTATTGACAAGTCAAGCCTGATGGAAATCATGTTAAATACTTTTCACTTTAGTTTTAAAGTGCTTTAGGGTTTCTTCCTTTGCATATACTGCAAAAGAACCTGGGGGGACCTCGTTCATTCATGGTCCAAGGGTAAAAGGTAAAGTGCATTAAGTAATTAATACTTCCTGCAGTTATATCAGCCAGGCTAAAACTAACTTGTGGTGTCAGTTCAGGGTGCTGCATCAGATGATTGCCAGTTGTCTGCAGGAAGAGATGCCATCGTACATAACGGGGCATGTTCTGTTGTGTTCATCTTCTGGCGTGAGCATTCAGTGCAGGCTGCTGCTCCATGACTACAGTGAAGTAGCATTTATTGTCATAAGGAGACAGTTCACCTGGACCGCTGAGTTGGGCATATTGCAGGCAGATGTTAAATTTTGCATTCAGAGGCCTGTGTCTGAGGGCTGAGGTTCACAGATTATTACATGAGAATATGCATACAACCACAAGTCAGCCTGTGCTTGCTAGTATTGCCAGAAACGTGCCCCAGAGCAGAATGGTGTCTTGGATGTATGCACTAAGAGACCCTCCCGACCATGTGCATGCTGTTAACCTTATGCCTCCCATCCTGTAAGGAACTAAGGTTGTAGTGTCTTCTGACATTCCGTTACTACTCCATGCTGGTTTTGCAACAAACCATTTTGATGCCCAGATCTAGTGGGAGCAGCTCCTGCCAACGTGCGCTGGACCTGTCTGATGCTTGATCTCCAGTACATCCTCTCCATGTACCTCAACCGACGTTACAGCCATCTGAAGAGTGTCAAGCTCTGCTCCAACCTCCTTGTGAAAAATCTCTGCACAAGTGACTTGCTCTTTGACCCAGGTAAGGAGCTGAGAGCTTGAGGTGGCATGTGATTTCTTGTGTGATGTAAACCAAATCTAGTGAATAAATATGGCCCTCCTCTCTGAGATATAAGTGTTGTTTCTTGTTTTTCATCTGGGGAAATGGAAGATAGGAGAAGAGTTAAATATCTTGCCAATTAGATTGTTGCAGGAAAATAAAAAGATCTAACCACACTTCACTTTTCACAGGGTTGTACTTTTATCTCACAGAGGAGCCTTTTTTAATTTCTTTTTTTTTTTTGTCACTGAAATCCAGAAATCTTCCAGTATACTTTATGTTTTTAATCCACCTACTCAGTGCAGCAGATATACTCCAATCAAAGCCTTTGTTTCTGACTTATTAAAAAAAAAAAACTCTCTGGAAATCTGCTACAACCCACTGGCCCACTTGAAAGCGTCAGTGAGGAATTTATAGATGCTATTTACCATGAAAGAAGTCCCCCGAACTTGGAGGGATTAAAATAAATACAGATAAAGATGAAATCTTGAAGACTCATCATTTTAATGAAGTTGCAAATGCATCAGGGAGGAAAATCAAAACAGAGGCCTAACGCAGATCATGTGGAAATACAGAAAATAATACCAAACTAGACTAAGTCAGTCTTTTATAATGGGGAATTTATATTTTAATACCAGAGGTTTAAGCTCTTGCTCGTTCTTTTGAACGTGAAAGTTCCAGGAGTATTTGTGTGCAAAGGTATATTCATTTGTTACGAGCATCAGGATACATCAGTTTAATCCAGCTCTCCCAGAGACTTGAAGAACATAATTTTGTCTTGTGTGTTACTAGGTGTGACCTTCTCTGAAGCTCGACAAAATAACCTGGCCTGTCATGGTGTGTCTCCCATGCCACGAGAAATGGCATTCCCTGTGCCAAAGGGAGAGAAATGGCACGACCGCTATGACTATATCAGGTACACTTGCTAAACACTACTCTTGACATCCCTAGAACTTTTGGATCTCTCTTTAGGGCTGGTCAACATGCACTGTGGGAAGGCAGCAGAGTTAAAGCCAGCTGAGGAGTGCCAGCTTTGATGTGAAGCAGGATCCTAGTTAAATCATTCCATTTGCCCCAGCTCTAGTGCTAAAATGTTGCAAGCACCTCTGTGGTTCGTGCTTAGTTGTTGATTGCTGGTACCTTGGGGCAGGCAAAAGGCCTCAAGAGTTTCCAGTTGCAGAACACTGCCTGAGCCCCAGGCCAGTGAGGTGGTAGAGTTAACCTTGGTTCTTTCTCTCAACAGAAGGGTGTTGGGATGGGCCCTCTTTGCAGAGATTGCTTCTGTGCAAAGCTAAATGCAAGCCTTTTTCCTTGGTGGCTATTTCTAGGGAGCACTACAACTTCTTGCTAGTTCTCTGTGTCTTAAAAGTTAGCCTTTACAGTGGCTGCTGAACTGTCATCAGCCTCAATGCCTCATCAGGCAGGCAGAGATAAACGTACCTTCCTGAACAGAAACCCAGCTTTAGTGCTGTGATCCCATCTGTGCTGAGGTTTTTGCCAGCTGACTGTGTTGGCCATAAATTGCAGCTCATCAGAGTCAGCAGCATCGGAGCAGTGCTTAAAACATGTTGTGTAAACGTAACCCCTGCAAACCAAGGCAGTAGATCAGACAAAGGAGATGCTTTAGTATCCTTGTGCCTGGAGGAGAAGGGAATGAAAGAGAGAATTCTACAGGAGTCAGCTATATAAATCTGAAGAGGCTTTTGTGCCAGGAAGGTAGTTACCAAGTAGGATTTCTGGGTTCCTGTGCAAAATCCTAATTAAAAGATGCCTTTCCTCTGATATTTTCTTTTTTTCCCTCCTCTCTCCAGGTTTCCATCTGATGGGTCCAAGCTGCCATATGACTCAATCCAAAAGAGCTGTTCCAGTCCTGCAGCAGGTAGGAAAGCTGAGGGCAGTGAGCTGAGACTGGGTCAGCCCCTTGGTGTAAGCTCAAGTAGTAGCCACTGCTTCCTGAGCTCCATCTGAGGAATTGTTCAACTCCTGTGTGTTGTCCAGAGCTCTTTCCATTACCCATTTGACTTACTGCTCTGGAAGAGCATATCCCAAAGGTTTAAATTCCAGAGGTTTAAAAACACTTGAGAGAGGCCCTGCATTTTGCAGAAGATAGATTTTCTCACGAGGAGCTGGCTAAATTACCTGTGTTTGTCTCTTAGAAGTGCTGGGAAGCTTTAAAAGGTGATCAGAGCAAAGACCTTTCTTGGCTAGTGAATTTTGATGATCTTTTTAAGGAAGCTGCATTGTGGTTTCCTCCTATAAAATCGATACTGAGCAGGCAGCTCTTAATGAGTCTCCTGTACTTGGAGTCCACACCCACCTCCTTCCTGACCTAGGACAGCAAATCTGCAGGCCCTTTTTTGTTTCAGAACAGTTGTAACATGTAGTTTCAGCTAGTGCCTAATCAGGGGACTAGGATGGATGTTTTTGTTGCAGTTCACTCCCACACCTTTCTAGATTCCAAAAGCAGTTGCCTGTTTCCTGCTTCCTACCACTCTGGAGTTTTTCCACGTGCACTTGACCTGCAGATAAAAAGGAACAAAACAAAACAAAAAAAACCATGGAGAGTATTATTTACAGCAGGTGTACCAAGTGTTGGTCTTTGTCCTTTTGTTATAGAATAGCCCGTTTTTTTTTCATTTGCATCTAGATCTTTCTTAAAGGAGGAGTAAGAAGTTGAATGAAACGGCTGCTATTTAGTCCATGCAGGAGCAGGTAGTTAGTGTGTCAGAGGGTTACAGATACCCTCCCTCTCCTCTTGTGATCCAGGTGGCCAAGTTTTGGAAGACGCAGTCCACGAGCTGCCCCAGCTGGTAACGCTCACCAAAGCAGTCCGTGATCGTCTGTCCCTCGTTCAGCAGATAACTAGTCCCAAAGCTGTGAGTATGCCTTGGAGAGAGAGTGCAGCTTCTTCCTTTCTGCCTCATGGAGTTTTTTCACACCTGTCTTGCCTTTTAGATCCTTTATGTAGGATGTATAAGATGCTTTTTGTCATTTACAGTCTTGTTTGGGCATGGTCTGTTGACCACAGCCCCACAGTTAATGTCTTTGTGGTTCAGTCTGGTGTAACGCAGAAAAAAAGACTGGATAAATGCCAATCTCTAGCAAATCTCTTTGTAATCTCTAGTCTACTGTTCTCCCCATCTCAACTGAGGCAGAAAATACTTTTTCTTCAAAATATTTGTATGAGTTTAGTATTAGAGTGAGCATGATGAAGGATGTCTCTAGCATAGCAGGACACACAATCTAGATGACTGGGACTGCAGGCAGGTACCCCAAACCACTGAGTTCTTCTCCTTTGCTGTTACTAGTGACCCAAGTGCTGGTGTCTGGCCCTTTCTTACCAGAAAAATAGTAAAGATGTAGGAGGGCAATAGGCTTTTGTAGAGAAGAACTGGGGAGATCTGTGCTGTTTATGCCTTGGAGTGGGAGAAAAAAATGAATGTAACTATTTGCCATTCTGAATCAAGATAAGCCAAGTGAGCTGGCCATTGGCTTTCAGCTTCTTGTCTGCTCAGTGGAGAGGCTATTAAGAGCTGGGTCTTTGCTAGGGGTGGTTTGTTGTCCAGAGGAATGGAATTGCCTGTGAACAATATTGGGAATACAGGGAGACTGGCTGGTTAACATACCTGACAAAGTTAGCTACTTACAGTGAGGTGACAGTGATGCTCTCCCTACATGTTACTCTGATTTGTATCTGTATGTTTCTCACTTACTTGTATGCTTGGAGTTTTTAATAGTCACTTGGGAATTATGCTGGTATCTCCCTGTCCCTGCCTTTGCAGGCGGGTGTAAGAAGGTGGGAGGGAAATCAGATCTGTCTCTGAGGGTTTGTTCTTTCTCAGATGCCACGTCCGTGTCCTCTAATTACAAAGAGCATTCCTGAGGTTCACCTAACAGCTCCAGGGCCTTTGGAAGTCATGCGTGCTGGGGAGCAGGAGGTAAACAAGAAAGGGAAGCTACAGAGTGCTTGCGACTCTGCTGGGCAGTCACCATCAGTCACAGATGGTGGGATTCACGTGTATGCCCACAAGACGAGTGAACGATCCGCCCGTGCTGTCAACACAAGCTTGGAGGAGGTAGGTGAAACACTGAGGAATCACGGCAACCTGGTTTTACACTTCATACTTGGCACAGCTCTGCATTCTGTCTTGTTGTGACTTTAATCGCAGGATGTTTTTGTCAGGGAGTGGGCCTTGAGCTGAGCTCCCTGGGCTTGGGGCACAAGCCATTTTGATTCTTGTGTGTGGGACTCCTGCCAAGCCAGATCCTCAGCCAGTGTCTGACACTGGTGCAGAGGGGCCGGTTTTCTCCCAGCCACAGCTCTTTCCCATCCTTTTGCTGTGTCTTGTGAGACTGAGTGAGTACACGGATTGCCACTTGGCACCCTTATCATCCCTGCATATGTAGATTCCCTCATGAGGCCCTGCGAATGCTGAGACATGGGGATGTGTAGTCCTGGTTGCCGGGACTGATTTGGGGTGTAGGGAGCATAAGGCTGGCATCTGAGCAGGACATTTGTGTGCTGATGCTTGTGATACTTTTGAGCCCAGTAGAGGAAACAAAAGATTGGATTGGAATTTCAATTAATGTCAGTCCAGTCCTGATGCTGGCATTACTTTTTTTTGACTGTGAGTTCTTCTTTGCACTAGTATCTTGTATATCTTGAAAGAATGACCATATGTCTTGTTCTGAGATGCATGCACTGACATAAAACCAATAATGTGCGTTTGCTGAATTACTATTATATTTTCCCAGAGTATATACATGAAGGTCACTGGACCAGATGTGCTGTCTAGCAGGAGAGCCTCTCACTGCAGGGTAAGATAACAGATCTTCCCACAGCATCACTCTGCTCTCTAGGAATATTCAGGCATTAGGAAGATCTGTTTGCAGCTCCCTTAGCCTAAGCAGGAGGACTTCTGAAAATAGGATGTCAGAAGATCTCAGCTCCAGTTTTCTTCAAAGTTTAACTTCTGACGGGTCAAATACTTTAAAACTGCCCCCTTAATGGGAGAGGATTCAAAGCAGTCCCTGTGTTTCCAGGAGAAATAGAAAAAAACAGGGAACAGAGTGTCCCAGTAGCCCAGAGGAATGGGGTGGAGCTGTGAGTGATCTGGCCATAGTCCTGCAGTAAACCTGCCAATGCTGTCTTTCTTTCAGAGGCTTTTACCAGATCCAATCCTGAAGCTGAAGACGATTATTGGCTTTGGAGGTTGCAGCACCAAATGGGTCAGTAATTGGAAGAGTTTTTGAAGTTTTTCTGTAACCATATTAAAAGAATATCAATTTTTTCAGAGGCTCAAATGTGCCAAACTTCCTTGGGAAAAGGGCCCCATAACAGAGGGGCACAAGCTTATGTTTGGGTATGGGTCTTGCACTATTCCAGTGGTGAATCAGGAGCCCTTTTAGATCTCGTATCTTCTGCATTTTAACACATCTCATGCCCCTAGAACATGCTTTGCTGGAGTCTAGAAGAGGACTATGGTTTGGGTTGTTTCCATTTGGGGCTTTGCCTTCCAGGATTCCAAACCATGGTGTGATTTGCAGTTAGAATAAAGGAAGTTTTCTGTGGTTCATCCAGTTCAATAACATTATTTTCAATGTATCTGCTGTGCATGTATATGTATAAGATGCAATTTGGATGGTAAATCCATGGAATTCATTTGGATGTCAGCTGAGCTCTTTCTTTTCCTTTGCTAGTTGGAAGCACACTTACATGAGAGCAGTCCTGACATCTGCACATTTGCAGCAGCTCTCCAAGTCTCCCACATGTCTAAGAAAGCTCTGCAGATCTCATCTAGGAACTAAATCCCCTGTGGGATCTCATCCTCCCTCTCATTCTCTCATTTGTCCTGCAGGCACTCTGGACTCACAACAACTCTGCAGTGGTGTACCCCTGCCATGCAGTTATAGTCACCATGCAGATTCAGACTGGAGAGCAGAGGTTTTTCATCGGACATACAGATAAGGTAAGTGCAGGTGTTCTGACAAAGGCTTTTTTCAGTGGTATGCTTGTTAATTCCTGAGAAGTGGATACCTCTCTGCTGCTCCTGCCCAAAGTGCTATAGTAAAGCATCAACTCTGGCCCTGGGGAGGTTGTGACAAGTCCAGACAGACCCTGCATCCAGAGTGGGTGTCAGGAAGAGCTTTGGCTTATCAGCAACAGGACTTAACCACTTTTTCCCAAACACCTCTAACCTGACCTTTCCCCAGGTGTCAGCACTGGCCTTCAACGGAAAGAGCACCTTGCTGGCGTCCGCACAGACAGGCCCCTTGAGCGTGGTCCGCCTCTGGGAATTCCCCAAGGGGAACTGCCTGTCGGTGTTTAAAACCCATGTCCGGTCACTCACGTCCCTGAGGTAGGTTTCAGCCCCGGGACGGTGTGTGAGGGAGGAGGAGATGAGTGCAGGGGTGCATTCAAGAGTATGAAGTGTTGCAGTATGGCAGCTTCTCTGTGCTATGAGTGCATGATAAAGCAGGGCTGATTTATAGTTCTTTAGCTGCTGTTGTGTTTATCACCGAGACCCTGCTGGCAGTTATCCCAGAACAGCTGGTGTGCTGCCAGCTTACTCCCTAACTTATCCCTCAGGACATGCTGTCTCCCCATATCCTCAGCTCATCTTGTTTTATTCCCTGCTGAGATGCACTTGGGCTGTGAGCTACTGCATTTCACCAAGTGTCTTGTTCTTGCAGCTTTTCCCACAGTGGAGCAGTTCTTTGTGGCATTGGAAAGGATGGACATGGCAAAACGGTGAGAGCTTTCTGGAGCTTTTCTTATCCCGCAGCACAAGCGTCACAGGATACCGGTTCTCTTAGATTACACAGTTACTCTGCAGGCACACTGCTGGTGTGGGTTTTCCAAGGTACAGTGACACAGAGATGTTCTTGGGAAAAACTTCTCACTGTAAATAGAGAAGTCTCATTCTCTTTGGCTGGTTAGAAAATACTTTGTCTGATACTTGTGTGCTTGAATGTACTTTCCCCAGCTGGAAGCAAATAAGTTATTTCTAAGGTAGCTTGTGTGGAGACCTGCTCAGATTGAGCTTTGGGCCTATTTTGGTCTTCTGATTTGTGGCAATTATTATTTATGGCAGTTAACCAGTTTATGGTTAAGGCAGTTGAGTGATTCTCCATGTATCCTGTGGGGATCACTGTAGACTAACACACATCATTCCCTGGCCTCTCTGCAGCAGTTCTGGCCCACCTGGTTGAGAGTGACACATGTTTGTATGTCATTTCAAGCTGGAAGGCTTGAAAGCACATAGTGGAAGAATGGGAATTGAAAAGGGAGATTCGGGACTGGAGCCCAAAACTCTTTTGTAGAGCATTTAGGGCAAGCAAGGCAGATGTGAAGTTAAATCTTTCAGTTTGAGCATTGCAGGCATTGTGTGTTGAAAGGGATGCTGGGGCACTTGAACTACCACCCACTGATGTAGCTAGAGAATGACGCACATCCTGCATATAATAGTCAAAAATAAAACTGTTTCATGGGACTCAGGGTTTTACTTTATCACTATAGCTGTCTTCATCTAGTAGTCTGTTATGGAGAACTAATTGTATATTAGCTGTGCTATTGCTAACTGCATGCTGCCTGCAGGAAAAAACAAGCAGTCACAGAATTACTCCAGCTTTTTCAGAGCACAAACCAACTGTTTTATGTTCAGGGTAGGGGTTTGAAGAACTGAAACTCTGCCGGGGGAAATACCAACCGGTTGAAAGCAGCATTTGGGCTAAGAAACAGAATGTGACAGTGGGAGGTGCTGTGGGATTGCTCAGGCAGATTTCTCCTGACGTGACACCTGTCAGCCCAGACCTGCTGAGGCTGAGCTGAGTCTGTTTTTAACACTATTCTAAAAGGAAGAATGCCGAGTACCTCACATTTCTTCAGTGTTCTTCCTGTTTCCTTTGGGAATGACGTCTCCAAGACCTTCTCAGTCCCCTTAGTGAAAAGGGGACACAGTTCACACTCTTCTGTGTGCAGTTACTGCATTTTCTTTCCAAATGTGAGCTGTGTTGCCAGGCAGCTCTGGGATTTAGAACCTATAATTATTAATGACAGACAACTATATTGCAATAAAGGTTTGCCAAACTGTTTGGACTGTCCTGGATCCTCCTTGTTAGAGTTTTTTTTTTAACCTTCGTTTAGTTCTATAATCATTCCTGTGTGCACAGCCCTGCAGAACACTCTCCCATACATGCAAATGTTCACTTGCTCTAGTGAAAAACTCTTGCTCGAAAGGTTTCCACATCTCAACAGCTCTGCCATCCCTGTCTTCTTTCTCCAGATGGTCGTGGTGTGGAACACAGCTCAGGTGACCGGTAGCGGAGAGGTAGTTGTGCTGGCCAAAGCACACACAGATGTGGACATCCAGGCTTTGAAGATTGCCTTTTTTGATGATACCAGGTAGTGTGCAAAGGAAGCCTAAGTTAACAGGGCAAGGTCTGGCACTGCTGCAGGGAGGCTCATGGCACTGCTGCAGCTGAGGCTGACAGGCACAGGGCACAGCTGGTAGCAGTCCTGTTCTCTGTTCTCACTATCAGCGTGCCTCAGCCTGCTGCCCTTAGAGCATTAGCCTTTTGCCAGGGGCTGAACAAATCCTTCCCCGTTCCTCACTCAGTCTCTTGTGCAACAGGATGGTGTCGTGCGGAAGGGACAACGTGAGGCTGTGGCGAGTGCGGAGCGGAGCACTGCGCTCGTGTCCCGTGAATCTGGGCGAGTACCATTCCCTGGAGTTCACCGACCTGGCCTTCGAGGAGGGGCACTCGGCAGAGCGGGAGCCGGAGGACCGCACTCTGTAAGGGGCAGCTGGGGTCTGCGTTTGCCATTGGGAGCTCTACAGCCTCCTCTTGACGAGTGGAGGAGGCCACGTGCAGCCATACCTTGACATCCTCTTTCTCTGCCTTTCCGGGAGCACAGTATTTTGTCTGGATTTCCCTGCAGAATACAAATGCCTTATAGAGCTGGGAAAGCCTCTACCTTCCCTCAGCATGCTTCTCTTCCCAAAAGAAATTTGGCTGCTTTGCAGAATAGCACAAGAAATGGTTTCCTCGTTCGTGTCCTGCTGATGTCTTGACACTCAAGTACTTAGTGATTCTCTCCCCCTGCCTGAAGCTTATTGGCAGTGGGATGAGATTGGTATAACACTTCCTTTTGGATATAGAAAAGTGCACACTTTGTGTTATTTTAATCATCAAACCAAGGCTATTGTGGCTATCCCATATGGTTCCAAAAAGGCAAAACTGTCAGTTCAAATGACCTCTGCCTTCCTCCATGGGCTTTGTCATACAGCAGAGATAATTTTCTTTTTGAAGTCCACACTGAACTTTTAGCTCTTTCTTGGATTAGTGTTTCAAAGGGACAGAAGGAAAATAGGGAACTGTAACTTGAGCCCTTGGTTGTAGATTCCTAGGCTAGATCACAGGAAGTCTCCCTTGTACCCCTGTTTAACCTTTTGTGTTACTGTGAATTGGAATTGCTTTTCATCAGGCAGATGGAGTTTATGAAGTTATTCTGTGCCTCTTGACTAAAGCTTCCTGAAACATACTGTAAACCCTGGGTTTTACAAAGTAATGTCTGCACAGTCCTCTTATCCTTCAGATGCTGGAGTAGGGATCTTTGTCCTTTCCAGTTTTGTCTGCAGCAAGAGCGGTCACATTCTGGAAGTGGACTACAAGAACGTCTGCATCAGGAGCGCCCGGCGGCTCCTGCCTTCCCAGCCCCAGCACTGTCACCAGCAGGAAAAGCAGGGCTGCAGTGCAGGTAGGGGTGAGGACTGTGTCCTGGCACGAGGAAGCGATCTAGCTCAGGACTGGCTCAAGAATGACCAGGATCAGAAATAAATTTAAGCAATTTTCTGGAAAATAATCCAGCTGTTTAGCTACTGCTAAAGATTATGATGGCATGATTGAATCAATGCTAGCTAACTATTTTCCTCTTAAGTACTGCAGTAATCTTAGTACAGCAAAGTATCATTTTAAGACAGAGTATTGGCATGTTAAATGCTGATTACTCTTTCAAAGAAACACTGCTTTTAGAAACATGAAACAAGGTCTTAATTTGCTGACAGGAATCTTATGTAGAGATGCAGAAAGATCTAAGCAGATCAATGAAAAGATAGATGTTGGGGATTTTTTCATTATTCAGCCTGTATGAAGTATTTGGGAATTCTTTCATGCTGTATACTAAGTAGTACAACTTTCAGCTCTTCCATTGATTTTTAAAAGCAGGAAGAATTCACTTTAAAGTGTGACCGCTCTGGTATTTTTAAATTTATTGCATGAACTATTTAATTGAGAACATGCACCTTTGAGAGGTATGTAATTCCAATTCTCTCTCTGTAGTTGATACAATGACTTTTAGAAGATTTAACACAGTCCTTGGGTTTCTCAGTGGCAGCATTGCTTGCTCTATCCAGTGCTTTGTCCAATGAACTTTGTGGCAGAATCAAAAAACCCGTTGCTTTCCCAGTTTCTATAGATTTATAGTTGCTCACACTTATTCCGCTCTCTCTCACTTCTCACTATGCTGCAGAGAAGACTTGAGACATGAAAGGAAACTGTTTTGTACCCTAAACAGCTACCAAAGACATTCCTTGCACAAGATCTTGTTCAAGCCATAAGTGTGACACAGTTTAAAAGGTGATAAGAAATGCATTGCCTGGCAAGAGTAAGTAGAGTTGCACTGATGGTAAACAGTTGTGCTGGAAGAGGGACAGGGGAGCAAATAGGTTTTGAACTCTTAGAAGGAGTAGATAAGATTCTTCCACAGAGGTAACTTGCACTGTCATTTGCAGTGGGACTTCTTGCATCTTTTTCTAAGATGTTCAGTTGCTGGAGCAGGTGAGCTGTTGAGCTCTGATTTGGATGGGAGAACCCGCGGTTTCAGTTTTCTTCTTTCTGTCAGTGACCTAGTTAGCTTTGTGTTCTGGGTTTTCAGGCCCTGGGATTGCTATAAACAGTATTAGCATCTCCTCAACCTTTTGTGCCACGGGTTCAGAAGACGGTTACCTGCGGCTATGGCCACTGGACTTCTCTGCTGTCATGTTAGAGGCAGGTGAGTAGATCTGAGAATTGAGCTTCTGAGTCCCATATCTGCATCACCCTGTTCCTATGAAGCAAAGAATCCCCTGCAGTTCTTCTGAAGCTATTCTCATTTATGAGTGCTTTTTTATGTCTGCTCTAGTCTAGTCTTTGGAAGTTGTCTCTTCAAGGACAATTAATTCATGTTCATTCTTGTGAGTTTGGGGAGAAGGATGGGAACTCCTGGATAAGAACAGGCAGTCCAACTTTATCTCTGTGCTCTTGTACCCAAGAGGAGTTGAGCAGTTCTCTCTCTGAAACATAACAGCAGAGCCCAGGAACTGCTAGAAAGAGCATGGGTTAACTTGTCACTAAACTGAACTCTGTAAGCAGTTAATCTTGAGGTCGTGTGCATTTCTGTGAACAGTACTTTCCTAACTGTGAATGTGGTTCCATAACTTTGATCCAGATGCTTCTCATTTGTTCCTGAGCTGTGTACTAACTAGTTTGTCTGTCCCCAGAGCATGAGGCTCCAGTGAGTTCTGTCTGCATCAGTCCAGACACCCTCAAAGTTTTGTGCACAACCACCACTGGAAATCTGGGCTACCTGGATATACAGTCCCGAGACTATAACACCCTCATGCGCTCTCACACAGACACAATTTTGGCATTTTCTGTGGAGGGAATTCGGAAGCAGATGGCAACAGTCTCTCAGGATAACACTATCCGAGTCTGGGACCTTGTGACCATGCAGCAGGTAAATGCAGAGAGAGCTGTTAGATATAGATTTGTTGATAGTTTGCCTTGTCTTTGTTCAGTTGAGTTATCAAAGAGCCCTTAGCCAAATAGTCTTATCAAAGAGCTATATAAGAGCCCTTAAATGTCTTCCCTGAGGCATGGGGTTTAACATGGGTAAGAAATCCTTCTGAAGCATGGAGTTCTGAGACATCTATTTAAATGTGCAATTTGGCCTTAGCTTTTGAAGGCATAATTAAACAGAATAGTAAAAAAATATGTATTTTTTTCCTCTATCTCTTGAATGTAGCTGGTTAACAGAGGACATAATACCCAAAGGATTTATCCAGATCTCCCTGAAGACCCTGGATGTCCCTGGGCTTTAGGGGCAGGATTAGGTTTGCGCTGTGGGAACAGGCTCGCCGTGGAGGTCTGAGGTTGTTTTGCTGCACTACGTGTGCCTGCCAGGAGCTGATTTATCTAGCTTCGTGCCTGTGGGTCTGTCTCTTCCCTGCAGCTCTATGACTTCACTGCTGCTGACGAAAT
Organism: Tinamus guttatus; assembly: GCF_059628265.1. NCBI lineage: Eukaryota > Metazoa > Chordata > Aves > Tinamiformes > Tinamidae > Tinamus > Tinamus guttatus. The sequence continues at coordinate 3,733,553 of NW_028288706.1, read as the reverse complement.
GCCGCGTGCTGTGGCCTTTCACCCTACCCAGCAGATCCTTGCCTGTGGCTTCGACAGCGGGGTTGTGCGAACCTTCAGCTTGGCTGCTTCCGATCTCCTCGTGGAACACAAGTAAGTGTTTGCAGGGGCAGTTGCGCCCACGCACAGGGTAAATGCTGTGTGTCCTGGCAGTAGCCACAGTCATGATCTTGGAGCTGGGTCTGTGCTGGAAAGGTAGTTTTCTTAAGCTTGACAATCCTCATGTCCCAGTTAAGCAGTTCTCAAGCCTGGTGTGCTGAGGGTTTGGATGATAAGAATGCAACCTCAGAAAGCTGTAAGAGCTTTATATCTGAGGACTTACTAGTTGAGAAATCCCTAAGGGTAGGGAAAGGGGCTGAGGAAACAGGCGGTTGTCCTGGAGATTAATTGAAGAATAAGCCTTTGTGACCCTTGGCATGGGAAACGGAGGATGCTCCAAAGGGAAAATGAGCACATCCCATCCAGGGACAGCACGGCTGCTGCACTTGTTGCTTAATTTCCAAAAAGCTGCAATATTGTCCTGGACTGCTGCAGGCAAAACACAGTGAGGTTCTTTTCCTGTCTCCAATTAGGTTCATTGCCAGGTGCTTAACTATATTGCACTGGATGTTGCTTCTCTTTATTTATTTTTCTTTCTCTATCTCATCTTTCTTGTTTTCTGCCTTATTTTTTAGGCAGCACCGTGCTGCTATTACTGGTCTGACCTTCTCTCCAGATGGCAATTTCATGTTCAGTTCCTGTTCACAAGGAACTCTGGCTCTCTACAACTCTGTGGTACAGAAAAGCCCTGTCCTGAGAGTCCTGGGTAAGGCTATGGCATTGATGTGGGTTGCCTCTTTTCTTTTTCAATAGCACAGGTATCCTTGCAAAATCAAACCAAAGACAACCTATTCTGGGAGAGAGATTTTCTGAAGGAGCTTCTGAGCTGTGTCAGTTGCATTTATATAGTACACAGTAGCAAATTTTAGTGACTGTTAACCCTTCCATACCAATCCTGATTCAAAAGCTTTCAAATTGCTTGATATTTCAGTCTTGTGAATTGGCTGGAATTGCACGGACCTGCCTTTTTGGATCTGGATTCAAGCATATATTGTTTAGAAGCAATACAGGCATAGAGTATTTTAACCTAGTCAAGCCCCAACTCCTTGAGTTTTGTGTGTGTGCAGTTTGATTTGTTTAAGTTGGATCACTTCCCTAATCCTGCCTGTAGCACAGCCACAGAGTTGTGCTGATAACCGAAGAAGGTGGAGTGCTGCAGACAGGGCTGAGCAGTGCCAGGGGGCAAGGTGATTTTGAAATATTAATGTAATGTTTAACGTACACTCTTTGAAATTAGCTGTGGCAGCACAGGGAAGCTTATAGAGAGGAAAGGAGCTCTGTTATGCAATATGTTATACAAAGAGGAAAATCCTGCCCCAGTAAGTGCAAAGTATGGGGAAAACGAATAGCAGCTCAGAGAGATCAGAGAGCTTGTCCAAAATCACCCAAATTTGGTGTCAGTGCTGTGACTGGAACTAAGTGTTCTGATTCCCCTCCAACCTCAGTGTTGATCACTACCTGGTTTTCCAGGGCATAACAGTGGGAATGGGATAGATACAGAGCAATCACTCTGATTTCTGTGATTCTGTGACCTTTGGATCTCTGCAGTGACTTCCTTCTAGGTGGGGTTCAGCCACCCATGCGGTAGCTGCAGTCGCATCCATAGCTGCTTGTTGCAGCTTCCTGCAACCTTTTTTTTTTTTTTTTTTTTTTAAAAAAAAGGCAGTAACATGCATTTATTCCCATTACTTCTTTTTTTTTCCTGCCTGCCTTGAACATACTACAAGCCCAGTATCTAGACTTTGTCTTTGAGGTGGTTCCATGCACACTCTGGATGCCTCAGATGAAATTTCTGTCATCTTTCACAACAGAGGTTGTTTCTTTCTCGTGCCAAAACATGATTTAGGTTGTTTTCAGATTGGCTGATTTAGAGGCACAAAAGAAAATGCAGACCATGTCAGCAGCCGCATCACAGAGCGAGCTGGCTGCAGCATGTTCTCTCTGTTCCTCTCTTCACTCTTTTTCTGTTCCTGGGGCCCGCAGGTAACGTGGTGGTCCGGGATGCTGGGAGCAGTCCTGCTGCTTTGGCTCTTAGTGAGGACAGCCGTCTGCTGGCCTTTGTGGGTCCCTCCAAGTCCGTCGTGACCGTGATGGAGGCCTGCTCTCTAGATGAGGTACCCACCAGGTTTCTTCATGGCTCCTGTGGAAGGCTGGGGAGGGGGGAACATGCTGTAGGGTGCTGCAGGCCAGGAGAAGAAATTCCTATCTGCTGTATTAAATGGGATAGGTCAAGAGCTTTGTGTACCATTGATTTTGGAGAAGGCATTTTGGTGCACAGCAGCCGGTTTGGGGTGCTTATAATGAGGTTTGTCTTCCATTCTGTGGGGTAGAAACAGTAAATTCAAGAGTTCTTCTTCTCCAACTTAATTTCCCTCTACAAAGATAATTAGCAGAAAAGCTGCATGGACTGTCAGTTCTGCACCCTCTTTCTGAGCTGCTCTGTTGGGTAAATACTTCACCTCTACCCTGCAGCTTCTCATTAGATGGCTGTCTGAGTGACAAGCTTGGGGCTTCCGTGACTTGTGATGGGGAAGCCATGGGAGAAATCCTCAAGGCTGCCCAATAACTCTTTTGAGGCGTCCATGGTATTTGTTCTAGGATGTTTGTTGAATAGCTCCTTGTTTCACAGCTGCTAAAGGTGGACATCAGCATCTTTGATTCGGACAGCACGGCCCTGGACTCTGCAGTGAGGCTCTGCTTTGTTCCTGTGCCTCAGGGCCAGCTCCTGGTATCCACATCCTCCAATAAAATCCTTGTGCTTGATGCAAAAACTGGACGACTGGTGCGAGAGGTAGGATGCTCTGAAAATCATGCACCAATGATTGCCCCATCTTGACTTGTCTCAATGTGGGGGGATGAATGGGAGAAGAGAATATCCTGCAGCTCACAGGCTCTGAACAAAACATAACTGACAAGCAGACAAGCTGTCCTAATGTGGTCATGCTTTAGGTGAGCCTAAACTTGTCCTTGTTTTCCATGCTGTCACACTCCTGTCATTTTGCTGAAGCATCAGGGCACAATAAATTGCTGAAGGCAGTTAAAGCAAACTTTTTGAATCACATGGCAATGGGCTAGGTGTGCATATGGCAATAATTACCCTATCTTACAGGTGGGCTAGTGAAATACCCAAACGAGCCCACCAGAGCACTGGAGATGATCTAACTGTCACGGTGAATCTGTCCAGATCACAATGCGTTCAGTTCACCTGCCATCTTTGCATGCGTTGTGATGCAAAAGGCTAGAAAAACTAGACCTTTGTCAGGAATACTGGACGTCTCTGGTTCGTGTAGTTTTGAACTACTTTTTCACCAGAGTCTAAAAATATTCCCCTTCATTCTTCATTTAATGAATCTGCCTTTTTCGATGCTGAGGCAATGATTAGCTTGCTGACAGTGAGCTTGCTCAGTTAATGCTCATGGTGCTGTGTCTTATCCTCAGCTGCCTCCTGTGCACAAGCTGTCCTGTTCTTCCTTGTCCCTAAGCAGGGATGCCAAGTACCTGCTCACTGCCGGTGACAAGGTTATCAAAGTGTGGGACTACCAGATGCGCTTTGATATCAACTTCCAGGTATGGCACAAACAGGGAGGGAGGAGGGTTGATGTTGCCTTCGTTTGTCAGTTAATGCAATTGGGAATCCCTGGAGGAGAAAGGAGCAAATGCACTTTTGTCTGATTTGGCCCAGTCCCTCAATCCCAATATGTCTCCAATATACCCACCCCTATTCTCACCTGGAACATTCTGGTAATCTCACCCACTGAACACACACTGGGATTGCCAAATCACTGCTCCTAGTGAGAGCCTCTGCCAAGGACCAGTGGCTGATACTACCTCTGTTCTCTGAAGAGAGGAAAAAAAAACTGCCTGCCCAGGGTTTCAGAATAGCTGAAAGCTGGGATAAGGCTGTGGGGTTTTTCAACATCTACTTATTTCTCTGGATCAGTATGTTTAGCATCAAACATATCTCTGAACACTGGAGGTGTGGTGCTGAACTCAGAGAAGATCCTCCCGTGAAGTAGTTTAGATAGAAGCTTCCCTCACTGGATGTCCAGCGCAGGGGGTCTTGTAACCACAGTCTTAATGGGACAGAGATGGTCATGGAGTCTGGGAAGTCCAAGACCTCCTCTCTCTCAGGTGTACATTGGCCATTCGGAGCCAGTGCGACACGCTGCCTTCACCCCAGACCAAGAGCACGTTGTCAGCGTTGGAGATGCCATCTTCCTCTGGGACTTCCTAGCCCTGTCTGCAGAAGGGTCACCGGCAGCTGCGTGAGTGCCCTGTGCTGGGCAGTGCTTTCTCTTGCTGCTCTTTACCTCTGATGCACCATCCCTCAGCAGTTTAACTCTGGTCTTGTTGCCTTTCCAGTGCACATTCTTCCAAGCCTGATCTGTCTCCCAGAGCAGGTGAGTGTGTCTCCTCCCATGAGTTGCATTGCTCAGCATGTTAGCAGCTTTTCCACAACTGCTCTTCATGGAACAGGGTGTAGTGGTTGGAGATGGGGATTTTTTTTTAGTTCCTTTGGGGAGAAAGGAGATGCTCAGAGGTTTTTCTTTTTTTTTTTTTTTTTTTTTTCCCCACAGAAGGGAACTCTGAGAAGCTCAAGGATGCCACTGAGATTCCTCGGCAGACAGCTCCTCTTCCACTGCTGTCCTCACCGCCATGTCTGGCTGTTGGTTCTGTTCACCAAGTGGAATGTCATGGTAAGAGAAACTGCTTGTAGGAAAGGGAGAGTTGATTTAGGGAAATCTCCCTATCACTAGCAGCATGAGCACAGAGCAGCCCTGGAACAGTCTCTGCCCCTCGTCCCCTTTGGAGGCTGAGAAATGGCGCTTTGCGTTTCCCTCTCCTAAATTGGATAAAGCCACCCAAAGGGGTAGGGAGAGGTCACCCCCTTCAGCACCAGTTTATCCTCTGCTCTGCATAGTGAGGTGCTCACAGTTTTTGTGAGCTTTACGGTAAATATTTTGGACATACCTAGTGGGAAATGCCCACTTTGCACTTCACCTTACAGATAGATTGTTGAATAGAGCAGGAAAATGACATTGCCAAAAATCAAAGGATGGTCACACCTACAGCAGTCCTGAAGGACACAGGCAATTCTCTTTTCCCACCTGTTTTTCTCTTCAGGTATTTTCTCTGAGTCAGATGAAGAGGAGGAAACAAATCTTCCGAGCAGAAGCCAAACAGTGGCAAATGGAGACAAAGACCCCTCGGTCCTTGTGGAGTCAGTGAGGTGCGAGGAGCCTTTTGTTGTGAGGCCCAAAGTGAGACAGGAGGGCTCGAGGTCTCCCAGCCACTCTGGAAATGGTAAAGCAAAGGGCATTCTCATCTTCTAAAGGACTTGGCTCCTTAGGTACATGGGTACAGGCCTGCAGGGCAGTACAGCTCTGTCCCTGAAAAATGAGGAAAGATCCATATAAATATGGGTACAGAGAGACCCAAGGCAGCACTTAACACTCTGCTAGCTCACTCACCAGACACATGTTCTAAGCTGAGAGATGAAGGCCAGCATGTGTTCCTAGGCGATCTTCCCTTGTCCTGGGTGTGATTTGCCAAAGGATATCAGTGTTAAAAGAAACTTATGTTAGTTTTTAAAACTGCTTGTTTTTCTGGCTCTTTCCCCACTGCTCCTTCTAGGTGTGCCAGAAGCCCCTCTTCAGCTTGTAACCGCTGTCATCTTTGAAGTGGCACATTCTATTAAAGCCAGCTGAAATTAAAGCTCCCAATGTCTCTATTAATAGATGCACAGCCTCAAAGCTGCAGCAATTTGTGGCTAGCTGCCAGAAGCATGCAGCTGCCAGCATTCCCAGCCTCGGGCAGGATTTGTTGGAAAGCTTCAACATGAAAGTATGGCTGCTGGTCGTATTAAAGACATCTTCCTAACCATGTGGCTTATGCTTTCGCAGCACGGGGCGTTTGCCTTTGGGCTGTTTGTAGTGTGATGTGGCAGTTTTGAATAGGATGATGGAATCAGATGGGTATTTGTTCTTTGCTGCTGAAAAGTTGATGCCTTTCCTGGGGTCAGTCATGTAATCATGTAGCAGCATATGTGACTGCCATCAAATTTTCACCTGTCTCATATGTTCGTGTGTATGCACATATGTACCCCTCCCCAGGGTCTAAAAGCACAGCAAGGCACAACCCAGCTGCTTCTTGCAATCCATTCCCACGTGCACTGTTACACAGGTATTTTCTTCTTTGTATGGCAGCATCTAGAAAGGAGACCAAAGGTCCCAAATCCCAGTGCTCCATCCGCCCAGATTCCTACCGGCATTTTACTCCTCGCTTTAAAGCATCAGTGCTCCCCCAGGTGAGAATTGGGGCACTGCTGGGCACCTCAGCAGGTGAAGAAAAGGCATTTGGGGCTGGAATAGGTGGCTTTTAATAATTGTTTCCATTTTATACTTCAGTTGAAAGCAATTTGTAAAATATACCCCTGGGTCTGATGTTCAAATAGAAAGCCTTAGCATTAGTCTCGCTTTTTCTTCAGTGTGCTGCTCTTTCCAGCCTAGTAAAAAGTGAGTTGTGCTGAATTCTTGTTCCGTTCAGCAAATCTGCATAAATTTTTATTCAAAAGAAATGGAAATGGCATGTGCTATAGAAAGTGAAAGACGGGTGAGCAATGAAGTGATTCATCATGCACGCGTATTTGCGAGCAGATGTATTGGCAGAGCAGGCTGGGGAAGGCAATCCGTCTAGTGCAGTGGAGATAGTCAAGGCATAGCTCTTGCTCTGTTAACAAACAGAGCAATAACAAAACAGAAACTTAACCTTTTCCTAAGCTCTGCTGTTCACTGCTACATTCAGAAAAGCTACATTCAGTTTGTACCCTCTGTTTTCTCCTCTACCCACCCTGCCTCACACCTCTTGTAGCATTTTTCCCCCCAACTATCTTCCTATTCAAGCATCTATATCACTAAGTCAGCAAAACCCGCTGAACTCTTTCCCAGCAGGATTAACAGCTGCTCATAGGCTGGGCGGATCCTGCCAGCCTGTTTTGTGCCCCCATGAATGTATCTGTGCCTACTTTTGCTGGTGCAGTTTCTCCTTTTTTACATATAAGTATGCAGTTTGGTGTTCATGCATTAATTCATTGAAATTGTACTGAATTGTGTGAGTATTGACATGAACTTGTGTGCAAGAAGATGTGTTTGTGCTTGCATGCATCCTTTTTCCTGTGTGGGTCTTGTGTACATCTGAATGGGACATCGTTCTAAAGCTTATTTTACATCAGTGTCTATTTTTCTTGCAGAGTTTCTCATCTCCTCCAGCTGGCTATGAGGTCTTGAAGCTAAAAGCAGTGATTGGCTACAATGGCAACGGCAGAGGGAATATGGTGTGGAACCCAGAGACAGGTACATTTGGGATGGCTTTGGAGAGCTGTCTGTACACATACACTGAGCCAACTTACAACCTCCTGGCTGTTGGGCTAAGGTCTTTGCTTTAATACAGTGATTCTTTGTGTTGAGAGAATCCAGTAATTCTTTTTATTTGCTATTGGCAGCGTTAGATGACACAGAGAATGAGGCTGCTCTGCCAACAGCAGGCTTTAGTTGCCGAGTGGCTAGAGCAGGGGGAAGGCTGTTACAAAGGCCATCTCGCCTCTTTTTCAGAGCTGGAGTGATGCCCAACAGCTTTGCTCTGCTCAAGTCAGGGAAAGAGAGATTTGCCCTAACTCCCCTCTCAGCCTAATAGGAAGCATGCTGTATTGGCTATGTAGAAGACATGGTATCCCTGCTTTTAGGTATCCCTGAAAAAAAAAATGTGACTGGATTGTAATGTAAGTTATAGTGGTTGCTGTATGTGAAGCTTTGCATGGAGAAACCCCGTCTCCTCATGTTGTGCTGTCTAATAGGCTTCTTTGCCTACACCTGTGGTTGCATCGTTGTGGTTGAAGACCTGCACTCAGGATCACAGAACCACTGGCTTGGCCATGCTGAGGAGATCTCTACACTGGCCGTCAGCCACAATGCCCAGGTAGGAGCGACTCCTGCTTCCCTGGAGCTGTGTGTTTTATGTGATCCTTTGGGCTGAAGGCATGTTAATGATGGAAATCCCATTTATCCTTCTGCCTGGTGCATGAATATGTGGGATTATTGGAATAAAATAAAGATCTTTCAAGACTAGTTATTTGTAGTGATTGCTCAGTGTGACACTGAAGCTTTCTGCCTTCCTCTGGGTGATTCTACCTCTTGGCATTAGGTGATATGAATCTTGTAGAATTTTTCTTTTGGTAATTATTTGTCTTTAATTTGAGTTATGAAGATTAACCAGCTAATGAACCATCCTCTAATTACTTGCTGAAGTCTCAGTGACAGCATATTGTTCTGCTAGGCTCTTGCCTCTGCTTCGGGACGGAGGAATGGAGACTCACACTGTCAGATCTGCATCTGGAACATCCAGGATGGGGTTTGCACAAAACGTCTCTTCCATCATGAGACACAAGTGCAAGCCATGGCATACTCTTGGGATGACAGATTCCTCATTACGCTAGGTCAGTATATCTCTAGCTGCAAAGTATAAGTGTGTAAGTATGCCCTAGAATAGCCAGTTCATGGAAGGAATGTGCTGTAAGAGTGTGATGCCTGCAAGATGTGTGCCAGGCTCATGTGGGTATGAAGTTTGTCCAGCAACTGTTGTTTGGTAGTCTTGGCACTGGGCAATGTTTTCACAATAAAATTGCCAAGAAGCCTAATAAACTGGGGAATGGCTAGTTCAGCATATTAAACTGCAAGTGGTCTCAAGTCCTTTTGTGAGTGGCCACATGCAGATGTGTTCTTTCCAAGCAGATGTGCTTCCAGGGTGCTTGGGCAGCACTGGGAGGGGGAAGCATGTGCCCCATACATCTTGGCCACAAGTATGAGGCTGGGGCCACAGCAGCTCACGTTCAGTTCTTTCTCATTGCCCCAGTAAGCTTATTTCCAAGTAATAGTGCTCTTCGGGCTTATTAGTGCTTGTTAAGCTTATGTAAATAGTTTGCAGTTACTATATATAGTATCTGTAGGGAAATGCCTTCTTCTGGGCTTCTTATTGTTGCTTAGCTGGAATTGCACAGAAGTAGCCAGGCTTCAAACTGTGAACCGCCTGCCAACCAGTGATGCCAGCACAAGACGGACACTCAAGCTGTCTGTTTCGTTTAAGCAGGGGTTATTTGAAGGACAAATATGCAATTAGCAAGCTCTTGTTTTGCATGAGAGAGGACCTGTGGAGCAGGAGACATATTCCCTCCGGGCTGGTGAGTCTGCCTTTGAAGAGAGAAAAAAAAAAAAACCTAACAAGCTTTGCCCTAGAGAAGGGGAAAGGGGTTCTGCAGCTCTGTGCTTTCCACATAGCACACTGGGAAAGAAGCTTTCTCCAGCTCTCTGGTCTGTGCTGCAGAGAGTAGAAAAGCTGAAAGTTTTCACTGAGATTACAGAGCCTGGGAAAGGCCAGCAAGGTGCCTGTTCCCAAGAAAACACCCCTTTCTCAGCAGCACGAGCACATTTTCTTCCAGAGCTGTCTGGGGGCTGGGAATGCTTGCTGTCATCAAGGTCCATACCACCTGCTGCCACCCAGGTGCAGTGGCTTCCATTAAGATCAGTTCCCTTCTTAGCACTGACCTCAGCAACAGCTTCATCTCTTCTTTGTTTTAAAAATGTTGCTAGCCCTGTAAGCATAATATCCCAGGAGGGATTGCATGGGTTGTTTATTGAGGGCTGTAGTAGCCACTAAAGTTGTGGAAACAGCAGCAGATCTGCTCTGCCTCCTGTGATTGCTACCACTCCAGGTATCAGCCAGTCCAAATGCTGGCTAGAGATCCTGATGTGGGACTAGATTTGCTACAACCTTCAGCATAAAGCATCAGGTTACTTGCCTGTCCTCAAAGAAATATGGATCATGTTGTGCAGCTTTTGCTGTTGCTGAAGCTCGTTATATAGACCAACTCCATCTAACTGTGTTGTCAGTCACTTGTCTTCTGATATGAGAGAATTCACTCCTTTTCAAACCTGCTTCAAAGGTTTATGTCAGCTTCTGTCTTGAGCAGTAGTGCTGTCACAGGAGTTGAACCTTGTTCTTTCCTGGCTCCTGAGGTAGTTGTGAGGGTTCAGTGCCCTTCCTGACAAAGTACAAAAGAAAGAAGCATTTTAATGACAATGTGCCTCAGAAGTGTTTAGTTGCTGTAGCCAGCTGGGTAGATCCACAGCAGATAGGAGAACCTTGGGTAGATCTCAGGACATACGGCAAGATCATCTTGAATTGTTTCTTCAATCTTGCCCGCAAAGAGTACTTTATCATTTTTTTCAGTGCCAGCTTTTGCAGGGGCCTTTTGGAACAGTGGATAGATAAAAGGATGTCAAGTGGTTTCCCTTGCATGTCTTCCAAGAACAGTAGGTTACAGTTCAGCTATACTGATTTGCCATTGGCTTGGGAGGAGGCTAGTCCTTCTTCTCTTGTTCTGCTTCACTCCTGCAGTCTGTCCCTTGGAGCTGTAACTGCAAGTCCGTTTAGCTGCGTGTCCCTGTGCAGAGCTGGGTGAGAGCACGTTTTCCCTGGGGATTTGCTCTTGTGCACAGATGTGTTACAGCCTCTCTCTGCTTCTCTCATGTCTTCAGAGAGCTCTTTGAATGCTTAACTTCGAAGGAAAATAATAATACCTATGTATAGTAATACCTGCTACAGCTCCCTCCAATCCCTGCTGAGACCTCCAACTCCTCACTCCAACCTCTGCAATACAACATTGATTAAGGCATTGGTTTAGATACTGTGATTTGAGACTACCACATCTGCTTGTTCTACCCTGTGGTACTCTGTACTGTGGTACCTGGCACATGCCAGCTGTGCTTACTGTAGGTCTTGCTCTGGAAATAGGGCTGTCCTATCACCTGATGTGCTGTTACAATCACAGATGACAAAGTTGAGTACCCGACCTAGCAGCAGGTAATTTTTTGGAAATGACATGCCAGGGCAGAGCCACTACCTTTTTTGGGGCCAATCCTCTTTAATATCTTTATTGATCTGGATGAGCGGGTTGATTCCACCCTCAGCAAGATGCCTCAGCTTGTGACAGTGCTCAAAGCCACCATCTCTGAACAACTGCATGATGCAATGACAAACTTGATGCATATGTGTATAATGCATATTGCAATGAACACTACAGCTGCACAATTTCTTCCTACTGTCTTTTCTGTTCTATGTAGGTGACTACAGTGATCAAACCATTGCTCTGTGGAATACGTACACTTACGAACTCATATCATCAACTCACATCTCGGAGCCAGTCCATGATGTGGCTTTTAATCCTCTTTCACATGGAGAACTGGCCTGTGTGGGGAGGGGAGCAGTGACATTTTGGCTGTTGGAGCAGCGGGGAACTGACGTCAACCTCAAGGTAAATCTCATTTGTTTAAATATTCATGTTCAGCCTCTCTGACTTCCTTTTTCAGCCCCCTTGGTGAGCGAGATGGAAGCTCTGCCACCACAAGGCTTTGTGAGAGTTGGTTTCTCTTAGTAAAATGATGCTGACTGACTGTGACTGGCTCTTGATTGCATTTGATGCAATAACTAAATTGCGTGTGGGAGGGTGATTCTTTTTTCCTGTAGCTAAAACACAGCTTTCTCTTTGACTCTTTTATTTTGTGTGACTTTGGCAGGTTCATCAGGCCCCTGTCCCTGATGCATTAGGAGTGGTGGAACTGACCTCACTGTGCTATGGTGCCGACCCTCTTCTTTACAGTGGGACCAATACAGGCCAGATCTGCGTGTGGGACACAGAGACTAATCACTGCTTCATGACATGGGAGGCTGATGAAGGCGAGATCGGTGAGTGCAGATGCCCCAGGCATCCGTCAGGATTGTATTAAGTTTCACAGAAACTCATGGGAAAAGATCATCTGTGAGCATGCAGGCTTTAGACTTCAGCTGTGTCCCTGTCTTTGGAAAACTTTGTTGCTCTGTCAGATGCAAGAGTAGGTGGCAGTGAATCTGTGACCCAGGTTTCCTTGTCAGAGCTGAGTTCAACCCTAATCTATAAAGAAAATCTATACAGACATATGAAAACATAAAGGCATATATAGACATAAAGGCATATATAGACATAAATCTTTAAAGACACTGGGTATTGGGTGCAGTTCCCAGCTGTGGTGGAACCACACTGCCCACCTCAAGTGAATCAGTGGCCGAGCTGGCAGCAGCAGACGCCAGGCGATGGCCGTGAGCCGCGTGGTTATTCCTGGGTGCTCTTTGTTCCCTCGTGTCCCTCAGGTGTGCTGGTGTGCCGGCACAACAGGCTGGCCAGCGGCAGCAACACGAAACGCATCCGTCTGTGGGCGGTGGCGGCCGTGGAGGAGCTGAGGCTGAAAGGTTCTGGCGCCAGGTAGGAGCCTCGTGGCCGCAGGGTCTTTGCTGTGCTGCTCACACACACCTCGCTGCGCTCCCGAGGGAGGTTCTTCCCCTTGGCTGGCTGCCCCCTGCTTCTGACCAAGAGGTGGCTTTTCACACTCTGATGTCAGCTCTGAATGCAACCATGCTTTGTGTCTTACCTTTCATTCTTTGCTTTTCCTCTCCTTCCCATGACTACTGATTCATTTGGTCTGGATCTTTTTATGAATTTTGACAGAAAGAGCTGGACTCTCTTGGTCCCAGGAATAGAGTTTAATATTTCTGGTACTTAGCAATATGTAGGAACTTCTTTTAAGAGAATCAATTAAAACATAGGGCTTTTGTTTTCTCTCTTGTAATGTTGCATCCCTTGTTCTCTTTCTCTTTCCTATAAAATATAGTTTCTGTGCAAGTGTAACAGTAGCAACTGTTCTCTGTACAGAGGTCCCTCACTGAATTATCTATCTGCAAACACATCACAGGAGGTAACAGAAAACTGCTAGGGCCAGTCTTTAAAGAGGACAGTGACTGTCTGTTCCAACAGCTGAGCCAGCCTTTCTTGGACCCTCCTTTCCTCCAGGTCTAGCTCCGTCCTACTAGAACATGAGATGACCCTCGATGGGACAATAGTCAGCGCAGCCTTTGATGACTCTCTGGAAATGGGAATTGTGGGCACCACCACAGGAACACTGTGGTACATCAACTGGGCAGAGAGCACGAGCATCCGGCTGATCAGCGGACACAAGAACAAGGTTAGATGGTCTGTGAAGGAGGAGCTTTGTCCTGCAAAGGAGCATACGTTTTGTGTGCTCCCTGTGCTCAAAGGCCATGCTCAAAGCATGCATGTGCCGCAGAAATGTTTACTGGACTGGCCACGAGAAGGGATTCATGGAGCTGCAGGGCTTGCTAATGTGGACAGGGCACTGAAAGAAGCCTCCTTGTGCTCCTCCTTGAGATAACGGAGGAGTCAGACATGAAGAAATCTGGGCTCATCCACTTTAGCCTTAGTTGTTTAACTGCCTTAGCCTGTTAATAACCGTGTCTTTCTGTCCGAGTGATGTAAAATGATAGTTTAGTGAGCACTGACTAATGGATGCATCCTGGAAGCAATCTTGCTTATTAGCTAGACATCTGTATTAGATAGAGTCTTTGCCTAAAACATAAGCTGGTTGAAGAGTGACCATTTCGAATGCTGCTGTTGCTTTGGACAATCTTTAGGCTCCACAAGAAAGTTTTTAAATGCTAGAAGAGAGAATATTTAGCTTAAACCCATGTCACAGAGCACCTGATCCTACCTTTGTGGTTTGGTTTACCTATTTCCTTTACAAATCCAATTATAAGTCCCAAATTTAAGCAAAAAAGAAAACAATTCACCTTTCTTAATGTCTATGACTTGTCTGTTGTTTCCTCTGATAAGAGTCCTGAGGCATGAGAGGGGCAGAGGACAGACGAGCTCTAAACTGTGGCATTTGTAAGGGCCCTTTCTTCCATCTCTGATACTACTGCAGGTGAACGAAGTGTCCTTCAGTCCTGATGAGACTCACTGTGCCACTTGTGGTGAAGATGGCAGCGTGAGGATTTGGTCGCTGGACAGCATGGAGCTGGTGGTACAGTTTCAAGTGCTGAACCAGGTAATCCTTGGTGCATTGGTCTTTTTGTCTAGAAAGCAGGTGCTATCCACTGTTGGGATTACAAGGGCTTCTGCATCCTCACAGGTTAGGTTGAAGTTGTAAGGAATACTTGCAGGTGGAGCTGTGCTGTGATGGGCACAGCTCTGCTGTCTTGTGTCCTCAGGTCTCTACTCTTACTCCTTTGCAGAGCTGCCAGTGTCTGGCCTGGAAGCCTCAGCCCATTGGCACCGGGCTTGCTGAGAGCCAGCACGTGGTAGCAGGGTACAGCGATGGCACCATCCGTGTGTTCAGCATTTCCCGGACAGAGATGGAGCTCAAAATGCAGCCGCATGCTGTTGCGCTGACAGCAGTTGCCTACTCCACGGACGGTGAGGTTGCACTCCGCTGTCGCAACAGCAAGGAGGCTTCGGCTGTGCTGCGGTCACCTGGGCACAGGCCAGGCTTCCAGCAGCTCTGTGGACTGGCGGCCTGCCCAAAAACCTGGGGCTGGGGAGAGCTGGAGAGCTCATATCAATGACCTGCAGTAGATCCTCAGCTGAATGTTTGGTAGATGGGAGATGGCAGGTGCATTGGCCATGGTACAGCTAAGGGGTTTGAATACAACATACATTCCTTTGTGTCCTCCTACTGATAACCTACATCAGCTCTTCTTCAGATGAGGTGTTTGGATGGGTGTCTCTGAGACAGCTTATCTCACCCAGTTGCTGAACCAGCTGTTTCCAGCTTTTCACAGTTGTTTGGGAACACTGTGGAATGATCTTGGATATTTTTCTACGGGGTTTTTCATCTCCCTCAAGAAGTGACCCATTTTGTCTTCTTCTCCGGTCACAGGAGAAATTGTTTTATCGGGGGGCAAGGATGGACTTGTGGCTGTCAGCAACTCTCGCACGGGAATGACCGTTCGCATCCTCGCTGACCACAAAGGCTCCCCCATCACTGTCATACAGTGCACGAGGAAGCAGGTGAGACTTCACCCTCTCTGCCCTGCTGTTCTGCTGCAGCAAATCTCCTGTATGTCACCGCACAGCCACAGGAAGGAGCTGCAACATGGCAGGGCTGGTCACTGAGCAAGCTTTGTTGTCCCCCTCTTCGTCGTTGGGTCCCCAGCACCTCCAATAACTTTTGTTGGGTTGCTCTAGGGTTATTTTCAGTGGAGCAAAGTTGCGTTGCAGGTGTAATCCTCAGCAAGTCTGTGCCTCGTAACTGTTGCAGACACTGCACACAGATGTGACATGTGCTGGTACATGGATGCTGGAGCACTTGCCCCACAGGCTCTGCCACAGGCACTGCTTTGGAGCAGCCTGGGATGTGAGGATTCAAAGTGGGCAAATAGCCTGCCCTTGAGAAAGGCCTTGCCAAGGTCTGTGTGCTGCTGTCAGCAGCAGCCTTGCCTCGTGTGTGGAACTGTGTGTGTGGTCCCTGCTGTGTAGCTAGGAATCCAGGGCTGTACAACAGCATGATGTTTTTAGCATTTCCTTTGACTTTCTCTTCATAGAGTATCTCTTTTACTTTGCACGATTTTTGAGACAAGAATAATTTTGCCTAAGTTTTTAGGCTTTAAAAACATCCATGTTTGCAAGGCTGTTTTCCCTGGTAATTCTAGGCTTGCTTCATCCTCCTCAGTTTTAGATGAAGGACATTCTTAGGGCAAACACAATAACTTCAAGCACTGCGCTAGGAGGACATGCAGATGCAGAGAGTGTCCTAGAGGAGAGATCCAGATCGTTCGGGCCCAGCACTTGCTCCTCCTCCAGCAGCCTCTTCTGGCAGAGGGTGTCAGCCCAGATCACAGTGCTGGTTTTGGTACCAGCAGCTGCCTTGTCTTGCTGTGCAAGGACATCCCCATGGGACAAGGCAATTGCCTAGCCTATTTCATTGAGTCTAACGAGAGACTTTAAGGACTGTCAGGTGAGAGAATCTAGTAGATTAATCCTCCCTAACTCTAGATTAGATAATCTCTACTATGTAAGGTCTGCATTCTCGTATTTTTTTCCTATGCCAGTCTGTTCTTGTTGGCAGCTTTCTTTTAAAGTGTTCGTATTGCAGGAGTGGTAATGTCGCTTTTTTCCTCTGTAGTACTATGATTTTGGGGTGGAAGGCAGTGAACTGTGGCTGGCCACGAGCTCAGACCGCCGGGTCAGTGTCTGGGCCTCCGACTGGCTGAAGGATAAATGTGAGCTCCTGGACTGGCTCAGCTTCCCTGCTCCTGCAGTCCCCGAGGTGAGGAGACACTCTGGCTTGTGTGCACTCACATCACGAGCCCTGTGCAATCCCTTGGCCCCTTTAGCCCCTCTCCCTATCTGTGAGTGGGATAAAAGGCCCCCATCAAAACACATAGTAAATTGTCTGTTCAACCTACTGCATCTTAAACTTATCTTCCAAATCTGAAGGGGGGAGGTTTCAAGGTTGTGGTTTCATACTGCTTTAGTGACCACAGCTGCCTGGATGCAAGTGAAATACCCAGGTGAGTGTTGCCGTGGGAGAAGAAGGCCACACAAGTTGGGTGTTTTGTGTTTGGATGGCCAGCTGCCAACATGCAGGTCACACCAGTGCTGCTGATCCCTTTCAGGATGAAAAATTCTCCTTGGGGCCCTATCAAGGAGAGCGGAGGCTGTTACAGCTGAGCAGGGCAGGTATAAAGAGCAAACATGCTTAGGAAAGTGAACTTCATTAGTTCTGCTGCTCACGGGAAAGTTGCTAATATGCCTTCTAGGGCATAGATTTGCAGTGTGAATTGTGGCAATGCCTTTGTAAGCACGAGGAGTCAAGAACTGCATTTGCAAAGAGCTGATACACCTGTTCTGTGCAAAGCAGAGCATGAGCACAGAAGAGTGACCTAATTATGAGCATGCTGCTAACTTCAGCACCCCCAAACAGCATGAATATTCTGAGCCAGGAGCCCGGTGAATTGAGAAGGTTAATAGAGCCACATATGCCTATGTTATCTCTAAGGGCCTGTGATGGTTTGCAGGCCACTTCAGCTCCAAACTATGTGTGAGATTTGGGATGGTAGGACAACAGTTAGGAAGTGGAGGAGGGTCTGTGCTGCATAGGACATGAAGACAGCCTCAGCTACATGTGATTTTTTCATGTAAAAGGATGCTGGGTCTTTACGGAGGAAGCAGCAGCAGCACCTCTGCCTGCTGCTTCCTGGGCCCTAGCACTGCCAAGGCCAATACAGGAACTGGGGTCTGTTTGCTCCCAGAACACCTTTCTGGGAAGGATTGATCGTATGTTCAGTTCTGTAGATCTTCTGTGCCCTGTTTGCTTATGCTCATGCCCATCCACAACCCATTCCCACCTTAAGCCCATGTAGGAATAATGCTTTGGTGAAAATCCAGCCTGCTGAACCCTTGTACTTCCTGCTCCTACAGCAGCTGACAATAAAGAGACTTGCCTTATGTTCCCATGACTGTACATGTTTGCTCCTTGCATCTTTGCAGTGAGCATGTATTAGATCACAAAATGAGAGGGAGGAAGCAGACTCCATCATATTAATACCCCTACTATCCTGGTGCACCCACGGCTCCCCTTTTGGCCCTCACGCCACCCCCAGACGAGGCATGGCTGGAGAAGCTCGCCTTATTTGTGTTGCTTTTGGTTTCCCCTCCCAGGGCCTCAGCAGCCTCCCTCCGAGCCTGGCAGCATTCTGCCCTTGGGAACACGGCACTCTGGTCTACGTTGGCTTTGGGCTGCAGAAGGAAGCCTTGTTTTACAGTCTGCGCAAGAAGCAGGTACTTGTGCCCTCCCTGTGCCATCCGCTGCCCTTTCAGCGCCCGCGGGTTTGCGTCTGCTGAGGAGTCGACCTCAGCTCGCGATGAGCAACGTGCAGCGGGTGGTGAGGCAGCGCTGCCTTGTCTCGACCTAGGAAACCTGCAGGCCAAACCAGGGTGCTTTGCAGGCTTTCTGCCCTGGAAGAGGGGTGGCTCTAGGGAGCAAGGTGCCCTCTTGATGCATGTCCTATATAGGTGGCACCCCCACACGCTGAGCAGGGCCTCGAAGCAAGTAGTACCAGTAAAAGAGAGTATAAAGGTGGGAGGTAGGCTCAGCCCAGCAGCTGGTCAGTGCAGCAACTTTTCTCTTCCAAAACTCTGAAGCTGCCCCAGGTAAGCAGTGAAGAGCAAGAGTGTCTGCACCCATCTGGAGCTGCTTGTCCCCAATGCTGCCCTCCTGCTTTCTATGCTGATGGTGGGAGGCTTTTGCTTTCAGAAGCACTACCAGTCTCTAAACTGAGTCTCCTCTGGAAAATCAATGCCTTGGGCAGGGGTCTGAGCTCTGAGCAATGCTGCGCATCTGTCAGCTGTCCCTTTGAGGGGAGCCCTTTGCCTTCCTGAAGGCTGTGACTTAAGCAGCTCTGTTCTGCTGCCTGCTCATTTCTGAGCTGCTGGTGTTTCTCTTGCTGGAGTGCAGGTGGTTGAGAAGATCTCCTTGCCGTACTTTGCCATGTCGCTGAGCCTGTGTCCTGCAGCGCACTTTCTAGCCGTTGGCTTTGGCGGTAAGTACTGGAGGGTGCCACAGGCTCTGGCCTGGCAGCCCGTCCCCCAGTTACTCCGATACACAGCAGGGAGCTGCCGCCCTGGGCTCTGCCACCTCCCTGACCAGCCGTTCCCTCCTGCTCCTGCTGTGAGGAGCTCTCCCCATCCGTCAGCTTATCCCAGTGCGGGTCAGTCTCCCCATCCCTCAGCTTATCCCAGGGTTGGTCAGAATGTGGGATGAACCCTGTGCGCTCACAGGGTGGCGATTATCAGCAAGGGGAGCTAAACAGGAACGCAGGGCCGAGGAGAGGTCTCACTTTTACCCCGGGGTGAAAGGCAGCCCCTGCTTCCACAGCAGGCTCCGTGCTTGGGCACCCGGACCCAGGGCGAGGGCTTGAGCCCGTTTGGGAGGAGCGGGTGTGCGCACTGGGGGGCAGCGGGGCTCGTGCTGACGCTGCCCTTCTCCCCGCAGAGCGGCTCGTGCGGCTGCAGCGCGGCGCGGCGGGGCCGCCCCATGACTACGCCGGGCACCACGACGCCGTGCACCTGTGCCGTTTCACGCCGTCCGGCCGCCGCCTCTTCACGGCCGCCTACAACGAGCTGCTCGTGTGGGAGAGGCCGCGCGCGGAGGGGCGCCGGGTCCGCGGCGGGCAATAAAGAGCGGAGCGGAGCTGCGCACGGCGGTGCTGCGCCCTGCTGGGGCCGCCGGGGGGCGCGCGCGCGCGGGGGCCGCCGTGCCCGCGCCGGGGCCGCTCTGCCCGCGCCGCTCGCTGCTGCGGCCGGAAGCGGCGGCGGCGCCGGAGCGGCGGCGGCGGCGGCCGCCATGAAGCGGGACGTGCGGATCCTGCTCGTGGGGGAGGGTAAGCGGCGGGGGGGCGGGCGCGGGCCGCCGCCGCGGGCCGGTCCGAGCGGAGCCGAGCCGAGCCCGCGCTCTGTTCGCAGCCCAGGTGGGGAAGACGTCGCTCATCATGGCGCTGGTGGGCGAGGAGTTCCCCGAGGAGGTGAGTGCGGGGCTTCGCCCGCCGCCGAGCCCCGCGCGCCCCTTCCCCGCGGCCTGCGCGGCGCCCCCGGGGGCACGCGGGCCCGGCGGCTCCGCGGCCGCGGCGGGGCCCTCTCGCGGTCGGCCCGCGCGCGCAGAAGCGGCCCGGGCACGTCGGCCCGCGCCGGCTGCCTCGCCGGGCCCTGGGCCCCGGGCTTTTCCGCTGCCCGCGGCTGGGCAGAGCTCCCGCCTCGGTCGCAAACTGCGGCCACGGCTCCCTCGGGCTCCATGTGAGCAGGGTCCCGGCGGGGCTGCGCCGCAGCCTCCCCGGTTGCCACTGCCGCCGCTTTGATGCCGCAGTCTGTTCGGAGGGACCGAGAGTGACGCGTGGCCTGCGGTTCGTCCCTGGCCAGGCACCTCTTGCTGCCTGCCTGGCCTCGAGCTGCGTGGTTGGATGGGGGCCGCTTGCTTTGCAGGTGCCTGCCCGTGCCGAGGAGATCACGATCCCCGCCGACGTCACCCCCGAGAAAGTCCCCACGCACATAGTGGACTATTCGGGTAGGGACCTCATTCTCCCAGCCTTGCTTCTCCCCTTCCTTGGCACTCCTGCGGTAAAGCTGGGGCCAATGGTCTGCCCAGTGCAAGGGGCAGAGTTCGACAGTTGGTGACAGCTCTCTTCCCCTTCCAGAAGCAGAGCAGACGGAGGATGAGCTGCAGGAGGAGATTGCCAAGGTGAGCGGGGCTGGACAAGGTGCTCGGGACAAGCCTGGGGCCCTGCTCTGGTGCCTGTAGCCCCACAGTTTGTGAGCCACACAAGGCTGATCTCCGTTAGCCGCCCAGAGATGTGCAGCAGTTGGTTATCTGCAGTTTAATACTATCAGCATGACTGGTGGTTTGCTTAATCCGCTGCTGTCTTGTAAGCTGTCGTGCGTGGCTTGTCCCAGCCCTCTGGGCGGCCTCTAGAAGAGCAGTGAGGAGAGCTCGCTGCTTTCCAGGGAGTACAAGGGGCTGCTGAGCATGGGAAGTGCTTTCATCTTTAGGGTGGATTGTCTGGAGAGAGCAGTGGTGGCTGGGCGAGACCCCAGCCTGAGGCCCTGTGCCTGTCCCACGAGGCAGCAGCACAGGGTGGTTGGTTTGAGTGCCCGAGGAGAGCGGGCTGGGGGCGCCGGGGCTCCCACTCCCCTCGCTGTGAGCAGCTGGGGAGGAATCCGGCGGGCTGGAGGGAACGGCCCCTGCTGCTGTTCTGCGCTCCGGGCTCGGCCTCGGCTGCGTACGGGGGAAGGCGTCTGACACGGGGGATAAAGCGGGTGCTCCCCTGCGTGTCTCGTGTGAGCAAGGCCCTTTAAGCCCTGCACCTCGGGGAGCGAGTGGCCAGGGATGTGGCTTAGAGAACAGGGGAGTCCTGCTCCCTCCACCCAGACAGCACGAGTACAGGGGCTTAAAGCGGCTGCAGGAAATCTGCCTAAACCCTCGTGTATTCGCAGGATTAGCACTAAACTCTCTTCTGAAAGGGCCAGTGATTCCTCTTGTCCGCTTCAGATAAAGCTTTGGTGTCAGCGCTGTCTGAAGAGGGCCAGGGAGCGGAAGGCAGCGGCTGCAGGCCCAGGATGGAGCGCGGGCAGTCAGAGCCGCCGTGCGTGGTGGATGGGGAAGTCCGGGAGCAGCAGGGAAGGAGGGGAAGGAGTTGTTGTTGCTGCACTGAGCTAAGGCAGAGAGGGGTTCCCAGCGCCGAGCCGCTGTCCCGGTGAGGTGGCTCCCCGCGGCCGCTGCTCCGCAGGCTGCGCAGTGCGGGGTGGGCCGTGCTCGCTGCCAAGAGCGGGGCAGGGCCTGACACCGAGGAGCGACTCTGCCTCGAGCAGCGTGTTGCAGAGCCTGGCTTGGTGGCTCTTGCTGCCTGGGAGCTCTGCCCTGTGCCTTGGGACTGAGCTGCTCTCCATGCTGCTGCATCCCTTCCTTTTTGTCTGTCTTTAAGCAGCTACATGTGTGTCCTCTTCTTTGGAGGCGCTTGATCCCCAGCGGATGGGGCAGTGGAATTGCCACCCACAGTCCGCTTTGAGAAGATAAACACCCATGTCGGTCAGAGCAGGAGTGCTGCAAGGGAGGACTTGAGCACTGGCACGGGGCAGTGGGTCCTTAGCAAACCCTTCTGGTGTCTCGGGGCCTGCAGGCAGCGCGCGTGAACACGCTGCTGTGTGTGGGGGTTGCAGCTGCTGCAGGGCTGCCAGGACCCTCCCTTCCCGTCCTCTTCGCCTTCTCTCTTGCAGGCTAACGTGGTGTGCGTGGTGTACGATGTCACCAAGGAGGCCACGATCGAGAAGGTAACAGCTCTTCCATGGGCGTCCTGCCCAGCCCCACTCCGCGCCCGCATCGGTGCCGCACCAGAGGGAGGGGGCTGCCAGCAGCGGGTCCTTCCCCACCCTGGGCTTTGCGTGGATGCTGGCCAGCCCTGTGGGGATTCTGCCTGGGAGCGGGGAGTGCCAGGGAGCAGATGGCTGCAGGGCCCTGCTGGCTGCCACGGTGCCCGTGCCACGCGCTGGGAGCTGCTGCTCCCATGCCAGGCTCTTCTGACAGGGCTCTCGCTGTGCTTGTCTTTCAGATCCGCACCAAGTGGATCCCCATGGTGAACGGGGGACTTGAGAAGGGCTCCAGGTACCACGGCCTGTGTGGTCTGGGGGTGCAGAACTGGGCGATTCCAGAGGCTGCAGGTTCCCCCATCACCTTCCTCTCGCACGGAGGTTGTTCAAACTGGATTTGCAGTTTGTGGCTAAACCACTTGTAGCAGCGGAACGTGGAGGCTCTTCTAGCTGCGACAGGAGGGTCAGCAGAGAA
Source organism: Tinamus guttatus (assembly GCF_059628265.1). Lineage (NCBI taxonomy): Eukaryota > Metazoa > Chordata > Aves > Tinamiformes > Tinamidae > Tinamus > Tinamus guttatus. The sequence continues at coordinate 3,711,168 of NW_028288706.1, read as the reverse complement.
GGCCCCTTCCCCCTGCACCTCTTGGCAGGCAGGCGGGGAGAGGAGGTGCCAAGGGAGTACAGAAGGGCCGAAGCTGCAATCTGTGCGTGGATGGTTTAAGCAGAAGGCTGCTGTGCTAGATTAAAGGCTCCCAAGCATATTGTTGCTGGGTGAAAGCATAAGCAGGATCAGGCAGTCTGCTTCTCCAGATGGGTGCTCCCAGCCGTGGGAGGCAGGAAAGCTGCTCTGGACTTCGCGGAGGAGGGTTGGGCTCCCCAGCGTGTGGCCCAGGACTGTGTGTGGCCAGGACAGGCCAAGGCTTAGAGAGGGGTGGCCTCACTCACAATCTCTGATATCCCCTGTCTCCTTCCCAGGATCCCCATTATTTTAGTGGGAAACAAGTCTGACTTGCAAGCGGGGAGTTCCATGGATGTCATCTTGCCCATCATGAACCAGTTTTCGGAGATTGAGACTTGCGTGGAGGTGAGGGAACCAGAGGGTTTCTGCAAAGCCTTCCTGAGGGATAGGAGCACTTGTCTGGTGTGAGCTGGGAGCAGCCTTCATGCTTGCAGTGATCTGTGCTGCTGATCCTCTGTAGAAGCAACTTACCCAGGTCTGGAGGGGATATTCTGTGCTTTAGATTGTCCTTTGTCTTCCCTGTAGGAAGCAGGTTTTGCTTTCTGCTCACCCCTTCATTTGAGCTGGTAACTGGTGTTGGAGCCCACGTGCAGCTCTTGTTGGCTCCTGGGACTGCGATTTGGGCAGAGCAGAGCTGGGGTCCGAGTAGGAGGTTTCCCTTTTGTTTTTTCCTGGTGACGGGCAGCTTCCTAGTGAGTGCTTTGATGTGTTACGTGTGTGACTCGGGAACCTTGAAGCATCCTCTTGTGGTCCCTGCTCTTCCCTCTGCCTCTTGTCACCAGCCTGATGCCTGCACCCTAGTCACAGGACTTTCTCATCCCTTTATGTCCTCAGTGCTCTGCCAAGAACCTCAAGAACATCTCTGAGCTCTTCTACTACGCCCAGAAAGCTGTGCTGCACCCCACTGCCCTGCTGTATGACCCAGAGGAGAAGCAGGTAAGAGGTGCTGCCTGGAGCCCCTGTTTAACCCTGCTCCCTCACAGTCACTGGCAGGACTCCCCTTCCTGCTGTGCCTGCAGGATAGCAGTGCTCTGATCTGTGCCATGCCTCTGGGTGACAGAAAGAGGGCATGAGGGGCCTGGTGGTGTCTTAGCAGTTAGTGCTTCTACTCCAGGCATACGTCCCCTCTTAGATGTGGTCAAGGGTGCAGGTTCCTGCCTGTGACCGAGGCCGACCATCCTGCTGTTACAATAACCTGTCCTGCCGTGGCTGCAGTACCTGAGCCAGCTCTGTGTTGAGCTTTGAGGAGGGTGAAGGGTTTGAGCCCAGCTGCCAAGAACAGCGGGGAAGCAGTGCCCCGGGGGGAACCAGCAGGGAAGAAAATGCCTGGCTCCCTGTGCCAAGTGCAGCCAGGTGAATGTATCCAGGCTACAGGGAGACTTGTGAAATCCAAGGACACGCTGAGGTGGAAGTCTTTGTGCTCCAGACTATGTGACAATCATGGTGAGAAAGGTCAGGGAGAAACCTTGCCCAAGGACCATCCTACCTTCTGACTCCCAGCTCCAAGTAGCAGCAATACTGGCCTTGCTGGACCATGTTCCCAGAGCAGTGCAGGAAGAGGCTCTCTGCATGGGGATTCAGGAGGGAATGACCCTGAATGAAGGTGGTGCCATGTTGTCATCTTGGTTGATCCCTTACAGCTGAGGCCTGCGTGTGCACGAGCACTGACCCGGATTTTCAACCTCTCGGACCAGGATAACAACCAGATCCTTAGCGATGATGAACTCAACTACTTCCAGGTAGGGCTGGTTTGCTCTGTAATGGGAGGAACAGGAGACTGGAGATGCTGAGAGAGTCTTGCTGTGTTGGGAGAATGAGGAACAGGGGCTGGGTAGGATCTAAGGCAGCAATGCCCAAGATGGGTGGATTTTCCCTCCTAAGAAGGTCCTTTCTCCCATTGTCCGGGGAGAAGTGTGCGAGTGAGGCAGAGGCCTGTGCTGTCTGTGTGCTGTGCTTATGATGAACTTACTTTTTGGTGAGGTAGAAGTCCTGCTTTGGAAACCCCCTGGCACCCCAGGCCCTCGAGGATGTGAAGATGGTTGTGTGGAAGAACACCACGGATGGAGTGCAGGACAACGGCCTCACACTGAATGGTAATGGCACAGGGGCTCCGTGCCCTTTTCAGGCAAGGAATAGAGGGATCCATCTGTGTCAGCAGGGGCTCTTGTGCTTGCACTCGGTCTCTTTGCTCTCTCTCAAAGCCTAGTTCAGAGTCCCTCCTGTTGTGGCTGCTCAGAGCCATCCACTGAAGCCTCCTGTTATCCTAGGGGAATGGTGGTCCTGGAGGTGGATTCCTGAGGCTGAGTCCCTGATCTCTCCTGCAGGTTTCCTCTTCCTCAACACACTCTTCATCCAGCGGGGCCGGCATGAGACCACGTGGACCATCCTCCGGCACTTTGGGTATGACGATGAGCTGGAGCTGACAGATGACTATCTCCACCCGCCGTAAGTATCCTGCTGTAGCATGGGACACCCCCGTGTGTGTCACCCTCATAATATGTGACTTAGGACTTTGCTAGATCCTTTCTGCCTCCTGGGGTCTGCTGCTTTCCTCAGCTGGCTCTGCAACCTGCCTCGATGTGGGTTCCAAGTGCATGGGCAGGTCCATGATCCTCACCTTCCCTGTGGGTAGGAGCTGATCCACGGCATTGACAGTAGTGGCCTTTGTGCTGTTGGCTGTGCTCCTGGCTCTGGCGTAGGTGGGAATGAAGACATGTCCCTGACTTCCCCTGACATTAGCAAGAGGGTTTTGAAGGCTCTTCTGTCTGTGTCTGAGCTGAGCTGTCTAGAGCAGTAAGTTGACAGCCTAGCCCTCCCGGCTGGCTCTACAGCTGCTGTCTCCTCTCTGCTCCCTGCCATCCCCAGAGGTGCTGATCTGACAGTAACGAGAGGGTTCAGCCTGCGAGCTGCTTCATCCCCTCCTCGCTAGACAGCAGGGCTACTGGGGAGACAACGGGGCCTGTGCTGGTGGTAAGCACCAGGATTAGTGCCATGCCCTTGGGGAGCCTGCCCTGAGCAGAAGGCAGAGCCAGAGCCATGCTGCTTGCCCTGCCACTCAGGCAGTGGGGATGTGCTGAGGAGACTCCACTGTCTGTCAAGGCCTTCTCAAAATGTGGGGCCTGTGTCAGGAAAAGGCCAGGCTAGAAACAATCACGGGCCTTGAGCAGGAAGGAGTGGGGAGCTCTGTGCTCTGGGTGAAACATGGCATTATTGAGGACCCAGTCACACTTTTGCCCTCTGCTCAGGGCTTGAAGACAAGAGGTGTTGGCAGCCTGAGGGCCCCATGGGGCTGTGCAGACAGTCTGCTCACTGCAATCTCTTCTGGCAGGTTCCACCTGCCCCCGGGCTGCTCCACGGAGCTGAACCACTTGGGCTACCAGTTCCTGCAGCGGCTCTTTGAGAAGCACGACAAGGTGGGCTGCGTGCTTGGGTGGGAAGGGGGTGCTGCCTGCTGGGCCTGCACCTTTGGGCATAGTGATTCTCCCGTCTGTCCTTGTGCTGCCTGATGTGGGTACAGATGTGGAACCAGAAAAAGGCTTTTGGCCATCACAGCAAGCACTCCCTTCACAACCTCTTGCTGAGGCTTGAGGACACGTTCACTGCAAGCTGTGTATAGGGACAGCACAGCAGCTGTGCCTCTGACTGCAGCAGCCTGTCAAGGGCACAGGACTGTGGCCACTACTGGCAGCCAGGAAGGTGCAGGTCTTCAGAGGCTTTGAGCTGCTGGGCCTGAGTTAACATCAAATTGGCGTGTGCCCTGCATGGTGCCTGGGCACAGCATGCTGAGTAGCAGGGGAGAGCAGGCAGAGCTACTGGCCTGCAGCCATGGGGCACGTGCAAGCCACGCTCCCTGTGGAGTGGAGTGCCAGGCCTGGAGAGAGGGAGAGAGAGGACTGATTTCTGCCCTGCTCTGGTTTTTCTGGAGGGTGAGAGGAAGGTGTGTTAGGTCTGTGTGCAGCTGGGGTACATGGCTGCTGGGAGCTGCAGCAATGAGGAGTCAGCGTGCCTGTGTGCTTCGATGCAGGCAGAGCCTTGCATGCAGTTACCTGGGCACTGGAGGCACCAGTGCCGTGGCAGCCTCGGCTCCTTCCCTGCTGCCCCAAGCCCTTGTCATCCTGTGGCACAGAAGATCAGGCTGGACCAGAGAAGGCTGCCATGTGGCGGCTGCCCCCAGGGAAGCCGGGAATAGCAGGTCAGGCTGTGGACTGAGTGAGAACAGGTCTTTCCTGCTAACAGGGCTGGCACTGGGTACAGCCGTAGTCACAAAACAGAAAGACCCCCGGCGTAGCCTGCCCCTGGCACAGTGATGGAGGTGTCCCTGCAGCTCAGGCTCTCTGCACTGAGTCCCATAGACGTTTCTGTGTGCTCAGAAAGCTCTGGCCTTGCTTGTTATTGGTTTCTGCTGCTCAGTGTGTCCCTGTACCACTCTACAGCACTGTTCAAGGTGGCTCTAGTTGTGCTCAAGATCCTTTCTGGATCATGACGATACTTGCTGTTTCTGTAGGGAGATGCTAGTGCACATGTAGGCTTTGTTGTGCCTTGGTTGCTGACTCCACTTTGTTTTGCAGGACCAGGATGGAGCCCTCTCGCACACAGAGCTGCAGAACTTCTTCAGCGTCTTCCCCTGCGTGCCCTGGGGCCCCGAGCTCTACAACACGGTATGCACCACTGATAAAGGCCTGCTTTCCCTGCATGGATTCCTCTGCCAGTGGACGTAAGCTCAGTCCCTCTCCCCTGCCTTTACTCCACTTCGTTTAGCACTTACTGACCTTGTCGGCTTCCCTTGATTGCTGGTTCTCTGTCTACAGGCTCATAGCTTACCTGGATGTGCAGCAGTGCTTGGAATGCCTGGGCTACCTGGGCTACCCCATCCTCTCAGAGCAGGACTCCCAGACACAAGCCCTCACAGGTAACAGCAGCGCCCTCCCTTCCTGGCGCAACTTTGCAGCCTTCCTTCCGCTCACCCGACCTCTTTCCTCCTAGTAACCCGGGAGAAGAGGCTTGACCTGGAGAAGGGTCAGACCCAGCGAAACGTCTTCCTGTGCAAGGTGCTGGGAGCCAAGGGCGCAGGCAAGTCCGCCTTCCTGCAGGCCTTCCTCGGCAGGAGCCTCGCGGTGAGTGGCTGCTCCCCTCTCCCGTGGCGGGCGCCCCGGCCTGGCACCCTCTGCCCAGCGGAGCAGGAGGCCAAGCTACGAGGCCGTCCCGTGATAGGCCACGTTCCAACGTCCTAGGATCCCAGCTTGGTACAGCCTACAAAACTGGTGACACCTGCTGGCATCACTACTGTGCCCTTAAATCTGGGAAGGGCAGCTGGCCACCTCCCTCCATCCTGTTTGCCCAGGGGATCCAGAGGGTTGTGCCTTTCCCAGGCAGCAGTGTCTTCCCTGTTCTCTCCACCAAGGTGATGCTGTTTTTTCCTGCATCTTGCAGATGGCCCTGTGGCTCTTGGCTGAGACTTGATGGCCTCCAGGGACAGGGGCCCTCTCCTTGGAGGCTTGGGGCACTGTGAAACGTTTTCCCTTCCCCGAGCACGGTTCTTCTCTGCTGACTGAGATAGTGTTTTCATTGATGGCAGGCCCAGAGGGAGAACCGAGGAGAGCCGTCCCTCTATGCGATCAACACCGTGCAGGTCAACGGCCAGGAAAAATACCTCATTGTGAGTGCGGGAGAGGAGGGCATCGCTGTTGTCCCTGCCTGCGAGCAGAGGGTCGCAGCAGGGTTGGCTCTGTCCCTGCCTATTGCAGCTGGGCTACCGGCAGCCCTGGGCTGGATGTGCCTGCGGCTGTGTTCGCACTGGCACAGTCTGTGTCCTGCTGTGCGAGACAGCCCGATGTCCTTGGCGTGGTGTTTTGCCACATCCCCCTTCCCTTCCTGCTGCAGCTGTACGAGGTCAGTGCTGACACACAGTTCTCGAAGCCATCGGACGCGGCCTGTGACGTGGCCTGCTTGATCTATGACCCGAGTGACCCCCAGTCCTTCAGCTACTGTGCCAGTATTTATAAGGTAATTAGCAAGGCTCCTGCGAGGGATAGTCCTTGTGTGGCAGCCCTGCACCCCGCAGGAGGGTCTCTGGTGCCTTGGGGAAGGCCGTGGCGTGGGAGCTGAGACTGCAGAGCCTCTCGGTGAGAGCGTCTCTGCTAGCCAAGTTACCACTCTTGGTGTGTCCCAGCCTGCGTGTCCAGGGCTCCCTCTGATTCCTCCTTCCCTGGAGGCGAGCGGGCAGCGGCCAATGCCTCCCCCCTCCATGGGCCTTCTACCTGTCTCTGCAGCAACACTACATGGACAGCCAGATCCCCTGCGTCTTCGTGGCCTCCAAGACAGACCTGCCAGAAGCTGCTCAGCAGCCCGGGCTCTCCCCCACGGAGTTCTGCTACAAGCACTGCCTCCCACCACCCTTCCTCTTCTCCTGCCACAGCCAAGGCCCGCCCGGCACCGCCGTCTACACCAAGCTGGCCACGGCCGCCACCTTCCCGTTAGTATCCTGCTGCTCAAGGGGGTGCTCAACCGGGAGCGGAGCATGGGGAGAAGGGCTGGGCCTCAGCTCTGCCACTTTTTCACCCTGTTTTTGTCTTGGTTTCTGTTTAGCTTTCCCTGTCATCCACTTAGAGGAGTAATTGAAACAAAAGAAGGCCAATTCTCCCCTGCTCAGAGGAGGCAGAAGGGAACAGGCTCCTTTCTGTGCTGTGTGTCTCTGGCAGATTTATTAGATAAGCTCCTGTGGTTGGATTTTTACTTTTGAAGGCTGAGATTAAAAAATAAACACTGAAGGGGAGTAACCAGCCCAGTTTGGTAAGGCTTGCAGAAGGGAGGAGGTAGTTATTTTCTCCTAAGTGGATGTGACTGATAAAGAGGTCAGTGAAGCAGGACCTCAGCTCACACAGCCTTCCCTTCGGGAAGGAGCCACGCTTGGAAGGAGGATGGTGCAGTGGTGAGGTCACAGGCAGGGATGGGGACAGCTCCTTGGGGGAGCCCTGTGACAGGAGGGAGCTGTAAACAGGATCGGAGCAGGGCTGGGGGCAGAGCGCTCCTGGAAAGAATGGGTGGGTGCGCTGGAAGACAGGATGGGATTAGTAACGAGTGGTTTTCCCTTTAGCTTCTTTTCAATAAACAACTTTATTTTTAGAGCTGACACTTTTTTTTCCTCTGCAGTATTAAAATTTAAATATTCTTAATATATCTTAGGATATGTGGTATAAATAAATAACAGCGTAATGGAGGACCAGGGATTGGCTGCTCTCCCCCGATTTAGTGGAGAATGAATAATGGATTTGTCTTTCCTCCTTGGAGAGGAGCACGTTGATGCAGGATAGCACGTGTGTAGGGAGGGGATGTGTACGCGTAGGGACGGCTGCTCCTCTCCCTTTGCTGGCCTTGGGTCCCTCTTGGGGGCAGTGCCAGCTTGCCCAGCCCTGCGAGCCAGCACCGCTGCCTGTATCTGCCTCTGGGCCTTTGGATGTTTGGAGATGTAAATGCAGCTTGACCTAGAAAGGAGCGTAAATACCCCCCTGCTTGTACTAATTATTTAGATGTTGCTGTGCTCTTTTGAGGCCTCGGGGGGACGGAGCCCCTATTTGTTCCGCCAGTGGCTGAGGAGCCATCGCTTGCCTTGATGATGATGGTGATGATGATGATGATGCTGGCTGGCGGGTGCCCGCCTTGAGGCTCCCTGGGCTGCATGGCCTGGAGCTGCGCTTGCCCCCCCGTGCTGCAGAGTCCCCCAGCCCTGTGCTGCTGCTTGGGGTGCTCCTTGCCCAGCCAGGGGCGCACGGGCTCAGCGCGGCGCCGCGGCCGCAGCCCTCACTGCTCTCCTCTCTCCTTGCAGCCACTTGAACGCCCTGGAGCTGGGAGCCGCCTCCTTCTGGCTCCGCGTGGCCCTGGGGGCCACGGTGACCGCCCTGCTCGGGTTCACGCTGTACCGCCTGCTGGCCAAGAACAAGTGAGGACTGCTCTGCACCCCGGCCTCCCCGTGCCACCAGCCTCCCCTCCCAGCGCCGCCCCCACAGGGCTCCTGCCTTGAGCTGCTCCCTGCTGGAACACCCTCCTCCCCCGGCCTCGCCGGCAGCACCAGCGATCCCAGAGCTCTCGGCAGCGGGACAGAGCCGGGCAGGCACTTCCCGGGCACCAGCCAGTGTGGTCCTGCCGGCCCCTGCACCTCCTCCCTCGCGTGGCTCCTGTACCTGCCCCTGGCAGGGGGGCCAGGCATGTTCTGCCAGGGGCCCAGTTTCATGGGGTGTCAGAGATCACCCCCATCTTTTATTCTGATTATTTTTTAATGCTTGTTTTTTATGCTCAGATGTGTTTTGATATGTCAGGCACATCTTTTCCCCACGGAGCTGTGCTGGACCCAGTTGGTGTCCTCAATTCTACGGGAGATAATATATATGTGTGTGTGTATATATATATTTATATATATCTACGCATTCACGGCAGCTGTGGCATTGAGGTCATGCTGCTGCACAAGAGCTGCTGGAGGGGCTAAGAGCCCTTGTCCCGGAGGCCGTTTCTCCATCAGGAGTCCCCCCGTCCCTCTGCCAGCAGGGCAGGGCTGGGGCCTTTCCTTGTCCAGCCCCCTGCCCTTTGGGATTCCTTGGCTCCTGCCCCCTCCCCCTGTCGTGGGGGGATGCTGTGTCCCCCCCCTGCAAGGGGATCAAGTGCTACCACGAGCAGTCCTAGTTCCCTTCTGTTTCTTGGTTCTGTGTGAAATACTTGGAGTCCTGCGGTGTGCCAGGAGCTCGGCCCATCTGCCCTTCCTGCCCGGGCTGGCAGCCTGTCCTGGTGCCAGCGCTGCCCTGGCCCCCAGTGCTGGCCGGGGCAGGGGCCCGGCTCAGCCGCGCGGAGCTGCGGGAGCGCAGGGGGCCCAGGGCTGCCCTTCAGCACAAGCTGCGGCTCTTCCTGGGCACTGTCATGGCAGAGCTGGTGCAGGTGACACCCTGTGCTGGCCCCTGTCCTGTTGGCCTCTGCATGGGCCCCTTCCTGGCATTGCTGCCCCGAGGGCTGTCCCAGAGCAGGTTCCTGGAGGTGTCACAGCTCCTGGCAGAACTGGAAGCCGCTTCCCCTTGGAGTGGCCCTTTCACCCACATGACTGTGAGGGGGTGGCCGGGTGGCTTGAGGCCCACGTGGATCTGGGGCCACCCCTGTCCCCAGGGTCCTGAAGAGCGAGGGCAGTCTCGTGGTCCCTGCGGGCTGGCACCCCCTTTGGCTCCCTCGTTGCCGCCTGTGCCCTGACTCCCTGCTGCACTGGTGTGGGAGCCCGTGGGAGCTGCTGCCAGCGTTAGTGGCACTTCCAAGGCACTCAGGGTAGCCTCATTGACACTCAGCTGGGGGCAGCACAGGGTTCAGCTAACTCCTTTTCTATACATTTGTCTATTTATACATTTTTTTTTTGGTGGCCTGGAGCCAGCAGGGGGTTAGAGAAGTCTTGGCTGCACCAACTGCCTCGTGTGGGATGAGGCGGGGGCTGGTGACCAGCTGTGTCCCTGTCTCTGACCGGGTGGGTGGCCCCTTCCACTGCCACCGTCTGCACTGGTGGTGCGTGACACAGTCACAGCCACCTTCTCTGTGGCTGTTTTTCCCCTCTCTGAGCTGATCCTCCCGCGTGCAGCGCTGGCACCAACCCTGACGCACAGAGCGGCCCTGCTCCAGCACCCTCCAGGCCCTGCTGTTTTAGGAAGTTTGTTCTCTACGGCGAAATAAATTTTTACACACCTTGTGACTGCCTGCTGTGTTTTGTGTCACCAGGGAGCACGAAGGCTCCCCTCTTGCTCAGCAGCCCCAAGTCCTGGTGCCCCCTGGACTTCCCCGGCTCGGGGAGGTGGTGGGTGGCAGCGCAGGCTGTCCGGGCTGGGCTGGGGTCCGCAGGGGCTGCGTGGTGCTGGGGAGCCCAGTCCCCCTGCATGGAGCGCCCATGAGTGCCCGCCTGCTTGGCGAGGCGGGGAAGGAGGCGGTGGGTCCCCGTGTCACCCCAGCAGCATCTCCGAGTGCAGGAGGAAGGCAGGGCCTGGTGCTGGCTCGGACATCGCGGTGGCCCCGGGTGCACAGGCTCCTCGTCCCCTGCCCACGCAGGGCTGGGGGCTGCCCACAGCCTCCCCGGCCGCTCGCGGGGCCCGCCTGCCTCCCGCTCTGCTCCTGCTCCCACTCTGCAGCTCTTCCCTGTTTCAGTCCCAGGGCTCAGCAGCCGGCGCTGGGCACCAGGAATGCTGGTGCAGCCGGGAAAGCGGCTTTTCCCGGCGCCTCCCAATGTCTGCGCCCTGTGGGCAGGTCACACTGGGCGGAGGGGACCGACAGCCCTGGTACTGCTCAGCCTCCTGCAGCCTCAAGGCCGGTGAGCAGGGAAGGAGCAGCACAAGCCCCAGTGTATGGGGGGAAATGAGGTGCAAAGGAGGGTAACAAGACATAGACTTGGGCGCCCACCGAGGTGGTGGCAATGTGGGCTGGGGCCAGGGCGCCCTGGGGCTACCACGGGGCTCGCCAGGATGTGCGCTGAGCTGAGGCAGCCTCTGCGCTCAGGCATCCCAGAGGGGATGTGGGGCCACATGGGCACCCGGGCGGGCACTCCTGGGGGGCTGGGGCAACACATCAGGAGACAGGTACCCAAATGGAGGGCAGGAGTCTGTGTGCCATGCAGAGACCCTGGCAGAGGGGAATCAGTGACAGCAGGCAGGTACCAGGGCTGTGATGCGTCATGCAAGTCCTGGGATGCCCCAGGTACCCTGAGCTGGGTTGCCCACAGTGGGATGAACCTGTGCCAGGTGGAGATACCTGCTGCAGAGGTGGTGCCAAGGGAAGTGCCCTTGCTGAGACAGAGGTGCTCACAGGGGTGTGCGGCTGCCTAGTGTCGGGATGCAGGATGACCTGCCAGTTTGCAGGTGGTGACTGTGCCATAAGCAACCGTCGTGGGCTGCAGGTGCCCGTGGTGGGAGGCGGGTACTTGCACAGAAATGCTGGTACTGATACCTGGATGCTGGTACTTGCACAGGGATGTTGGTACCCATAGTAACCTGTACTGTTACAGCTGTGCTATTCTGGGACACAGGTCCCCGGCTGGAATGGAGGGCCACATGCTGGGATGCAGCATGAGCAGTGGGATGCAGGTGCTCGTAACAGCACTCAGGTACCTGTTGCCAGGAGGCAGGTGCCATAGTGGGATGCAGCTACCTGAGGCTGGGATGCAGGAACCACGCAGGCATCCACCGGGATGTGGTTACTGGGATGGAGGGCCCTGGCACCAGGAGACTGGGACACGGTGCATGTACCGAGGTGCCGGTCCCCTTGCAGGGACGGGGTGCAGGGATCATCCCAGAAGGCAGCCACCCCCACGGGGCTGCAGGTACCCAAGAGCAGAGCGCGGGAGCGCCGGGATGCGGGTGCCGGGAGCAGGGACCGCGCCGGGATGCAGCGGCGGGGACGGCGGCACCGCGGGGGGGGTTGCGGGTCCCGGGCGGCGCCCGCGCTGCGGGCGGGGCGGAGCGGGGCGGCTCCCGGTGCCCCGCGCGGTGGCGGCGGCGCCGGGGGGGGCGGCGGGGGGGGCGCTGCGCCGCGCGCTGCGGCGGGGGCGGCTCCGCTCGGCGCCGCTCCCGCCCCCGCCGCCGCCGCCCGCTGCCATCGGCGGCCCGCGGCTCCCGGCGCCGCCGCTCGCAGCTCGCGCTCCGGGCCCGCCGCAACGCGGGGCTGGCGGGGCGAGCAGCAGCCGCCCGCGCCGCTCCCCTGCCCGGCTCGCCGGCCCCGGGCGCGGCGGAGCGGCCGAGCCCGCCGCCCGCCGAGTGCATGGACAGGAGCTCCCTGCTCCAGCTCATCCAGGAGCAGGTGAGGGCGGCCGCGCTACGGGCCGGGGGGGCGCCGGACACCTCTACGGGGCGGTTAAAGGGGTTGGGAGGGGGTGGACAGGGCACGGGCCCCCGCGGACGGGGGCGCCGACGTGCTGTGGAGTCCGGTCCGGGCATCGACGCCGGGGTCTGACCTGCCGCTGCTCTCGGGAGCCACCGCTGTCCCCGCCGGGAGCCGGCCCCGCCGCTGCCCGCCCCGCGCCGCGAGCCCGGGGCCCTGGGAATCCTCCCCCGCCCCGGCAGGGCTGAGCCGCCGCACAGCTCAGCTCACTTGTGACCTCCTCCCCATGCCAGTGCTGCCTTGCTTGGAGTGCGCGGGCTGCAGCCTGCGGGGGTGCTGGGGGCACCTGCAAGGAGGGGTGATGCTGGGCAGCATCAGTGCATGTGGTAATGCTGAGCCTTGGGATGGGGGCCCGGTGCCCTAGGGCTGCTGCATGGCCCCGGTGCAGGCTCAGGCTTTGCGTGCGCTTGCAGGGGGCTGCATCAAGCCCCGTGACCTGATTGCGGGATCAGACCGTACAGCATTAAGGCTGCGCAGCGCGGAGTGCCCTGCTCTGCTCGCAGGATTGGGCCCTGGGCATTAACGCTTGCTGCACCTGGGTGCTCTGACTTCCCACTTGGAGCAGCTCCTTGGCTCCCGCGTGCCTGCTCCCGGCCGGTAGCACGGACGGGAATGCTGCGCCGGCGCTGGGCAGCAGAGTTGCTTCTTTCCTAAAAGCAGCTGGGGAATTTTAGCCTGAAAGTCCCTGTCTCTCCCTGCCCTTTCCCCAGCACCCCTCATTCCCTGCCTGACTGGCTCCGTGACCTTGGGCAAATCCCCCAGCCTTCCCGGGCTGGGGAGCCGCGTTTTTCTGATCCGGCGTCTCCCTGGCAATGAGCTGCTGGGCTGAGCTTCCCGGAGCCGCGCGCCCGGAGCCCTTCTGGAAAGAGCAGCAGCCTCCCCGGGCAGGAGCCGCTGCTGGGAGAGCGGCACTGGGGGAGACGCATCCTGGAGGGGAGAGGGGCTGGCGGTCAGCACTGGGCTGACTGGAGACCCCCTATGTGTGGCCTGGCTGGGACAGGCTGCTTGTGCCCTCAGGGCAGATGCCCGGCCCCTGTAGTGTGTCCCTTGCTGCCCGGCACGCTGGCACGAGCTCCGCGGCTCCAGCCTGTGCTGCCCTGGCCCCCCTCACTCCTTGCTGCTGCAGGGAACCTCCCCGTGCAGGGCCAGAGCCAGCAGGTGCCACCAGGCCTCAGGCCAGCGGCTCTGGGTGGCAGCACCTCTCCGTGAGCCGGCTCTGGGTTTTCCTAGTTGGGACCAGAGGGAAGGAGTGGGTGCGTGAGAGAGCCTGAGCGGGAGCAGGAGTGCGTGCGAGCGCCGGTGTCCTGCGGCGCGCGCTGTCCTGCCCCTTCCCCAAGGACGTTGCCAGCGAGTTTCCTCCCCGCATCTTGGCCCCCGGGGAGGGAGGCAGCAGCAAGATTGGCAACTGCCTCTGCTCACAGCGGTGCTGCAGGTGCCCGTGACCCTGCCAGCCCACAGCTGGACTGATGAGTACGGTTCCTTTGCCTAGATTCGCTCCCTTCAGGCCATCCCAATGGCACCATGTCGTGGTGAGGGTGTCACAGGGCCCTGGCGGGGCATGGGATGTCCGGGGATGCTGCTCACGGTGCTGGGCTACCCAAGTGTCCCATTGACCTGGCTGTGTGGCCGTCTGGGGCGGGAACAGGAGCTGGTGCCCGTGCCAGCACCGCACGTGTGTTTAGCTCCGTGGCTTCCTGGCTGGCAGGTGGCTTGGATTAAGAAATAGATGAGTGGGAGAGGTGCTGGCTGTGCATCGCAGAGGGGCGCGGAGAGCCAGGGAACGGCGTCCGGCTGCGAGGAGCGCCCGGCTCCCGCCTGCGCTGACACACGAGTGTATCCATCCCCCACACCAAGACCCCCCACATGCCCAGCACTGCGTGTACCCAGAACAACCGGGCCTGGGAGATGGGCAGAGACCCCCCACCCCCGCCTCCACACACATACACGCTGTGGCAGCCAAACTGCTGGCCAGTGTGGGACAGGAGCCCGGTTTGGGGTCCGCACGGCCTCATGCTCTGCTCCGCAGCTGGACCCCGACAACACGGGCTTCATCGGTGTGGAGACCTTCGCCAGCCTTGTGCACAGCCATGAGCTGCCCCTGGACCCCGCCAAGCTGGACATGCTGGTGGCCCTGGCACAGGGCAACGACGAGGGCCAGGTCTGCTATCAGGAGCTGGTAGATCTGGTCAGTGCCAGGGCGACATGGGCTGGGCTGGGAGCGGAGGGGATGGGGGCTGTCCCAGGGCCGAGTTGGCACTGTGAGGGTCCTGTGCCGGGGTGGAGGCGGGGAGGGCAGTGACACACAGAGCCTCGTGGCACAGCCAGGGAGCATCCTGGTGCCGTGGGGCACCCTGTGTGGAACCTATCCCAGGAGGGAGGAAGGGGGCCGGCTGCTCCCTGTGTGGTGATGCACATGGGTGAAAGGTGCCCGCGATGCCGCCCTGCTTGGGGTCCCCTTGGCGGTGGCGGCCCACGGCCTCTCTCGCAGATCAGCAGCAAGCGCTCAAGCAGCTTCAAGCGCGCCATCGCCAACGGGCAGCGCGCGCTGCCCCGCGACGTGCTGCTCGACGAGACCGGCCTGGGCTTCTACAAGCGCTTCGTCCGCTATGTGGCCTATGAGATCCTGCCGTGCGAGATGGACCGGCGCTGGTACTTCTACCAGCACCGCACCTGTCCCCCGCCCGTCTTCATGGCCGCGGTCACACTCACCCAGGTGCGTCCCACCGTCCGGGGGACGGGTGGCACCAGCTGCAGGTGCCCGCGGGGCGGGATGGGGTCAGTGCTGATGATTGTGCTGCGGCTGGTGCAGATCATTGTGTTCCTGTGCTACGGGGCCCGGCTGAACAAGTGGGTGCTGCAGACCTACCACCCAGAGTACATGAAGAGCCCCCTGGTCTACCACCCTGGGCACCGGGCGCGCGCCTGGCGCTTCCTCACCTACATGTTCATGCACGTGGGGTAAGGCCAGCCCTGTTGCATGGGATGGGGCTGGGGCCAGCACCTCCAGGGAGACCAGTGCGGTGGCTCCCTCCCATGCCCAGTCTGGAGGGAGCCATCACCGAGGTGGGACAGCTGGTCACAGACCCCACGCGAGCTGCCACGTCCCTCCGTGTGCGGCAGGCTGGAGCAGCTGGGCTTCAACGCGCTGCTGCAGCTCATGATCGGGGTGCCCCTCGAGATGGTGCATGGCATCCTGCGCATCAGCTTCCTCTACCTGGCCGGCGTGCTGGCAGGTGGGCGCGCGGCGGCCCCCGGGCTCCGCGGCACCCGGGCCGCCCGCGCTGACGCCGCTGCCCGCAGGCTCCCTCACCGTCTCCATCACGGACATGCGGGCGCCGCTGGTGGGCGGCTCCGGGGGCGTCTACGCGCTCTGCTCTGCCCACCTCGCCAACGTGGTCATGGTAAGGGCCGGGCTGGCTGGGCGGGAGCCGCGGGGCGCCATGCCCTGCCCGTCTCCGTGTGCCCCGCAGAACTGGGCCGGGATGCGCTGCCCCTACAAGCTGCTCCGCATGGTGCTGGCCCTCGTGTGCAGTAAGTAGCCATCCCCGGGGAGCCCGCGCTGGGCACGGTGCCCGGGGGGCCGTGGCTGAGGCGCCGTGCCCCGCAGTGAGCTCCGAGGTGGGCCGCGCCGTGTGGCTGCGCTTCTCGCCGCCGCTGCCGGCCTCGGGCCCCCAGCCCAGCTTCATGGCGCACCTGGCGGGCGCCATCGTGGGCATCAGCATGGGCCTCACCATCCTGCGCAGCTACGAGGAGAGCCTGCGCGACCAGTGCGGCTGGTGGGTGGTGCTGCTCTCCTACGGCACCTTCCTGCTCTTCGCAGTCTTCTGGAACGTCTTCGCCTACGACCTGCTGGGCGCACAGATCCCGCCGCCGCCCTAGCGCCCGCCCCGCGCTCCCTGCCCGGCCCGAGCTGCCCGCGGCCGCGGGCCCGGGGCCGACCCGCCGGGCGGGGGGGCTGCGCGTGTCCGGGATGGCCTGGGGCCAAACCACGAGCGATTTATTTTTCTATGCCAAAAAAACAAAGAAATTATATAGAGAAGAGAGTGAAGAAAACGGGGAGGAGAGGAAGAAGGCAGACGACTCCGCTGAGCCCAGCACAGCTCGGTCCGGCAGTGCCCCCATGTCCCGTTCCCCTCTGTCCCGCTTCGCTGGCAGCCGCGCGAGGGGCGCCCGCGGCTCCCCAGCCTTTTTTTGGAGGACAAATAAATATTTTGCACACTGGTGGCCCCTGCGCAGCGCGTGAGGCGGGGGACGAGGGGGCCCTGCAGGGTGCCCAGTTAAGCCGCGGCTCACTCCGGGTTTGTGTGGGAAGGGATGGGGGGGGCAGTCCATGGGTGCCGGGGTGTTCGGAAAGGGCAGGGGAGAGGAGAAGGTGGGAATGTTTGCCTCCCTGCTCTGAGCAAACCGCCCCCCCCCCACCTCACAGTACGGCACCCCCAGTCCCCTTTCCCCCTACTCCCACCCCATGTTCCCACAGCTCCCATGCACCCCCTCCATGTACCCTAACCCCTCCGCACCTCCCCAAGCCCCTCAGTGCACCCCACAGTCCCCATGGGTCCTACTGCACCCCACTGAAGACTCCCGTCCCCTTGCTCCCCACACCCTTTTGCATCCTCATGCCCAAGGTGCCTGCACCCATATACACCCCCTCACACCCCCGTGAGCCCCCATCCCTGCACCCGACACTGCCTGCATCCCTCAGCACCCCCTATATCCTCCCTGCTCCCCCCACACCGCTGGGCACCCCCCAGTGTTCTCCACACCCCCCGTGTTCTCCACACCCCCATGCACCCCCTTTGCTCCCTGCACACCCCCCCGCACATTCTACCCAAGCACCCCACATTCCCCTGCAACCCCCCACCCCTCCTGAACAACTTGCACCCCTCCCTGCACCCCATATCCCCCCACCCCATCCTAGGGTCTCCATGCATCCCACTGCAGCCCCCACTCCCTATGGGGCCCGCACACCCTCGGTCCCTGCAGCACAAGCACTCGCCCCTGTCACACTGCAACCCCTCAGCCTCACGAGCACAGAAGCCCCCGCACCCTTCACGCAACCCCCTCCCATAGCCCCCTACTTCCAACCCCCCCCTTCAACAGCACCTTGTGCATCCCCCTGCACAACCCCCCCACTGCCGCGCACCTCCCACGCACAACCCCCCGTGCACTCCCCCCCACTGCCGCGCACCCCCCACGCACCCTCTGCGCACCCAGACCCCCTCCCACCCTTTACACTCCCCCCCGCGTCCCGTTCCCTTCGCGTCCACGTCCCTGTCTTATGCCCTTTTCCGTCCCTGTGCCCGTTCCCGTCCGCTCCCGTCCCCGCTCCCGTTCCCCTGCCCATTCCCGGCCCCTTCCCGTTCCGGCCGCCCCCGCCCCGCGCTCCCGGCCCGGCCCCGGAAGGGCGGTCTGCGGGCGGGGCGGGCGCTGTCGCAGTGCGCGGCCGGGAGCGGAGCCGCCGGCTCGGGGCGGGCGGCGGCGGCGGCGGCGGCGCCATGAAGGGGAAGGAGGAGAAGGAGGGCGGCGCGGCGGGCGCGGGGCCGGGCGGCGCGGCGGGCCGGGCGCGGGGCCGCGGGGCGGCGCGGCGGGCGCGGGCGGCGCGGGCGGCGCCGGCAGCCCCGAGAAGAGCCACAGCGCGCAGGAGCACAAGGAGCAGGGCAACCGCCTCTTCGTGGGCCGCAAGTACCCCGAGGCCGCCGCCTGCTACGGCCGCGCCATCGTGAGTGCCCCCGGCCGGCCCCGCCGCCCCCCCGGGCACTGTCACCCCCTCCGCGTCCCCGGCCGGGCCTCCCTCGCCCCGTCCCCAGGCTGGCCCTGTCCCCTCCCCCTGCCTGCTGTCCCCAGGCCTGGCCTGTCCCCACCCGACGTGTCCCTCTGCCGGGCCTCTGTGTCCAGTCACCCCTCTTGCTCCTAACCCCTCTACCCCATGTCCCCTGGCTGCGCCTGTCCCCATAACATGTCCCCGGACTTGCTTGTGTCACCGTGTCACCTCTCTCCTCTCCCCCCATAATGTCCCCGGGCCTGGACCGACTCTTGCAACATGTCCCCGGACTGGGCCTGCGCATTGTGTCCCCTCCCTTCTCCTGAGCTCCTCTGTCTCCTTGTCCCCAGGCCAGGGCACCTGCAGGACCAGGGGGGACTGTGCCCAGTGGGCTCTGGGGACAGAGGGGGACAGCACAGGGGGCCAGGGTGGGTCACCTCTGCACCGTCCCCACGGAGGGCGGCCGCTGGGGGTCTGCATGGGGCGAGCTGACCCCCCCCGGGGCCACCACCCAGGCGCATCCCGGGTGCCCTGTGCTGCGGCAGGGCTGGGCGAGTAGGGCCGTGGTGCCCTGCTCCGGTGTCCCCGGCCACGGCACCTGCGCCTGGCTCGCGGGCGCCCGTGGGGCTGCGCGACGCTGCTCTGAGTCAGCGCAGCCGCCGTGCCGGGACACGGCTCCGCAGAGCCGGTTTGTGGAGTCGTCGCGGGGTGCCAGCGTGTCACACCCCGCGGGCGGGCAGGAGCGGGAGGCCGTCCCCTCCCGGAGCACCCGGAGCCCTGCGTGGACCGGCTCCCCTGCGCGCATGTCCCCGCTCTGGGGCCCGCTGGGTGCCCGGGCAAGCCAGTCTTGTGGCCTGGGCCAGGACTCTGCAGCTTGCCCACGTGGAGAGCTGCTCTCCAGCCCCGTGCCCGAAACCTGGCCCTGTCTAGCAACGGGGAGCGCGCGTAGATGCAGCGGGTCCTTCCCTCAGACTCTGCAGCCACCGTCAGGGTTTTGGCTGCTGCATGGGAAGCCGCAGGAGCTGCAGCTGCAACGTGCAGCCCTGCGGTGCAGCAGGCTTGTGGCTTTCCCGCTGACACGCGTTCTCCTTCCAGAACCGGAATCCCTTAGTGGCCGTGTACTACACGAACCGGGCCCTGTGCTACCTGAAGATGCAGCAGCACGACAAGGCGCTGGCCGACTGCAAGCGAGCGCTGGAGCTGGACAGCCAGTCGGTGAAGGCTCACTTCTTCCTGGGGCAGTGCCAGATGGAGATGGAGAACTATGACGAGGCCATCGCGAACCTGCAGAGAGGTGAGCAGCAGCGCCTGCAAAACGGCTGCTGAGCTGCGACGGGCGGGAAGAGGCTGCCAACACCTTGCCCGCCAGCCTGGCAGTGCTGCAGGCAGGAGCCCAGCCCTGCGTAGCTGCACGGGAGCGAGAGATGTTTCTCCCCTTAAAAGCGCAGCTGCGAGGGATGCTGTCTGCTTGCAAAATGGGTATTTGCGTTTGGCTAGCGGAGGCCAAGGGAGGAAGAGAAGTTGGAGTTTCGTGCGATCACGTCACATCGCTCCTGGGAGGAGTGCCTGGAAGGGTAGCTGGGATGCGGGCAGGAGGGATCAGATTCCCTTGCTGGGTAATGAGAGCTGTGCCTGCGCCGTAGCATTTGCCGTCTGAGCACCCTAGAAATCTGTGTCCCAAGCAGTGGCCCTGTGGTGCCGGCTGGTGGGGTCACAGCCCCGCCAAGGACCCTGGTGTTCAGTGTCAGCTGCTGTGAACGGGCAACGTCTGTTGTGCCCTCTCCACCTTCCCCTGGGAAGGGCCCAGCGTTGGGCTGGAAGCAGCAGAGCGGTGGTGGCTCCACGCTGTGCTGCTCCTGCCCCACTGAGCTGCTTCGATGGCTCTAAGAGGCCCCTGCTCTCCCCAGCCTACAACCTCGCCAAGGAGCAGCGGCTGAATTTCGGAGATGACATTCCCAGCGCACTGCGCATTGCCAAGAAGAAGCGCTGGAACAGCATCGAGGAGAAGCGGATCAACCAGGAGAATGAGCTGCACTCCTACCTGACCAAGCTCATCATGGCAGAGAAGGAGAGGTACCGCGGCCGGCACCGCACTGTGGGCGAGGGGCGCCCAGGGCTGCGGTGAGCTCAGCGCCAGCATGGGGACACAGCGAGTCCATGGGCCCGTGGCCACCGGTCTGTCCCAGTTGCCCTGGGAGCCAGCACCATCCTTGCACGAGCCCTGTGGGCTACTTGGCTTCGGATGTGGCTAAGCCCTAAGGCGTGGGAAGAGGGGTGCTGTGTGATCCTGACTTGGATGATTCACGTAGGGAATGGGAAAAGAAACAACCTCCAGGAAACATCTTCTAGTGCGGTGGCCCTAAACTGGGGGCTCTCCAGGTCTGTGGGCAGAGCTGCTGCCTTCCCGGCAAGCCCAGCCCTGGAGCGAGGTTAGCGAGAGCAGGGAGGGCACAGATTGTTCCTTGTTGTTGTGGAGCATCTTGCTCTGTGGTGACTTCTCCCACCTCCGTCTTAGGGAGCTGGCTGAATGCCGAAAGACTCAGCAAGAAGAAAATGTGGATGACAGTCGGAGCCGAGCTCAGCTGGCCAACATCGAAGCCAAACACGTGAGTGCTGTCTCCCTCACTGTGTGTGCGATCCTGTGGGAAGAGCCTGGGCTTCGGGGTGTCCCAAGCAGCAGGCTGGGGAAACGTGGCCTCCTGCGGGTCACACATGGTGCCGGGCAGTGCTGCAGCAGCATCTCGGGGTGGCACTTTGCCCCAGGCTGTTGCAGAGCCTCCTTGCCCTGAGGAACCTCAGGAAAGGCTGGGCCGCAGCCACTGCCTGATGGCTCCAGAGGCTGCGATTGCAATGGCAAAAGTCAAGAGCTGCCCTTTCACTGACCAGTGGAGGCAGTTTGGACTCAGTGCTCCAGCTAGAGCGGCCACGGTGCGAGTTCCTGCTGGGTTGTCCTCTGAGTGTGAGCTACAAGCACCTTCCCTCGCTGGGTGCCCCGACACGGCGGGGGCTTTTCAGCACCGGCTTTGTCCCTCATCTCCTCAGGAGCCGCTCCAGCAGGAGCTGCCCTGGCTGGGGTTTCACCCTCCGCGGGTTCCTCCGCGCTGGCAGCCCTCCTTGTCTGCACCCGGGGCGAGCTGGCACCACGGCACCTGCTGGGCGCTGGCGTTTGTGCTGCAGGATGCGTTGTAGCTGCCGGGCCCTTGGTGGCAGCGCGACACAGCGTGCCCGCCCCCTCGGCCACGTGTGTACGGCCACGCATGGGCCTGCGCCGCAGAGCAGGGGACTAATCCAGGGATAAAAATAGCCCAGCAAAGGAAGGTTATTTTAAGCTGGATCACTTCTAGCACCCAGCACAGCCGAAGCTGCACGAATGCCGCTGTGACTCAGCTGGCAAGGTGTGTGCGGTGCCGCGGCCCGTGCCCACGCCGCTGCGCTGCTGGGACCCGCTCGCTGCAGCCCTGCACGAAGGCGCTTCCCTGGAGCCGACCTCTGGGAGGCAGCAGGACGCGGAGCCCTGCGGCTGGCCGCACACCCACGGAATCCAGGGGCAGGGAAGCATTAGGGAGCTCATCCTTCCCGCGCGCCCGCTGCGCTGTCCCCTCGTCAGAAAGGTTTTCTTTCAGGACAAGTACCTGGCAGACATGGATGAGCTCTTCTCGCAAGTGGATGAGAAGAGGAAGGTGAGAGCACCTGCTTACACCCAGCCCCCTGCTCGGGCGGAGTGCTCGCTTTAAACCTGGCTTAGCCCCAGCACCGAGGGGAAGCTGCGGTTTGAATTTTCACCCTTTCTCTTTTCCACATCCATGGGAGATGGGCTGGCGTCCCAGGCTTGGGGGCAGTTTGGGAGTCCCTCCTAGAGCCGCCTGCACCCAGAGCAGGGGCAGAGCTGGCGCCTGGCTGGCACTGGCGTCAGGCTCACAGATCCTGCCCCATTGGCAAAGGGAGAGGCCTCTGTGGAACTGGATTTAAGGCCAAAAGGCCTTGGGATGCAGAGATGTGGGAGTCAGCTCCTGGTGGGCAGTAGAGGGAGGGAGAAAACATGTGCAAGAGGTAGCAAGTCCCCCTCCCAGCTATTGCTGCAGCTCTTCGGCCACTTGCACCTTCACCAACAGCTCCCAGCTCTTTTGTTTTCTTGGTTTGGTTTGTTTGCTTTTTTATTGCTGCGCTCACCCAGCTCTGCTTGTCTTGAGCCAGAAGCGGGACATCCCAGACTACCTGTGCGGGAAGATCAGTTTTGAACTGATGAGAGAGCCCTGCATCACGCCCAGCGGGATTACGTACGACAGGAAGGACATAGAGGAGCATCTCCAGGTACCAGCGGGCTGGGGAGAGCCCTGGGCACGGGCCAGGGACCTGCTCAGCTCTGATTGCGCTTCCTGGGACCTTGCGGGAAGCTTCATCTTGCTGGGGGCATTGCTGGCTGTACCAAGCCTGGCTTTGAACACAAAGGCATCTGTCTGCCCACGGGGATGATTTTGAGCAGTCAGAGCTTGAAAACCTTCAGCGGGCTCATACCTCAGCTTGTAGTTGCCATGGTGGGGTGCATGTAGAGAGGAGGGGGGAGCCTCCTTCCATGGTGCTCTCTTCCTTCTCCCAGAAGGTGCAAGTCAAGAAATGCTTCTCCCAGAAATGCTTCAGCCTTGGTAGCACAAGGCTTTGAGCAGCTCCATGGGAGGCAGGGCTTCCCTGGGCTGAGCTCCCCTAGGTGGAATGCCCAGTTCACACCCAGCTCTTCCCTTGCAGCGTGTGGGCCACTTTGATCCTGTGACGCGGAGTCCTTTGACCCAGGACCAGCTTATCCCCAACCTTGCTATGAAGGAGGTGATAGACGCATTCATATCAGAAAATGGCTGGGTAGAAGATTATTGACGGCCAAGGGGGCGAAGCTGGCCCGCCCGGACCCTCCCCGCCGCTCCGGCCGCGGCGCGCTCGGCCGCAGACTGCTCTCGCTGGGCTGGCACCATGCCTTACTCACTCTGTCTGTCCCCCTCCGCTCTGGGTGCCCGGAGCCCCCTTGGCAGCACTGGGCTAGGGTACGCTGTCATCTCCCCGTCCCACGGAACCGCAGCGGGCTGCACGGGCTCCCTTCCTCCACCGGGTGCCCAAGGCCACACGGGCAGCAGCGAGAGGGCCTTGGCTGGGGCCGGGCCGGCCCGAGGAGGGGAGCCCTCGGCTCCGCAGGGACACGGTGCTCGCAGGAGAGCCTGGCTGGTGGCTTGGAGGAGGAACAGTGGCTCAGAAGGTCCAACCAGCATCTTCATCGCCCAGAGAGAAGGGACCCTCCGCTGCTAGGGCAGCTGATGATCTCCAGAGAACGTTCCCCTGCCCTCAGCACGAGCCCTGCTCCGGGGAGGTGCTGCAGCGAGAGCCCGGCTCGGTGATAGGCGAGGAGCTTGCTTGGACGAGCACTTGGTGCTCCCCGTGCTGATCTGGCCTGGTCCCCTCTCCCTGTACATAGTTTGTTTCCTATTCATTCCATCTCTTGTCTGTCCTATAGTATCGTGTCTTACTGTTTCCTGTAAAGAGCCATGTGCAGGGAATGGGAGACCAACCTGTACTTTACAGACACTGACTTGGCTTTGGGCTTTTTCTGGGAAACCACTGCCCCTTGGCTGGAAGAGGCTGTCCTCACACCTCTTCTTTCCTGCCAGCCCCGGGACTGTAGTTGCCCGTGAACAAGCATCCAGGTTGAAGTTCATATTCCTTTTAATTAAATCCCTTAAAAAAAAAAAGTCTGACTGAGGCTAAAGGATTTGGGTTGTTGGAGGTTTTGCTGTATGGTTGGCCTATAGCCTGGCTTTTGAGCACTCTGGAAGTTTGCCAACGTCAATAAATAATTCAGCAATAAATGTGAAAAGAGCTTGAATGTTTCATGACTGCAGCCATCTCTGACTGTAAGAGGCAGGAGGGACAGGTCCCCTTCCAGACCTTGACCCCTACAGCAGTGACAGCAGCTGCCTGGCCCTGGTACCGGGTGCAGCTGGGTTTTGCTCTGATTCACCTGAGCTCTTTACATCCAGCCCTGGCAGAGCCTGGGACAGACACTGCCACTCACCTGAGACCCTTTGGGCCTGGAACACGGCTGATCTGGGAGACTGAGGGGAGCCTTTAGCCGATACCATAACTTGAGTGCAAGGAGCACCCTTTGCTACCTGGGCTCCTCCACAGAGCAGCTCTGCCAGCAAAGGCCATTTAACCCCAGTATCAGGGCATCGAGCAACTGGCTGCAGCTGAGCCAAGACCCCCCTGCCCTCCTCTGGCTGCCTAGACTGGGGATTACCACAACTCCCCTGCCTTTTCCTAAGCACTAATAGCCAGGATGCAGCAATACATGAGGAGCTATGACAGAAAATAAATTTTAATCCAAGAGGAAGGAAGGAAAACAGTAAATACCAGAATTTCTTCAGGTACTTGGTCCCTTCACCAGTGTTTGCGCAGGTGCTGCTGCCCTGGCCCTTCACACACAGTGGCAGGAGCCAGAGCTGCCGGCGCTGCAGCGCGGAGCCCCCGTCAGTCGCACTCACCGTGCACGGGCCGTGGCGGCGAGGAGGGGAGCGTGTCCCTGGGCTGGGCCTGGCTGCACGGCCTGGCCGGGCAAGCTGCGTTGCTGGCCCTAGCCCAGGAAGGTGGAGATGAAGACGCTCGTGTCCAGGTTGAGCGTGGCGTGCCACCAGCGGTCAGGGAAATACAGCACCTGTGGGAGAGAGCGGCGCTCCCACTGCGTCCTGCCTTCCCGGGGCTGTGGGGATGGGAGGAATCCTGCGCTTCCCCTTGCCTGTCTGAGCTCCCTCAGGACACCTTCCTGTTCGGTCTGCCCTGGCCCCAGCCCTTACGGTGCCACCAGGGCAGTCACTGGCTCCAGGCAGCAGGAGGGGCCTCCTCTCCTCTCTGCCAGGCCTCCCTCCCACTCCAGAGGCAGATGGAGGGGGGCAGGAGGGCTGCACCCTCGCTGCAGCCCCCGTGTTCTGGGGGGACCCCCTTGCCCCCCAGCAGGATGGCGAGGAGCAGGCGGCACCGCGGACACCCGGCAGACACGCTCACCTCCCCGGGGCGGATGGTGCACTCGAGCGGGCGCTCCTCTGGTGGCAGCGTGGGGTACGTGTGCTGGAGCCAGGCCAGCGTCGTCTCGTTGGGGTGGAAGTGGGGCGCCTTATCCGGCGGGTAGAGAAACCAGCGCTGGAAGACAGGAGCGTCAGGCACAGGAGCGGCAGCCCCAGGAGCAGCAGCAGCCCCAGGGTGACGTCCAGCTCCTCCCAGCTGTCCGTAGAGCTGCTTTTATTCCCCGCTGCCTTCCCGCATGGGCTCTGCTCTCACCTTCCTGCCGAAGATCACCTCGGAGTAACCGGGGCCATGCCAGTGAAAGGGAACGCCAGAGCCGGAGCCTGGGCAGAGAGGCGCTGCTGGAGAGCCCTCTTTGCCCAGGCACACGGCTGCCAGCACGCAGGGGGCCCAAAGCCTCGTGCTGGTGCCCGCAGCCTGTCCCAGCACTCACCTGCAATCCCAAAGCTGTAGGCACCTCTGGTGCCCGGGATGCGGAAGGGAGGCGGCACGTACTGCTGGAAGAGCGGGCCCCACTCGGTGAAGTTGTTGTCTCCGAAGAAATAGAGGGTGTCTGTGGGGCAAGGAGCTGGGTGCATTAAGCTGATGGAGCACCAGGTGCTGGAGAGAGCAAGGGGGACTTTGCCACCTACCGCTGCCCAGCGCCGTTGGATCCTGGGGCTTCAGCAGGTGCTCCACGTACTCCTGGAAGGGCAGGTCCACTGCGGGGCAGGCACAGAGCTGAGCGCGGGGCGGCCGCGGGCCACGCCGCGGGCCGGGCTCCCGCCCGCGCTCACCTTTGCGGTACGAGTAGGTGTTGGCGGTGCTGAGGCGCACGGGGCGCTCCCCGAAGGCCGCCAGCAGCTTGTCCTTGGTGCAGAGCGCGCGGAACGCCTGCGGGGACGCGAGGGCCGGGTCCCCTCTGCGAGGAGGCAGCCGGGGTCCCCCCAAGCCCCTGGGACCCAGCGCAGCCCCCCGGGACCCCCGCACTCACCGAGTTGTCGGTAGCCCCGCGTATGACGACGGGCCGCGAGAAGGCGAACCTGGCGGCACGGAGAGCGCGCGGGTCTCCCAGTGGGCCGCAGCACGCGGCTCCCCGGGCACCGGGCCCGACTCCCCCGCGGGGCACCGCGTACTCCCGCCCGCCCCGCCGCGCGGCCCGTACCGCTGCAGGAAGCGCGCCAAGGTGAGGGAGGCGTCGACCCGCTCCACGCTGCACCGCTCCTCCTCCGGCAGCGCGCCCGCCGCCCTGCAACGGGGCCTCCGCTCGACACCGACACCGCCCGGCCCGGCCCGGCCGCCCGCCGCGCTCTTACCAGCCGCCGCCCGGCTCCGCGGCCCCCGCTCGGGTCCCGGCCAGCGCCAAGGCCACGGCCAGGGCCAGCCGCGCCGCCGCCATCGCGGCCCCGCTACCGGCACGGCGCGGACTGCGCTTCCCGGCAGCCCCCGCGCGCGCCGCGCCGCTCGCTGCCATTGGCCGCCGCGCAGGACCACATGTCCCGGCATGCCGCGCCTTAAAGGCGCCGCGCCGCTCCGCGCTGTCCCCCGCCCCGCACGCGCCAGCCCGGTGCTGTCTGCGCTCTTTTATTGCGGTACAAAACGGGCCCGCGGGACCGAACACGGGGACGAGGCCGCCCCGCGGGGCCCTGCAGCTCACATGCACGCGCAGGGGTGGCCGCGGCTCAGCTGTACTCGCAGAGGTGGCCGCAGCCGGCCGGGCAGTGCGAGCTCGTCTCCAGCCACTTCATGATGTGCTGCAGGTGCCCGCCGTGGCTGCAGCCCTGGCACCACACGAAGAGCCCCTTCACCACGTGGTGGCACACGGCGCACATGCTGGCGCACTGCCGGCACCTGCAGGAGGGGACACGAGTCAGCGCAGGCAGGGACAGCCCGGGGGACCCCACGGCTGCCAACACCTCCCATCCCGGGCAGGGCTGGCACTCAGATTCACTCCGAGGCACCCAGGGTGCCACCAAGGCCTGGGCTCTGCCCCTTGCCCTGGTGGCGGACACTGTGTCCCCCGGCGTGATGCCACACTCACCTGTCGCAGATCCAGCCCCTGTTGCTCATGGGCCGCTTGCAGTTGCTGCAGTTGATGTGCAGGGTGGTGGAGGCCTGGTTGAGGCAGTTGATGGCGCGGCACGTGCTCAGCTTGATCACCTCGTTGGAGATGTTCCAGAGCTGGAAGCGCTGCAGCAGGTCGATGTAGGACGTGTACCAGTGCTCCTAGGGACAGTCACGCAGAGCTGAGCCCCCAGCCCCTGGGTCGGGGTGAGCCTGGCTCTGCCTGGGCAGTGCGGCCCCAGCACCAGCTCCCCACACGGTGGGATCACCGCAGGGAAGGAATCGCACTGCGGATGCCATCCAGGCCTGAGGCTGGAGCTCCTGGACAGCCCCCAGCAGAGCACCTGGTTCCTGCCTCCAGCTGGTGGCCAGGAGCCCTGCCCCGGCACAGGCTGGAGGAGAGGGGAGATGCCCAGGCCGGGCAGCAGCCCATTTCACTTGGGTGAACCCCCTCATGGTGACACTGAGATGCCCTATTGCACTCCTCAGCCTCATGGGGACGTGCTGAAAGGTGCTAGTTAAAAACAGCAGCAGCGGCTGCCACTCACCCTCCCTTGCACGGAGGCACCTGCCACATGCACATTTTTCCATAGGAAACTGCTAAATCTCCCAGGTCAGAGATGCTGGGAAAGGGGGTGAAGCCTCAGCCTTTCTCTTGCTGTGGCAGACACTCACACGCGCTGTCTTCAGGACAGCCTGCGCTCCTGCAACGTTTCAGACTCGCAGTGTGCAGCACAACAACAGGGTACAACAGTTTTGCCTATGGCAGGGACACCTGCACCCACCTACAGAGCCCTCCAGGAAGGGAATTATCAGGAAAGAAAGGGAGAGGAAGAGGCAGCATAACCCACAACGTGGACAGGATGGGGGCAGCTGAGGCAGTTTCGTTGGCATCCCTGGGGTACCTGGGTCTGCTCGTCGATCTCCTTGCGGATGCGGTCCCCCAGCACGATGAGCACCGACACGGCCGTCTGCACGTCCCCCTGCTCCGCGTAGAAGAGCAGCGTGTCCCGCACGATGGGGTTGAAGAAGTCGGAGGGCAGGCGGTTCTCGTAGAGCGAGTGAGAGATGGAGATGAGGGAGAAGGACTCCACAGGTGTCAGGGACACTGTCTCGGCCTCGTTGCCGCTGACGTGAGGGGAGTCAGCCTTGTCCTGCAAGTGGTCCAAGGCTGACGGGTTGTCCACAATCTCATGGCGCAGGGGGAAGGCTTCCTGGGGAAGGCTGTATTCCTGCTCTTCAGCTATACGGAAAAACATCCTTGTTTATCAGCACAACCTGTGCCACGGACAGGGAAAAACCATAAGAAAAATCCAGCATCACGGCTGGCACAGACAACACCCATCAGCACGAGCAGTCCACGCACCGTGTGGGTTCTCGTGGTCCATCATGTAGAGGTCATCCTCGTCTCCTTCCACATCCCCCAGCAGATAGTCAGCAGGGACATCGCTGCCCTCTGTCTCCTCGTTGTCTGAGTGACAGAGAAAGGTGTCAGCGCATCCTCAGGGGTCACACAGCCCAACACATGGCCCTGTCACATAGCCCAGGGCACCAGGCTGTGTCTGAACCAGCCAGTATGTTCAGCTTGGTCACATCCCCAGCACCTGCTGTCACCACTGTGGTGGTCACAGGGATATACTGTCCTTCTGTGGCCACCACACTCAGTTTCACCAAGGCCAGACCCCTCTCACACCAAAGTCATTTGTGGCTGGGAATGCGTCATCAGGGACAGGCTGAGGAGGGGACAGCCACAGGACTGGGGTTTAGCACCAAGGGGTTCCCCAGCACACGGGCCTGGCCTGTGCCTGCCCCAGAAACCTTACCCTCGTTGTTGATCAGGGTGGAGGAGGAATCCATGAGGATATTTTCTGTGCGGCTCTCTCCTTTACTGCGATCCAGTCTTGACTCGCTGCCTAGCCCGGAGGGGATGTCTTTCAGATTGAAGCTGGGAAAGAAGCCACTTGCTTAATATAAGAGTCACAGAAATTTACAGCTTCCATTCTAGACAGCAAAGAGCTTGGATAGAGGTTTCCAATTGTTTTGAAAGCAGAAACACAAGACAGTTATTTTCCTGACAGCAAAAAGGTCAGCTCTCCCCACTCTGTAACTTAATATATGTATATGTACACCTATACACATACTGCAGTTGTTACCACTGTCATTTCTCCATGTACGGCATCCCTCTGCACTCACCATAAAGGCACCTGCAAAGGTTTCCTTAGACAGCTTTGGAGCCAAGTACAGCCCCTTGAGACACTTGTTAATGCTCAAATTCACCTTCAAAGTGGGTAAACAGGGATGAGGCAATCCCTTCAACAAGAAGGGTTGCTACTTGTTATGCAAGACTGCTCTCAAGCTCTACCGAGGTGGAAAGGAACCGATTGGAAATGCAGGTGAACTGCGCTCTCGAGTTTGCTGCCTACAAGTTATTGTAGTATCGACTACGACCTGTCTGCGTGCAGAGAGGATGGAAGTGTTTCCTTTGATGCTATTCAAGTTTATGCCAGTCACCTGGGAACCAGGTCCTACAAGGTTTAAGAACTAATTTGGAATCCTCACACATCAGTTTTATGTCATTCAGAAGAGGAGAAACAAGTTTTCCTGCTTCATCAACCCACAATGAGGTTGTCGATGCCAACGAGCCACTTGTGAGGCTGAGCTCGCCCTCTGAAAGGCAGCAAGCCTGAGCCTCACTCTGTGACAGCATTAGCCCTGCGGCAGATCTGCCCTCAAACGCAATGAGATGAGGGCTCTCTAGCCCCAAACCATGGCCACAGACCCAGGGTACAACTCGCTGGCTAAATGCAACAGATCACAGCAGCCTCACATCCCATCGCAGCCAGCTTCAAACTTCTGGTCAAGGAGAAAAGGGAGCACACACACAAATCACCCGGCTGGCCTCTCACAGCTGTGTGGAAAATGGTGGCATTCAAATGACACAAACCTGTGTGGCTACTGGGAGTATTGAGGCTTGGGGAGAGCCATCCTTGCTCCCATCCAGCCACTTCAGCCCGTCCAGAGACAAGGAGCTGTCTCTGCTCCGATTTCCCATTGCAGGAGCTACCCCTATGCAACAGCTCAGCTCGGCTCCGGGCGCCCCAGCGCAGCCCTTACCTGTTCATGAGTGGGAGGGTGGTGCTGCCTTTCCCAATGCTGTGATTGAGGTTAGTAGAGGACACGTTGCCAAGGCTGGAGTAGATGATTCGGAGCATCGTCCACGTTTGAGCCACCTATTCCAGAGGAAGAAGGGGTCAGGCCCTGCTGCCAGCTGTAAGCTGAGGAGCAGAACGGAGCCACCAGCCGAGCGCGGGGACCTGCTGAGGCTCTGCTCCCAAACCACGGAGCTAACCGAGTCTCTGGAAGTCAAACAGTCTTTATCACAGTGCATGAGCCTGCAGGGAGCCAGGCTTCTTATTGAAATCTCTTTTTTTTTTTTTTTTTTCCCCTCCTGATCAGGCTGTAAACACAGCTGCTCATCCCCCTCTATCCTGCCCATCCCATAGGCTTGGCAGCCTCTCAGGGGTGTCAATGCAACCACAGCGGTGCTTGCTGTAGGCACCAGTGGTAGAGGTCTGGTGTCAGAGTGGAAAGAAGCCTCCCAGAGACAGGAGAGATGGATAGGAGAGACTAAGGCAGAATTGAGCTCTTGTCAAGCTGGGCAGGTCTCCTCCTGACAGTGTCTGTCAACTCTGGGACCAGGCCAAACCAGTGGCAAGAGTCCCTCCAGGTGCAAAGGACTGAAAGTAGAAGAGAAACTGGGAAAATCCAGCTGCAGAAGGGGGTCAGACCAGGGGAGGACTGGAAGAGGCTGGCAGAAAAACCAGGATCTTGAGGAAAATAAGAAAAGACACACTCTACAGAATAAAGAACTCCCAGCCTGTGGGGGTGCCTGGGTGTCCAGGCAAACCCAGACCCTTTCCACGGATCTGCCCAGGACAGGGGCACAGCCACTTCCCACAGCTGCCTGGAGCAGGGCAAGGTCAGGCCACAGGCCTCAAAAGTGACAATTCCCAAGAGCAGGTCCCAGCTCGCAGCATCCCTCTCCATGCGCTGGGCACAGCAGGCTGAGCAGGTCCCAGGCAAGGCACAGGCGGGAGCGAAGGGGCTCAGGGACCCGAGCGGTGTGACAGAGCCCTCCCCGCCCCGCGCTCACCTGGTTGCGGTCTAAGCCCTTGGCCACCTTGGCGTTGTGGTCACAGAGCTCGGCCAGGGGCCTGCCAGCCAGCGCGTACTGCTTGGCTGTGTGCACGAACCAGTCCATGCTGCCGCTCTCCATGTCTGTCTCGAAGACGCTGAGGGCGCTCGAGGAGGAGATGTACTCGAACTGCTCCGTGGGATCCAGCTTGCGCTTGAAGAAGATGGGGTGGCGCCGGTCCCCGATGTAGGGCTTGCGGTTGGAGTCAGCGGAGATGAGGCTCTCCTTGGCCGCGAAGGCCAGGTCTCCGTAGAGGCTGTAGCAGAGCCCCTCAGGGTTGGCGCGGTCGATGGGCTGGCTGGCGTCCTTGAAGATGTGCTGGTACAAAGTGCTGTCCTTGGAGCCCGAAAGGAGGAAATAGGGGTCGTGGAGGTGGCGCCACACGATGCCCGTGGTGACATCCTTGTGCTCCTCAAACATGGCAGAGGGGATGAAGGGCCGCCGCACGTCCCACACGTAGATGTTGTGGTCCACCATCATGGAGCAGGTGGCGATGTGGTGCTTGCACTCGGGGCGCCACTTCACCCGGGCCACGGAGGCGATGGTCTGCACGCAGTAGATCTCCTTGGCCCGCGTGGTGTTCATGTCCCACACCTTCACCATCTTATCTCGGCCGCCCGTTGCCAGCCAGCCCCTGCGAGCAGGACAGGGAGAGATGGTGAGACGCCAGCCTGGGCTGGCCGGCACGTGCCCGCCCTCCTCCCTGGGCCAGGCGCAGGGATGGCGCTCGCATCCCGGCTGTGAATGCACAGCAGGCTGCAACGGGAGGCAGCCGGGCTGCGCTCGCGTCCTCCCACACACTGCCCCAAATAACCAGGCCAGGCAACACCCTTCCTCCCCAACCCCGTTTCAGGCCCTGCATCTTCAGAACAACCCTTGACTGCAGCTCCCAGGCATATCCGTTCCCTCCAGCCAAGTCTTTCTCTTGTTGCAGACAGTGGAGATAAAGGCCAGTCTGAATGCATCTGGGGGCCCCGGCTTGTGAAGAGCGGCAGCCCTGCCGGGCAGGGAGCAAGCACGGAGCTGCAGGTGGAGCACACCCCAACACAAGCAGTGAGGCAGCAGCTCGCTCACAACAGGCTGTGTCTACTTAACCAGTAGCATCCACTGCCATGGGAAACTCTGATTTGTCATAAAAAAAAATCAAGAGTAATAATTGCTCCTATGTAGTCTGCAAAGCCCTCAGTGCTAAGGCCAGAGTATCAGAGACCCTGTTTTCTCCTGAAACCCACTAACCCTGTTTTGAGAGCCCCACTTGCCAGTTTGCCTAGTGGCCGTCCCCACCAAAGCCAGCACGAACCTGTCCTCGGGGTGCCAGTCGCAGCAGAAGACGGGCCCGTTGTGGGCCGTGAACATCCTCTCGTAGCGGTCTGGCCGGCGGATGTCCCACAGCTGCACGTTCCCGTTCTCGAAGGTGGCAGCGAAGGTGAAGTAGTCGCGGATGCTGAACTGCACGTCGCGCACGCTCTCCGACTGGCCTGCGCAGGGACAGAAATTGAGGTCTGATGGGACAGAGCCCCAGCAAAGTCACCGCGCCAGGGCTTGTGTCCCCAGCAGCCCCATCCAGGTCCCAGCATCAGAGCTGCAAGTCATGGGCCCAGAGAGGAGGAAGCTGGAACAGACACCAACTCCTCCTGCCTCCGCACGTGGACAAAATGACTCTCAGCTCCCTCCCTTCCCGCTCCAGACATTGTGCCCAAAGCAGCTCTCCTCCCGGAGGCAGGAAGGACGCAAAGATCCCAATCTCAGCAGGGTGGAGGGTGCAGAGCAGGGTTCTTACCAGAGAAGGTGCTGACAGAGTCCTTCTTGCGGAGGTCAAAGCACTTCATGTAGCCATCCTGGGAGCCGCTGAGCAGCATGTACACCTCGGTGGGGTGGAAGCAGACCTTGTTGACAGTGCGCTTGTGCTCCGTGAAGAGCTGGTCCTGCTTGTTGCGGGACGGCTTGCCCAGGTTCCAGGTGACAACCACGCCGTTGGTGGCCGCCGTGGCCAGCAGGTTCTCATCCATCTGGTGCCACACCACGTCCGCGCAGCTGAAGTTCAAGGAGGGCTTGCGGCCGACACGGAGGTTCAGCTTCTCCACAAACTGGTCCTCCTCGATGGAGTAAATTTTGAAGATGTTCCGGCCGGCCACCACCACCTGGGCAGCATCGCGGCACACGCTGATGGCATTGGCAGGGGCGTCGAGGTGGCAGAACATGGTCCGGCCCGTGATGGTGTTGCCCCCGAGGGCGGTGGTGACCCTGGCCATCTTCTCCATGGCCGTCCTGGGCACGGACTCCGCTCTCCAGGGCCGGGCTCGGAGGCTCCCGTCTCCGCAGGCCGCATTCAGGCCCGCGCGGCCGCCCTGCTCCGCCTCAGCCGGAGCCGGCGGGAGAGCCGCTCGGCTCCCGCCGCTCCTAGCGCTGCCGGGCGGCCTCGGCTGCAGCTTCGGGGGGCCGCATGGCCCGGCTGCGAAGGCGGGGAGGCGGAAGGCGGGCACAGAGCGCTCCAGCCCCGCGCTCGGCCTCTCCTCCCGCTTGTCGCTGCGGGCTGCTCTCCAGGGAGCCCCGGGAAGCCTGTCCGGAGGGTCCGTTTCCCCCCGCCGCGCGGAGCCCCGGGAGACGCTCTGCTCTGCGCGCAGGGACGGGCCGCGGGACGAGCCCCGCGAGGCTCCGAGGACGGTGCCCGCGGCCCTGCGGGGTCAGGAAAGGGCTTCGCTCCGCTCCGCTCCGCTCCGCACCGCGCCGCCTCCCGCCCCCACGGGCTCCCTCGTGCCCCACGGCCGCTCCGGGCCGCTCCCGGACCCCCTCGTGCCCCTCGGCCGCGGGCCGGACCCCAAGCGGCCGCCCCGGCCCGGCCGGCCCGCGGGCAGCGCGCGCCGAGCAGGCCCCGCCGCCACGGAAACGACCCGCTGCGCCCCGCCCGCTTCCGCCCCGGAGCAGGCCCCGCCCCGGGAGCAAGCCACACCCCCCGTAAAACCCCGCCCCGAGGGCACGTCCCGCCCACCGGAGCAAGCCCCGCCCACCGGAGCAAGTCCCGCCTACCTGAACAAGCCCCGCCCCTGACACGCCCCTCCAGGGATGGGGGTTGTTGCAAGGGGGCACGGGATGCGGGGCGGGGGTGCCCTGAGCGCCCCGCCGGGACATGCGGGGCTGCCCCCATGGGGGACACGGGGCAGGGGGCTCTAGGGACACTGCTAGGGACACCAGGGCTCTGGGCGGGGCGCAGGACAGGGCATGGGGCAGGCCTGGGGGTCAGGACGCACAGGGGCAACGGGATGTGTGCTGGGATGTGGGGGTGCCCTAAGCACATGGGGTGCCCTGGGGGGCCCTGAGGGGAACACGGTGCATTGGGATGGGGGGGGAGCGCGTGTGGGATAAGGGGGTGCCCTGGGGAGGGCAGCCCTGGGGGAGATGGAGGCGCCATGGGGCTGGGGGGGGCCCTGGGGCTTGTGGGGTGCCCTCATGTGGGCAAGGGCATGAGGGTGCCCGGGTGCCGTGGGGCGCTGGGGGCGCATCGTTGTCTTCCCCTACTCCTGGTGCGGCTCTAGGGTGGCCGAAGTGCAGAGCGTGTGGCCAGGACGCCCTCCCCGCCCCAAGCTCTGGGGATCTCTCCCCAGTGTCACGTCCCCTCCTGGGGGTCCGGGCTGTCCCCACGGGGCACGTGGCCTCCTCCCGCGGCCGCGAGCCAAGCAGAGCCGGAGGCGACGGCGCTCGGGACAGCAGTTCCTTCCCGGTCGTTACAAAGGCAAAACAAACCCAAAGGGAGCACGGAAAGCGCGTGTCCGTACGACGGGCGCCGGGCGGCCGCGCTCCTCCTCGCCCCGAGCCGTCCCGCTCCGTGTGCCCGCTCCGGTGGCCCGGGCTGCTCCAGGAGGCAGCAGGGAACGGAGGGGCCGCTGCGCCAATGGCTTTAGAGGCTGGAAGAGCTGCAGTGCTTGGTGTCCTGAGGTGACATCTCCTCGGCGCTGGCCCGGCCCAGCCGCATGGGCTGCTCCAGGTGCCTGCGGGGCCGGCGGAGACGTAGCCCGGAGCTGGTGCCCCCCTCCCGCCCTCCCCAGGTAGACGGAGCAGCGATGTCCCCAGTGGGTAGCGGGGAGGGAGCGGGGCCGCGCGGCGGGATGGGCAGGACGCCGCGGCCCGGCAGGGCGAAGGCGCACGGAAGGAGCCGCCGTGGCTGCCGACGGCAGCGCGGGGCCTCCCTTGGCACGAGACGGAAGCAAGCGAGCATGCGAGGGCGGCAGGCAGCCGGGGGACATCTAGGAGCAGCAGGAGAGACGGGGCGCAGGGCACGCGCCGGGGCTGTACAGCACAAGGGGGGTGAGGGGCGGCTTGACGCAGTCTGCATTCGAGGGCACCGAGGTTCGTCCCACCGGAGGGCTGAAAAGTGCTGCCCGCTGGGACGCATCCTTCCTCCTCCTCCTCTTCCTCTCCCTGCCTGAGCAGACAGCGCCCAGCTCGCCTAGGGCAGCGGGAGCGCAGGGACCCGGTGGATGGCACCGCTGCCGGCCCGCCCTGCGTTCGCCTCCTCCCTTGCTCGGCTCTGTCCGCTTGCGGTTTTGGCAGTTTGCTCGTCCGTTTGTCTGTTTGTTTGTGAGGGGGTTGCAGGGCAGCGCACGACGAAGACGACGATGGAGACGTGGGGAATGTCCGGCACCCCATCAGGCTGCAGTGAGGGGGCGCAGGCACCGGCCGTCCCGTCCCCCTCCTCCTCCTGGAGCGACGAGTCTCTACGGTGTCAGCGTCCGATGTGTCGATGTGAGGGATTTGGCTTTACACACGGTTGCTTAAATCGACGTTGTCTCTTGCGTCTCTCTCCCCCCAGACAGAAAGAAATCAGGTGGGTGATGTCAGACGATGGTGCGCCTCGGCTGGGTCAGTGCTGGGCTGGGGCTGGAGAAGACGGCTCCGCGGACAGGCCGATGCGCGCGGTGAAGCGGCTACTCGATGACCATGCAGCACGGCAGGTGCTGGGAGAAGTACTTGAAGAGCTCCGGGGTGGCGCCGGGGCAGTTGGTCAGCTCCAGCTCCTCCAGCTCCTGCAGCTGCACGAGCCCCGAGAGCCCCGTCGTGGTCAGCAAGGGGCAGCCTGCAAGCAGAGACCGCAGCACGTCAGCAGGGTGGCCGTGCTGCGGGTGCCCATCCCCGTGGCCTGGGTATCTGCCCCGGTGTCCCTCGGGAGCCCACCGGGACGGGGAGTGCCACCAGGACCTGTGGCACAGGACATCAGAGCTCCACCTTGAGCCTGTCCCCAGGGGCCTGTCCCTGTTCCCATGTGGAGGCTCTCCCCATCCTCCCACTCCCTGCACAGGGGTGAGGGTGCCCAGGCCGAGGGTGAAGGGGTGCAGGGGTCTCACCTGCAAGAGACAAGAGGCGCAAACTGCCCATGCTCAGGAGATGCTTCAGGCCGAAGTCTTGCACCTAGGAAAGAAAAAGGGCTGGGATCCCGGCTCCTGGAACAGCACCCACCAGGAGCGGCGCGACTCCCACTGGCACCTCTGAGGCAGCTGAGCCTTGTGGGGACCAAGCTGGGGTTGGTGGCAGGATGAGACCCCTGGTCTCTCCTCCCTTTCCCAGCACCACACGGCTCCACATGCCAGGCCGGCTCTCTGGCTTTCCAGGTGAAGCAGGGGGCCAAGCCGCGCTGCGGGAAGGGAGGGCTCCTCTCCCGCACCCCCTGCCTACCTGGCAGCACCAGCGCAGGTACAGACTCCGCAGGGACGACATGGTGGACAGGTAGCTGAGGCCGGTGTCGGTGATCCGCACACACCTGCCGGGGAAAGCGGGCATCAGGCTGGTCCGACACAGGCCCACGGCCCAGGGAAGGAGCCGTGGAGTCCCGCTCAGGCCATGGCCATCTCGCTGCCATCCCCAGGGCACGGTGCCGAGGGACAAGGCAAGACCTCACCGCCACGGCCCCGCTCCCAGCCTGCTGCAGCCCCTCACCGATCCAGCACCAGCTCCTCCAGCTTGTGCAGGTCGCAGGCGATGTACTCGAGGGCCATGTCGGTGATGCGAGGGCACCAGGACAGGTCGAGGCTGCGCAGCTTCCGCAGGTTCTCGGCCACCAGCTCCACGCCGTCGTCTGTCACCTTGGAGCAGCCCGAGAGGCTGAGGACGCTCAGGTTGGGCAGGCTGTGCACCATGTTGACCACGCCGTGGTTGGTGATCTCCCAGCAGGAGTTGAGGCGCAGGGTGTGGGTGGTGTAGCCCTGCTTGGCGGTGAAGTAGGCCAGCGCTGTGTCCGTGACGTGGTAGGCCTGCAGGTTGAGCTCGGTGAGGTTGGGCAGGAGCTGCGAGATGGCCGCGATGGCGTCGTCGGCCACGTTGATGCAGTCGCTGACGCTCAGCGCGGTGATGCGGGCGTTGAGGCTCGACCACAGCCCGGCCTCCGTGAAGTCGTTGCAGCCCGACAGCTCCAGCCTCACTACGCCCTGCATCTGCTCCAGCATCACCTGGCGAGAGGCTTGTGGTCAACGCAGACAGCACCCCCTCGGCCCGGCCTTCCCGCAGAGCCTCCCATGCCAGTGCCACCCACTGCCATGCCAGCGAGACTCAGTGAGGCCCTTCACAGCCCTGCCTGGCTCCATCAGGTGCTGAATTAGCCCCCACGTTCCCCCTGGGCTCTTGCAACTGCCACCCGCCCTTTGCCCTTCCAACCGTCCCCCACTCTCAGTAGCTTATGGATCCCCATGACCTCCCGAGCGATGGACCCAGACTGCAGAGGTTCATCCTTTTCCACCTCCTCCTGGAGCCCTGTTTTGCCTCTGTATCTCTGGAGCTGTCCCCGAGCTGACGGGACATGTCAGCTTCAGCAGGGTGAAGAGAGGGGGCAGCCCCAGAGGCCAGGAAGCCCAGGGGAGCAGCCCGCACTGCAGCTCCATGTGGAGAGAGCACAGCCCACGTGTCAGAGTAAAACATCCCCTCCAGAAGGGGACATGCAGGAGAGGAGAGAAGATGTCCTTCCCACCGCAGCGCCCAGGAGAGGGGACGCCCGGACTGTGAGCCTGGCCTGGCAGAGCTCCCACAGCGTGTGGCTGAGCGCTGGGGCTCCCAGCACAGCCCATGCACTGCAGCATGGAGGCTCCTGCCTACTTTATCTCATGGGCAAAGGAGCAGAGAAGGTGGGAATGTGGGGTTAGGCACTGCAAGCAGCTGATGAGTGCTACCTCATTGCACTAGAGCAATGTGACCACGTGTGGTCAGGGGTTCACCTCTCCCGGTTAGCAGGCCTTGGCTTTTACGAGTCTTCCCCATCTGCTTCCACTAAGAGCTCTCGCTAGCTCCGGTGGCAGTGGGAGCTCCCTGCTATGGCAA
Source organism: Tinamus guttatus (assembly GCF_059628265.1). Lineage (NCBI taxonomy): Eukaryota > Metazoa > Chordata > Aves > Tinamiformes > Tinamidae > Tinamus > Tinamus guttatus. The sequence continues at coordinate 3,672,811 of NW_028288706.1, read as the reverse complement.
GCGCGGGAGCTGGACACGGCTGCGGCGGCACCGCACCAGCAAGGCTGTCAGCCCCCCCAGCCCTGCAGAAACATTGCCACAGGGCAGGCAAAGCAGAGGCAAAATAAAGCCCCACTGTAGGTCTTGCCCCAGGCCTGAAGGAGTCACTTCCCTGCCGAGGACAGAGGAATCACTCCTTGTTAGAGAAGGTTGAGCAGGGCTTGGATGGGACACTGGGACAAGTGCTCAAAAGGGCTCAATGGCTGAGGAGGAGAGATTTGGCCTGGAGGGTGCAGCCAGTGCAAGTGGTGCTCCTAGGGACGAGGACAGGGATGAGGAGCACTTCGCAGGCTGATGGGTTTGTGCTAGGCCCCAGCAGTGATGCCAGTGTCCCATCAGGGTGATTATGGGGGCTGAGGGGGATGGAGGTGCTGCTAGGCCAATGGCTACCCCTTCCCATGCCATGGAGAGGCTGGTGCCTGGCACACTCCCCTCCTGGCAGCACCGGGGACACCTACCTCCAGCCCAGCGTCTGTGATGGTTGACCTCTTTAGGCTCATGGACTTCACCCCCTTCTTGGACAGGGGATAGTTGTCAATGAACTCACAAATGTCCAGGTCGGAGACACCCACAAGGCAGAAGCCGTCAAAGCCCCGGACAGCGAAGCCCTGGAGGCTGACGAACTCCTTCTCACCACTGGGCAGGACGTTGTAGAGCTCTTTGGTGTGCAGGACGGGCGTGAGGCCCACCCAGAACTTGGGCTGGTACAGGACCCTCCTCCACACCTTGCACACCTGGGCCAGCACACACTTCTCGCAGGCTGAAAAGTACCAGAACAGGCGGTTGAGGATCTTCTCGTCCACCGCCAGCTGCCTCTCCGAGGGAGAGCCGGGCAGCCGCTCCGGGGAGGGCTGCTCCTTGCTGGGGGAGGCCTCGCTCGAGTTCAGTCCCACCAGGGAGGCGCTGGGAGGGGACGACACTCCGGCCAGAGCGGCCAAGGACAGGGGCGATGCCAGGCTGGGTATGGGCAGGTCGCTGTGGTTGGCTAAGGCCGGGCTGAGGATGGCAGGCACGGAGGAAGGCTGGCACAGGCGGTTTTTCACGGCGGGGGTCCCTTTGGTGATGCTGGCGGAGCCGAGTCCGTTGGGCTGTGTGGGGATCTTCACCAGTCCATTGCGGGGCAAACATGGGGGCTTGGTGTCGCCGTTTCTCTGGTTCGACATCTTCCACGGGTCTCTCTGCAACACAGGCATGAGGGGTGAGGAGCTGCCGTGGGCACTGGGCTCCCTGACTGCCAGGAACTGCAGAGGGGTTCAGGAGAGGAGGGTCTTGGGTCACCGACAGGAGCTGGGAGAAGGGGCACCTGGCTCATCCCGACAAAAGGGAGAGTCGGTACAAGGGAGAAGGGAATTGAGGGAGGTCCTTTTTCTCTGTCATCTCCCACAGCACCTCTGAACCACGGCTGGGACACAGCAACCTTCCCACCTCCCTCTGCCACCACAGCCACCCTGCAGTCCCGTGGGTACTGAGTGCTCCTCTGCAGGCACATAGGCCTTGTCCTGTGAGCCGCTGTGACGGATGTGTCACAGCCAGCAGATTCAGCCAGATCTCCCCAAAGGCAGCCCGCAGTGCTCAGAGCATAGCTGGTTGCTGCCAGGCTGGGTGAATGGGCCATCCTAGGCAGCAAGACCCGGGCAGAGCCAGCTGCTTTTGCTGAGCTCTGGGAACTCTGCCTGATAGCTCAGCATCCCTAGGGGATGGTGGGGAGCAGGGCAGTGCTGGGAGCACTAGGGCAACAGAGAACCACGAGTAGGGTGGGTGCTGCACGAGGCCAGTGCTGGGCTGGGCACTGCCCAGGGAGCAGAGCAGTGTCCTCAGAGGGCTTGTGTGGCCCTGGCGTCTGCAGTGCCCCAGTAGTGGCAGAGTTCTGTCCCCAAATGTTCCCTGCAGGCACATTTGTCCATGAAACCTCTTCTGGGTTTTGCATCACTTCATTGCAAAGTGCAAGGTGCCAGGACTGAACCACAGATCCACCCCTCACCCACTTCCCCCCAGGAGCCGGAGCATTTGGGGGCTATGATAGAGGAGAGAGGAACCCACTCCAGCTGCCCTAGGACATCCCACCTCAAGAAGCACCCCCAGATACTTCCCACAGCAGCCCTGGCCTGCCTAGGCGGTGCAGGTCCTGTAGTGACACCCTGGAAAGACTGGGGACCCCCCTCAGGGCAAATCTGAGGAAAACCAGCAAATGTGCATTGTCCTCATGGCAGAGGAGTACCCCGCTGCAAAGGCCTGGACAGCGGCGTGGGACCGTTCTGCTACCCCAGCCAGTCCAGCCTGGGCAGGGAGGGAGCAGGAAAGGCCTGTGCAAAGGAGGGATGGAGGAGGGAGAAGAGGAGGCAAGGAGGTGGGTGCCCTCACAACAGGGTGCGTGGGAAGGGCTGGGTGGGCAGGAGAGAGGGAGAGGAAGAAAGGAAGAGGCAGAGCTGGTGCAGGCAGGCAGAGGGTGCCGTGTGCCAGCCGTGCAGTGGATGGCAGAGCTGGTGTCGACTGGGAGCTGAGTCTCCTGCAGCCCGCGAGCCAGGCGGCACCACAGCAAACCAGGCCAATAAATATTTCAGCTGCAGCCAGGCAAGCTTTAAAACAGCCCCACCGCACCCCACAATGCATTATTAAACACATTTCCCTCTATAAATACAGATGTAAATAATTGATGGGGTCTCGGTCCCCTCCCATCCAGGCTGGTGCCTGTTCTGGGGGGCTGCTGGTGCCAGGCCAAGTTCTCCCGGCACCCATGGCCGGTCTGCCTGGCGGTGCCGCTCCAGGGCGCTGTGCCCCGCGAGCAGCCGGCTGGCGCAGAGCCGTGTCCCGCGCAGATGCCAGCTCCGCGGTGCCAGCTGGCTCCCCGGGAAGCACCGCCTGCCTGGCAGGGGCGGCTCTGCCCTGCCAGCAGCCCCACGGCTGCTCAGCACGGCACTGTCCCCGCGCGGGCTGGTGGCTGGCGGGAAGCACTCAGCTGCTCGGGAAGGCGACTCTCACTGAAGAGGACCTGGGTCCTCTCCTCGGGAGCAAGGACCCTGCTCGTTCAGGCGGGCCCTGAGGACAAGTGCCACCTGGAGTCCCGCTCCATCCCCTTTCTGCCTGCTTGAGGGAGGCAATGGGGCTGAGATGAAGTGGCTGTGGGCAGCTCGAGGAAGGGAAAGGGCAGAGGGTCCAAGCAGCCCAGCTCAGCTCAGAGACTGGTGGGAGAGAGTCCCCCAACACCCAAGGGATGAAGACTGTTCAGTGAGTAACCATGTCTGGCTGGCACATCCATTTGGTGGTGGCTAATGGGGTCTGAGGACACTCTCTGCTGCCAACTCCCTATGGACCCAAGCTAAAAGCCAGGACTGAAGCCAGGCGAGTATATTAGGCGCTTGATTTGAGACTGAGAACGCAGGGCCCTGATGTAGGAAGCCTGGCAGGGACATGGCTCTAGCCGTGTTCCTCTCTGGGAGCTGGACTTCCTGGCCTGGACCCTCTCCCTGCCCTGGGTGCCTGCTCTTAATGAAGTGTCCTTATTACACTGGTGACTGAGGGTAAAAAAGGGAGCAGTATTATGACTGGTGAGCCAGGGACCTTCAAATGTGATGGGCATGGTTTGTGAACGGTGGCTTACGAGAAGGATTGCGGGTATGGGGACGATGCCCTGCTGAGCTTTTCTTCCAGGGCTGGACCTCCACATTCCTCCATGTAGGTCCTGGGCTGTGGTTGGAAAGCAGGAATCTCCCTTCCTGTCCCTTGTCTCACATACCTAACCATTGTTTTTACCCTCCCAGGGTACGATGCCATGACTAACCCTTCTGGATCAATTAGGGAGGAGAGAAGCCAGCTGAAATGAGTGGTAGAAGAGAACAAGAGCACAGACAGCTGAGCTGTACTGTCCAATCTACGAATATAAACACCACAGGGTGCACACATGTAGTATATCCCAGGAACTCCTTACCCAGCATACCAGGGATGCGGGATGGGAGCTGGTGCTAAGGCAATCTACACAGAGCTCTGGCCTCCTTCCAGGTTTGTGGAGTAGTTTTATGACCATTTAGTGAGCAGAACTGCCTCCCCGGAGCCAGCAGCCAGAGAAGTGCAAGGGAGGAGGCAACGCTGTGCAGGCGGCAGCAACGGGGAGGAGGGGGAAGCAGGGCCACAGCAGCACTGAGCTGATAAACCTGCTCTCCTCTGCCACACTGCAAGCAGCACTGATGTAGTTGTGCCAGCAACCCGATGGCATCACATCGGTGGCATCAGCACCGTGAGACACCATCCTCCAGGGATGGGCAGACAGGCTGGCACCAGTTCTCACTCAGACCCTGCCTATACTTACAGAGCCCTACACAGTATCTGGGGCTCTGATGCTTGCACATGTGTTAAATTTGTTCGAAAGCATAAGAAGAGGAGGGGAGAAAAGGAAGGAACTTAAAACCAGTAGCTCAGAGCTTGGCAGCAATTAGGGAAGCAAACAGAACATGCACCAGGTTGTCTAACACAGGCATACAACACAAATTAAAACAGATAATTACTACACAGCACAGAAAGGCTGTCGCTCCAGCACAGAGCCCATGGCAAGCACAATTCACTGTCCTGGCTGCCTACTGCGGAGAGACCAGGTGTTGGGAGAGGGGCAGCCCAGGGCCTCAGGACATGGGAGAGCAAGTAAGGAGCATGGAGGCTTCTGGGGAGGGGACAGTTGCAGGAAGAAAAGATGCTAACAAGTTCTCAAACTAAAATTCAGCCATTGGGAAGTCCTGGCAGCAGGTGCATCCTGCACACACCTGGGTTCACCCTCAAGGTGGGGCTCAGAGGATGAGACGCTTTGACGGTCCTGTCTTGGAAAGCTAAGGTGGATCCCTCTGTCCTAGGCTGAGACTGACTGTCTGGCTCATGGAAAGAAAGAAAGGGAAAAAAATGAATGAGCTGGGAAGTCACTTCAAATAGAAATACAAACAGAGACCCCGGGCTTTGGGAGCAAAGCCGTGCTCCAAGAATCAGCTGCAGGATGATGGACAGGTAGAAAAACTGCTATATCCAGCCAGTCTGCATACACATAGTCACATCTGTCCAGGAAAATGACCATCTGGGGATTTGGGGTTCTCCTACCATTCTGAAAGGAGCAAGACACTGCTCCTGGGGGGACCAGGACAAGACACTGGGTGGACCCTAGCCTGAATAACAGGACCACAGGCTGTGGAGGTATCCTGATTGGATCACTACTCTCTCCTCTCTCTCTGGCAGGCTGGGTCAGTCAGCACTGGGACCTGCCCCCACTGCTACAAGAACCTCTCATCTGCAAACCGGCACTGCAGAAATCCTACAGGCTTATGGCCCAGGGTAAGTATTCAAGTAGTGTATCCTACAGAGAATACAGCTGTTGTGAGCTGGACACCCAGAAAACACAAAACCTCTGGTTCCAACTCTTCTTCTAAGTTGCTGGGACAATGGTGTGATAGGAAGGTGTGAAGCCCTTTGTCTCAGAGATGTCAGTACTGAGTTCTGGACTCTCATGCCTCATTTTGGTGCCTCATCTCTACATATTCCTTATGATGCATCAGAAATTCCATACTCCACGCTCTTTTTGGTCTCCCCAGAACAACAGAAGAGCAAAGATCCAGCATTCCACCCTGTCCTTATCATTTCACTGCTTGCAGATTCTATGGCTGGACCAATCACAACACCATCAGAAAGAGCGTTCAGCACTTTGCACATCCGTCTTTATAGCAATCCCCCCTTTGCTCTCTGTAGGTCACATCTCTCAGGGTTTGGTGTCTGCCAGCAGTGGAGTGGCAGCTCCCAGTCTACAGTGGGAGGAAGCCTTACAAGAACAAAGGGCAAAGCCTTTCAATCTCCTAAATTCATTCCAGGGTGCACACTTTATGGAAAATGTCATTGCCAAAGAAATCACTCCATTCATGAGGTTGCGCTCATCTACAGTGACTGTCAGTGGGGGTGGAGGTGGGGGTGGCTCTTGACTCAAGAAGTGAGGAGGAGGAAGAGGGTCAAAGAGCCTGTCACTACAAACATCACACAGTGAGAACGCCAGGAAAAACAAGATGAAAGCCGCCAGAAAGACAGACTTGGTCCAGGCCATTGGAGAATTGTACTGACTCCATGTGGCAGCAAGGAGAGATGAGAGTCTCTAGGGATGAGCAGCAGCATCAGTCACCCTATTAGTGCCACCCCTGTACTGCGTGTTTGCTGGGGGGACCCCTGGCTGCAGCAAGTGAGATGTGCCGGGACAGAGCGCTGTCCTGCTGCAGCCGGACTCGGGGGTACCGGGACTTCGGACCGGCAGCGCTCGGGGGGTTCCCGGGGACTCCGGACATGCTCCGCTGCCAGGCGGGGACGCCACCGGTCCGCTCAGCACCGTGGACAGCGGCGGGCCCGGTTTAGCACAGGGGGGAACGGCGGGCCCCGCTCAGCGCCGCGGACACCCGGCGGGCCCCCCTCGGCACCGCGGACACCGGTCGGGCCCCCCTCGGCACCGCGGACACCGGTCGGGCCCCTCTCGGCACCACGGACACCGGTCGGGCCCCATTCGGCACCGCGGACACCGGTCGAGCCCCCCTCGGCACCGCGGACACCGGTCGGGCCCCATTCGGCACCGCGGACACCGGTCGGGCCCCTCTCGGCACCGCGGACAGCGGCGGCCCCGCTCAGCACCGCGGACAGCGGCCCCGGCTCTCATCGCCCGGAGGCCGGGCCTGGTCACCGAGCCCGCCCGGGGCCGGGGGCTCGTCCTTGGGAGGCCCTAGAAAGGCCTCGGGGAAGGAGCACCCTGCAGACACACGCCTGAAAATCACCCCTGAGAGGCTGTCCTACTGCCCCACTGCCCCCCTGCGGGGCCCTGGAGCTGCCCCCAGTCCTCCTGTGAAGCCTGCTATCACACCGCTAAGAGCCAGGACTGATACAAAATTATTTCTGTTGAGCCACTGCTTCAGTGACACGGAGCTGCTAGGCAGCAAGCAGCCATTCCTCATGGCTTCCTGCACACACACACAGACATGCACGCACAGACACGCATGGACAGACACATACACACACAAACACATGCCTCATCAGGGCCCTAGAGGCTGGTGGATGCACCTTATACGAGCCTTGGCATTCAGATGTTTATCTATATGCACATATACACACAAACACAGAGCTATGCGCATGCACACATGCTCATACACACAGGGTTGCATCAGCTGAATTCATTAGCCCATCTATTTTTACTAATGCAGCAAATCAAGTTGCTCTACAGGCAAGGAAAACACATCGGAGATGTAATACTGTGGCAGAACACACAACCGAAGCTCTTGTCCAGCAGTCTCAAGGGTAACAGCTCCCCTGGACTCCTTCATCTGTATGCTACTGATCAAACTAGCAGCACTGCCACACAAGCACTTGCTTTGGGTACTGAACCTGTCAGCTGAGGTATATTGTAGTAATAAAGATATCCTACTATAAGGAAGGAGATCGCCTTCCCCATGCGGTGCTCAGTGGTGTGCAAGCTGCCTCCTGCTCTGATTGCATCAGGTCAGACCACTGCCTGTGCCATGTGTAGTCAGATGCGTACAAATGCCAGGCCCTGAGGCAAGGCTCACCCTGAGCACTCAGATCACCCCAGCAATGCAGAGGAGCTGCAGGAGGCCCCAGGGGAGCTGCCTGCTCCCCTGCAGATGGAGGGGCAGTGGGTGTGTTTAGGGAGAGAGGCTGCCTGTACACGTGCATATGTATATGTGTACACGTGGATCAGCGCTCCCAGGCTCAGTACTCACACACAGCAGGTGGGAGAGAGGCTCAGAGCACAGCTCCAAACTCAACACCACATATTTCCCTGCTGCACAAGCCTGTGATCTGTGGTGGGAAAGAGCCTCTCCTCCCATCCACTCTGCTTGGCCCAGACAAAGAAACTCGGGTGGGATGGGGCAGGCAGGAGAAATGATTGATTTCCTATCAACTTCCTATTGCCTGCAGTTACCAGTGTTGCCCTGGACTGGATGGTGAATCCATCTCTGGGATTCAGTTTGCCCAGAGGACGAGCAGCAAAGCAGTTGGGGACAGTGACTCCCCAGCACCATTCCCAGCACTAGGTCACAGCCTTTCTGGACAGTGGGCCCCACAGAATATGGATCCCACAGCCAGAGGTATGTGGGGCATGTCCAGACAGCCCTGGCTGAAGCTCTGCACTCAAGAAGCAAATAAATAAATAAATAAATAAATAAATAAATAAATAAATCCTGAGAGACAGGTGAAAAAGGAAAACTCTGCTCAAGTACCCACCAGCTGAGATTTCTGCTTAGCTTAAAGACAGCCTATGCCCTGAGGCAAGCAGGGAAACAGCCCCTGCCAGTCCGTAGTGCAGCAGAGAAATGGTAGGGCAGGGTCCCCCTAGAGCAAGGGAAAAGGGTGAGTTCCAGCACCCCAGGCCAGGGGAAGACAAACTGCAACAGTCTGTGTGGTCACCCCTGGCTGCCACAAGCCATCCTTTAGCAGCAGCACTTGTCAGTTCAACATTAGCCCAGCCTGAGACAGGAGGTGATGCTGCCCATCTAAGAGTGGTGCCAGCTAGGGTACCAGCTAGGGCCTGCACCTGCTGGAGTAGTTCTCAAAATGGTGATTTTTTCCCCAGGAGGGGAAATAGACCTGGTCAGACCCAGGGAGCTGAGCATGGCCTAGAAGCCTGAGACTGACACATTACTACTGAAAGAAAAGGGGATGCAGATCTTGCAAAGTATCAATCCTGTAGGAGCCCTTCAATTCTCAACAGCACCATGACCCCTGGCCCTCTCAGTCCTGCAGGGAGTCTCAGCAATAGGGGATTCTCCAACGAAGAGGAGCTTCTGAGATGGCCATGAGAGCTGACGGAGCCATGCACAGACCCAGAAAGGAGCCAAATGCAACAGATTTGTGGTTAACCTGAGACCACATTCTGTAGCCTCTTCTGGTGGTACCTGCTCTTGCTTTGGTGTTTCTCAGCCAAGCTTCACCCTGCTCCCTACCACCAAAGCAAAACAAAAGAGGGCAGTTCCCCTTGTGCAGCCTCCCCGTGGCCTGACCTGCCTCTGCTGCAAGCGCAGCCGCAGCACGTCCAGGCAGGGAGCAGGCACTGGTGTAGCCTGGCACATTACAGCCTCTCACCTTTGCCTGTCTCACTCCCAGGAACAGGTAAACAAAACAACAAGCCCATCCTGTGGCCTGGAAGGAGGAATGACCATGGTGAGGGTCTACCCGTCCCCACAGGGCTGTGCTGCCTGGGATCTCCAGCCCTTCCCATGGCTGCTCCCACGTACTCCATTCTGCAGGACATTGAGGTGCTCCCCAGGTGCAGCTGGGGCTCCCAGCGCCTTCACCCTCTGATTCTAACAGTGTCCTCCCTCCACACACTGCAACGGCTGCACACAGACACAGAGGGCCCCACCTCAGCCTCAGGCCAGCACGACAGCTAAGTCCTACAGGTCTCTGTCCCATGGCACAGACTCGGGCTGACTCCTCAAGTGGGTCCTGCGTTGGCCCCACCTGGGGCATCTCTCCACAGGGTCAGATGTCACGAGAGACCAGCTTCAGGGACAGGGTTGCCTGACAGGGGAAACCAGCCGCTTTCCAGGATGGCAGAGCAACAACACCAGCTTGGAGTGGTCACAGGCCTGGCCTGAGCCCACCCTCGCAGAGACTGGGGACTGTCAGTGCAGAACCACTGGGAAGGGCACTGTGGCCAAGCATCTCCTTTGGGCTCAGGTAGTCCCTGCCTTGCACCAGCAGCAGCTACCTCGGTCCTCTGTGACCCCACAGGCACCTGCAGCCAGAAGCATCGGGCTGGCCATATGAGCAAGCAGCAGTCGGGGGTACTGGGCCAGCCTGGAAACCAGGCTGAGGACAAGCTGGATAAAATATACAGCACAGGGGCCTGGAAAGGGCGAGTAGGAGCTGCCCTGGCACCAGGAAGCGGTGCTAGTGAGCAGGACTCCAGGACAGGGAAGTGGTGCTCACAGAGGGCATCAGCTGTGGCACTTCTTGCTGCAGGATGTTGTGGTTGCTAAATGCTGACATGGGATCAAAAAGCTGCTAGATACATTCCTGGAAGGCAAATGCACTGGAAGTTATTAACTGCACAGAGGTGTTTCTGGCTCGGCAGCACGTGAGCCGCCGAGGGCTGGGGCCTGAGCGGCGTCGGGGCTGGAGCAGCGCAGGCCAGCGCTGGCGCTCGCCCCTGTGCAGCCACTATCGCGGGTGAACACAGTGCGGGCTGGCACTGTGCTGGCTAAGTCGCACCAGCTGCTCACTTAAACTGCTCGTGGGAGAGCTCTGCGACCGCTCAGGCTCTGCGGGGCAGCTGCCAGCAGCCCAGTGCCCCGAGCAGAAGGAGCAAGGGTTACATCTCTATCAGGGAGCAACTCTGGCAAAACAGCCCCTTTCTCCTGCCGCCTTCCCCAAACGTTACCCTGCTCCCCCCTTAACCGGCTCCAGCTCCTCGGTGCCTTGTGCAGGGCTGGTGCAGGATTCAGCAGAGGTGGGATGCTGCTGAAGGAGCCGGCTCCCTTGCGCGCCCGCTCTGCTGGCTGGGAGCTCCTGTCCCACAGACCATCCCTGGTGCCACAGCCTGTCCCTGTGTGCCGGCAGCTCCCTGGGGCTCCTCAGGTCCTGGCCCTGACACGGAGCCAGGGGACGCGCCGTGCACCCATCCGCAGCCCTCAGTGCTCAGCTTCTCTCCCAGCTCTGCTCGTGCCAGGCTGTGCGGCAGCCCCCGCGGTGCCGGCAGGCTGGGGCTCAGCCTGACCCGGGGTGAGCAGCTGTGGGACATCCTGCTGGCAGGGATGGGGACGAAGATGGGGGTGCTGTACACGGGCTCACAGTGAGGGGGATGCCGGGAGAGCCCAGGCCCCTTGCCTGGCTCTTGCGGTTGTTCCTCCAATTCTGGGGAGCTGCAGGTGTTTTGGTCACACTCTCAGGAGTTGCCAACAGAGCTGCCAACCCCCTTCCCCCTGTCCATACTCTGCTGGAGGCTGCTCTGCTTGGGGAGGCGCCGGCAGTGAGTGGTGTCCCCTGACCAACAGCAGGGAGGAGGGTGCTATCCTGGGCTGCCAGAAATATTTTAAACCTCTGGAGTATTAACGCTGCTGCCATCCCTCAAGACCAAAGGCAGCAGCACTGTGAGCCAGAGGCCCTGGAACCCCGGGAACCCCAAGTATGGGTGGCCCTGGCCGGCTCAGCACTGAGGCCCAGAGGCAGCAGGGTCCCCTTCCCCAGGGTCCCTGAGCCCAAAGGGTTGGGGCTGAGGCCAGATCCCTTCGCTTTCATCCGTGGGCAGCCGGGGGAGCATCCTGCCCCAGGCTCGCTGGGCTGCGGTGCCCATGGGGCACAGGGGCCTCCTTGCCACAGCAGGATACTGCAAGGATGTGGGCTGGGATGTGACACACAGCACAAGTGAAGAGCAGTGCCAGGGGACACGGAGACCTCTCCAGCCTGGCTGGCCAGGCCTGCCAGAGCCACCTCTGCTCATGCAAGAGGTCAAAAAGCACCACAGCTCAGCAAAGAACGGCTGCCTTGTCCTTCCTGGTCAGCTCTGGGGGGATCAAGGGCCCAGAGCAGCTCCCAGCATGGGGAGCAAGGGGACAAGGTCCGTCCCCATCCTATTCTGCCATGCCCCAGCCCCAGGCCTGTACAAGGACCCCTTCTGCCACTGCAAACAGGATTTTGATGAGAAATGAGATTTCTGAGCACTAGGGAGACACTCTGGCCTACTGCATCCCTGCTGCGATGGAGCTGCTGGCAGGGAGAGAAAAACAGGCCCGGAGGATGGAAAAGGGATCGATGTGGGGGAAGCCAGCTCGGGGAAAAATAGATATCTATCTCATTAAAAATGGATGCTAAAGTGAGTCCTCCTCGCTCCAAAGCCACCTCCCTCTCTCTTCCTGGTAGCCGGAGTGAAATCAGCACCGAGCTTCCCGAGGAGGGGAAATGCCAGCACGACACAGCTCCCGCTGCCGCTGCCTGTGCTGCGCTGCCAGGGGACATCACAACTTGGAGCCCCACAGACCCACGTGCCATCCAGATGGGGGGCACTGGGCAGCCCTTTGGTTCCAGTGAGTCTGTGTACCCACACGTGGCTTGGGCCAAGTGCTATGGAGTCGCCGGGTGAAGCCCAGTGCCCATCAACGTGCTGAGGCTGCAGGGCTCCGGTGAGAGCTGCTGAACCCAGCATCCCCCACCTCGGTTTCCCCCGGCCAAGGGGGAGCAGCAGCAGGGCCTGGCCCAACCTCCCCCAGTGGAGGTCCAGGGGTGCCAGTGAGCACCCAAGTCTTGTCCTGTCCTGTCCCATGGCCTTGCAGAAAGATGTTCTTGTTGCTCTTGCATCTCTGATTATGCCCTGCTGACAGCGCTCGCTACCACCCACCCAAAACACAGCCACCCTTGGCACCTCACTAGCCCTCAGCACCCTCCTCAGCTGCCTGCAGGGTCTCTCCCCAAATGGTCATAGCGTCACTCGTGCAGAGCCAGGCTGCACGGGACCCTCGTGGCAGTGATGGTCCCTGTCTGTCCCATCCCGGGCCTTCCCCTCCTCCCTTCCCTTTGGCCCTGTGGTGACCCTGGAAATCACTGTGGTCACCAGGCCAGTGATGGGGACAGGTCCCTCCCAGGGGGTCCCCCCTGGCCACCCCACCTTGTGTCGCCTCTGAGTGGAGGAGAGCCGAGCTGGGGTGTAGGGTGCTGGGTTGCAGCCTGCACTGCAGTCCCACTTGCCTGCCCGGTGCCTCTGGGGCAGCTGTGAGGCCTGGGGTGTTTTGGGGCTTGGCGGGGGAGCAGGCGGCAGCCCAGCACTGGGGCTGCCCCATCCCCACAGCGGGGCCCTGGCCCCCGGCCCTGCTGCCCCCGCCTGCACCTCCCAGCCTCCTCCTCCCACCCCGTGGCACCTGACAAGGCAAGTTTCGAGGCCAGAGAGAGGGGTCCAGCGCTGCCCACCCTTGCACCCCCGCAGCCCCAATGCCAGCCCCGGCAGCCGCACAAAAGGCATCGATGGGGGCGGCCAGAGATGGGGGGGGCAACAGGCCGCCCCCAGCCCCCTCGGCCCCGTCACGTTCAGGCGCTTCGATCCCCCCTTCCCCCCCCGCCCGGAGCCTGGGGAGGGGGTCGTAGCCCCCCCCGGCCGCTGCGGCTCCGCGCAGGGCGCCGCGAGGCACCTGCAGCCGCCGCGCCGCGCGGTACCCACGGGCACCTGGCCCCGCCGCCGTTATATAACCGCAGCTCCATGATGCCGCCAGCTCCATCAGGGAGGGATGTAATTCCAGCCCGTTCCCCCCGCCGCCGGAACGGCCGCAGCCGGGGCGGGCCCGGCCGGAGCGCGCGGCGATGGGCGCTTTGTGCCGCGAAGGATCCGCGCAGCGGGACGAGCGGCTCTTACCTCCTCCGCGTCCCTAGCTCATGCCATGCCTGGCGCGGGCAGCCCGTCCTTTCATGTGCGGAGCGGCGGCAGCGCGAGAAACAGGAAAGGGGGAGGAGAGGAGGAGGAAAAAGCCCCGGTGAAGGCGAAGGCAGAGCAGCGCCCCGCGCCTGCCCAGCCCGCGCGGCCGAGCCGGGCCCGCGGCAGCCGCCGCCGAGCCCCGCGCGCAGCAGGAGCCGCAGGCGCCGAGGTGGGGGCCGAGCCGGGCCCCCTCCTGCCAGCCCGAGGAGCCGGGATGGAGGATGCGAGCTGGGCTCGCACACGCGCGCACACGTATGCACAGACACACACACACACACGCGCACACGGTGTCAGCACCCGGCCCCGTTAAAGAGACACGGCCCCGGGAGCGATGGGGAAGCACCGCGGGGTGCGGCCCGGCGGGAGCGCCGAGGGGACGGACACGCCGGGAAGGCCTCCGAGTAGAGTGTCCGAGCTGCTGGAGCGAGGGGACGGGGGGCACGGGGAGAGCCTGAGGAGTGGATGGACAGACAGGGGCACCAGCTGGGGTGGGGAGGACTGAGGAGGGGGATGAATGGATGCATGGATGGATGGATGCGTGGATGGATAGATGGATAGATGGATGGATGATGGGCATGTAGCCCTCCAGCTGCAAGGCGCAGTGGGGCCTGGGGCTCCCAACACTACGAGGTGCTGCTGGCGTGTGGGTCGGCTGCCTTTGCCAAGAAAAGGGAGCTGTGCCCAGCTATTCGCCAGCTCCCACCCAGGTAGCCTTAGCTGGTGGCAGGACCCCTGGCTGGAAGTTGCACCATCCCTGCCACTGCCACCCATAGGTCCCTCTCCCCATTTATTTCCTCTCAGATCTGTAAGCATCTCTCACAGATGCTCAACACCCCTAGTGAGGAGCTCTGCTCTACCACTGCTCTGCAAACTGGAGGGAACTGGTTAGTGGACACCTCCAGCCCCTCTCCCCTCCCCTTGCACAGTCCTATATGAGCCAGTGGAGACCAGCTCCCCCCGGCTGCTCCCCGGACCCAGGGGAGGCTGATGTAACTGCCCGGATCCGGCCACGCTCCCTGCTCCATTATTTACAAGGCAGGTCAGGTTTCTTGCTGCCAGCCCGTGGGGTGGTTCGGGGGGAGGAGATGGCTGAGCAGGCAGGGCCACCCACCTCATCGCACGTATCCCCACCCCTGGGCACCATGGACAGCCTTGGCCTCATGCCCCAATGCCACCACAGAGGCTCCATCCCTGCAGACCTGCCCTTGTACCACCCCACTGCTCCGGGACCCTCTTGGGTGCCTGACTCATGTGGCCTGGTGTGAAACCCTTGAGAGATGGCACATAGCTCCCAAGGAAGTCCTCCTGGGATGAGAGTGGGGACAAGTGATAAGTAGAACCAGCAGGAAGAAGAGCACCGGGTCCAAAGATGCATGGAAAGAGGCTCCAGGACTGCATGCTCTGGAGCAGCCTCTGCTTTGGCCTCTGCTCACCTGATGGAAATAGAGAAAGCCAAGAAACATGAGGCCAAGGAGCACCTGGGAGCTGGGGAAAGAACACCTGTTCTGGGAGAGATGGCAGGGTGTCCCACATGCAAGGGCAGGTTGCAGGACCCCATCAGACACCATACAGTGATGAGTCATCTTTATGCACAGCCCTGGAGGTGCACTGAGGAGCAGACACCAGCTCCGCCATGAGCACTCAGAGCCAAGCTTGGAGAGCACCCGAAATGAGGCAGCTGTCAGAGTAGCCAGACCTGGAGCCGGTCCTGTGCGGAGCTGGGAAGCTGCCCCACCAGTCCCTGTGAGGGGGCACTGAGCTGGGCCCCCCAGGGCACCTGCATGGACATAGGTGCCCCATCCAGCCTGGGCAGCCCGCGCCTGTGGCACAGGGGTGCTGGCTCCAGTGCAGAAATGCTCTCCACTGCCTGCCCCTTGTGCCTGGTCCCAGCTCTTACCAGCCCCAGCTCAGCTCTGCGCTGGGTGGATGCAGCCCTGGGATGCCCTACTGTCCTGGTGGTGTCCAGCTGTCCCAGGCTGTCCTGTGGTACCCAGCCAGCCTGGGATGTTTATCTGCCCTGGGATGTCGAGTGGTGCTGGTGTATGTGACTATCCTGGAGTATCTGACAATTCCAAGGTGTCTGGTTGTCCCAGCACATCCACCCTGGGCTGTGCAACCATCCTGGCATGTCTAACACGTGGAGGGTCTGACCACCTGGGGCCTACAGCCACCACAGCTCTGCCTGGAGCTGCAGGAGACCCTGCTCCCCGGCTGCACTGCAGCCGGACCAGGACCACTGCATCCCACCAGTGCACAGGGCCTCGTGGTTCCCTGGGTGCCCCAAGAGCGGGAAGGCAGTGCCCAGGGTGCAGAGCCCAGCACTGATGGAGGCTCCAGGCTGAGGGAGCTGGTCCAGCCCAGCAAGCAGCGAGGGCTGTGGAAGCGGCTCCTTCGGAGGCTCATCTTTATGCAAACTGCCAGCATCTCATTGGCCTCTGCTAGGACCCCGGCCTCGCAGTCACATGCCTGACTGGGGAAACAAGGAAGGGACTCGCTGCAGAGAAGGCCTCCCTCCTCCTCCTCCTCCACCTTCTCCTCCTCCCACCGGCTCCATCATGGGCACCAGGCGCCAGACCGGAGTGGCGCGGGCCGGTCCAGCTGGACCGTGGTGCCGGAGCTGGACTGCAGTGCAGGCAGCAGCGTCGCCGCGGCAACCGCGGTCGCCTAGTGATGGCCGTCTCCGGGCAACGCGTCGCCTAGCGATGGGGGATTTGCAGTGCGCGGGATGAGGAGCCGCGAGTTATTTTTAGCCGGGCTGCAAATCAATAGGCAGCTCCATGCGCCGCCGGGGAGGATGCACGCGCGGGGCCGCCGCGCGCTGTTTTGGTGGCAGCCGGTGCTGGCGGGAGGAGGGTGCCCGGCCTCCCCTGGGGCACAGCCCCATGCCATGATCCCCACATAGGGCTCAGACACCTCCCCAGGGCTCAGTCACCCTGCTGGGCTTGAACCTCAGCCAAGACTGAGCCCCCAGGATCCCCCAGCCAGGGCTCAGTTCCCACCCTAGGGCTCAGCCCCCTTGGATCCCCACCCAGGACTCCATCACTCTGTGCCCCCCACCCGGGGCTCAGCCCCCTCCTGTGACTCCCTCGGGGCTGAGCTGTCTGGATCCACTCTCCAAATGATCAGATGACCCCAGGGCTCGGGCCTCTCCCAGGGCTCAAATCCCCCAGGATCTGTGGGGCAGAGGGGACCCTGACTGTGATGCTCCTCCTCTGGCCAGCTGGGATCTCTCTTGACCATGGAGGCCCTGGCTGCAGGACCGGCTGCAGAACTCCTCACCCCACCATGGAAACCTCAACACAGCTACATGAGGCCACTCATGCAGCCATGTGGCCACTCTCACTGCTAGGAGGAGGTCAGCTCCCCCCGGCAGCCGCTTGGAAGGAGAATGAGAGATTCTCCAGTGTCTACCAGGGTTGTGTCTGTCCACAGGGGCCGTGTGCTCAGGATTATGAGAAGGGGGTGAAGCAATACAGGAGGCTCTTGGACTTTTGGGGTTCTTGAGTAAGGAGGCTCTAAAGTGCTTCTGTTCTGTGTGAGCCCTGCAAGTGGGGCAGGAAAAGCACCTCAGCCCAGCAACCCTCACTGCAGCGGGAGGCCAGGATGCCGCTCAAACAGGCTTGGGAGTGAGGTTCGACTGGGAGGTGAAGCGAGGCTTTCAGAGCTATATTTTAAGCATGATGTGGGTGCCTGATGCAGCCTGCACTTGGCAGGCATGCTCAGCACAGCAGGAAAACCTTCCCATGCAGCCCAGCAGGATGAGTGCTGGAGAGGGCCCAGGATACTGGACCCTGGGGGAAAAGGTTCCCAGCCCCTCTGAGGCTGTCCCATGGGGTCAGACTCCAGTCCTGTGATGCCGCTTTGCAGGACACCCACATCCAGCCCCCTCCAAAGCAGACAGTCCTGTTTGCCTTTCCCGGAAGGTTTCTGCTTCCCTCATCTGGGAGATGAGGAGCCCTACCCCATCCCAGGGCCTTGTAAGGTTTTCCCTCCTCCAGGGTGGGGGCCATGGCAGTGTCACCTCCCTGACCCCAGCCTAGAGCAGAGAGATGGGGGCTTGGGAAGAGAAGCCCAGTGGGGTTTCCCAGGAGAGGCGAAGTCCCGCCGAGGATTTGCAGCCTGGCGGGGAGAACGGGCCGAGCCAGCCGGCACCACGCGTGGGCCAACGCCATCGCTGCGCTCGCCAGAGGCCCAGGCAGCCCGGAGCACCCGGCTGCAGCCGAGCTGAGCCGGGAGGGTCACCGGGAGGGGACGGCCCGGCCGGAGGCAGCCGGGGCCGCGGTCACAAGGGGGCACTGCGAGCCCGCGGCGGGCGCCGAGCTGGGGCTGCGGCCGCGGGGCGGGCAGAACCCGGCTGGACCCCCCTGTCCCCCCTGCCAGCGGCCAGCCCGAGGCAGGGGGATGGAGCGGCGGCGCCGCGGCCCCGGGCTCGGTGCCATGCGCCCCCTGTGCCCCCCACTCGCACCCCAGTGCCCCTCACTCAGCACCAAGGCCACCCCCCACCACCCCCCTCCTTGTGCTGGGGTGGCCCGGCTGAGCTCGCAGCCCGGTCAGGGCGAGGTGAAAGTGGCAACAGCGGTGATGGATGAGGTGATGGATGAAGCACGGAGACACCTGCCAGATGGATGCCGGGGCTGGCGGAGGGTGACACAGACACTGATGTGACCCCGCAGTCCTGCGCTCACCCCCACGCCGGCCAGTGCGTGCCTGTCCTGGCTCCCATATGGAGCACGTGCCAGCCCCTGGCAGCACTTTCGGGAAACTGAGGCAGATGGGAAGTCCTGGCCTGGCCAGAGAAGGACAGAGAGGTGGGATCGACCCCTGCTCTGCCCCATCTGCATCCAGGGAGCACCTGGGCATGCCATGAGTCGTTGCCAGCTGCGCTGGAAGCACAAGCAGTGCTGATATCCAGGGTACCCACTGTGTTTCCACCTGCCAAGATCCCACTTGGCCATGCATCTGGAGAGGGGCTCCCCTGGGCCAATCTGGCGGTTTGGACCCGCTTGAGGGAGCACCGGAGCATCCCTGCACTGCAGGAGGCAAAAAGAGTTGCCAGTATCACTGGAGAGCCCAGGTCCCGGGCAGGCCGAGTACCCGCGGGAGGGAGTGGGCAGGCGCCTGGCCACCCTGCAACCCCCTCCAGCCCTGCTCCCTGCTGGCCAAACAACCCGGCCGAGGCTGCTGCCCAGGTCTGCTGGGAAAAAGATGGAGCTCGGGGAGCAGCGCCCAGCGAGCAGTCCCAGGCGGGCAGCGTTTCAGCGTGGGCGGCGCGTGCAGAGGCCGGTGTAGGAGCCCGGCAGCCCCAGCGCCCCCTCGGCTCCCGCAGGCCCCCCAGCCGGCGGGGTTGCGAGGCGCTGCTGAGGCTCTGCACATGCAGCCCATTAAGGTGGAGCGGGGGGTTCCCGTGGGCAGCCCCAGAGCGGGGCATGGGGAGCTGGGCTGCATGGGCTGCACAGCCCCGCTGGCTCCACAGTCTCGTGCCACCCCGGGTGGCAGTGGCACTGACATTTTCTCCTTTGCTGCTTGATTTTCCAGGTGAATCAAGGAGCAGAGCTGACTCGTCGGGGCATGGGCCAGCAGGGCAGGATTTGTGCATCACTGCGAGGACACGGCACCCGAGCTGGAGGCAACAGCTTGGGCCATGGCTGCCTGAAGCATCCTGCTGGCCTCAGCCACCTGTGTAGCTCTGCATGGGCTTCCGCTCGACCCTGTGCTGCACACCTGGGAACGTCCCACTCACACAGGGACCTCCTGGACTCTCTCTTGCTGGAGGCTCCCAGCGTCTCCAGCTGCTCCCGCTGCCATCCAAGTTCTCGCTGCACACACAGGACTGCCCGAGGCGCCCCTGGCCGCTCCACCTTAAACCAGGCCTGGAGCAGGGCTCCGCCAGGCGCCGGGGCCCTCATTTTCCATGGATTCCAGCGGATTGACTTCTTTCAATGTCATTTCATGGCCGGAGGGCTCTGAATCCTGCTTTGCCTCTGCCTGGGCGGCCCCAGCCCCCTCCCTCCTGCTTTCTCTCCTCGTCAGGATTTACAATCCCTCATTCCCATTCTGCTCCACCCTCGCGCGGGCACTTTGTTCCCCCGCCGGTATCGTGGCATCCCGATTGTGTGCTGTTTATTTCAAACATTTTGGCGGGCTGTCACCCGATGAAACTTAATTAATTGCAGGGTCTGTGGTCCGTGCCCAATGGTGTCTGCGGGGAAAAAAAATAAATGAAATAACTGGGAGCATCTCGGGAAGGAGGGGGCAGCGGGGAGCTCTGCTGCGGGGCAGAGGTGGATGCGCTCTGGGGTGATCCCCGAGACCGAGCGCCCCCGCGGGACACCCGGGATGCGCCAATGGGACAAACACTGCCGACAGCCCGCAGAAATCGGCCAGGGGAGCTGGCGCTGCTTCCGAACGCGCCCTGGAAGCACAGGCTCCGCGCCTGCTCCTTTCCAGGGATGCGGATGGACCGGGATGGACTCGAGAGCGGCAGGTCCAGGACAGCCCGTTCCCGGAGGTTAATCCGCGGCTGGGTGCCCGTCGGAGGCTGCATTACTGGCGCATAAGGCGGCCTTTCCCGGGTGGTTGGGGATCTCCAGCGCGCCCGCCGCCGACGGCAGCGCTCGGACCGGGATGCGGCCCCACGCGTGCCCAGGGGTGCCCGTGGCCTCGGATTGTCCGCGGCCTTGGGGTGCCCGGCGCCCTCGCCCCACATCCAGGACCCCCATGTCCCCTGGGGGGCCCCGGGGCCGCGCCGCGCGCAGCCCCCGCGACGCCGCCGGTCCCGCCCCGCGCCGCCGCCATTGGCGGAAAGTTTCGGGGCGCGGCGCGGATTGGCGGGGCCGGTCCCGCCCCCCCGGGGCGGCGGCGGCGGCGCGGGACCGGTGCGCGGAGCTGCGGGGATGGCCGGGGCCGCCGCCGCCCCCCGCGCCCCCGGGCGCCGCCGCCGCCGCCTCCGCGGGGCGCCCGGCCCGCCCTGCGCCGCCGCCGCGTGAGCGCCCGGTGCGGCGGGAGGCAGCGGAGCGGCGGGATGTGGGCGCTGTGGGCGCTGAGCGCGGCGGCGGCGCTGTGCGCGGCGCTCGGCAGCTACTCCGCGGATCAGTGCAGCTGGAGGGGCAGGTAGGCGCCCGGGGCCCCGCTCCCCTCCGACCCGTCGCGGCCCGACGGCAGGTGCGCCTCGCCGGGCCCCGCTCCCGCTCGGCGTCCGCCGGGCGCCCCCGGTGCGCGCGGAGCCGCCGCGTGCCCGAGCAGCGCCGCGCTCCGCGCCCGCCGCCTCCCGCGGCTGCGCCCGCGCCTCCTGCTCCGGTAACTGCCCTCGCTTCGGGGGTCCTGGAGCTCCCCCGCTAGGGTCGCCCGCCGCCCTTCTGCGGAGCCGCCTCCTGCATCGTCCTCCGCGCGTCCCGAGCCGCCGCGCGGCCGCCCCGAGGCGGCGGGGATGGGGGCTCGGCGGGGATGGGGGCGGCCCGGACCCTCCCGCGCCCGCGGCAGCGCCCGGAACAAAGAGCTGGGCCCGTCGGGAGGGCGCCCTGGCCAGGCCCGGGTCGGGCCACGACATCCCGGGACAAAGCGGCCGGGCCGAGCACGGCGGGTCACCCCGGGCCTCGCTTCCGTCCCGCGCAACAGGTAGCGCAGCCGCCGCGCTGCCTCCGCTGGCCCGTGCTGAGGAGGGAAGGGCCGGAGCGGCCCAAACTCGGTGCTTCCCCCTCGCCAATACCCTTGCAATGCAAGTAAGAAGCCGGCCAAGGCCGACTCTGGCCACGGGAGTGTTTAGCACAATCGACATCAACCGCACGCATCTTCCCTGCATCCAGCAGGATCTGCTTCCACAGTTCCCTTTTCCAGCCAGTCAAAGGGAGGGGGCTGGGAGTGAGAGTCACACTGGGTGCCCTGGCTGCAGGGAAGGTGGCAGCCCCCTGGCTGGGGAAGGTGCCTGGAAGGGGCCCTGGCTCTGGACATGAGAATTGTCCCTGGACTCACAAAGCTGCTCCCCCCCAGAGCAGTGCTGCGCAAGTGCGACCCATTCCTCTGAGTCTCCCTCTCCCTCTTTTGGGCACCCCTGAGGCTCCGAGTTGTGGCCAGGTGGGTCCCAGCTCTCATGCAGGTGAAGGTCCCACTAGTTAGGGGCACAGTGACCACAAGGAAATGCAGGTGCTCAGCATTCGTGAGAGAGGAGCAGAGGGGACCCCTCGTGGGCAGTCCTGTGGGAAAGGTGCCCATGCAGGGGCCCCACGCATGGGCCCCGTCCCCGGGTGGACTGGCATCCATGCAGCAGACACAGAGCCAGCGTCTGGGCTTGGTCATCTGCTCCGTGTGGTACCCGGGAGATTGGTGTCCTGCTGGGCATCCTGGGCTGACGCGGCCTCCTTGTCCCCGCAGCGGCCTGTCGCAGGAGGCGGGCAGTGTGGAGCAGCTGTCCCTGCGCTGCGCCGAGGGCTCGCTCGAATGGCTCTACCCCACCGGGGCACTGCGCCTCAGCCTCTCGCCCCGGCTGCCCGTGGTGCCCACCGGCCCGGACAGCGCCAAGCGCCTCACCGCCTGCATCAAGCCCGCCGGCTCCTTCCGGGGCGCGCAGGTCTACCTGGAGCGAGACGGCGTCCTGGAGCTGCTGCTGGCCGAGGCGGACGCGCCACCGCGGCCCCGCGCGCGCTGCTTCAGCTGGCTGCCCCGCGAGAAGGTGGCCCTCTTCCTGCAGGCCACCCCGCACCGCGACATCAGCCGCCGCATCGCCGCCTTCCGCTATGAGCTGCGCGGCGGCGCCCTGCCCGCCAGCAGCGCCAGCGGCGAAGGTGAGTGCGGGGGCGATGGCCAGGGACAAGCCACCTGGGGACACAGGAGCTTCGGCCCCTAAATTTAACTGGCCAACCAGAAACCCTTGGTGCCGACCTCTAACATGAGGTTAAATTTCCTCTCTTCTGGAGAGATGGGAGTGGTGAGGCACCTTGGTCCCTGTCTCCCCCTCTGGGCCGTTCCCTGCAGTGGGGGAGAGGAATGGGCCCCTTGGAGGAGGTGATGGGAGTGGGATCAGCTCCACTTTGGGACTGGCTGCCCGTGACCGCACTCTGCTTGGCCTCTGCAGGGACGTGCCGGCCATGCAACGACACCGAGATCCTGATGGCCATTTGCACTAGTGACTTTGGTGAGTCCAGCTTCCTCGGAGGCCCTTTCTCCCTCTTCCCTCTCCAGCAGCTCCAGTGGGGAGAGATGGAGCCCCTGTCTCCTTGCCTGCAGGGCAGGGAGCTCAGAGCACGGGGGGCTGCAGTGCCCCAGGGTGGCACCTCCCTGGCCGCTCCGAGAGGCCGAGCACCCTCCTTCATGCCCTGGCCCCCTGGAGACCCGCGGTGCCCAGCGGAGCTCGCGCCCATCGCAGCAATCCCCAGCCCCTCACCTGCCCCATGCCACAAGGGACAAACAGAGCCCCGGCCCCTCCGTGTAACCAGGCATATGGCTGAGTTCCGTTGGGTGGTTGCCCGTTGTCCCTGCATGCTCCGTTAGCCCCGATCACCAAGTGGCACAGGGAGGATTGGGGAGTGGCGGCTGCCCTGGCCCCAGCAGCCAGAACAACAGGGGCACCAAAGCTGCTGCCAGGCTGGGGTTGCGGCACCCCCATCCCTCCCCGTGGCTGAGCCGCAGCCCTTTGCCCGCAGTGGTGCACGGCAGCATCCGCAGCGTCTCCAACGACGCCGAGCTGCAGGAGTCGGTGATCAGCGTGAGCGCCACGCGCATCCACCGGCAGAAGTTCCCGCTGTTCCAGCCGCTGGGCAAGTCGGGCCGCTGGGCGGGCAGCATCCGCACGCCGCTGCGCTGCGGCGTCAAGCCAGGCCCCGGCACCTTCCTCTTCACGGGGTGGCTGCACTTCGGCGAGGCCTGGCTCAGCTGCGCGCCCCGCTACAAGGACTTCCAGCGCATCTACGCGGGCGCCCGGCACGCGCGCCAGAACCCCTGCGAGTTCCCCTCGGACTGAGCGGGGCCGGCGGGAAAGCCGGCGCCCCGGAGCGCTGCCGGGAAGGTGCCCGCGGGGCGCAGGGGCTGCCCTGCGAAAACCTTGTCTGGCGGGAGAGGGTTTTCCCAGGGCGGAGGGGGGACGCGGCGGAGCGGAGAAGGGAAGGGGCCGGCGGCGCGTCTGCGGCGGGAAAGCTGGGAAGGTGGCTGGGAAGAGGGCTCAGCCTCGGCGCGGCGGGGCCGGGGGAGGACGGGCCATGTCGGTGGAAGGGGGACGAGGAGAGAGCGGAGAAGGAGCCCGCCCGGGAAGTAGGAGCGGGGCAGACAGGCTGAGGAGGAGGAGCGAGGCCGAAGGAGCGAGAGGGGAAGCGCGAGGTGCGGAGGGGCTGGCGGTGGGGAAGCAGCGGTGCCCGGGATGCGAGGGGGGACGGTGGGTGCCCGTCGTGGGGAAGGGGACGCGCGAGCGGTGGCCACCAGCCACGTGCAGAGCTCGGCACGTCGTGGCTGTGCCCGCGGGTGTCAGTCGGTGGCTGGGGGGGTTGCTGACCGTGGGGGCATCACATGTGCACTAAAGTTATAACGATACCAAATTTGTGACTTGCTTTTTTTATATATATATAAACTAAACTGTATTTGTAAGGCACGTGTTTCACTATTTTTTAAGAAAATAAGCCGAACCTAAATGAGACACTACTGGAAAGGAGCTTTCGGGAGCTACACAGCCCCGTGACCCGGCTGCCGGCTGCGGGCCGTTTGTGCATCCCGTGGCCATTCCCATGGGACGGGCACAAACTCTTGCTGCCCTCTGCATGGTGCCGGGGGCCTTTTTCCATGAGTTAAAAGAAACCCTTGTCTTTGCCTTCTGAGGGTGTCGAAATGACGTATTCAAGATGGGAAAGCAGTGTGTCTAGTGCTCCCCGCGTCCCCGCTTCGTGCCCCGGGTTCCCGCTGGGTTCGATGTTCCTTGGATGCAGCCCGGAGGGGTCGCGGCGATGGGGCCGCAGCGCCGTGGAGGGTGACGCTGCCATCGGAGGGGCTGTCAGGCCTAATTCCCGTCACCACCCGCGAGCCACAAGGCCTCATTGTGCCGGGCTGCTCAAGGCGATTTTCCCAGCCCGGCACTCGGCCCTTGGCACTGCGCGCGGCCGGTTCCCATCCCTCAGCCCCCCACTCTTATTTAACGAATTCCTGCTTTTCTCTCCGGCCCAACATCCCTGCGGGATCCCTTTGGCCGAAACGGCTGCGGAGTCGGGAACCCTCACAGTCCAGTGGGGAAGGGCCCCGCGTTTCACCCGGCAGAGGCAGCGGTTTGGGGAAGCGGGTCAGGCTGCGGATCGCGGCCGTCACCGAGCAGATGGGGGTGACCCACACGCTGCCCGGAAAATGGGAAAGGGCATCGATCCTATGAAGCGGGGGGGAAGATTCAGGGTTCCCTGACTCCCCTCGAGCTCTGCACAAGAGCTGCTGGCCTGTTGCAGGTTTTTTTCTTTGCTGTATTCCTATGTTTCTGCTATTAAAGCACTTCTAAGGGCATTGCCCTAATCAGCCTGGATGACCAGGTACTTCATGCACCCTCTGACCATCATTTGTTTCTCCTGGTAAAGACATTCATTTTGCAAAGCAAGCTGCTGGTTTGGGGGTTTGATTAAAAAAAAAGCCTAAAATTATCTGTTTCAGATAAGATCACGCCTGTTGGCTTGCAGCAGCGAGCCTGCTCACTGCGCTTTATCCAGGGCACGTGTTTTTTTCCCTGAGAACGGCTCCATGCTCGTTTTACGCACCGCTGACACGGGGCCAATATTTATTTTGGGTCGGCGCGAGGGAGCGCGGGGAGAGCCGGCGAGCGGGCGCTCTGCGGCGCCGGGGCCGAGGCGATGGCGCGCGGGGGCCGCGGTGCCTCCGGAGCGTCCCGGAGAGCTGGCGCGAACGCGCGGGATGCCGGCGCTGGGAGCCTCGGGGGCGGAAAAAGAGCAAGCCAAGCAGAAAGAAGGGAAAGAATGGGGAAAAGCGGGGAGGGGGCCAAAATGACAAGGGAAAGCCAATAAATGAGGCGCACACAAAGGGAATTACACCGCCCGCACAACCTCCCTGCTAAACTGCAGCTAAATGATGGTTTCGCTGACCCCACCTCAATCCCGTGCATTCCTCTTGGCTAAGTTATTGCATTTAATGCACAGAACATCCGGTGGGTTTGGGGCCAGGCGGAGAGTAAAATGTTTTTCTTCGAATATGTTTATTTGGTCAAATCAAATCATTGCGGCGCGGCGGAAAGGGCTGTTACTCTGCTCTTTCTCCGACGCGGATTTTTTCGTGTTGTTTTCGGTGCCCTCTGCCCTTTGTCAGATTTGGTCTCCCGCCCCCGCTTCCCGCGGTCCGCTCGCCTGCTCCGGCGGCTGGGACACGGCCAAGGCAGTGGCGGTGCCGAACGCCTTCACGCGGGAGCCAGCGCGAGGAACCAGGGCGAGCGAGACGCAGGGACGGAGCCCACGGGTGCAGCATCCACAGGGAGCAGAGCGGAGAAGGGGCTGGTTTGGGATAAATGAGCCCAGTGCCCTTTGCCATGGAGCCCTTTTCTTGTGGATGAAGCCGCATGGCCTGGCACAGCCAAGCATTGGCCTGGCTGTGCCGAGCACCCCAAAACCGGCTCCCTTGAGGGAGAGGAGCCCATGGAGGCATCCCAGGGCCGTGCCTCAGTTTCCCTTGCTGAGCGCGAGGCGGGAGCCAGCTCATGTTCCCCGCTCGGCCAGCGGCCAGGACGGATGCAGCGGGCGCGCGGGCTGCAGAGCCCCGCGTGCGGATGCTGGAGGGCACCGCGTGCGTCCCGGCCGCGTGCCCCGCGCACAAAGGGCCACCGGGAGCCGCTTCCCGCCATTCCCCCCTCCTCTTCCCCCCGAGCCCTTTTCTTCCCTCTTGCTGCCCCCCTCTTCCTTCCTCCGGCCCCTCCGCCGCTGGATAAAAGCAGCCATGTGGGAACAGCGGGGCACAAAGGCGGCCGGCACAAAGGCGGCCGTCCATGCCCGGCCCTCGCGCTGCCCCCAGCCCTGAGCACCGAGCTGGGGAGCCGCGGAGGGACCCGGCCACCACCGGGGGGGACCGCAGAGCCGGGCATCCCCCGTGCGGCCCCGCTCGCGCCGCCGACAGCTGGCGGGGAGCGAGATTTCCCAGCGCATAGCGACAAATTCCTGACATTCAGGGCTGCTTTGCAGCCGCCGCGAGGGAGGAGCCGGCCCTGTGGAGGCAGATGAAAGGCGCCCGGGCTCCCAAGGGGTCCCCTCGCGTGGCCACCTGCCACGCGCGGCCGGGGCGCAGCACCCTGCGGTGCCCAGCGCGCTGCCGGCCCGCAACGCTCCAGCCTCCGCGGGGATCACCGCTTAATTAATGGGCTTTCCCCAGGAGCATCCCGGTGCCTGCAGCCGGGCCTGGCTTTCTTCCTCCTCCTTCTCCTCCTCACCCACTCTTCAGCATCTCCCTCCCTGCTCGCCCTTCCCCCTCGCTGCCCTCCCCCACCGCTTTCCCCCTCTCCCTGCTCCGATTTCCCTGGATTTTCTGCTCGCTCCCAGCCTAATTGGCTCCACCTGCCAGTGAGCACCAGAAAATCGGAGCCGGGCCCACGGCCCCTGGCTCGGCCGGGCGCTCCCATGGGGCCGGCCGGGCGCTGGGAGGAGGAAGATCCGTAGCCGGTGTTCCCTGTAGCCAGGCAGTGTTTGCGGGCGGCTCTTCCTCCCGCAGAGAGTGCACGGTCTCCCTGCAGCTCCAAAGCCCGCATGGAGCAGTGGGATCTGCTGGGAGCCGGAGCAGGCAGAGTGGGCATCTGTGCGGGCCGCTGGCAGGGTAAAGCCAGGCCGTGCTCCCTCCGCACGGCCTTTCCTATTTACCTCCCTTTCCTATTATTATTTTTTACCTTCCTTTCCTATTTGCCCCCAGCCCACCTCACCAGGGCGGGAACTGCTTGGTGCAGGAGCAGATCCAGCCAGGAGAGCCAGGAGCGGCGGCGGCCGCTCGCCCCGCTGCTCCCACATCCCTTTCTTTCCGGCCCCTTTCTCGGCTGAGGGGTCGGGGCCTGGAAAGCCGCCCGGGTTTTAGGTTTCCGCGTGGGTGTGCGCATCCCCCTCAGGACAGGGCAGAGTATTCAGTTCCCACCAGCGAGAGCAAGATCAGAGCAGAAACACACGCTTGGCTTTGGCAGCTCATCCTTTGCTGCAGACGGCCTCTTCCCAACACCAAAGTCGATCCCAAGAGCGCCGGGGGCGGCCTGGAGGAGGTGGAAATCCTCCTTCCTGGACTCCGGTTTCCCAGCAGTTCCCAGGCCGGGGGCTGCTGGTGGATGCCAACCCCTGGCGGGATCCACGCAGGCGCGTGGGGACCATGGTGCTCTTGTCCCACCATGGTTCCCCCGAGCCCGGGAATGTGACAAGGACACAAGGGCTCCCGGAGCGGGGCCGGGAGCCGGGGACGCGGCGCAGGCAGGGACACAAAGGCGCGAGCGGGAGCCGGGTGCGGGAGCCGCTGTGCAGCGCCTTTGTGCGCGCTCCCTAATTGAGCCATTATTGTTCGCGCCTCCCGCAGCTCCTCGCCTCGGTTTTAATTGCGGGCGGGCAGCGGCCGCATGCGCCCTCGCCAGGGCAGACCTCCTGCCGCCCTCCCTCCCGCCCGTTTCCCACAGCCGCAGCCTCCTCCCGCCGCCCCGCGCGGCTGCCCCGTGTCCCGCTCGGGCCTAGGCCGCGGGCTGTGCCGGGGCCTGGGCCGGTGCCAGGCCGGCGCGGGGCCGCCCCCTGCGCGCAGCGCCCGGCCCGGCCCGCCCCGCGCGGCGCCATGGACGCCGAGGAGCTGGACGAGCTGGCGCAGCGGCTGCAGGGCCGCGCGCTGGGCGGCTGGGGGCTGCTGCAGCTCGCGGCCGGCACCGGCCTCGCCGCCTACGCCGTGTGGGCCGCCGTGCTCATGCCCGGCTTCCGCCGGGTGCCGCTGCACCTGCAGGTACCGCCCGGCCCCTGCCGTTCCCGCCTCTCCCCGGGGGCCTCCAGGCCCCCTCTTGTCCCCTCTCCCAGACTCCTCAGCCCCCTGCCCAGGGCGGATGGGACATGAGGCCCTGGGTGCTGGCAGTGCCAGGGCTGTCACCTCAGCCTCTTGGCCCGGGGGGCTCATGGGGACTCCTGGTCCCCTGCCTCGGCTCCTGACCCCCATGTGCTGATGGAGATCCCCTGTCACTCAATGCCCCTATCCCCTGGTCCCCTTATACCCCAGGTGCTGACAGGACCCCTCCCCACAGGTGCTGGTGGAGATCCCCATCCCCTGTCCCCTCGTCCCCTCGGTACCTGTGGGCACCCCGTTCCCCTGTCCTCCTCATCCCCGGGGCACTGACAGGGACCCCCATCCCCTGTCCTTATCGGCACCCTGATGCTGATGGGGACCCCTCTCGTCCCCCCAGGTGCCATACGTACCGTCGAGTGCCCAGCAGGTTGCGAACGTGATGGCGCTGCTCAAGGGGCGCTCAGGGAAGATGGTGGACCTGGGCTCGGGCGACGGCAGGCTCGTAAGTGAGGATGCTGAGCGCGCGGGGACACCGGGGATCCTTGCACAAACGCTGCTGTGCCCTGTAGCAGCAGAGCTGGGTGCAACAGAGCTGCACCCACCAGGGAGGCACCGGCCTCTGCTCTATCAGGAGCAATCCTGCTCCTCCCCAGCCTCGTAGTTGGGCAAACCGCGCTCTGCGCTGAGCCTGGTAGCCAGCTATGCTGGCCTGAGCT
This sequence comes from Tinamus guttatus, assembly GCF_059628265.1. Classification (NCBI taxonomy): domain Eukaryota; kingdom Metazoa; phylum Chordata; class Aves; order Tinamiformes; family Tinamidae; genus Tinamus; species Tinamus guttatus. The sequence goes on along the minus strand of NW_028288706.1, from coordinate 3,643,681 downwards.
CGCTGGCCGCTGTGTCCTCGCCTGCCAGCCCGCCACGCTGCCGTGGGATGGGCAGCGCAGTCACTGCGCGTGAGGGAGCACACGGCAGCTGGCCAGCAGCCCCGGCATCCCCAAGTGAACAAGAAAGCTCATTCTAGCTGCAACTCTCTTCCTCTAGGTAATAGAGGCCTATAAGCAAGGCCTGAGACCGGCTGTGGGCTATGAGCTCAACCCTTGGCTGCTGCGCCTCTCCAAATACCGGGCCTGGAAGGCTGGCTATGACGGGAAGGTTTCCTTCCTGAAGCAAGACCTGTGGAAGGTAACAGGCTGCCGGGCTGAAGGCAGGACTCAGCTCAGCTCTGTGATCCGTCCCAGCGCGCTGAGCGCACGCGCTGCTGCTTTACCTAGGGCAGCACCAGGAGCTTGGGCTGCAGCTCCAAACAGGATTAGCCGAAGGCTGCTGGCTCCTCTTCTGCTCCTGGCAGAGGCACACGGCAGCCTCCAGGCTCCGCTGCAAGAGCAGCAGAAAGGGAAAAGTCACACAGGGCGTCCTCAGATGGCCACACAGGGCTGTGGTTTGTGCAGGTAGCTCACACATTCCTCTCTCTCAGAGCAGCAAGGGGCAGCTTTGAAGAGTCTTAGTTGTCTTATGTCTAAATGTCTTAATTATTGACTCCTGCTGCTGACGGTCACTGAACTGCCACAGATAGGCTGTTAAAAAACTAATTTCTTCAGATCAGATTAATGGAGTTGATGAAGTGCTGCCAGGAAAAGCGTTTCTAGGATCTTGAGACAAAGTTGAATGCAAGTTTTTTGAATGACATACTCCTTTTGTGTCTACTACCCGAGTGTACCAGCACAGACGCCCTTCTCGGGTGTCCTTTAGATCTTTGATTCCTTTGAGGTTTCAAACATCACCTGCAGATTGTCTGCGCAGTCAAATAGGACGCTCAAGGGACTCTGAGTCCCTTGGACTAGCCCCTGGACTAGCCCAGCCCACACTCTGTCTGTTGCTCCTTTCATTCCCCTTTCTTCTCTTTTAAGGTGAATCTTTCTGATTGCTACAATGTCACCATGTTCCTGGCTCCCAGCGTGGTAAGTAGGTCTCTGTGGGGCCTGCTATGAGATGCTTACAGTGAGAACGCTACTGTCTTGTTCTGAACAAACATCTTTCTTTCTTAGAAAAGACAGTATATTTTAAGAGAGTTTGCGTGTGTTCCATATAAGTCCAAAAATAAAGAAACCAGAGGTAAAGAAGAACACAGAATTACACACATTGGAACAAAAAGCCAAACTGGGATGTGTTTTTAAAAATGCAGTTTGTTCTCACTGAGCGTAATGGACATAATGCTGTTCCAGGACCCCCCTTCACACATCTTCCTGAGGGATCCTTGTGGGAGCACTGTGCCCACGTCCCCTGCGGTGCTCGTTATCTGGCACTCTCATTGATCACTGTGAGGGCCTGTTACAGCCAGGATTACAAAATCACTCTTGGTGCCACAAAATGCAAGCAAAGCAAAGGACTGAGTTTTCTCTAGTGCTGAGAACTAGCACTATGCACATGGACTTCACTTCAGTGGCTCAGCATCACTTGAATTTGTTCCAAGTTTCGACTACATGTAGGGCTAGAACCAGCCATGCATATTGGAACAAGTTTTAGTGAACGCTGTCTGCTTGGGACCCACTAACTATGCTGGGATGGGGCTACAAAGGCTGTTTCATATCCCCTGCTGGCCCCACGTTGCCGTTCAGAGAGAGCCCATCTCTGAATGAACTACAAGCACTGTTTCAGGCTGACCCCATCACCAAAATCATTTTCCTGTATCAAATTAATCCCCAGTAGTGGCTAAACGGCCTAAGACAGAGCATGTGGTGCAGTGCTGTGCAGTCACTAGAACTATGTGATTATTTTCTAAGACCTTCTGGCTCTGGCTGTCTCTCTGTCTCCCCAGAAATCTCCCCTGGCTGCCAAGCTCCTTGCAGAACTCCCGGATGAGGCCCGAGTGGTGGCTGGACGCTTCCCCTTCCCATCCTGGACCGCAAGCAGCACCATTGGCCAGGGGCTGGAGCAAGCCTGGGCCTACGACATGAAGGAGGTGCGGGAGGCAGCACAGAGCGGCGCACAGGGAAGCCCGGTCTAACAGGCAGCTCCTCCAGAGCGTGGATTTTAAGGGTCACCAGCTAAGAAGGGGTAGAGATCAGCGTCACCATTCCAACCTCTCCTAACCAGTCTCAGCTCAGTGGTCCAGGATAGCAGTGAATGGTGGGGGTGCAGAGCGATGTTTTGTCAGACTCTCATGGAGACTCACAGGATCACAGCCCCTCCTTGTTTTCCAAAGTCTGGACAGTTTGGGAAAACGAAGGAGGGAATCAAATCTAGAAATCCTGGAGTAACCACAGGCTTTAAGGGCTAAATCTTCAGTGCCTCTCTCTGTATGTGTGTTAGTTTATTTGTGGTAAGCTTTACATAATAAATATTTGGACGGTTCTTTCTTTGAGATATTTGCTCTGCTTTTGAGTTGCAAGGTGCTTCCAGAGCCAGTGTGCCCCCTGCTTCCAAAGACCTTTGGAAGAGGACTCAGTATGGCATGTGTCCAGCTCTCCACCAAACACAGAGAAATAATGTTTTCCCACCACAAAATAGCAACTGATCCCCTTGGTCTAACCTCTTAGAGCCAAAGCATAGCCTGAACCATCCCTGGCCTCATCCCTCACAAGCTCAGAAGGAGCAGAAGCAGAGTTAGCTCTTGGACTCAAGAGTACTTTGCTCTGGGTCTGACCTGGTAGAGATGTTGTCACACCGTCCTAGCGGAAGGCAAGAGTGGGGACCTGTCACTGCAGTCACACAGTAAAAAGCTGCCTGGGAAACTGACCTCATGTCCCCGGTTGTGATGTGCTCAGGGAACACCAGAACCATTCCTACAGCTAAGGGGTCAGAGCACAGACGAGACACACTTGTCTTATCCTATTTTAGTACTGTTAATTTGAGCCGAGAACACCCACGTGGTTCCCTTCTCTGTGTTTCAGCCCTTAGTCAGGGGATGAATACTTGCCTCAGCCAGTCCACAGACAGAAAGCTTTAAAATCTGCTTTTTCTTCTGATTCTGATGTTTCTTGGAGGCAGGGGGAAGAGCTATAGTTCCTGGCTGATGGTCCTTTGGGATCTCTGTTGTAAGTGAGCGTCAGCAGCGTCAGCATTGAGCGCGCGTGGTGCCTCGTTACCAACGACTTTTCTCAGCCGAAGGATCTCCTGCTTGTACCTGCAACAGGGAAGCAGCAACATGATTCCCTGTGTCATTGTGACCCTACTCACTCACAGATGCAATCAACTGAAACACAGGGACTGTCAGTTAACGCACACCAGACAACACACAGGCACTGAGCCACATGGAGGTCTGAGTCCCGACAGATACAAAACCCCCGCTAATGTTCACGCAGTGCCCAGCAGAAAAGGAAACACACCAAAAAACTTTGGGACAAGCTGGATTTCTCCCTGGTTTTCCTAGGAAGAGGTATTTAGAAACTCTGCCAGGCAACAGCATCAGTAATGTGCTCAGGACTCTGGACCAAACGTACAGCTGCCGTGACTACCGAGTCATGCCAGGCAGTGCGCTGAACCCCTGCTTTGACAGGCTGGCTCCGATGCCACTCACCCTTTCTGGCCCTTGCAGCTGATCCCCTCTGTGGGCAGGATACGCGAGCAAGAGAGGACCTTAAATCAGGGTCTGCTAGAAGGCTTGGGATTTTAGGCAACCTCTCCCTCTCCTCAGCTTCCTTCAAAGGATGGGCTAACGGCAAAGGAGACGTGTCCCTCGGCAGGCCAGGTGACGCCCCCTCTGCCACGCGGAAGGATGGATGGCACCAGCTGCCCGCACAGCTGGATGCACTATGGGACACTAGTTGTGCTGGGCAGCGCTGTGGGAAGGCAGCAGCAGCGTCAGGTGCTGGCACAGCAGTGGGCACGGTGGTGTCTCTGGCAATTAGCCCTAGAGATAAACTTGGAGCACAAAGCTGGGAATCTATGAATGGGGATCCTTCTGTCTCACCTTGCAAGATGCTTATCGATGTATTCCTGCAGCTCCGACACCTGCTGCTCTGCCACAATTGCCCGAGTCAGCAGCTGGCTTCTCTCTCTCTCCAAATCCTCCTGGAGGTGTGAGAAAAACGTGAGGAAAACAGGAGCTCTGTGAAATGGGAATGGGGTGGCTCCTCCCCTGCCAGGCGACGCTCAAAAGGAGGCTACCTCATCACCCAGCCCTGACACTGCCTGGCATTAAGCTACTGAAGCAGCCAGAAAACTGATGTGCTTAGAGAAGGAAGGCTGCTGGTGACAGTCCAGCTTTTTGTAGGAATGGTCACGTCGTTACCAGCAGAGCAGGTAACCACCCCCTGACCAGAGTGTGGGCATGAGGCCTAAGGCCACCCCAGGACACACGGTCACCCCTGGCTGCCAAGCTGCTATTCATCCCCCTGGAGACCTCGCAGCCATCAGTGCACTGGTTTTGGCACTTGGACACTGCAGATTTGGCACTTGGACACAGAAAACTTTCACACCTTTCAGCCAGCAGCTTGCTGCAAAAGGGAAGTGACCTTCTCCTTTAGATAAAAAACTGTTTCGTTTTCACACAGTGTCTCTGGGCAGCAAATTACCATCTTACCTAATTGCACAGTCCCTGTTTCACTAATGATCTGAGGAGCAGGTGGAGAAGCTTGGCAGAGGTTACCCCCAAGAGCCACAACCGAGCCAGAAGTAGGACTTGTTCCCACTGCAGCACTCCTGCCACTCAGCCACACTGTCTCCCAGCTTTTGACTTTATCCCAACTGTGTTCAACTTTATTCAAGCAGAAGAGATTAGAACTTTTCCTCTAGTCACTGTGGACACAGGAGGCCATGGCATGGAAGTGTGATGCTAGCACATCTGGCCTTGCTTGTAGCTACACCTCTGCATGTACCAGCAGTGCAAACATCCTTTCACCTAGGGAAAACCAGACAGGGAAGTAGATCTGGATTCAAACTGGACTTCTACTGTTTCAACCAAGTTTCAAACAGATCTAGTTCATTACACAGACCCCTAATGCTTGTGCCTAAATCAGTAAGGAGGCAATAAAGTCCAGGATTGAGCAGCTAAAATGGCTGGTCTACTTCCAGCAGCAGTCAAACTACAGCCTCAACACACCGCTGGCCATAGACCTGCTAGAGTCACCTGCTGCACTGAGTCCAAGTCACAACAAGACACTGTGGAAAGCCCCAAAGCCCCTAGAGCAGCATTTTGGACACAGAGCACCTGGCTGGGGCAGCACATCTTCAAAATGTGAAAAAAAAAAAAAGTCAAGCTGGTTTTAGATGAGCTGGAAAAGAAGTTCTGTACCATACCTGGGTGGTATGTGCAAACTCCTGGAGCTGCTTCTTGACCTCCACCCAGCTCTCTTCATCCAGCTTCCTAGGACAGAAAAGGAGATTTTAATCTTGCACAGCCACTCAAAGCAACCTCATCTGCACGTCACGCCGCTCTGCACGGGGGCCGGACACACTCTTGTCCACCAGACCATAAAGCTCAGAGCTCAGAGCCTTTTCTATCCTGATGCCCCAAACTTCTTCAGGGCACGCAGTGTTGTCCCTATGCCCAGAAATGAGAGCCATAGCCCTTCTGCCAACCTGGAATTCCCACTGTGATGGCTGGATTTATTCCAAGTTCACATCAACATTCATACATCAGAGAGGACTCCATGCAGAAAGTGTCATTAACCTGACACTGCAGGACTGAACTTTATGGAAACAGAGAACAGAGTATGATCAATGCCAAGCACTGGCATTTTTTTTTTCTGTTTCTCAGCACAAACCCACTCATTCTGAGTGCAGAGTGTGATAGGTGAGCTGTCTGTGCAGTCCAACCGTGGGAAAGTTCTTCCTATTCTGTCCTAGTTTGAATAAGCAAAATACAGGTCACATCTGATGTTCAGGGAATTTTGATTGTATGAACTGAGGAATGCATTGTGTTCAAACCCCAGCTTACAGACTGGAGAACAGCTTTGCTGGGACTGCGAGAGTTCCCTCTGGTGGCTGCAATCACCCAAGCCAAGTACCCGGAAAATCATGGCTGGAACTTAATGGAAACTGAGGTTAAAAATTACAATAAACAATAAAAAGCACACATCTGATAAAAAAGAGAAACACAGCAGGCATTGCAGGTGAAGTACTGTGTTAATACCAGCCTTCATCTCTGCAGTTAAAGCAACAAAGTAACAGCAAGGGTAAAAAAACATCAGGATACAGAAAACAAACGTGTGTAGAGTCTCCTGACGGCTATAAAACCATAACAAGATACAACACTAAAATCCATGTTCTGATACTTCTCTGCCTTGCTCCTGTAGTGGGTCTATCAAAATTAATGCATCTGCTCAAAGACTGCAATTATTGTTTAACATGGAAATGTGGCAGGGGCTGGTTAGAGCTCAAGCTTTTCTCTGAGATACTCCAGAGCCCAGTGGCTCAGGCACTTAACTCCTCAGAGTTGGAATCCAGTTACCAAAATATCTCAGGTTGTTTTGCTAGGTTATGACATTTTAAAAGGCAGAAAGATCTCAGCTCAGATTTCTCTGATACTTTGTTCTCTCTCTCCACAACTGTGGTGGGTAAAGTTTCGACAGAATAATGGAGGAGGCAGAAGGGACTACTCAAAATTAGCAAATAAATGGCATGTCAGGAAATCAAGGAGGTATCAGTACAGAGTCATGTAAGCGTTAGAGCCCCAGCTTCTGTATTGGGAGGGAGGAAAAACAAGACCTTCCCAACTCAGTGTTGTTTCACTTGCCTTTCTCAGGTCGTGATCCACCAAAGCACTCAGGCATATGCTTAGTTTCAGCTTCTAAGGGGATCAGTAGGACTAAAAACATGATTAAATCAAACATGTGCCTAAGAGCTTTCTTGGATCAAGGCCCAAATGACCAACTCATTTCACCAGGAAATGCTGTATTGAGGTGACAGCTGGCTTTTCTTCTCCGATGAGTTCATATCAGCTCTCCTTCGCCCTAGTTGCCCTAGTTATTACCTTTTCCAAGTAATGTAGAAGACTTCTCAATCCACAGAGCAAGAAACATTCAGAATTACAAATATGCCAAGAAACAGGAAGGACTTACTGCTCCGGGGACAGCCCAAGGCCAGAGGTTTCTCTCAGTCTTTTCTGAAGGTAAAGGGAAAACATTATTTCCTATAAGCATCAAAACAGTGCAATCTTGCTATAGTTCCTGTCATTTTGAAGAGAGCAATACAAAATAACTTAGCACTCCTATAGTCACTGGTTTCCTGACAAGGAAGTGATCTGCAGGACAAGTTTAAGGTTTATTGTCTCTCACCTTGTTTGTTTTTAAATAAATGTATCTTGTGCAAATCAAAAAACCACATCTCTCTCTGGGCAGAATCAGTGGAAGATCATGGATGTGACTGACACATTTCTGAGTGTGGTCTCCCCACCAATTATTGATGCCTGCCAAGCCAAAAGCCTTCCAGAAGCCTTGCCCTATCCTCCTGGTCTTTAATATCTTTGTTTACTGGTTTGGCAGCTCTCCCTTAACATCTGCTACTCCTCAACCCTCCCAGAGCTCAGGGATGCCACGGGCCTGCCCAGCTTCCTGGATCTAACTTTAACTCACCCCTGTGTGGCAGAGGTGCAGCACTGATAGCAATTTAGCCCTTCCAAGACTTAAAAAGTGAGAACTACCCACGTGTGCCACAGGGACTCAGCAAACGCTTAGGGAACGAGTAAGAAAGAGGGGAGATCAGACTGAATCCATCTGCTTGGGAGATGTTCCCCCACCACCGCTGCAGTTTCATTGCCATGTAAAGCCAGCAGACCAGCCACTACCTTCTCTTGCAATTCATGCAATTGCACCTCCAGTTTCGCTTTATCTTCCCGCAGCCGGTTTAACTCTTGGGTTGTGTTTGTCAGCAGCTCCGGATCAGTGATGGAAAAGTGGAATTCAGCAGGGCCAGAGTCCATATCACTGCTGCCCAGGGCCTGGATCTGCTCCCGCTGCATCCTGTAACACGCCAAAGGGGTTAGTCTCCAGTAGCTTTGTCTAAATAACAGCATCAAGAGCTGCTGCTGCAGCAGTTACCATTCACTTCGCATTTCCTGGCTTCTGGCCAGGAAGAGCCAGCAAAGGATAAGCGGGAGAGCCCAGTAGCATGCACAACATTCCTGGGAATATTCCTGAGGGAAGTTTGTCCTAGAGATACTTGTGGCTTTTATGCCACAAGCATTGCTGCTGATTCCCACAGCACAAGCTGATGAGAGAACTGTGGAGCAGGGCTGAGAAGGGTTGTGAGATAGGAGTTACCTGGGATATTGCTGCCATTTGCATACCATCCAGCATGGAAACACTCTCTCCCCATAAATTTTATGAGGCAGAAACGTGCACAGAGCACACAAATGCACAGCAGACACATCGCCTTCCCAGCTTTTCAAGAGTATAGACTTCCAATCCGCTGCTCCACCTGGAAGTTGGCTGCCTGCCTCCCTCTCAGCACTGGGATTGGGCACAAGTGCTGCAGAGCTCTTCCTGATGGTCCTTAGCAATAGCTGGAGAGAAAGAGGGAGCCTGGGCCCTGGCTCAGCTCTACCTGTAAGCAATCAGCAGGTTTTCATGCTTCTTGACCAAGTTTCTCATCCGTTTCTTGTAGCCACGTGCTGCTCCAGCTAGCTGCTCTTCCCGAGACTTGTATGAAGCCTTGATATCCTTCAGCATGCTGTCCACGAAGCGTTTCATGTGAGCATGGTTAGCTCGGCCTTTGCTAGGCTCCTTCAGGTTGCTGGATTTGCTGTCCACGTATTCCTTTAAATATAAAGAGAAGGAAATGGAGATGACCAAGTTATTCCTTAAGACATTTAACCCATTTCCCACAGGGAAGGTCCAGGAATACTTGTGATAACAGCACTTAGAATAGGGTATATCTTTAATTTTCTAAGTGCAAGAAAGACTAATTAACTTCCATCGTGCCCCTTCAAGGCAGAAAAGGCAGCTATGCTACATCAGTGACTAGTCTAGGGAAATACAAGGCAGCCTTAGGAATTACCATCTCTCGCCCTGCACTCTTTCCCATGTGCCCTGCTCTCTCTCTGTTAGCTAGGGGATACTTTAACATTGCTCTGCTAGAAACGGAGCTATTCTCACTGGCAAAAATTCCCCTGCTTAGTCTCCTGATCCACCACTACGCTGCATTCTCTGGTACTGTCCTCCTCACTGCACAGCAGCTTTTGCCAAAACCTGCAAACTGCTACCTAGAGCAGGGGGATGGAGAGACACCTCTTTTCAGTTATTGCTGAATATAATCAGGGCCTGAACCGGTCTGAAATTCTGACTGTGCTGAGTCCTCAGCAGGCTCTGTGGGCTCTACTCTATGTCAGAGGTGCTTGTTCCTGCGGTGGGGCCCAGGCACTCGGTTGCACAGCGCTGGAATCTACCACAGCCTCCTCTGGGGACGGCAGCAGAGCCGCCACGGAGCCAGGACACGGAGGCACTAACAAAGCCAGTGGTGGCAGCGCCTGGCCGGCCAAGAGAAGTTGTCAGGGCAATGCAGATTAGAAGCCAACTGGACGGCAGCCACAGTAAATAAGAGGATCTTCCAATTCAAGAAATTTGACCAAGAAAGACTCAGCAGAAATCCACACACTGTTTGGTGTGGCCATACAAGAAACCTGGGCTAGGAGTGGGGTTGGCATCTCTTCCCCCAGCTGATGGCACAACAAGGCCTCCCAGAGCCGGCCCAAGACCCCTTCCAGCTGCAAGCCTGGCTTCCCAAGCCCCACTCTGCTCTGCAGCCCAGAAAGGATGGGAAGCAGCAGCAAGCACCAACAGGACAGGCCCCTCCAGGCAAGGAGGGCCGTGGGGCTGGGGTACCCACCGCCAAGTCCCCGAGGTACCGCGCGAGCCGGGAGCGGTACTGCTCGGTCAACTCCTTCAGCCGGAGCTGCAGCCGGGAATTCTCTGCCTCCACCTCCTGCAGCTGGCTCTGCGAGGTGAGCAGCACCTGGGCACAGCACATGTTCACCAACAGCATCGGAAAGAAACAGAAGGGGACATCATTTCCAGGCATTCAATTCCACCAGGGCAGACAGGCTGGAAAGGGCCTGGATTTTCACAGAACCCTTCCTGAAATGCTTACAGTCCATATTCTTCTGCTATACCATCCTTTGCAATAGACCCTAGGTGATTTAACCAAGCCTTTCTTTTCACCATCAGTGAAAAAAAATTCCTCCCAACAGCTGTGGCAAGGAGGACCTTCCCTCCGCGCACCTCGTGCCTCTGGAGAAGCAACCTGCACGGGGAGGAGCAGCTTGGTAGGACAGGCCTGCGGAGGGGGAGGCTTGTTGGGTACAGCCAGGAGGAGACACCCACCTCACTGCTCCCTCCAGCGAATTACAGGCACTGCCCTTGTGTCTCACCCACAGGAGGAGCGGATGAGCAGGGGCAGCCTGGGCTGGAGCTGGGGATGGGGAGGCAGCTGCCCTTACCGCTGACTGCTCCGCCAGTTTGTGCTGGGTGTCGCGGATCGCTCTCTTCGCCTCCCGCAGCTCCTTCCCCAGCGCGAGCCTCGGGAAGAAGGGGTGTTTATGTTAAATCCCCAAACTGCTCTAGGGAGATGCAGGACTGATCTCTGGGACATGTTTCCCACGTGTGCCATTAAAGGTGGATCTTCCAAAGGGGCATAGGTCATGCAGGTACCTAAACAGTACTGACTTTGAAGTACATCCCTAACTCTCTTAAGGTTCTTGAAAAAATCAGACTGCTTCCAAGCCTCACTTCTAAGGATGAACGGTCATTTCCCACCCTGTACCCACCCACAAAGGAGATGATTCCTCCAATTTTCATAGGGATCAGATTCTACAGTAATGAGCCCCATAAATGCCTGGACAAACAACAGAAGGACATGCTCTCAAACACTCACACTCTCTCCTCCAGCTTCTGCTGCTGCAAATCGTAGGTTTTCTTCATTTTTTCAAGCTCCACTTTTATGTGATCTTGGTTTCCAAGCAACTGAGATACAAATGAACAGAAAGATGAGATAGATGGCCAAATTAAACAGAAGGATTCTTGAAAATTAAGAGGATCCTTCAGCTGAGCAAAAATCTAGTTCCTAAAAGAAATACAAGGGAAAAGGCAGGTTTCACTGGGATGATCAACACACCGTGTTTGATCTGAAGTACAGGTGTCATTCCAATAAGTGAGATTCCCACACCACGGATTTTCTCAAAGATTTTCTCTTCTTCTTAGGAAGAAGACTTCTTCCCAGGAGAAGCTGTGAGTAACTAGTAGAGGAAACCAAGCCACTATCACACAGAATGCCGATGGGAACGAGGCAGGAAACACTTCTGTGCTCACTTTTGGGGGCTTTATCACCACCATAGTTTTCCCTGGGCACGTTCCCAACACTCTGCACCACTCTCCAAGAACCGGCGAGGAGCACCCTGGCCAATACCTGACTGGAGTCGCTCTCGAGACATTTGGCCATGAAGTCTCCTGACACTGCAGCTCTGTTCACTTTCCCTATTTTCGGTGCCCTCTTCCCTATCTCTGTTGCAGGATTAGGGCTTTCGGACAACATCTCCACTGATCCTATGGTTTTCCTAACTTGTAGGAAGCAAAAATAAACAAGTCTTCAAGCAGTGCGGAGCACCACCACAGGACGCTCCTCTTGCTCAGATGGCCCTTCCCTTTGCAGACATGGACGTGTTTTTAAACTCCTCCTTCCTTTTAAACTCCTGCCTCTATCCCACCAGCAGCAGTGACTGAGGGATCTCTTGGCTGCCCAAGAGCTGCAGTTATTTTAGGCTCCTTGCTTCACTACACAACTTAGAAAACCAAAGCAACAGATCCTCCACAAAATGCAAGTTAGTAAAAGGCACAGCCTGCTACATCCTGAATAAACATCCTCCTCAGCCTCCCCAAGGATCCAGCAGATCCCACACACTCACATTTCTCTCCAGCTTTTGCTGCTCATGTTCCGAGCAACTACATCTCCCGGCTGTTTTAAATAAGAGACCGAAGCCGACACCTATTAGAGCCCTATTCTCCAAGGGCCTCAGCCGGGTGACAGGGGCAGGGAGCTCCTTACCTTTCCCTCCCGAGCGGAGACACGGGGCACGACTGCACGCACTCTTGCCAGCTCAGCAGAGGCTTCGTCTCCCCGGGCTTGCGGGTGGCTGCGGTTGTCCTGAGCAGGGGGAAGGCTGTTCCTGGCATTGGGCAGGTTGAGCAGTTCTAGGCTGAGCTCTTCATTCTTCATCACCTGCCAGGTCAAACCAGAAGGAAAGAGCTTCTGAAATGCTGCCCCTCCAGCCCCGCATGCTGTTTGTTCAGCACCTACCCGCTGCTCTTGGTGTGTACGCAAAGCTGGCACTCACGTCCCCTCCTGAAAGCAAGTTTTATTTTTAGTCCTCTCTCGTGTGTCCAAAGATACCAGTGGATTTTCTAATTCTTATGGAAATTCAGGGCAAGTATCATTGCCAGGCATCAGCTGTAGAATGCAGGACCATTCACTCATATGTAACCCTATTCCCTTGGCCTGTCTCACTTGCATTCAGATAAGGATCCTTGTGCCAGGGTACCGCAGTGCCAATCCAGTTGTGGGCAGAGCTCTGCCAACACCTCTCTGTCCCAACCTACTGTCTCCTTTATTACTCTATTTCTGCACTCCCCACGCAGCTTTCCAGCACTTTGGGGCATGTCTTTTCCTGGACAGTGGCTTCGAACAGTGCTGGACTACACAGTGCAACAGAGAACGGCCAAATATCCATCCACGTAGGCTGATGCCACCCAGCTCATTCCAGCTTTGTTGGAATGCACACCTCCAGAAGCAGAGAGCCCACAGTACGCGTAGGCAGTGAGATTCAAAGCAGTGCTGGTGTGAAGTGACACGTTTCCAAAAGATAAAGAGTATCTGAACGAGAAAGGCTCTGTTACAGGTGATCTGGAAAGAACACTGGGAGAATTCATGTCTCACGGGAGGGTTTCTATGTAGATAACAAAGCTTTGATGGGGTTTATGACTGGGGACAAGCTTGAGTAATTGTTACCATGGCAGTGAATCGGGAGGATGGGAGGCAGAGGTCATCTGAGTCATCCCTGTAGAGAATAGCTTATCAAAAGATAGCACAGGGTGGGCTGAAGGAGCGAGAACAGGAGAAAAGCGACTGACAAAGAGGTGAGATATACAGCTGTGAAAACTGACAGCGACGCAGAGACCGGCTGCTTGTTCCCCAACCGAAAACCATCCATCTGCAGCTGTCAGTCCTGACAATTCGATCAGAGGGGGTCACACAGGCGCAGAAGTACCAGCTTTTTTTGGCTAGCAAAAAAAAAGCAGCAGTCCCAGGTTTGTGATGGGCTTCTCTGCCTCCCATGTGCTCCAAACCCTGGCCCTCCTCCAGGGAAAACCCCGGCATGGAACTAGTTCATAGTCATTCGGGTCCCTCCGACGGCCTCCCTTTGCATCACCGACACAAACTGTGTAAGCCGGCTGGACAAAAGAGGAGGAGGAAATGGAGAGTTGAGAAAAGGTCAGAGTCTTGAAAAGGAAGAATTTACAGCAAGTTAGAAAACAGGCACAAAGTGACTGACTGGCATCTCATGCAAGGCACTTCCCCAGGGACAGGAAAGGCCAACTCAGCCGGTCTCATTTGCCTCGGATGGACACAGAGCGATTTGTGAATCGGGACGTACAATGGGGGTTGTAACAATTCAGAGACTCTAACTGTTCCCGTACAAGCGACCATGAATGAGTTTGCAGAGCTGCCTCTGTGCCAAGCAGCCATGACAACATATTGGCAAGGTCACAAGTAGCACTTGTAATTGGGAATGTGTAAAAGGTTCATTGTCTCCTAAGAAGAGCGCTGGGGACGGGGAGGGGGCAGAACCGCAGGCTCCTACTGCCATTTCCTTTGGGAAAGTCCACACTGGGAAAATAATGAGCAAGAGGCCCATACTGCGACAAGTCCTAACCTGCCAAGTCGCAGGCTCTTTCGCTTCAGGCAGGGATATTCAGTAGTCGGAGCCAAGAAACTGGGGTAAAACCCCGATCCCAGCAATTACAGCCAAAGATTTCTGCTTTGGCTTCTGATCTCTGCTTTGCCACTTTCTCAGATGTTATCGAGGCAAATAACTTAATCCACGCGCTTCACTTTTCCTTCGCATAAAATGAGGGCATTGATACCTAACTTTTTGAAACATTCTAGGACCCATATGAAATTGGTACACTGTTAACAGTCACCTTTTAAAACCATCATTTATACAAGTCAGCAACCTGAAAATCCAATTTTTGACTAACCTACTGCATCCCCTGGGGGAGCAGAAGTAACTAAACTTACTAAAGGCCATGAAATCCCCGTGCGAGGCTGGCGGCTCTGGGCCTCAGCCGCTCACAGTCGGCTCACTCAGTTCTCCTCGTGCTCCTGCAGGATATGGAAGGGCCTGGAGGGGGGTTCCCACCCTGCAAGCAGCTGAGATTGCCTCCTCGTAAGGGTCGATACATCTCAGCTTACAGGAGACAACTGTGTTGGTGTGTGGGCGCTCTTCATGCATTCCAGCTGCAAGGTGTAACAGATGAGCTCAAGCTGGCTGCTCAGTTTGCAACTGGAGCAGGCAAAGAGCACGTACATCACTCACTGCCATGGCTGTGCTAAGAGGGGTAACCTCGCAAGAGTCACTAACTCACTCGTTTGCAACTGGATGATCACAGCCTCACATATCTCTTTACCTGAGCCCTGCAGAAGGATGTTCACTGTAAAAAGAGACGGACAGACAGCAGGGAGGCAAGAAGGGGCATGGAGAAACTCAGTCTGTGTGGCTTTGTCAGCCCTGGCGTGACGTTCGGTGGCAACACTGCTTAAACCAGCATGCCTGGTCCCTGCCCCACATCTTCGTGTCACAGCTGTGCCCAGGGCCAGCACAGCAGGCTGTGGGACTGCACAGTAAACAAGGCTGTGAAGCTGGAACAGCTGAAATATCCACCAGGGAAAGGAGGGAGGAGCGTGTCCGTCCTCAAATCCACTTCGGAATGGAGGTGGGGGAGGGAGGGAGGAGAGGAAAGTCTAGTAAAGTAGCTATTCATGCCAAAGAAATACACAAACTTAGATCTGAAACAGCTTAGTTAATAATCACTAGATTAACAGTCACCAGGAAATTCACTGTATTTTCAGGGACAATCAGTGAGTTGCTTATGTCCTGTAAATTAGTCAGTTCCAAAACTTTAAACCCTTTTTTGCCACATGAAATGAGCGACTACAAATCAATTCACGGGCGGCCTTTGAAAACAACGCTAGAGAAAAAAGAAAACAAAGCACACTGTAAGTCAGAAGGGCCTGAAATACACACACTCCCAACAGACCTGCAGGGAACATCTCATTACTGCCAGTGATGGGGGTCTGGGATAACGTGAAAACAGCAAGACACTGACGAGCAGCCTGTCGCACAAGTCAGCGTGGACCTGGCCCTTCCTATGAGCATGGACTTGGCACTGTCCCCTGGAGCCCTGCTCCAGTGCCACACACCGCATGAAATCCCCTGGGTAACGAACCCAAAGAGAACTAAGTAGTGTCTAAGATGCCACCACGTGCCATCTCACCTCTCGGTCAAGCTCTTTGCCTAGTGCCAGGTAATTGCTTTTCAAGATGATGTACTCGTCTGCCAGCTCCTGCCGGCTGGACTCCAGGGCGCGCAGACGCTCCTGCAGGGCATCCCGCTCCCCGGTGACCTTCTCACCGGAGAGCTCCAGCTCCAGCACACGATTCTCCAGGGCCAGGATCTGCAGCGGGGAGGCAGTTACGTTACAGGGACCAGCAGCAATTGCTAGGCATTCATTTGGTCAAAGTGGTTCTTGCAGACGACAACTCCCAGAATCACAGAATGGTTGAGGTTGGAAGGGACCTCTACAGATCATTCGGTCCAACCCCCTGCTCCAGCAGGGACACCCAGAGCATGTGGCGCAGGGTGGCAGCCAGGTGGGTTTGAATATCTCCAGAGAAGGAGACTCCACAGCCTCTCTGGGCAGCCTGTGCCAGGGCTCTGTCACCCTCACAGGAAAGAAGTTCTTCCTCACATGGAGATGGAACTGCCTGGGTTTTAATTTGTGCGCATTACCCCTTGTCCTGTCACTAGCCACCACCAAGAAGAGTCTAGCCCCATCTGCTTTACATTCTCCCCTCAGCTATCTATACTTATTGATCAGATCCCCTCTTCACCTTCTCTTCAAGAAGACTCAGAGAAATGAACCTCACTTGAGTTTCATGGACCCTGGGACGATGGAGGAACTCACCACTCTAGCTAGAGCTACAAAATTACTGCAAGCAACAAGTAATAAACAAAGTAAAGATGGATGTGCAGGTAAACTACTGTGCTGAGTGAAGGTACACGGCAGAGACGAGATGAGCACCTCAGCTTTTACATACCATATTTTTTAGCTCAAAGTTCTCTGTCTCGTATTGTTCCCTCATTTTGTTTGTCTCAATCTGGAGATCAATGAGCTCTTTGGAAATCTAGAAGAGAGAAAGGACATTATAAAGCCCATATGCTGCTTCTTAGGCCAACATATTGCTTCAACAGGTCACACCAGGGAATTTAAACCCAGAGACTCGAGTGCTGAATGAATCCCCAGCTGCACCTTTCACCTGAGCAACAGCAAAAGAGAAACAGAGCAGAGAGTCAGGGACAGCTTCCAACAAGGCAATATGCTGTCCCTCAGATGCAGGAAATAAAAGTTTTTCCTCAATCAGGAAATAGTAAAGAGAGACAATCCTGGGGGCTTGGCCTATTTCAGAAGGAAGAAGTGCGGGAAGCTGTCGAGATAGTTGCCAGGCTGACATTATTGCAGCCAAAATATAGAGATCGAAGAAGAGAGCCTGGCTGTAAGGAACACATCTCCTTCAGAGAGAAGCACTGTCATTTCTCACCAGATTTTCCACTGCAGAGCTACTGGGCTCCAAAGGCTTCATAGCTCAGTTCTCTCCAGCTCCCAAGGTTTAGCTGAAGGTCTTACCTTCAGTTTCTCCTCTTCAGTGAAGACCAGTCTGGTTGGCAAATCTGTTTTGGAGCCAGCCAGCTTCCCCATCCTCTCCTGCATGTCTCCAAGCTTCACGTACAGTCTCTCACCCCTATCTTGCAACTGCACCTAGAAACACAGAACAGCTCCAGCAGCTGGTGCCAGTAAGCACAGATCTCCTCTCCTTCCCTTGCTATATTCCCATCACAACGCCAAAGGGAAGAGCACAACATACCCAGTGAGAAAATGCCACTTTACGCAGCTTTAACAGATTGTGGATGGGGTTGTCAGCTACCCTCTTCCTCCCAAAACGACGATTCCCTCTCAGAGTGCTGGTTCACCGACCAGGGAAGGGCTGCAGACTCTCATACTTACATTTTCCTTAGCAAGATGCTGCACTTGCTCTTCCAGAGCACTCCCATTCTCGTTCCCTGGAGCACCTCCAAAATCCATGTGTTTGCTGGCTCAGAGCTTGGAGGGCAGGACCTCTGCAGGGTGTTGGGCAGGCAGAGACTAAAAAGCAAAGGAAGGGTCTGAGGATTTCTGTGACTGGAGCATTTCCCCCCGGGCACAGCGCTAGGAACGTTGCTACCAACTTTGGTTGCTAGTGGGTGTAACACCCACCTTGGACGTAAGGTGGAGCAAATTATTCCACTCAGCCCAGGCAACAGTAGAATAAGCGACACTTTTCAGGAAATATCCATCTTCTAAACCAGCACATGGCAGGTACTTTAAACAAGAAGCTTAACAGAACACTCCCAGTGAAGTAACACGACCCTCAGGAAGCCCTACTCAATTTAGATTACGCACAGATCGAAACCTCAAATCCGTGCCACAGGAATGGCCTCCGTCTCTGCTGCAGGAAGCTCGGCAGAATTTCACATCTGGATATAAATTTAACAGCTCAGGCTGGTCTCCCACAAATCAAGCCACTGGTTTCAAGATTGTCCAGGATGTCAACTTGCTTTCACGCATTTTTTTCCTCATCTCTACAGTACTTGTATCTCCCATGTCACCAGAGACAATAAAACAATTAGGAAAACCCAATTAGCAATCCAATGGTATCAGCATCTTTGAGCTTTGCCCAAGATACAGCTAATGAAAGCAGCTCCTAAACTTACTACTTAGCACCGCAGATGCTCTGTAGAAATTTGATGCTCTGTGAATTTTGAAACAAAACACACACTGAAATAAGCTCCTACAAAAGACAGTTTATTGTGGAGATTAAAAGACCCCCCAGGAGAAATGAAGAAGTTGTGACGAGCGCTGCCAGTTCTCCAAGGAAGCGCTGCCTCCCTTACAGCTCTCTCAGTCATTGCCACAGCTGGACTTTGTCTCCCCGCAGACCCAGAGGAATTCGTACCAGCTCGCTGGCCAGTGCTGGCGGCCGAGGCGCTGAACCCTGCTCAGCCCGCGCAGCGCCGCGCGCGGCTCCGGGCAGCGCTGCCGGCACCAGCCGAGCGCCGGCCTCGCGGGCGCCTCCCGAGCGGGGATGGACCCACCGCCCGAGCGGAGCCTCTCAGCAAGAACCCGGCCGGGGGGCAGACAAAGCGGGTACTGCCGGGAAAACGGGTGGATGAGTGTCATGGGATAAAGGGGATGCCAGCTCTTATTCCCATTTGAGCTTGTCTTCTCTGCTGCTTCTGCTGAGCATGTGAGTCGAATTAAGAATTTCTCTCTTACAGAAAAAAAAAAATAGATTTGAACGCACAATGTTCAAAAATGCGGCAGCTCTGAACAACACCTGATCACCTGCTGAAGCCAAGGCTATAGAGGAGGAAGAGAGGGGCTGTCCTGCGATGGGTGCGAGCGGGAGCCTCCAGCTCCGGCAGGGCCGGCCCTGTGGGCAGCGACCCGTGCCTGGCCCCGGCTGTGCCGAGCTGCCCTGGGAGCCCCGGGCTGCACCGGCACCTACTGCTCTACCTGCACCTACACCTGCAAGTGTACCCACACCTACACCTGCAAGTGTACCCACACCTACACCTGAACCTACAGCTAACACCTGCCTCTGCACCTACATCTGTACTTACACCTATACCTACATCTATACCTGTATCTATATTCAGCCTACACATACACCTATACCTACACTTAAACCTGTATCTACGCTTAACCTACACGTACCCCTACACCTACACCTAAAGCTGCACCCGTACTTGCACCTATAGCTGCACCTACAGCTGTTACCCGGGCCCCGCTGCGAGGTGCCCCCGCAGGCGGCAGCTCCGGCCCGGCCCGGCCGCTCCGCCCGGTTCGGAGCACACGAGAGACTCCAACCCGGCCCGGCGAGACCCGCGGCTGCCGCGGCACCAACGCGGCCCGGTACCCGGTACCGCCCCGCGGCGGGAGCCGCTTCCGGGCAGCGCGCAGACGAGGCGCGCCAGGGCCGGGGAGCGGCGGCGCCCCCTGCCGCGCGGAGGCTGCGGCTGCAGGGCCGGGGGGCTCTCCCCGCCCGAGCCCGCAGGGCCCTTCGGGCGCTTGACCCGTTTTTAGGCGAACTGAGGAAATCCCGAGTCACCCCGGGCCGCCCCGGCCAGGACAGCGCTCCCCGCCCCCGCGAGCCTCCCCACTGCGGCCGGGGCGCCCGGCCCCACACCAGGCTGCTGCGCGTGACCTCCCTGGTGACGTCACGGAGTGTAGCCGCCGTGCATGACCTCACTGCTGACCTCACTGGGCAGAGCTGCCGCGCGTGACCTCCCTGGTGACGTCACGGAGTGCAGCCTCCGCACATGACGTCACTGGTGACGTCACGGAGTGCAGCCTCCGCACATGACGTCACCGCTGACGTCACAGAGCGTGGCGGCCCCGCGCAGCCCAGCATGGAGGTGACCCGCTGCCAGTTCTCCAGGGCCAGCCGCGTGGCGGCAGAGAGGTGACCGCCCCGTGGGTGCCCCTTTCCCTGGGCGCGCAGGGCCCGCGTGCTCGGCGCCGCCAACGCGCCTGCCCTGCCGCAGGGCTCTCGCCCGCTTCAGCGACGTGCGGCTGGAGCTGGGGGCGGCCACCGAGCTGCCCGAGGAGCTGCGTGGTGCCAGGAGGGGACAGCTCTACCTGACGCAGGACCAGGTGAGCGCTGCAAGCCACGGGCCGCAGCGAGAGAGCCCAGGCGGGCACCTCGTGAGCCCCTGCTTGTGGACACGCTGCTCCCTGCCGGGGGATGCAGCATCCCGCCCTTCTTCCCAGCCCTGCCCCAAAATGTGTGGGAGCATGGGGCGCTTGTAGAGAGCAGCTGCAAGGAGACCGGTCTGCAGCGTCCTGAAGAGAACAGGGCCCATGGGCAGGCTGAGCTCCCGCTGGAGGACAGCACACGCTGTGAAATCCCATCCCCAGCGCCCTTTTTCCCTTTCTTTCAATGGTGGCAGGGCCAAGTTGGAGTTAGAGACCCTGCTCCCTCCTTGCCATTGTCCTGGCGTCAGCAGGAGCCCTGGAGAAGGGAGCCAGGAGGACATGGTAGTTGGTACCGCCCTGGACTGCCCCACTGCCCCGTTCAGCACCTCCAGCGCCGTTAGCGAGTCTGCCGAGCCTCCCCCTCTCCTCTGCAAGCAACCGTGCTTGCGGCGCGCGTCCCACAGGATTTGTGTCTCTCTGCTTCTAGATCATATTCCACCACAAGGCTAAGGGCTCTACCACCATCCGCTTTCCTCTTCAGCTCTTGGGGGCCTGTGCGATCGGCGAGGAGCCCAACACCAAGCAGCAGCACATCAAAGGGACCGTTAGTACGTGTTGCACCTCCTTGTGCTCTGGCCACGCACAGCTGTGGGTTTCATTTTTCTCAAGAAAAGGGGATTTTGGTTATTCACCCGAGAACCTCTGCCTCTACTCCCAGTAGATCATTACAAGTGGGATCCATTTTCCTGGTGGCTGTGATAAAGGCCAGTGTCTTAATCCGGGTGGTTCCCAAGTTTCCTTCATAGCTGGAAGAGACAAACAGCAGTTTCAGAGGGTGAGTCCTGGCTGTTAGGCAGGAATTTAACAGACCTGCTGACTCACTCTCCATTTTCCTGGATGTGAAGTCCTGGGACTGTGAAGGAAGGACTATAACTTAAGCTGAGACAAGATAAAACTAGAATCTGACTGCAGTGAGGGGAACCTTTCACCACTAACTTGTTCCAAGGGTAAGTTTGACCCAGGATCTTAGGCTCCCTGTCCTTCACTGGATTTTTCCAGGTGTGTCCATCCTGGCACATGACAGAAGGCAAAGAAGCTTAAGGATGTCCCCTTGCTCCACTAACAATGTTAATTTGGGACAGGATGAGACTTAATTGCTTCACAGTCATTGAGTGGGTGTTGCCTTCATGCCCATGGAATGAAAGCCAGGGAAAAGCCAGGCACGGAAGGATATAGGAGCAGGCACATCAACAGCAGAGAGTAATAAAGGTGCAATCTCTGGCATGAGGAAGGTGTGTGGTCCCTCCACTGACTCCATCACATTCTTATTCCTGTCTCACCTGCTTAGCCTCCATCCATGGAGTTTTAACCTTCAAATTCATCTTCTCCTATGGAGCTAGCACCTGTCTGAGCCTGATCCAAGACCTGTGCTCATCAGGTGAGTTTCCTGGGCTCTGGACTGTTTCCTCCTGCTCTGTGTCATGTCATACAGAAGTTAGCTATGTAACTAACTTTAAACCATATGCAACCACATAACTAGTGGCTACAGAGCTAGTTACAAAATACACTAGTAGAAAGTCTACACTCAGGTCTAAAGAGCTTAGAGGAAATGTGGCAAATACTTTTACTCCCATCATGGGGAATCCTGAGGATTTACTCCCAATCCTGGGGAATGAGGGCGATGCCAGTAAGGCACCCTAACGCACAGGGGAGCACCCTACTTTGGTCCAAGAAGGCCAAGCAGTCAGAGGGTGGAGGGAAGGTGCAACATAAAAGCACAGATAGGTGCAGGGCCGTCTGCCAGGCCCCTTGTCACCAGCATGAAGGCTTAGGGTGGGTTTGGCTGTACTGGTCCAACAGCATCCTGGGCCCGTCCCCAAAGACAGCGCGTCTGTGTTAGCTCTCTAGGGAAGACGCATCTGTCGGCACCGCTTAGACAGGGCAGCTGTATCAGAGTGGGATAATCCTCGCCGCTCCCATTCTTTGCATGACACAGCTGGGCCAGGCCCAGGGCAAGAGAAGACACCCCAGGGCTAAGGAGGCACAAGCCAAGCTCAGCACCCACCTCCCCACAGTGCTGTGACTCAGCCAGACTCCCGTGCCAGGCCCGCACACCTGCAGTTTGTCCCGTATTCCTTGCTCCTGGCTGCTGCCCTGGCTTTACACACAGGCTAAAGGCTGTGGAAAAGCTTGCTCTGAGGTTTTCCACATCTTATCATACAGAACTCTTCCCCACACATTCACTCCCTTCCCAAGCCCTGCTTGCAGATTTGTTCTGAGTGATGCTCGCTTCTGGGACAGGTTCTTCCTCTTTTCTTTGTCCTCATACACTCCAGTGCTCCTTCTGACATCTGCAGGATTTCCCCATTCCACCCTGGGACCTGACTTCAGAAATTTTTCAGAAATATCCCATCTGTATTTCTGGTGGTGGCCTGTGTCGCTTCGAGAGTGAGCAATCTCTCAGGAAAGTCACCATCTGTCCTGGTCAAACCAGCCTAGCCAGGACAGTGGAAGTGACACAGTTTCACATGGGATGTGTAGGACACCAACAAGGTCATTAACATTCCCAGGAGCGACTGGAACATCAGCCTTGTTTCCCAGCTCTCTGAATAAACATGATGTTTAGTGCTCTTTAATTACCCCGATGGATGTACAAGACAGATCTGACACTCGGAAATGGCAATTAGAAATTTTGCTAACAGCTGCCGAAACCTTTTGTTAAGCCTCCAATAACAGATCTCAAGTAATGCAGGACTTTTCAACTGGAAAATGATTTATCATAATGGATAGGAGCTAGGATTAATAGAGACATAGGCAGACAGCACGTACCAGTGGGACTGAATGGAATTAAGGAAGATAAGATGCAAGTTACTTGGAAGAGGCCATTTTAATATGGAGGAATTTCTCAGTTCAAGGATTTATGGTAGTGGCAGCTGTCCTGGCTGCTTGGCCCGTATACGTGGTGTTCCCTTGAACATGTTCTCTTAGCCTATGAGCCCCCTCCTGCCAGCAGCATTTTGCCAGTGACTTCCCCAGCTCCTCTTGCCTTTCAGGCAGGCTCATATGTGAATCCCAGCTCAATCTCAGCCTGAAAATATCTGGTGACAGAAATGTGAAGTTCTGCAGTGAGCTGGGAGCAGCAGAAAGGCCTCAGGCTTGACTGGGAACAGCCCCTCTCCACCCAGCTCCTGCTGTGGACTGTGTCCCAGGCCCTTCCCCATCCCTGCCTGCCTTGCTCCCCTCTCCAGCAGGCAGCTTACTTCCTGAAAAGCACTTCGAGGTCCCCAGGAGAACAGCACAAGCTCTGTCATACCAAGGTCAGTTACACTAGCACTTTTTTATTATTATTTTTTTATTTTTTCCCTGTTTGCTGAAACAGACACACTGCGAGAAGCTGTGAACCTGCAGCAATATCCGACCGCCTCCATCTTCAGCTATGCCTGCCCGTCTGCCCCCCACGCTCCGAGTATGCTCCCAATCATTGCTGCTCTTCTGAGGTGAAACCCAGATGCCCAAAATGTTGCTGCCCAACTCTTTAGGAGGAGGTTGGCAGAGGGGATGAGCAAAGCCTGGCTTCAGAGTTTGGAGGAGTCAAGCTAAGGCTTCCCGCTGCCTCCAAAGGGCATCCCCACAGCGAGGAGTGGTTTGGAGGGGGTGGCTGGGCTATCCACACCTGGAGCAGTGACAAGAATCCCCTCTCTCAGGTCCCTTCAGCATGTTGCCGTGTTGGCCACCACCTTATCCCGGCCCACCAGAGGCACCTCCACCCTACTCTGAAGTGGACCCAGCCAGCTCAAGGGGTGAGTCAGTAGAAATGCCCTGGAGTCCTGCCGCTCCTGTTGCTTTCTACTCAGATGGGGGTTACTTCTTTCCAGCAAGACCCATGAGTTCAGGGCTAGTGGCTGGAAGTGTCAGGGTTCATCATCCTGGACTCATTTTCAGCTGTTTCAACCTGCCTTCAATTGCTAGATCATTGCAAGGGGCATCCAAGCAATGAAACTGTGCAAGAGTTTGTAACTCAGTGTGTGGCTATTATTTGGAGGGCCTGGCTGGCTTTCTGCTCTCCATAACTCCCACAGAATGGTCAGTCCCATCCACTGGACCCTCATAAATCCTGTCTCTCTTTGAACAGTAACTAAGGGAGTTCATAGCCCAGATAACCCCCAATCACGTAACACCAAAGTGTGTGCGCACACCAATACATATTCACATTTTTAGCTTAGCGTAACCAGCACCAGTTTCCCTGACAACAGGAGATGTTATTCTCCAGACATAGAAAATATTTGGCAAGAATTTTCTAAAAATAATTTCTAATTCATCTGTAAAAGCACCATCCATGTCACATTCCCCCCTCCCTCAGGACTTAGCGCAGCTTAGTGCTGTGCCAGGTCGTAACTGCAGACATACAGAAGTGTGATAGGAGTAGCTGGCTCTGAGTCATTCCTTAAGTGTTGATTTCTCAGTGGCAATTCTTCGGAGAGAGGATGGAGAATAGTTGTGATTAGCTGATCTGTGGGTTTGGAGCACTTAATTATCTTAATTATTCATCTCTCATTGGTGATGATTACATTTTCTCAATGATTCATGTGATGGAGCAGAGCCCCAGGGAAGGGGCCTGGGCTGGCAAATGTTTCTGTAGGGGCCCTACTTTTATTTTGGGCCCAGTTTCCAGAGAATCACAACTGTTTGCCCTGGAAACAGTTCCCTCCGTGGCTTCCCAAGAAAGGCCTCTCTTGTGAGGGGAAAAACCTTCCCACAGCCACAGAGTCACTAGCATGGCCCTGAGGCGGGGAGAGGGAGCGTGGACAGGGAGCATGGTTTCCTGCACCCTGGGGAGAGATGGAGCTGGTTCTGGAGACCAGACTCGGGCAGAACTTACCCCAGAGCAAGGTCAGCTGGGCAGGGTGGCACAGGCAGGTCTGGCACCCGGCCCTTCACGCTGGCCCCGTGAAGGGGGCTGCCTTCTCCAGGCAGGCCCATACCCCTTCCTCAGTGTCGTGAGGGAAGCGGTGACTCCCGTCTCTCTCGTTCATCAGCGAACCCAGCGCACTGTTGCTGCTGCAGCCTCCTGAGGCGGGGACAGGAGAACAAGCAGGACTGAGGACTCGGCGTGGAAACGTAGAGCCACCGACTCACCCGCTGCTCTTCCCTGCCCAGCAGGACTCAGCCCGCAGGTCGCTGATCCCACTGGGAGCCCAGCTGCCCCTGCCACGCTCCCTGCATGTGGACAACATTTAACCAACCCTTTTGGGAGACACTATCGTGTTCCTACAGCTGCCTGGAGTCCTGTCTGCAAGGAGCTGTGGTTACACAGATCTGTGTGAGAGAGCCCTCTTGTTTCCCAGGAATAGTGAGAACCAAGAGCTGGGATCTCTGGTTTCTGATTCCCAGCTTTTGGGACCGGCAAATCACCTTGCATCCCTGTTCTCAACGTGAGGATGAGGATGTGTGTTGTTCCCCTCCCACACTGCGTCCGCAGCCCATCTCAGCTAATAGCAATTCTGTGGTGATTTCTGTGGGCTTAACATAATTTCTCCCCTCTCTAGAGAAGGTTCATTCCAGGGGAAGACTTCCTGTTTTTCTCGCTACACTAGTTTATTGTGCATGGCCTGTGGGAGGGTAGTTTCAGGAAGGCACCCCTTTGGGCTGGCTGAGAAGCAGCTCTCTTCCGTGCCAAAGAGCTTTTCCCGAAAGGAAGCCTGTGAGCAGAGGATCATTTCATGGCCACATTCCCCAGCCAAGAATGATCCAGCCTCAGGCTCTGCACTTTGGATTTTGCAGCCCACCTTGTCTCAGGCAGTGGTGGTGTCAGTGTTGGGTCCCAAATCAAAATACAGGCTTCAACTAAGCTGGGCCTTCAAGCTCTTTAGGCTTCTCACTTTCACCAGTGTAAAACAGGCTGACAAACCCCTTGAGAGCCCAGGGAGAGGAGCGCCTTGGCGGTCAGCGCGTGTCCCGCCGGGCTGCGGGGCTGCGAGCGGCCGCGCAGGCTGCTCTCCGTGTGCCCGGAGGAAGCAGCCACACGATGCCTTTTGCGAATGACTTTGTCCTTTCTCCTTCCAGGTCACAGGAAGCTGGAGCCGCTAATATTTGTGGAGTATTAAATCTAGACTGGCTACAGGCCTGCAATGCATTCGGTGTCTTTCTTCCCACCCTGGCTGTTTTCCTTCAGCTGTCTCCAGTGTGTGGTGAAAGAAAAGCTCATACACAAAATCCTTTCTTGGCTTCCAGGGTGCTTGCGGGTGCAGAAGCCATTGGGACCCATTGGAAGCTGGTTGTTGCTGTTCCGCAGTTATGAGTGGTAGGAGAGACACCCCTGGGAGGCACCCAGATGCTACCATGCCAGGATGGTACCTGTGCATCCCATCAGCTTTGCAGAGAAAGCACTGGGGTTCTGGCGGGCTTGCTTGAGCAGAGCCAGCAGTGTCTCCTGGCAGCAAAGAAAGCCAGCGGCAGCTCTGCTATCACAAGCAGTGATAGAAGTGAGGGAAGCAGCCTGACCCGCTGCTCTGCACTTGCCAGACCAAACCTGGCACTGTGCAGCTTGAGCTGCCTAAGATGGACAGTGACAGACTAGAGCAAGTCAGCAGAGGCCCCCAGGACAGTCGGGGACCTGGAAAGCACCATGCATGGGACAGAGGCTGAGAGCTGGGTTTGTTCAGCCTGGAGAAGAGATAATCAAGCTGTGCCTAGATATGGCCCTGAGAACCCAGAGAGGCCCAGTCAACCTCAGTGACAGTGACAGTCATTGGCTGGAGGAGCCTCAACAGCATTTACTTGCCCACGGCAGAGGTGGTTCAGAGCTGGCGCAACGAGTGGTCAAGGGCAGGGAGTTTCATGCTGTAGCCAGCAAGAAGCAGGACATGGTTTCCCCCGAGCACCCACCGCGGCACAGAGGCACCTTGGGGACGTGGCAGAGGTTGTCTGCTTGGCAGGGCACAGCCTCCCCAGCTCCACCAGCCTGCGCCGCTGGCACAGAGCGAAGAGCAAGGGAAGAGCACCAGTTCCAGGGATTTCAGGGTGGCCAGTCTGTAGCCTTGTAAGTCACTTGTACACCTCCAGCTGAGCACGGGTGTGTGCAGAGAAACCCAGAAAAAGCAAAGCAGAGCCTGCGGTGTAACACGAAGCAGCCTCTCAGAACAGATGCTGTCCCCGGGATGCAATTCCTCGCGCAAGTTTGACAGTTAAAGCCAAATTACTCCCTAAAACCAACCCAAGAGGTAGCACAGAGCTAGTCCAGTTGTTCCTTCCACCGCACAGGGAAGCGATTCGCGGTCGCTATCGGTTGAGCAGCCCTGGTGGGATGCAGCAGCCGGAGCAGCAGGACCCCTGCTTTCCCCGAGCGACTCGGCCCTCAGCGACCCCCCGTCACACACAGATCCCGGGATCCCAGGTGACTTGGAGCCCGCGGCGGGAGCCGCTTCCCTCCTTGTGCACAGCCGGGGGTCCTGCTGCCCGTGGGGCACCGCGGCTGCTGGCGGAGGCAGCGGCGCTGAGCGGCCCCAGGCACAGGCGGCCTGCGAGGTAAAGCTAATGATTCATAGCAGTTTAAATAGGGCCAGAGGCTTTTTTATGATTTCGCTGCTCTTCCTAATACCATTACAGCCTTCTCCATGGCAACTGGGGGAGACGGCTCAGACTTTGGTCCTGTCCTGGAGATAGCTGCGAGTGGGAAACCCCCACCCGGGGTCGAGGAGGACCTTGGCGAGGAGGATCCGCACAAAGCACCTCCACACAAAGGCACTGTCCCCTGGGACTGTGGCACGATGTCCCCTGGCTCCTGGATGACATGGCACCAGCTGGGGAAAAGCCTCGGATGAAAGCCAGGGAGGCCGGGAGCACCAGGGCGACTGTCCGCTCTGCGGGTAGCAAGGAGCGCAGCCCACGGCTCGAGGCTTTGGTTCGGGAACAGCAAGGCTGAAAGTAGAAACATTTGCTGCCCAGCAGCCCCGGCCCCCAGGCTGCTTCAGGGCTACCGGGCACATCTGCAGCGGACTGGCCATGCCCCTTGTCCCTGTTCCAACCACGCTCCCGCATCCCGGCCGGCTCATCCCCTGCCCTGCAGGACAGGAGCTGGGGTCCCCGCGGGCCGGTCCCTCCTCCCAGAAGGGGCTGGTTTTGTGGCCGCTGGGCTGCTCGGTGCCGGCCGTGCTGCGGATTTCGCAAGGCTGCTGCAGCGTTGGGCTGGGGGAGGAATGCGAGCGGCTGCCCCGCAGCACCCAGCGCTGGGCTCCCTGGGGCCGCTCTCCCCAGGAGCAGAGAGCAGCTCTGGGCTGGTGGCACTTGCAGCCAGCCCTGCGGGCGCTTACACCTTCCCTGCACCAAGGTGGCTGCAGGGATAGCGAGGGGACCCGGCATTGCGGCCGCTCTGCAAGGAGGGGGCTCCGTATTGCGCTTGCTTCCCCTTTGCTGCTTCGAGACTTTCACTCCCCAAAAAGTCTTTTGTGTGCAGGAATAAAGCAGCTCTGTAGATGTTGGTAGTTCTCTTTTAAAATCCAATTGGAAGTTTTGTGGGTTTTGGCTGGCAGGTCCTTGCTGGTTCAGCTCTTTTTAGCTTCCAGATTGATTACACCTTGTGTCAATATGTGCTTAGCGCCTATTAGTGGATACATTTGTCTCTATCTCTCATTTCTCCCTTCTGATCTATAATTTCCCAGAATAAAAAATTAAAATAGAGGGGGAGGAGAGCACCACTTCAATCCAAAAAGAAACTGGAAAAGCATTTCTTATTTAGCTGAACTGCAGAAGTTTCGCTGCACTGAGCAAAAAAACGCAGGATTCTCCCCTCCCCTTGCTAACCCTCGTTCCCATGGACACATTCCCGTCGGACACCGGGGCACCAGGGAGACCTGCGCAGGGTGTTACGCTATTTGAAATGTGCTGGAGCCCCAGCCTGCAGGGGCAGGGTCCTTCCCTGGACCCCCCAGAGCAGCCCGTGTGTGACTGCTGCTCTCCGGGTCGGGATGTCCTGTCCTGCAGGAAGCACCTGCCACGTTGGCTGCTGGCAGGAGCAGCCAGAGCCCTGCGCTGACCCTCTTGGCTTTGGGGCTCTCCTCCCTTGCACCTTACCTGGGATTTGCCCATTTTCTTTTTCCCTGGTTGGACGTCAACAGTGGTCAGAAGTCCCAGTGCAGGAGCCATCTGGCCCATGGCCACCTTTGCAGGAGGCCAATGGCAAGATACAGGAGAGGCGGCAGCAGGAGCATGGGGCTGTGCAGCCTTCGCAGCCCTCAATTCCCATCCTCGAGTACCACCGTGGAGCCTTGGGGCAGTGGAGATCCTGGAGCGAGTCGGCCGAGACGGGCACAACGCGGGTGCTCTCGGTCGCGGTGCCTGCAGAGAGACAGGACCGGCGGGCAGGACCGCCACGCTGAGGCCCCAGGCATGGGGCATCGCCGCCCTGCTCCTCGGCTCCATGTCACCTCCTGCCTCATTTTCTGACAGGCATGAACCGTGGCAGTAAATGGTGTCCAATACCAGCCCTGCTTCTGGTGCATCATCATGGGAAGACGTGACTGCAATAGTCAGAAAGGGCCTTGCAGCAGCGTTTCCATGGCCTCATCAGGCAGCTACTACAAGGGCAGCAAACTGCCACCTCCAACACAACCCTTGGCCAGTTAGGCTCCTCTGTGCGAGACAGAAGTGACCTTTTTCTTTCCTGGAAACTGGTAAAAGTTTCCTCAGAAGCTGGTTTGGACAAGGGCAAGTGGGGAAATGACCTGGAATACAGGATGAGTTCATGAGCCTCCCCGAGCAGTTTTGGAGAGCTGCCAAATGACTCTGGCAGGAGAGTGCGATCTTCCAACTCCAAGTCAGCTCTTGAGGATCATCCATCACCCCCAGCACCTTGCTCAGGGCCAACCTCTGGTGCCTGCAGAGCAGGGAGCCCCAGGGCCCTTCCCAGCCATGGCAGGTAGTGTGGGACGTCACCCGTGAGCAGGCAGCACAGAGGCCTCTAGGTCTGAAAGAGGGGAAGCCCTTCCCAAAACGCACAGCCCACCAAGCCCGTCTCCTTCCCAGGGCCTGCCCACCAAACCTAGCAGAGAGTTTGGCAAAACACATGGATCGCTGGGAGCCAAGCTCCGTGCAGAGCTCCCCATTGCAGGGCATTCCAGCAGAGCGAGTGTTAACTTTGTGGAAAACTCTCAATTATCTGCCTGGAGCTGAGCAGTTTCGTAGCCCTCCTCTGCCTGCCCAGAGCTGCTGGGCACCATCACCTCATACTGCCAGTAACATGCCCGGGCAATCCAAGGCTGACTTTATTCCTACCAGCTTTATCCGTCAGTGACTCTTTCCTATATTTTTGAGACTTTCAGTGCTAGATAGAGAAGAACTTCTCCCATTTTTCTGCTCATCTCTTCCTTCTATCAGTGTAAAACCTTGGACATTTTACCTCCATCTCCCCATAAGAGCAGCCTGGGCACCCTTGAGCTCCCCAAGCACCCTGGATGCTGCAGGCCCCAGGAGACATTTTCAGGCCTGGATGGGATCCGGCCTCTCATGCTCATGCCAGGGGCAGCCCAGCAGAGAGGTGCCCCTCTCGCCACGAGACACTGCGGAGCCGCTTGCTCCTTTCATGGAGTTGTAACTAGTCAACCCAAGGGGTCATTGGGGAACCACAGAGCAAATCCCTCCTCTTCCAGCCGGGAAGCCCCAGCAGCCTCCCAGCTCATTTCCCCACTGGGCTATGTGTGCTGATCCCAGCCTGACTCCAGCTCCGGCACAGCCCACGTGCAGCCCCCAGCCCAGACCCCCAGCCTGCAGCTCTTCACCTTCATCCCAAGGCCAGAACGTCCCTGCGGATCCGAACGCTGTTCGGATCGCGAAGTCTCACCACGCAGCCGGCTCCCCAGCCCATTTGGGCCCTGCATGTCCGTATCTCACTTCATCCCACCCATGAGCAAAAAGTAAACGCCGCTTGGGGCTGGGAGAGAGGAGAAACGTTTCGGTCTCCTGTTTGTGCTCCCGTGTTACTCCCTCCAGCCGAGCGGCCGTGCCCGGAGCACCCCGTTCCCAAGCGGTGCCGGCGTCGGGGCCGCGGCGCGGAGCCCAGCAGCGGCGGGGTTAACCAGGGCCCGCGCGGCTGGACGGGCGTCAAGGTGGTTGCTCCATCCCTGCCCGCGCGCTGGGGGGGCCGCAGAGCGGCGCGGCGGACTCGGAGCACTGCCGTCCCGCCCGGCGGCCACCATGAGCCCATGGCAAGGTAAGGCAGGAGCGTCCCGCGTCCCTGGCACCGCGCGGGGCCCCCGGCCACTGGCCCCGCACAGCAGGGACGCAGCGGCAGAAGGTAAAACTCTCCCTGGACTTTGCAGACCAGCTGCTGTTAACCTCTTCCCCTCCGGGCTTCTTTTCTTGCCCACCTTTGCTACTGAAAAAACCCTTGAGGATCCGGTGCCTCCCCGGGCAAGTTGCTGCGTGGCCCCTCAGCGCGGAGTGTGAGCCTCCACCAAAGGCGGCTCCGGGAAGGGCCTTTGCACTGCTGGGTGGCTGGCGAGGCAGGGGCGGCCTCCACTCCTGGAAAGGTCCGGACCTTTTGGGGAGAAAGGAGGGAAAGGGGCATCAGCTGCTGGCACAGAGAGGCAGCTGCGAGAGGGACCTGGACCGACTTCCTGGCTGGCATGGGGGACCCCCAGTGCAGGGGACGCCCAGGACAGGGGCTACACAGGCTCCACGCACCAAAGGCTCAATAAAGATGGTCGGAGCCGCACTGGAGCCCAGCGCAATCCTGCTAACGCTGGTTGGGGCTTTCCAAAGGGCAGATGGAGACCCAAACACACGTGGTCCCACTTAGTGTGTGCAGAGTGGATGGGAGCACCCAAAACGCACGGGATCCAGAGCCGCCCCGGCAACTGGTGCTCCCAGAATGCCAGCTGGGACCCTGGGGAAGCTGGTTGCACAAAGAGGGCGGCCGCAGGGCAGCCGGGGGGTCCCATCCTGCCCCAGCCCCGCGTGCGCCGGCAGCGAAGGGCCGGGTGCGTCACTCCATGGCGGCAGGAGGGCACGGCCATGCTCGCACGGCCACGGAGCGACTTGGAGCTAACGCACAGCAGCCACAGCCCCGCGAGTTGTCGCAGTGACTTCAGTGGCATCTGCCATCGCTTGGCCCAAAGTGCTCGGGAGAAACCTCTATGGTGAAAATAAAGCGGAGCTGCCCGGAGCGCGGCTGCGCTTCCCGATCCCGCGGGCACCACCGAGTGGCCTGGGGCTCAGGGAGCAAAGGGAGGGGAATCATGCGACAGCAATGGAGAACTCAAGGGCGAGTGACAGGGAGAGGAAGGTTCTTCCGACCCCAGCTGTTCCTGATGGCCACATTGAGCTGCCCCTGCCGCTTCGCTCCACGGCCCCTGCTGCTGCTTTTCCCTGCTGCAGGAATCGCTTTCTCAAGGAGCAGGGCAGGGCTGGGCCATGCAACGTGCAGCACATGGCAGCTTGCGCGGCCTCAGCCTCACCTCACGGCTCCTCACTCGCCTCCATCAGCCCGAGCACTCACCTCCATTGGCAGAGGCGGATGAGGGGCCATGGTGGGAAGCTGCAGGACGGAGCAGAGGCGGCAATGCCGGCACGCGGGTACCAGTGCGGAGCAGGAGGCTGGACACCGCACCAGCCTGCTGGTCGTGGCGTAGGCCAGGCAGCTCCATGGTCACAGTCGGCCAGGGAGCAGAGATCACTCCAGCCAGGCAACTTTGCTAGGACACAAGAAGGTCAGGAGGACTCTCCTGGCCCAGGATCATCTCCTAGAGCAGCCATCAAGCAAGCAACACAGTCCCTCGCTATTGCCTCTTCATGCCACGCTTGGTCAGCTAATACTTCCTATTTCTTTGCCTCCCACAGCAGCCGTCACCCTCCTGCTCCCCTTGGCCCTGCTGCTGGCAACCGCGTCGCAGCCGCCGGAGGGAGAAGGCCCAAAGGAGCAGCCAGACGCGGAGCCCCTGCGATGCCCCGGCTCGTGCGCCTGCAGCTTTGACGACTACAGCGAGGAGCTCAACGTCTTCTGCAGCGCGCGCAACCTCACGCACCTTCCGGACGACGTCCCTACCAACGCCAAAGCCCTCTGGCTGGACAGCAACAATTTCACCTCACTGCCGGCTGCAGCATTCAGGAACCTCTCCAACCTGGACTTCCTTGACCTGCAGAGCAGCCAGGTGGCTGCTGTGGAGCAGGACGCCTTCCATGGGCTGCGGGGCCTCTACCACCTCCACCTGGAACGCAACCGGCTCAAGTATTTGGCGCCCCACACTTTCCTTCACACTCAAAACCTTGTGTCCCTTAGCCTCAATAACAACCTCTTCATCAAGCTGGAGGAAGGGCTGTTTGCTGGTCTCTCCAACCTGTGGTATCTGAACCTGGGCTGGAATTCCCTCGTGGTCTTGCCTGACAAGATTTTCCATGATTTACCCAACCTGAGGGAGTTGATTCTGGCTGGAAACAAGCTCCTCTACCTGCAGCACCAGCTCTTCTGCAGTCTTACCGAGCTGAAGGAGCTGGATCTGAGTGGGAACTCTCTCAAGGGAATCAAGATCAACATCTTTGTCAAGCTGCAGAAGCTACAGAAGCTGTACTTGAACCACAACCAGATCAGTGCCATCGCACCCCGCGCATTCATGGGCATGAAGTCACTCCGGTGGCTGGATCTCTCGCACAACCGTCTTGTCTCACTCTTTGAGGACACTTTTCTGGGTCTCCTGAGCCTGCATGTCTTACGCTTATCCACCAATTCCCTCACCAGCCTGAGACCTAGGACTTTCAAAGACCTCCAGTTCCTGGAGGAGCTGCAGCTGGGACACAACAGGATCAGAGGCCTGGCAGAAAGGACTTTTGACGGGCTGGGCCAGCTGGAGGTCCTCACTCTGAACAACAACCAGATACAAGACATCAGGGTTGGGGCCTTCCTGGGGCTGTACAACACCGCAGTGATGCACCTGTCTGCCAATTGCATCAAGGTGCTCCCTGACCATGTCTTTAAGGGTGTCTCTAAGTTGCACAGCCTTCACTTGGAGCACAGCTGCCTTGGCAGGATCAGAACAAACACGTTCTCCAGCCTCTCCAGCCTGCGGAGGCTCTTCTTACAGCACAACACCATTTCTGTGATCGAAGACCAAAGCTTCAGCGATCTGCATGAACTCTTGGAGCTGGATCTGAAGAACAACAGGCTGAGCCACCTCTCACCCAAGCTCTTTGTGGGACTAAGCAACCTGGAGTACCTCTTCCTCTCCTCCAACCATCTCCTGGAGATCTCACAGGACACTTTCAGCCCACTCCAGAGACTTTTCTGGCTCGATCTCTCAAACAACCAGCTGGAGACGCTGGACAACACTGTTATCTCCCCACTGTCAAACCTGCGGTACCTCAGCCTCAGGAACAACTCTCTGGAAACCTTCTCCGTCAGCTTTCTGTGCTCTTCATTCGCGCTGGAGCAGCTGTGGCTGGAGGGGAACAACTGGCACTGCAACTGCTCCCTGAAGGGCCTGCGGGACTTCTCTTTGCAGCACCCAGTCGTGGTCCCACGGTTCGTGCAGACCGTGGTGGAGGGGGACGATTCCCACATCCCCGTATACACTTACAACAACCTCACCTGCCTCAGCCCCCCAAACGTGACAGGCCTGGATCTCCGCGACACCAGTGAGGACAACTTTGCTCACTGCTGACAGGGCACCTCCGCTTTCCCGAGGACTTGCTGCTTCGCGGCGCGAGCACCGGCGCGCGCCTGGCCACGAGCTGGCGGCGTGTCCTGAACTGGCACCTGCCCCTCCTCAGCCCCTGGGACAGCAGCTCCCTGGCCCCTCGCTGCCGTCGTGGCCCCGCGCTGGGCTGACAGGGCAGCAGCGGCTCTTGTTTCCCTGCTGTCTTTAGCCATTCCTCTCCACACTGTGCTGAGAGCTGCGTATGGGCAACTTTAAACAGAAGCAGTGCAGGGGCTGGCACACAGTAACCCGGGGAGGCTGTGCTCCTTGGGCTACGTCTGCTTGAAGGGGAAGGCAGGGACGGGCAGACGGGCACCAGCTGCCCAAACGGGCTTTGCTAGCTTCTAGCTGAAATATCCGAGTTACTTAAACACCAGCCCCCAGCCTGCCTGCCCACCCCGCTCAGGAAGCCTGAGCACCTCTGAGCTGCTTCTGGAAGCCACGCAGGGGTGAGGGAAAGGCATCTCCCCTCGGGGCAGAGCCCTCGCCATGGCCAGGGCATCTCTGAGGCCCGGCACAACCACCTCGAGGGCAGAGAGGGAGCTTGGCCCCAGCACCCGCTTATTAGAATTACAAGGAAATGAAGCATCTGCCTGCCAGGAGCCAAGTGAGCAAATGCCAAGTGCTGGGCAGCTTCCTTCGAGCCTTTCCCAACACCCTCACGTCACTGGGTGCGGGGAAGAGCTGCAGGCTGTCCCCCTTCGGCCCAGGCACCGCGCTGCTCTCATGTGGTGCTGGCAAACAGCAGCCTGTGCCACGAGCAGGACCCGGGGCACAAAGCCAGGAGCGGAGCCAAGAGCCTGACACCCATCACACACCGGCCGGGAGCCCAAGGCCAAGACTATGCTCAGAGCTCAGGTTCTCCTCTGCCCAGGGTGCTCTTTGGCAGGTTTGAAGGGAATCCTAGAAAGCCACGAGCTCTCCTCCAGGTTTTGGGACTTGCTTTAATCCTTCCTTGCAATAGCAGATGTAGGCAGGTTACAGAAAGCCGTGCATGTCACTTACCTGATAAATCGTAGCAGGCAAATAAACCTTTGGAGCTATCGCAACCCACCTTGTAAGTATGTTTTTCCGAAAGCCTCTGCCGCACCCAGCTGGGATGTCTTATCAGAGCCCCTGCCCCGCACAGCGCAGAGCCGAGGAGCGAGGCCGCCGCCAGCTACCCGGCGTCACGGCACCCGGCTGCCCCGCGGCAGCGCAGGGGACGTCTGTAGGGCGAGAGGGCCTGGGTGTCTCGCCCCAGAGCGCAGCTCTGGCTCCCCAGACCTTTGCGACACCCTAACTAGTCCCCACGATGCCCAAGAGAAGGGCTGGACCGTCTCACTCAAGAACAGGAGGAATTTGCAGGAACTGCTCTGTGAGATTATCAGCTGTGAAGGAAAGGCCCAGACTGGCCTCAGAGGGCTCAGTGTCATTTAGAGCACACACATGCAGGCAGGAAGGGCCAGCAACCACTGCCCAGCGACCCCAGTGATGCCACTTCAGACTCTTGGACTCTGGTTACACCCTGCCCCACTGGGAGCAATTACAGAGCAGGATTTGCAACGCGTGGCTCGTCCCGCATTGCGACAACAGCCGTCACTGCTGCCAGCCGCCCTCATTTCCGACTTGTCTCCACTCATGCAAAGAGCAGCTTCCAGCTCAGGCCACACATCTGTCTCCTGGGGTCCCCCTTCAAACTGCATGTGCCGCTGGTTTGAGAGCGCCATTCCAGGACCCAAACCACCACACAGGTTTTCTTATGGAGAATCACAGAGCCAACATAGCTGGTAACGCATGCGCTGAGCAGCAGGGAGGGCACGAGGGACCTAGTGCAGGCCCAGGGCTTGGGCTCGCTCCTGGAGACTGCAATAGGTACCCAGAAATCCTGCACAAATTAACAGCCAGGTCAGACTCCAACCCCACTGCCTGACTTTCCACATGAGAGACAAGTGACCAAAGGTCAGACAAAATTTCCAGGAAAGAAAGTTGTGAGTGAGGAAACCTGGGCAGACACAAGTTTTAACTATGCATACAGAATAGATAGATGCTTTGACTGCTTTGTAGCTGTTCTTAAATAGAATCCACCTGGCAGTGAAAATTTGAGACTTCTGCCTCCACCCAGTCAGTCAGCACTGCAGGGATGAGTCCTCAGCACCGATCAGAGCACGGAGAGGATGTGGCCAGGGACAAGCACAGTCCGTAAGAGGCAGACACCACTTCCATTAGGTTCCCTGCACTGAAGAGAAGCTCAAGTTAACAGCAGCTCCCAGGGGAAGGAGGCCAAAGGTGCATGCTCAGACCCATGAGCCAGGAAACTGCCTGGGGAGCTGAAGGAGCCCCGTGTGCATCAGGTGCAGCAAAGGATACTGCAATGAAGTGCCACGGCTGGATCGTAAAAGCTGGCATGAAATGTGGAAAGCTTTAGCTGCACCCCAGCTAGCAAGGGCATGGGGGAAGAAGGAAAAGCATAAAGTATTCAGAGATAAATGAGGTGCTCTTAACACCAAGAGTCACAGCTACAGAGCACTAAAGCAATGGAAAAACATGAACAATGCACTGATTTTAAGAAAAGTGTTTACTGTCTGGAACCTTTAAAAATATTCCTGAGTCATGACAAGCCCCAGCAGACCAAGAAATAGCATTTTTCAGACAGGCAGGATGCAAACATCAAATGGATAGATCACCCAAAGACATTTCTTCATACAAAGCACATGCCAATTCCTCAGAGGCATATTCTGTACCAACAGTGTCGGAGTTGAGAGTGAGGTGCTTTGACGTAGATGCAGATCAGAGCATCTGGCATGAACTCAACAGCCACTGAACCGCAGGTACCACATAATGTGTCACGCAGCAGAAGCAACAGAAGAGAAGGCAGCTGCACGTGCAGGCGAGACACAGGCACTAGTTGCATCTTTTGGGTTTCGTGAGGGAGCAACTGTGCCAGTCAGTGGTAAGAGCCACTGTAGCTGCTAGTTACATTCACTGTCAAGAACACTGTAGTATACGGGACGCTGTGGAAACAACGTGGAGCTCCACAAGTACCTGTGCAAGGGAGCGACCCGCAGAGGGAAGCACGGGGTGTAGGAGGCTAGGAATGACTGCAGCAGGCAGGCAGGCAGCACCTGCCTGTTCAGAAGGCAACAACGAGGCTGCAGATGTGCGTCCCTTCCGTGAACAGATGCGCCCATCAGGAGCTCTTCAAATCCAGGGCGAAGTGGAGCAGCACTTCCCTTTTCAAATCTCCAGAAGTGGCACCAGTGATGCTGCCTCCCTCCCTGCCTGCTGTAACAGTGTCAGAGGGAAAAGGCTTTTGCACCCCCCTTTCCACCAGCCTGGGCTGCTGCTGGGGTTGCTAGGAGGGATCTCAGCCAGCAAGAGTCCAACTCAAAACCCCTGTCAGGAGCTTCGCGGGGATGTCCCATCCAAGATCTGCTGGGCAATGTGGGCCAGGGCAGGGAAGGCAGAGCTCTTGGGAAACTCTTGGATGAAGTCTCTGCCATCCTCCAAGCTCTGGCTGAGCTGTGGATCCAGGGGCACAGAGCCTGTAGGAGAGGGGAGGGAAGGGGAGAGTGACTGTCAGCAATGAAGAAATATCCCTGACAGACTCATCTCCTAGGACAGCAGTAGGAAGGAGGGAATCCATCCTCTTCAAAACCCTTGGCAGCTGCATTTCACCTGCAGTGCTTCTCCCTGGCTCTAGGGCAAGGCCACACAACTTTGTACTTGTACAGTACTTTGTGACAGATGCCCTCCCACCCCAATTCCA
The DNA here is from genome assembly GCF_059628265.1 of Tinamus guttatus. Taxonomy (NCBI): domain Eukaryota; kingdom Metazoa; phylum Chordata; class Aves; order Tinamiformes; family Tinamidae; genus Tinamus; species Tinamus guttatus. Next base: position 3,605,137 of record NW_028288706.1, on the reverse strand, counting down.
CCCCTGTCCAGAGGGCAGGGTTCAACCCCCAAACTGCGTTTCTTAGGAAGGCTCCATGATGTTTCAGAATGGCCATTCGACTATGGGCTTGATTACTCTGTCACCACAACATCCATAGCCACAGCGCCCTGCCGGGTATCGCTGCCTCTGCTCCAGGCAGGCCAGATGCCCCTGTGAGCATTTTGGATGCAGAGAGGAGAAGCAATAACCACGTTGCCTCTGCCTAGGCTCCAAGGGCTCCTAGGGACCAGCGTCAGCCTCTCTCCCCGCTGCATTGTGTCTATTGTGTCTCTCCACTCCAGCACTCCCCCACTGTCCCCACGCTGCACAGACATCACCTCTAAACAAGGAGGGCTCAAGAGGCCACTCACCGAGGAAAGGGACTCCGGCGTGCTTTGCCAGCTCCTCGCCTCCCCCTTTGGAAAAGATGTTTGTGCACTCCTGAAGGAGGAAGAGAAACAGCAGTTAGTCATAAACATTAATGAGCAACAGGACAGGCACTGCTTGGGTGTGAGCAAGGGAACCCTCCTCCACCTTCCAGCCTCAGAGCAAATGGCCTCATCCCTGCCCACCTGCAGCTCTCTTCAGGAAAGCAGAGCCCGCAGGTCCTTCCGAACCTCACGTACCGCGACCAGGACACCCTGCTCCCAGACACAGAGCATCGCCCCTCATGGCATCAGTGACTTCCAGACAGAGGTGTTTGGTCACACAGTAACAGCATCACGAGTAAGGGCCCACGACAGCCCAGCAGCATCAAGAAACTCACCGAGCAGTGCGGGCAGACGAAACCACTCATGTTCTCTATGATGCCGAGAACTCGCAAGCCCGTCTTCTTACAGAAGGTCAGTTCTCGCCTCACGTCCCCCACAGACACTGCCTGGAGGGGAGAGCAGGTGAGGGTTAGTGGTGTCTGCCTCCCTGGCCAGCCTGCAGCTCTGGAGCAGGCACAAACACACACAGAGGCAGTTTGCAGTATCCACGGAGAAGGGGGCTTAGAAGATGCTTTCCCTTGTGCTGGCCACAGCTTGTGCTAAGAGTCCTTGGTGCACTCCACGAGAGCAGAGCACAGGGGACAGTGCTGCATGGGCTGAAGGTGTTAAGCAGCAGCTGCATCAAGACCTGTGACAAATGTGCTCAGCTTTCCAGCAGGCCCCACGCTTGGGCAGCCCCTGGCTCAGGGAGCTTGTGTGTAAACAGAGGCAAATACCAGACAACTTGGATTTAAGAGCAGGCTTGACTCACAACTGACTGACAAACGTCCTAAGGGACACACTGTGGCTGCCTCGGGAGGTAAAGCAAAGAACCAGCCATGGAGGCAAGTGAAAACACCCGCCCTTGGGTGCATATTCCCCCAGGAAGGAGCGTGCAGAACGGGCAGGCTGCCCTACCTGAGGCGTCGTGACCAGGATTGCTCCTAGGGGCTTGTGCGGCCGCAAAGCCTCCACTGTGGAGATGTGCTCATCGGAGGTGCCCGGAGGAGTGTCCACAATGAGGAAGTCCAGTTCCCCCCAGGCCACATCAGAGACAAACTGTTTTATCAAAGCTGCAGAAATGAAAGGGGTAGAAAAAAAGAAATCTCAGGTGTTAGCAAGTGTCCTGGAAGCCATGTGGTTAAGAGGCACCTCGGGGGACAGGGAGGGAGAGAGCAAGGTGACCTGTGAGCACAGCACATGCAGCACAGCCTGGACCACCCAAACCCATGCAGGGGACAGCCCTGCAGTGCAAGAGCCTCATCTTCCCTCAAGTCACCTGGAGCCCTCTCCTCTCCAAGGCTAGTCAGACTCCCAAGTCCCTGGCTACACACGGGCACGTGACAGCAGGACACTCATGTATGCCAGTGGGACAGCCCCGGCCCTCACCAGCAAGATGACAAGGACTTAGCACACGGGAGACACGTTCATTGTGGACAAGGTCCCAGCAGACAGAGGCTCCCCCCAGGCCACCTGCATGGGCTGCCTCTGAGCCCTCCTGTCCCAGGAGAGGGGTTTCCAGACTGCAGCCCGCCTTGGAGCACAGGCTGCCAAGGGACACGATGGCAGACAGAGCCCCGGGCAGAGCAAGCGTTAGCTCCAGGAAGCTTTGCAGAAGGCGCCTAGTGCGGGAAGGCTGGTACCATCAATAAATCTGTACCGTTTTTCTTGGGTCCTCTCCACACCACAGCATCGTCTGGCTTTTCCAGCAGGAAGCCGATGGACATGAGCGAGATGCTCTTGTCTTGGTGGGCGAAGACGGGCACCCAGCCGCTGTCGCACTGGTGCACGGCGCTGTCCTGCACCCGGAACATGCGGGGAATGCTGGGCCCGCACAGGTCCACGTCCAGGATCCCCACCTGCAGACAACACGCAGAGCCCCTCGGTGGGGCGCGAGGGCCCCACAGCCCCAGGGGCCCCCGCCCCGCGCGCGGGGAGCCGCACGGGCACCACGGCAGCTCCCGGCACCTGCACAGGACCCTGAGGGGCCAAAGTGCCAGTTCTCGCAGGTCTCCTTTGACCAGTGTCCTCTAAATCCTCTTCTTCCCAAGGAACAACTTCGTGGCAGTTATAGGCACTTTAGGGAAATCTCTCCTCTGGAGACCTATAGGAGTCTAAGCAGCGGCTGCTCCACAGAGCCTTTAAACAACTCTCAGTCTGTCTCGTGCCCACGCAGCTCCCGCTGCCCCACGGCACCGCCACGTGCCAGCTCGCCCACCAAGGGCTGCACTCTACACTGCACAGCAGCGAGTCACTGCTGAGCGCCTTCATGGTGCAAATGACGAGTGTAGCTTTTTGGAGGACCAGTTTAGCCTCCTGGACAAAGGGGAAGTGAAGTGCACAGGCACCTAGAGCCTGGACGTGCAGGACCAAACAGGCACAGGTGCCAAACGCACTCAACTTTCTGACACAGACCCGTTCCACTCTCAGCAGCTGCCTCTGTCACGGCGGCTCCTTGGGCAGGACGGACACAGCTGCTTGGAAGGGAGGTCACGGGGGCTTCGCACACCCGCGCCATTGCTCACCCTCTTGCCCGCGAGCCGCAGGGCCAGGGCCAGCTCGGTGGCCACGGTGCTCTTCCCCACGCCGCCCTTTCCCGAGAGCACCAGCAGGACGTGCTGCACCCCGGCCAGGTTGCTTCTCTCTGCGGGATAAGAGCAGTAACGGGGCATCAGAGACAGGGGAGCCGCGTGAGAGGCGGGGGAACACGGCCGGGGACGGGGCGCTGCAGCGGGAGGGCAGCGCGGGGGCCGGCGCGGGGCAGGCGCCGCCCACGGGCCCGGGCGGGAGCCGCGTTCCCGGGAGCGCCGTCAGCGCGGCCCGCCCGGCACACGGCGCCGCGACATGGAGCCCGCGCGCACCGCGGCCGACCTCATCCGCACCTGCACGGCCGGTAACGGGGCAGGGCGGGCAGCGCGGGGCCGCGCCGCGAGCGGCGCCGGAGCGCGGGATCTCACCGTCCCCTCCCGGCACTGCATCCGCCGGGAGCCCCGGCACCTGAAGCCCCCTCCGCCGGGAGCCGGGCCCCGCCGCGGGCCCCTAGGGCCTCCCCCCACCCCGCCATGGGTCGGGTCGGGTCCGGTCCGGTCCGGTCCGGTCCGGTCCGGTCCGGGTCCCCGCGCCCCCTGCCCCCGGCGCTCACCGCCAGCCGCCTCCTCCATGCTGCCACCCCACTCGCTTCCGCCTTCCGGCGGCGGGAGCCCCGCCCCTCCCGCAGCGTGGCAGGCGCCTCCGCCAATCGCGAGCCACGCCCCGCCCCCCAGCTGATCGCAGCCACTCTAGGCCCCTGGCTCACCCCAAGGCCCCACCTCCTCCCCCTCGATGGGCGTCGCCACCAGCCAATGGGCTGCGCGTCTTGCGCCGCCGCTCGTGGCGGCGGTCAGCGGTCCCCGGCAGCCATTGGCGCGCGCCCTCCCGATGGACGCGCCGCGCAGCCAGTGGCGGGGAGCGCCGGGCGCGGGGAGCCCTGAACGGCGGGGCGCTCCGCCAATCGCGAGCGCGCGGCGGCGGGGCCCGGCGGCGCCGCAGCCAATGGGTGGGCAAGGGGCGGTGTCGAGCGTGGATTGTTTATGTCCCGCGAGGGGAAAGTAGGTCAGAGCGCGGGCCGGGCCGGGCCGGGGGCAGCGGGGCCGGAGGGCGGGAGCCGGGCCGGGCTTTGCTCCTCCCTGGCGGGCGCCGCGCCGGGACGGCTCGCGGGGAGGCGGGAGCGGCGCCACGGCCTTCCCGGAGGTACCGGCGGCTCGGACCGGAGGCGGGCGGGAAGGAGGGAAGGAAGGAAGGAAGGGGCCGAGCGTCGCCCGCCGGGCCGCGCCGCCGCCTCGGGCAGGCCGCGGAGGGGCGAGTCCCTTAGGGGCGGCCGTGGGTGCGGAGCAGCCCGAGCTCGCGGCGTGTCCCCACGCGAGCAAGGGAGGCCCGCGCGGGCGGGGGGCGCAGGGCGGCAGCTCCGAGCGGGAGGCCCGCGTGTCCGCGCCGCTGCCGCGTGTAACCGCGTCCCTCGTCCCCCGCAGCCTACCTGTCCCGGGCCGCCATGGCGCGGCGGCCGCGCAGCAGCCGGGCCTGGCGCTTCGTGCTGAGCGGGGTGCGCCGCGACGCCGACCCCCGCGCGCTGGCCCTGGGCGGCGGCGCGCGCGGCTGGGGCTACGACTCCGACGGGCAGGTGAGTAACGCGGGGAGCCCCGGCCCCGCTGCGGGTCCCTGCAGTTGAGCAGCGCCAAGAAACGGCCCCGAGTCGGAGAAGACCCTTGCGGGCTGCTTAACGAGCACGGAGGCAGCTCCCGGTCCAGCCCCGTGTTCCAGCGTGCGGGGTCCCGAGCACGTCGGCATGAGAGGGTCAGCTAAGCTGCTTACAGGCTGCCCCGTGGTGCGCGCCGCAGCCCGGCGCCTCCTGGGCCAAGGGAATTCACTGGTACTATGCTAAATTCACCCTTTTTTCAAGTGTATAAAGTGTGTGTCTTTGGCCTATAAAACATCTCTGATGTATACCCTCTAAGCAGTGATCTTAACTTTAAACAGGTGGTTTTAAGCACTTTTAAATTAGATCAGTTCTCTGATCTGGCTTGCTGTTTCGCCATGCTAATCATTGTCCTTGTGCAACTTGTGTTTTGTGGAGTGTTTTGTGTTCAATTCCTATTTGAATACCTTTTAATTTCAATTCGCTTATGCTTCCCAATCTGTAATGTCTATGTCACTTGTGAACGTGGCCCCAGGGTGCAGATGTGCTGGAAGATGGGAATACAGCAGGAAAAGCAGCTAGGAACACAGTGCAAGGAGGAGTGAGTTAGACTCACCTCTGCCCCTTTCAGCCTTTTCGCAGACTTTCAGTGTGGGAGTTCAATCCCCAGGCAGCGTGTGCAGTGCTGGGAACAGCAGGAACTGCTCCTGATGCTTAAAGCTGTAGCATTATAAGATCACTGCCACAGGGTTGTGTCCAAAGCTGTACGTAGCACTCGGAGGAAACAAACCCATTCTCTGCTCTTCCACAGCAACAGGAGCAGGCAGGTTTCTTGAGTGCTGGGTATGGAGGGGCAGTGAAAGACAGGAGTGGAGCTTTATAGTGCACAGGGCAGGTTTAGAACAGGAGCAGGGTTGGCAGGAGATAAGTAAGCCTGAGTCTTTTCAAGTCCTGCTTATGCTGCTAAAGAAACACGAGTTTGAAAGGGTTTTGTCCTTAAGTAGTGACACAGAATCTGCTGCGGGCACTGGGGTGAGGTGAGTAATGAGCAGGTGTATCCGACCTGTGCGTAGACCCGGAGCAACTCGTTGTGGTCTGCGGTGAGAGAGACTCCATCAGGTGACACCAAACCTCCCGTAATACACGGGGTGGGACAGAGCGTTTATAGTGTCCGGTGCAGGGATGCTTCAGTCTCTTGGCATTGGGGAAGAGCAAATCAAGTTTTTGTGTTTGTGCATGAAACGCAGCAAAAGCCTTTTAATGCTTCGAAGGGCTCACGCTCTGCAGCCCTGGCTGCTGTGAGGAGCCAGAGCCTCCTGTGCAGCCACTTCTGCTTTGTCCTGCTGGCTCCGCTGCCTCCTTTCTCTCCCTTTCCCTCCTCGTCCTGTTTTTCTCTCTTGTCCTGCAGCTCTCGGTCTCTTTGGAGCGGAGGTTTTTGGCAGTTTGGCACTCTCTGCCTTGGCAGCAGGGGCACAGCCCTTTGTACAGGTTCCCCACACAGCATGGATGGGCTTTATTTGGGATGGTCCAGCTCTGACCGTGGAGGTGTTAGTAGCAGTTAGGCTCCATGATCCTGCAGGTCTTGTCCAGCCATAACAATTCTGTGACTGTTCCCCTGCTCTCCCCGGCAGCACAGTGACTCGGATTCAGAGCCGGAGTTTTCTTCCCTCTCTCCCTCCATCCCGAGCGCCATCCCTGTGACGGGAGAATCCTACTGCAACTGCGAGAACCAGAGCGAGGCTCCCTACTGCTCCAGCCTCCATGCCGTGCACCGCGTCAAGGACTGCCAGTGCGGCGAGGAGGACGAGTGTAAGCGAGGGGGGCTCCTCAGCTGCCCCTTGTCTTCCTTTGGGGTGCAGTCCTGGTCCTGCTCCTCCTGGCTGAGCGGTGCCACAAACCGTTTCCCCCACCCCATGGAGATGCTTAGTTTTGCATGGGGATCCTTATCCCCGTCGCTGCATGCGGTGCCCCTCTGTTCACCGCTCAGGCGTGCTCAGACCTTTGGAAGGGCCATGACCGCTTGCACTCTGTGGTGATTCAAGGGCTCAGGGCTGAACCTGTCAGTGAATCAGAGTTTACCTCTGGAGACCTGTTTTCAAATCTAGCTCCAGCCAAAGTGAAACGAGCTCCTGTGGTTGCAGCCCTGTTGCTGCTGCTCCCTGATGCAGCTGGCAGGGTGCCCAGCTACATGGCAGGGCCTGCTCAGAGCAGGTGAGGAAGGCCAGACAGAGCGTGGACCAGGCCTGACCAAGAGAGTGTGGTCAGACATGGTTAGACATGCAAGAAAACATGTAGGATAGGGGAGCTACATGGTGCTCGTTGTGTTCTGCCTGTTCCCTGGAGCCTACAAGAGTTGAGCACGATTCTCTCCAGAGAAACTCAGGGCTCCACCTTGCTCTGCGTTGCTGTTGCTGTCACCAGAGCCCAGCTGAACCATCCCTGTTAGGACACTGCAGAATAATTCAGGGCTTAAATAACTGTCCAGCTGGTACAGCTCAGGATTGACCCTTCTAAACAGTTAATAAAAGTGAAAACAAAAGAGTTTTGATCAGCCCTCAAAACAATTGACTCTGTGCATTGGCTTGATCTTGGCTCCCGAAGTGCTTTCTCCCATGTTTTCCCCCGCGTGTTTCCTGAGCAGATTTTGACTGGGTGTGGGACGACCTGAACAAGTCGACGGCCACGCTGCTGACCTGCGACAACCGCAAGGTGAACTTCCACATGGAGTACAGCTGCGGCACGGCGGCGATCCGGGGCAACAAAGAGCTGGCAGATGGGCAGCACTTCTGGGAGATCAAGATGACCTCCCCAGTCTATGGCACAGACATGGTATGTTGAACTAACAGAATCTGCTGCAATTCCTTAACCTGAAAGCAAGCTCCACCCTGCAGTTCACATGGATATCCTCATTTGCTGTAAGGAACTGCAGCCAGGGGGGTAAGCGGTTTTACACAGCAGTCATGACCAGAACCCAGCTTTCCTGCTTCTCTTTTTTTGTGCTGTTGGTAGGTCGTTAATGATATACTCGACAAAACGGCACGGTTGGGCCACACCAGTGCGCAACCTGAGCCATGGAAAGTGTTCAGGGAGGTGTGTGGTTAGTGCACTGGGGCTTAGCTACTTCCCTTTCCTTGGCACTGGTACTTAACTGCAGCAGGGTTGGTGATGGTTACAGGGCTTTGTCACAGCCTGTGTGGCTTGTGGCCAGGAGCCGGGCCTTGCGCTCTGCTGTTAATGCAGAGGCCACAGCTCCGTTAACCCCCAGTTCTGCTGAGGATGCCCCTCTCCAGTGCAGTTGCTGAGCACTCCCAGTGCAGGGCAAACCCTTCACCAAAGACTCCAGCCTGGTGGACTGGGCCAAGAAAATCAAGGGAGACCTGGAGGTAGAATTTCAGTTGCATTTTGTTGCTTTAAGAGTGTTTGATGCCCGCAGCAGACACTAAGAACTTGTGTTTTTCTTCCTGTGACCTGCCTCCCTCCAGATGGTAGGAATTGGCACGTCGGATGTGAATCTGGACAAGTACCGGCACACATTCTGCAGTCTGCTGGGCAAGGATGAAGACAGCTGGGGACTTTCCTACACAGGTAATCCAGGCAGGGCAGTGTCAGAGAACAGCAGGGCTGAAAGGCCAGCAGAGGCCTAAGCGTTTTCTGTGAGTTTGAGAATTAAATGCTCTGTACTGGCTTGAGGCCAAAATGGCTTCCAGTCTTTTTGTCAAGTAGAACTGGAGCTGCTGCCTGTGACCGGCTTCTCTATGTGCTTGAAGTGCATGCAGTGGGCTGTTTCTCTCCGCAGCACTACTGCACACCCAGGGAGTCAGCCTTGGCATGGTATGTGCCCTGCTACTGTGCCAGGCGCTCCCTTGCTGGCCAGGCAGGATGGGCTGCTCCCAGCTATTGGGGTCTATCACCTCACTGGGCTTCTCTGCTCAAAGAAGCCCTTCAGGGGAGGACCCAGAGGTACTCGGCAGCCCCAGGTGTCCTTTGCCTCCTCGTTCATACTGACCCAGGGACGTACCAACCACTTGGACTTCAAGCCAGTGTTGTGGAACGGTGCCCTGCAGACTCAGGCAGTCCCAGAGGTCCAGGCTACCTCACTGAGCTAGCTGCCTACAGCAAATACAAGCTGGCTCTTACCTGCCTTTTGCAAACCCAAAGAGCTGGTGCGTGACTTTAAGGACTCTGCACTGCAGGTTGCATGGCCCTGATCCAGGGTTTTTCATGTCACTGCCTATGCCTGATGTGCCAAAGCCTCAATATCCTCTCCTGTTTTCACCCCACGCTCTGGGGTGGGAGAAGACTGAACGAGTGATGAAGCAGCAATGGATTTTTGTCCAGTGGCTAAGTCAGTACCAGTTGGGAACTTGTGGTGACATGTATGGAGGTTGGGATGAACTTGTGGAACACAGGCCTTTTACTGAATGTAAGGTTTACTGTTTTAAGGACTGTTGCATCACAAGGGAGACAAGACAAACTTCTCCTCAAGGTTTGGCCAGGGCTCCATCATTGGGGTGCACTTGGACACGTGGCATGGGACACTCACGTTCTTCAAAAACCGCAAGTGCATAGGTAAGAGCAGGGGCAGCCCCACCAGCGTTGGGCATAGAGATCGAAATGGAGGGAAGCTAAACACTGCATGGTTAGCTGAGCTGCACGTCTGGCTGCAGCTGGACTGCAGCAGAAAATACTGGCAAAATAGAAGAATCAAGGCATGAAGTGAGTGGGAGGAAAGTTACATTTCTTTCTAAATCAATTTGGATTTCAAAAGACCATTTTCTAGGTGTTTCCTGACAGCTTTGTAGTTAACACATTTGGGGTAGGTGGGAGAAACGATAGGCCCTAGTCCAAACTAACAGAAACCTCCTTGCTGCTGTCCCCTGGCAGGGGTTGCAGCTACCAAGCTGCAGAACAAGAAGTTCTACCCCATGGTGTGCTCGACAGCAGCCAAGAGCAGCATGAAGGTGATCCGCTCCTGCGCCAGCTGCACGTCCCTCCAGTACCTCTGCTGCTACCGCCTGCGCCAGCTCCTGCCTAACTATGTGGACACACTGGAGGTGCTGCCATTGCCACCAGGACTCAAGCAAGTGCTACATAACAAACTTGGGTGGGTCTTGAGCATGAACTATAGCACGCTGAAGCCTTCCTCCTCCTCATCGGGAAGCGACTCGGATAGCTCCTGTGGCTCAGATGCAGAGGCCTGCCAAAGGAAGAGGTGCAGGAGGACATGAAGTCTCTTCAGACGAACTGCCTTGAAGGGGTCGGGTGGGGTTTTGTTCTGCTGCCTGCAAGGGCAGAGTCCAGGCCTGATGCACCTCTTTCTTCATGGGGACATCAATTTCTACTTGTTCGCAAAGATTTCTCTTATGCTGTTTGAAATCTTTATGCTAAACATCCATCACTTGCATTGAAAATATCTGTTGATTCGAAGAGGTCCCATCTCTGTGGAACAGACAAACCACAGCCAAATGTCTGAGCTTAATCTCCTGCCTTGATAGTCATCGCCTCTTTATGAAGAATCTTTCTTCTCTGTAGACTGTTCAGCAGAGACAAGACTTAAAAGCACACTTTTAGCAAACTGTAATCAAATAACTAACTTATCAAAAGGTAGAAGTCAAAACCGTGTCTCCCTCCTTCTAATTGTCATGTGTTGGTTTGGTACCTGTGATGAATTCTTCACAGTGGTGGGGCATGGTTGAAGGGCAGCACGTAGGGAAATGGGCTCCTAAAGATTCATCTGTGCTATGTGACCATTGGTACTGCTGTGAAAGAGCAGTTCCTTATGGGAATTGAGCTGTTAGTGATCTTTCTTGAGCCCTGATAACTTTAATTGCTTTGCATGTTGGCTACTGCTGCTTCTCCTGTATCAAAGACTGTATTAAACTGTAATAATAAAAGTACAAACTGTCTTTCATTCTTCTTAGGCTCTTTGAAGGCATGAATCTGAATGTGGTTGTCAAAAATAGCCATGCTAGCACAGCTAACAAACCGGAGGGGCTATTTTAAATGAAATATATTTGTTAGTCAGATCTAGCAGAGATAAAGGAAATGGAGATTTTCTTGCCTCTGCTCCCTCAAGGCTTCTTGCATTTTTCCTCTGAAACCAGAGTTTGGCCTGGATTGATCTCTGGTAGAGCCAGACTGCCACCTGGGGCTGCAAACAAGAAGAGAGGCTGATGTACTGCAGAATTTTCTAAGTGGTATGTGATAACAGGTTACACTCCTGGACAAGCAACCCCAAATACCCACTCCACAGACTGCCAATCCCTGCAGTGTCTCTACAAAATGGCCAGTAACAGATTTGTGCTTTGCCGCTTTTCAGTGGCAGGCGCCTTTTCTCTCCTGTGTGCTGAGATGAAGTGCTGGAATTGGGCCTGGAGCTTTAGTCAGAGTAATCCAGTAGTGGCCTGGTATTGCTGCCAGCAAATCATAGCTGGAAAAGGCTTCCTGTGTTTTTGCATTTGATCTACCTTAAGATATTAGGTAGGAAAGAAGAGGCAAAAGTGCTTTAGCTGCTCCTAGCAGCTCAGGGCATGGGCATCATCTGGGAACACACTGAGCAGCAAGAGGATGAATCACGTTCTTAAGTAGTTTTAACTGTCTGGGCTGTCATGGTGCCAGGATGGATGGGCTCAGGGGAGAGATCCTAGGGCTGATCCAGCTGGAAGGCCACTTAAATGGCCACGTTTGGCAGTTCAGCTTACTCCTATTTATACCCCTGGGTGGCAGCTGGCGTTGCTGCGAGAGGGGACGTGCTGGGCAGCGCGGAGCGCAGGGACAGGGGCTGCCTTTGGGGCACAGCACTGGGTGCTGTCCTAATCACGCAGTGTCTGACGCTCCAGCAGTGCTGGAGGCCTCTGGTTCCCTCTGGTTCCGGGCCGCTCTCTGCAGGGCCCTGCTTTAGCACAGGATTTCTGCTCCCCTTGCTTTTCACTGTCCTTCAAACTCACCTCTCTTCCCGGGAGCATTTACAAATGATTTAGGTGTAAAATGTTGGGATCAGCAAAGTGGACAAGTTGTTGAAACGTGGCAAAGCATTGAGAAAAATATCCCAGGCGGTGCCTTTGAACCTGCCCATCAATTTCTTCTACCACCTGCATGAAGTGTGAAGTACCCGGGTGCTGCCTTTTCTCACGGGCCTTTACATGAGACCTGCTCATACAGAGCATCTTGTGCAATGTGCATTTATTCTGTGCCTGTCCTTCCCACGTGTTGAGTCTTGGAGTGGAGATCGAGCTTGCTCCTCTGGTTACAGATGTCGAGTGAGAACCTCGGAGTAGCAGAGCTCTGCCACTTCATCTCTATTGGTGCTCCAGTCAGAGAAATGGCCGTGCTGGATGTCTCCTCTGCAACTAATTCAAGTGTTAGATGGAGACAAGAAGATCACAGGGAAGGAGGAACTGTGAGACTGTGTTTCTACTGTTGCAGTATTGGTGATGTTGCCTTGAACTGGGGAGCTATGGTTCACGGGAGGAAATTTAGGGGGTTTCTATGTCAGTGTGGAAGGCAGTGAGCTGCACTTTGTTATTCTATGATGTGGTTCCTCCATGACCACCTAATTTTGACTGTTAATGAACTTTTTTCTAGGCAACTCCAGCAGGACCTACCTGTCCAAGGAAGCCACAAGCAGGATCTATGGTAGCAAATGCAGCCTCACCAGAAAAACAGTGAGGAACAGGACATCAGAAAGCAGGACACTTCAGAAAATACTCATCTCACTCAACCATATACCCGAAAAGCAGTGCAGGATAGACTTATTATGCAGCTGTCTCAGCTCACTAACACTTTCCCATCCAGTTCCTGTTCCAAACATTGCTTCACACTCTTAGGAGACAGCTTTTCCACAGTGCTACAGCCAGAGGGACATAAAGCTGGGGGCTAAAAGGGAAAAGGAGAGCCAAGAGGCTGAAGAAAGCCTCTGTAACAAGACATTTATTAATGTGCAAGTCTCTGTTCTGAATCAGCTGCTGCCACTGGCTGGGCTCCCAGCAGTCCTGTCATGCCAGCAACAGCTCAGCCACTTCTGTGTCCTGCCAGATCAAATGCGAGGCTGACCAGCACGGACCACAGTCCCACTGCTTATTCAGATCCAGGGAAAGGTTGGGGTTGAATGGAAAGCTACAGCAGGGTAAGTCTGGCCCAGCACAGTGGGCTTTCTGGTTGACGTCTGGTTTCATCTGGATGTCGCTCAGGATTCATCTTCCAGCTTCTGTGCCACATTGTTGGCCTCCCAGCAGACAAGAGAAGGAAGGAATTGATGCTCTAAGCTCCCATCTGCACCACAAGGCTCAATCCCGTTGTTAGAGTGGATCCATGCCTGAACTTTCATCCAAGGTTTCATCCAAGGTTTTCTAAGGCTGATACTTCCCTTTATGCTGAATCAGAACTGCGCTCACCTTCAGAACAGAGGATTTTCATAGACACAGAGGATTGTAAATGATCTGAAAAGATCGACTAGTCTGAGACCTTGTACCAACAGCAATAAGGACAGGCCTGCATTGCCGGGTAAGTGAGAATTCTGTAATTTTCACTGAGGTTTCCCAAAGCTTTAGTCTAGGGATGTGCCTGGTCTCAAGAATATGACTCACCTGTACGGGCATTTCAGTACAGGGGTAGTCAGCACAGGGATGTGCTGGCCAAATTTCTGCCACGTGCCTAAGAGCAGTACTTGAACATTCCCCACAGCCGAGCACCACTAGTGCCTGCACGTGAAGCCTATGACACTCCACGCAGGACAAGGACGAGCTCACATGGGCCAGCTGTGACCAGGCCACCCCGAGGCCCTCATCCTCCTCCAAAGACACCCCCCACCCCCTTCAACTTCTGGTGCTGGTGTCAGTCCTGACCTCCAAAGGCAGCAGGGCAGAGGAGCAAGGAAAGCACATGGGAAGAGCACATCCCTCTGCAGGGAAGCTGTGCTGGACACGGGAGGAGGCTGGGCTGACCGTATTAGCTCTGTTTACACAGCACAGCAGTAAAGTCTGCTCATCCTTCTTAGTTCCCAGTAAGCCAGGGAGTCATAACCCTCTTTGGGCCATACTCTGTCAACAGGGCAGGAATTTAGTTCAAGGGATATCAAGCATGGGTTTAGATCGTATTTGACCTAGTTTGTGCCTGCTGGAGCATCCCAAGGAACAGCCCTGCTCTGCTGTGGGACACAGGCTTTGCTGGACAGACACCAGCTGAGGCTGCAGCCCACAGCCCCTTTTATATCTAAAGGGGATAGGTCTGGCGGGGAGGGCTTCACTCACAAGTGAAGGCTCGGTCATATCTGAACCGGAGTCTTACAAACAGGGGGATCAAAAACCTGCCTCCAAATCTGCTGTCCCTATCCAATCCCATTGCAAGCCAGAGTGAAGAAGGACACGTGAGGATTCTGCTTGTTCCAAGTCTCCCAGCATCCATTATATACAAGGAACCTTTACACCAGTAGGAACCTTTTCTGTACGGCTCAACCACACGTAACACAGAACTCCAAGGACTGCAAGAAGTTTCACCTCCTGCATCTCCCAGAGGGTCACAGATGGTTCTGGGCCAGGCTTGGATCTGTGACCAGGCTTTCCTGGGCTCAGCGCCTGCTGCCTCTCCGGCTCCTGGCTCACGCTCTCCACCAGTTCTACATGGTCACCTTGGGGTGATGTCTGATCAAGAGGAAAGGCCACATTTAATCAACACACATCTTGCTCTCTCCTAATTTCGCTTGAAGATGGAGACAAAGGTATCAAGTTTGCTTCGGGCCACCTGCCCCCAGGTCAGCGATGACTGCCAGGCTGGAGGATTTGGTGGAGGAGCCCTCCAGACCAGCAAAGACAACGCTGGGTTCAGACCAGGCCAAGGCCCTGAGGGGGCACTGACAAACTCTGAAGTGAGACAGGTCACATCTCAAGCCTGTTCAGGCTGCGGCTCAGGGCACTGGCAGGAACGCAGACTGCAGCGGATTGTAGAGCTGCTGTTGCCTTCGTGCCTGCCACATCCATGGATATCCCGCTGCCTTCCCGGCTCGCCCGTTGGCCTGCAGCGTTAGCACCCTCTCCTCAGAGGCACTGCCTGCTCTGGCCTCTCATGCTCTATCTCAGACCAGGCCGGATGGACCGAGGTTCTCAGGGCCGAACCCCAGGTTGCCTTCACAGGTATAAACACAATGTGGTCTGACTGCACCCGAATTATAACTAACCACAAAGCTCTGCTTTAAATGTTTCCAGGGGCTGTGAGACTGGAACGTTTCTTTCAAGCAAATGTTTTATGGACACCACGAGCACTGAAAAGCGAAATACAGGGAAAGGTGATAAGCACAGAAAAGGGCGTCCAGCTCCTGGGCGGGCTTTAAGGGCAGCCGGACGCACGTCAGCCCTCAAGATCTATCACTGCGCCCAGACGCCGCTTCTCCCCGCCGGCGGGAGGCACCGAGGCCGCGGGGCCCCTCACGCAGCACGGCCTGCGGCGGGGGCGGGAAGGGGCGGGCGCCGCCATGTCGCGAGCGCGGCGGGAGGGAAGGGGCGGCCGCCCCGCGCCCCGCCCGCCGGCCGCGGAGGACAGCGGCGGCAGCGGCGGCGGCGCCATGATCTGCCTCGCGCTGGCGCTATTCGCCATGCTCCTGCAGAGCGGTGCGGCGGGGGCGACAGGGGGGCATGGCGGGGGGGACAGCGGGGCATGGCGGGGAGGGGGGCTCAGTCCCGCGCGTCTCCCCCGCCTTGACGCCGCCGTCCCCCCGCAGCCCGCGGTGCCGCCGAGCGCACGTTCGTGGCCGTGAAGCCGGACGGGGTGCAGCGGCGGCTGGTTGGGGAGCTCGTGCGGCGCTTCGAGCGGCGGGGGCTCACGCTGGTGGGGATGAAGCTGGTGCAGGTGAGGTGGCGGCCGCGGGGCTCGCCCGGGACCCCCGGGGCCGCGCTGACCGCGGCGCTCTTGCCCCGCGCAGGCCTCCGAGGAGCTGCTGCGCGAGCACTACGGAGCCCTGCGCGAGCGGCCCTTCTACCAGCAGCTGCTCAAGTACATGAGCTCGGGGCCCGTCGTGGCCATGGTGAGTGTCCCCTGGGAGCGGGGACAGCGCCGGGATGCGGCCGGTGGGCAACACGGAGGCTCCTCTGCAGGGCCTGCGGAGGGCGCGTTTCACTGCAGTGAGCTATGTCCACCCCCGATTTTGTTTAGTTCTCAGAATGGCCTCTTTTTGGTGGCTTTTTGGAGCGATTCTTCCCTGCCATCCCCTGTTTTGGGACACATAGGGGATATGGAGGATATGAGCTGGGCTCTAGGGGCTGACTCCAGGTTTGCTCTCCTGTAGGTCTGGCAGGGCCTGGACGTGGTCAAGACAGTCCGCACGATGATCGGGGAGACTAACCCGGCCGACTCCAGACCCGGCACCATCCGGGGAGACTTCTGCACTGACGTCACCAAGTGAGAGCCTTGGCTGTGTTCCCGAGCGGCTCAGCGAGCGCCTGGCCACGCTTTGTGGCACAAGGCTCACCCAGGAGAATCCTAACAGGGGCTTTCCTGTGGTTTGCTCTGCCTCCTGAGCTTGGAATGAGCCTAGGTTTGAGCCTTCCTTGCTTTCTGAGGCCTTTTCTACCTAATCTATTATTTCTATCTGTCTGGTAGGAAGTTTTCACTTGACTTGTGCCCCAGGGAATCGGGCTCTCTCAGGCTGTAGGGAGGAAGGGAAGGGAGGGTGCTATCCGGCAGGAGCGGGGCACAGGGAGAGCTGCTTTTGCAGAGCTCTGCAGCATCCGCAGCGTGTAAAACCAAGCCAGCATTGAAAATCAAGCAGGACTTGTGCAGAGGAGACCCAAGAGGTTTCACCAGGGACCTCTGGTGGCTGTAACTGAGCCTGGCTGGTGGTAGGCAAAGCTTTTATCCAAATCCTTTCTGGGCTCAAGCTTCTGTTCCTCGGTGTCTGGGGTCCAAAGCTACTTCACAGTACCCTCTTTGACAGAGGGAAGGGGGTGAAACCTGAAGGGAAAGCTTGAATTACTTAAGGATGAAATTTTCCTAGCTGCAGATTCCTTCCCCCTTTTCTCTGCCTAGCGCAGACTGATTCCTTTCCTCTTCCCGCAGAAACGTGATCCACGGCAGTGACTCAGTTGAGAGCGCCAGGCAGGAGATCGCGCTCTGGTTCCGCCCGGAGGAGCTGATTTGCTGGGAGGATGCAGCTGAGCACTGGATCTACAGCTGAGCGCCGGATCTCGGATCTCGGAGCAATAAGAGCAGCCTGAGGGAAGCAGGTCTTCCCCACCCAGCCACGATGCATTTCTATCCATTTCATTTCAGCCCGCTGGGCTGGCTGTGGATTCTGCTGCAGCATCACATTCTGTTGGGGGGTTCTGTTTTGGATGTGGGTAGAGGGGTCTTGGGAGCTGTTCTGTGCTTTTAACTTTGCAGTTCAGCTCCCTGCAACAGTAGCTATGCCTTTTTCTTGTCCACTGTAGTAAGTAATTAGTATTGTTGTTCTGTTTTCTGTAGCATCCTAAAATCCCAAGTCGCTCAAGATGATTTACTGAAGGAAAGCAAAACTGTGCTGCTAACTGCTAGCAGAGGTGCTCTGATCACTGAGGAGGAGTCATCCGATCAGCAGCATCTATGTGTATTTTCGCAAGGCTCCTCACTAAAGGAGGTGGTTTCTCACCAAATTTTAGAGTTAAGCCGCTACAGGGAAAGGAGGGAGGTCCTCCATGGGTTAAAAGGAAACAAACTGTTTCCAAGATAGGGAATGAAGGATAGGAAGAACTCCTGTCTTTCCTTCCCCTTGGTGGAAGGCTGCGGTGGGAGCTCTGCGGGGTGTGTGAGGCCTGGTGCCTCTTCACCTGGCTGCAGGAGTGATTTCAGGAATCCATGAAAGGAAAATCCACTAAATGCTGTTAAACGCACAAACGCTGCCTCCAACTCAAAGAATCCCTGGGCTCTGCATGTTTGGAGTGGGGAGGTGGCTTGTCTAGGCACGCTCTGTTTTTCCATAGGTCTCTACGGCCAGGCTGCGTGGACTCTCTCCTCACTCGGTACAATCAGTCTGACTGTTGTAACGTGACTGATGGACTAATGAAACAGCAGCATCATGCAAACTAGGAGAGCAGAGGGGAAGAGGGAGGTGGGAAAGGATTCCAGGTTTTGGGCTCAGAATAAATTAATAGGACTATTCAGACCTCTGTCCTGCACAGTGCAGGCTGCGAGATCATGGGAGATCTTTCTTGTTTGATTGTAGAGATTGCCTTTCAGGAATCATTTCTGGAAAACCACAGATCTCTAGTCCGTAGCTGGGTCCCGTACCCCGAACGTACTGCATGTTACATTCTCACTAGAATGTCAAGCTTGTGTGTTAAAATCCCGGGTTTTTAACAATGTTTAACTGGTTATTTGAAAGAAGACATTAATGATTACCTCCAGTAGCTCATGTGTAAAAGTGACAGTGTGGCCTCTACTGTGCATTCTCTCCAAACTAAAAACGCTGGAGAAGTCTTCTGAAGAAAATCTACTTAAAAATCCTGGACCCAAACACATTCACATGCTGGGAGAGGTGGAAGAGGGTACAGAGCCTCTCCTAGGTGAGTGTACTGCCCATGGGCACAGGGACAGCTCCCAAGGACAGGCAGGGCTCGGAACTGACCGTCTTCTTCTGGTGCCAGTTTTCACCAGGCCAATTTTCTTTGGCTATTGCAGGAGCCCTGCAGCCTCTGGCAGCCAGGACTTCTGCCCCAGGGCCCTGCCAAGAGATTTACAGCTCCAACTATGTTAGAGATTCCCCTTGCTTCCCTAACAGTCACATTTGCTTTTTTTACAATAAACTTTGGACAGTTCTGTTATCTCTTCCACTGGTTATTTTCCACAGGGCTGCAGAGGGGGTGGTAGCTGATGAGCGGGTGCATTCAGGGCACTGCTGGCAGAGCAGTGTGTTGAAAGACATGCGAAGTAAGTGCCCTGTTTGCAAAGTCCCTGCACAAAATGGCATTTTACTGATGCTGAATTGTGCTGCTAGTTGCAGTTTTACCTCAGTACCCTAGAGATGTGCTGGCAATGCAGCTAATGAGCAAACAGCCACAGTTTGTCAAGACATTAAAATCATTTAGGAAAGTAATTGTAAAGGAACCTACTTGATGTAATTTATTTTAATGACTAACAGCTGGTAATTGGCACAGGCAATATTTATAGCCTTGTACAGTTTTCAACTACTTTGCTATTTTCTTGCCTCTCATTATTGCTACATGCATTCTGCGAATTCATTAAATTCTACAATTCTACCCGTGGGACTAAAAGGAACAAAAGCACAAAGAACCCAGGCTTTTAGAGGCAAGAGTAACGAGCGCCAGGACTTTAGCAGAGTGTCAGGTACTGCCCTGTAACTGACAGGGGACAGGGCAGCTGCTCTGAAAGCTGCCACTGATGTGTTAAGTCTTCGACAGGGGCCTTAGTATCTGCTCTGGTGACAGTTTCGTAATGAAGGTGTTGTTGCACAGGAGGTGAATGGGTTATCCTTTCCACATGTTATTTAGGAGATGCTGGATCGTACAGTCCTCAAGCACTCGCACCCTGCAGGACCAGCCCTTTGTGGTCTGAGTCAGTGAGCAACACGCATCTCTTCGGCCAGCAGGTTGATAAAAGGTGAACATCTGAGCTACCCATCCTTCTAACAGCTCCGCTGTTGCCACAGACTAAGCAGAAGTTTCATTTACAGCAGCAAAACACACTGGCACTTGATGTTTACCCATTTATTACATACAGACCAGATACGGTTTATTCACAGCACAAGAGACAAAATGCAGGAACACAATCATATACAGCAGACTACAAAATGCCACATTCAGACCAAACAGTGTAGTTTACATGTCCTGTAATATTTAAAAATCCTTCTTCAACCTACAAGACTTTATACAGATCACAGTGGAGATATGAGAGGAAAGTGTATTGAAGCAATTCCACTCTCACCATGCTGCCCATCAGCTAACAAATGCCAGCAAGAACATGCCAACAGCACTTGGTTTTATTTAGCTGTAGTTGCCCCCACCTTTAAGCTTGTGTTTCTCTTTGAAGAAAAAGATGTATCAAACTGGAGAGGAAAGTGCTGATGGAAGCCTGAGAGCTGTTTCAGCTGAACTACGTGACCGAACAGAGCTGCCTCCTACCTAAATTACGTGCCTGGGGGTTGGCTTAGAGCCCTGCCAGACTGCCTCAATTTAGCTTTCCAAGGGCTAAATTGTAGACCTAATAAAGTTTCACTGCAGAGTTGGCATCTGTTCCTGATCACGTGTGTTGCCCTGTTGAGCAGCACGTTTTTTGTTCATGCTCTTTATTCTCTGTAATGAGAAAGCAAGTGCTAGTCAGTCTGTTTCTAGTCTGCTCTGCACAAACCCTTGGACTTGTTTGACTTTTTTTTACAAGTTTCACCAGTTTGCCTGGGAGAAAGCACCTTCTTTGACCAGGCTACACATACAGGTAGCGCTGATGTGCCTGCAGGCTCTATGGCCAGGGCTGCACGGGCTTTTATGGGAATTCCTTGCTGTTTTCGCCTAGTCTCTCATACAGCCTTCACGAGCTCACCGAGGGTCAGAATGTCACCCGAGAGAACAGCAGCAACATCACTACTGCCCGGACAAGGCTGCAATAATCAGTATTCTTGTAAGATTGTTGTTTCCTCACAAATCAAGCAGTCAAAACAGTTTAAATTGATAACTATAGCTCTTCAGGACAGTCTAGTAAATATAACAGCATCTGGTTTCCAGCTTGGTTAGCTCAGATTCTTGAAGAGTTAATGTAGGAAAATAAGTACAACGGAATCCCCAAAACAGTGTTTCCATTCACTTCCCTGAGAGACCCACCCCAGTGCATTCTTTATTGCGCATACAAAAGAATCACGGAATCGTTATGCTTGGAAAAGACCTTCAAGATCATTGAGCCCAACCACAAAGAACCAAAAATCAAAACAAAGACCCCAAACCCCAGAAAGGTGACTTTCCACACTTAAGAAGAGTCCCTGTAAGGGCTACACGGGGCTGTTTATCCGCAGAAGACGGCACGCGACAACAGCCAACCCCACCGCGGCCCGCGGGCACTGACCTGCGCTCCCCACACGGCGCCCGCGCCGGGCGCCGCCATTTTCCGTACCGCCCGCCGCCGCGCAAAGCCTGCCGGGAGCGGCCGCGGGGAAGGGGCGAGGCGGCAGGGATAGGCCCGCCGCGGTCACGTGGTACCGGCGCCCATTGGCCGCGGGGCGCGCGCCTTTGTGACGCTACGGCCGCGGCGTGACGGCAGCGCCCCCTGCACGTGACGTAGCAGCGACGCGCGGGTCCGGCCCGGGAGCAGCGGCGGCCGCGGCGACGCCGGTGAGTGCGGGAGGCCCCGCCCCCCGCGGCCCCGCCGGCCCCGGGCGCCGCGGCCGCTGCCCGGTGCCCGCTGCGGGCTGGGGGCGACGCGGGCCCGGCCGGCCGCGTTCCAGGCGGCCGCCGTTTAACGGCTGCGGAGCGCGCGCCGCGGCCGTGGCGGCTCCAAGGCGACTCCGAGGTCCCGGGCCCGTCCCGCTCCGCCGGGCTGCCCTTGGGCTGCAGCACGGGAAAAACCCGGGCGGGCAGGAGGGAAAAACCCGGGCCGGCGGGAGAGAGCCCGGCCCCGGCACTGACCCCTCCGTATTTTCTTTCTCCGTCTCCCGCTCGCAGCGTTCGCTAACGGCACCGGCCGCTGTCACTGAACTTCAGAAGCGACTGCCCCGTCCCGTGCCGTCCTCCGCCCTCACCGAGGCCGCGACATCCCCCCCGCCCCGTGCGACCCGCCGGCTGCCATGGGCCCCGGGCCGTGAGCCCTGGCGCGACGGGGCCGCCGCCATGGCGGAGCCGCACAGGGTGCCCTTCACCACCCTGCACGGCCCGCTCGGCTCCGGCTTCCTGAAGAAGCCCCGCCGCGAGGACGCCGAGCCCCCCGCGGACGCCGAGCCGCCCGCCGCCGCCGTGCGCATCACGCTCACGCTCTTCGAGCCCGACCACAAGCGCTGTCCCGAGTTTTTCTACCCAGACCTGCTGAAGAGCAGCCGAGGCAAAGTGAAGGGCAGCTCTTCGGGAGACAAGGTGAGCATCCTGCAGCCCAGCACGTGCTTTGCCTGGAAATTTCAAGGATTTCTGCAGGACTGTTTTTTAAATAGTGCTGAGAGGCAGTGATGAATTTACCTGTGAGGCACCGAGAGGTGAAATGAGAGTCCGTGGTCAAGGCCAGGCTGGTGGGAGAGCTGGGGTTGGCACCCAGGGTGGCTGCTGGCTGGGTGCGCCCTTGCTGCCAGGCCGCTCTCTCCTGTCACTTTGTCTTCCCTGAGTTTCACATCAAGTAGGTGTTGTGTTGCTGGCAGAGTTTGGCACATGTTGTCAAGTAATGCTGATTCGGTGTGAACTTGCCTCATCTAAAGTGTTTCTTTGTATCTGCCTTGCTAGCAAGTACCAACATCTCCAGACAGCATCAAAAGAGAGACCTTTAAGTTTATTCTGCAGCGATGGCTGTATCTTCTGGGGAGGGTCTCTGTACTGCATGAAAAGCATCTTGGGGCTTGGTATCTGTTTCTCTTTGATGCATATGATGCTTTCAGGTGTTGTCTTGACAATTTTACTTGCCAGTTGAAAGAAGTTTTTCAGGATACGATGCCATGTTAATTGGAATCTGAGTTTTATATTAAGTTTTTTGTTTTGTTTTGTTTGTTTTTTCCCTGGTGGAAAAAAAAAGCATTTAGAATAGTGGCTTTTTCTCACACTGGGACATGGAGGAGCTCTGATTTCCTAGTCATTTTTTTCTGCTGTTCTTTAGAGCAGTTTTCAGTCAGTTGATGGCCTTGTGGCACTCTTTTGGGTGAGCCAAGAGCAGCAAAGATGGTTAAAACCTAGTTGAGAGGGCAGCCCCAAATCCTTGAGACTGTAAAGAGGGGATAAATGCTTGAGTTGTTGCAGAAACGATGTGCAGTAAAGAACAGGTAAGAGCAAGTTCTTTTGACTTGATGCTGCCAGAGAGTGCTCATGTGAAGTAGAGAGGGAAGGGTTGCAGCCCCCAGATTGGCTCATTGGCTCTTGGACAGCAGTTGTAAAAGGAAGGATTTAGCAGAACCTGGAGTCTGATAACAGGGCATTATCTCAGCATCTTCTGGTTCTCTTCTGTGAAAGCATGGCTGGAGTTAAGGGAGTATTTCACATGTTACACCTGTGTGTTTTGTCTGTGTCTCCAAGAAGCTCTTCGCTTTCTTCATTTTCAACTTTTTTTTGTATACTTGTTTCTGGCTGACATATTCTGAGAATAACATTGCCTTCAGATTACCTTGCTGAGGAGCTGAGGTTCTGCCTGGATATTCTAGCCAAGGATTTAATGCATATGGAGTAGGTTTTTGTGGCACTGTGACAGGATTGATTCTGATGGTTTTGTCTCTATTTTTCCATAGAGGAAAGAGCCTGCTGATCCCTTCAATGATGAAGAAAAGGAAAGGCATAAAGTGGAGGCTCTTGCTAGGAAGTTTGAAGAAAAATATGTATGTTTTTCTTCTTTATATTTTGTTGTTGCTTAGAATGAATGATGATGCTCAGCTCTCAAACAAAAGTACTTGACTAGAAATTAAAGGTCACTAGCTCTTATGTTTCTATTCTCTTGCAATCTTTTTTCTTGGCTGGAAGGTGCTGTTTTCTGTGTTCTCTTTTTGTCTCAGGGCTGTGGTATACTAAAATAGTCCAAATAATTTCTTAAATCACATGGCCATTTGATTAAAATGAATTTCGATTTCGCTTGTAGTAGCAAATGGCATTAATGTAATGAATTTAGTATATGAAATTTGGTCTTTTAAGCAAAAATAAATTTCTGTTGCTTGCAGTCGTGGCTCAGTAAAATCTGTTAAGTGTCTGATATAGTGCTCTGGTAACTCTACTGCCCTTAAGACAGTGCTGAGCTTGGTAGTGAGATAGAAGCTTACCATTTTCCTTGCTGTTCTTTCTCTTGTTTTACTTCTATAGATGGCAACAAAACTATGTTTTATTTTCTACAACTGATACTCTGTATCTGTGAATTGTTGCAATGTCCTGCAATACAAATTTGACCTATTTGGTATCTTAATGCAGTGTGTGTGTTGGCTGCACGCAGTACCCAGTCTGTACTGCCTTCCTGGCAGTCGTGGAAGGACAGTCCATCTCTGCCTAGCAGAAAGTTTTAAGGGGTGCAGACCTGATTCAACATCAAGTTTGTTAGCGTAAAGCTAAGCTGTCAAAAATATTTTCTGTTAGGTAAACATTTTGTTTCACGTGTCTGCACTGTTTTGGTTCCATATGACAAGGCCTAAAACTGGACTTACTGTATCCTCAGATTACAGTATGAAATGAGTTAACACTTACTTAGTTCTACTGCCTGGAAAAAAGACCTCATATTCCTGTCTGTGCTGCAGAGAGTGTCCTGTATCAGGGCTATTCCTGTGATGATTAGAAATGAAAGATGAGCAATCATCAATCTTTTATTGCTTAGGGTGGCAAGAGACGTAGAAAGGACCGTATGCAGGACTTGATTGATATGGGGTATGGATACGACGAATCTGACTCCTTCATTGATAATTCTGAAGCAGTGAGTACTTGGGCAGGTGCAAGGGTGGTTAAACACAGGTGCCTGGGGGGACTCAGTTGGCCCCTGGGGAGAACATGAATTCAGTACAAGCAAGGAATGTCCCAGGGCTGGGTAACAAGAAGTCCTGGGGCAGGTGTGCGTGACAGAAGAATGCTAGTTAGCAGATGTGTCCACAGCCCAATCTGTTTTTGGGAGGTGCAAGTCCCATTCCCTTCTCCAAATATCTCAAATACAGAATAAAAAACCAAAGCATACAATGTCAATAGATTGTTCTTTTTTTTTTTTAATTGCCAGTATGATGAGCTTGTTCCAGCTTCTCTAAATACAAAGTATGGAGGATTTTACATCAACTCAGGAACACTGCAATTTCGGCAAGCATCTGATGATGAAGATGACTACATTAAAGAGAAAAAGAAGAAGGCTCCCAAGGTCAGTGAGTCAACTTTCTAGCTATATTCCCTGTGTTAGAGCTTGATGGGTTTGCTGCATGAAAAGAGAGAAGGATCTGTGAATTGGTGTGGATGGAATAAAGAGAGGGAACGTAGAGTCTTGTTTGTAACTGAGCTCTTCAAAACCCATTTTATCCCCATGTGTGGTAGTAAAATGGAGCTTCTTTGGCACACGTGAGTCTATTGGTGGTTTTCCCTTGCTCCTTGAGTAGAAATGAGGGCAGCCCCTTGTCACCTTGAAGAATTGTGTTGTGTTATTGGGTGGCCAAGAAATAGCAGAGGGCTATTTTGCTTCTCATCTGAGGTGTGCTCCAGAGGGAAGCTACCATCTCTGTTCTGTGGTAATAAGCTTCATAAAGCTAAACCTTCATAAAGCTAAAGTGACATGATTTAAAGGGGAGACAGTAAGAGCATGTAGTGTCCTTTTACCTTTTCTAATAGGATCTTCTCTAGTGTAAAAGCTGGGTGCACTGGTGAAAAGTTGAAGGCTGTATGTGCCAGATCTATGGTGATGCGTGTATGCAGCTTGAGTTAATATTCTTATTAGAGAATGACTCTTCTCGGATTATTGGTGAAGGTCCCAAAGTGGCTCTGGGGGTGCTGCTCCCATTGCAAGATCAGAGGACTGTTTGATTCTGACCTGCTTTTAATTCCCTCCAGAAGCGGAAGTTGAAAGACGGAGGTGAAAAAATGAAGAAGAAGAAGAAAGATGATTCTTATGACAAGGAAAAGAAATCAAAAAAGTCCAAGTTTGCAAAAGCTGGGTAAGGAGGGTTAGGGGGAGGCTTGCTGCCTGTGTCCTTGCTTCAAGTTACAGGTGACATTTGTTATGCTGCAATAATACATGTTGGAGTGGGAGGCTGCTTTGGTGTGTGCTGCATAAACCCCAACAGATAAATTGCCAGTGCAAGGGAAAAAACAAAGGCTTACAATGTGGAAAAGAGCACAAGTCCGCAGAAAGACTGTCAGAGCAGGGAGGGATGCAGGTGCCTGAAATGCTTTTGTTTCTTGCGTTCTTGTTTGGACAGTAAGGGTGGAAATAGCTATAGAGCAGTGTTGAGAGAGAATACTGGGAGGAAATTAGGGAAAGGCAGGCAGGAAATGTTTGGCTAGTGGGGAGAAGGCTCTGGGCATCAAAAGCAGAAAGGCAAATTGTGTGTCTCTACCATCCTTCCCCAATACTTTTTGCTCCTGCCCAAAATAGTTCTTGGATGAATGCTCAACTTCTCTCCTTTTGTGCCATAATTGAGTGGTTATTCTTGTCTTTTCCATTGGTCCATACTTTGGTCTACTTTTCATGCATGTGGTCCGCAGTTTCATGGATATCCTCAAGTCTCACTTGTTTCTGACAGAGTGGTAATGTTTCCTCTGGTAAAGTTATATTTGCCTGAGGGCAATTATGTTAAATATCATATTTCTTTCATTTTGACTGTTGTTTCACAGGCAATAATTATTAAATCTGGCATAGGAGTTACAAGACAAATGCATTTTTAAAGCCTACTGAATTACAGAAAAGGAAATCCTTAAGTATGATTAAGACTGAATGGAAGAACACCTGATACATAAGTTGATAAAGAAGGGAGACATCACTAAATGAGTAAAAACACTCTGTGTCATGTGGGATGTGGGTGCTTTACTTAAAGTTTCAGGGTTTAAGCCCAATCCTTAACTCTTAGCTATGGCCTTGAGAGGCAGTAGGTTGTTTTTCCTGGTATAATTTGGTAAGGGTTAAGGTTTTCCAGAGGATTGGTGCATATGGATAAAGTGAAATGAGAATGTCTTCTCCTTCATCTTGTTTTATTTCTTTCTCAATTCTCTTTGCTCCTCCATTCTGTGTTTACAGCTTTACAGCATTAAATGCCAGTAAGGAGAAGAAGAAAAAGAAATACTCTGGAGCTCTTAGTGTCAAGGAGATGCTGAAAAAGTTTCAGAAGGAGAAGGAAGCTCAGAAGAAAAGAGATGAAGAGCCGAAGGTGGTGTCTCCTTCACCAGCAGAAGCTTCAGCCCCAAGGGAGGTGGAGACGATGTCCGACCCATTGCTCTCACTCTTCGGTCAGGCCAGTGACAATGACCTGCTTCAGGCAGCTACTGCGATGGACTCACTAACTGATCTAGACTTGGAGAGGCTCCTCAGTGAATCTCCGGAGGGGAGTCCCTTTGATGATGTGGAGGATGGGAGTGATCCTCTTGGCGTGGGCTTAGAACAGGATTTCAAGCAGCCGCCATCCCTCCCGGAAGGACTGCCAGCCCCTCTGGAGAAACGCATCAAGGAGCTGACTCAGGTACGGCCCTGGGCTGGGCAGCAGCGGGGCCGGGTGCTTCCCGGAGGAGGGGAAGCTTTGCTGGGATCACGGGTGGCTGAGAATGCTGCTCTGGGGGAGCACGGTTTTATATCACCCTGTTTTCTCTTCTGACCAAATCGCTTTCTTGAATACTCTGATGTCCCAGTGGCAAAGTGCTGGTCCTCGGCCTTGCTGTCTGATGAATGTGATGCTCCTGAGTGCAGCTGTCAATATGGTTTCTTTACCTCTCTTGGCAAAGTATGGACCTGATGCAATGGGTAGTTTCCCAATCGGTTTGACATGAGAGACGCTGAAGTCCAAGTTCCACTGTAATAACTTCGATATGTTGCAGTGATCAGGAAAGCGTCTATGAAGCAGCACACAGCATTCTGTGTGGAAAATAAGTAAGAGCTTCTGGAAAGGGTTACCTGTTCCACACATGAAAATGTGGGAAGAGTCCTATAGGCTGGGCTTAAGGTCTTGTTGGAACTGATTCCTGTTTCATAGGAAATCATTTCATAGATGGAGATATCCAGCTACACTGCTGGCAATTTGAGTTCCTTTCCCATCTTTAATATCTCAGTGTTGTGGTACTGCTTGAGGAGTGGGATATATTAATTTCTAGGCAGAAAGACTTTTCACTAGCAACTCCTTCTGCAACTGGATTTCCATAGGATTTGCCCATCTTCTCCAGAAGTCTGTGACCCAGTTTGGGAGCCACTGCTGGGGAGGAATGGCAGTCAGGTGCTTGGCTAGGAGCCCTCTCCTGGCTTGTGAGAGAAGTACATACTCAGATTTGCTATGGGCTGTCTCTGATGTCACCATCAGTCTGTCAACAGATGCTGGAATGTTTTGGTCCTGCTCCTAGTGTTGCATTTAAGCATTGATTTTTTTTTTTTTTTTAAAGCCCTGAACAGTGCTCTCATACCTCTGCACTGGGCAGGGTACTCTACCTTCTGGGGCAGGAGGTCATCTTGGAGCACTTGTTTCTTAAGCATCTGTTATTTAGTAACTCCTGTTACTAAAGATAACCTTCTATTAAAGATAACTGTATCCTGCTGAGAATGTGTATAGTGCTGAGCAGATGGAAGAGAAGCAGGAGTTGAAGTATTGCCACAGCTAAATGTGTCTGAAAGGACTGCTGTTCATACTGCTAGTGGATAATGCTGAAAAAGCTGCCTCTGAACTATATTTGAGATAGAGCTGAATATTATAGAGGCATCCTTGGAATCACATTAATCATTAAACTGCTGCTGGACAATGTAATAGCAGATTGCCCCTAGATAACAGTCCTGTTCAGATTTTCCTGCTGCTGTTTCTTGTTGCTGGATGGCCTCTATTAGGATAAGAAATCAAGTAGAAAAAAGCAAGATTCAACCTCCTGGGTCAGCTGGGCTCAGCAAGATACTGAACCCCCTGGGTCAGCTGGGGTTTGTGGACATGAGCTCCACTGCTGGTGGGAATGGTGCCAAACTTCTGTGTGAGAACCAGGTATCTTCCGTTGTAGCAGGTAGGAGAGTCCCATGGCTTAAATGGAGCCTGGGGAATTTCCTTTTGCACTTGAATGGACATTTTTTTTATTCGTGGGTGTGATTTTTTTTGTTTTGTTTTTTTGGGTAGAGCTCTATGTGCTGCAGTCATAGTTTAGGAAACTTATTGAACAGTTTTTTTCAGTTTCTGTAGAGTCGATAGTAAATAACAACAAATAATATCCCCTATGGCTGCTCTTCTTTCTGCTGCTTTCCTAGCTTAGTATCTAGATTGTCTAGGAAGCCTGGTGATAAGTATCCCTGACCCTCATTCAACAAGACTGGGATGATCTTTCCTCTTCCAGGGGCAAGCTCTATGCTCATATTACTCAGTATAACAGCTCTAGCATGAAATTAAATCTGTGTCCTAGAACTGTCCCTTCTTCCCTTGGGAATTATGCCAAAAAGCTATCTCCTTTGCTCCAGGAAATGGAGTGTGTCTGGACAGGAGAATCCAGAATCTGAGGGGTTTGTGGGCAGGCCGCGCTCTCAGCGGTTCACATGGCTGTGCTGGACTTGGAGGGAGCTGTCAGAGGCATAGGGCATAGGCAAGGCAGGGCTGTAGTTTGCAATTTACATTTTGGCCTTTTCCTGCCAGTCTCTTTGTTTAGGAGATGACTTTCCTCCTCCTTCTCTTGAGGCTTTCCATAGAGTGGGGAATTCCAGATATCTTTGTGTAAGTTTGATGATGGTGTTGGATGGAACAGTAGAAGACAGGCTTGCAGCTGTTGCCAAGAGAGGCTCCCGCTTGATACTGCTTCTTTAGCCTAAAAGAAGAAGAAAACATGAAAGCAGGAGAATAATTAGAAACCTTTCAGCTTGATGATATCTGAAATGGTTATTGTGGACTAATTTAGACACTTTTGAGCATTGGTGGAATTTTACGTGTGTGATGCATCTGCCTGGACTGTAGCAACATAAAGCTGGCCTCCTATGCTCCACTTTTTCTCTCCCCTTGCAGGTGTGCAGCATCCAGTGACAGCAGCAGCTCAGTGCCCTGCTTATTTATGGCTTCACTTTGCCCTTCATCTGCAGTTGAAAAAATCCTCTGGTCCCTGTTACTCAAAAGCCTTTCTCCTTTAAATAGGTGCACTGCCTTTAAAAAGTGACAGGAACAGAGGACTAGGGCAGGATGAAGCGTGATGGCAAGGGCTGCAGAACACTATGGAATTCATTTGTCATTCATTGCAGTCAAACACAGCAAACCATCCAAGTGAGAAGCTGATAAATTCATCCCAGGGCACATAACAAACAGGACTCGAGCTAGTGTCCCAGTGTCTGTCTCCTGCTGTTGAAGAGGTAGTTACCTTCAGTGAGCCAAGCTCATCCTTCCGCCTCTGGCTGACAGCCGGTCTCTGAGCTGGCAGGAGACAGTGTGGACAGTCCTGTCCATCTTCTGGAACAGCTTCTGGTGAGCTCTGAGCTCAGGGGACTGCAGCATTTAGCCCACTTGCAGCATGTGGGGTAGCAGTTGCAGAGCTCAGTGGGGTGAAACTGTGCCTTATTTTACAGTCTTTCTGGAAGTAGTTTGAAAACCTTTTGCCTTACTTGTATCTGTAAGTGAACAGATGACTTGCATTATTTTCCAGGCTGCCAGAGCTGCAGAAGGAGAAGGCAAGCAGAGATTCTTCACTCAGGACATCAACAACATCATACTGGAGTAAGTGTCACCAGGAAGGAGAAGTGGGCCCAAGGTGGAGAAAAAAAGAATGTCATACATAATATTATTTTTTGGATAAATTCAGCAACGGGTTTAGCAGGAGTTGTGTGGATCTGCTCCTGCAGTTCCTCTGCGTAGAACATATCTAGAAAAAATGCGAATGACTCCTAGAAATGGCTTTCTGTTGAAATATGAAATATACTTGAGGTAGGAGAAAGTTGGGGGGAGGTATTCAGGCCTCTTGTTTTCGAGATAACACTTAGTATTGTGACTTAAATTTGGTCATTTGACCTGTGACCATAGCCTGATACAAGAACAGTAAATCTCCTCGTGCCAGAGATGTCAAGCATTCTGTTTGCTATTTAGGGTGAATGTACATACGATATTCTGTCACAGGGATAAGGCTGTTGTGTTCAGTTCCCAACCTGTTACTGATTAGCAGAGTAAACTGGAGGAACTCCATTATTGCTGTCTACTTTTGAGTCTCCCATCTACAGAATGCCTCATGCAGCTGTTGCAAATGGCTTCATTCTTCTTCAAGTTCTTGGAGAAGGCTGATGAATGCATGCAGCTTTGTGATCATCTCAGAATAATGCTTACACAGAGGCTTTAATTTTATTAAGGTTTATCAAGGCACTTGAAGGGAATTGCTGAAGGGAAGTTTGGGAGTTTGATTCCCACACCTTTCAAGTGTTGATTATTGCTTTTTAACATTCCAGCACTGACTGCACAGACAGTTCAGTCCTAACCTTTTTTAAGCTAGTAACTTTAACCACTTTCAGAAGTGGTTTAAATGGATCTATGTGACTTTGTGCTAAGATAAGGTAGAAGTGCTTACAAGTGTATTGCCACTGACATGTGGTTTTAAAAAACTCTATAGACAGGTTTGACACACTAACCAGTGTAATCTACTGGGATCTGCAGTCTACACTGGAAGTGAATTTAGGCCAAAGGACTAACATTTTATTCTATTTTATCCTGAGTTAAACTGCTGTAGCATGTGACATAAGCAGTGTATACTTCTCCCATGTCAGTCTCATGCCTGACTCCTGCATCTCAGCTGCCAGTGAAAAAAATAAAGCAAAATAAATGAGACCGCTTAACTACCTTTTGTGCTTTTTGTAACACTCTGACACTGGAATGAAAGGCACAGGTTGGAGAAAGGGCTCGAGTCCATTGGTTCTGAAATCTAATGATTTGTTTAATTTGACTTGTTCATTCTCCCTCTCCTCTCTGCGTCCAGCTCCCTAGGTGTCAGAATTGCATTTATATTGCCTGGAGAATCCATGTTGGATCCCCAGTCAATGTCCTGTCTGTCTTGTTCTTCAGCATAGAGTTGCAGACCCGAGAGCTGAACAGCCAGATCCGGTCGGGGGTGTACGCCCATCTGGCTGCCTTCTTCCCCTGCAGCAAGGACACTCTGGTCAAACGTGCCCGTAAGCTTTATCTCTATGAACAGGTGAGTGAACTTGGCAGCAGAGCCCTGTCTCTTTGCTTGTTACCTCTGATCTCCAGAGCATGATTGTTCTCTATGTTACTCACTGTTATTCTCCACTGTGCATGATCCAGGCACCCCAGAGTCTGATTGTGGATTCAGAACTGACTAGTCTCTGGCCTGCTAGATCTGGGGTCTCTTGGCTGGAACATGCCATGTGGAAACTTGTTCTTTCTGTGATGCACTCTAGGGTGGCAGATTGAAGGAGCCTTTACAGAAGCTAAAAGATGCCATTGGTAGGACCATGCCAGAGCAGATGGCTAAGTACCAGGAGGAATGCCAAGCCCATACTCGGGCCAAATTTGCCAAGTAAGCCATCGTCTGTTCTTTAAGGGCTTATAGCATTTCTTAGCAAGTTTTCTGTGCTCCATGGGCTGCTCTCATGAAATTTCCATCCTATTTCTGTCCTGTATTTGAGAATTGATGACAGACATTAACTGCTCTAATTAAGCTGTATATACTTTGTACCGTCTGTGGTGGTGCCAACTACTGCAGCTCTGACGAGACTAGAGGAAGTGTTTTCTTTTTGTTGTTTTTGGTTTTTGTTTTTTTTCTGCCCAAACTTGTAATTAGGAGATCAGGCTGGGTCAGTCCTGTTATTTCTCTTGTGTATTGTCAGATTTGCAATAGTAGCAAGTGCTAGCGGTGAGAAATTCCTTAACATTGAGCACTTAGATCAGCTTGCACACCAGAGCAAGAGATTCGAGCCTCTCTTCCAAACCATGCATTGAAGATAATGAAGATAAATTACTGAGCCCTCTGAACAGTCTTATCTTTTGTCCTGTCTTTGAATCTGCCTCAGTGATAATGGCACGTTTTCAGGATAATGACTTCCATGTTATTTACATCTCCCCTTTAGGATGCTGGAAGAGGAAAAGGACAAAGATCAGCGGGATCACGCTTGCTCTGATGATGATGACGATGAAGAAAAGGGAGGCAAGCGCATCGTGGGACCTCGAAAGAAATTTCAGTGGAATGATGAAATCAGGTTTGCACAATTTAAGCTTTAAGTGAACTGTGACTAGCCTTGTTCTATGTGGCTGGATGCAAAGCATTCAAATGTTTGTATCTTGTTTTCAGAGCAGGACTGATCATTTTTCCTGACAGGCAACTTGGAGGTTTGTGGCAGACTGCACTGTTTGTGGAAAGCACTACTGCATTTATTAAATCTGAATCTTAAATACATTTCAAAATAAACCTGGTTTCAGGCACAGGACATCTTGAGATAGGGAATAGAAGCCTTAGTGTGCAGAGGCCAACATAGAGTAACATTTTTTTGGGAAAAGAAGGAACTCATCTGAGATCCTACAGACTAGACTCTTAACAGGACCAGATCTCAAGTTGTGAAAACAGTTAAAGATCATGGGAATTTTTGCTCCTGGCACCCAGGCATATGACAAAGAATAGAGGCTTGATTAAGGAGAGTGAGAAAGGATAAAATGAGAGTAAATCGTGCTGTCTTTTTCATCTTTCTGTAACAAAGTGGAGTGTTGCTACATGGATGGCTGATTCATTTAGAATAAAGAAAGCTTTACTTTCTGCAGGATCTCATCGCCTCTCAGCACAAATTGTTGCGGAGACATTCAGTTCTGTGGTTGCTAACAAGGCTTGTAATTTGGTACTGGTTTACCACCTCTGCTCTTTCAGAATATTGGTACAAGAAGGGGTAATAAGACTTTTCTCCCCTCGTGCATCTGTGTATGCCCATGCACACTCGCACATGCACAGAAATGTGCCTTTCCCCTCCTCTTTCTTATGAATACAGTTTAGGGTTGATTTTTAGAACCGTGTTTGGAGTTTCTGGACTTGGAATCCTGAGTTTGGCTGGTTATGGTCTGATCCTGAATGATTATGTAGAGCTAGGTGGAGCCAGGCATGTCTTAGCATATTCATCTAGCCCTGGATAAACAGAATGACCTTCATCTGCGGAAAGCTGATCTGAGTAACTATATTTGAAATCTTCCTGTTCTTCAGGGAGCTGCTTTGCCACTTGGTGAAGATTAAATTGGATGGCTATGAGCTTGAAAAGAATAAGGCTCAGTCTCTGGAGGATTATGTGAAGACCTTCCTAGATGCAGAGGTGAAACCCCTCTGGCCAAAAGGCTGGATGCAGGCCAGGTGAGCAAGAATCATGTTGTACTCCAGGGATTCCTTATCAAAAGGGACCTCAGAAGGTCATTAGTCCTACCCCCTCTCCAAAGTACGGCTAGCTTTAAAGTTAGATGAGGTTGCTCAGGGCCTTGTCCAGTTGAGTTTTGAAAATCTCCCCGGAATGGAGATTTCCGCAGCATCTCTGGGCCCCTGTTCCAGTGCTTATTCACTCTTCGTAAGATCTTATTTCCAATGAGAATTTCTTTTGCTGCAACTTGGGACTGTTCCCTTTTGCCTATTACTGTGCACCTCTGAGAAGAGTCTGATACCATCTTCTTCATGACTACACACATACCCATGCACTCTCTTCAGATAGCGGAAGACAGCCTTTAGGTCCCTCCTTGGTCTTCTCATTTTCCAGGCTAAACAAACCCAGTTCCAAATGGGAACTGCCTTTCCACATATATGTCATGTGTCCCTGCTCCCTAGTCATCTTGGTGGCCCTGCAGTTTGTCAACACCTCTTCTGTATTGTGGGAGTCCTGGAACTGGGCCCTGTTTCCACGTTTCACCTCACAAGTGCTGAGCAGAGGGGGACAAGGAATTGACCTGCTGGCTACGCTCTTGCTAATGTCTCCTCGTAATACACTTAAGTTTTCCACTGTACACCCTATAGTGGCAGCTCATGTTCAACTTGTTCACCAGGACCCCCAGGTCCTCTCCTTCAACTCTGCTACCTACGCAGTTAGTCCCAGCATGGGGACTGTTGCATGGGATTAGTCCAACACAGCTGCAGGACTTTGCATTTGTCTTTGTTGGATTTCACGAGGGTTTTGTGAGCCCATTCCTCTAGTTTGTGAAGGTCCCTGTGAATGGCAGCCCTGCCCTCCCTGTTTTCAGGTCACCCCCAACCTTGCAGAGAGTGCAATCTATGCAGTCATCCAGGTTGTTAATGAAGATGTGAAGTAGTCTTGGCCTCAGTATTGACCTTTGATAGATGCCACTGGAAACAGGTTACAAATTAGAACTGGATTGCGGTGAGGCCGACTGACCTGTGGTTTCTGGAAGCCTTGTTACAAAGGATCTTTTCAGACACTTAGGAAGTCTTCCCTAGTATTCCTGAAATAGCATACTATTCCATATTTCCTACAGTATTCCTGAAAGAAAGCAAAATGGAAAGATTTGGGGATCTAGGGACTTAATGTCTGTCAGCAAGTCAACAGAAAAAGTAGGAATTGAGCCTGGTTTTCTCTATGCCATCCTGTGTCTTCACTGCTCTTTCATGCCCTCCATTCTCCAAGCCTTTGAGCTGGCAATTGCAGAGAGCCATGAAAACTGCAGAGTCCTTCTCCTAGGACTGTCATCAGCTTCTGGCCTGCTTTGTTTTACCCAGTAATTTTAAAGAAAGGTCACCTTATAGTCCTGCTGGTGGAATCTTTATCTTTTTGCATATAATGAGCTGGACAATGCTATCTTATTTTCTCTGCTGAATTTGATGCTCGGAATTCATGGGAGATAAAGGAAGAAGTAGGTTCCAGTTTGTAAGGGCAATAAGTGTGAGCAGGAAAATAGAGATCCATTTGGAAAAATGTATGACCATTTATTGCAGTTGCATGTGCACATAAAATACAGTAATGTGCATGGTTGTAGTGAGCTCTCAGTATGTGAGCTGAATGCTGGAATTAGGAAATCGGTGCAGATTCCTTCTAAGTTAATGATTATACTATCAGCTTGGGGGTTGCAGCTTGCCAATTTTAAAAAATTATTTCCTTGAGTAACAGAAAATTGAAAATCCTTTTTTTCCTTATTTGTAGGTGAAACTGTTCTTAAGCATACAGATGTTCCCCTAAGCATCTTACTGCATGTAGCAAAACCTTACAGCACAGTTTACTAGAGAATGACTGAAGCAAATTGTTTTTCCTGGTTGCTTTCCAGTGGTTAATGGACAATGGTTTCTCCTCTTTGGACTTTGTGGTCTAAAGACAGAGGCAGGCTGACAGCCACACAGAAGGGAAGGGGAGGGATTGGCAGCTCTAGGAAAACTAGAAGCAACTTTTTGCACAGGTCAACTTGATTCACTGTCAGCAAGAGCATAGAAGTTCATCTTCAAGAGGAGCTTGAAAGTTGGCAGACTGCTAATTTTGTGTATGTGTTCAGGGAGGCCTTGCCATGATCGTTTTCTTGGTTAGCACTAAAAGGTGATTAACAGAATATATGGTAGAAATAAGCTGGTTTGTTAAGAGGAAAAGAATGACAACATTCTTTGTCTCAAAAATTCAGTATGGTAGTAACAAAAGGAAAGCATATTCAACATGCCAGTACTGATGGTGTCTTTATGAGTTTTTCTCCCTGACATCTAAGAACGCAGCCGATGGGTGGCAGCTCTTCTAGTTGAAACAGTGTTTGTGTGAGTGCTGGTTTACGTAGGCTCAGTAGTGCAGGGCTTTGGATGAAGCTCTATTGATTGTGGTTAGACAATTGTTCCAAAAATGGTTGTGCTAAGTCGCCTCAGATGTTTGCAGAGGACACAAAGGCAACAGAGACATGCCAAGCCTGAAGGCTCCTCATCCATATTACTCTTTTGCTGTATTTGAAGCAGGGCAAGGTAACTTCTCTCCCTTGAAGGTGAAGAGCTCTTGGATGATCTGCCAGCCTTGCTGTGGCAGCAGCAGCATCCAGCTTGAATGATTGTACCACCTCTCCAGTTGGCTCTCAGCTTTCTAAGCTGGCAAAGCTTTTTCCTTAGTTATTGTCCAACAGCTGCCTTAATGGCCTCTCCAGCGCCTCCAAGCATAGCTCCCCAGAGAGGGAATTGAATGGGGGAGTTCAAGAGTATTTTTTCCTGGAAAAGGGATGAATATTTGCTTCCTCTCTCTGTGGTTTTAATTTCGCTAAGTCCCCTGCTGTACTGTGCAGCTCTTTCTCCAGTGATCCCAGCTGCTCTACTGGGTCTTGCTGGATATCACTTCTCATTGCTCTCTTCCCTTCTTAGGACACTGTTTAAGGAGAGCAGGCGTGTACACGGACACCTCACATCAGTCCTGTGAGTATCGCGCAGCATTCCTGTGGAGCAATAACTGGTGAACTGCGTTCCCTGGGGTTTGGGTGGATCATGCAGGAGCACCTGAGCTTGCTTGGCTCCCATCAGATAGTTTGGCGCTGCTTCATTTGGGAGAGTAGTTCTTTTTGTGTGTGAGAATTCTAGCAACAGTCCTGCTGAGGTGCCTTGTGTTAGGCTCAGGGATAAGAATAAAACAAGAAATCTGAAGCAAAGTTGCCTCCTGGCATTGTTCAAAAAACTGGAGTCAGGCCTCTGCTCTAGTCCCTGGGAGGCAAATCAAAGTAAGACGGAGTGTGATGCCAGCACTGTGATTATTGCTACCAGTTCAATCAGTCCTTGCTGAATCTTGGATTCCCTCTCTTTTGTTGCCTGCTTAAAGGAGGGGTGCAATGAGCTCAAGTTATTGAAGGGGGTAAAGCAGGCTTGTGGGTGGCAAATCAGGAGAGCCGTCGGAATCCAGCTGGGCAGATGCTTTAATGCCAAATAGTCTTGTGGATCTTGCTGGCAGTCTGTAGTAGAAAGTCACACAGGCTTAGGCTGAAGTCTGTTTGACAGAGGGTCCTGTTCTTGGCACGGTTTGATGAGGGGAAGCTTGAGAGCATATGAAATATATTGAGCCATCCCTCCCTCAACCTTACAATTCTAGCAGCTCAGGGTTGTCTTGAACGGGAGATTGCATCTGACCAGACATAAAGTGATACATTTTCTGTTAATTTGGCAGATGCTTTTGGATCCTTGGCTTTTTCTGTGAATCTGAAAGAAACGTACAGCTTTTCTACAATATAGTCTCTGTATCAGCTTCGTCTGGATATTGCTGTAGTTAGGTCAGCAGTGGGTTCCTGTGGTAGAGCCTAGTCCTGCAGCTGGTGCAGGATGTGTCTGTTGAGTGATTTCACTGCTCTGCTACCATTTCAAAGGCTGCTCTGCTCCCTAATTCATTCCCCTGTGTGGGAGTTGGGGCTTCCTAGAGCAGTAACAAATGTCATTCAGTTTTGAATCCTAGCAACCTGAGATGCTGCCTCTGTTCCCTTGGTTCTTTGCAAAAGGCTCGGTGGATCATCATTAACAGGGCCCAAGTTTGCTCCTTAATTGGGTGCTTCCCTGAGGGCATTCAATGAGCCCATGTTTCTTTTGTTTCCTTTCAAACAGGGCAAAGAAGAAAGTTATGCCCCCCGCCAAGATGAAAGTGAAGGTGAGTTCTTTTGTTTTCTGGTTCTCATGGTTGACATATCCCAAAAGTCAAGAGACTGCCTTCTTAGAGACTGTTTACAGACTCTGAGACTGCCTTAGCCTCCTTGAGCCCTCTGTACATTAGATACAAGGAGGTTGTTCCCTGCAATGGCCCTGATAAATCTGTACAGGGCTTGGGAGCTACCAGAATAGCAGCTAAAATTGATGGGATGGAGGGATCATTGGGCACAGGTCATTCCTACTATACCTCTTCTCCTTGCACTAGAAAGCTTTCATTCCCTTTTCAGTAAGAAACCCTGCTTCTGTTCTGACTCTACCTCTTGTGGTTTTGTCCCAGGAATCTTCCTGTAAACCCGATAAGAAGATGCCAGTTCCTCTGAGGCACTCGAGCAGCGCCTTGGCTCTGTCATCAGAGCCCCAGGGTGGAGCTCTCAGCATCAGCACCCAGACCAGAGAACTCTTGTCCCTTGGGACAGCCCAAGCAGCCAGCAGCACTAGCACTCCTGCTACCTTCATGGATGATTCTTTGGATGAGGACTTAATTCATAATCCCACTTCTTCGCTTGAAGCAGTCTCTAAAGAACTGGCTGTGCTGAACAGCAGAGCAGGAGGAAGCCCTGACTTTACTCTCCCTGGACCTGCAAAAGCTCCATCAGAGAAGATCCCAACTGTTGCATCCTCAGAGGAGAAGAGGGCATTTCCAAAGTCCAACACTTCCCCTATACCATCTCCTGCTGGTTCCCTCCAATCTCCTCTAAATTTCCTGGCTGAGCAGGCCCTGGCATTGGGTCAGTCACCTCAAGACAAGAAGACAGAGAGCTCAAATTTCAAAGAGCTCCCCTGCCAAGTCTCCCCCAGCAAAATCCTTCCTGATGCACACCAGTCTAAACAGAAACACCACAACCTGCTCCGACCTAGCCACGGGCCTCAGACCTCCAATCCAGTGCCAGGTGCTCAGGTGAAGGTCTTTCACTCAAGCAACCAGCCACAGAAAACTTTCACATCCCCAGCTCCATTTGTCAAACTGCAAAACCCCAAGTCCTCCTCCCCACTACCCCAACGCTCCCTGCTCCAGCAGGTCAAGTCTTCAACCAAAACTCAGAGCTTCCATTCCTCTGCTTCACCAAGCAGCACCCCAACCTCCAGCAGTTCCCACAAGAGCCCAGGCTCATCCTCGTCGTCTCTCAGCTATACAGGAAAGCACTCAAGTGGCTCTAGCTCTTCAGGACAATCTTACAAATCCCCCTTTGTTTCTGGCTCCATTTCCAAGCATGGGGCCTCTTCCAGCAGCTCCTCATCTGGAGCCTCTGCAAACCAGGGCTGCTCCTCTGGTAGCTTGCTGCCCAGTGGGCAGAGCCCTTCCTTGGGTCAGGCATCCAGCCGCTCATCCCCAAGCTCCTCGGTGAAGAAAACACCCGTTTCCCAGAAGCTGACTCTGGTAGCCCCTCCTGGCGGCTCAAATGGAGATTCTAGCGGGGGGACTCAGGGGGTGGCCAAATTGCTGACCTCCTCCCTAAAGCCAGCTGTTGTTAGCAGCGCTGCATCTTCTACCTCGGTGCCGGTAAGCAGGAATACGCTGGCCTAACCTAATGCTGGGAGACACATGGCACTGTTTCAGGCAGTCTCCTAACTTGTTAATACATGCCATAAAGTCCTAACTTCAGAAGTTCCTGAAATTCTTGAATGACTGTCTGAATTTAGCTTGCATAGGCTGTGAAGATGTAGTTGCTACGGGCTTGCACTCCAGAGTTCAAGATTTCATTTTCAGTTTAGCGTAACAAATACGCAAGATATTGCAATTTCTAGGTAGTTTATGTAGTCATCTTGGCTTAACTTTGTGAGTTGCAGGATGTTAGTGCTCCCCTTTGGGTCTAGAGGAAGTGCACTAAGGCAAATTGCCATGACAATTAAAATGATTGCAAAAACTGAGATTACAGTTATGAGTTTATTTTTAATCAGATCTGCAAACTTAGCCTTGTTTAAATTTTCCCAAATTATTTTAGTATTATTGACATGTTTTATTACTGATCTACAGAATAAATAACCCTTGATATTGTGCTGTAAACTCGAAGTGCTTGCCCAGTTTTCTTGGGTGGTTGTTCTCTGTTGCTTGTCAGTCTGAAATATTGCCCAGGCAATTAAATGCATATACTTAAATGGGCCTGAAAACTATATGTTGCTCATCCTCTGGACCCTGTATGTTACTGAGATAGCTAAAAAGCATTCAGCAATGGAGTAAATTTCTAAGCAAATAATGTTCTTGGGTAGAGGAGTGCATCAAGCCTTGCTGCCTTGAGTTGGCTGCAGTGATAAGCCCTGGGCATCTCCTGGTGCCAGCAGCTCATGGCTCTTGGGCCCTAGCTGGGAGGGTGCTTCTTGCACGGCATGGGTCTCAAGCTCTGAATGTTTTGCATTTCCATGTTAAGTATGAATGACACTCTGACTTTCCCTCTACTGACTGACATTTTCTGTTGCCTTTCAGAAAGGAACTAGTGGAGCTGTGCTGCTAACAAGTTCTTCCTCCTTAAGTGTACTGTCTCCATCCTACAAGTCCAGCAATCCCAAGCTGCCAGCTGCTCTGAGCTCCACCCCTTTAGGTATTATCTCTCCTATTCATTCCTTCCCTCTTCATGTCATCTCCTTCAGTTCAGACTCCTCCCCGAAAGCAGGAGTATCAAAGGATGCAATAGTTACGGGACCTGCCCCAGGAACTTTCCACCATGGCCTTGGCCACAGTGAGTGCCCTCCCAGTCATGCATGTGCATGTTACTTGTGCCTGTGCTGTCAGCTAACAAAACACCACTGCTCTGCTGTCTTAACCTGTTGCAGACAAACTCATCTCTCTTGCTGTTGCTTCATGCTGTAGTTCGTGCACTCGTATCTAGCAGCTGCATTTAGAGAACCTTGGGCACATCCTTATAGCTATCCTAGAAGTCCCAGTAGCTGGAAGCTAAGCCCTAACTGCTGCAGCTTCTCTGCTTGTTTCTGTCTTCAATGTGTATTTGTTCTTTTTTTCCTCTCCTTTCTTTGTTTTTCTCTCTAGGTCTTCTAGCTGGCTTGCACTCCAGCCCCCACCATGCAGCACCACTCCCACATTCTGCCCTGTCCACTCATTTACCGCAAAGTTTGCCAGGTAACTTGTCAGACGGTCTTGTTTGTCCTCTGCATTGTGAGTCATCCTGTTCTTGGCAGATGCTTATTCCAGGGGTGAAAGCAAAGTTGTTTTCCACATGGGCTGGCTGGTGTGGTCCTTGCTAAAAAATCCAGCTTCCTCAAGACACAAGGCTAGGCTTAGCCCTTTGCTTAGCCCTAAGTAAAGGCTTAGTCCTTTACTGTTTCATTAGCCAGTGCAAACTTGTTCTGCTGTGGAATGATGAACCGTCAGTGCTTAGAACAAGTGTTGGTTCCTGAATGTACTCAGCTTTGCTGTTTGTGTCATAGTAAAGAACTATTCTCCTAGGGTTAAAGCTGTGCATGTATATGTACAGTCTGCTAGACTGCCTAGGATTTAATGTTCTGGCTTTCGGAGTTTTGTCACTGGTGACCTACATAAAGTGTCTCGGACCAGACTGTCTCGCATCTGTGCACTGAGCTAATTGCCTGCATTTCCCTCACAACAGGTTTGTAGTGTGAAATGAAACTGCTTTACTTGATGCTGACAATGTGATGATTTTGCAGTTAAGCCTGTTCCTGCCTCGGTTAGATTCCTTCAGACCTAATGCACGAGGCGAGAGATTTATGATGAACATCCTCTCTGCTTATAAATGGAGCCCTGCTTGGTGGGCTGTGAGCATGTGGAAACACGGTAGCACTACGGAGAAAGGAAGGAAGGGAAGGGTCCATGCAGGAAATCAAAATGCGAGGGTGCAGACTTGGGCTCATCTGCTTCTGGCAGTTGCTTACCCCAGGGAAGCTGCTGCAGCCATGTCTGCTTTCTTCACCAAGTATCCCTTGTCTCTCCAGTGCAGTTCAGTGCTACCCTCCTAGCACCTGCTTCTGTAGTGATTCTCTTACTGAG
The DNA here is from genome assembly GCF_059628265.1 of Tinamus guttatus. Taxonomy (NCBI): domain Eukaryota; kingdom Metazoa; phylum Chordata; class Aves; order Tinamiformes; family Tinamidae; genus Tinamus; species Tinamus guttatus. The sequence continues at coordinate 3,563,182 of NW_028288706.1, read as the reverse complement.
CAACACGTGTCTGATTTGGGAGTGGATGTGCTAGCTTAATTGTATGGCACTGAGGCTATTAGTAGATGTGTGGATAAGCTGCTGGAGTTAATCCGGCCTCCCAGAGCAGTCATGGGGTAAAATGCCCTTGACCATTGAGGACGGTGCTTGTTTGCTGAAGGAGGAAGAGTGCAGTGTACTGGTGAAAATTCAAATAATTCATCATTTTTGCTTCTTTTGCTGAAGCTTGCGTGAGGCGTGTTTTTATATCTCCCCAATGTGATGGAGCAGAAGCAGCAGCTACTGGCAGCAAGATCTTTCCTTGATCTACAGGAAAGAGTAGAAGGCCCTCTGCTTTAAGATGGATTTGTAGATTTATAATTACTGGAGAGTGAAATGTTTGATTTTGAGTTGAAAAGGAGTTGTGAAACGTATTCTGTGACACTGAGACAGAACGCACTCTTTCTCTCGTTGTTTGAGGGAATTTAGAGCAGTGACTGCACTGCAGCTTATAGAAGATGTTTTTTGATGAACTGCTGCTTTTAGACAGAGAGGAGGTAGTGCCAGAAGCTGAGGGTGGATGAAATGCAACTAGAAATAAGTGACCACTGAAAACAGCTTCTACAGGGGAATGCGGGATTCTGTCTTAGTTGATCTTTTTTGCATAAAGATTGGAGATTGATCTCAGTGCTATCATTTCAGAGGATTTTATCAATTGTGCGATGCCAAAGCAGATACTTAAGTGACCACTGTGGTCTAAAAATGAATTGATTTCTTATTGTGGAATAAACAGTGTCTGGCTGAACAAATAGATGGTCCCAGCTGCTTTGCTGTGTCTGAAACCTGAGTAGATTCCAGTGTATTTGGAGGTCTTGGCTGTAGGGAAACGTTGATGTCTTGAGCAAAGGTGCTTACACCAGCATTCACCAGAAGGATTGGAGCAAAGAGCATTCAGTGTTTGCTTGTGTCATTGCTGCTGCATTTGCTGCTGGAGCTGCATGGGTGCTGGTGCCTGGCAATGGCTCTGCTTGTGTTTCAGAGGGTCCGTGCTGGGGCTGAGCTCTTGCATGGGGCGAACTGCCCTGGTCTGGAGAAGATGCTGTTGCTGCCTTGCTTAGTGCTTTGTTCATGGTAGCCCGATGCTAGTTTTGGCTTCTCCTGATAACTTCTGCTTCCCTAAACTTTCTTACTTTTTCTCTCTTTGCTGCATTTTCTCTTTTCCTTACACATCAGCCCCTTTCCTTTACTTCAGCAGTTATGGTCCTGTGAATCCTATTGGTATCAATGGGCACTCAAAGCCTCCACTGCAGTGCAAAAGCCCACTAACAGTTTTATTTGAACCCATTTTTAGATGCTAGGCAGCAAATACCATGTATTTCTAGTTTCCTAGATATGGTAGCATAAATTGCTAGGCTAACTAGCCTCTCAGCAATCCAAATCTGTGCTCTGGTGCTTTTGCTGGGAGACCTCAGGAGACCCTTAGTGCTTCCCATGGCCCTTCCCCAGGTGCGGAGGAAAGGCTGTTCCTAATTATTAGATGTCTCTGAAGCGCGTCCTCTTACCCCTGATCTCTTTGTGGCCGAGGGGGAAAGCAGGTTTCTCTGGGCAGGGTTTGCCCCAGCTGCACGCAGCTCCGCAGAGCTGGTGCCGAACCCCCTTCCCACTTGGTTTTGTCTCTTTCAGATGCTTCTCAGCTTCATGGCAAAGGGTCCAATGCACAGCAGCGCAAGTTGTGACACCTGTGAGGAGGGGAGCTAGAGCACACATAGGATAAAAGCAAGAGGATGGGACATGAAGACTGGATACCGGCTGTGGCTTTATCTCACAAAAACTGGAGAGACTGAATTGAAAAAAAAAAAAAAGGAACTCATTGGCGCATTTGCTCAGAGGCTTTTGGAGCAAAGGCCTCACACAAAGGGTCATCTTGAGCCATGCCCTAATGAGAGAAACATTTGTAGCACTGTTTTATTGCTGCTGCTCTTCACGCATTCCTGGCACTGGCAAGGGCTAGAGCTTGCACGGAGACTCGGGTGGCTTGGCTTTCTGGCACAAAGCCCTGTGCTGGTGGTGGATTCCCACCCACCTGTGTCTACATCTGCCAAGTACCTCCGAGTCCGTTAACCTCCTTGGTCACCCAGTGGAGGGTGTGAAAGGTGCTTCTTTCTGCTTTGAGTTTACTTGGATAATTCTAGCACTGCCAGTGCTTTCTGAAGACGTTTGATTAACTTTTCAATTGTACTATAAAACTGTGCTACACTTAATTGGAGGACTTAACATTTCCTGTGTGGTTAATCTAACAAGCCACCAAATGTTCCCCTCTGGAGGAGAAGGAAGACTCTTTAGAGAGACATTTCTAGAAGCACTCATGAACATCAAGAATTCTACTTCTTTTGTTCTTTGTTTTTCTTTTTTTTTTCCTCCAAAGGGATGCTAATTTTTATCCTCATTACCATTGAATGCATTGGATTGAATGGGACACTTCTCAGCATGTCACATGTATAGGAAGACATAATTCCAGTGCCTTTTATGGTGGAGCAAGAATGGACTAATGACACACATTTCAGCCCTATTTTGTGTGCTCCTCAACCCTTTTTTAATCATTCTGTATTTAAGATGTATTCTGTTTTATTTAATAGAGCTTTTTATGGTTGCACATCAAAAAAAAGCTGCACTGTCTGGACTTCAATGGTGTGTTGGTGACTGTGAATACAGTACCAAATCCAGCAAGAGCACCACTTCTTATCCGAGTTTGTGCAAGCAGGTTCCAGACCTTCCCCTAAAGCCATTCTTTCCTAGGGTCTTTAGTCATGATGTCTTTGTGGGCAGAGGGAATGATCTAGGTTAACCAAGGTCACCACTACTCAAATTAATTCCAGAGAATATTGCTCTCCTGGATGATTTCTGCACTAGAATCATGTGCTCGTCAGAGCTGCAGGAATGGGGACCATCTTTAATTGGGATATCATTTTGAATTTTTTAACTCAGACCTAAATACAAATCCCTGAGCTAAGGGCAGACGGTGGTTCCACCTGAGCTTATGGGTTTTGATTTTCCCATTCTCCTGGTCTCTCTTCTCTCAGGCCCCCATAGCCACATCTGAATTATGCAGCAGAAGCACTGTTCATGTAGACTTCACTGGTATTCCCAGCAAACACTTGCAGCCTTCCTTCTTGAGCTCTGGGGAAGGCTGCTGACACTGAGCATACCAGCAAACGTTTGCTTTAGTTTTCCCCGTTTTTGGTAAGTTCCGAGATAGACTGTTTTTGATTTGAGTGATAAATGATTTCCCAAGATCACTACATTGTTTGTATTTTTTTAAACAAATGCAGCTCAGAATTAAAAATTTGTTTACAAAAATACCTAGGTTGTAGCAAAAGAGCCAAAGACAGAACTCGCGTTAGTAAAACGAAGCACAGCGGTTATTGGCGGACTCTGAGCGGTGGATGTCGCGTGGTTCCCGTTGAAGGCCTAATCCTGAGAGGTACTGTGCACCTTCAACTTTCCATGGTAGCTGAACGAGTGTTTAAACACCTGGCAGGATGGGCACTCTCAGCGAGCGACCTGAGGTACTGGTTCTACTCCCTCTCTTTGCTTTCACTTGAATGCTTCTGCTGGGAAGCACGGGCGTGCATGGCCAGAGCAGAATGCCCTCATTCTAGGAATTTAGCGAAGCCTCTTGCCTCAGGGAAATGTTTATTCGGTGGAAATTCTGTGGGATATTTTTTTTTCTTTACATGCTCTAATGAATGAGTGAATGGTATTGAGCAGAGTCGCAGCAAGGCAGAACCACGCAAAGCCCTGACAGCTGATGGGGAGCCGGGAGTCTGGCCCCTGCCTCGACAAGGCACCTTGCAACCCTTCTGTGACAGCGTGGGGACGCGGGGCTCCCTGGGCACGCACTTAGCATGGCAGCTCCTTTGGGGTGTAGGAGCTGCAGTTACTACCATTATATTTTTGTGTGGGTGTTGGGACTGCCTTGCTGAAGGTGATGGGGTATGAAAATTGTTAATCTTGTACAGAACAACTGAATAAATTGTTTCAAAGTTTCCAAAATGTTTTTTTTTTTTAATCTCCTTCATGATTTTGTTTCCAAGAGTAGCTTTAGCTTGGATGATCATTATCTGTTTCTTCAGTGATTAATAAGTTAGTTAGCATTTTAACTAAAGTCTGCTAAATGGTAAGTGAATTAATAGCCCTGTTTATAGACTCTGTGGTTGTAAAATTGCATATTCTTACTCAATGGACGTGCTCCTGTGGACTTTTGAAGTTTCATCAGCTGGAAAAAAGCATCTGAGGTTCAGAACTGGGAGTAATGAAGGTAATTTCTGTGTATTCTTTTAATTCACAAAGATAAAAACTATGTTGTTGATGTCTAAAACCGAGATGGATATGCAGGGAGTGCTTATGGGTGTTTTTGTTGATAGCAGAGTTTACTGGAATCGGGGCATTTTGCTCTGCAGAGGTGTATTAGAAGCAAGTGTGATGCATAGGGGACACGGATTGTAATGTGAGCACAGGTGAATGGGAGCACTGTTAAAAGGCAACCCTGGCCTGCCTGCCCTTTCATTCATAAGTAGGTTAAATAATGTGAAAAGACCCCAGGTTGTAAGTCTCGAGTGTGTGCTAAAATTGGTGGTGGTGAGGTGCTCTTTGCTCTGGTAATGTAGAAGCTGAAGAAAAAAAGAGAAATGAGTCTGCTCTAAACTTGGAAGCCCCTGGGAGCGTTCCAGCAAATCTCCCTCTTTTCCAGTAGCTTTAGTGCCATTTGCTTGTGCGTTTCAGACCATCTGATGCAGCTAATTAGTCCCAGCTAGTACTGGTCTAGCAGTTTTCCTCTTGGAAAATGGAGTCAAGGTCTGAAATGAACAGTCTAGTTTTTTTCAACTTTGATTCTGAAGTTTTTTCTTCCTTTAAAACCAAAGATCAAAGTCACAATTAAAAGAGAAAAACACACCTCTGATTGGAACCACTGCATTTTTATTTTGTACTATAAATAGAATTTCCCTCTATTTCCCATTCCCTTACACAAGTAAATGAAACGTGTAACTGCATGTAACTATTCAGTAAAATACCACCACAAATGGCTTTAACCATGAGGTAAGCTAACTGTGTTTAGAAGGCACTCTGCATTTGGTTACAGTTGCATGCTTTACACTAGCATCTTGTGTTTGGCAATATTGCCATCTCTTTACATACTTTCTGGTGAACCCTACGATACATGGAGGCTTCTCCTCAAACTGGGGCTGACACCATCAAGTTACCAAGCTTTGCTTCACTCTTCCCCAGCAGCATAGGCACACAGGTGAGCAAAACGATGGTGTTTGGATAGTAATGTGGTGATGCTGAATAATGATGTTTCTTGCACCTTTTGTCTACAGAGCTGGTTTTCTCAGAAGAAGATCCCATCATTTAGTCATCTGTCCACAATGAAACTGTCTCGCTTAACAACTTGCAGTTGACGTAACCAGCTTCTGCTGGCCATTTTGGAGTCATCTTGACCTTCAATCTCTCTGCCTGCTGCATACTGGTTTTTATGCGAGTATATGTTGAAGAAGCTGGAGGTTCCGCTGAATCTTCAGACTTAGATACTTCACTGGTTTAAGGCTTTTTGTCATTTTTGTTTGTTTTTTGTTGTTGTTTTTCTTTTTGGGGGGGAAGTTAGGTTTAGTGATTAAGACTGAAGAAGGGGATGAAGTTTTAATGTGGTCTTGATGAATGTTTTCTACTATTGATGGTGCTTTTCTGCAATGTATCACAGCAAGCAGTGTGGCTTCATAGCATGCTGGTGATGGCTGGGGCAGTGGCTCTAGCATTTTGGAAGATGCAAAGGAGGGCGAGATTTGCAGTGATCTGGTAGTCTAACAACTGGTGCAGCTCTGACTAGCTGCTTTTGAGGAAAGTTTCTAAAGTGGAGGGAGCGCTGTGTAATTACTTCCAGATACCAAGACTGCCAACTCCTGGATTGACATCTCCTTGTTGAGGTAACTGTCATACTGAGCCATGGTTAGCCTGCCGCTCTTCAAGGCATCCTCAATTGAGAACTCTCTACCAGACTTCCTGTCAAGTATCACAGATGATTCCCCATTGGGACCCTTTATTGAGATCTCTTCCCAGTCACATTCCTGACTCTTCAGTTTGACGAACAGGCTCCATTCAATGAGGCCAAGTCTATGAGCTTCCTCTGGAGACATCTCCTTGCCTGTGTCGGGGTCAATGACCACAATAGAGCGCCTCAGGTGGTTTTCTCTTTGTTCCCTCTTGATAGCCACTGTCTTGAGACGATTCTGGAGTTGCTCAATCTCTGCGTCCTTTTCTCTGGATAACTGCTTCAGGTCATCTAACTCCCTTTCCAAAGCTTGGAATCTGGAGTCGAGGTTGATTCCACTGTCCACATGGGCCATGTTTCTCAGATCCCGCGCCTCTGTTGTTGTGAGTTCAATCTCTGACTGCAGTCTCCTTGTTTCCATCAACAGGTTCTGTTTTTCAAGGTGTAGTTTGTGGTTTTCCTCTCTTAACAAGTCTAACTCCTTTGATGACTTAGAGTTATTGAATTCCACCTCAGACAATCTTGTTTCAAGACGGTTGATGTCTGCGTCCAGCTCCCTCTTACGCCTACTCTCCTCCTCCAGATTGCTCTTCAGCTTTTGAATCTCATACTCTGTGTCTCCTTTGTCCACTTGGACACTCTCGGAAAAGACCACTTTTTCTTTGACTTCCATCTTCTCCAAAGAAAGAAGCTTCTTTCTCAGGGCTTCCAGTTCAGTTTGCAAGACTTGTCTCCGGTGCTTCTCTTCTTCCAGCTCCAGTTTGAGGAGGGAGTGTTCCTTCTCCTGCTGGGGATCTTGCTGCAGGATCACTTTCTGTTTCACAGTGACTCTTTCTGTTGTTTCCCTTTCTTGTTCTTCTAACTCATTCAACCTAATCCTAAGCCTCTGCACCTCCAGTTCAGCCTCTCTCCGTGCCTGTCTTTCTTTCTCGAGTTCTTCCAGCTGACGTTCTAACTCAGATCGTCTCCTCTGCAGTTTACGGAGTTCTTCACGGAGGCAGTCAATTTGCTTCAGTTCGCTCTCAATGCTCTGAGAGAAGGAGTTGACTTCAGCTTTCAAGGCAGGATCCTGCTCATACTTCACTACTTCCTGTTGCACCACCTTCTCCTTCACCTGGGAAAGCTCCTCTTCCTTCTGTCTAATTTTTTCCTCTTGGAATAGCCGCTCCCTCTCTAGGTCAATGTGTTTCATCTGTTCCTCTGCTAGCTGAATTCTCAGAGACTCTACCTCCTCTCTGGTCTTAGGGTCTTCCCGAAACTGCAGAATTTCTTGAACAACCTCCTTCATATGCACTTGAGGCTTGGTGTCTTTCAAGGCTTGTATCTCTTGTTTCAGCTGATAGATCTCCAGGTCAGCTCTTTCAATCGCTCCTGTCCTATCTATGATTTCTTCCCGAAGTCGCTGTAGTTCCTTTTCAGTTTCTGGGTCATTCTTGTACTTAATGACCTCCTTAATGACTTCTTTGACTTCTACCAGTGGCCCTCTGTTCTTCAGAGCAGCCAGCTCAGCCTGGCAGGTCTTCAGTTGTTCATCACCACCCCGGCATCTTCTCTCCTGCTCTACCAGCTCCAAACGAAGGTTGGCAACTTCATTTTCAGCCATAGGATCTGGGCGCACAATCTCGCGCACTTTCTCCTGGACAACCACCTTGGCATTCTCCTCCTCTAGCAGCTGGATCTTCCTGAGCAGCTCAGCCTTTTCCCGTTCATTGGAACGGCTCTTGGATTTCTCATCTTCATACTGGCGCCGAAGCTCATTCACCTCTCTCTCAATTGCTAAGTCTTTCTCCACCTTTAGCACCTCCTTGACAGTAATTTTGCCCTCAGCAATGGCCCGTTCCTTTTCAAGACGTTTGAGCTTGTCCTGGAGGAATCTGAGCTCCTCCTCTTGCTTCTGTCTAAGGGCACTCTCCCTCTGCTTGGTCTCTTGCAATATCTGGAATTCTATCTCCAACTGAGGATCATTTTGCAGCTTCAGCACCTCCTTCTCCGTTACCTTCTCCTGCTCTTTGTTCTTCTCACTGGACAGCACAGCAATCTGTTGGCGTAGAACAACAACTTCGTTCTCTCTAGTGCCTTCCTGCCTCCTAAGCTCTTCTAGCTCTTCCTTGAGCTTCAGGATTTCATCAGCTTGAGCCTTATCTTGCTCAATACGTAGCACCTCTTTCACAATATACTCCTGTCCTCCTTCCCTCTTCTCGTGCTCCAAAACACGCAGCCTAAGTTTCAGGGCCTCCAGCTCATCTTGGAGCACCTGGTTTTTGCGCTGCTCTTCTGCTAGATTTTGCTGCATTTTGTGGAAACTCTCATCCAGTTGAGGGTCAGGCACTCTTTTCAGCAGTTCTTTCTTAACTACAGTTTCTTGGGGCTTCTGGTTTTGCAGGTGGACAATGTTGTTCTGAATGGCTTTGATCTCTGCTTCTAGTTGCTGCCGACGCTGGGTCTCATCCTCAAGCTCTTTCTTCAGCTTCCAGACTTCTTCCAGAGGTCTTAGAGATTTTTTGGTCTGGACAAAGTCGTGAATCACTTGAACGTCTGGCTGCTGTTGTTGAAAAAGAGCATGCAGTTAAAATAATAAAGGATTTCATTTGATGCTTATTTCAGTGCCTCCAGTGACAAACACCACACAAGAATGTGGATCTTGGCTAATGGAGGCTGCCTGCTGCAAACACTGAATAGGGTTTATTTGCAAACAGGCTTCTTCTGCACTAGTCTGTGGATTTCCAGCCTTTCTGTGTGATATCTGTGGCTTCCAGAACAAGGGATACAAATATTCCTTGCAGGAGGTCGGTCTGTCTGATTTTTGGCAGTTTATTTAATGTAGGTTTCCACAGATTAATGATTCGTAGGGCATAAAATACTGAAATGTTTCCAGTTCAACTTGTAATAGCAAAGGCACATGTGGATATTGCTTACATAAATACTCTTTCTAAATAGCATTGCCTCAGCCTAACGAAGGTAACAGGCAGAGATCTGAACTCTTAGCCAAACTGCTGCAATGGAGCTGAAGCCCCTCTCCCTCCCCAGGCCCCAGGAGCAAGGGCTTTAGGGGCAGCTGTATGTGGTAAGGCTGAGCCTGTGCTCGCTCTTGCTAAGCCAGCCCTGGGTAGCGATGGGTTCGTTACCTGCCGCAGGAGGTTCTGAGCAAATTCTAGATTCTGCAGCCTCTGTTTATTAACAGCATTTACTTCGGTGAACTTGGCTGCCAGAACAGCTTCCTAGGAAACAAAAATGCATTCAGAAAAGGTAGGGAAACCTGAATGTTTGTTCAAGATTTGCTGAATAGAAACCACGGGCTAGACCCAAAAGAAGTAGCCCTGGTGCTTTTCCAAAACCTTTCTATAAGAGCGATCCCATTAGCTTTGGGAAAACAGCAGTGATGCCTGTGTGTGCACACCGATACCACCTGCACTGTGGTCTCACTTTGGCCTTTCCCTGTATGTTACTACTTAAGACTTGCAAGAAAAGATGCAACCAGGGAAGAACCAGGTATACAGCTTCGTTTGCCTGCCTTAATATATAGGATGAGTTTGAGGCAGGGAGCAAGCGGATCCTGCATAGATAAATAGTTTGCACCTGCTCTCTCCCTAAATATGTGTATCCAGCATTCCATTTTTGGCAGTGAAACATCACTCTGTATGAATGTCTTGAGAGGGAAAAGCTTTTTCTGGGTTTTGGGTGCCCCCAAAATGGACAGACTAAAGATGCTGAAAAATTCCTTCCTCAGCCACTTATGCAGGTGATTTCTGAGGCTGAAGCCACTGACAATAAAATAACTGTTCTCAAAATCCTCCTTGGTCCCACAAGCTGCAATCTGCTTTAGTTCCCTATGGGTTGCCACTTATTTACCTCCTCTTTTACTTTAGCAGCTGGAGATTGGAGCCTGGGCTTCTTGCTCGTGTACCCATTCCGACCATTCTCCAGGTCAAGGATGGACCGTAGCTTCTCGGCTTCTAACTCATAGTCCTGCAGGATCAAATTCCCAGAAAAAGGTGAGATTACTGGGTTCTCTTCACACACAGATCTCTCCTGGACCCCAACTTTAATGACTTCTTCCCTTGAACTGTGTTTTTCCTTAGGGCAAGTCCCTGAGGATGGTGGGACCCAGAGTTTTAGTGGTGGAATGTCCCCTCAAGTTGTGAGTCAGGTCTTGCACAGGTGTTGCACAGCCCTGCTGATATATTGCATACGTGTGCTCAAAACTTCCAAGTTACATCACCAAAGTGAGCTTTAGACCCTCCTTTTACAGAGAGGAGAACTGAGGCAGTCCCACGGCATCTGCCTGGCTAACGGCTACAAATGGAGTCAGTGTCAGAGCAGACATAGCCCAGTTTTAGTACCTCAGTGTTTAAGTGTACCAGGCTGCACAGGGTTTCTCTGGGCAGCTCTTTGTAGGATGTTAAAAATTCTCCCAGGGGTAGAATCACAGTCCTTACCTTCACTGCCTGCTGGTATTGCTGTGCCGTGGTGGAGACTTTCTGCACCTCCTGCTCCTTGCTTGCAATGTCACTCAGAAGTGCCTAATGTGCACAGAGACACACATCAAAGGGAGCACAAAACCCCAACACTTCAGCCTTTTTCAGGTTTGTAATTAGAGTTATGATACTGAGAATTATTATTAGTGTATATACTTCACGTGTAAACAAGTCACAGATGGGAAGGTGGGCCTTACAGTGTAAAAATAAATCTAGTTAGTACATATATATGTATATATATGTTTGGGAGCTATCTTAATTCCCCTAAGTATTTTGCTTTTCCTCTCCCCCTTGGAGCCCAGGACTTCTCTAAAGGAATTACCACTTGGTTCTTCAGCTTCACTTCAACTTGCTGAATGTTATCCGTCTCCTGAGGCTCATAGTTAGGTATGTTGCAAAGGAACTGGTTGATCTTGTCATAGTTTGTGCGGTAGTTGGAATAGGCACTTCTTGCTTTCTGCAGGGTTTGAGTTCTGTAGGAAGAAAGCTCAGCTTCAGTCCTGTCAAATCTGTTGTGTCTTCTGCAGATACCTCTTAACTGGACCTCACTTTCCCTTCCCCAATTTCCTAAAGACACAATTTGTTTGCTTCCCATCCCTTTTTCTCTCTGAGAGAGAGTCTTCTGCAGGAATTGATGGCTCCTTGGCAGTACAAATACAGGCAAAAATGAGAGGAGAAAGGACCCATGGGGCAACTGCAGGGAGAATCCCAGTGAATACAGGTCTTAAAATCCCAGTGTCCAGAAAGAGGGAGATTTGAGAGGGTATGGTGGATGGTGCACTCTTAACTTACCCACATGGCAGCCAGTGCATGCACTCCTACCAAAGCTCACATTTCTTAATCCTAGAGGCTGTCCACATCTACGCAGCCAGTACACGCCAAGAACCTCTCTCTCTTCTTTCTTAGCCCTCTTTGAGGCCATTCTGCAACTACTTATTCTTGTGACAGTGTTAGGCTTCTCCCACATTCAGTGCGGCTCCATCTTCTACTGTAAATATCCCAGCTCTCCAGGCTGGTCCAGTTCTAGCTAGATCCTGTCCTAGAGACTCACCTGAGGTCAATTTGCTTGCTGAGGTTGTTGAAGCGCTGGTTGAGTTTGTAGAGCTCGGCTTCCTGCCGCTCGATGTCAGGGCAGTGCTCTTGGAACTTGCTAGCCAGGGTGTTGGAGCAGGTCTTTGTTTTTAGCAAGTTCTGCTCTGCTTCGCTGAGCAAGAACCTTTTGGATTGCAGCTCGGAACCCATGGCCTGCAAAGGAATCGGGAGAGAAAGGATCTCTGGGGTTCTGCGTGTGCCAGACCAACTCCAGCATCTGCGCTGGAGCTGCAGGTGATGTTAAGGAACAGCTGAACTACAATAATGCTGTGAATTCTGCAGAAAAGCAAGTTAGAGGCGTGTTTTGTAAACACAGCTGTCAAGTAAATGTGTTGGAGAAAGCAGAGAGCTCTATTCCCTTCTTTACCTGTTGTCTTTAAAAATAAGCATACTGTGTGAAAGATGTTTAGTGCTTCTCATGCAGACCTTAGGTCCTTTTCCTGCTAGTGCAGCAACTCCAGAAGGAGCAATGAAAGCTTTTGCCTACTATGCTGAACCTGTGGACTTGTTCCAAAGCTGAAGAAAGATGTGAAACTCTGGCTTAAGCAGTTCTTGGCCTTTGCAGCAGAAGGATCACCAATTCTGCTCAGTGGATTTTCCCAGAGGTAAATGTTCTCACAACCCTGATAGGTCTATCTCTTTTATTTATCAGGCCTCTGCACTGCTTTTCCCAGACCATTTTATCTTATTCTTTACATTAATCCTCAGTCAAATCAGAACTACGCAACTGGCATTTACGTTCTGGCTTGAGGATGGGAACAGTTTGGTCATTTATGGTCTTTTCAGAAGTTTTCCACCTCTTACCACCCCCCCAAGCACTTTCTGAGGTACACGCTGCAGGAAAGTTGAGAGAAGACCGCCTCTCCTCAGGTATGTGGGGACCACTGGACTTACTACAAGGCATGTGTCACATCTCCAGCTGGGATAGATCATCTCTCTACCAACTGATACAAATTTGTCACTTCAAAAGTAATTACTTTTGGAAAGTGTTTCTGTATACGGAGCATGTTGATAGGGTCAAAATTGTTTGAGAAAACACTCACCAACAGCTCTTCTTTCTTACAATCTACAACCCGCAAGTCTTCTGGTACAGTATCATCTATGACCAGTTTGTTCTCGTATGTGGACAGCAGGTCTCGGCCTTGTTGGAGGCTCCTCTCGAGGTGTGTGGCCACCTCGACTCTGTAGGACACAAGGAGAAAAATGTTGAAGTATCCCCCAATCTGCCCCCTACAAGATCCTACATTATACCTGGCTTGTTATGACTTACTTTTCTTGGGCAGCATTGAGCAGCTGGACTACACGGTCATACTTGTTGTTGGTGTCCTCCACCTTCTTCTTGACCAAGGTGGCACTGCCAGTGTTTGGCACAGATTCAATGAAGACCTCACACTCCTGGATCTTCCTTATTTTGTCTGGTTCGATGCGGCGGACCTCATTGGTGATGTTCTGCAGTAAGCACAAAATCTTTATAGAAACTGAATTACACCTTGCATTTATAAGACAACGAAGATGAACCTTGGCTGTCTGGTATGAGAGAGGAGGTCGGGTTGAGGTCCTGTGTTTGATGGCAGGTGTCTTTCAGGATATGTTCCACTGACTCATACCCAGCACTGCTCTGGCACAAAACAGCTAGCTCTTAGCAACGAAACCCTGGATGAGAAGGGACTGGTTCACAACAGCTCTAGTTTGTCTAAAAATGTGGTCCCCTAGGCTCCAATGTTAAGGATGCATTTTTGACACTGCTTGAGCAGAGGTGTTTGGCTGGATGATATCTAAAGGTCCCCTCCAACCCTAGCTGTTCTGTACTTCTCTAAATTCTTGCCTGGACATCAAAGCACTGCAGACAGCTGGAGCAACTTGCTTTCACTTGTGGTGGCATTCGGATTTTGACACAGCCCTGGGCAGGTGATGTAACCAAGGAGCTGAATTTCCTCCCAAAACAAGGGAGGTTTGTGGCAAGGAGCCTGGTTTAATTAGGGGTCTGATGGAGAGGAAGGAAGCCATAAGTTACCAGGGCAAGAGCCTAGTGGAGTAAGTGCTGAAATATGCCTGGAGAAGCAGTGCCTGGGAACACAGGTATTTTCTTGCTTCTCCTTTCTTGGCTGAGGCGGGCAGTGGCAGAGTTAGGATAACTGCCGTGCTCCCAGGATGAGGGCAGGAAAGGCAGGATCTTTAGGGTTCCCCTCTTCTTCCTTTCCCTTGGGAGTGCAGCCCCGCTCTAGCAGGGACTGTGCTCTACGCTGCACTGCAGTGCCGCACCTTGAGCTCCTTGGAGCGCTCCGTGCTGTCCTGCACAGCCCGGCTCTGCTCCAGCGGCGGACGGAGATTCGCCGTTATCGCTTTCTCCTGCTTGTCCAGGTCACTATTCACTTTCTCCAGCCCTGCCAGAAGCTGACGGCCCTGAATTGATGCCGCATCTGGACAAAGAGAAGGAACCAGGTTAGAATGGGAGAGAAGCTGGGGCTACCTTTTGCCCTGATGCTGAGGAGTAGCCAGAGAGCAGCATCCGCTTCCATTCCCCGAGCCCAGCCCATGCTGATCCACTGCGCCTCCGGAGCCATCCCCGTTCTCCCTGGGACCATGGCTAGGCTGGAAGCTGCCAGCGACTGCCCCCGCTGCAAGTGTTCAACAGCCCAACTCTGCGGGCGGGGAGGATGGAGCAGCTGCAGGTAGGGGCCAAAGGCAGTGCTCTGTGTGTGTGCTATGGTCCCCTTCCTTGCAGGGTGGCAGGGGGCTACAGGCAGAAGCCTGAGGACATAGATACAGGCTCATACCCAACTCTGCGGCAGAAGCTGCCCTGCCAGAGCCTCACCTCCAATGCTGTCTGCCTTCAGCCCCTCGTAGCGCTGCTGGAGGACGTTCTTGCAGCTGGTTGTCTTCTCCTTCACATGCACATACTGGTTGGCAATGCTGCAAAGCAGGACAGCAAGGATGAAAGGCTAAGCTGTGGCCCTTGGGCCCTCTATCCCACTGCCACCTGTATGGGGATCTGCTCTAGGAATGAGGAGCAGCTCCAGAGGAACTGGGCCTCCCGCTGCAGCCATGAGATGAGTCGAAGAGGGGCCTAACTGGGGTCAGGATGCTGGGCCTGCGCGCCATATGGGCAAAGGGGCAGTGTCTTCACGTGAGGGGTGCTTGAGAGCAGGACAGGCAGCCCAGGCTCTGCTTGGGACCCCTCTAACAAACACCCCCGGGCAGAGAGGCAGGCAGGGCCTCTCCATCCCTAACTGTGCTTCCTTGCTCAGTGCCAGGCCCGGGGCTGGCGGGATCAGCGATGCTCCCCAGGGCTCACAAAGGCTACGGCGGCAGCAGGAGGGCCCGGCATGGCCCCGCTGCAGCACCTACGTGTCAGCAAGCGCTACCGCCTTGGGGTCAGCGGGCGGGATCATGAAGCAGACTCCCGGGGCGCTGATTGTGTGTCCCGCGCTGTCTGTCACGTCCCAAGTGTCCCCACTGTTCTTCTGCAGGGTGTAGCGGCCTCCACGGCTTATCTGGCCCTGGGGAACAGACACCAGTTATTGCAGCAGGTCAGGAGAGCTGCGTCCCGCTCTGCTCCACACGGACAGCCCTGGGCCAACGCTACAGTCCCTGCTCTTGGCACCTTCTCAAACTTCCAAGTATCTGCAACTTGCAGAAACCTTCTGTGCCAGCTGTTCCCTTAGCCCCCCAGGGATGAAGCTCCTCTTGTCACAGCTACCGCAAGCAGTTCCCACTAGGGCAGAGACAAGGAGGCGTCTCCGCGTCTGTGGGTTTCCTCTCCTAAGAAACAGCTGACTCAGCCAGAGCTGCTCTCCCCTCCCCGGGTCCCTGCTCTTCCCAGGTTGTCTCTCAGCTTTGCTGCCACGTACTTCATTCAGCCATGTAATCCTGTACAAACGTGATACTGAACCACTGCTGTGACAGCGCGGGCGAGAGGGATGCAAATGTGTCTGCTGGGACAACAGTGCTGTTGGTGGCTTTAGTATCTCTGGCCAGAAACATGCCTGGACATTGCTAGCATGCCAGCCCCAGTTGCAGGAGGTGTGGGAATGTGACAGAACTGGGCTGTCGTAATTCCGACATGGGTGTGATAGGCACGATGTCTGCAGGAGGAACAGGACTGCACCTCCCTGGACCTGTTCTCAACTGCCCTTCCTAAGCTGCAAGAGCTGCTTTCACATCGCTGCTGAGAGAGACGTGGCTGCTTGGACGCTGGCAGGACCTCCCGTTGACCGGCTTTCTCGTCCGTTCCTACTGTGCTCAACCAGGCTGTGGCAGCAGGGCCCTCCGGGGAGAAGGGGACTCTACCTGCTCGCCCTCATACTCGCAGAGAGCCTCCACGGGCAGGGGCTGCGGCGGGGCCTCCCGCCGGTACCGCAGCGGGAGGATGTGCTGGCTGCGCTCCTGCAGGGACCTCACCACGGCGTCGTACTTGTCCAAGGCCTTCTCCTGGTCCTAGCGCAGGGGGACAACCAAACACAGTGTAAGGGTGTGGGAAGAACGAAGCAGAGGGCTGCAGAGCTCCTGGGCTTTCCCAGCTGCCGAGAGCCTGGGGAAGAGCTTGCACCAGTGCTGCTGGAACAACCACCTCAGAAAGGTCTCCTGGGTCCCACCATCCTGCTGTGCTCTTGCACTGAGCCCTCTCCCCTGCTCTTCTGCCTCTGCAACCAGACTGGGATTCGGGACTTCGGAATGACGACCCATGGTGATTTTGCATTGCTGCAGAGCTAGGCCTGGGCGGAGCTCATGCCTTGACCCTACAGGCAGCAGTCGGTGTTTCCTGCTCTACAACCTGCATCTGTGCAGCTGCGTATTGCTGTAATAATGCTGAGAGCTCTTGGCTCGGGAGCCTCTTCCAGCAGCTCTCGATCCGCTGCTCTGCCTCTACATGGGCCCGTGGTATCCCCCTGGGTTTTTCTGAGATGGAGCACACACGAGGAAAGGGATGGCTCTTGGAAGAGCTCTCAGCTGTCCCAGAGATGTGGGGCCTGCTGGGACATGCCTGGGCCGCGCCGCACAGCCCTTCCCAAGTGGGCGCTCGCGCCGCCAGCTCGGCTCGCTGCAGCACAGCGAGTTCCACAACCTCCTCTGGCAGCAGGTCTAATTATGCTCCCACCCCTTGCGAGCACTAACTGAATGAGAGAACAAATAAAAACCAGCTCAGTGAGCAATTACGTTGCCATGGGAGAGGCAATCTCTAGCTGGAGGGGAAGGAAGAGTCAGGGGAAGGCCGGGCGCAGGGAGGCATCAGTGTGGGGCCCTGCTGTAGCCATGCTGAGAGCCAACCTGAGCTCCCCCCACGGCCTGGGATGGGCCTTCTGTGGGTGCTGTGAGAACCCTGGGGTGCCCCACTGCTACCACCCTGCTGGCTTCCCCTGATGGGCCTGGCTGCATCCCTACTCACATCCAGCTCCCGGAGGAGAGACTCCAGCTGATATCTATCCTTGAACTCTGGGCTGAATTTTTGGTCCAAGTCTGTATCTACCCTCTTCAAGAGCTCCTGGGAATCCTTGATGTCTTTCTGGAACTGCAAAAAAGTAAAATCTCTTGTGAGTGAAGGCCCTGCTGAAAAATGGACCAGGTTCTATGGCCCAGCATCATCCCCGTCCTCACACTACCCCAAGCAGAGAGAGCTAATGGGAGAGATGACAGAGATGTGAAAACTCAGAAATGCAGGGAGAAGGAGAATGAGGAATCACTGCTTGCCATGTTCACAGCCCCATAGCTAAGGCAAAGATGACCAGTGAAATGGGGGGCAGGTTATTGCATGCTCCCTTCCTGCAATGTTGCTAAACCCTGCTTCTGACCCATCCTCCCCGCCTTTAATTCTGTCTCACTAGAACAATGTCATGACCAGGACGCCTTTCTGCATTGTGCAGAGCTGAGCCCTTCCACACACCAACCATCCCATGGGGCAGTTATTCTAGCAGCTACTAAAGAGGCACCTACAAAAGGCACGGCCTGGGCTGGGCGCTACAGCTCAACTTTGGCAAAAGATTCATCAGGTCCTGAACACACCCAGGTTGTGGGAGAGGAATCCTGCCCAACCTGCTCTCCTGCAGAGCCTCCCCGGGTGTCAGATGCAATTTATCAAGCAGACATCTGTCTGCAGAGCTCAGCTGGAGCGCTGAGCCCTTCGCAGGGCTCCCT
Source organism: Tinamus guttatus (assembly GCF_059628265.1). NCBI lineage: Eukaryota > Metazoa > Chordata > Aves > Tinamiformes > Tinamidae > Tinamus > Tinamus guttatus. Next base: position 3,545,458 of record NW_028288706.1, on the reverse strand, counting down.
GTGCAAACGCAGCCGTGTGCTTTGCGCAGGTTGAATTCCCTCCTCAGACCTGTTCTACTGCCCTGAGGAACATGCAAGGCTGCCCCACGGCCTGGCTTGGGGTAAGGTAGCACAAGGCTGCTAGAGCCTTGCTGTAAGCCCAGACAGAGGGAAATTCCTCTGCCATGCTGCATGCAGAGGGGCTGACACTGGGCAGTGACTCTTGGACCTTGGCAACAGCACTGGAGACTTTCTGGAAGTTTTGCTTCCAGAACCAAATTATTGCGCTCAGGGTTTCAGCAATTATGACTTGCATTATATCAGGTCAAGGCTGAGGACCTAGTAATTCCCCTAGCTTAAAAGCTCCTTAGACTAAAGGACTAAATCTCTTCTGTCCTGTTTCCAGGGTGCTGGGGTTTGCTCACGTGTTAGCATCACTCGTGGCCCAGCATCCACCCTCTGGGCTGCACGGAGCAGATATCCATGCCTTGCTAGCCCCAAGGATTGGTACCTTGTGGAAGTCCTCCATGAACTTCAGATGGCTCTCCTCGCAGATGAGGAAGTTGAGGTACTCCTTCCAGTCTGCGTGGACGGCCTCGATGTGAGCCTGTAACAAAACCCATTTCCATTTTGAACAACCAAATCCTTGGCTGCCTATGAAACAAGCCAGGAGCTCTTGTTAGAGCTGGCATGGGGATGCAACAGAGCTGGCCCAAAACTGGGATGCTTTGAGGGCACTGTGGGGATGGTGGAAGACAGCGGCAAATTCTGTGACAGCATGTCCATTTTCCCATCAAACGTGGAATGTGATAATGTAATTTATCCTTTGTGGAGAGGTCCAGGATAACCACCACAGGAATAATGACAGTGGTGATTATAAGAGCTACTTAGGTTTATCTCTGCTTCTTTGATTCTGTTTATATGCTTGCGAGCAAAGGATGCTCTTCCCATTTGGCATCCCAGGAAGTAATTAATGTGTTGCAATATCATGAGGCCCCATGTGGGATGATGTCTACGCACGTCCCCTCGGAGCAGGCGGAGAAGCCAGAGCTCACCTCGATGGCGTTCTTCCCAGGGTGATTCTGGGCAAGCAGCTCATCTCCATCTGCGTGCAGCTTGTTGATGGCCTCCTCTTTCTCTTCTAGTTTCCGGTGGATGAAGTTCTGTGATGAGAGAGGACCTTGGCTTAGTCCAGTGTTGTAGCTACTTCAGTCTAAAAGGGTATGAAGAGCTCCACAAGACTGGTGGCCTACTGTTCCCCAGCTTGCAGATCTCTGGGTTTGATTATTACCAAGCTAATGCTGAGCTAAGGAAAGAGAGAACTAGGAACCTGATGACTCTCCTCTTTGCTTAGGTGCCCAGCACCCTTATTTCTGGCAGGAGGTAAGGATTAACATTGCTCTTCATATTCTATCTGTAAATCTCCAAGTGCTGCCTAATGGAATAGGGAAACTGAGGCACGGGGAAGGGATATTTCCTGCCTCTGTCCAAGCTCCAGGCTGGCTCCGTGCCTGCGTGTTGCTGCGATGCCTGCACCTGGGCAGCTGGCACGAGGACGGGCAGCACACGAGGACGGGCACAAACCTCATATTGGCGGCGCCGGCTCGGGTAGTCCAGGTTGTGGTCGCTCCAGTCATAATGTGTCCTGTCCTTCGCCTGCTGATCCAGCCAGTAGAGCTTGTTTGTGCAGCGCTGCATGTAGTCCTGCAGCGAGTTCAGGTCCTGCTGCCGCTGCTGGGAGCCAGCCTGGCAGGGAAGGGAGAGAGCGCTCAGCCCCACATCCCTTCTCTCCTCCACGGGGCAGAGCCATCAGCCGAGGGTGCTGTGTCCCTGCAGAGGTCCCTTCCCACCCCAGCCTCACCCTGCTGCCTCCCAGCCTTTCTCCAAGGCCCCAGTGGGGGTCTCTTACCAGCAGTTTCTGATATTTGGCTTGGAGGTCACCCGTGAAGTCCTGGTAACAGAAGAAATGCAAGCGTTAAGAGCATGTCCCCAACGAGCAAAAGTCCAAAGCAGCTTGCATGAGGGAGTGGGATGTGGATTTTACAGGATTTTCACCATTGTAAAGCTAGGGTCAGTGTGCCATGCTCTGCTTGGAGCCTAGGAGTGGATCTGGGCACCCACACAAGCCTGCCCAGGCCTTGACAGCTCAGGAGGTGCCTGTGGTCCCACCTGGGCAAGCGGCCTCGTTGCTCTCACTTTGCCAGCAGCACGGGCCTCCTGAGCCCAGGGCTGGCCCCGAGGCACAGGGACAGAGCTCACCTTGCTGCCTTCCTTGGCGATGTGTGGGCCGATGGCCATCACCTCGTTGTGGAAGATGTTGTGCTCTTCTACTTGGCTGTTGACCAGTGGCAGGTCAGTTCCAAAGCCTTTGCCGCTCAGCGTGTCCTGCATCAAGCAAAATTTAGGGTTAATGATGGGAGAAAAGAGGCTCAGCAGATTGGGGCTGGGTGCCATCTGCTGAGCATGCAGCACGTGCCACGGGCAGAGCTCTCCAGTCCCCCAGCTCCTCATGCCTACAGGGAGGTTATGGGGACGATCGAGCCAGGCTCCTTACAGGGCTGCATGACAGCAGCCGTGAGAAGGTACAAGAGACAATGGGCATGACCAAGGCAGGAGATGCAGGCTAGATCTAAGAAAGCCTTTTCGCTCTGGGACAGTTGAGTGTGTTGCCCTGGGAGGGAAGGGACTTGCCTGTGCTCAACAGCAGGGCAGGAGCTGGCCAAGCCCAGGACCCGGAGGGGATGTTCCCACTGAGCCCCAAGTTCCACCAAATCATGAGGTAGGAGACCTGTCTTCTGCTGGGCACTGTGCTGGGCAGGGGTCACTGGTGCCATCCCAGGCCCCCTCGGTACCTGTTTCTCCTCAATCACTGTTGACCAGTTGACCTGGGGCTCGATGTGCTGCTGGGGGAAGCTGTAGATCTGGTCATGTTTCACACGCAGGTTTGCAACTCGTTCCTTCAGCTGCCGGATGCTGCATGAAGGGAGACACGGGTGGATGCAGCACGTGGGGGACAGCCAGCCCTGGCCTAACTTCAGGCTATCCCTGCCAGGGACAGGCAGTGCCCAAGCAGGCTGCCCCAGGAGACCCTGGAATGTAGCCCTGGCAGGCAGGGCAATTCGCTCCACGTTGTGCAACCAAGCTCCTGCACCCTGACCCTCTGCCAAGGGCTGCTCAGCAAAACGTCCTGCTCAGGGCAGGCTGTGGCAGAGCAGAGCAGGACCTGCCTCCCCAGCGGGCACATAGAGCCACGAGGACCATGCGGCCACAGGCAGAGGGCAACTGCCCCTGTCCCCTGCACACACGTGTCCCAGGATGGCTGCAGGTCAGGAGCAGCAGGCAAATCTCCACACTGGGAGGTGAAGGAGCTCCCAGGGCCCTCCCAGGTCCAGACGGAAGCTGAGCAGACCCTGGAGAAGAGGCTTTCACACCCCATGGGACTTTAGGAACCAATTTCCTTCCGTAGTACTCACTCTTCAGCAATCATTTCACCCTGGGGGTGCTTCATGTGCTTGGCAATTGCTGCATCCCCATCCAGCACGTAGAGCAGCTTGTCTGACTCGGTGAGTTTCTGAGCCGTGAGCTCCTTGTACTGAGCCAGCTGGCCGGCCTTGATCTTGTGCAAGTCCTGGGGAGGCAACGAGGAGAGAACTGGGAGTGGAGCAAAGAATTACAAGGAAAAACCTGCAGCACCCACACACTGCAGAGCTGGCCTGGCCCCACGCTGTGCGCAGGGTGAGAGCACACGGCTGAGCCAGGCCCCCCCCAGCTCCTGGAAGCTGGTAAGGTTCCTTGGCTACCTCAGGACAGTCCCATTTTTTACACCTAACATTGTATTTTTCTCCTCATATGTGCTAGCCCTAAGAGCTGCGGTTGGTGAAGGCTCTATTGCCTTCAGCAGCACCAAGGCATCATTTGAGAAAACGAAGCTGTTTCAGGCCCCTTCACCTCCATCCCAGCTGCCTCCTTGCTGCAGATCCCTGCTCTGTGCAGCACTGTCCTGTCCTGCATGGAGACGACTCCCAGGGCCACAACATCTCACACGGACTTCCAGCTTCTCCCTGTATCCCTGAGGGACCTGTGCCTCCCTCTGCTACAGAAGGGCCATCCCAGCCAGGTGCCGCCTCCCGCCAGGGTGAGCACACGGATACGGGCCGGGTGTGAGGAGCAGGGCTGGCTGCTCCTGGGGCTGCAGAGCGATGCAGGACCCCGCGGCGTGTCCGGAGGAGGGCAAGGAGCCCCTCGCGGGCGCGAGCGCGCTGCGTACTCACGCTCTGCATGCGGGAGTCCGTCTCCACAATGTTTTTCTCCACCTGGTCGGCATTTTTCTGCAGGCGTTCGATGAGCTCGGTCAGCTCTTTGCTGGAGATGCTGGGGAAAAGGAGGGTTGGGGAGAGAGGCCTGTCACACCGGGGAGCGCGCGGAGGGGCCCGTCCCCCGCCGCGTGCGCGGGGCCTGCCAGGCGCTGCAGCTGCGCGTGACTCACTGCTGCCTGCCTGACACTTTCCAAAACACTCGGCCACGCTGCCAGGACGGGGGCGGAGGATGGGGACTTTCTATCTCCCGCACCATGGAAATAGGAGTCCTCATCTTAGCCCACCTGGCCCTCGCTCGGCCTCGATGCGAGCAAGGATGAGAGCTGCTTGCTCCGGCAGAGAGGAGCGCAAACCCCTCTGTCTGCCAGAAAATAGCACCCCAAGCTCCGTGCGTCCAGGCAATAGGACAATCCTGGGCCGCTGCTTCTCCCGGCCCCGGCTGCATCCGTTCCCAGCTGGGCTTGGGGCTCCCGTGCTGCCCTGCATGGCCAGCACTGGCCTGCAGCAGCCCCAGCTCCTTCGAGAGATGGCACCTGCTCTGCAAGGTCGTAGCCATAACTTAAGTCAAATAAAAAGGGAACAAGACAGCACCCATTCTTCCTACTCTCAGGCAGCCTGTCTCTTCCTAGGCGACAGTTCTCATCCCCTCGTATGCATGGCTGGGATGATGGTGCTGTTCAAGCCCCTCTCCATGCATGAAGCAGCACTGATGGGCATAAAGAGACCTTCCCTTTGCTCCGTGCTAGTGGGAGATTGCTTGGGGTCAGCCAGATAGGCACAGTCCTATTGTGGAGTGATACAGCAGCCTGAGCTAGAGCAAATTCCTCCACGAGTGCACAAAACAACCCGTGACAGCTTCTGCATAGCTATGATTATTTTAAACATTTCATCCTCCCTGTTAGCTTTGCTGCAAGGGGAGCAGACGAAGCGCAGTGTGCCAGCTCCATTCCCGAACGACAAGAACATTCCCAGCAATGGGCCGGGCAGTGTCCACATCTCTCCGGCCGTGTAGGCTCGACACAGAAACCACTTTGCGCAGAGATGAATCACAGCAGCTCTCCCAGCAGCAACACCTCTGCACAGCAGCTCCGAGCAGGAAACGCAGGACGCGACGCCCACCCGCAGCTCCCCGGGTAGCTCCTCCAGAAAGGTGTAATTAGCTGTTCTGGCACTCGCCCAGGCCACCAGCTGCTTTTGAAAGGCCATGGGCTCCTGAATGGTCCCAGCAACTTCACAGAGCCAAATCTGTGCCAGACAGCCGGGAAGGCTGGGGTTCGTGGCCCGTCTGTGATTCCCGTTTTCCATGTGGGCTTAAGCCATCTTTTAAGTGCTGGCTAGCTCCAATTTCAACCATCTATAGAGTGGGGATAATAAGCCTTAATGACTTTGTTATGTGGTGGTAGAATTAATTTTTATATGGTGCTTAAAAACGTTAATTGTTTTTATAGCTGCCAGTAGACAAGACGTGTATCGCCTGCAAACGCCGGCTCCCCGGAAAGCTGAGGGGCAGCGAGACGGGCTGGGGTCTGCCCAGAGCAGCTGCCCGGAGGAGCGGCCGCATCCAGCCTGGCTCCCTCGCAGCACGGAGGGCGCCTGGGGCTGCCCCGCATCCCTGCACTGACAACCCCATGTTGGCAGCTCCTCCAGTGCCATCCTGAGCCCGGCAGCAGGTGAATCCCTCATGGAGCAGGATCCCAACACATAAAGCTTGGTCGAGGAAGTGGAGCGTGACCCGTGTCCTCCCTTCTTGCACAGAGAGGTGCCGAAAGCTGGGAATGAACCTGTCAGATGGCAGTGGTCACGGCAGTCCTCTAGGCCAGCATCTTCCCGAGCGCGCGCCCTGCTCAACCCTCAGCAGAGTAGGAGCAGAGGTGGCTGTGGCGGCTCCCGTGCAGCACGGAGCCTCCAGCAGCAGCATTCCCACCCTTTCAGCATGGACACTGCTGGGAAGAGGCAGCCTCCCTTCCTGGCACCGCTGCTGCTCCTGCCAGCTCCGTGCGGGCATCTCCTGCAGGCCAACGGGAACAAACCCAGCCCATGCCTGCTGCTCCAAGCTGGAGCTCGCTGCACGAGTCTGTCGCTTCTGCTCGGCCCAGCTGTGGCCTGGGCAGGATTTACGGTGTTTTTATAGAGGCTGCATCACCAGAATGTCCCTCTGCGTGCCTGGTGGTTGGTGTCTGCTACCACTCTGAGTGCTGCTTGGCACCTTCTGATCAACAACAACAAAAGCACTTCCAGAACTGCAGGCCTCTTGCATCAGCAGAAACGAAAGCAATTCCAGAGCAGAGGAAAAGCACGTGCTTGGCTCTCCGGGAGGCAAAGGCCGCTCTTCCCCGTAAGCCGGCCCAGAGCAAGGTCTGCAGCAAAGCTCCCCATGCAGCCAGCCCGCGGGCAAGGCGGCAGCGACCTGCACGCAACTGCTGCAGCTGGATGTGCGCAGAGCCGCGACGCGCCGGGAGCTGTGTGCGATCTGCTAAGGTGAGGGCAGCTTTCCATGGGTAAACAATCACATTTGGAGCGTGTAGGTGTGCACTGGGAGTGCACTTGCCTGAGTCCTGCTAAAACAGCAGGGGAAAAAGCTATTGAAAATTGATTTTAGAGTTTCTTCTAATCCACTCTCAGTAAGCTCCAGTTTACATTCAAATAGGTGGAGGATTATGAGGCCCCATGGTCCTAGTAAGGCAGAGCAGTGCTCTCCCTGAGCAAATCCAAGCAGCCCAGTTTAACTGGATGTATGGGGCACTCAAAAAGCAACTGAGGGTGGAGATTAGATGGTTCCTTCATTGCACTGGGCTCCTGTCCACGGACGGCAGCCAGTCTGCCTTTCAAATGACTCTTTGGGAGCAGTGCTGGAAGCCCTGGGGAAACACTGGGGCTAAGGATGGGCTCCAGCTGCTGCTGCTAAGGGCATCGGTCATATCATTGACACCCTCTCAATAAGGGGACCCTCTTGTTCTATGCCAAGAGCTACAAGGACGGGACCTGATCGTCCCATGTAAAATGGCAAATGAAATCAGTGGAGTGAAAGTGTTGGGAAGCCAGATGACTAAAAAGACATTATATGCTCGTGTGTGCATTCCTGTGTGGCCACATGATGGTTATTGCTCACAGATGTGTGAGTCACAGATGAGAGCTGGCCCCGCGCTGCTGCATCGCCAGCCAGGCAACAAGGCCAAGAAATCCTCCCGGCCACAGAGGGGCATTTCTCACCTCTCACTCGTGAACTGGAGGCCAAACTACACTTTGAGGGTGGGACAAGCTCCTTTTCCAGATGTAGTTTGGAATTTAAAGCATTAAGCTGAACTGGCACTGACCAGGGGCTCAGGAAAAGCTGGTAGGGCTTGCCACTTGCCTGTATTTGCAGCTTGGTCTCTGCGTCTTCTAACAAGCCCAGGGATGAATCCTCATGATTTAATTGGATCTGTGGCGGATTTTCTTTTTCTTTTTTTTTTTTAACTGCAACAAAGAAGCTTCAAAAATGTATGGGGGAAATAAAATGAAGCAAGGACACAACCGGGACTCATGCCCTGCATCTCCTGCATGGCTTTCGGCACCACTGCGGCCGAGCTGCTCTTGCAAGAGCCCCGTGCTCACTCCGAGAAACACGTCTCATCTGCCAAAACTGATCCCCGGTGCCGGGAAGGGGAAATCCTGCAACACCCAGGCCGTGACCCTCAGCTCAGGTATGGGCTTTGCCAGGAGTTTCCTGCCTGGAAACGGGATTTCCTCACTGCATCCGAGAGGAGCGTGGCAGCAGTGTGGAAGCTGCGGCGCCTGCGGGAGCGCTGCGGGAGCCGGCGGAGCGAGGGCAGCGCGGACGCTGCGCAGAGCACGCGCAGACCCGCTCCGTGGCAGCCCCACATCGCTCTGCTCTTCGTGCCCTGCCGCACGCCACGGGAGACGTTGCCGGCTCCACCTCTGCAGCTACACGAGGGACCAGATCTTGGGCACTAGCAGAACTGTGGCTGCCACCAGCTGAGGTCTGCGGTCAAGAAGACCTAATCAAGACCTCCCGGGTAACCTGGCTCCCTCTTCGTGCCCAGTGTTGCAAGGACCACATGGTGGGACAGCAATGGCAAAGGCTCCTGCCTGCTCCAGCTCAACCCCTGCTGTCACTCCAGTTGTCTCAAGATTTCTGATTATTCCTATGCCACCTAATCCACAAGTGTAACCAGGACAGTAACAATCTGAGAAGATACAAACTATGTTGGAAAACAGCATTACTTCTATTTCAGAGATGGTTTGAGTAGCCTTAGCTTTGCCTCACTGGTGGGTGAAGGACTTGGGATTATTCACATGGGGAAGGGAATGGTTTTATTCTGGTTTCTCCCAGTTGAGGGGCTGGGGAGGAGGCTCTGTGGTAGACCAGCGGAGATGAAAGCTTTGGAGTCACTGCGTTGCTCTTCAGAAATAGGAAATTTCTTATTTAGCGGGATTGAGGTAATTCCAGCTTCGCTGAAAGTTGCCTATTTCTTTTCAGAGCATCCAACTGAACGAATGCTGCCCATCACCCGGGAAGAGGTCCAGAGATCTCACCAATTCTATCTGGATGTGTGAGCAGTGCAGACTGCCTTGGATCATCAATAGAACAAGGAAAATACCCTTTCCTCCCCATTTCACTTCCCCTTCTCTGGAGATTAACATGGAGATTAACATGGACTGCAGCAACGTGGTTGTGTTTCAGGTACTTTTTCTCACTTCTTCAAGTATCCCAATCCACTTTTCAGGGTGCTGTTACATCTTGTTCCTTTGAGAGATTCATGATGGACAGACTAGGTGATGACTTCTGTAATATAAAAACTTTGCTGCTAAACCTGGACTTTTCTCCAGGTCTGACTGCACTGAGGAGAACTGATTTCTACCCATAAGCTTCTAGCCCAGATCATCAGTCCCCTCTAGAGCAGCAGTCTTCTTGCCAACACTGTAGTATCTCGCTGCCAGTCAGCATGGCAAGCCATGCATTTTTCATGCAATTTCATGCCAATTGCATGAAGTGCAATTTGACTGCTCACCCTGTGGTCTTGTAAACAGCACTGATTCCTAGCGGCTTTGAGAGGGCACGGTGTTTGCTTGGCAAACATTCCCAGGTGATGGACTGAGCTGCTCCCGAGCAAAAGACGCGGCACAAACACCGGGTTCTGTGTTTTGTACCTCTCTTCCCTTGCAATGATGAGATCCTTAGTATTTTTTTAATCTCTTCCTCATAGGTTGCGCCCTCGCTGATAAGAACACTTTTTGGAGCTCACTTCCTTGGTTGTGACAGAGGCCTGAAGGCCACAGTAAGCATTTCTGGAATGTTTGTATGTTCACACCCTGGCTTTACACTTGCTGGCAGGTGGTAGGAAATCCCTTCAGGGGCTTTGACTCCTCTGATTGTTTCCTTTTTCAATCAAGGGGGATATTTCACTAATATCTTAAATGAGGGTGCTGAAATAGGTGCTCCTGGAATTCTGACTGCTCCAGCTGGATGAAGTCCCTGTGCCAGCTCCCACTCGCACTGACAGCTTGTCTGCACCTCAGATGATACTATTTTGCTGAGGAGATACAGCAGTTTTATGGAAATGACTCCGTATTGCTCCTTCCTGCAGCTCGGCTGTAACCCTGGCATTCCTGATGGCTCTGGGATTGCTGCTGAAGCCCAGTGGGCACCTGCCTGTGAGACACCAAAGAGAAGCTCTTCATCAGGACAAGCGACCAGCTTCAGAAGAGGGTCTCTGTGCTCCTCAGTCAGAAAAAAAAAGGCCACAACAGAGGAGTAACTACCTTTTGAAACACCCCGAGCTTCAAATGCCAGTGCACAATATTCCCTTGTTAGCTCCCCTGAGTTACAACTCTGAGCAGTGACACTGCGGCGGCGCAGGGGACAGAAGGGCTGGGCTTACAGCCTGTGCAATTCAGGTTTGGTGGAGATTAAGATCTGGCTCAAAACTTTGGAGAAGGGTGCCGTCAAGCTGCACACACCAGGGCGTAGCTGGACAGCTGGATTACTATGCTCAGGCCAGCTTGTTTCAATTATATTTATCTTCCCTCGTATTAATGGTGATACATTATTGTAATGTGCATGGAAATTAAAGCAAAAACAGGCCAGGTGATGGTGAGGATTGCTCCACTATAAATACAGAGCAACTCCCCTGACTCACTTGTTGTTTATTCATTACTGCTGACTCTATTCCTGCAAAACAGCCTCTAGAAATCAGTGTCAGCCAGAGCCATTGCAGGATGTTCCCAGCTTGGATCCAAGGTGCATAAATTGCCTTTTTGATAGGGAAGTGGCTGAGCCACACTGACAGGGTACCAGCTCTCCAGGCACCGTTAAGGGTCTGCAGGGCTGGGAGCTTCCTGAGCCCAGGGGGAGCCGGGGAGAGGGCTGAACTTCACAAACATTTTGGCAATGACTTCTGACTAGGCTCTGGTCCTTATTTTCTAACTCTGGAGCCTGGACTAAGAAAAGGAGAAAAACAACCTCATGTTTTCTCAATGCAACTAGTGTTTGGTAAAGATGAGGGAGAGGAGCTAGATACTGTTCAGCTGCTGCTCACATACTGCGTACGGGCTGAGAAGCCTGTGAGATTTCCCCTTCCCTCCTAGACCGCTCCACTCTCCCTGGTTGAGCACCCGGCTCTCCTGAACCTCCCTAGTGCTGCCTGCCTGCACTAAGGCTCTTTCTAAAAATGATGTCCGAATACCATGGTTGTCATTCCCAGATGAATCCTAGCGCTTTGTGCTACCGGGATGTGATGAACAAGAAGAGTACAGAGCGGCCGAGATGAGGAGACAGAAGAAACACCCTCATGGTCTCTGCTCCCCGGCCAGCATGTCGAGGGGCCCGAGCGCTTGTGGCCAGGTCCAGGGCCAGCCAGGATGCCTGTGGAGCTTGAGGACCTGCAGTCCCAGGCCTGAGCTCACCCCTACACCCAACGTCCTGTCCCTCGCTACGCACCATGCACAAGCGACTGGGATCCTTTGCAAGGATCTCACACAATGGCATCCTTGCCTGCTTCCCTCCTTGGCAGAAAGGAGAGCAGGTAGGAATATTGCTGAGGAGCTAAGGAGACAACTGGGCCTAATCTTGCTAATTTGTGCATCAGAAGAAGGAAAAACCCTGGAGAACATTTGTGGCAGAGGATCTGGCACTGAAGTACCTGCTGGCGGTTGGGATGAAGGGGACAACCGGTCCCCAGGGCGCTGTGCTCAGTGCACGGCTGACGAGCTGCAAGGCTCAGCTGGGGCTGCCAAGGACAGACAAGCCGGAGCAGGCCCGAGGCTTGAAGCACCAAGTTGTGCTTCAGTCATCGCCGCTTTGCCGGATCTCATGCCATTTCTGTTCCTTCCAGGCCATTGCCCCGTTAGGACTTCAAAGCGGCGCGACTTCCTCCCTCGCTAGCGCCGGCTGCAGCCTCGTCCCGCCGGCTGGCTCTGCCGCGGGCGCAGGGCCGAGCATCGCAGCCCTGCGCACGGGGCCTCGCTCTCTGCTCGCAGCCAGCTCCACGTCCCACCTCACTGCTGGGGACGTGCACAGCCTGCACACAGGACTGGGGGTGGTGGGGCTTGCTTGAAGCCTGTACCTTTCAAGGCGCTCTGGATTGGAGCCTGAAGGGCTAATTTGGGGTTGGAGACGGGCGTCTGCCTGTACTCTGGGTTCCTGGGCAGATTATAGAGCCTGGCCCAGCCTGCAGAGACTGCAGCTCCTGCCTGCCCTGCTCCAAGCTCCGGGGCTCATGAGTGCGGCCGTGGTCCTGGCGTAGGCGGCCTGGGGTCTGCATGGCAACAGCAATCTGTCCCAGGGCTTCCCACGGGAGCCCCCGAGCCCAAGCCGTGAAGCAGCTCTGGCTCAAAGCACCTCTGGCCTGGGAAGGCCCCTCCTTGGCATCCCCTGACTGCACCAACTGAGACCGTCCCTTTGTACCTGCAGGAAACGTCCCGGCACGACTGATCCCTTGCCAAACCGATGCACAGTTATTTGCTCTGAGGGCTCCAACCCCAGGTACACCCCAAGCCAACACACAGCCCTCCAGCCACCCTCTCCCCACTGCAAAAGTCCCTGCAAGGAGCGGGCTGAGGCTGCGCAGGACCAAGCCCCTGTTCCTGGTTTCCATGGAGGGCAGTTGACTTTAGCAGGGCTGGTTTTAGCTGCGTTGCTCTGTCTTTCCAGCAGCACAGCCGGGCGGGAGCTGGTCCGACTCCAGCAGTGCCCTGAGCGCGGGCTGGGGCGGCGGGAGCTGCTCCACGCACAACCTCCCCCGGCTCCTGAAGCAAGTTGCTGAACCGGTCGGGCCCTGGCTTCCCCATCTCCGCTGCCGGGCTCTTTCGGCAGAGTGGGAGCGTTCCCGAGAGACGCGGATGTTTGTAAACTCCAGCGCAGGAATTAACAAATCGGGTGGAATGAGCACGGCCTTCCCCGCCGCTGCGCGGGGCTGGGCGGCCAGGGCTCCGGGTGCTGCAGGAGGGTGCCCTGCGCCGCCCCGCGCACTGCTGCCTGCACAAGCCACCCGTGAAGAACGCGATTTCCTCCTGCCCTGTGGCCGCGGTGGCGGCACCCGGGGCTTGTCGCCAGCGCCCTGCATCCTCCCGAGCCCCCGTGCACCTGCGCGCAGGGGCCCATCTACTGCCCCCAGCTGTCACCCCAGCCAGGGCATTTCTTACTCCTGATTCTCCTCTGACAGCCCCCAAGTCTAGGACCATAACCTGCTTCCCACATCCCTGTTCGAGGCTGGGATCGCTCCCCCAGCCCTCACTGCCCTCCTGGAGAGACACTAGCACCAGAACCAGTGTGAGGTGGAGAGGGGGCACTGAGCTCCCTTGGATGGAGCCTCAGCCCCCCGGCACCCTCGGACCCCCTCTCCAAGGGCTGGTTTCAGGAAGAGCAGCCTCCCGGCACCCCTCTCCCTGCAGCAGGCAGCAGTGCTGCCGAGCACCACGGGGAAAGAGCCGGAGGTTGGCACAGTGGCACGAGGGAGCCCCATGCACCTGGGTATGCGGCACGAGTCTTGCCGCTGTCACCGGTGGCTGCAGGACCGAGCGCCGCGGAGCCTCCCAGGCCTCCCCAGAAGTGCTGCTTTTCTCCTGCATCGAGCCAAACATTCAACTTCTGTTGCAAGAAGGACCCCTGTGACCCAGGGCAGGGATCTGGCCGCCCTCCAGTTCCCCTCCATGCCACGCGCAGCCTGGCACCGGGACGCTCCTTGTCCACTGGGCATTCCTCCATCTCTTCCCTTTCTGCATCACTCTTTCGGGGGCTTGTTTCGCCCCGCGCTCTCCGCAGCCTGGCACGACGTGTGACCGCCCCAGAGTCCCCCCGCATCAGGAGGAGCGCAGAAAGAGGAGGAAAGTGTCGCGTTGGGTCGCAGGAAGGCAGAGCCCGCGGTGCCCGCGCCGGGCCGGGCCGTGGGGCGCTTCACTCACCTCTTCTTCTGCACCGAGGGGCTGTACTTGCCCCGGTTGCGCTTCCTGAAGAGCGAGTGCATCGCGGCGGCGGCTGCTTCCCCCCGCGGCCGCCGGGAGCCTCTGCGCCGGGAGCCGCGGCGGGGCCGGGCCGAGCCGAGCCGGGCCGGGCCGGGGGGGCGGGGACGGGGCTGGCGGCCGCCGCCCGCTCCTGCGCTGCCCGTGGGGCCGCGATGGGGCCGGCCCGGCCCCGGGGAGGTGCCTGCGCGGCCCCCCCACGGCAGCCCGTGCTCAGATGGGTCTCGGATGTACCGCACCCCTCCCGCGAAAAAAACAGCACAGAGTTCAATAGCAGCGCGTGGAAGAGCAGCGTCCAAATGGGAAAGATGAAAAACAGCCCCCCTACAGGCAGGGCAGCTCCCCGCGAGGAAAATCCTCTGAGATGCGGAGTCCCTGGCAATGGCCACGGCAGAAAATCCCTGGCAGTCCCTGCTGTGACCAGTGGCACCTGGGGGCTCTCCCACAGCCCCAGCTCCGTGGGATGGAGGGCGGCAGGGAGGGAGGCTGCAAAGGAGGAGGCTGCAGGGCTTGCCCGGCTCTCAGCACCACCCGGCATTGCCCCAGCACCCCCTTGGTCGTCCTGTCTGGCAGCCGCGCAGGGCTGTCCCCCTGGACGCCAGGCAGGGCTGTGCCCAGCGGGCAGCCAGGCGCCAGCGGCACCAAGACCCCACACGTGGGTGCTCCCGAGCTCTCGGGCACCGGGGCCGCAGGGAGCCTCGCTTCATCCCTCCTTCATCCCTTCGTCCCTCCGGCCCCACCAAGCAGCCTGCGAGGCTGCTCTGCCAGGCGCTTGGGCCAACCTGCCAGGGGTCACTCCCTGATGCTGCTAGAGCCGGTCCCGGGGCGCAGGGGGCAGCGGGGAGGGCGGGCGCCAGCTCCCCCGGCCACCAGCCGCGAGGTCCCGCACGCCCAGCCCTGCCGCCCAGCCCCACGCAATTAGGAGCAGCTCTGGCCTTTTTATCCAGGGATTTTGTGCCCATCTGGGATTAAACAACTGCATGCATGATTGTCGCTACCTCACCAGCCCCAAATCCTCTGCTGATTTTCATTCTGGGGGCAAGTCAGTGCAGGCTGTGACCTATTGATCCTGATCCCCGGCTCGGGCCGGATTGCCACCTCTTTCGGCGGCGTTTGCAGCACGCAGAGCCCCGAGCCCCGGGCTGGCTCTCACCGAGCGGAGACCTTCCTACGTGCGTGGATTCAGCTGCGGCTGCACGGCGCGGGGAGGCAGCTTCGAGCAGGGCAAGTACGTGTGCGTGGGTGTCGGGGGGCACCTCTTCCACCGCCCCCTTGGGCCGGAGACTGGGCTGGAGCCACGGGGAAGCTCCATGCAGCCCGGGCTGCTTCCCAGCTCCTCCTGGCTCTCCGTCCTTCTCCCACATGCGCTGTGATGTGCTCTGATCCCATGAGTCCCCCTTCACCAGTGAGGGCTGCTGTGCTACCCGCAGCTGTGCTGAGCCCCTCCCGGCTCCGCGGAGCACCAGGGCCTTGGCAGATGGGATTGGGAACTGCGGGATGAGCTGCGGACCCCGTGGGGAGGGGATTGAGCCCTGCAGCTCCAGCCAAGAGGTTGCACCTCTGCAAGGGCAGGAGACCTGCGGGCAGGGACAGTTTCCTGACTGGCAGCCGGCGGCCTTCCCACGTGCTCCTTGCTGGCGCAGGTCCCCAGCATCTGTCTGGTCTGCGCAGGCCCCCGGCGCGGGGTCACCAGTGAGAGCTGGTTCCTCAGGGCATGCTGCAGCGTGCAGGGGGGGACGTGCGTGCCCCCTGTTCCTCTGCACCTCAGCATGGGAAGAGCGGGGTGGGACGGGGTGGGAGCCGCGGAGGCTGGGAGGGAAGCACAGCCCGGAGGTGGAGACGTGGGGAGCCCTGTGCTGGGGCAGGCAGGGGGCAAGGGCAGCAAGGAGTCGCTGGACGACCCTCCAGCACGGGCCTTCCTTGCCACCCTGGAGCCGGAGCCAGGGAGGAGGACGGCGCAGTGGCCGCTGCCTCCCCAGCAGTTGTGCTGCGCGTTTCCTAGGCTCCTGCAGTGCGGCATCTTAAAGCCTCTGACGAGCAGAGATATATTTAGCGCTCTCCCAGATGCCCCGGCCTGCGTCTTAATAGCGAGGTCACCGCGCAGGCCGCTCTGGCCGCTGCGCCGAGCCGGGACGGTGCCGCCAGCGCCCACTGCAGCGCGGCTGCCTCGGTGCCCCAGCCTGGCAGCAACACCAGGGCAGCGGGTGCCGCTTGTGGCCCGAACCGAGGCAGGGAGTGGGCGAGGAGACACCCTCCTTTCATATACCTGGGTGATTTTTTTTATCTGGATTAAAAAAGTGCGGATAGTTTGGCTTATTTTTTATTTGTTCTTGCAGACACTTTTTGCTTTTTGTGCTTTTGCACCCACAGCGAATGGTGGCAGCGTGGCCCGGCCACGGCGCACGGGACAAGGTGGCTCTGCCCGACGCAGAACGGGCCGTGAGCACCATGTCACCTGCAAACCTCCATGCCACCCGCAAACCTCTGTGTCTACTGTGGAATATTTTTTCTTTTCTATTCCCTTCTTTCCTGTTTTATTCGCCTCCTGCGTGACCTCTGTGCCATTAATCCCCCTAATCTCCTGCCAGCTCCGGCGCGGTTCATTTGTGCGTGCGAGAGCCCTGGAGAGCTGCAGAGCTCAAAGCGTGCGGGAAACCCCAGCACGGGGCAAACTTGGCTCGTTGGGGAGCAGCCCAGAGCTTTCACCTCTCACTGGCTCTGCATCTGGGCACCATAAACCCTCCCCTCGCTCAGAGTTCCAGACCCGGAGCAGGATGGGATGGCTGCAGGTTAGAAGCTGGGGCAAACAGGGCCATGGAGGCAAACAGGGCCAGCTCTTGGCAAGCTTTTCTGTGACATTTCCCAGCCGAGAGGGTTTGGGTTTGGGCTGACAGATTCAGCTTGGAATTGGGAGTAGCGGTGAAAAAAATCAGGAAATTTCTTCCAAGAGTGCTTAGTGGGAAAATATTTGGATGAGCCAAAACCTCTTTTGTTTTTTCCTGGGTGGAAATTTTGGACAAGCCTGGGTGGCGGGGGAGGCTGAGCTAATCCCTGTCCTGCTGGGTAAGGGAGGCAGCCCAGGGTGGGCTACGAGGCCAGAATGTCGCCCTGCTTCTCCGAAGCAGCCCCACACGGGCACAGCCTCCTGCGCTCCCTCTGCGACTGGGGATGCTCCTGCTCCTGGCCGGGGGCAGCCCGGCCAACCCGGGTTTGGAGCATCAGGGACGTATCCAGCTGCAAAAAAAGGGGAACATAAAGTTCACTCGTTCCTCCGGAGGTGAGCAGCAGCCTTCACCCGGCCGAGCCCTGGCACGGTGCCGCTGCGCGGTAGAGCCTGGCCGAGGTGGAGAAGTGGCTGCTGCCAGCCCAAGTGTCATCAACAGAGTTAAATATTGTACAAACACTAAGCGAAAGCGAGTGCTATCAGCCAAGCCAAACAAAGGCGGCTCGCTGGCATGGAGGAGGCCAGCGGCGTGACTCATTTGGCATGAAAATGTGTCACGGCACAGATTAAGCACCCCTCTTCCTCCCCGTCCCAGGGTGGCGAGCGTGGTGGTGCCAGGGCTGCCAGGACAGCAGAGCCGCCGTCTGTGTCTCCCTGCTCCCGTGCACCTCTGGGGGCTTTTCCTCGGCTGTGTCTTTGGCACTCAAGGGTGTTGTGTGCTTCCCTGAATCTGGAAGAGGCACCGGTGTCCAGCCAGTGCCTGGGTTTAACCCCGGTCACGGCCAGGTCCCTGGAGCCCCGACCTGGTGGCAGGGCTGGGAGAGCCCCATCCCCAGGGGTAAGGAGCTCCAATTTGTATCTCAGGAACACAGGGATCAAAGAGGAGCTCATTTCTGCAGCTTTCCCAGGTGTCCAGGGCTGCAGGGTGATGCTCTGGGACAGACATCCCAACGGGGCATCTGGGGCCACAGGGCTAAGCCGTGTCTGGGGCCAGCTGGGGTGGCCAGCGGCCACGAGGTGGCTGCGGGTGGCACATGCAGCAAGAGCCTGCGCCATCCTGTCTGAGCTCCAGCAAGACACGGCCTTGCCCTGCCGGGGAGACGTCCCCCACTGTCTCATTTCCAACGTACCTGGACAACTGTTGCATCCCCGAGCGATGCGGCTCGTCAAGGCTCCGAGCCACGTAAGACAGGGCTGATGACATTGAGATGTGGAAACCATGCGGATCTCATTGCGCCTGAAACCATCCCCATGTAGGATGGAGAGGTCCCACTTGAATCCATCCTGGTGGCTCAGTCGGACACACAGGATCAGCCAAGGAAGTGCACCCTCTCCTCTCCGTGATGCACTCGGGCAGCCCGGCCTCGCTGCCCTGCCGGCTGCCCTCGTCAGGGCCCATGGTGCCGAGATGGCCAAGACAGATGCATTTCATAATCCCCAGTGACTTCCCTAATCCGCAGGCTCAGGTCCGGCCTGGCGCGTCGTCCGGGGATGCAGCATCACCAGACGTGCATCAAGCAGTGTGTGGTGCTTGCCTCGTGCCCGGCGCAGAGCGTGCCGTGGTCCCACTGGCTGTGCAAAGCCCAGCAGAGACTCCCAGCTCACGCCAATCCCATCCCGTCCTGTCCCTGACCCACACGCAGCTAGGGAGGCTCCCAGCGAGGCCAGTGGGCCTGAGCCTCATGCCTTCATTGCAGCAATGGCTGGTGCGGGTTCCCAGCACTCATCCACTCACCCACAGGGCTGCTTGAATGCTTAGACATGAACAGAGAACCCTTCGTGCCACTACAGCATGGAAAGGGCCAGGCGCTGGAGCTCCCAGAGCTTGAGGGGGCCAGTGGAAGGTTCTCCGTGTCCGTAGCCTCAGCTTAGCGCAGATGGCAACGCCTACGGCCACTTTTAATAGCGCGGCTCGTTGAGGCTTCACGAAGGGCCCTGGGCAACCGCTGCAGCACCCAGGAGCCAGCTAGCGGGTGACCCTCTGGGACCGCTTGTGGGCACGGGGCAGCTTGCCAGAGCCGGGACAGGCACCACGAGCGGAGCCAGGCTCCAGAGCCCCGGCGGGTGTGAGCGGCACTGCGGGAGGCCGCAGAACTGCCAGTTAGGATTAGAGCAAGCAGAGAACATAGAATCATAGAATCATAGAATCATAGAATCATAGAATCATAGAACATCTGCTCGGCGGCGACGCGGCAGGCGCAGGGCTGGCGTGCAGGGGCGCCCGGCCGCTGCGCTGCACTGCGGGGGCAAACTTGGGAGGCCGGGTTAGCGCGGGGGAGCGGGGTCAGGAGACGATCACATGTCTCGGCCGCCGGGGATTAGACGTGTCGCGCTGCGGCTAAAAGACGGGGCGATTACCTGGGCGGGCGCTGTCTGAGGAGAGGGGCCGCGTTGCTGCCGCTGGCCCCCGTGCTGGAGCCATGACTGGGCAGGTGGAAGCCCACGCGGCCCCACGCCGGGGCTGACAGCGGCCTGGATCATGTCCTCCCGCGTGCTGGCCAGCCGGGACCTCGAGCGCTTTGATGGGCTTTCCCTCATCTACTGGTAAGTGGGGCGGCCTGGAGGCCCTGCGAATGGGGCTGGGGTTGGACCGAGCTTGGTCCCCACAGGGGACCCAGGCGTGTTGCAGCGTGCCCCAGGGCCGAGGCTGTCCTGCCGGCAGGACCCAGCTGTGCCCACCGTCCTGCAGGGATCGCAGACGCAGCTGAATGCAAGTGGGGAGATCATTTACAAGCAGCAGCAGCTGGAGGAGGGGGTGGCCTGGGCTCTGGTGGGGGCTGTGGGAGGTGGTGCTGGGCCCCTGTGGTGCCTGCTCGGCTGCAAGCGCTTGGCTGCGGCGCAGGGTGAGCCTGGCGGGGCATGGCGGCCAGTGCTGCCTCCCTCGGGAGCTGGTGTCACCGCGGGCTGGGAAGCGGGTGCTGTGCTGCGTGTGGGGCCCTGCTTTCCTTGGAGCTGGGGCAGTGTGGGAGGTTGCTGGAGAGGCTGTGTCCCTACCCTGTGGTGCCAGTGGTGTGGAGCTGGGGTCCTGCTGGGGGCAGGAGAGCTTGACAGGGTGGCTGCTCGTGTGAGGAGACAATGGCTGCTGCTTTTGTGGGGCTACCACAGGGCTTGATGGTGCCATCTCCCCTGGCCCAGTCCTGCTGCCCCCTTGGGGGTTGTGGGGCAGACAGGTAGGCAGGGCTGGGGTCCGGCACCATCAGTGGGGCTGCTGCTCTTGCCCTGAGCTTCCTGTGCATGAGACGGCCTGACCCTGTCGGGTGCAGGGTCGCTGGTACCACTGTGGTACTGAGGCCATAGGGCCGTGATCCGGGGCAGGCACTGCACCTGTGTCTAGTGGCACTGTGACATCTCTGAGTGTGCTGGGGCTGTGAGCAGGGCTTGGTGCCCCTGTGAGCTCTGCTCTCCCAGGCTCCCAAGGAAATCAGTCACAGGCTATTCCCGTGTGGGAACGTCGCTCACGTGCTGGGTTGGGCTTGCTAGCTCCAAACTGGCTTTGCGCGGCGCGTTGGGCGGCTGGAGGCCGGCAGAGGAGAGGCAGCGCTGCCCCGCGCAGGGCAGGGCCTGCGGCGCCCGGGCCTCGTGTGCGGCGCGTGCCGCCTGTGTGGGGCTGCCACACGGGGATGGTGCGGAGGGCAGCAAGCAGATGGCAGGGGAGATCCCACCTCCCTCTGCCCTCTGATAAATATGGCCCTGATCTGCCACTGATTAAGAGATTATTGTGAATCTGGAATATAAGTTTATATATAAACATGAGTGGGACCTCCCTGGTGCCCTGCCCTGCAGAGGGGACATGGGGCTCTAGCTGTTCATAAGGACCCCTTGTGACTGGGCCACCACATCCCCTTGACTTCCTCAGAGGGTTCCTGGGCCTGACCCATGCCTCTGGACATGTCTCCTGCTCTGCTCCAGTGGCTGTGCGTGAGCTCCGCAAAGCTGGTTTTCGTGCAGGACCCTCACACAGCCCATGGACACGTGCAGGTCCGTTTTGCTGTTGAGGATGCTAGACTGACAGTCCACAGTGATGGCCATGCACTGGGACCCCACAGCATGCCCTGAGCATGCAGGACAGTGCAGTGGGGTCTGCCCACACTACCCCTACCTGTGGGCTCCTCGGCACATGTGATCTGGCTGCTCATGGCACAGAGCTTCCCCCTCTTCCACTTCCTATTGCTGCTATTGCTTTTATAGTTTGCATCAATATTTATGCTTTGACATAGGGGCATTTGCATCATGAGGACAGACCAAAGCTCTTCACAGCTCGTGTTCTGAGCAAAATGTTTGCAAAGCTGCAGTCTGTGTGCACAGATGGAAAGGCCCAGTGAGCTGGTGTTACAGAAACCTGTTCCCAAGGATTTCCTTTCCTCCCCTTTCTTCTCAGTACCTTGCTGTTCTGCTCTGGGCAAGCATCTCTGCAGCCTAGGCTTGTAGCATAGTCTGTGCAAGTGTCTCTTTCCCAAAAGGCCTCACTTTGCACAGCTCTCTGCACCCAGCTATTTCCTGCCTCTTTTTGTCTCTTCCATTTTATTTAGACTTTGGATTCACTGGTATTTGTTTTGGGCTAGTTTCCCGCCTTTGTTCATCTCTCTATATATATTTTTCCTCCGATTAATCTGCTGCTCACCAGAGGCTCTAACAGATGCTATTGGTACCCTGGCCAAGGGAGCTGAGGTCCCTGCCCAGGGCGGGAGGGCACCGGAGCTGTTGGCTCCCTGCACGGGTAGCACCAACCTGCTACTCTTAAGTTATAAGCAGTCAAATCCTATGACTGAGGGATTGAGAAGCGTAGGGAGATTTATAATCCTGTTAACCCTTGGTATGTCTGATTTGCCCACTGAAGAGTAACTGAATGATTTATGCTGGTCACTATTGTTTTTGACTAATATTTAATGGTATTTGTGAATCTCTCTTCTGAACAAATTTGTTATTTGGAGATGTTGCAGAACTTGTGCCATGTGAAAGAGGCTCCTTTGAGTTTTTGGGAGAGATGATGTCTGTGTAAGTGTGTGTGGGATTTCTGAGCGCATGCCCACTCACACCATCTCACAGGACTGCACCCGAACGGACACCCCAGCACCGAATTCCCTACTTGCCCTCATCGGGCACCGCATGTGGCTGTGTCACTGTGCAGTTGGTGATGACCTGCGTGCTGGGAACAAGTCAAGCAGATTAACTGCAATTGAACAAATACTTTGATTCAGTGAGTACTACTGGTGTAAGCGCTCACAAAGCCCAAGTCCTCGTATTTTGAGTTGTAACTAGACAAGAGATTAGCATCAAGAAATCGTTGCAGCTCTGTGTCACCTCAGGCGATGCTCATGGTACAGAGGTTTTAGCTGGTCCTTCATGTCCTGTGGTGGTGGCAGCTCGGAGCAGAGCCTCCCTTGGTGAGAAGGAGAAGTCCTGGAGCAGAGCAAGGCAGTTCCTTGTGTGGTGGTTTCTCGGTTGGCTCCTCACTGAGCAGAGGAGCTGTGGCTTGGCACGCCGCTGCTCTGCAGCCCTCGGGAGTAACTGGCTTGGCTTGTGCAACTGCTGGAAGGAGCAGGTGAAAAACAAGCAAGAAGAGGTCTAGTTGCACTGGATGAGCTGGAAAGAGCATGCATTGGTTCATGTGTGAGGCTTGGCCATGGTTTACGCACAGGTGCTTCAGAGATTCTGCTCCTTTAGAAAGAAAATGTTTCCTTCGTCCTTCCCTTTCCTGAGGTGACAGGACAGTCCCTGGTTAAGCTGCGTGGCATGGAGAGGACTTAGGACAAGCTCAGGACAGTTTGCAGGGGGCTTGAACTCTTCTTTCTCAACAGTCCCTGCTTTTAAGTTGATAATATATTAATTATACTG
Source organism: Tinamus guttatus (assembly GCF_059628265.1). Classification (NCBI taxonomy): domain Eukaryota; kingdom Metazoa; phylum Chordata; class Aves; order Tinamiformes; family Tinamidae; genus Tinamus; species Tinamus guttatus. The sequence goes on along the minus strand of NW_028288706.1, from coordinate 3,522,925 downwards.
ACCCTGCAGAGTCACTGAGCTTCAGACTCTGTTCCAGGAAACCATATTTCCATGAACTGAAGCCCAAATTTGGACTGCAGTGCAAATCCCCAATCCCTGGCTTTCAGCGAAGCAGAGCAACAGATTAGAGACACAAGGAAGAAGCTTCCCTGCGTGTGAAATGCCAGCCATGCTGGGGGTTTCAGTCCTGTTAGAACAGATTGAGCGCGAAAGGAGCTTGTTAGAGCTTTCCAGATTATATTTAGTTTGATTTAATTTTGATCTCAAGTAAATACATCCGGTCGCTCGGGCTGAAACAGATGTTGATAGGTACCGGACTTATAAAACACTTTCCCTACTGGATGCATGGCCTTGACTTTGCCAAAGTGTTTTGGTGAAGTTTTGGACTCAGCTTGACCTTGCTGACACCTGTTTTCTTGATTGCAGTAGCATGAGGTAATTAAAGAAGGTGGGTTCTTTTCTGGAACCAAAGATTTCTGAAGTAGGAAATGAAGCCCTCCAAATCAATGGAGGGAAGCGGAAGGAAGTCTGTCCGCTTTTAAAAGACTCTCAACCTCTCCCCAAGTTTCTTTGGCCTGTAAAATATATGCTATCTTTCTAACAGTCTTGACCAGGAGTGTGAGGGCCTTCTCTCTTCACACTCATTAATTAGTGTGGGATTTCATCCTTCTGAAGGCATCTGGTGCTCTCCTTGGGAAGAGCAAAACCATATGTTGGGACAGCATTAGTAGGAGACTGCTTGTGGGCCTGTGTGCTCTGGTAGGGAAGCACCTCCACAAAATGGTTCCTGTCAGCTGACTTCATGTTTTAGGAAGGATTGATTCCCTTCTGGAAGTGCCTGTCTATATGGGGGTAGAGGTGACTACCTCAGTTTGGAGACCTGCTTTCATACAGCAGAGGTTCACTGAGAAGAATCCCTTGTACTGAAGAAATCCTCTAGCCAAGAAGGATACTGAGAGATGGGGCAAAGTTTAGAGGGCCACAATGGTAACTAAAGAGCTGAAACTCCTGACATGCAGTAAGAAATTGCAACTCCACCTGCTTGTGGCTCAATATAGTGTCTGGTTGGTGCTTGGTCATGATCTAAAAGCACAAGAACAGGGGGCCCTTCCTTCTTGAAGGATGCAGTGGTTTATGTTCAGCCTAGGATTAAAACATCTTGCTTTCTCAGTTGGAAAAGGTAACCACTGCAAAACTTCTAATTTTGACTTTAAAATTGCTCACATCTCAATCATTAGCCTGAAAAGGTGTACTTTGGTTCAGATGTGAATTAGCTCAGTGAATGAGCACCAGCCACTGCATGGGACACAAAGGAGCCACCACCTTAGAGCCCTCTGTGGCTGCAGGAGACAAGGGGGAAGGGCCACCCAGGTGAAGGCAATGAGGGTGATTGAGAAGTGGGTTGTTAGGATGGGGCAGGGAAGCTTTCCCTCTGAGGAAGTTCCTTCCACTTGGTTTGGAAGACTGAGCCCTGCTGCAAGGAAGGGGCTCCATGGTGATGAGAAGGCAGGTGTGAATGAGTGGCCAGGACTTAATTGTCCACCTGGGGAAAGTGTGGATGCATTTGTGATCGTGAAGACTTGGGTGGGAAGCAGTAGCTGCCCTTCTGCAGTCCTCTTCTATCCCCTGGGCTTCCCTGTCCCTAGGAGCATCCCTCTGCTTGCAGAAGAAGGGGTCAGAGGAGCACAGAGGTCTGTAAGGAGATCGGGGAGGAGGAAGGTGCCTGTGGGGAACAGACAGTGATGTGAGGATGCCCAACAGCCTGTCTGGATCCTGAGGACTTGCTCTATTCAAACAGGACATTCCTGTGTGGTCTGTCTGCTGCTCCAGGCATTGCTCCTCTTGCCTCCTGGGTGCTGCTGGTCCCCCCTGGCTGCAGGTGTCTCATCTCCTTGGGACCCTGTGTAGAAGAACTCGAGGCTGAGAGCAGCCTCTGTCTGCTTCTGCCCTGCCCGTTGCTAACTCCAGCGGATGAGAACACTCAAGGAGACACTTGCTCTGAATTGCAACACCTGGGATTTACTTGGCAGTCAGGAGAGCTGCCCTATCTCACAGGTGGGGAGGATGGTGGAGCAGGAACCCAAAGCAGGGCTGCTAAAGCTGCTGGGCGCTTGCTTGGCACCGGTGCTGCAGGAGGCTGCTTGTTGCCTCCTTCTGCGGCTGGTTGTGCTGCTGCCACCCAGGGAAGAGGGGATGTCGGGAGAGGCAGCACAGCAGGTCACTGCCCAGCGCAGCTCCTGTCCTGAGTGTAAAGGTTATTTATTATCTGCACATCCCGGTGTTTTCTGCAGCGCTGTTAGTGGCTGGAGGCGCTTGGTGAGCCGGAGCAGCGCGGGGAAGGCTGCCGTCTCCAGCCCTGCCTTGCCGAGGGGTCAGCTGTGGTGCTGCAGTGCGGCACTGGCTGTGCCTGACACCTCGCTAGCCTGGCGTGCCTGGGTATTCTGTTGTGCTGTAGGTCTTTACACCTCAAAGAAGTGATGGGACACCTGTATCTCGGTGTAGCTGAGAGCCCAGTACCAGCTCTCCCCACGAGGATGTTGTGTGGGCGGATGCGGAGGTGACACTGCAGGGCAAGGCAGCTCTGGAGGTCCAGCTCACACTAGACGGGTGACGGTGTCGGCGCTGCAGCTGCAGTGGGGCGGCAGCAGCCTTGGCGCTCGGCATCGCAGGTCCCGCCACGCTCCTGCGAGGCTCCTTTGCAGAGCCGAGCCTGGAGTGCCAGCCCTGCGCGGGCAGCGTGCCCTGCCACTGCAGCAGGGCCAGCCGCCCCATGGCCGTGGGGCGGCATGAGCGGCAGCAGGGAATGCTGCCACCCAGCCCTCCCTGGGCACAGCGGGAGCCCGTCTGCAGTGGGAGCCTCTGCAGGGGTCACTCCAGGCCCCCAGCTGGTTAAACGCAGGGCTCCTGGCTCAAGGGAAGGGTCATCCCGTGCGATGCCAGGGCTGGTTAATCTGCTCTCGCCCCCGGCGCGGCTGGCGATTAGGGCGAGCGTGATGCAAACGGCGGTAGCTATGGAGACTGGGGGGGCACCCGCGCCGGGGGCTGTTGGGTGCCGCACGGAGCTTCTCTGCGTAGCCTCTGGGGCTTTTGTCTCTTGGTTTGCTCCCTGTCCCATGTGGGAACAGCTCGGTGGGGCCGTGCATGAGCGCCCTGTGATGCGGGTGACCTGCTGCCCCTTTGCGCTCCCTCCCAGGGCTGCCGTGTTCTGGGCTTGCTCGGAGGAACCAGGCACCTCTCCGTGCCCACCAGTAACCCGGGCAGTTGGTTTGTTCCCTGCTTGTCCATGAATGCCCTGGATCTTAGGAGTTCGTTTGCAGCTGCTTCATGGGTGACATTTATGAAAATGGTGCGGGCTACGTTGTGACAACACGAGCATGCGCACTTGCTGCTTCACCTTTGAGTAGGTGGTTTATTTTAAAAAATCAATGCTCTGTAATGGATCCTGGAAACAGCCTGGCTGCATTTTCTGCTCTCAGAGGGGAAGCACACGCCTCTGCAGCCCACACTGGGTTGTTTTGCCATGGAACGAGTGTTGCATGGTGATTGAGTAAGTGCCGGCCCGGGCCGTGGGCCCAGCTGCTCGGGGCACTGCCAGAGCAGTCCCCGCTCCTGCTGGGGTTGGCACAGGCTGGGAGTGGGGCCAAGCTCTGCTGCCGCTTCCCAGAGGGAGCAGCTGCATCCCAGCCTTGTTAGGAATGTGGCATCCCTGGAGCAGGGGACACACTCGGGCCCTGAGGTCAGTGCTGACAAAGGGACCCATCCCCTGGGCAGTCGCAGGTGCTGGGAAAGGGACATGTCCCTGGCATGGGCGGTTGTGTCCTGCTGCCCAGGTGAGTGGCTGGCAGGGGCCAGTGAACCACAAGCTGCCTCTTGGTTTGCTGGCAGGGCCGAAAGCCTCCACGTCCTTGTGGAGACAGCACCTTTCCCCCTCATCTGTTTCATTTTGCCATGTATTTCTGCCAGAGGTGCATCTCTCTACTCTGCTTTTTATCTCCTCATTCTTTCTTTTGCTCCTGTGCGAGTGGTTTTTGTTTGCTTTGTGACTCTTTTATCACAATCTTGTGATTCTCTATTTACGACCTGCTAGTACTGAAAGCAGTGAGTAGCTGCCTGCAAGATCCAAGGAAACATCCATGACATGAAAGTACATCTGAGCACTGCTGCCTTTCCTCTGGCTTTTCTTGCCTCTGTGATCTATCAGTGTGAATCTGTGGGGGTCTTCCGTGTCCAAGTTCATGCTGCCCTTTCCCAGGAAGCAGGGAAGAATGGAGGCAGAAGACAAACAAAGGAAGAAATAAAGAGATTCCTATCCAGAGACAGCCTAAGGACTGCACTACCCATATGTTGCCCCTAGGTATTCCCAGGAAGTTCTTTGACTAATGCTTTTAGAAGAGTAGGATAATAACTTAGCAGGGAATTGCACCATCTGCTCAGAACTTCTTACTAGATAAAAAAGAGATTTCTCATGAATTTTGTTGCATCCCTGCTGTAACTTTATAGATCTTGCAGCTCCTAGCTGTGCTTTCTACAGCAGGAAAGCTAAAATCTCCTGCCCTAGGAAATGAAAGGTAGAGATATTTGAGGCCAGATCTCCCTCAACATAATGCACTTCTTGCCTAGGTGCAGAAAGGATTATGTAATTGCTACTTAAGAAAAAATCCAAAGGGACTTTAAAATTTGAAGTGTGCTGCTGGGAAAACTCGGGGTGGAGAAAGCACAAGAAAGCATCTTTCTCCTGGAGTTTGCAGGCATTCTAAAAGGTACCTAACGCCATGGAAATCCAAGGTTGGAAATGATCAGCTGTTGGAAGTTGAGAGGCTGTGTGCGGCCCGGGGCAAACAGCCCCGCTCTGGCTCAGGAACATGTGCTGTTCTTGCTAAATCAAGGAAACGGGGGAATCTGTTTCCTTTCGGCAGGCAGGCATCTCACTTGAAGCACTGCAGATGTCCCTTTTTGCACTGGTTTCAGACTAGGTGCATCTTCCAAGTAGCCCTGACCTCTGCTAGAGGAGTTGGAATGAGCAGTGGCAAAGGGACTTACGACAGTGTGGAAGACCTAGATGCTTGGGCTAGACAACTTGGCTAGTTCTCTAGGTCTTCCCCATCAATTGGTTCTGAAAGCTGATACATGAAAAGAAATACAGGGGAAAGACTTCCTGGGTTTTAGCCTCAGTGTTGGGGCTGAAACTATGAAGACCAATGGCTCTGTTTGCTTGTATGGCTTTAGCACAACCCGAAGGTCATTCCACCTTAGCAGGCAGCCTGGAAGGAGTGGTTTGGTTAGCAAGAGTGCTCAGAGCACCCCTCAGTTTCAAGTAAAAGTACATTTGCAAGATTTGTAAAAGTATATTTGCAAGATATCAGTCTTGAGCAATGTCTTGCCACACAACTTTTAATTCTCCAGTCTACATCTCTCTTTCCCTGTGTTGATCATGCAGTGATTGCAAGGATTGCAAGACCTGCACCCGCTGTAGGCTGGCTGCTCCCAGCACTGTTTGCTTGTAGTCTGGCAGGAATTGCTAGGGGAGATGTGTATGACAAGAGTACTTCACTGTTCATTGCCCTTGCTGCAGTCATCCTCATCTCTGCTCCTCTTTCTGAAACCTAGAAGCATATGACTCTTCCTCCTGTGATTAGACCATCTTGTCTAAGACGGCAGAGGTCCAAGTTTGATGTTTTGGAGAAGACTCATTGCTTAGCCATGAGCAATGTGGGCTGGGCAGGTAAGTCCAGCCAGACTTTTCAGGTGCTTCTGACAGGAGGCAGGGAAGGTGTGTGCAACATTCTGTTAACTCAACGTAACAGCCTGTTTTACCTTCTTGCTTCCTGGCAGGAAGAGGCAATTCTGCTGATTGGCAGTAGCATGGGGGAAGAGTGCAACTATAACAGACCCAGTCACCGGTATGTAACCTGCTTTCTTTCTGTGCTGCTTCCTGCCACTTGTTTCTTTTCTTAGGTTCATGGTCTTGTACAAAAATGTATTGGAAATGTCTGATTTGTGCTGCATTTTGCTATCAGCATTTTTTTTTGTCCTGTGGTCCTGCTTTTACATAGAAGAAAAATGCTATTTTTTATAAAAAGTGGAAATGCAAGTACAGGTTTACAGTCTGTCCTTCCAGTGATATTAGTTCATACTTAACTCATACTCCTTGCACTCAGCTGTTTATTTAAAAATCTAAAACACCATCAACCCCCAAACCTGAGGCCCTGTCACACATGTCTGCTTGTTGTTAAGCATGAAAAATTTCCCCAACACTTAGAAATAGGGGTGGATGACCCTTTCCTGAATTGCAAGGGAGGGGAATTCTCCTGTTTTCTCCCCATTTGGAGACAGAGTGACCTGATGCCACCAAACTGACCCTTCTGAAGCCCATGTTGGTCAGAGCTTTCCTGTTCTTGCAGAGCTGCCTCCAGCATTTGCACCATCCCTTGACTTCAGCAGAGTTGATTTATCCCAGCTGAGGTTCTGGCCTATGAGTCACAGGGTTCATTTGGTGAATTATTTTCTTAGCAGAGTCTCCAAGGACCTCCCTAGGCTGTATGAAACCAGCCATGTAATGAGTTTTAGTGGTGAGATGGAAAGATTCCCGTATTGTGACTGGCAGGATTACTAGTGTGTTAGAGGATTTCCAGTATGATTGTTAGTGGAACCAGCAGGAGGAGGAAAGGTCTGGGTCTGTTCAAATACCCATTTGCAAATGAGCTGCTAAGCAAGACAGCCTGAGCTGGGCACCATGCTGATTCCTGCTGCTTGAAGGGAATGTTTTTAAGGGAATTGTGTCCTGGTAAGGGCCAGCTCTTTGCAAAGGGAGGTGAGCTAGGAAGAAGCACCTGAACGGGAGGTAAATTAATGGATCTAACTTGCTGCAAGACTTTCTTGGTAGCCTTGATTTGTTAGGTCAAACCCACCAGGCAGCCGGACACTCTGATCCCCTGAAACCCTTGTGAAGGTGGGACCTCAAGCAGCAGGGAAGGAAGAAGTCCTTGCTGCCTTAGTGAGGTTTGTCTGCAGCTTCTCTGTGTCCTGGTTGCCATTTGCAAGATGGGAAGGGAAGCTGCATTTCCATGTAGTGGGGTTGCTGGGAGGGTGGTTGCTCCTGTGAGGCTCTTGGACACCCTGAAGGGAGGGTTTGGACATCCAATAGACTGGGAAGTAGCAAAACACCTCTTGCTTATTCTGATTTATTTCCCAGTCTCTTAAACAAAAGCCTTTATGTGGATATAAGATAATTACTGCAATAAGCAAATATGTATTGTTAGATACCTCTACGTTTGAAGTCTCGTTGGGCATTATTTATCAAGATTTTGATCTTGCAGCTAGATGAATTTTTAGAGAGCTTCGGCAACCAAAAGAGTCTGTTCTGCTTTTTAATATTGCATCAAAATGCACCCAAATGGAAATTGCTTAAAGCAGCAATTAAAAGAAAACCTTTCACACTCTTCGTTGTTTTCTAAGTACCCAGATTTCATGCAGGGCAATTTCATGTGGCCACTGGGAAAATTCCTGCTAATAAAACTAATCGTTCATTAATGGGGAAAGTAATGCCCAATAGCATGCAGTAGAAGCAAATATTTAGCAAAGAGTCTGCAGTTATAAGCAACTGTGTCTGTGTGAAATCACCAGCTGATCTATGCTGATGTACAGCTACTGATGCCGGGCCCGGAGCCTGCACAGAGTGCTGTGAGCAGTGAGAAAAGGACAATATTAACAGTCAGCAGCTTGTTCCAGGCACCTGCAGGGCTGTCCACAAGTGCTGGCAGGGGTAGGGAGAGGCAGGACCTCTGCCCTCCTGTCTCCCCTGCTGTCTCTGGCCCAAGAAAAGCCCCCTTTTTTGTGGGAAACCCTCATCACTCCACAAAGTGCCACAGATCAGTTGTTCCAGGTCTGCCTCTGCTCTCTGTACAACCCTGGATAATCTCATTTTTTTGCCTCAGTTTCCTTGCCCTGTAGAACAGGGGTTGTGCTGCTTCTCTGCCAGGGTCATGTGCTGTGACAGGGGTGGGTGAAGAGGTTGTCTAAGGGCAAGTCCTACTCTGACCTCGGACACTGGAACAGCTGAATTCGCTCTGTGTTAAGGAGGAAATGCTGTGGACTGGAAAAGATGCTAAAAGAAAAAAAAATCCTAAGTGCTACAGTCTGTTATTACTTCCAAAGCTTTACTGCAGATTCTAAGCCTTTGGAGATGGCAGGAGCAAATGTCCTACCCGGAGCGCTGCCTCTTGGCCCCAGAGGGGATGTTCCCGAGGACGAGCAACAGGACGTGTCCAAAGGAGCATCCCGTGGCCGTGCGGCGAGGGTGGCAGCGCCGCGTTCCCGGGAGCCCTCCCTGCTCGCGGGAGGGCACCGCGAGCGGCCGCGTTGGCTTTGTTTGGCTTGCGTAAGCTTTAATCTAAAGTTGGAGATGTTTTTAGCTGATCTGTGTTAATGTTGGGTGGAATTAACATGCATACGGGGAGACCATGTGACCCCCTCCCCTCCCCTCCCCTTTTTTCATCGCTTTAACGGATTCCTGCCAAATCAGAGTGGCTCGAGCGCGGCGGGGCTGGGCTGTCGCCACACGGCTCCCAGCAAGATGCCCGCCGTCTCCATCCTTTACAAGGGAGCCATCATCATCAGCAGGTAACGCCGCGGGCGGCGGGGCCGGCGCGCGAGGACGAGGGGAGCAGGTGCGGGACGGCTCTCGCGCCTCGTATCGGCCGCCGCAGCGCAGGCCAGGGCGTCTTCCCGGTGCAAAGCGAGTTTCCTTGGCAAGGGGGTTTTGCTCGGCTGTGCCGGGGTTTCCTCGGGAAGGGGGTTTTCTTTGGCAGGGTTTATTTGCTTGCAGTGGAAAGCTGAGAGAATGAAATGGGAAGGAAGCTTCACTTTTCAGCAGCGCGTGGTGCCTTAACCCTGACCGTGAGATTCCCCTGACTGGGGGCGCGTGCAGGATCCTTTGGTTTTGTGTCTCCTGCCGTGAAGAAAAGGGGTCTGGGTTATTAAGCAGGAATGATGCAGAGATGGGGTTGGTGCTCTGCGTATCGTGCTGTTCTGTTTGATTTATTTGTCTCCTGTGAAGACTTTCTCTTATGTTTCTGGATTCCCCAGGTGAGGTGATGGGTATTTAGGGGACAGTCACTTGTAAGTGAAATTTTCTTGAATGCTCCTTCTTAGGAGCAAACAAGGCTCCTTCTCTGCCCTTTCACCTGTGATCTTGCTCTTGGAGGGTTTTTTTTATCTCTAACTCTTTTATGTTTCTGCCCCAATGCTTGTGCATCTTATTAATGATAAAATTTGATCATATCAAGTAGGCATCGGTTTTACCAAAAGCCATCATAATGTTTCATTTTTTTTAAGTGGCTTGAATTATTTCCTGTTTGCTCCTGATTGATATTTATGCAAAATGCTCTGAAAAGCCTGGACAATTGTTTAATGGGGCTGGGTTGAAGCTTTAGAGAACACAGATTGGTCTGGCTTCCCGGGAATCACTGCCACTGCCATCCTGACAGTGGATAACTTGGCAGCTACTTTATCAGATATTGTGAGCATGAGAAACATTACAGGAACTTTAAGATGCTTTATTTTTAATGAGGAGAGGCAACTTCCTGTCAAATCTGTCTTTTAGACTAGTTTGATATTTGGAAGCCCTTAAGGTGTGCTCTGTTTGAAGAAACGTTCTTTGAAGTTTCTTGTGACCTCTTAGAGTCAGACGACCATGGCGTGGCCCAAGGTGTTCACCCTCGTTAGCTGAGGCTGGTGGAGATTTGGGTTCTGATGTTGATCCAGAAACTCACCTTTGCTCCTGCAAATTAAATATTGCTCAACGGGAGTGTTTGAGGAGAACACTGCTGTGTCTTGTTGCCCGCGTGGCTCTGGTTTGCTCACTGATCCTGCTGGGGTGATCTGACAGGAGGAAGAGAAGCAATGGCTTGAATGAGTGGGTCTTTGTTTCTAAATTAAACTTAAAAAGAAATTAGGGTGACTTTTAGTTAGCAGTAATGTAATCTGCAGCCTCTAATCTCCCTTTCAAAACTCAATAAATAAAGGCAGGAGTTTCTGAAGTCCAGTGCCGGGGCTGTTTGCTTGCGTGAAGCTACTTCCCTTCCAGATGTGTCTCGAAGGGCCTGCCAGGGAAGCTGTCTTGGAAAGCGAGTGATTAATTTTTGCTCCTTTTGTCTGTGCCTGCGTTGCTGGGTGTCCGTGTGCCACTGTTCTGGAAGGTGCTCAGGAAGGCCAGATCCGCCCTCGTTCCCACACAGCCCGAAGAGCTCGAGGCTTCTTTTCCTCAGGATGTGCTGGGAGTTCACTCACTTCTATGAGAGCTAGGGATCATCCAGGATGGGAGTTGAGAGCACCTGGCTGATACGAGTGATACGAGTACCTTGAGTAACACACAGTTTGGGTGACGTGTGACACCTCCTTGGAGCCGTGCCTGCTTTCCCAAAGCTCATGCTGCTGGGTAGGGAGAGACCTAACGGTCAGGATCCCAATTTGGCACAGAGCAAGCTAAGGGTTAAGCTCCTGTTTTACTGGACTTGGCCTGTGGTGAAAAACTTCAGCTCTTAGTCTGATAAGACATAAAGCAAAACTTATTACAGCCTGTTTTTTTTCCAGTTCCCCTGACAGGGAAAGAGATGCAGCAAAATAGGCTGTTTCTCCTTGTCGCGCATTGTGCATGGGATACCAAGCCTTGGAAATGGGCTCTCGCCTGTTTTCTTCATCACAGATTGTGCGTGTTTGTGAAACTGGCTTATTCTTGGAATATTGGTTCGAGCTCTGATCTCATTTACATGGAGCTGGACAGCTGTCCAGCCCCATTAATCCGGGGTAACGGATCACAGACAGGTCCATCAGATTTGCTGGGTGGAGATGATGATGATGTCCATCTCTGCACAGGTTTCTCTGATTTGGGTGAATTTGGGGAGGAAGCTCATGGCAAGGGGCTTGTTTTTAGCCACCATGGACTTGCGTAGGGCTGTGTCCTTCAAAGCCTGGCGAGAAGGTGAGGGAGTCCTTGTGTGCCTGCTTGGTGCACGTGTGCATTCCCTTATTTTAGCCTCTGAAAGATGTCTCTCCTCTCTTGCAGGACGCTCATGGGACCGTATGGAATGGATCGGGTCGTGCATTGCTTTGACTTCTACGACTGTGCAAATGGGCTGGGTGAGTAGTGCCCCTCTATGCGGGGGACATCCTCATGCGCTGGGGGAGCAGGAACAATCCCCCAAATTCCCAGCACCTTTGTTGTGATTTCTTCTCCCTATTTGAAGTCTGACCATTTGCAGAAGTGCTGCTTCTTGTGCCTGCCTGCCGGTCAAGCCTCTGATGTCAACTTGCATGGCAAAGAGGTTAAAGTAAGGTCAAAGTCCTGATTAATTCTATGTTTACTATGAACAGTTGCAGTGCTTAGAGCTGCACAAGACCTCAGTGCAAGATGGCCCTTTCTCTGAGCAGGATTTCTGGGAGCTTGGAGCTTCTTGGAGCTTCTAGGAAAGGTGGAAAAGAACCCACACCTGTGCTGGGCTCTGTCTTCCACCCACTGCCGCGATTGCAGAGCAACAGCGGTTGAGAAGTGCAGCCAGGCTGGCCAATGTGAATACCAATCTGACCTGTCAAAAGCAGCATGGCTGCAAGTAACACTGTGTGACACCAAAGTGACATATGGATGGCACCTGAGCTGACATAGAATGGCATAAAAAAGATGGTCTTATCCATCAGAATGAGAGATTCATAATTTCAGCTTGGAGAAACAAGCTCGCATGTTGGTTAGGGCTTAGGTTTCCTGAGAACTAAGATCATTTGTTAATTATTTACTATGTTTCTAGCTTTGGACTGGGTAACTAGTATTTCTGCTGCAGAAGAATGGTTCAGCAGGATCTCTTCTCCCTGTATTTTACTCATGAGGTATATGGGAGTTCAAAGTAAGTTCTTTGCTCAGTGAATATGGTATTTTGATCTCCAGAGGTAGAGTTGGTTGAGTTGATGGGATTTTAGCTGATGAATTAGATTAGCTTGTTAAAGGAAGAGACCCAAGTCCAACAAAGATGCTGCTGATGCTACAACTTAGAGATGTGCTGGTGATACCTGCCCTGAAGAGTCCCCTTGCTGAGTCCCTATGTTCTTTTTTTCTATCACTCTGTGGCTAGAAGCAGCTAAGGGCTTGGCAAGGTATTGCAACATGCTGTAGTAGGCTGTAATGATACAGCTTTTCTAAGGCCACCATAAGCTTCCTTAGTCCTCTCAGACATGAAACATCCGAAATACGCAGTAGTCTTCCAAGTCATCCTTCTCTGCTTGAAACCTAGCAGAGTAGTCTTTGCAGAAGCTCCATGTCTGCCATAGATTTTTTTAGCTGGAGAAAAGAAGCCTCTGTGAACCTTTGAACCTGTGGCCTTCGTGTTTGCTGCTAGCATCCAGGTCCTGCTGTTATTCCAGCGTAGTTTCTTTAAAGTAGAATCTGTCCACTTCACGCTGGCATGGCAGGTCAGCGTTTGGCCCCAGGTCTGTTACTCTGTGGCTTTAAAGGGAAAGCCACATGTGAACCTCAGCAAAAGTTCAAAGAGGTTGCCTGGCAGCTCCTAAAACCTGAACTTTGAATTAAAGAAAAGCCATCAAAGGGAAGTGTTGATTAAGAAGTATTTCGCAGAAACCCCGAGATCCCATTATCTTGACCTTCATCTTCTTAGGACAGAGCAGTGAGTGATTCACCTGCAATCTGTCCCTTTGTCCAGACAGAAGAACCTGGCAGGGACTGTAAGATCAACAGAGGGATTAAGGGAAATGTAATTGAACATTGCTAGCTTAGACTTTGCAGAGCAGGAGTCCTCTCCACGGTGTGCGCTGAGAGGAGCGAGGCACAGCCGCGTGCAACCAGCACAGGGACACGCAGCAGGTCAGAGCTGCTCTCCCTTGAGCACAAGCCAAGCATCAGCTCTTCTGTAGCGCTTTACTGAGAGAAGAGCCCCCAAAGGTGGGTGGCCACCGTGGTTTTCAGTTTGCAGGGCGAAGATGGCTCCAAAATGCAAGTATGCCCTGTACTGGGAGGCAGAGCTGAGGCCAGGAGGCTTTTGGATCTTGTGCCTAGTCCCGAGGCCCTGGACCGTGCCACATATCCGTTGCTCGGATGCCAAGCGCCCTCTGAGCCACCGGAGATGATTAGAGTTAGGCTAAACGAGCAGATTAGCTGGAGCACCCCTTGACCTATGGTACACGGAGCTGCATGGCGATCCAAGAGCAGGTGAGATTATAGGCCTGAGAAGTTGAGAACTGTGACACTGGCATTAGTGGGAGCAGGATTAAGTGCACCAGTGCAGCTCAAGAGCCTTAAAGCAATTTAAAGAATCTTTAAGAATTTCATGCAGACTCTGTGTAGGTCCGTCTAAACTACCATCCAACCTGGAATTCCCCTGTAAACTTTATTCTGCAAAAGAGAAGCTCCTGGAGACATCAGCATCAGCTCCAGGACCCTTGCCAGGAAGGAAAGATTAAAGAGAGAGATCCAAAATAGGCTAGATTATCTAGTCCTAAGTATGACTTAATAAGCATTATGGTGGGGCTTTGATGCTGTGATAATTAAAGAGCCGTTATTTACCTAAACTGTGTCCCAAATATAAATTGGGTTGAAATGAGTGTTTATAAAATACAAAAATTCCCATGAATGCTATCGCAAATTCTAAAAGCTCCAAACAAAAACCATAGCAAACCCTTGCAGAGTACACTTGAGCCATGCAGAACTAGTGGGTTTTTTTACTGTTGTAAAATGTTTGAGATTAGAAATCTTGTGGCTTGAGCAAGGCTAGAATTTGATTCAGAATTTGATTTGAATTTGGTGGCACATATAAGAGGACATCCTGTGCATGCACAAGGCCTGGAATTGGATGGCCCCCTCCAACTCTTCCATGTCCAAGCACAGCCTTCCAATGGAGGGAAGGCTGTTTTGGGCGCTGCAAGTCCCTGGCCCTGCTGCCAGGACCGTGTGGGTGGCAGGGGCAGGGAGGCAGAGGGCAGGTTTGTTTTGCCAACAAGGGAGTTCAAAGTCAGTTTTCCCTCCTGTCAAAGTTTGAGTGTGTCTGGGGGTAATGCTGTGAGTAATCACTGATTTTAATAACAAGATCGGATTTTCTACTGACATTGTTGGGGATAAAGGAGGATTTGTAGATACTTCAGCTATATTAAGCCATTATTACAATTGATTTGTGGACACAAAAGGGAAATGAGTCATTATTGCTTTTGATACCTAGACAGAGGAGCCTGCGGAAGCCACCCTCTCTGTCAGAAATAAGGCCTCATTGCATTGGTATGTGATATTATAGTTGCAATTATTTTGAGATGCAAATCTTACATGATGTCTCATGCACTTTATCATTTCTAATTACTTTAGGTACTTTAGGTGCATAGAAAGATGTATAACTTCTTTTTGAGTCATCACATTGGCTTAAATATAGCTTCTAGTGTCCTCCCTACCCTCAGGAAATGCTGTGACTTTGTGAGATCCGTGTATAGAGCTGGAGCATCCCATTGCCAGGAGCTTCCTAAACATGTCCCCAGTCTCAGTGCCCGCTCCACAGGGTTTCCCATCCAGGGCTGTCTTCGTGCCTGGCTTACGTGAGCCCCTTGCCTCTGTTTGGGATGAAAAGCCCCTCACCAGCCACCCCAGCTCCGTCGGGAGTCCACAGGTCCTGCCAAGAACCAGTTCAGCGGATTTACAGCGGGCGATCCTTGGCGATGAGTAGCCTGAGTTTGTTTTAGCTTCTGTCGCTCCTAGGAAGTTTCGGCTGCCCTCCGGGACTGATGGGGTGCAACAGCTCTCAGTGCAATGCGCTGGAGTCCAAAGGCACCCAACCTGCCAGACGGGCCGGGCCAGGCCTGCTCCGCGAAGCTCCAGGTGCTCAGGTGTTCTGGTCCTCCTGGTTCCGACACATCCTGTCTCTGCAGTCACATCACCCAGCCAGTTCTTGCTGTTCTGCATAATGCAATTCCTGTTATTTCTTGAGACTTTTACAGTACCCTTTTTGACTTGAGGGGAAAAAAAAAAGTGATAAGGCATTGAAATGATCTCAGTCCTGTGCCAGATAATCTGCAATGAATTAATTATTGGTGATACTATCAAGCAGCTAATTGACATGTTATTGGATTGGGAATATGCCACTACTAGTGGCTCATCTGTACTCCTGCCTAAGGGCACAGTGCTCCATGTGCTCCATCAGTCCCAGACCAGGGCCTGAGAATTCAATCTGCAAAGGCCCAAAGAGGCCCCTCTGCTGCACTGTGCTTTCCATTTCTGAAGACTGCAGGGGAGAAGAACTGTCTTCAATATTTTGATGGGTCAAACCCAGTCAGGAATGCAGTGCCATCGCTGGGATGGCGTTGGGGTTTTTGTGTTTGCGAGAAGCAGCAATGGATGGGTGTGTATGTGAAAGAAACGAATGATGGCAATGTAGTTCTAATCTGTTTTAATGGGCGTACCTTGAGACACTAACTCTTTCCTTAGAGGTCAGAAGTGTCCCAGGGCAGGTTCAGGTCAGACATCTGAGCACTCCTGAACATCCAGCTGCCCTGTGGTCTTGCTGTAGAATTCACTGTGGTGAGAATGATGTCGCTGAGTCTCTGTGGGGCCTTCAGCAAACACCGTTTCCTCCTCCTCAGCGTGGCACTAGGGTCACCGCCTGTCCCTCCCTGTGTCCTGGGAGGCTGTTTAGTGATTTAAAAGTTCAAAGGAGCTGTCAGGAGAGAAGGTTATGTGGCCTGAAGCGCCAGAAGTGACCCTTCCGTGTGGAGCTGCTCCTCTCCATGCCCCTTGTCCTCAGTGTGCCCTCTCCTCACCGCGTGCTCGCAACAG
Organism: Tinamus guttatus; assembly: GCF_059628265.1. NCBI lineage: Eukaryota > Metazoa > Chordata > Aves > Tinamiformes > Tinamidae > Tinamus > Tinamus guttatus. The sequence goes on along the minus strand of NW_028288706.1, from coordinate 3,507,114 downwards.
CAAAATGTCTGATCAGTGGGTCTCCGGGAAGATTTGTTAATTAAAGCCAGGCTTTTTAATCCTACTGTCCACAGCCCGGATCATGGAAGCAGGATTTAATGAGACCCTGACAAGTAAGTCTCTTCAGCCTTTTCCTGCCAGACAGCTTATGTAATTGTGCCCTGCCACGAGAAGCGAGTGCACTGCAGTCCCCTCGGCTAGGGATGGCCAGAGCTTTGGGTGAACGCGCACTGCTGCTAGCGCCCAGCACGGATGCTGCAGAGCCTGTGCCCACGTTGGACCTGTGCACCCAGCAAGAACCTGCTATATTTACCCATTGTTGTGCTGAGAAGGGCGTCTGGCTGGGGCATTGCACGGACCTACGTGGCTTTGGAGGTGTCGGTGCATCTCGGACACCGCTACTCAAGGGTGGTGTTGCAGAGCCCTGAGTGCCCTGTGGCAACACAGGGGTTCAGACCCCGAGAGCTCCAAGATTGCTGCTTCCAGGCTCTGGAGAAATGCTCTTGTCCCCAGTGACTTTGACTGTGACAAGAATTTATTGACCCCATCAGAGACATGGGCACGGTCCCCACCAGCTGTGGCCAACAACTGAGCTGATAAAGTTTCTCCATCAGTGACTGCTTTCACTGGAGATTATGAATTTTCTGGTTGATGGAAGTTCACATTCCCTGCCTCTCTGTTTCCTGGAAACTCTCTGTAGTTGTCGTTCTGAACAGAAGCTTTTAGACTCTTGTGTTCCTGGCCACAACCCGTCGTTCCTGCTGCTTCCCTCGCTGCCAGAGCTCCTTTCGGGTGCGTGTGGTGCATTGCTGCTTGTGCAGTGCACAGGATTTGCAGGATAAAAAAAAATAGTTTCAAAAACAATTCGAGCTATTTATGTCTGAAAGAAGCTAATAAAGCAGTTAAGACACGTTAGCAAATCTGATGGTTATGCTTAAATGCTTGCAATCACCTTTCTGTATGGTTTACCCATATACTTAAACGTAGGGAGATAACGCCATCCCGAGCGCATGTTCCTCAGCTGTGTTTCTGTGCGTTGTGAAATCTGTGGAATAAAAGGGGGTGTTGGAAGCTGCCCTCGCATGCTGTTGTTGTGACGTCCTGGGACTGGGTGGAAGGTTGTTTCCCACCGTGATGGCCCAGGACAGCACTCGCCCGTGGAAACGACGCTTGTTGGTGCCCTTGTGCAATAAGGTAATTTCTCTCTCTCTCTCTCGGTAGGTATTAAGGTAATTGGTGGTATCAAAGAGCTCACAGGAGAAGAATATGGAGTTTATGTCAAGAGGATCCTACCAGGGGGTGTTGCTTATGCTGATGGTGAGTTAAACGTGAGGGGCAATATTGCAACTTGAGAAAAGCCAAAGGATAGTGTACCCATTTAATGCATTGTGTTACTGCATATCTGAGACATTTCCCTGCAATTTGCTAGCAGTGGGGAGTCATTGTAATGTCTGACAGCAGCCCTCCGTCTGGAGCCAAGGACATTTAGATGATTCTGAGGCATGTAGATGACTCCACTGTATTTACAGCATGATACATCCATGCTTCAGAAAGAGCTCTCTCCATTTTGTGCTCTCTCTCTTTTCTTAGGTGTCATTAATTGTATTTAGCCTGAAAATGCCCTGAGATCCTTCTGCTCTGATCTGGACTGCACCATTAGTCTCATTCTGAAACTTCCTCAGATAAGTCAGTATTAGACAAGGGTCTGCAGAGTTGACCTTTTATAACATAAGCTAGAAAGATTTTTCAAATGTTACAACATCATTTGTTCATCTAATAAAGGAAAATAAATCCAGAACAGGTGGAGGTGAAACTCATGGGTTTTCTACCTGACCTCAAAAATTAAATCAAGCAAAAGCTTTACTGCATTTTTTGTTTGCTGTCATGCCTTCCTGCAACGTAGGAAGTACTGTGGCAACGACACAAATTGTTTAGGGAGGCTGCAGAAACTTCATCTGTGAACATCTTGAAAAACAGGTTGGATAAGCTTCTCATGAATGACCTACTCATATTTCATCTTGTCTTTGTGTAAAGGGAGGGACTTCCTGACTTCTCTGAGTCCCTTTTAGCTGTATTTGCTGCAGTTTCTATCCATTAGTTTTCTTTCCTAGGTCGCCTGCAACCAGGAGACCAGATCCTGGAGGTCAATGGAGATTCCCTAATTGGAGTTACAAGTGAAAGGTATCATATCCAAATGGGGACTTTGCATTCCTGTTGGTTTTGTATAATTCTGAGAAGTGTTTCAGGCTGCAGGCTTGCATAACGAGCACCAGTGCTTGGTCCCTGCCCTAATGTAAGCAAAGCACCCAGCACTGTTCCCAAGAGCCAGCTGTGTTATGGGACTATGGCAGACTGAAAAGTTTCTACATAAAAATAGACCAGGAAACCCAAAGTGTATTATGAGAAATTCACGTATGACCTGCAATGCTGGCTGAATCTAGCCTCACCTTTCCGTGCGGGAATGGTCATTTTCTCGGTATATTTTTAGCTTTCCATGAGCAGCACTGTCAGAATATGTGCACGTTGCAAAAACGCCTTGCCTGGAGTCATACCACAGCCCTGAACTGCTGCAGAGGAGGGCTAGAGATGCCCCCTCTTGCTTATGGCCCCCCACAGCCACGTGAGATTAGCCAACATACAAGCTCAGCAGTGCAGGGATTCCTTCCAGAGCTGCGATCCAGCCCCTTGTCTCAGTGCCAAGAATTGCTGATTACCTGGATCACCAGTTAATTACTGATCCAGGTGAACACTACGCTTTTGGGACACTGTTTTTCCTTTAAATATTGTGCTAGACCACTGGTTGCCTTGCACTTCTGCCTGTCACTTTTTAGCTGCCACAACTGGATAGATCTTTGAAAAGCAGCCCAAGGAGCTTCTCCTGCTCCCAAATCCCAGATCCTGCTCTTTTTGATGGAGGATGTTCCCAATTACATTTCTGCAGCTACAGGGGCTGTGTTATGCAGGGATGCTCTGTCTGGTCTGTGGACCTCTGACTCTAACTGGGATGCATGTATTTTGAATTGGGAAGTAGTGGATGTCTCCAAGGAGCCTTCCAGAGGGAGCAGGTGTGCAGGGAGGTATTTGCCTGCTGGCATGAACATATTCTGGGTTTGCTTTATTATCAGGAGCTTCTAAAGTTAATAAAGAAGTAGGGAGTTGGGCGGTGACTTAGCTTCCCTCCAACCCTGCTGCCAGGCAAGAAAATCAAGGCTGCTTAACAGATATTCAGCCTACCAGATGCCTCTCCCTCAAAAAAATGTCATTTGGCTGCTCTTGAGGGTTTGCCCAGGACACGGCTCACTGCCAGGCTTGACGTGAGCTGTGACGTGCCAAGGAGCGAGCTCGGGGATGCGTTGCTGCAGCCGTGTTGCCATGTTACAGTTCTTTGCTTGCCTGTCCTCTTGCAGGGCTGTGGATATCCTGCGAACAGCATCTGCCACCAGCCACATGCGCCTTCTTATAGCCCGAGATGACGACGCCAGGTAAGGTGGTGTCATGCGTGTAGTCATGGTTGGCACAAGCTCTTGCTGCACTGCTATTAAATGACCAGGGCTCATCTTGTCTGGCTGAGGAGTATTGGAGCCACGTGCCCTCTCTTCTCTTGCTATGCAGAGATGTTATTTTTGTTCAGTTCCCGGCCTCCATTTCCACCAACAACACTTGCAATGGGAATGGCAGCTTGCACAAACAAATTTGAAGCCTTTGAGGAAGTTGCCCAAAGGTCTTCATTAGCTCTAAAATGGTGGGAACATTTGAAAGTCATAACAGGAACAGAAACAGAGTTGTTATTACCATCCCTTTCCTTTCTGGTTAGATACATTATGCCAAGATGGTCTTTCACCTGGATGTGTTTCCCAGTTTCAAGGCTTAGGAAGAGCTTTAGAAATAGAGTGGTACCTTCCCCACAGAATTCCTCTCTGCCAGAGTGGGAGATCAGATTCTCCCTGAAGCCTCTTCACTACCTGCTTCCTGGAGAATCTTGCATTTTCCTGAGACAGTTGGATATTTGAAAGGATAAAGAAAGCGTTCAGTTATGTCCTGGCCAGACATTGAGCATCCCAGGACAGAGGGCAGGGTTATAGAAACCAAGCTGGGAGATACTATTAGGGAGATACCCCAGAATCTGTAAGCTGAACACACTTAAAGTATCTGACACAGTGTGCTGGAGCATTCTGTATCTTCTGAAAAAAATACATGTCTGGAAGATGCACCAGTAACCACTGAAAATAGAGCAGGTTAAGGTAAAGTGCAGTTGTGGGCAGGCAGCCGGTGTCTGAGACGATGCTGAGTGTGAAATCCAGAGCAAAGCTGCTCATTGAACAGAGCCCCTCTCCAAAAAAACTGCAAATGCTGGTGGCTTCCAGCCATGAGAGGCAACGGGACTTGGTTTGGCGGCTCCTTCCCACTGAGCAGGGACAGAACAAGGCTGCAAGGAAAAGCCAGCAGTTCCCCAGGGTGCCACACCAAGAGGCAGCCCTTTGTGGCAACGCGAGGGCAGGCGTAAAGGTCTGTTGAGGCTGGTGGGACAGAGGTTTGCACCGAGCGTTAGCAGCTTAAGATCAGGGGATCATTTGTTCAATGTTCCTGCAGCCCTTAGGGTTGGAGATCAGAGTTTCATTCCTTGTCCATCGATGGCTATGGAACACTATTGCCTTGGCAAAACAGTGAGAGCACTATAACGGAAGGGATAAGGGTGATTTTAGTGTGGTTATGTTCTGTTGGAAGAAGTATCTTGCATTAGTTGTTTCAGCTAGTTTTATTCTGTGCTCCAAGTAAAAATAACATGTCAAATAATTACAGTAACCTGTAAGTTTCTGAGTCAGCTGCTGAGGAAGTGCTGAATGAAGTGACTAGATCATCCAACTCAGATTTGGGGATGTGGCTGTTTTGGTGTGAATACATTTGCACAGGTCACTCATTGCAGCTCTCCCACTGGCGAGCAGTTTTCCTTGCTTTAGCTGAGGAAATAGTAGCGGGCAGCTTGCACTGCTGGCTGTGCTGTGCCAGAACCATGAGGGGTTCGGATTGATTCTCTTGTCTGAGTAATTCCCTGGAGACTCCTGCATGGGCTGAGCAGGGGCAGGACTTACCCATATACCTTGTGGAAACATCTTGTTTCTCAGCCACTGCCCCCAGAGCAGACTTTCTGCATGTACCATGTTTATCTATTCCAAGCTTTTTGTGTATCTCAGCATACCTCTTAGTCTCTTAAATTGCAGCAGATGTTCCTTAAAATATATGTGGCGTGGCTGGGTCTGCAGCTACAGCTCCTTCGTGCATCTGTCAGCTGAGCCTCCCATCACCATGAGTTGCAGATTGCTGTAAATAGATAGGCTGGAGACAGTGAGGGCAACTTAACTTTAAACAATTTATTTGGCCTCCGTTTGCTATTGGTTATCTGTTAAATCTGCAGAAGGTTACCCAGAGGGAGAGCAGAGAAGTAATCAGTTTAATATTTTTTTAAAGATTTGCAGAGATTTCACTTACATAATCATCTCACAAAACCTTTAATACACGAATACATATCTCCTGGATTAAGAGCTATGGAAGAGAGGGAAGGATTTTTCTGCTGTCTACTTTTTTCCTTAGTTTTGTCTTTTTTATTTCATATTATCTTTAAAAAAGGCCCTTCAGCTCAGCCAAGCAGACTGCCCTGTGTCTGTGCCTGCCCACGTGGATGTAGCTGTGGCCAGTGACACTTTATTGCCTGGGTTTTGAATGAAGAGGGACTTGGCCAGTTGTGGATAATGAGGAGAGCCAGATCCTCATTTACACTAAGGCCTTTTGCACTGTCCTGTCAGCCTAAAATCACCCCGGTGTGAAGCAGATGCAGGGCAGAGCTATTCTATTGACAGGCCAAAAAAATCGGCATTGGCTTTGCCATCTCCTCACCTCCAAATGGGCTGAAATGGGTCTTCTCAGGATGCCTTCCTCTGAGCCCAGGCATGAATGCCTAGCAAAGTAGCTCATGTCACACGCAAGCCATGGAATCGCACAAGGGGACACATAAGTCTGCCTATTTGCAGATGCTGGCGGGCAAGTTTTCTTCATAAATCCAGAACATGTAGCTCTGATATGAGGTACTCAGGAGGATGAAATGTGATAGCTCTGGATTTGAAAGAACATTCAACCTGCTTGCCAATTTTCCCAGTGACTCAGTTGAATAGCATTTTGTTGTGGCTTCCCTTGGGTGAATTTGACTTATAAATGTTGCTATTTGTTCCTGAAGTTAATTACAGAGTCAAACTGCCAGTGCAGTTAATGGAACTTAGTCCCAGTGTGTATAAGATGCATGCTTTCCCCTTGTGACATCAGGAAAGCCGCAGAGAACTGCAGTAATGCTATTGTTTCAAGCAGAAAATTCAGATTTAGAGTTTAACGTGCCAAATTTGGAAGATGTTTGGATCTGATTCTGTCTATGCTCATCTCTAGCTAATGAAGATAAGCTTAGTGCATGTGTGTAATTATTGCTTATTTGTTCTCAGCCTGCAAGTTGCAATAGTTCCTTGTTTCTCTAAGCTGCACAGATATCCTCCTGGTCTTTCAGGTTTATCACTGTGAGAAAGCCTGTTTGTGCTGCACCTCCTTGTGCTTGCAGGATAAAATGCTAATGCAGTACTTCTGTGCGGATGGTTTGCATAGTCACCCTGGTGAAAACTTTCTCTTATATTAATAAGGCCTGCATCAGAAGAAATAATGAAAGTAGTCTGCTTTCATGTCAATGTGCTGTACTCTTTACCCTGGGCAAGTTCCAAGTGACACATGCTTACATCTGATCCAGGAAAGGGTGAATAAAGCTGCTTTTGCTCAGTATTCAGTACAAAATGCACCTCTCGCATCACAGCCCCGCTGATACAGCCTTCCCGCTGTGCCTGCCAAGGGACAGGGTTGCCCTGTGCTCCTGTGTTTCCTGGCGTGGTAACCAAGTGCAAGGCTGCGCTGTGGGGTCAATTCTTCCTGTTTTGGTTCAGCTCTATGATCTCTGCTCTGTTGCTTGTGCATTCTTGGACATTTGCTGAGGACAAGTGGAGTGAGAGGGTTTTGCCTTTGTGAGTGACCATGAAGGAGAGACCCGCAGGTCTGTTGGGAACATTTTGCCTTCTTTGTGTTGCATCTTTCATTCATACATTACTTTTCCAGTATCTCCCGAGTGTTCCTCCCACACTCCACCAAGTGCTGGCAGGTGAGCATGGCAGACTCCTGCATGCTAAAGCCACCCGTGCTAAGCACTATCCCAGAATTACTGGAGAGGCTGTTGCTGAAGTCCATGCCTAGCCTACTGCAAATGCAAGATGGTCCCTTTTTATCATGAGCCAAAAAGTGCTGAATTACCTTCCATTTATGTGACTATGGCAGTAGCTCAGACAGTACCTAGAAATTAGCTTTAGCCATTGGATTGTGCATTTGAGCACTGAGTGCTAAACCCAAAGACTTGTGCAGGGGCTGAATCCTGCAAGCCTCGGGTGTTGCAGCGCCGTAAAGGTGAGGGCTGCGTGTGACCCTCAGTGCCCAGGCGTTTCCAGAAAAGCCAAGTGCAGTAACGGCCTCATGGGCAGCCCAGCATAGCAAGCTCAGCGCTAGCACAGTTGAGTGCAGCCCTGTTCCCAGGTGGTTCTGCAGGAACAGAGCCCAGGTCAAGCTCTGGGCATGGAGCTGCTGCATCGCGGATGCAGCGCTGCCCAAAGAGACGGTGATGCTGGAGCCCAGCGTGCGGGAAAATCGCCTTGTGCGATGCCTGCTGCTTGCATGTGGCTTGCAGTGCCTAGGGTTTACAGTCCCCACTGACCTGCAGGGTTTGTTTGTTGAAAGGAGCTATTAATTCACGTGGTGCCGCGGACTCCTCTTCGCTGCGTGCGGAGGTTGCTCCCGCGCCACCTTTGCCACTTTCACCCTTTGTTCTTCCATGGACAAAAGGGCAGGCCCAGAGCTATTACGAGCTAAAACAACCATGTTCTGCTGAAAGATTGACCCCCTGCTGCTTAATCTGCAGCAAAGTCGGTCTGCAGCTGGCTGCTGCTAGCAACTCTACCTCTGCTCCATGGGTCCAGCTGTAGCAAGTCTGAGCTGGGTTACAAGGAGCCTTCAGATCCTTAAATTTCTGTTTCCTAATAAAAAAAAAAATAGCTGGAGAAGTAGTTGCTAAAATGAATTTTTGACCCATTGCAATGCTACTATTTTTTTTTTCTTGAAATAAAGCTGGGTGTTTAGAGACCTGACAATTTGGGATATTTTAATAAGGTCATATTTTAAATATTAGAGAGGGCTTCTGAAGTCTTTTAGCATCTGAAAGCATAAAGGTTTGTTAGCATTCCTCCAGGGCCATTGGTCATCAATCAGTAATGTCGGGCCACTTATTCCTCCAATCACAATGCTGAGGACAAAAGTGATTCTTGGGAGGTTCATACAAGAAAATGTGTCGCTTGCTGCTGGGATAAGCATGTACTTCAAATTAGTCATGTATTTTATGTCCTTGGCTCCTGCTTTGTTGGTCAGTGCAAGCCGCAATTCAGCTGAGATGGTTGTTTGTGACTTGGTCACACCATCCCTATAGCAAAAGGATGGGTTGGACACTTTGCAAAGCACCTGTAGGCTCAAAGCTCTTTGTCCAGGCTCCTGAGCAAATAACCTTTCCCTTTGTGGATGAACTTAACAACACGAAGCAAACAACAACAAAGAATGTCCAAATCACACTTACCCTTGTGTATAGCAAATAGCTTGACAGCTCTGACTGGTGATTGGATTTGCATTGTGTAAAGACTAAGAATAGGAGCTGCTTGACTAGTTGCATTTTCATTTACTGAGATTTTTTTTATCCTATCATTTTTAGTTTGTGACCTTTTACCAGCTCTGTTGATTTATCATCTAAAGGACATATAACAACAGCAGACCAAAAGAATGCCCAGCCCAAAAATACCCAGCTGCTGATGGCTAGGTAAACGCTGGAAATAACATATTAGCTCATACTGCTAATCAAATTCTCAAAAATTGGACCTTCACTACAAGAAATCATGGAGGGATAGGTCCATCAAGGCTTAAGTTACTGTCTAAATGGGATTCTGAATAACCTCCATAAAGACAAAAGTGTTACTAGAATATTGGAAAAAATTGTTAAGATGCTTAAACCAAGGAAACCAGAGGACAGGAAGCAGCTGTCCTATTGCTATTGAATCCTTGCTATTGGATTTGCTATTGCTATTGGATCTTTGTATGTTGTTTTTCCACTTACTCAGTGCTTTTATGAATAGCTTTGGTCTGTGAAACTAGTGCTAGTTGGAATAGTTTTGTAGCCAATGAGTTTTCTGAACAAAGAAGTTGTCTTTTATTTAAGGTCATAGGTTTAGTTGATAAAGACAACAGCACTGATGCAAAATATTTGAACTTGCCAAGGCATTCCAGTAAGTATTGTGTGATACTTGGATGTAAAATTAGTATTAAATGGGATGAATGCGGCATGTATTTGATGGCAATATTAGATAAGGCAAGCACTACTTTTTGAAGTTGGTTAATGAGCTGGTGGTTAATGGGAAGACATAAATTACTGAGAGCATTTCCAACAGGAACCAAAGGAGGTGATGATTCATCCCCCATTTTATATTGTTGACTCTCCTCTGGCCAATAACACGTAACATCTGTCTGTTCGTGTGCTAGCAATGCAGGACTGGCCTCCTCGCTGCTTGGGGAAGCTTTGCCCTGTCTGGTTTCCTACAGGTTTATGTCTCAAGGTTGACTGACAGTCAAGTGTGAGAGCTTGCCATTCATAACTAGGCTTTTGTTGTGGCTGTGACATAAAGAGGGCACCTTTCCCACATGGATTCCCTCATGTCTTAAAGGTGAGCAACTAATATTGTTACCACTGCCCCAGAAGTAGCGCTTTTATGGTCTCCCTGCCCTGCTTGGCTGCTTATTTACCAGCACCTGTAAGGAATTAGTCCTTCTTGAGGCTTTGCTGTCTGTCAAGGGTGGCTGGATGTGTCAGGGAATGTTTGAATTATGAAGAGAGAGGAGAACAGACCCAGGAGAGGTGCGCTCTCGGGAGCCCCATGCCTGAAGGAGGCTGGCATAGGAGGTCACTCCTAATTGTCTCTACTGGGTGAGGTTAATATCAGAACATGTCATCCCTCTTCCAAGCCGACTGTTCAAAATGCAAGATTCTCATGGCAGCTCAAAGAAAGGCTAAAGAAAATGATGCAGGAATTGGTAAATGCTTTAAGACCTCAGTGTGTCTGACTTGGCACAAGGAAGGCTGTGAAGCACTCTCTTGTGTGCAGGTATTTATAGCTCACTGGGGGTCAACAAGTTTGGACAGTTATAAGGTGGCCAAACTTGATCTGGAAGCATTTGAGCACTGAGTTAGCTTTTCAGGGGATCAATAATTAACCTCATGGCAGGGTAAGATTTCTGGTGTGGGCTGGAGCTTTGCAGGCCCCTTTCCTTCTGCAAAAGGCATTTAGGGTTAGCAAGGTTGAGAAGAGTGTTTCAAGAGGCAGCTCACCTGGGACAGGGAACTGTCTCTCATGAGGACACAGAAGTTTCAGCCCATTATAGACAACTTCACAGCAGTGCAGAATTCCTATCAGCCTTGTCCCTTGAAGTCACAGGGAATTGCTGTCCTTAGGAAGAGAAATTTGTTTGCTCCCTACTGCTGGAGAGAATCTGGCCTATAAACTTGATTAGTATGTCAAAATTATTAGAACCTCTTTAAAAGCAAGTAGGAAATTGTCTGGAGCAGCAGATGACTATATCGTGTTTTGATTTCCAGGAGAGAGTTCTCTGACTTGATGGAGAAGTTTGGCTCTCAGAGCAATACAGGTTCAGCACGGAGTTCTCCTGTTCTGCATAGCGGAAGTGAGTACTGATGTCTGATGTGGATGTTGTCAGCACCACAGCTGCCTGAGCTTGATGTGCCCTTGTGTGAAAAATGGAAGTCCCTTTGTCCTTCTGCCAAGGCAATTTTCTTTACTCAAGTGCTGTTTTGAGGGAATTTTGATTTGTTAACCTACTCTTGTCAGTGATACGTGTTTGGGTGGAGGATTGAAGGAAAAAAGTCCTGCTCATCATTATTAGAAGCACTTTGATGCATCCTGGGTCACAGAGCAAAGGTGTATGAGCAGTAGAGCCTGTACAAACCAAGAAATGCCAAGCAAGCAAGTGAACCAGCTTCCTTGTGGTGAATAAAGGAGAATGGGTTGGAGTTCTAACAGCTCTCCAGATCCCTGACCTACACTTTAACTGTAATACTGGACCTAGAACAATGCCTCTGCATATGCTGCTTTCTGCTAGGGCTTCAAAGCGTTTCAGTGTGGTGAATGATTATTTTTCTTTTGCAAATCAGGAAATGGTCAGAGACGCACAACAATGTTAGCCTGGGTCATAGACCAGCATGTCAAATCATGTCTCTGTCTGTGGGGAAAGGTGTGTCTCTGGCTTGGTGTATCCCACCCAAAAGGCTGCCAACCCTTCTGCAAAGAGGTAACAGTCACAAGCTGAGGTTGTTTTAAGGAGGCAAAATGCCCTTTACGAGAGGAATATACTGGTATCTTTAACAAGCACATGTTTTTCCTCCAAGTAAAGAGGTGTTCAAATTGTGTCAACCCTTGGTGGTGGAATAGAGTAGGAGGGTGGTACTGGAGTGTTTGGATTACTTGGACTAATTTTGTCTTTGCTGTTCAGGTCGATATCTGGAAAGTACATCCTCGGGGTCCTCCTCCCGTTCGCAGAGTCCGCTGCTCCTGAGCCCTGCGAATTCTCACAGCCCGGTCATCGGGAACTCGGCCCACTCTCCTCACTCACAGTATGTACATGGCCGCACAGTGTAGGCCCACCACAGCCTGCCTGCTGATTGACCCTTTTGTACAAATTTTGTACATTTTTTTTCATAATTTAAAGGGTCTGCTATGAAAAGTCAGTTGGACAAGTGTCAATCAAGGTTTATATTCATCAGTTTCAGTGAGCAGCTAACTGTAGCTTGTTGGACTGCTTGATTTCCGGATCCTTATTTTGCATGGTGTACAGCACCCCCTTCTAAAATGTATGTTTAAGAAGTTTCTATGTGATTTCAGCCAAAAGTGAGGTATTCCAGACCATTAGTCAGTCATGATGATCATTGAATATTTAATGTTGTTTAGGAATAGATCCTGTAAATATTTCCAGTGTTTGAATGATTGGTTTGTGTAGCCCTGTGTTTTCTACACCATTATATCACCATAATGACTTACAAGGCATTTGCCTGAAAAGCTTCCCCGATGAGACAGTTAATATGTTTGGAATGTGCTTAACTATATATTTGCTCAAGTTCTTGCCCTCTAAAAGTTAGGAGAAGCCATGGTTAACAGCCATCTGAGAGGTCAGTACATATCATCTTTTTAAACTATCACAAGCTGAATAATTCAGTGATGCTACTGGTGCCTCCAGAAGGTGATTCTGAACTGCATACCTTGCTGCTGACACATTTACACCAGGGCAACAAGAGTGCAAACATTGCCCCCTAAATTCAAACATTTCAGTTGCTCTTTGCGTTGGTGTAAAGAGAGGTTGCCTATAAAAAGGGCATCCCTTTGTGTCTAGACCCCATTCTAGAGTGTGTGTTATCATGTGGTTGTCTGTCCTTTTTATATTTCACAAGATCAGAGGTTTGGACAGAGCTTATGGTCTGCAGAGTCTGGTCTCCGGGTGTTTGGGGTTGCCCTCCTTAAGAAGGACACCTTGAAAGGTGTCAGTTGTCTTAGAATAGAGACCATTAGTTCTCAGAGCCTGCTGTTTTTCTTCCTTTGCTAATATAAAAAAGTCAAGTCACTGGTAAAGAGAATCAGGCCTTACTGCAGACACACTAAATCCTCTTGGCAGGTAACAACTGCCACATGCTAAGTATCAGCTCTTTATTAGGGATTTGCAGAGGACAAATATTTGGTACCAGGGGTTTAAGGTGCTTTCATAAAGCGAGAGACCCTTGCAGAGCAGAGACCAACTCATCTATTTGGCAGCTGGTTTGGATAAACTGGACATCATTGCTCCACAATTAACTGCCTTTATGCTGCAATTAGTCTACAGGGGACCTAGCTTGACAGCATCTTTATTCAGAGGGCTCAGGTTGCTATTCTTGGGAGAAACAAGGGCCATTTGAAGTTACTGACTGTGCTGAGCATTTGCTGCAGGCTACAGAGAGATAACTTAGACCAGGTACAGTCATGGTCTTTGCATCTGGCTGAAAGGGTTAAGTACCCTGCCATCTATTACCTGAAGGCTTTATCCTCCTTGCCTTTCACAACAAACCCCAAATTGGACCTGTGAGCACTCCTTGCTCGCAAAGACACAGCCGGGCAGTACAGCTTGAACTGCCTCCACCTGTTTCTTGGTGCTGCTGTGTCTTTGCTCATCACTATTTCATTATGTATAAGTTCTTACACTCTGGTCTCTCATCACGATGGTATCCAAAGTCCTTCCATCTCATTAAGCAGTGTTACTCGGATATGATTCAGTCTCTCCACAGATTGACTATCTGACATTTTGATTTGGATGTAGCATTTTAATGCTGTGTTTTGTTGTATTTTCCCAGAATATTTATTTTGGAGATGTTTTTCATATGATTAAGATGGATAAAGCCCCTTTGTTCCACATAACCTGGTGTCTTTCCCAGCACCCTGCTGCTAGTTTGGAAGGGTGCTGTCAGTATTGCTCTTTCACTGTTGTGTTTGACCATTGCTGATGGTATTGGTGATGATTTTGATACTGGAAGCTGAAGGTTATGTGATATCAAAATATCATGTGCAAGAGAAATACTCAGTAAAACCAGCCAGGTATAAGGCTGGTCCTGGACCTTTGCTCTGCCATTAATGGAAGCTCAGTAACTTGCTTGCTCACGCTCCTAGCACAGCTGCTCGTTGTCCTGTGCCATGCTCCATTTGAGAGGAAGCCTCCTCCTCATCATTTAGGATCCCATCGATTCTTTCTTGAAAGCTTCTATTTGCTGTGATCCTATCCGGCCCTACCTGTCTTAGGGTAGGTCAATGAAGTCTCTGGCCTCCTACAAATTCTCTTACTGCTACCTCTTCTTTCCCATATAGAGCCACCTGCCATGATTCTGATGGTGGCCTGCTGGGTCCTGTTTAGCAGGAAGGTCTTTGAGTGTAGAGTTTGGTTTTCTTGTCACTTCTCCATGTGGTTTCAGTCAGTGCAGAGTCCTTGAGCCTTGACTGGGTGAGTCATTAGTACTATAGAAATAAATGAATGTGGTAGTTATTGCCATAAATATGCTCAGGTTTTAAGACATCTTGCAAGGTTTTGAATCCAAACCTTGGTGAGACAAATTCAGATGAGTGTCCTGAGCGTCACTTTGCTTGTTTAAGTGCTGCTCATGGTAGACCAATCTGTAGATTCCTGTCTAGTGTTCTAGGCAAGTGTAGCTGGATTTGAATGAAAACTGCATCAATTCTTTGTATGCTTCTGGCTACAGCAACAAGGTGACAAATGCACACTGGCTAAACCTTTTATTTGAAAATTAAAGAGAAAAATAAATAAGTATTCCTCAGCATTTGTATGTATCCAAGCCAAACATATTCATGATGTTAAGCAATGTCTGCCAAGAAACTGGAGTCATTATCTCCTCTTTCAAGATGGGGAGGAAAAAAAAGAGGGGAAAAAAAAAAAGGTTGAGCGAAGTTAGAAGAGGGATACTAGGAAGGAAAATCAGGCAGAGTATATTTATTGTCATGGGAGATAAACCAGATCGCCCTTGAGTCACCTGTTAACATCTGTCCTTTGCAGTTGCTCTATTGAATCAGGAATCCAGAGCATCTCTATAGCAAAGTCCTCCGGATTGGGGCTGACAATCGGTGGTGGATCCAACAGGCCTGATGGCCCCATGATTTATGTTCAAGAGCTTATGCCAGATGGTGACTGTTACAAGGTAAGTCAGAGTGGAAATCATCAGTCTGCAATGGGAACCTCTCGTAGAAGGTGTAGCTGTTCTGAAGCAGCATTTCTAATAAATAGATAATATACTTACTACATGGATTAATGAAGGTTTATATAGCAGAAAAGGGGGTTGGGCAGAGGGACATTCCTTTCCATTCCTCTGACTTTCTCCCTCCTTGTTTAGGATGGTCGGCTCCGTCCTGGTGACCAGCTAGTTGCTATCAATAAAGATTCTTTGGTGGGCAGCACATACGAAGAGGCCAGGAAAATAATTGCAAAAACCAAGATCAGGTAGGCATGTATCATGTTTTTTATCATTGTAATGGTTCTGTTGTCATGATGCTGCTGAGTCTTAGGTAGAGACACTTCATGTCATATCAGTTTTTGGCTTCAAGAAGCATCAGTCATGTCAGTCTTGAATGATGGCTAAAGATGGTTCTGAGAGGTGGTCAGATGAGGGAATCTGAATAAATAGTCATCCTGAAGTGTCATCTAGGCCTTTCCGATATGTGGTCCTTGCGAACATCCCCAGTAACAGCTCTGCAATGGAAGTTAAGTTCAGAAAAGCAACTCATCTGCTACAGATCCAGCTCTGCCGTGTAGATTACGTGCATTTAAGTGAGATTATCATGGAGAAAAGAAACACTGATATAAAAGTTCTGAAAATGTAAAATTTTTTTTCTTTAATAAAATATTCTGGTTTTGTTGTTTAAGACATGATGAAAACACAGAAGTGGCCTTTATTCCTGGAAGGGGACGGTTACATCCTGGAGTGTCAGTTCATAACAACATCCAGTCGCCACCTCCAAAGGCTGTGGGAAATGGTCTAAATTCCTGCAGACTGAAGGTCCATGTGAGGTCCCCAGAGGTAGGCTGAAGTTCATATCTAAGGCTACAGTCACCAATCCTGTCATCTCCTTCACTGGTCAGAAAACCCTCTTTTTAGGCACTCAGTGGTAGCCCTTCTGGACCAAGAAATGTGTGTAATGGTGATTTACATGGCCATGTTTATGCTTGTTTAGAGCCAAGTACTTTTATATCAAATATTGTTCCTTCTGTCTTGGGTTTGAGATGGCAAAGGATCTGTGGAGGTAATGACAGGAGTTTTATGTCTATGGCCTGCATGGCTTGTTTGAGAAGTCTCAGACTGGGGAAAGGCCTTCCCTAATGAGATAGCTTCCAACATCTACCCAACACCAACCATAGGGCTGGAAGGGATCTCGAAAGTCTGTCTGATCTAGTCCCCTACCCAAAGGCAGGAACAGTGTCTTGTTCCCAAAGACCTCTGGTGAGGACGAATCCACAACTGCTTAAACAGTCTATTTCTATTCTTCCCTAGCCTAATGATAAGGCAGGAGGTTTATTCCCTCGTGAGGCCTAGCTCCTTACTATATTTGCAGAGGCAAGTGCTTGAACTGTGCGTGGAGAGACGGGATTTAATGCTACATCTTTAGGCCTGTGGCTGGATTGTGCACACTTGTTGTTTCTGTCTTGGCTTATTGCAATTCCTGGTGTAACTTCTGCCCTTTGCCCTTCTCTAGAAAGGCATTTGGTGAATTAGGCTTGTATTAGAGAGAGTTTGTGTGGAGAGTCCTCCAACACAAGCCTAATTCACCAAACCTCTTTCTTTTGGTGAGTCTTACACAGCCTCTTATGGTGCCTGTAAGTGCTCAGGACTAATCCCAGGTCTCTGTCTGCATATAGGTTGCTAGCTGTGGAAGTACTATGTCGCAGTGATCCTCAGTTTATCCACACTGTCAGTCTTTTTTTTCTCTTACTTGTGATTTAGCCAAGATCTGGCATTTGGCACTGTGTTTCAGCTTCCTGTTGTGCTCGTTCTGGAAGTATTTTAGACAATAACACAGCTGGCCCTGACCCGAATCAGGACCTTACTGAAGTTTTAGATGCAGGGCTTTAGAGAAAACCTCTATGGAGAAAATGCACAAGGTCAAATTCATCCTTGACTTTCAATTACAGTTAGAGAGTTGAGTTTTCTGTGTGCAAAGAGATTTTTGGAAAGACTTGGCATGGACCTGTGCCAAGTGTTTAGAAAACAGTCTCTTTTGGCCCATCTGCACAGGAGGTATACCTGGTGCCTTTCTAATTTATGAAGCTGTGCGACAGCTAAGATGGTCTTTCTTCAATTTCTCTATCTTTTTGCCTATATTTACAACAGCAGATTCTGCTCAGCAATTTTTCTTTGCCTTTTTTTTTTTTTCAGAATAGACATGAAAATCTCTTTCCTGTGCCTTCTTTGTCACCAGACATTTGCCTGCCAGAGCTCACTGTCTCAGGTAAGAGCCTGTTCCCTGTTCTGTTTGAGTAGCTGACAAACATTTATAGCCTCAGCTCCTCAGTGCTAAAGATGATTAAATTAATTTTGATCAGTGTTTAGACTTCTGTAGTGGAATCTAATGATGTGATAATGAGACTTAGCCCACTAGGACCCAGGGAAAGCAGCAGCCTTGCTTACTTGTAGGCATTAACTAATTAATGGGCAGTAATTATGTCCATGGTGGTTTGTTCACAGTAGTGAAATGCTTTACTAAGGCAATCAGAGGATTAGAAATAGGAGACAACGCTTATTCTACTCTCTGCCTGTGGTTCATTTGCAGTGTTGTCTTTACTCTTCCCCAAAGATCATATCAGACTTTTATCTATGGGGTCTCATTGTAGGTAACAGCCCCTTATGATGGAAACGAATGGTCCCTGGAGACACAGGATATGTTTTTGTTTGTTTTTTTTGAATGAAAAACAGACAATTAATGATGCTTGCAATGTACAAGACAGCTCCAGGTATTTTACATGTATTAAGACTGCCTGCAGTTCCAACCAGGAAACTGCCTTCTGATGTGATTAAGTCAGCTAGATTTGTCTCTGCAAGCTTTGCCTTTTTTTTCCATACATTTTCATGCTGTATTTTTTCCTCATGCTCAGAGTCACATACTCAGTTCTTAACTTTGGCCACAGTGTAACTTCACAGTTCCTTTAGGAATAACTGGAAAGCACATTAAGGCCTCTGATCCGGTGTCCTGTGAAATGACCTTTAGCAAGATACCACATATACCTGTGGTATGAAGGTTAAATCCACCTGAGGGGCAAGACAAGCCTTCTTATCACATCTTAGTGAGTCTCTTGGAAGTGCAGGACAGTCTGTTTTCACACATTTGCAGGTCAGGACTAATTTCTGGCCACAAATAGAAGTCCTTGCTCCTCTATGCACTGCCAAAGCACCTGCTTTGCTTGTGAACCACAAACCAGGCTGTCATTTCCATATGAGGCCCCAGAGGATTAGCCAGAGATGTAGGGATAGATTAAGACTGAGCTTTATGAGGTAAATTTTGTTGCAGGGTCTATATAACTGGGGTTAGTTGGAGATGTAGGTGTGCATGAGGTGTGTTGGATGAGGTGTGCATGGCACAACCTGCACTGTCCTCCAAGGATGTGCTTGCTCACCGTGGGCCCTCCAAGTTGCTTTGGCCTGTCTGCTCCATGCTGTGAAGACACTAGAACAAGACTACTTTTGTATCTGTCCTCACATCCCCTAGAATCCTGTAACCTCCATCTCCCTCAGGACTTTATGTAGCCACCACTGACACAGAGGTGCGTGGGTGAATGAAGCCCTGGGTCATATAGGACATACAGCAATAACATAATCAGAGAGTCATCTAGGGGATTTTATTGCACAAGTTATGTGGAATGCTGAGAAGGCCTTTCGTCAGTGCTGTCATCCATGAACAGACACTTTGAACACAGGCTTTGCAAGAGCAGCGGCCACGCTTGGAGTCTGGAGCAGGGGCCGCAGCCTGTCCGAGGGTGCCACCCTGGATATGTCTCTGCTTAGAGCTGACGGCAAAGCCCCGTGGCACTAATCCCGATTAGCCACGAGTTGAAGGGTAAGAGCTCTGCCCTTGAACTTGCACAGTGAAGTGCTGGTGGCCAGTCCAGGGAACTCATTACCTCTTCCTGCTTCCCAGCCGCTGGCATTAGCAGAGCGGATGAGTCCTGGGATTAAAAGGCTTATGCTTGTGCTGCAGCTCTGCTGCTTCCTGTTGCTTTTTCCTCGTGTGCAGTCTCTGGCTCTGCCAGTCCAGGAGGGTGAGGCTGAGAAGTGCTTGAGTGGCTTAAAAGAAATGGTCTCATTCAACAAGTCTTGCGTGCTCACGTCGCACACAAGTTTCTGAAAACACTTCCCTCCCCTCACCAAGTGTGAAGAGCAGGACTTTGACTCGAATTCCTGAGCAGCAGCCACTCTAGCGTATTTGTTAATCAGATGCCAGCAGGTGAAAGAGTCATCCTCTTAACCGAAGAGTTTCAGCTATTGTGGTCTCAGCTACCCTCCCTCTACACCTGCATCTCAGAGCTCGCAGTTAATTCTACTGCGGCAACTTACATGTGCAACTGAATGAAAAGGTCTCTATACTTCTGCAGTTTTGCAGAATATATTGCACAGATATTTTTCCCTATTGATTTTAATCTCTGAATTTCCTTTTCCGTGGGGGTTGTGAAGGACAGGGATGAACTTTATGAAATGTTGTTACTTTTGTGTTTCAGTTCTGCTAGATCAATGAAAGCAGACAAGGTCCAAACTCATTTTAAGATCACCATAGCTACAGACCCCAAGACTCAGTTTAAAAAAAAAAAAAAGTGACTAGACATTTCCAAAGTGATGTTTTGCAAGCATAGGTGCTTAGACAAAACATGATTTCAGATTCACACTTTGACATCTAGTCTTTCCAGTAGTTGCTGAGTTCAGGCTTAGATCCTGTTTGAATCTGGCCTGTGTGCACACACATTGTATTTCCTGCAACAAGAGTCTCGAGTCCTTTGCCGAAGTGCTCTGCCATTAATGTCTGCCTCTTGCTTTTTAGCACCTGCTTCAGCATCTAATCAGAAAGCAGCTTCAGGCAACAAACCAAAAGTAGCACTGGATCCCCATATTCGTCTCAAGGATGGAAAACTGGAACTGGTAAGTGGAACAACTCCCTTTCTTGAAGGCAAGGTTTCTTCTCAACCCTCTCCAAAACCGTGGCACGCAGCAGAGTATGCATTGACATTATAACACTTCCTCCTTGCTTCCAACTGTCAAAAAAAAAAAAAAAAGCTCATGTAAATGGTCTCATCCTGTTGTTTTTCTGTGAAGAAATGTCTATGGGCTGGAGGGAAGGCTAGGAGAGAGGGAAGCAGATGAGAGGTACCAAGGAAGGCATGGTGCTCCACAGGGAATGCTCTCTGTTCAGTTACGACACTGTCCACACTGGGACTACATTGGGCTGGTGAGTGTGCTGATGGAGCAACATAAACACATAACTTAGGGTGGTCAGTGCAGGAAACATGATCCTGAGCTGAGAACAGACTGAGACCTTTCGGGTTTGATTCTTCCACTTATGTCATATTGAGGCATGTGAGGATTGTCAGTTATCAGCATTGGGGTTAGTATGTCGCTTGCTTTCCAGAGGGATTAAAAACACAAACCTGAATGCAAATGGCCTAAGAGAATCAGGTCTGCCTGCTCACGTTATAGCACTTGGTCAGGGATCTAATCTGCACGTATATCTTTCCCACTGAACAGTCTGCGCCCGTCTAATTCCGCTTTATTCTAATCACTAGCCCAACCGGGCTGTACTGGGAATATTAATAGCTCAGGTGATGTGGAATATAGATACAGAAGCACGTTCAAAACACTGATTTCATGATTAGCATCACGCTGCTCATGTGATGCAATTAAATTTCAATCCTAATCTGATTAATGAGATAGAGGCATAATAGTCTGCTAGCAAGCTGTATCACTGGAGTCTGGAAGAAAAATGGGTCTTAACTCTTCGACTGAATTTGCTTGAGATCGAGTCATACCTCAGCAATTCTAAAGATAAAAAGAGAGCATGCCTCACGGTGAAACACCCTGATCACATCTGAAGGTGCATTTGAATAATCTTGGTTTGTCTTGGCTGCTTTTCAGTGCTGCAGGGAGATCCAAAAGTTTGTGGCTGGCAGTCTTATCTCTCATGGATGTGCTGCTTTGGGTTCTAAGGACTCTGGGTGAAGTCAGCCGCCCTTCTCTACTTTGTCAGCTTTTGGCTGGGCTTTCCAGGGACGCTTTCACTGCTGGGGCAACCTTGGGGCAGCCTGGTGTGGGAATTAGGCTGAAACAGGAGATGTGTCAGAGTAGTGAGTAAAGTCTCGGAGTAAGGGCAGTGTTCGCAGGGCTGGAGATCCAGGCAAAATTGTTGCTTGTTTAATCTTTTAATGGAAAATAT
This sequence comes from Tinamus guttatus, assembly GCF_059628265.1. NCBI lineage: Eukaryota > Metazoa > Chordata > Aves > Tinamiformes > Tinamidae > Tinamus > Tinamus guttatus. The sequence goes on along the minus strand of NW_028288706.1, from coordinate 3,485,947 downwards.
ATTCAAAGAGTGTCATCAAAGGGCAGGGAGTGGAACTGGCCACTCGCTGGGGAAACCCAGCAGAGGTGAGGGTGCCCTTGGAGCTGGAGGAGGCACCGGAGTGTCGGGAGCCTCCTCTGCCCCGGGCGCTGCTTGGCTGCTGGTGGGAGGGGTGCGACCGTACCCGTGTGCAGGGAAGAAATAACTATGGATAGGACAAGAGGAAATGGCCTCAAGTTGTGCCAGGGGAGATTCAGGTTAGATACTAGGAAAAAAATGCACAGAAAAAAGTGGTGAAGAGTGGAACAGGCTGCCCAGGGAGGCAGTGGAGTCTCCGTCTTTGGCAGTGTTCAAGACAGGCGCTTAGGGACATGGTTTAGCAGGCATGGTGGGGATGGGTTTATGGTTGGACTCGATCTTGAAGCTCTTGTCCAGCCATTATGATTCTATGAAGATGACTAAAAGTTAGGGATGCGGCACACACATGAGCTGGCATTTGCTGCCACCCGATGGCCAATGCAGCCCTAGCATTTTTACTGCTCCAGCCTCCCAGGAGGTCCAGGAGACAGCACACAGGCAGAGATTTTCTTCTAAGCCTGCGTAATTCTTGCCCAGAATTTGGGACTGCATTTTCTCAGTGATTTCCTGCCTGTTATGGATATAGCACCAACTCCTCTTTGGTAGGAGGCTCGAAGGACACTTGGCTCCCTCGTTTAGGAATAGCTGTTATGAGAGACGAGCTGCTGGGGCCCAGCAGGAGCCCTGCCGTGGGGCGAGACGGGCATCGCTCTGCGCTGGCAGGAGGCAGAGATGGCAGGGAGAAGAGCAGGAGGCTTCTTCCCGGATTCTCTGCTGAGCTTGACCTTATTTACTAATCTTTTACCTGCTGCCAGCAGAGGGGTTTTTTGTTTTGTTTTGTTTTGTTTTGGTAGGTTTATCTCCTTTACAGGTTCTCTGAGGTTGAGTTGATGGGACAAATATCATAGAAGATGGGAAATCTCACCTAACAGGAAAGCAAAAGGTGCAGTGATGAGGCCAAATTTTCAAATGTCTTCTGTTACCACAGAAATCCTGTAAATACTCCTTATCTTCTCAGATACCTGCTGCATTCCTGGGCAGTAAGAGTAAGAGAAGAGCCTGGCAGCTCTGCTAGCTTTTAATAAAGCTCTGTTTATAATAGCTGCAAATCTGTTTGTGTGAAATGTTCTTGGACATTAGGGCAAGCATGCCGCTACAAATGTAGGAAAGGAGGAGGACTGGAAACCTAGTCCAAGTCATTCCTTTAGGAGGCATTGCCTGAAAAATTACTTCTAGGAGAAACACAGCACTGAGTGTCCTGCCAGCACTTCCTTCAAAGAGTTGCTTTTTGAGGATTCTCTTTGCAGGTTTGTTGTTTTTGCCACAGGTTCTGCAATATCTTGGTCTGGAAGTGACTGAGGAGAAGAAGAGGCAGTTACGGCAAAGTTTGACAACAGACTCGCAGGGAACAGTGGCCTATGGAGGTGAGCAGGCAGGTCTGTGTGTGTAACAGGGCCTTTTTCACCTTTTCTGTTGCTCCGTTGATGGCTGAAAAAGGAGAGCTGCATCTGCCGAGATGTGGCAGGTACAATAATTCTCTGGCTGGGCACTGTTGTAGCCTCTAAACAGCTAAGAATGAGTCACAAAAAGGAAAAGGGCTTTTGTGCAAAAGGAGAATGAGAGCCAGTAGTGTGATGACTCATTTGACTTAAATCCTCAGCTTGCCTCCCAGGAACTAGGTAGGAGATACTCAGAAAAAGAAAGCTCTGTTTCTTCTGAAGTGCAGAACGTAAGTTACCTGTTCCCTGGAAGTCTCTGTGCTTTTCACTAATGACTTCTATCAGATAGAATAGCCTTGCAAAGTGCACTGCCTGTTAGAGCTAGTGATGGTTATGGTGATTGGGCTCATGGTTTGTGGCAGTGGAAATCAAAATGATTAGAATGATTAGGGGTATTTGGCAAGCCTGCCCTTCCCAAAGGCTCACACTGCTGCCGTAGCTCCTACGGAGCTGTGGCCCAGGGCTGAGCACGGGATGTGCTAGGGTGTAAGGTCTGGTCTGCCCTTCCCAGCCTCTTGCCTTCTGCTTTTCTCCACAGTGTCTGAAAGCAAAAAGAATCCTGATTGTCAGTGCTGTCAATTTAACACCATTTCTAAGTACTGAACTCTGTGATTTAGTTTTGTTTATTCCTTACTCAAGAAATGGCAGCAGTCGGGATGGTGAAGTGTGTGTCATTTCCAGAGAAATCTTAGTTTGGATCAAAATTATAGAACTCTTAAAAACACAGTGATGGTTTCTTTTTTTTTTTTTTTAATGTTTCATTCAGTATTAAAAATGGTCTAGTAAACATTGTCAACTTATTTCAGTTTGAGGGGCTTGTCAAAGAGCTGCCGAATTTCAGAAAGGAAAAATGTTTGGCATCACTAAACCCGATCCGCTTGGCAACGAGTGAATTTCCTCCAGATCTGTGGCACTTTCTCCTGGACGCGTGCAGCACATTTTTCCCTTTCAGCCCGGTAACAGCTCTGATTCTTTCTCACAGATTTTCTCCAAGCACTCAGGGATCTAATGCGGGATGAGCTGGATGAGGCCGGCCTCGACTCCAGCACAATGCTCTTCACCCAACACGAAGTGGCCAGTTTGCTGGACACGTCTGCTTTTCACTCGCTGGTCAGTCAGAGTCAAATGTTCCTCCACTCCCAGCTGCAGGTGACCTGCCTGCAAAGCCCTCCTTAAGACTAAGGTTTCTGTATGTCCATCTATGAAGTGATGAGCAGCTGACATGTTCCTAAGTCCAGAAGTTTTGTTAGGGCCTTCGGGCCACACTGTGGCTGCAAGAGTGGATGTGTAGAATCAATCACAATGCTATTGCTCTTGAGACATAGCCTTGAAACAATCTGAGAAGGGAAAAGCTAAACTTCCATTTTCTATTTTTTCTAGAGTTATAAAGAAAAGATATCCATTAGTCATTCTGAGTATAGGAAATTGAGTAAAAGACCTCCGACTTCTCATTTTTATAGGTAAACACCTATGGGAAGATCTGAAGGAAGAGGCCTGTCCTTCTCGGTGATGTAGAAGGAGAATTAACCATAGTTAATCAATTCCAATTAATTTTATTTTGCTCACAAAATGAGAATGAACTGTGGCACAGTTATCCCGAGTGTCGTGGATCACAGACTGGAATCCTTTGTGGGGAGAAAAACCTGAAAGTAGGATTATTTAATGTGGCATTTGTTCTGTTTTGTACCAATGGAGACCCTTTTCCAAAGGGATCTTGGTTAAGTGCTGTGCTGGGTATGGAAAGCAATATAACCACCTGCTCTTGGAAGCCTCAGTGGTGCTCGTTTGCTCTCTGCCTTCCAGACTTTTGACTCTCTCCACTGCAATGGCAATGAGGAGCTGGAGCAGCTGCAGCTGGAAATGACAGATCTGCGGCAAGAAGTCCGGCGGCTAAAGGTAGAACCCGTCACTTGAGCAGCTTTTTGTGGCTGGTGCCTGCTGCTGTGACTCGCTGGAGTCGCATGCCGGAGTAGTCTGAGCAACTTGGCTCTCCTGCGAAGTCACTGCTTTGCATTCAGTGCTGCCTTTGGTACAAAGGAGGGTCATGGGCTCTGCTCTCTTTAATTGGGACTCTCGCATGTGCTCTTGTTCAAATGAAAACCTATTCTGCTGACTGTGGACAGTTACTTTGTGTTAACAGAGAGTAAATTGTATTTTTAAATACCAAAAGCATGTTACACAAGTAAGTCAAATGTGTGGACAGTAGAAACACTAGCTGTCTGCATGGCAGTGGCAGGGTACACTGTTGCTGCAAAATAGTGCTCTGGGGGTGGGAGTCAAAATACTGGGGTGTCTTCCTGGGAATCACTTTTTTAATCCAGTGAAAATGTTTTCTCTAGTCTCTCCTGAAGGAGGTAGAGACCAGTAAGAAGTCAATGGAAGATGAACTTCAGAGGCTGAACCAGGTTCGTGAGCAGCCCATCCGTGAGGCAATAGCTGTGGCTCACACTTCTGATTACTTCAGTGCTTCAGGCCTGCCCTGGCCTACCACAGGAAATAAACTGGAGCCTCTTCCCACACAGATCCAAGCCTGCAGCTTGGATCCCACCCATGGCACAGTCACAGTTCTTACTGATCGTGTGTCTCGGGCAAGGCCAGCACCGCCCGGAGGATCTCCCTGCAGGTGGCTTTGTGCACTCGTGTCTCTGGAAGAAGAGCCCGAGTCCTGGGTCTCTGTACTCAGGAACCAAACAGGGATTATTTGGCATAGATATGGGCCTCCATCTCAAGGGAAAACAAAGATACTGGGCAACAGTATGACCATGATCAAGCATTTTTTTAAGGTCCTTCGGAGGCAGCAGTTATTGCTGCCCTGGCGCAGAGCGATGCCAGCGACGTGTTTAGTGGGCAAAAATCTTGGTGGGGGGAAAAGGCAGTCCCTAGTGCTGGGGCAGGGCCTAGGAAGCTGTTAGGGTGCCTGTGGTGAGGACGCAGGACACTATATTGACCAGAACTCCTTGCTCCTTCCAGAAAGCACTGGGCTTCCTCTCTGAGAACCGGACCCTGCACAACAAGCTGCAGATGGCAGAAGTGGTGCAGAGACAGGCGCACAGCGCAGAGCAGGACTACGAGGAAGTGATCCACTTGCTGGAGGCTGAAATTGCAGAACTGAAGACAGAGCTGGCGGGGAAGAAAGCAAAACACGTCTCTGAAATAGAGGTAATGCAACCCCTGAGCCCGCAAGGGCCTATAAGTGAATGGAACAGACCAGTGGAAAACAAAACAAAACAAAAAAACAATAAATCCCAAGCTCTTCTTTTTAGTTATTGACTTCCCCACCAGCACCGCTACCTTTCTTTTTACAAATGAAAATGAATGGTGGCACTCACAGCCGTGATGTCGCACATAGCAACCACTGCATGATCTTTTTCTCTCTTTGTGTCCCAGGCCAGCAGGAGCATTATGCCTGCGCTGGAATTTGTATCGTTGCTGTTCTGCATTCCAAAAGGAAAGCTTTCCCTTTTAAAAAAAAAAAAAAAAAAAAAAAAAGCAACCAGACCCCAGCTAGAATTTTTCCTGATGACTAGTGCACATCCACTAATTCCCCACTGAAACTCACTTTTTTTTCTGTTTGGCCACTCCTTGCAGCAAAACCTCATCACAGTGCGAAAGCCTGAAATGAGGTGCTCAAGGAAAGGCATGTGCCAAATCTTATGGTTCTCACTACCTCTGGCTGCTTTGGGAAGTTCTGCTGTTACCATGGAAGACCAACCATGTTCTTCTGTTGTTAGCACATGGCTTGTTATATGTTGGTGTTTCCAAAAGCCAGGACTGTAGTGTGGTAACCACTTCTTCTATTTCAGGGGGACATTCTGGAACTGAAAAGGCAGTTGTCCCTGGCTGATGGACAGTTACGAAAATCAGAAGTCTCACGGAAGCGCCTGGAGATCTGCAATAGGAAACTGCTCCTGTTTGTGCAGGTGAAGTACTGAACTGCCAGCTGTGCTGATGGCACCACCCTATCCTGTTACCTTGAGAGCTGTTTTGCAAGTCCAAATCCTTTCCTGGTCCATAAGCAAGACTTAATTTTCTTTCATCTCATTCAGACTCTGTTGGTTAGGGAAACTCTTTGAGAATGAACTCATACACATACAAGCTGTGTAAACACAGTGGTGCATTATTTGCCCTGTGTGACTCTTGTTGCTCTGCTGCTTGAGAAGAGCCAGTCCCTGCTCACTGGTCCCTCTGGCAATCCCTCCTCTTCAGCACAGCTGCTGGGGCTGAGGCTTATTCTGAATTTCTGTTGGACCTGATCTAAATTGTGTTTAACCTTCCCTTTGTGTAACTGGACTGTTATTTCTCTGACTGTACAGCAAATGCAAACTCAAGAACAGTTTGCTGCTTCAGTGTTCTTTTTCTCCCAGCTTTTCTGGTGGATCACATGTGTAATTGCTCCAGCCATTTAGGTGGCTTTTCTTCCACTTGTTACCTGTATTGGAAATACAGGCTTGTGTAATTAGTAAACTGGCTGGCATAGGAAGCACTAGGATTCAGTATATGCAGATACAGTTGTCATTAGTCTATCTCAGGAGCTCCTGAAATCAATAGGAAACAGGCATGAAGGGAGGCATAGAAGCTGTGTCCTCTGCTTTGGTGAGGAAAGAATTAAATACCTCAAGACTGCAGTGCTGGGTACTGGCACACAAGTGACTTGGTGCTCGAGTTTAATAATGGATTTGACTTTATCCTGCGGCCAAATATCACTGGATTTTGACCACTGGAACAAAATATGTTCCTTTATACATCCCCAGGTCATGTTTGAGAACTCACTACCTGTGCCCAGCAATGAGAGATAATATGTGCAGGCAGGACCCAGAAACCAGGGATTGCTAATAGTGCTGATCATGGGCTCCCTGAAATGTAACCTGCCAAAGTGTTCTTCAGAAGTGTGTTTTCATGTTGTATCTGGTATATTTTAGCGTTGGCATTAATATGCATAATTTAGATGTGTCTGTTTATTTGCATAGACTGTGAATGTTGCCTGTGTTGCAAAGAGCCTTGAGATATTAGCTTCAAGGGCAACGAATAAGCAGAAGCTGATTACTGTCAGATTAAATCTGATCACCAGCAAACTGCCCTGGGGTTTGTGCTCAGGTATTATTTATTCCTACATGTTTGAAACCCTTTTCTTTTTTTTTTTGTTTTTGTGGCAGAATGTTCACAAGGTCCTGAGCACATCCAGTCATTTACCAGATGAGAAAAGGTAGGAGGCAGCTTCTGGGAACTGTGAACAGAAACATGAAATGCCCTTTTTCAACCTTTCTCAAGGGAATGTGATCCATGCACTTCTAACCCAGAGTTTCTAACTAAATTGTCCCTTTGGAAAATAATTTGTTGTGAAAAGGTGATCTGGAGGCTATTGGTGGATCAGTGCTCAGAAGGCCTCCGTTTCAGACTGGCCTCTGATTTGGCCTTTTTTGAACATCGTAAGAGAAACACTTCTCCGATTAAGTTCATCTTCTTAGCAGAGATCCAGAGCAGACTGCATCAAAGCAGTGGAGCTGTGATGCTCCTGCTTTTCCTAGTATTAGGCAGTTCTTGACTTTAGAACCTGGTTCTTTTCTAACAGCAGTTACACAAGCTGATAGTGAGAGTGCAAGCAAAGAGCAGTTGAGACTCAAATGCATAAATGGTTACAGGAATACAGGCTTTTGGACCTTCCTCCAAGCTGAGCCCACCTCCTATCACTTGGGGAAAGAAGGCATCAGACCATCTATTTTTAGAGGTCTGTTTGTTTAATTGATGAACTGATTGAAAGGTACTGTCTCACCGGCAGTGACCAGTCCCATAAGAAAAGCTGTTTTTTAAGAACAGTGGTAAGGGGAAAAAGATTATAAAATTCCAAGATGGTTATTTCTAAGATAATGAAGGAAAACATTGTCAAGAATCTCAAAGAAATACTTTGCTGGTACATAACTGTCTGAAACACAATAATACAAATATGTTTAAAATCTGTGATTGAGAGATGGAGTCTATGTAATTTACGTAGAATATCCTTCATAAGAGACTGGCCAGGATTTTAATGATCATTGTGTAATAGAAGTATTGATGGCACTTTCCATATTTGTAAGAGTCAACAGCAAAAGAGAAGAGGATAAAACAGACGCAGTCTCAGATACATCTCTTCCATCTTCAGATCTTGTTGACCTTTTGCTATCAGAAGCTAAAGAGCTGCTAGCACCAATGCTCTCCAACAAGGATGGTAAGCACTAAATGAACTAGAGAAGCCTGAACCTAAGGAAGTCTCAAAGTTGTCAGTGTTATTTGCAGTTTCCACCACCTTCCATATTTATTCGTTATGCCAGTTAAGACTCCAATAAAGGTACTTGATTGTCACAGGCTAAATGAGATGTAATTTACATTCCATTCATGGGACTAATCTTTCAATCTGACATGCAAGCATATAGTGTAAGGAGTCAAAGGGTGTGCCATGTGCCCAGAGCCAGAAGAAAGGCATTATCCAGAAAAGGAACTAACTGGGAAGAGGAGAGTTTCACAGAATCATAGTAATGCTGTTTGAAGGGGACCACTGGAGATCAGTAGTCTCCTGCTCCAAGTAGGACTACTGCCCACACTAGATCAGGTGAGCACTGGTTTTATGTAGCCAAGTCTTTAAAACCTCCAAGGTTGAAGATCTACAGCTTCTCTGCATAACGTCTTGCAGAGCTTTATTCTCCTTTACATAGAGAAGTTTTTCTAATGTTAACTCCGAACTTTCCAAAGTTCAGCTTTTAGCTTTTGCTCTCAGTTACATTTTCTGCCACTGTCAAGAGATTGGCTCTGACATCTTTGCAATTGCCATTGAACTGGTAGCACGTGCTGCTGGACTGCCTCTTAGTCTCCTCTTTGCCAGGCTAAATAAGCCCAGTTCCCTCGGCTTCCCCTCACGGGTTACGTGCTCCAGGCCTCCCTTTGCTGGGCCTTGTCCAATAGCCTTGAAGAAGGGACCTAAACCTTGATTCTGTGGTTCAAGATATGACTACCCCAATGCTGAGAAGAGGGGGATAGTAACTTCTCTGTTTCCTTGGCATACAAGTCTGTCAGCCCAGACTCCCTTCCACTCGCATGTCTGCAAGTGGGAGAAAATCAGAGAAAAAAAACCCTACCTCTGTGAAAGTCTAACATGACTTTCCCAGTTTGGGATTTTGAACTTAGTTGGTGGGCTGCAAACTTTCCTGGGCAGCAGTTGTTTGACTCCAGTTGTCTCTTTCTGTGCAAAAGAAGAGTTTATGATCTCCCCTTGTCATGATCAGGTGAGCAAACAATTGTTCAGTCTTTGCTCTTTGATACCACTCTCCAGCAAAACATGCTGCCGTGACATTCTCATGCTAGAGCCCTTTCCCAAAGCACACCATGCAGAATACAACTGTAGTCCTTAATGAGTACTGCTAATATATGAGTTTGTCAGTGTTTCCAGAGTTCCTGCATCATTTAAATGTGCATTCCTCATGATACAGCAGCACTGCTTGTATCAGGGATGTTTCCTAAGCCTTTGCTTACACTTTGCTTGTGTGCTTACATTTGCAGCTTTGCCATGCGACTGGGACCAGTGCCTGCCTACTGAAGGAATCTCAAATTACAAGGAGTAGGTGTCAAGAGTGCTTGGTCTGTAATTCTGACAATTCATATAATAAATTCCTGGTTTTATTAATCAAAAATTTCCCTGACAACTCTTGACCATATCATCTAGCAGAGGCCTTCAGATGATCAGGCTGGGGAAGCAGACAGCAAGATCCTCCTGCCCAACATAGTGAAGTATAGTGTGAATTCTTGGATCTTTTGGCTTAGTTCCAAGAGGCCTTTTTTCCTTTTGGCCAGATGAAAATTTATACTTCCATGGCTTGTCTAACAGGCATTCTTCTGGATGAGTATGAAATCTGAAGCATGGGAAAAATCCTCATTAAATGTGTTAATATTTTAACATGGAACCAAGATGCTGTGCAGTCCCTGCCAAGGATAGTATGACAGTCATGGCTTCATTTGGGTCGTCTTCCTCTTCATTTACTTAAAAGATTTCAGGGACATTTTTCTTCTAAACAGAGCCATATCCTAAAGATATATGCTTAAAGGTGTTTGTTTTTGAGACCTAAATGTCTAATACCATAATGTTAATTGATCGCTTCACTTTACCTTAAGAGGTAGAAAATGAACATTTGCAAACATGCCTTCATGGTTACAAAAAGCCTTTTCAGACAGAACAAATTCTTAATGTCCAGTACAACCAAATAGCCGGGCAAGATTTGAGGCTTCCCTTTTTCCTTCCTTAATAACAAATCTTGTCTCCACGGCATCGTCTGTGTCCTTTTCCCCAACTACATAAAATATTCTTCATTTGCAGCCATCTTCATCAGAAGACCACGTGGCCCCCTCCCTCAAGCCCGAACAAGAGTGATGAGCCACAGCCCCCGAGTTCAACCAACAAGCTGCCTGAGAAGCCTACATAAATCTCCCACAACTCAGAACTGTGCATATTCATAACACAGCTGCTCTCCTGGGAGATGGAAAGAACACACAACTGGTGGTTCAGCTTCCTGGCAAACCGGAGGGAGAAACAAGCTTTCTAAAAAGACTGATTCTTCCTGAACAGCCGCTGAAGACTTGGCACCCTCCCCTGCAGGTCTACCTCTGAGTTATCGTACAAGGCTATTTTCTCTTGGTTTTGCAGCTTTGTAGGAAAAAATACTTTCAAGTGGATACAAATGCCTGGATTTCACTGGCAGCCTTTTAGAGCTCGTATCCTGGGTAGTAAGAGGAGCATGAACTTACCAAGGGACTCAGGGGTCTTAAACAGATTCCTTTTGGTATTTCCTATGAAAAACCAAAGTACACTTAGTGACTGTAATAAAGCCAGTTTCATCTGTAGTGTCCTAGCTGTTTTGGGATAGGTACGTTTATTTTTACTTTTTGTATAGCTTACCCAGCTGCAATGCCTGACGTGGAGAGCGCCATCCCCGTGATCCCTTGGAGAAAGGGGCAGACACTCCCACTGACGTAGCATTACTGAGCACCAAACATCTTTGCAACACAACAGAGCACACATGAACATACTTAAACACAGGCCCAGGGTGTCACTTGGAAATTAGATACAGAGGGTGCAAGATTGTATGTGTCAACAAAGAAGGTGATAGAGATCTGAGCTGAGCCTGAGGTCTGGAAAATAAAATGGAAACGCTGCTTACACGGTGTTTGCTTTCCGAGCTGCGTTATCATTGCAGTTCTTCGGAGATGAATTCCCTGCATCATTCATTCTCTCTTATTTTGGCAGCCACTATCAAGATGCACTGAGAAGATGCAGGAAATGTGGTATATTCTAGCTTTCTCTCAGAACTTGGTACTATTATTTTAAATTTAATTCATGAGGGTTCAAAGCAGGTGGGTCCTTTATACACTGATATAAAGACTGAGAGAGACTTGTGATAACAGTGAGTATCTACTATACTTAAACCACTATGCTGCTAAAATAGCAACTGTGTGGTAGAATCTTGCAGACATAAAGAGCTAGTCTAAAATTTAATTTTATAGCTCATGGTAAATTCTTTTTAATATATCTCTTAGAAAGTATATTAAAGGAAACATAATCATTGGACAATTTGTGAGGAATTGTCCCAGAAAAAAAAAGTTACTTTAAAAAATTAATCTTCTTGGGGTATGATGCCCTATGGTTAATTGTTTTTCCCCGGTACTCTTTCAATGGAATGACAGAACTTACTGATGTTGGGTGTGAGTTTAGTCCTATGGCTTTGTTCTCATCTCATGTGTTATATAGACAGGGCAGAGCTGCAAGGCACCACTAGGAAATGCATAGAGCAAAATCCGGTGCCGCCACTTTGGCCTACTCTGTCTCTGTACAAACACCTGCAGTTCCCCGGGGTTAGCACAGCACTACCAAGCTGCTGCTAGCGGTGCCTGTTCAAAGGCACTCGGCAAGAGTTGTTCCCTCCCAGCAAGATGCTTTCAGGTATATTGTTAAATACACCGAAAGGCATCTGAGAAACCTAATAGAAAAGGGCCAGTGGGGAAAATGGAATTAATTTAGGCTTCATTATGTTCTTGTGGAAGTTAACAGGAGTTTTGCTAATGACTCCAACAACCATGGAGTTATGTCAGCTTGTGAGCACTGAGCTCCCCCTCCCTGAGAGCTGCAGCCTGGGGGGTCTGGCCTGTCCAAGGGATCAGCTACGTGAGCTGAAAAGGAACATTTTCGATGCCTCTTCCCTTGCCGGGTGACTTGTCATCTTATCCCAAGAAAGAAGAGTTTTGTACGAAAGTACTGCTATGTGCCAAGGTGTCCTGGAAGCAAGCCTGCCGAAGCCCACATGTTACACAGGTGACATAAATGCATAGCCAAGGCAGAGGCAACTCGTTGCTGACCCAGAGCCATGGTATTTTGTGCATCCTGGGCTGTCTGCTGGAAAAAGAGCCGTGAGGATTTAAGCTTTTTAAAAAGCCTAGACAATCCTGTGTTCTTAACATACCAGCAAGCTCTTTGGAAGAGAAAGCATCCAGGTTCCTACTAGCTGGAACATCAAGTGCTGTATATATTTTGCTTTTAAAAGCAGTCAAACTTTTTAGTTTGTTTATTTTTCTTAGCATCATGTTAAGCTCATCATGTTCCTTTTGCCATTGCTTCGAGCACAGAAAACTTTCCGTTTCCTATTAATAGCACTGTTGCTGTCTTCTCAGAGAAAGGTTGAAAGCTAAGGTATGATGAGAATTGTGCTCCTGGAGGTGCTGCTGACTCTGCTGACCTAGACTAGCAAACCTATGGCATCATTCACGCCTAGGCAAGTTGATTTAGCAGAACTCAGTCACAAAATGGTATCTTCCCATGGAGCTACCAAGAGGCAAAAAAGAGCCAACAGCACAGACAGAAAAGTTGCAGAACATGGTATTTAGCCAGAACATATTTTATTTATGCAGGGCCTGCCTGATGTTCATGAAGAGCTGAATTCTGGAGATCTGCTGCTGTCACAACACGTTGTATCTTTGCAGGAGGGCCCTAGCATGTCCTAATAGAAAGCCGGAGAAGGTGAGGTGTTACTGATAAAAATGAGAGTCTTGGAGAATATTAGATCTCGCTGAGTGATTAAGATGGAAAATGGGAAGTATTTTATAAGCCACAAGGGGAAATGCAAACTATGCCAGTAAATGAGTGTAACAGAGTATGTTTGGAACACGATGTGTATAAACTCATGAAAATACATTTAAAGAGCATCACTGCAGTCAGATGTTCACTTGGAAGTTTTGGGTGTAAAATACTACTGACCTCATGTTTTTATTTTGCATTTTTCTTAAGAATGGCAGAAGTTAATTTCTCAACAACTGTGGGTCAGAAGGTGCAAATCCTTTTCGTCTAGTGAAATAAACCAACACAGGAATATTGAACTATTTTAACATATGCGAAAAAGGAGGCTTGGGCAGGTAGCCACCTGGGCATTATCTTGAAAGGTGAATGTAGCTTAGAGCCATTAGCACTGTTTATCTGCACGCTGATGAGTAAGGTAACTGAATCTGCTACAAGATGTGCTGGGTTGGAGCTCATTAAATCTCCATTTCCATCTCTGCCATTTCACTGTGTGACCTTGGGCACGACGCCTCGCCCCAGTGTCGCACCAGAGAAGCGGGAAGGACAGTGCCAGCTTTTGTCTAGTGACATGGGGAAGGGGACAACAGGCTCGACCTCCTAGTACAAGCGAGCCTGGCGAACACTGTGGGATGATCTGTGGCAGTTCTGTGTACTCAGTGGAAAAAAAAAATGTTATTTTGCTGATTCTTAAAAGAGCAGGCTGAACTTTTACTTAGCTTTATAAAATAGCACTAGGTAAGTGGTAAAAAGTTTGTCTAGAGAGATATGTGTCTCATAGCAGAGGTGAAAACTAAGCCTGAACGCTGCTGTGGAGGAGACTGGCCTTTCTGTTCCCCGGGCTGGAGGCTGCAGAGCCTCCTTCTGCTCTCAGCCCCATTCACTGACACTGGCTGGACAAAAGCCCAGACCTAGAGAGTGGAACTAACACTTCCACTCTGCCTTAAATATGGCTCTAAAAACCAGGTGAACTTTCCTGCTGAATATTTAAAGAGACTCTTTAATGTTTTAGCGCTGCTGATTTTCTAAGGTTGTTGAACACATGTGGAAGGGGACTGGAAAGTGGCTTCAGTGTGACAGTGTGGATAGGACGGGGCTGGCTGCATGATGCTCCTTTTCCATGGGGGAAAGGAGCCATCCAAGGGGGATCCTTCCCCTGGGCTAAGGGCAGCCCAGCAGTCCCAGGAGGGAACAAAGAACAGGGCAACCCACCATACAAATAACAGCACCGTGAGCAAACCCTGCCAGTTCTCCTTTTCAGCACATGATGCACTGGGCTTTTCTGCCAAGATTTTCAAATTTACGCCCGCAGATCACGGAAGAAGGCTGCAAGGAAGAGTTTGCAGGGAAAAGCCTTCAGTACTGGGGAAGTGGAAGTGAGCAGTAACCACATGCCAGACATGGTTCCTGGTGAACGCTCTAACTTTTAACTACAGAGCCCAGCGCTAACACCGGTGCTGGCTGCTTCGGAAGAGCTCCCATGAGAAACCCTGAGCACTGAACAACGTGCCCTGAGGCAGGAATCCTGCTTGGGCTCAGATGGTGGAAAAATTGGGTGCACGTCTTTGCTGCTACTCTAGCAGCATATTTTTGTCTTTCAAGGGTAAGGAAAAGAAGGCATAAGTGAGGTATAGTGATAGTGAGGACGAGGGAGATATTTCTCTGAAAAAGCTGCATGTTCTGGATGGGAAAAGACAACACATATTTATAAAGTGAATTGAGATGTTCTGGGCCTTGCATAGTATTGTGGTGGTTGTTCGGAAGCCTCTAGAAGTACCAGCTGCTGTGGATTTTCAGATGGGAGCTTTCAGGCTGTTTTGCCCCTTGCCAGCTCCTCTGTTTGCCGCCCGCCGCCAGGCCGGCCTCGTCGCCCAGATAGCAGGGCACTTCAGCAAACACTGCGGATCGGAAATAGGCACAGAGCTTCCTCAAACACCCGCTCAGATAAAGGGAGGCTTGTTCGACAGCTGTATGTGATAAGGAGGTGGGAAAAGAAAAAGCACCACAAGTGTGATGTTTGCAGTAACATCTCCCCGCGTGCCAGCTGGGCCCTGGGGAGGCTCTGGGAAAGCAGGCTCGGAAGGTGCAAACACTCCCAGGCTGCTCTCCCAGCTCGCTCTCCTCCACCCTGGTACCACGGTGTCACCTGCAGCACGGTGTCACCCACAGCACGTGCCTCATGCCTGTGGAGACAGTGGTTGGGATCCATTTGCGAGGGGTCCTGCCAGGTGCCATCGCCTCTTGGCCGCAGCTCCTTGCCCAGCACGGGGCGGGCAGCACTTCCCGCAGGACCCCCAGAGGCTACACGGAGAAAAGGCTGAGAAATGAAGGAATCGCCCCAAAGCGAGCGCACAGCCCTCAGCCCATCCAGGAAGGAGGTGGGGAGCTCAGCAGCGGGCACAGGTGACACCGTGCGCCCAGCCTGCGGTGCCGGCCCGTTGCGTTCACTGCCCCAGGGTCTGGGCGCCTCCGAGGCCCCTGGTCTATCGGGGCAGGCCACGGCCACGCACCAAACCCCCAGCGCCGCCTGAGGCAGCGCGGGCGGGTCGGCGCGGCGGGAAGGGCCGGGCCGGAGCCGCCCCCTCCCCGGCGCGATGGCGGCGGCGGCCGGGCCGCCCGCGGGGCGGGGCCGCAGCACAATGGACAGCGCGCGGGGGCGGCGGGCGGGGCGCGCGCGGCGGTTGAAGCGGCGCGTGGAGCGGCGCAGCGGGGCCGAGGCCGCCGCGCTCCGCATGGGCCCGGCCTGGCCCCGCCGCTGCCGCCGCCGCGCTCAGCGGTGAGGAGGGCGCGGGGGAGGCGGCGCCGCGAGGCGGGGAGGGCAGCGCCGCCGCCGGTAATCCCCGGGGGTTGGAGCGGCCGCGCGGGGTGAGCGGCGGAGCCGCCGCGCCGCGTTAGAAACCGCCCGCCAAGTTCGGCCGCTGCCTGCGCTGCCCGGCGAAGTTGGAGCCCGTTTAGCCCCCCGGCTCTGCTGGCCGGAGCTCGAGGAGAGGCCGGGAGCGCCGCGGGCCGCGCAGGGCAACGGCCGCCCTTGGCTTGGGCTAACGGGGAGGGGAGTCGCCGGCCCCTGGCTGGGGCTAATGGCCCACGGTCCCAGCTGGCCCCGGTGAGCCCGGCACCCCCGGACGGTGCTCCTGAGCGCCGCGGCTGCCCACGGTAAGTGCCTGCGAGTGCCCCGCTGGATTTGGGTCAGCTTCTATATAAAACGCTTGGCTTTAGGGTAGGGTTGACCTAAGCGTGTGCTCCCGTGCTCCGGGTCACTTGGCTCGACTCCTCCAAGGAGCAGAATCGGCTCCGTGGAGGCGTGAGGAGGGGATGGGGCTGGTGTGCGGTGCCAAAAGGGGACTGCACAGCTGCATGCGGGGAGCTGGTGATGGCACCGGCTCTTGGTCCGTGTGTTGAGATGACCCAGAGCAGGTCTCCATTTTTAAGTTGAATTTAATGACTGTTAGATGCGTATTGCTGTGCTTTTGGTTAAAAAGGCATGTAGCATCGCTCCCTGTGGAATGGCGAGGAGAAGGGGTGTTTCTCTGAGAGTGGCATGTGGAGGAACGTGACTTCTCTTCAAGAAAGATGGTCTGCTGCTGCAGGGTGCTAGATTTTGATTAGCATTTAGTGTGTGGCAGTGTGAAGGGACAGCCATGGTTCTTTGGCAAGAAAATCCACTTGCAAGTGTGAGATGAAAATGCAAAGAGCATGAAGCTTATTTTGCAATTAGATGGAGGGCACAGCTAACTTCCTCCAGCTTTTGGAGCAGACTGTTCTGTGCTCTTTCTTTTTCCTCTTCCTCTCAGTCAGAGAAAACGGTTCCTTAATTGTCTTGTGAAGAACATGTTGAGTGTTGTTTGAATGTTCATGGTGTTTGTCTTCTGGTTATAACCAACAGCAGGACTCCAGGCCTCTCTGCAAGGTGTAAAAAGGGGAGGCTGGACTCCACTGCACTGTGCTGCTCTAAAACGCTCATATTCCTTCACTCCCTACACCGTAGGTATTTCTTAGGTGTAAGATGGAGCAGGAAGATCAAATCTTTTTGCCTGAGAAGACTATCTCCTTCTAAGAGATACTGAAAGCCTGTGCTATTTCAGTACAGGGAACTTGAACAAGTTCTTGGCTCATGTGAAGGAGCTCTAATAAATAACTCATTGCTTGGTACTGTCTTGCTATTATATGTGCAAAGCATCAGCTCTGTGTAAACATCCACCTAAAGAAAAGGTGTTTAGGGCAGAGAAGACATCACATGGCTCCTGTTTTCCTCCACGCTGTCTACGTTGCTGCCCCATGAGGGGAGGGCAGCCCCTGATGCCCGAAGAGCCTCCCTTTTGGAAACGCAGTTACCAGCTGTGGCCCTTGCGTGTCATAACAGAGCAGAACTGGAAGTCTGGAGCTCCGGTGTTTTCAGAAGTGCTCTGTTCCCCCTACCCCATCGTCCTGGAAATAAAACAAAAAACCCACCACGTCCCGGCTCTCCAGCTGAAGAGAAGCTGCTGCAGGTGGGGGAGGCACTGCTGATGTAGAAAGAGTTGGATGATTTGGTGCTAGGCTGCCTGAGAAGCAAGGGTGAAGGTTTGGGGCTTTTATTTGTTAGGTGTATTTATATATAAACCCAATTTCCTATTTTCAACCAACTGGCTGTGCTCTTGACAGTTACATCCCTCTTACAGATAATAATGGAATAAAAGTTAAACATATGGAAAAATCCCTCAGGTACACAGGGAATGATTCTAAACAAAATTGAAACATGCACTTAATATTGCTGCCTCTTCCCCTTGCTGTATGTGTAGTGATGTGTACATAGCATTTCTCGTGGGAGCCCTCACTCTTCATGCTCAGCTAATATGTAACAGTAGCTCTGTGTGCTGGATTTACATTATTTCTCATTAAAGCTAGCTGTTTTTTTTTTTTTTTTTTTTTCCTCTGTGCTCTACCAAAGTTGGAGCAGGCAAATGTATATATGACCAGGGGCTCATCTACTTGCATTTTACGGTGAGCTTGCCCTCCTTCCCTCAGTCTCCTGCCAGCTGGTGTATCTTGGGTTTGTAATTAACTCCCTGCTTTCCCAGGTTTGCTTAATTGTGAATTGCTGTATGGATTGTAGCAAAAGAGGCTCCGTAGGCCAGCTGGCCTTGCAGAGCTTCAGCCTGTTGACTCTCTGTGCAGTTGGCCTTGCAGCTAGAGTGGTAGTGGATGCTTTATGAAATGTGGTAGCTGCCCCTGTTGTGTGCATTCAGGTGTGCCATACTTCCAGTGTCTGATTGAGATATTAAAATGATTATCTGGGTGTGTTGCTTCAGTGCATTAGGTGCTTCTTGGAGGTTTTTAAATGAGACTGGGCTTGGCCAGCTGGGATCATGGTCTTCCCGGTTAATGGTCATAGGTCTTCCTTTTGATGTGTATTGATAGTTAAAATGATTAAGCTGTGGTTTAGTGTGTTACTACTCTTCAGTTGAACTGCATTTGCTAATATGTGCTTTTTTTTTTTTTTCCAGATGTTGAACCTGGAGTCCCTCTTGCTTTGAAAAGCAGAATGACTTTATTGCAGTCCTGTTCTAAGAGGAGGGCATAGCAGGTCAGCCGCTGTGCTTTTTCCAAGGTTTAAGTGTTTTTAGGGCAAGTTTGAGCTGTCAGCGATCCTGTCTTCCCCAGCTCTTGTGGCTATGATCATCTCTCACCCTTTTTCTCTAATTTCCCTCAGCTAGGGAAGTAGGGAGCAATAGAGCTCTGGTATCGAAGGCAAGCTCCTAACTGGTAGTGAGATCCTGGCAGAAGGTTTGACGAGGCTTCTCTTGCTATATTTGCGCTTCCTCGGAAGGTCCCCGCGCAGCCTGGGTATCAGGGTTACATAATCATATTACAGCGTTGCGTTACAAGGTGCCCCGTGCCTCTCTTGGCTCGAGTATCTGTTACCTGATATCAGCCTGGGCTTCCTGGGTGCTCGCTCGCCCCTGCGCTGCTCTCTTCGCTTGGAGCTGGATGCTCTACTGATGCATTTTCTTTTCTGTTTACTTGTTCTACATGGACTGGCTTTTAGGACCAATGAGACTCTCTGCAACTCAGCAAGGCCTGATCATCTGATTGAGAGACCCATCTACAAACATCCCTCATTCTCAGGTACCCTTTTTTTTTTTTTTTTTCCTTTTTCCCTCCCCTCTCCATTTCCCTTGCTTAATGCTTAGATTTCCTTGCACAGTACTGTTTTGTGGAAGTCTTCCTGGAGGAAAACGTATCACTGTTTTTGTCTTTTAATTTGTGTTTCCATGGCAGTTTTTGGCTCGATGTCAGAGATAAGTTGCCTTTTGCTCTGTTGAGTTCAGTGCTGCTCTGCATCATGTCCCCAAGGGCTGTGTCTGCTTCACAGTGGAATTTGAGTGGGGTGGAATCAACATAGTGTCTCAGCCTAGTCTTTTGTGTTTCTGATGTTTGGAGATGATATTAATAGGGGCAACATCCTGAGGGACTTACAGTAAGTGACTTGAGAACATTTTAGATATTTTGCATGCCTCCTTCAGATGCTGATTATTGGTGCATGCTTGAGGGTTAAAACCCTGGCAAGAGAGTCTGAGGGAGGAATCCTGATGAGAACAGTGAGAGGTGGCTTGGAGAAACGAAATGCTGAGGACTGAATTGTTACCATTGCATGCAGTTATTTTCCTGGTTCAGCTGGAAGCAGTGGGCATCCAGTCAGTGGGATGTGATTGCTAGCTAAGCATCAGGCATGTTCTCTGAGCATGCTGTTTCCTTTTTCTTTCTTTTAGTGGGGTTAAAACAGCTGGATGCTACTGTATGCACAAAAGTCTTTAAAATGGGAACATACAGGAAGCCAAGACTTAGTACTGGAAACTGTTGCCACATAAGGGATTTTGCATGGTTATAGCAAACATAATGCAGAAAAAATGTGGGTTTTTTTTTTCCCTCCTTTAAAAATTTAAGCTCTGAGAGGCTTCCTTCTCCAGGGTGCAGTCAGTTCATTCTGACTTGACGTCTGTTTTGTGCTTTCTTATCATGAGTTTTGTTTAAGCTCTATGTGGAATTCACTGCAGTGGTGTTGGGGCATGGTGAAGGGCAGTGCTGTTCCCTGGAACTGTGGGCTGCAGTTCATTCCCTCTTTGCTACTGACTTGCTGAGTGACACAGGGCAAGATATTTTCCCTAATATGTCTCCTCCTCCCTGTCTGTGGTAAAGACTTCCAGTAGATTTGTAGTTGAAAATTGCTAGCACATGTTGCAGTAAAGGTATGTTTCATATAAAGGATCTAAGATCTGTTTTTCTGTTACAGGTGTGTAATAAAAATGGTGCAGAAATATCAATCCCCTGTTCGGGTCTACAAATATCCTTTTGAGCTCGTCATGGCAGTGAGTAACGCTCAGCACTTCTATTTCTCCTGTAGCCAAGGGCTGCAACCTCTGTCTTATTTGGCATAGGGCAGGGGGAGGTGGGGAGCTGTAGTTTTGGCTAGTCTTCATGGCAATCTTATGGGCAAGTTGTGGGAACAGATGTTTAATTCTTGCTATCTTCCAGCCTCCACTCAATTCTTGAAAAAAATGAAAAATCAGAATAAGCATGTAAATATTTGAATAGTTTAATTAAAATAACTTCTATAACATGTAAGAGTAATACCACCAGAAAAAAAAATGTAATGTTTAGGTGAATGGGGTTAGACAGTTCGTTTAACTAGGGTCAGACACTCTGCATTATCACAAAATACCATTCTGTCTAGAGTTTCTTGATTTGAGCAAAAATCATTAAAGAGTGGTAATGAAGTAGCTTCAGCCTGGATATTTTTGGAAACTCTCAGTTTTTCTCATTCCAATCAGTATGGCAGGATATCTATATCTAGAAATCAATTCTCAATCACACTGAACTCTCATTTTGTGCAAAATGGGGAGCTTTTGGAAAAAATCTTCCATACTTTTTTTTTTTTTTCTCTCTCTGTCTGTCTCTTGTAATTTCCAAATGAAGCTTCATGGTGTGATTGAGATTCCTTTGCTGGTGGCTGGTGATGATGTGGCTACGGTAATTTCCTTAGCACATACAGCTGAAGGGCATAGGTGGCATTCTGGACATTGCCACTGATTTTCAAGGTGTGCCAAGTATTCTTTTGCAGGGCTTGCTCCTTGTGTTTCAAGGAACTGGGCAGTGAGCACTTGGGCATGTATCTCAGAGTTCTGCTTACAGATTCTTGCAAGTCTTTGTGTTGTGATCTCTGAGCATTTCACTCTAGGCTCCCTGGGATTCTTTTTTTAATCTGCTGCTTTTTCCATTATCTTCCTCACTGAGCATAGACAACAACTTTCTTTGGTCTGCTATGGATCAAGAATGAAGATGAAAAGCTATAGCCTGCAGAGAGCTGAACTTGTCCCCATGAGAGGAAGGGAGAGCCTGACTTGAAGAGCCTTGAAAACCCTGTCTCTTTTCAATTCTTGGCAAGTCAGTGCCATAAGATACAAATCTTATCTTACAAATCATTTGTTTAGCCAAGGCAATCTTCAGTCTTCTCTTACAGTAGCTAAAACTGGATGAGAGATTCTTTATTTGGGACTGGGTTTGTGTGCAGCTTCAAAAACAGCAGCACTTCCTCATCCAAGAGCAATTGCCATTCACCTTTGTGATTATAAAATAAATACTTTTTTTAACGCTTGGATTCTCCCCACCTCCTTTTTTTTTTTTTTTTTTTTTTTTTTTTTTTTTTTTTTTTTTTTACTCCCTTTTCCAAGTCTTGTCTGATTTTGCGGTGTTGGTTTAAGAGCTAAGCAGTAGATGGATGTAGGTATGGATGTACCCAACCTGCTTGTGGTAGGGAAACTTCTCTAGCTATGTTTTTGCTGTCTTAGTATAGCATGTCTTAGAATAAGATAGCAGTGCTTGTTATGAAGATACTTTCTTTGCTGTATTAATAGCTCTCCATGTTCCTACTGTCTGTATTAGTAGGATAACCCTAGCACCAGATGCCCAACAATAGATTGGCTGCTAATACAGGAGGGTGGGCTGCCTCTGGGCAAATCCTTTGTAAGCTTGTTAGCAGAATACCTACAGGCCAGGGTTTGATGAGTTTATTTTTCAAGCCATTTAATTTTAATTGATTTCAGTTTATTTGCTTTAAATTTTGACTTTTTGATGTGGAAGAACTCACAGTTTCCTGGAGCTTCAAGGCCGGGATTGTAAATGTCATCTTTTTGGTGCTCAGCAAACTCAAACTCCTATTACCTTAGCAAAAGCATTAGTTCTTTCTTATGCAGATTGCTACTTGTCTAAGGTCACCCAGAGGCCTGTGTGGTGGATTAAGGAACCAAATATAGACCCATTAGTCCCACTCCAATGTCCTGTGAAAACCGTGTGTTCACAGCAGGGTTTGTACTATTATGAATACCAATGTTGTAAATACCCTGAAGACAGTAATGTTCAAACCTAGTGGCCGTTCATGCAGGCTGAGCTGCACAGGGGTTTATTCAGTCTCCTCTTCGTGTGGAGGCAGCGCAGATTTCTCGGAGCTGTCAAGTGCTGCCTGTCAGCCGCTGGAAGTTTCACATGGAGCGTGGGCGTTCAGTGAGGCTGTTTTGCTCCTGAGCACATGGTATTGCTGTTAATCTGCTTCAGCATAGATCTGACAGCAGCTTCCTTAGTGCTGGAAATCTGGTGTTCAGACGCTTTCAACTTTGCCCCTCCGATGCTTCGTGCGAACCTTCAGTGATCTCGTGCCGTGGTTTGGGAGGACCCTAAGATTATGTGGGTGACCTCAAGATACCACATCATTTTACTGGTCCTGGTGGCCTATTCAGCATGATACTCCTGTGCTTGACATCTGTATAATGGGGAGGGTCAACTTATTTTTGGTGGTCTGTTGAGGCTATGTCCTGAGGTATGTGTTAGGAAAAGTATTTTCCCCCAGTACCTCTGGTGTTTGGGTCTCACTGTACTAGGTAGTGTGTGAATCTTGCTCCTTTATGAGAGTGTGAGAAATAAGATCGTTGCAGCCAAATGAGCCAAGCAATCCTTTGCATCCTGACCTCGTTAAAGCCCACAGTGTTTCCCATGCCTTTCATAGAGCCCTGCCACCAAGAACATGATTTATCTAGTGGGCTTCTTGAAAGCACAGGTTTGTGCAGCTCATCCACTGATCTGCACAGAGCTGTGCCCAACACATGAGCCAGTGCTTGTACTTCAGTTATAGTGGGTCTCTGGATAACTGTCTATGAATTTATGCTCTGCTAATAGTTTTGCAGCTCACAGTCTGACTTTTGCAGGCTATAGATCTGACATAACTTCCCAGTCTTTCATATCACATACCTTCTTGGTGTCTTTGCTGCTCCTGTGCAGCTGGGGCTGTAAAAAGGAATTGACTTAGTGCTCTCTGTCTCTTCTGACCATTTAGGAGTTTGAATGTTTTGCTTCTGCACAAGTTTTCTTTAACAAAAGATAATCTTTCCACACCTGTCCAAATGTTCCTAGCCTGCCTTTGTACTAAAGGAGTGTGACTGTTAGACTCCACAAATTATAACCAGTGTTTGACATCTTTCCCCCATATACTTGAAAATAACTTGACTGTTGTCATCCTTTATCTTCTTGTGGTTTTCCTTTCAACTTGACTTCCTTTTTTTTGTTTGGTTTTTTTTTGCTTTTCCTTTTAATTGGAGCTTTTCTCAAATGAGTTCTCCAGCCAAGTTCATGCCTCCAAGGACCTGATCTTATGTTCTCTTCATTTAGATCAGCAGGTTTAAGACTGCGCACCTCTCCTGATTTTACTTGAGAGCCAAGTAATCCCCAAATGCCAACACTTTTTTTTGGATACAGTATCTGTGTTGCAGTTTTAAAGCTAAAGTTTTATACTAAAAATGTTATAGAGACAAATCCGGAAGGAGGGATTTCTGCCAAGTAGCTTGTGAGCGATAACTTATTCTGAATGATGCAAATTTTAGTGAGCTCCCTCTGACACAGGGAGATAAAGCATTTGATTTGGGCAAGGAAGTCCAAAATGCATATTCATATAGGAAACAGAGCTAAGCTTGCATTTTCAATATCATTTGTTGCCAATGAATTATTAGGTCAGATAAAATAGTTTTAAACAGTGACACAAATTTGAGAGTTGGTTCCCCATTAATTTCAGTAGTGCTCTCAGCTCTTTACACTTGCAGTTGACACAATCTGTCATTTTGACATGCTTTAAGTATTTTCGTATACATGAAAGACTTAAAAATGTATTAGATGTTTATCTTCTTATTTCACCATCTTGCCTTTGCTCTTTTTTGCCAAAAGTGAGAGGGGTCTTGCACAGACAGTCTGTTTGAAAGCAGCTTGTTATACTGTTGGGATCTGCTGTAGGAGGAATATCTCTGAACACTGAGGTACAAGTCCTGGCACTTAGAGCTTCTTTCTGTTTACCTTTCCAAAATGATTTTTATTTATGCCTCCTCAGCACCAGCATGTATCACATTGCAGATGTTAGATTTTTAAGCTTTATTTGATGGCTACTTCGTGTCACATCTAGCACGCTGGTAGCATAAAGGGTCAGTTTCAGTCCTGATGGATTGTGCATGTGCTGCTCTCTAATGCTGGAGCGTCTTAAAGGACTCGGTGTATCCCTGATTGATGTGCTGATTGTTTGGCAGTAGAGCCTCCGAGCCCTCTTGTGCCAGGTAATGTAGACACTACAGTAAGCCTAGTTCAAACAGCTTGCAGGATGGAAGAGGAGAGAGCATCAGGAAGAGACAAAATGGTGGATGAAACGAGTATAATGCACAAGCAAAATAATAACTAGCTATAACTAGCAAGGATCGTGTTAATTCTGTGGGTTTGCTGACATGTTTGATATGCATGTTCACAGCACATCCAAGTATCAAGACCGCTGTCTTGGTGCATAAGATTTGCAAATTGACAGCTTAGGTTATCTACAGTTCAGTATTTTACGGTGCTTACAGCATAATGTATCACAATATGTATTTTGGAGTTTGTACATGCTTAATAGTTGTCTGAAATTACAAACTGTCATTGTTATTCAAGTAATATTCCAGGCTGCCTTTTATATAAGGCAGAGTCTTAGCCCCCTCGCAGTGCGGAGAAGGGCGAGTTCCTGGTGGCCGGAGCCCCGCGGAGCCGGCGCGATGCTGCGGCCGTGCCGGGGAGCCCCCGGGGTTGCAGCGGGGCCCTGCGGGCAGCGGCCGAGGGAAGGCCGGGGAGGAGGTGCCCGCGGTGGCTGCTCCCCGCCCTGGCACTGGATTCCTGCACGCAGCCCACAGGGGTGTTTGGCAGCGTGTGGCCTGCATGCCCGGGATTCCTCTGGAGCTGCTGGGATGCACCTCCATCCTGAAATGGTATTTCAGGGTGACAGTATGCTGGAGATTGAGAGAAAGCCAGGATACAGGGGACTTTGCCTTTTTTATTAAAAAAAAAAAAAATTCTTTGGTGTTCAATCCCCCTCAAATGGAATTATTTACTCTTTAGCAGCATTGTTAGATATACAGAACTTGCCTCCTGAGTGCAAACAAAACATTGTTGTATTTGGGTGCTCTCTTCAACCATGGTCTGTGCCAGGTATTGTAAAGGAAGGCAACTTCCCATGTCTCCTTTCTGCTATGTTTTGAAGATAGCTCTTGTGACTGTCAGAAGTTACTGGGTTATTGTTTTATACACTTATAGAAGATTTAATGTTAACTCGAGGCATGCTGCTTCAGTGTGCTATGATGGTTTGGGACCACTCTGGCAGGGTACAGTATAAACCTCACAGCATCTTACTGCTGAGAAACACATGGCACCAAAAATCTGGAGGGACTGATCCCCATGTCGGCTGGGAAGATCTGAACAGTGCTCCCTCCTTCAGTCCTGCCACCACCTCCTTCCAGTGTTCAGCAGAAGGAGAGTGAGCACCAGTTGGGCTGTGCAAATAGCTGATGTGGGAGTGTGTGGCGTGAGATCTGTCCCAGTGAGTAGAAGAGGCTTGGTAATGTTGTGGAAACAGCTGCTGGGAGCAAAGAGAAGAGCTCTTTATTCATGCAGGGTTCTGGCACACACCTGCTGGCAATATCTGTATACCCTGGCCTGCTTAATCTATGTTGTGGGCATCATGCAAGTCTCCTCTGTAGCCTTCTGTTGCCAGTTGTAAGACTTTATTTGCTTGAAAATAATGTTCAGCAAGGGTTGGTTACAATATGTAGATTTGGAGTTAAGATTTACAGCAGTTCTGTCACTCAAGGAATCTGTGTAGGGTCTTTCCAGTTTTCTTTAACTACCTTCTCCAGCTGCAAAAGGGAGGCTCATTGCATTAAAGCAGGGTGAGCAGCCTCTCCAGCCAGGCCTGCCTGGTGCAGTCTAGTGCTAGGATGGAGGAACTCCAGTGCTGGCTCTCAGTGACAGTCCAACAGGAGACACAATGGGGCTTCAGGTGTCATCAACATCTTATATCTCAGTAGTGCCTAAAAAAAAAAAAACCCTTGCCTGTTCTGCACATCATATGAATGCAGAGGATGGCCCATGCTCAACAGTTTGTTATCTGAAAGAGGTGGGAAAATTTAGAACCAACAGCAGTTTTTAAATCTCAAGTAGCATGCAGGTGGGCCTGGGATGTTGTTTTTTGTTTTATTTTTTAATTTGTAAGCACAGTGGCCTGACTAGCATCTTGTAGCTGTGACAGGTCCTCCTGCCAAGCACCTGGGACCACTTTGTGAATTAGCCTTTTTGATTTGAGGCAGTTCCTTGGGCACGATGTACTTGGTGTAATGCTGGTGTGTTTTGCTCTTCCAGGCTGTGGTCACCTGAGGTGCCTGCTTCAGTGCCTGCCTTGTTCAGTGCCTCTGCCTCTACCCACCGTGGAGTATGCAGATGGCTGCAACTAGCTGGCAGGCCCTCCTGAATAAGGCATAATTTGTATGGGTATTTGTAAAGGCCAGTGCATTCTGTGGAGTTTGTCTTGAACTGCTCCCTGAGTTTCTCCTCTCTAGTGAGTAAAGGCAAAGGCTGTAGCAGAATAGCTTGAGGAGGGTGTTGGTTTTTTTCACCTTTTTTTTTTTTTTTTTTTCCCCTTTTTCCAGGCGGAGGATCAGACACATTGGTGACCTCCCCAGTTAGCTGTGTGTGGCTGCAGTGCATGTCCTGGTTTTAGTAAGTTTGCTGTGTCACTCCGTTGTGTCTGTATTTTAATAACCAGCTGGTGCTCTCTGAATTGTTTCTTTCACCAAAACTGAAGAAATGAGGCAGATAACTGGCTGTGGTTCAGGCAGAGGCCACACTAGGTCAGTGTTTATATCTAGGGTTCTGAGGACTAATGGCCTTTTTCTTTCTCCCAGCAAAGGTATTTTTCTCAGGCCCTCCCACTGCCAAGTTTTATGCAATTCAGCAGCTGCTTTGAATCTCCTTAAAAGTGTTACCTTTCCTCTGACTTGAGTGCATTTTCACACCCAAAATACCTGTTTGATCCTTTCACCGCACTCCCAATTTCTCTGTGTATTTTGTTTTGTGCTGCCTGTGGCTAGCAAGAAATAGGTATCCGTTTTAGCCATTATGGAAAAAATGGATTCTTACATCTGGCGAATACAAATGTAGGCCTTGTGGGTTCCCTTCCACACTTGCACTA
Source organism: Tinamus guttatus (assembly GCF_059628265.1). NCBI lineage: Eukaryota > Metazoa > Chordata > Aves > Tinamiformes > Tinamidae > Tinamus > Tinamus guttatus. The sequence continues at coordinate 3,458,754 of NW_028288706.1, read as the reverse complement.
GTTGTGGAAGGGAATTCTTGATGAAATGATTGTCTTTTGGAAGGCCAAATTCTGAAAGCACCTGAATATGGAGAGAGAGAGAGAGAAAGAGAGAGAGAGAAAGAGATTTATGTATTATTAGAGCTGGGCAAAATCCATCCACTTCTACCTTAGCAATGACAAGGAGTCTCCTTTTGCTCCTTAGTCATCTCTTTGCAAAGGGATGATGATCTGGGCGTCTTGAACTTAAAACTTGGTATAATCTCTTCTTCTTTCTCTTTTCACCTGAACAGAGGTGCATGTTCTTCCTTTATCCTGACAAATGGCACATGACTGTAACACAACCTTGAGGAATCCTGTTAATTAACACAAATTTAAACTCTGTTCAGTCATGAATGTTTGAAGTGTCTCGGCTGTTAGCCCAAGGGTGAAGTCTATTACTTGTAACCTATTCATATAATATTAAGCATGGCAGTCTCTGTCTGCATTGGGTGAATACTAGTTTAGCTCCTTCATGTGTTCTATTCAGTATCACTGATTCCACTGTAACTGAGTTTTCACATGTGTGAAGATCCCCCTTGAGTTCAGCTTAGCATATAGCAGTCAGTCCATACTTTTTTTCCATTTCTGTGCTCCTGCCTGCATTTGAAACAGCACCTCTCCATGCTGCTAGCCATCTCTAAGGGCCTCCATCCATATTGCTGGTAGGGAAGCTCCAAGCCAGTTACCTTTTTGCTGAGTGCTAGCGGGAAGCTCGAGGAGTCTGCCTTGGAAAGGTGACTGGTGGGGTGCGAAAGGCAGAACTGCTGCCCTGGGAGTCAGTGTGCAGGCTGTGCTGCTGACTCCCTGTGTTTTCCATTTCAGTTTGCTTTCATGAACAAAGAGGGTAACATTTCCTCCAGGATATTATGATACAGAACAAGATAATCTAACTTGAGAGCTGTGTCTTGCTGGAGCACATTGGGGCCACTCAAGACCTAGCAGGCAGTGGGCTGGAATAAAATGCTAGGAGTCTGTATATTTGCAGGAAAGTTCAGCTTTAGAGGTGTTTTGTTTCATGTGGTAATTCACTGCTTGGACTTCCTTGTTGTTTTGAATTCTTAAGGCCCTTGTTGTGTAACTGGTTTCAAGGTCACTTGCCAGAAAGGTTGTTGAAACCCATGGAGAAGAAACAGGAGTAGCTGTTATAAAAATCGAAACCTCCGGCCATGTGCTATAGTTGAGTGGATTATGTACGAAACAAGAATGTTACAGCCGCTGTCAATCCACTGGAGATCAGATGGGAGAGGGGAGCAGGAGTGTTCTTGCACCGTCAACATGCGTAACACCTAGGTACTGTGAAGGACTCAAGGGAGGATCTCTGTGCTTTGGATAAGCAGGCATGAGGTGGTCAAAGGGTAAAGCAGGATCATCTTCACTTTTCTCGGTAGTTGTGAGGCTTTAGAGTATCATTTTTGTTTTTGACGCTCATACATTTATATAACATTTTCTGTTGGCATCCAGTTGACCTTCAGAGCAATCTGTTGTCACAGATGCATTTCTTTTAAACTGATTATTGTGATTAGGATACTTTTTAAGTGTAGCTTCCTCCTGTTGCCCTCAAAGGCTCTGTTCTTGCACCAAAAAAAAAAAATGTTATTACAGTGTTGGCCCTGTAATCTTGTTGGCCAGCATAGGTAAAACTGCTTTCTGCAGACGTTTCCCAGCAGATTGCTGGCCCGACCTTGCTATTGCCTGGCAAACCCTCAGTCAAATCTCTTTAACCACACTGAACCACACAGTTAATCAGCTGTGATGTGGTTGACTAAAATCAGTAATCAGCTGTCAGCTCCTGTGGCACTAACTCGTCTTGCACTGAGATGTAGAGGTCAGCTTCTAAGCAGTCCGAAATACCCCGTCCACACTGCCTCTAATCATGCTTAAGGAACAAAGCTGGATGTTCCCTTTCCCCAGCGTCCTGTGCAGCTTCAGGCCCCCTCTTGCTCTCCAGCCGCGTGGTTTCTATCAGCTCAGGGGCTGAGGTGCTTTGGAAATAGCTGTGCAGGTCGCACTGCTGTGTGTGTTTGTATGAAGCTGCCAGTAGCCTTTGCACAGGTTTCCTCTCTTGCCTTCCCTTGCCACTATCAAAGCTCTGAGTCTTGTATGAATTTTACTTGCATCATTTAAAATTTGAAAGTGAAACATCATTTCACTCTGATCAAATGCATTTGATTCTGTTCAAGACTTCAGTTGTCAAACTTTAAGAAACCTTGTGGGCATGGGCTTGGGAAAGAGAAATAACCCGATAACTGCTGCCCTTGTTTCTGGGGAAGTGATGGGGTTGTCACAGATGGGAGAGACAAATCCTGGTTCCTGAATACTAGTGAGTGCAGAGCTACCGCGGCCAGGAGATGAAAGGGCAAATGCAGGCAGATTAGCTGCTGAAGTATTAAAACAGGCTAATGTTAAGTCCCCTTTGCCTTTCATTTGACTTGGATGTTCTGTCATTCACTCTGCAGAATCAGAGAAGAAAAAAGGGCCAGTTTTGGCAATGGCTGACACCTTCCAAGGCACTTCTTTGTAATTTCCAACAATCTGGTGTTGGAGCAGAAATGTACTGTGCAGATACTGATTCTGATAAGAGGATGCTGTGTGCCAGAGATGGAGAGGGTCTTGAATTAGCTCAGTCTCTTCAGTGATTAAAGATGAGTCTCACTTTATTGTGCTGAAGTGTGGTGTTACAGCTGCTCTGCTGTGATCCAGCCATCTTCGACCTGCTGTAGTGTTAGAGTTGCTGTTGGGCAAGGAAAATTAGCAAAGGGCTTAACGTCAGTGCGTAAAAGGAATTTTTTATTTATTTATTTTTTTTTCAAATATGGGAACATTGTCTGCCTGTTTAGGTGGCAGGGGGTTGATTGTTTTCTTAGTTAAATCACTAGGGCTGTACATTGATGTGTCCCTCAGTTCCCTGTTTTTTTTCCTCTGGGTGGTGTTAAGTCTCTGAAACACTGACTGTGTGACTGCACTGTTTTATTAGTTGTCCTGATCTTGTTTTTGCTGTGTTTAGTGACAGTTTTCTTGAGAAACCTATCTCCAGTTAGGGCAGGTGCTCATGTAATGGAGACAGAAGCAGCTCTGTTTGGAGATCTAGCAGTCTTACCTTCAGAATCAGACACGTGCATGTGACATTCGATAGAATTGTATGGGGCTTCGTGTTTGTAATGTTGCCTTTCAGTTGAAGGGAGGCTCTTAAAATTCCGCACTTCTGGTAAAAATGAAGTGAGGCCTTTGCTCCCATCACCGTGTCGTGTCAGAAGAACAGGTCTTGTTGCTCTGCCAACAGGCAGACAGGCTTTGTTTGTTGTGTGGACAATCCTAGTATCATACAAACCTCCTGCCATTCGAGGTGTTTTCTAGGCTCCGAGAACTGCTGTTCTCTGAAATGAGGGGATTAACTGTGGGGAGGTGTTCTTTTGGGATAGGGTTTCCAGTTATGCTTTTTGCAAGAGCGTTACGGGCACATCTAAGGAGTGGCATGGGACAAAGAGCTGAAAACAGTTGCCAGGTATTGTGGTATCTTAGTAGCTTACCAGGTGTCACAAGTTTCACTGTTTGAACACTGGGGCCCTCGTAACTGAGAATGCAGAGTCTGAGTGGCCTGCAGAGACCCTTGCTTGTGTGTTATCATGGGAGAAAAGAGCACCTGGAGCCAGCAAAAGTTGGTAGTTTGGAGAATGGAGGCTTGGGAGAGGGCAGGCAGAGGGGCAGCTAAGTAGTACTAATTTTGCCTTGAGAACACGAATTTGCTGCAGAGCTTGGTGCAAAATATAACTTTTGCTCTGCGATACTTGAGAAAAGTGCAGTTTACTGGGAAACTGGGACAATCCTTCAGCAGTGCCTGATATCGCTCCATGAATTTCCATTATGACAATCTTAAAGCAATGAGTTTGATTTGACATATGCATCCAGCTGTTGGAAATAGTCTTTTGCCTTTGCAAGTTTTATATTTACCTAAAATTTCCTTTAGAGCTTTTGAAAGCATCCAACAGACACACCAGTTGTTATCCAACAAACGTGGCAAAGTGGGCAGAAGTTTCCTTAGTGATAGGGAGGAGGATTTAAAGACTTAGGTACTTTGTTTATGTCCCATGTGTTGGTTGGTAGCCACTGCTTGCACTCCCCTTTGGATACCGCAGCAATGCGGTAACTTGAAATAACTTATGTTCCATTTGGAGATCTAGGAAAAGGAGATCTGGAATGTGTCCTTAAGTGCCTGAGCTATTTTAAAAGCAGGAGGCACTCCCAGCACCAGGGACACGAGCATGTACTGGGGCCACCAGGCTTTGGGACTGCTCTGGTAACGGGTAATGCAGCCGCCCTGGGCTTGCCCATAGCACTGTGCATGTCGGAGGCAGAGCTCATCGCAGTCATGATCCCAGTAACTCTCCCTTATGGTGGAAGATAAAAGTGCGAATCCTTATGTGGGGAACTACGTGTTGTGTGACATGGTCCTCTTATGGAAGAGGAGGAGATGGTACTAGCTTGAAGAGGTTAAGTGCATCCAGGGAGCAACAGTAGAAAAGTCTAATGACCAAGATGGTCTGAATGTCTGTGAGAGCATGCGGAGGTTCTGCAGTGACAGCTGTGGCTGGATCTTGGTCTTGGGCTTCTTACGCAGTGTGTGCTGGTGTAGCTTCACTTATACACTTATAGTAGCACCTAATACATGAGGCACTCGAGAAATTCAAGAGAAACATTTCATCCTCCAAAGATCTTGCAATTTAATGAGACTGACAAGTAGGGAGAAGTTGAGGGGAAGCAACAGTAAGTAACACTTACGCAATTTAACTTTATTTGCTGTAAGTGTCATAGAAAAGTGAGTTTTAGGTTTTCAAAGGGATGATGGTCAGTTAAAACGAGGAAGGCTTCACATCCAGGACAGAGTCATTTTAGAAGCAGGTGAATCAAAGCAAACAGAGTAGTCGGAAACTGGCAATCTTGATAATCAGGACTGGCTATTAAACACATCTTTTTAAGGTAAAATGTATTATGTATTTTATTTAAAATGGCTTTTTCATCCAGGCCATTTGTCTGACTTAAAATTTGCTATCTATGTGTCCAGCCTTAAGCTAGCAGACATTATGCTAGGTAAAGATCTGAGTTTGTTGTTTAAGTTTTTGTTTCCCTAACTAATATTCTTTAATAACAAGCTTTTGTTTCTGCTTCATGTGTGAAAGGAAAAATATGTTGAGGCACGCTCAGCTCGATGACTGAGGAGCGAAGGCCAGCTAACTTCATGACTATTTTGCTTTCACTTTTCTCTCTCTGCATTAGCCCCTTTTTCCTCAGAGGTGAAAGTCTGTTTTGTTGGAACCTTGCTGCAAGGCAATTCATAAATTGAGAAGGAATTAAGATGGTTCTATCCAGAAGGTGAAACTTGCTCTGTTTTTACTTCCAGGCATATGAAAAACGCTTTCCCACATGTCCAGAGATTCCAGTCTTCCTGGGGAGTGAAATCCTGCATGAATCCAGGAGTGATGATGGATCTATACATATCATTGAACGGAGCTGCAAACTGAATGTGGATGCTCCTAGGCTGCTAAAGAAGGCAAGTAAAATCTAGGGGCACAGAGTCTTGGATTTTGTTGGCCGGCACAGATGAGTAAATGCTCTAAGGCGGTAGCCTTTACTCCTAAGCTTGCAAAGGGTCGATTTCTGATTTTCCCCCTTTCTTTCCATGTTTGTTTCTTCCTCCTTCTCAGATCGCAGGGGTAGAGTATGTTTTCTTCATACAGAAAAACACAGTGAACTGGAAAGAACGAACTCTCCGCATTGAAGCCCACAATGAGACTTTTGCCAACCGCGTTGTTGTCCTTGAGACGTGTAGCTACTCAGTAAGTGTTTTTTTCTATTTGTTTGTGAAGGAAGTGTTGCAAGTCACGTGCTAACATACAAGGTGAAGTTGCTTGAATGAGTTTGAACACGAGCTGTAACATACTACAGTGGGGGAGTCTACTACTGGAAGGCCTTTGGGACTTAGAGCAAACCTTTTCCAATGTTTTCCTGGGGACTAAGACACTTCTTAAGTTGACTGGGATGTTACGTCCTTGAGTGGAAGTAGGAAAAATGGTTGGAATTCAAGCTAACTTCTGGAGCTTAGACATAGTATTTAAATGTGGGTGTTTAGAAGGAAGCCCATGGTATTTATTACAATAGGACATATGTTGTGGATAGAAGTCTGGCAATTAACTTTCCTTTTTACCTGCAGATAAGTGCAAGTTTTAAGAGGTTGTTACACTGTTCCTGTTCTAAATATTTGGCTGAAGAACTTGAGCATTATTCGTGGCCTGGGGTGTTTCACTTTGGGGCCCTATCTTAGGCAGCATTGTGCCATTTCACTGTATCTGGGCTGTTGGGGTTCAGTCACCATTAAATAGCTTCATCCGTTTCTGGAAGCAGTCAGGTTGCTTTTTGTTCCCTAAACAAAAGACCAGATCATGTTACTTTACCTGCCCTTTTGGCAGCTGGACAACAGCTCAGCTTCTTAGAAGCAAGCAAACTGTAAGGAGCTTCTGCTTCAAGAAGAACACATAGCTGAAAAGCTTTTAGCTGTTGAAGTGAAGCGGAGTTCCTGAGCTAGAGATCTCTGCGTGTCTACATGGAGCTTCCCAGAAATTACTGTAGGTCAAACTTGCATCATGTGATGATGGTTCTGACAGACTGCCAGGTCAACTCTGGAATTGTTCAGGCTTTGCTGCACTTGCTGGTTGGGGCTGTATCGCTTCCGGCCTGTGTCCCTCATAAGGAAATGTCAACAGCTTGGTCCTGGAGGGAGGACTCTTCCTGGAACAGAGCAGGATTTAGCTGCCTGCATCCTCAAGATGGTTCCTTGGACTATTTTTACCAGTTTCCTTTTCCTTGCCAGAGTGCACCAGAAACAGGTTTATTCTCATCTTTCTACTTCTGCAATGTTCCCTGAAGCAACCTGGAGAAATATGATCCTTCTCTTACAGTTGCTTAATTTTCCCCCGTGGGAATTTGTGTCCCTGGTAGAGCTCACTGTATCTTTTGGCAGGGTTGAGGGCAGGAGCTAGATCTTTTTTCTTTCGTGCCAGTTTGTGAATAGAAGCACCAACAGAGAAAAGGTGCAGAGTCCCTTTAGAAAAGAGTTGAGTTTAGAAGAGGGAAAGGTTACTCTAATTCTTACTGCACGTAAAGTAACCGAGGGGAAATGGCCAGAAAGAGATGATGAACTTTGAAGTGACAATGAGGGAACACTGCCTGGTCTGCCATGTATTTTCTATGCTTTATGGAGAAGACCTGCATTCTTGGGCTGAGTTTCTTGTCCACATTAAGAAGAAAACTTGTTCTATGATTCTTTGGAGTTATAGAGGTTTTGTTTAACAGCAGACTTTGTGAGGCAGTGCCTATCTTTCCATAAGGAGCACTGATATGATGGTTTCAAGTTGGCAGCCTGGCTACTGTTTTAGTGCAATTTCTGCAACAGACTGATGTTACCGTTTAGGTGTGCCGGGCAGAGATGGGTTCTAATTTCCTAATGTGTGAAGAATATACTGTTTTAGCCACAAATGTTCCTCCAGTTCCTGATGTGCTTCTGTTACTCTGGGAGAATTAGCCTGGCTGCTAAATGTGGGTCTGTCAGTAGCTCATGGTAGCTCAGTCTGTAGCTCTGGAGAATAAGCAGCAAAATGGGTACCTGCAGTGAGGGCCCTGCCATAACCCAAGTTGTCTGCTACCATCTAATATGCAACCCTACGTGTATCTTTGGGCTTAGGTACACCCTGAGAATGAAGAGTGGACTTGCTTTGAACAGTCTGCATCTCTCGACATCAAGTCATTTTTTGGCTTTGAAAGCACAGTGGAAAAAATTGCCATGAAGCAATACACTTCAAACATCAAACGGGTAAGATGGGCTTCCCCTTGTGCCACAAAATTAAAGTAAGCACCTGCTGTCAGTGCGCCTTGGGTTTCTATTTCTGAAAAATAGACCCAGTATAGTTTTATACTTTTCCTTTGTTTTGCTTGTTTCTGAAGTAGCTCAGTAGGACGAATGAAAAGTAAGAGCAGCAAAAGCAACAAAAACAGAGGCAGTGTGCAGTGAACAAAAACCAGCTGCTCAGTGGGTGCCTCTGTGCAGAGGAGGGAGCAGGCTGTACCAGCGGAGGGCTGCAGTGGATGCTGTGGTGCCAGGCACTGCGGGCACTGTTCTCATACAGGGAACTTTTGGGTGAAAATAAGCACTTTGCCTCTCCTACAAGAAGCTATTGGAGAGGCTATTTCCTTTGGTGGCCTTTTCCCCTGGGTTGCAGGGGAACAATGCAGCAACCTGATGCACTGAAAGTAGGAGATCAGGATAAAAGTATTAGAAAGGGAGCTGAATCATGCTGAATACCATTAGAGTTTGCCTGACCAGTGTTGTATTCTGCCATTTTCCAGTGTGAAAGCGCTATATATTTTTTTTCCACAGGTTCATGCAGAAGGGAGTTGTTAAACTTCTGCTCCTTGCTGATTTTCAATGGAGTGGGGTTGTAGTGTTTTTATTAATATGAGTTTTCCCCTCTAGGGCAAGGAAGTGATTGAACACTATCTGAAGGAGTTGATCTCGCAGGGTATCACATTCATCCCCCGCTGGACACCTCCCTTGGAGAGCGGGCAGAAGGATGAGCAAACCTTGGCCGTTGGACCCGGTGTCGATGACGTCCCGGCCGAGAGTGGGGCTCGTGGAGCTACCAAAGAGCCAGCGGGCAATTCCTGCCCTTCGGCAGAGGCGGTCAGTCCTGATGGTATGTGATGTCCAGGCAGTAGCAGCACCTGGCCACCTGAACGCCTCAAGTAGCACTGTGACTAATGGATTTATTCTTTTTGGCATGAGTTTTTTTTCTTCTAGGCTATGGACAGGGAGGAGAGAAAGTTAGATTTTTTTTTTTAAATGAAAACATAAACCAATTCTCCCTGCTCTCTGCCATTCCAGCTGAAAAGCCAAGAAAAAACATACTTGAAAAGACAGGAAAAAGCAGATAGTATGTTCTGTGTGAGCTGAGAAAACACCATTGATCTGCTCTTTATCTTATACTTTAAGGTTTCTTCAATTTAAAGTATCTTGAATGCAAAATAATTTCCATACAATTTTGACTCTTTCACAATTAAAGTTCTTGGGATTTGGGCCTAATGTGTTTCCCACCTAGGATGCCCAAACAAAGCTTTCTTTCTCTGTGTTGATCTGAGGATATCTTCCAGACAAAATAAAATTCTTGTCTTGAATGGGGGGGGGGCGGGTGGAAAATAGGGAGTCATCTTAATATAGTGAGAGCTAGGATACTGAATAGAAGTTGTCATTACTCAGAAGCAAAGATAGCACCTGCTTTCCTTGACTGTACCTAGGGAAAAGGTGTGGAATTTGGGATTCTTACCTTTTCTAGTCTTTGGGAAACAGTCTGTAAAAGGAATTCAAATCGATAAAGGAACTGTGACTATAAGAAATGTCCACATACTTGGAGATCTTCAGGTTAAAGTTAATTTAAGAGTGGTAGATTTCATCTAGCAGAAGAGGAGAGCAGCTGCGCTCATTCTGCTTATATTCATGCTTGTAAACTGATAAACCTCCCTGGGTTTGCTCCTCAGCTTGCTAGCTCTATAGATTCTGTGAGGAAACAGAGCTTATCAAATATAATTTCAGTATTATCAGTCAGCAGCAGTGTGTCCTGTGGGTGTCCAGTCCTTATTCTATAGCTAATGGAATCTACTGAGAAGAATATCCTGCCGGATGCAGAGCTAGCTCAGAGGTCTTCCTCTTTGTGTGCCTGCATGTCTCCTGCACAGCTACAGGTCTGTGCCCATTCCTCTGTGGCTACCACGTTCTCTTCAGGGGCGTCTGCCCACGCAAGTGTCTGAGCTCACGTGCTTCTGTCTGTGGGTGTTGGCAGAGTCAAATCCTGCTTGTCCTTGGTCTCTGATCTGGAAGGATCTTGAGCTGCTAGGATACACAGGGCTTCCCCATGACAAAAGTAGTCTCCCTTGCTGTCTGAATTGCTGGCTTTATTCACCCTATCCCTCTGGTGTCTGTAAGCAGGATAGCATTTTAGTTTTCAGATGGCTGTTTTTAGTCTCTTGCCATTGCAATAGTGAGTAATGAGAATTTTAGGACACCAAGAGATTTTTGGTGCCTAGAACCTGAAGTTGTTAGAGGTGAGTGCCAGGCTCTGGGTATTTATTTGAAAGCTCCTGCTTGCACAGGTCAGGGCCAAATGAAATATTTGCACTCTTAGAAACAGAGTGATCTTGCTTTGATAACTACATACTGTTTGTGTCCTCATGCACTCATCACCATGAGATTTTTTTCACCTGCTGTTCCCTCCCCCTCCTCAGGACAGGTAGCTAAAATGAGGGCTTCTGTAGCCCTCCAGTATAAATCATAAATAACCTGCTGTGTGGAACTAACTGCATGTTCATTCTCCCTTGTGTTTTTGCCCATCCTCCCGTGGATGATTCTCTTCTTTCTCCAGCTGACAAACTGGACGCCGACTACATCGAGCGGTATCTGGGCCAGCTGACCCCAATGCAAGAGAGCTGTCTGATCCGCCTTCGCCAGTGGCTCCAGGAAACGCACAAAGGCAAGGTGGGTAGAAGAGGCAAAACACACCCATTGGCAAACCCGAGTGGTCTTGTTCTCATAGCCTGTATGCCTTCAATTTCCCCCATAAAATGGAGAATCGCAGATGATTTTTATTGGGGCTTCGCTCTTTTGGCAAAGTTAGGCAAAGTCTCCTGTCTCTTGGCAGATGCTGCTCATTAGGGGCAGGCAGTAGCACCTCTCTCACCTGGTGCATGTCAGCAGTAGGCTGTGTGTGCTATACCAGGCAACCAGTGCAAGTTTGTACAGTCAAATGCTGATGTGTTTTAGGAGAATTAACCCTGATGTTGTTTTAATCTCCTTTATCAAAATTAGCAATGTCAAAAACATGCAGAACTTGAGGAGATGGTCTTTCTTTTATCTCATGGTTGGAGATACATTGATCAAGTCTGTAAGTAGAGGAGCTGAGAACACTAGTTTGGGACAAGTACAGCTGGGGATGGTCAACTAGTGTAGGAGGAAATATTTTTCCCTGAAAAGCAGCATGGATTCTTTGATCCAGCTGCAACTCGACTTCTGCTCGCTAGTCTAAGGCCATTCCTCCCTAGCAGCTCCTCCCTAGTCTAAGGGCGGTTTGTGTGTAAGGCCAAGAGGTAAGTGGTTTGTGGCTGAGAAAAGCCTAAAGTAGCATGAATATCTTTAGAGGCAGCCTAACCCTCAAGTTTCCTGATGCAGAGAGGTTGTGTGGGAAGGGAGGCAGGTGTAATTGGGTGAACTGGGTACATCCACCCAATTGAATGCTTGGGGAGAGGGGAAAACAGGAGAAAGATGGCTGAAGCAATTGATACCCCTTGAAAAGGGTCCATAGCTAGGTAAGGTTTCAATAGTAATAGTTTTCTGGCATAGCGGGTAACTCTTTACAGTTGCACAGAATGGTCTAGGAGGCACCCAGCTTTCATGGCCTCAGGTTTTTTGTTAACTGTCCTTTACAAAATTAAGTGTTATTTGCAAAGAGCATTGCCAGTACTTTCTGCATGTCTTGCTATATCTTGCTCAAAGCTAAGAGAAGGAATGAATGTATCATCTACGATTTTAAGAGTTTAAACACTTTTAAAGACCTCACTTGGAGAAACTAATGCACATCACTTATTCAGAAATAAATCATGTAGCCAAGCCTTAGTGCTGCAGTTCTGCTGTTTGTGAACTCATAAGCACCTCTAAGTCCCCTTCAGTGTGTGTGGATGCTGTGGGTACCTATTGATGGAGAAACAGCACAGAACAGGCTGAAGAGAGATAAAATATGCTGTGAAATAGTTATTTTCCTAAGAGCTGACAAGCTCTGGAGAGTAGTTGTGCTGTTGAATCTGCAAGAGCTGATTAAATTCAGAACATCAAGTGTCTGCCAGGTCTGTCCAAGGCCACCAGCTTGTACCAGCATCAGCAATAGGTTGCATTTGGACCATGTCCAGGATGGCAGTAGTTGCTGTGTAGGCAGGTAAGACTACAGGGCTAGATAAAACACCAGATGAAAAACGACCCTGGAGGGGCTTTCTAAACACCAGCTGGGGCTGGCTTCCCATAAAGGTAACTGTGAGTGTATTTGGTGAGCTGTGTGAATGGTTGTCTATTACTAATAGTGGCATAACTAATAAAAGGTGCTTTAATGAATATTGCTTGTGATCCGTGTCTCCAATGATTCGATCCTCTCTCAGGGAAAAGGGAATTGAAATAAACCAGATAACAGGGCAGGGATCAAAGGCATATGGGGCTGAATTCAACAAATATAACCCAAAGCAAATTAAACTTCCCTAAAAATGGCTGATGCAGATCGACTTCCTTGAAGTTTAAAAAAAAAAAAAAAAATCCTCCCCAGAAAACAAATAAGAAATACCTGTGTCTGGGGTTTTACTTCTCTGCTATGCTCTAGTACTTGGGTTTTTTCAAGTCATCTGTGATCTGTCTAGCTAAACAGTTGGAACTTTAGTGTCACTGGTAGGAGATGTCTTGGCTATTGAGTGTCCTGTTGAAAACCAGCTTTAGTTGAGGGTGAGTCTGCTGGCCTTTATCCACGCTTCGAATCTGCAAGGGTCCCAGTTCCAGTGGGAAGAAGCACACACTGAATGTCTGTTTTCTTCCCTGTTCCCTTCCCCATCCCCACACTTGGTTAGTGTGGGGAGTGGAAGCTGGGGAAGGCAGAGCAGAGACGTGTGAGCAGCGTGAGGCAGCGGCTGCCGCGGCGCCTGGAGCTCTGCGTGCGCAGGGGCTCGCTCAGCCGAGCGCTGCCTGCTCGGGTAGGTGCCGTGACAGGGCGCAGCTGAGCGCTGCCTGCTCCAGGGACGCCGGGGAGCAGCACTGTGCCCTTCCTGGAGGCTTCGTGATCTCGAGCAAGCAAGTGGGATGGCATTGGCTTATTCAGGCTTTATCCTAAGCCTTCTTGCTTCTCTTGAAATGCAGATTGCCTGTCAGAATAGTGCAAAATCAGAAACTTTTCCTGCATGACTTGAGTTTTCTCTGGAGAGGTTGTCATCTTGCTATGACTTTCTGCTCTTTTATTTCAAAGCAGGCATGTCTTTATTGCTCTGTCAAAAAATATTTGTAGCTCTCCTGTTTCTTGGGAAATTTTCATCTTATTTTTGTCCTTTTCTCTTGTCCTGTTTCACTGTCTGTTCCCTTTTTCTTCCAAAACACAGTGCTCTTTATAATTGGATTTGTCATTGCTTTAAAAAGCTGTGTATTTGAAGAAATTGAAACTACAAGCTGCTAGTCAATGATTTTGTACCATGTGGAAAAGTGTATGTAGTTCTAGCAGTGAGCAGAACAACAGACTGGAATTAAAACTTCATGTTCTTGCATGTGGGAATTACTTCCTTGGTTGGACAAAGACAACTGAGAGACTTTCCAAGTCTGCTCAGACACTGGTCCTCTCTGGTCTCTGGACCTGGCTCTCTGGTCCAAATACAAATGTTGATTTTTTTTTTTTCTTTTTTCTCTCCCCCTCTCCACCCAGTTTCCAATTTCTAGATTCTGTAGTGAAATGAACTGTCTCACATAAAACAGCATCTTACCAATAGCTATATACAGTCTAGGTTTGCAAACCATTGAAAGTAGCAAAACAGCCACCCCCTCTCCTTCTTGTAAGCGGGAGATCCAAGGGCTGTTGTGGATTTTGTGTGCTGCCTCGTGAACAAAGGATTTCTTTGAGAAGGGGAAAGGAAAATGTAAATCACCTGATAAAAATTCTTCTGTCTTTTAATCTTGCTACAATGCAGAAAAATGTTGTGGGCATTCTTCTAAATCCTTCTGCGATCTGACTTGGGAAAGCTTGTCCTTTTCCTGTTTACAACATGCAAATATGGTACTCGCAAAGTGTTAGAAATGAAGCCTTGTGCTAAACAGTATTAATCTCCCATCTCCTCCTGAGGTGACACCGGGCTCTGGCTTCAGGCTCTCTGAGCTCCTCCCTTTTCTTTCCATGGAAATGATTCTTATTATCTTTTGCAGCTTCATATCAGCTTGTGAAACTGATCTTGTTCCCAGCCTGACACTCCTGGTGCCTTTGCTTTCTTCCCTGCTTTCTATTTTCATCAGCACATCAGAACAAACAAAAGAGCTTTGACTCGTGAGCACACCCTTTTTTTCTCTCCATCTGTTACAGTGGAGCTCAGATCACTTGCACTGTGCTAAACACAGTACAAATAGTCTGGAGGAGGCTCTCTCTGCTCTGAACAACTTGCATTTTTAATGGAAACCTGATACAGCTGTTGATCAAACACATTTTGGGGAACTGGGGTGAAGGGGCTGTGAAGAGCAATCAAGAGCATTTGCAGCTGGAATCCAGTTTTCACCACTGGTACACTTTTACTCAAATTTGGCACTATTCCGGGATCTGCCAGGATTATTGTTAGTCACTGCTGCCTAATATTTTAGATGGCAATTTTTCCTTGGCTTTTGATTAAAGGGAAGACTTGAGAGAGTTGGAAGGAAGTTGTAATAAATTGTTTTACAGACTCAGCTTGAAAGGGCTTTTGTGTCTGTGATGTCAGAATTACTAGTCAAAAGTGCTGGCATGAGTGATAGAGTTGGGGGCATGTTGTGATATTTCTTTCTAATAAGAGTTAGACTGTAATGGCTGACACAAAGGGAAGAACCTTTGAAACCTTTTGCCCTGAGAAGGCCACTGAAGAATGGTCAGCAGCAAAGCAGAAGAGGAGCCTGCACAAGAGCTGAAATAAAATGCTATGAAGATTGTACAGTTATGATCAATTGCCTAGTAGTAGTAAGATTAATGTGGTTAACGTGTTGTCTGAGGGTGCTTTTCATCCTTTTCCAATTGGATTTACAGGGTTAGAATCGTGCAGCTCTGTTGCTTTCATTCAGGACTTCGTTGCTTGTCCTGGTGGGGCGAGCAGAGGGAGGCTTTGGCCAGCTCACAGCTTGCTTGCTGGGGTGTCCGGCCACCCGGTCGCTGCGGTGCCTCCTCGCGGGCTGCTTAATTCCTGCTCGGATAAAGCAGCCTGTCTCTCTGGAAGGGTTAGGGATTAGTCACTTCTTTCTTGTTGCTAGCTCCATCTGCTGCAGTGAACTGGATTAGCTAGGCAGGGGGGGAGAAGGAAAGAATGTAGGTTTAATCTTTGTTAATATTTGCATAATTTTAAGAGTTTAAAACTTACTGCATGCTTTGCAAGCTTCCCTGCAGGTTTTATGGAACAGTGGTACAAGTAATGTACCAGTCCTGATCCTTGGACTTTCTCTCTTTCAGATCCCCAAAGATGAACATATCCTTCGCTTCCTGAGGGCTCGTGACTTCAACATTGACAAAGCTCGAGAGATGCTCTGTCAGTCCCTGACCTGGCGCAAGCAGTACCAGGTGGATTACATCCTGCAGTCCTGGAGGCCCCCAGCCCTCCTGGACGAGTACTACACTGGAGGATGGCATTATCAGGACAGAGGTTAGACACTGCACTGACACTGCAATGTAGTCTGCATTGTCAGACCACATAACCAACCTGTGGCTTTTGGAGAAACTTGTACTGAAACTTTATGTTTGTATAAACAGAACAAAGAGTGCTATCAAGTTTTAACACCTACAAATGGCTGTACATTTTTACTGTAGCTTCATTATTATCTAAATGCAGATCTAGCAGACTAGAGTTGGTGTAAAGCATCTCTTTGATCAGATATTTCATGATATTTTCAGGTATTTAATATGACATTTGTAAAAGGTAATAGAGTGATAGCCTGGGAGACTGCAATACTCTTTGTAGTAGAAGCTACTTCTCTTATGCTTAATCTTTAGGCATTCCTAAAGATGAAGGACAGGTTCTATCTCCAGATGACCTGATTATGTTGCTATTATCTTGGCCTCACTAAATGAGACCATCTAATTGAGACCACTAAAGAGCAGACAATGTCTTATTATTTGAGTTACTCTCTGACTGGTCAACAGTACTAGCAACCCTTTGATTACTTCTCTAAGCTGCATCTTTTACAGGTATATGCATATCATTAGTCACATGAAACTGAGGTTATGGTAATCCATCTGCATACCTCTTTTCTACATTCTCAGTTCCAAATTCATTGAAGAACTTCCCCCTCTTTGGACATTTCAGATTCAGTTATTTTGCTTTTAAAACCCTTACTTTTGTTTTAAAGATGGACGACCACTCTATATCCTTCGTCTTGGCCAAATGGACACAAAAGGTTTGGTGAAAGCCCTGGGAGAAGAATCTCTGCTGCGACACGTAAGATCTACCTTTGTTCCTCAGCTGGGAAACTTTAGAAGTATTTGTTACAGTACAGCAGGAATCTACTCAAAGGAATAATTGCTGGGTTCCTGGCTGGCAACTCTAAGTTATAGCTTTGGTTTAGTGCCTTTGGCATGACATAGCTTCTCTGCTTCCTGCAGAGAGAGAATTTGCAGTGAGATGTTGTAATGCTATAAATGTGCCAGAAAGATGTTTTTGGATCATTTGCAGCTACACTATGAGCATACAGTTCATAGGGGTCCTGGCATACAGGTTAGCTAATAACATTTGATTTGAGACTCTTATATTTCATCTTAAACTTTCAGTATCTATACCTTGCATGTTCAGCAGGATTTATTTTTCAGTAGAGCAGTCCCATTTTGCATAGAATCTTCTGGTTTGCATTCTGTGAGTTCAGACTGATATATCTCTGGGTTCTGCGTTCTTTGAAAGAAGAATTCTAGATCCTCCTGGTCCCCCTGTCATGCTCATGCTAATCCTTGTCTATATTGCCTTTGATTTCAGGTTCTGTCAATTAATGAAGAAGGACAAAAGAGATGCGAGGAAAATACCAACCTCTTTGGCCGCCCCATCACGTTAGTATAGTTAGTTTTCTTATATTCTTACAGAATATAAATGGAACGATGGGAATAATGTTTCCACAAAGGTTTTAAAGATGATCTTAGGGTTAAACTGCAGACAGCAGCATTGCACATGTCTCTTATGGACTCTTCCAGCCTGCGTTTGAATGCCATGTATAGTGGAATTAAATGCAAATTAACTTAACAGCTTCATATGCAAGCAAGTACTGGCTCTTCGCTACACTTTACATCTTTTTCTGTCCTGCTCCAAGGGGATTTCAACCTTGTTGTCTTGGTGATTTTAATCCAAGTCCTTAAAATTATCTTTTCTAATACAGAGAACTGTCTGCCAGACTCCACTTTAATCTTAAAATGCAGCCTTCACAAAGCACTTCTAAATTATTTTTAGTAATGGACCTGCATATCTTCATCCTCTTTCACACTGCTGGCATTTTCTCTTGTCCATTTTATGCTTTTGGATCCAGTCAACCAAAATATTGCTGCTTGAGCGGAGACTACTTTTTATTGTATTGGAATTGTTGGCTTCCCTCATTGAAATAGATTCTTGTGCAATTTGTGGTTTTATTGAAATGAGTGTTTCATGGATGATAAACCAAAGTGTCGCTGTGCAACGAAGTTATGACAAGTTCCTTTTTTGTGTTCATTGTAGATCCTGGACATGTCTAGTGGACTTGGAAGGCTTGAATATGCGGCACCTCTGGCGTCCTGGAGTTAAGGCCCTGCTTAGGATCATCGAGGTTGTTGAGGACAACTACCCCGAAACCCTGGGGAGACTGTTGATAGTGCGAGCTCCCAGGGTCTTTCCTGTACTCTGGACACTGGTGAGTGAAATTCGGACTGCAGGGATCCTAAGTGCTTGTATTTGTATAGATAGCTAAAACCAATTATTGTCATTGTAAGATCTGCTTATTTGAAGGCTTATTTGGGAGAAAACTTTACTTTCTGGTAACACGTGGCTGAGCTCCTGAAGGGCTGCAGCCCTGCTACAGAGCAGACAGCGTGTCAATTCTCATCACTTTCATTCCGCCAGAGCAGGACAAAATGTGATATCTAAACTGTAAATCTTGAAAAGCACCCCAATCATGATAGGCTTCCACACTGATAGGAAAACACCAAAATATTTTTAAATTTTGTGCTGAAAGGCAGTGAAAAGTAGTAAATATGGCACTGTCTGCTTAACTGATGTTCTGTCAATATAAAAACATGCTTGACAAATTTCTTGTGTAGTTTTTTATGTGGTGAGTTGACTTCTAACCTATTTTACATTTTTCTCCAGGTTAGTCCCTTTATCAATGAGAATACAAGGCAGAAGTTTCTGATTTACAGTGGGAATAACTACCAGGGGCCAGGAGGGCTAGTAGACTACGTGGACAAAGATGTGATCCCAGACTTCTTGGGAGGAGATTGTGTGGTGAGTTTTTCTTGCTGTAGCACGGGTAGAATCTGCACCGTACAAACTCCCTGTGGTCCATTTTCAAAGCCTTTCAGTCCTTTCTGAAAGGCAGCAGCATCTCTGCTGCGACTGAGATACCTCTGCTAAGTGCTGTACAAACCCTGATGACCTTGCCTTGAAGTGGTGATGCTGCCTCGGAGAAGGGGATTAGATGTTAGAAAAATCGTTGCAGTTCATGTGAATTTAGTCCAGCCTTGAAATCTTGTACTAACTGAGAGTGTGCACATGTAGTGTCATGGTGTAGTGACTTTTAGCAGTAGATTAGTATGACTGCCCATATTTGTGTCTGGCTCTTCTAGTGCAATGTCCCAGAAGGTGGGCTTGTGCCCAAGTCACTCTACCAAGCAGATGAGGAGCCAGAGAACCCAGATCACATCCGGTTATGGACAGAAACGATCTATCATTCTGCAAGTGTCCTCAAAGGAGCTCCGCATGAGGTACAAACCAGAATTTTATATAGCTGAAGGGGGAGCTTAACTGGTAGCAGCGGTGTGTTCTGTTTAAAGTTGTCTAGAGCAATGGGTGGCTCCCAAAATGCAAGTGCTGGATGTTTCAGCTGTAGTGCACCCTTCTTGGGAAGGTTGAGATAGGCCAGCTAACAGCTACGGGTGCAGAAGTTCAGAACAGTCATTTCAGAAGCAGCGCCTCTTATCCCTAGTGTAACCAGTTCTGTACAGTGCAGTTTCTTCCTCCTTTTTTGAGGAAATAGAGGCTCCCTCCGTTTCCCTTTTGCGATGCTGCTGCTTCCATTCCTGTTGGTGCAGCTAGGACAGCAATGGTCGTGGTAAAAGAAGGTAGTACATTAGCTGACTTGGTAATCAGAGAAGAGAATGTCCAAGCGGACACTTTAAAGAGCACTCTAATAATCCAATCCGTTAGCTTGCTGCATGATGAGTAGCTCTGAATCGGCCTCTTTGGACTTCTCACAAAATGGATGTGACTACTGGAGTACTCTACAACTGAAAAAGCATATTTGCATAGGATGGAGGAAGATGCTGGTTGTTATCTGAAGTCCTAACTTTTTGAAATGTTCTTGTCTCGTTTCCTTTTTAGATAGTTGTAGAGATTTTGGAAGGGGAATCTGTGATCACCTGGGACTTTGACATCCTGAAGGGAGATGTGGTGTTCAGCCTCTTTCACTCCAAACGAGCTCCTGAAACTGGTCGCAAAGAAGCCACATTACCAAGTACCTCTCTTGCGGGGGACAATACGCAGCTGATCGATAAGACCTGGGTCCTGGGGGTGGATTACAGCCGTATGGAATCTCCGCTGGTTTGTCGGGAAGGAGAGAGCATCCAGGTAAGAGGTGTTTGGATACTTGGGTTGATTTTACAGTCCTAGCAAACTACTGGAGTGCTTTTTACAGGGCCTTGCTTCAGGCATGTAAAATAAAATTGAACAAGATGTGTTCTCCAAACCACTCAGCCCAGTAGTTTCTTTTGGTTTCTGTGAAGTCATTCAGCTATTTCTTAGGACTTCTGGTAGTCTTGAGATGCCATTCCTTATCTTTTTCTTCCAGGGATCTCACGTGACTCGCTGGCCCGGCTTTTACATTCTCCAGTGGAAAATGCACGGCCCTCTGCCCTGCTCTGGCACTAGCCTCCCTCGCGTGGATGATGTCCTTGCCTCTTTGCAAGTTTCCAGTCATAAGTGCAAGATCATATACTACTATGAGGTGCTTGCGTCCAAGGACTTCAGGTAGGAGATCTATTGGGGGGATTTATTATGTGACTTGCAATAGAGGAGTCGTTTGAAAGGACTGAGTGAGATTTAAAATATCCAGATGTCCATCACTTCCACAGGATTCATGTTTCATTGATATTAAGCTGGACTGATACAGGCTCGGTGGTATTTTGCAGAAAGACTGTGCTCTTAGTGGTGCAGGTAATAAGGTTTTCCCGTTGTAGCAGGTACACCTTGGCAGGATGTACACCAGTGGATTTGCTGCTTTAGTTCCTGCTTCCAGATACCTCAAGTGGTGAGGGATTTGGCTGATGAGAATTTTGTCTTAGTTGGGAACATTTGAGAAGCTTTGGAGTAACTTTCTAAAGCCTGCAGTTATGTGGCTTCAAGTGCTTTCTGAATAGACAAATACATCAACCTCTGCAGGATTTGTCTAACACAAAAAGTATAATTCATATCAGCCATTAGTACTTGCAGATCTTTTGTTAACTGGAAGCTGGAAGAAGTGTTAGGTAGACCAGGCTTGTGGATGGACACGTGCTGCCTTAGCGAATAATGTGACTTGCCCAGGTCATGTGGACTGAGAACAGCAGCAAATTCCTCACTCTAATCATTCAGACCTGTTTCCTGATGCTCTGCTTGTGCAAAATCTGTTACAGCCAGAGCCAGTGCAGTTGTCCTTAGGCAGGCAGGACCTGAAGGCTCTGGCTGGAGATGGGACTCCCATGCTCGCACACCACAGTTGCCCTGTTGCCTGTGGCAGCTCTTCTGACCACACTCGTGGAGCTCTGCTGCCTTTGCAGGGCTCTTCAGTTGCACGTTTCTGGCCAGGGGCTGTATGTGTGGCCCCCGAGTCTTCCAGCTCTGTCCCCCTAGAATAACTGTAAGAGACAACTTGTAATATCTGTAGCTTGCGTAAAAAGGGATGTCTGACAATATTTTTCGTCATGACACAAGAGGAATTGTAAGATTCTTAGAGAACAAGTTGAAAAATGATGGACAAAATACCCTGCAGTTCTTTGAAAAGCATTTTGAGCTGATCTCCAGATATACGCAGTTATCCATAAATAGCTGCCTAACTAACAACTGTATCTCTTTCATCCTATTCCAGGGGATCTATGTCAAGCCTGGAATCTTGCAACAGTGGCTTTTCCCAGCTCAGTGGAGCCACGACATCTTCCAACCAGTCCCAGAGCAGCTCCCACCTTTCCAGATAGCAGGGCCAAGGCTACACGGACACGTTGCTCGGGGCTTCGTGGCTGCTCTGGAGCTGCTCCGTGCACCAGACCAAAGAGCCCGCAGGGCTGAGCCTCGAGGCAGCCGTTCGTGTGACCAGGCAGCAGCCCTTGGGCCACAGAGAGCCTTTGGGACGTGTTTTCAACAAAGAACTTGGAATTCAAAGGGCGGATTTAGAATTTTTCTATGGCGCCTACTTCCTAGTTGTCTTTTTCAAAAATCATGGTTTTGGATGAGTACCAGTTTGCATGAATTATGTATTACTAAAGCTTAAAGGGCTCTTTCCAATCAGTCGCTTTCCTACACGTGGTAGGAGAGACTGATGTTGCCTTATCTGTTATGGTCTGTAGGACTAGATTATTCATGTGTAGCGCAAAAAAAAAAAAATCTAGTTTTCTGGATGCCCAGGGTACCAATTACACATCAGAAAGTAAGTGGGGGCATTTCAGCAACCTGGACTTAAATTGTAAATACTTTAGTACAGATATAGCATGTTTCAAAAATCAATTTCAGGTCAAATGTAAGACCTCTTCTGATCCAACTGGATAATATTAGGGAATTTTTTTAACCTACTGAGATACAAAAATATTAACTGTTTTCTAGAAAAAATAGACAGAAAAACTGTCTTCAGAAAGCAGAATCTTTCTTAAAGATAGACTATTTTTCATTTTTCCTCAGGTTTACAAGCAATAACAAGTAGATCTGACCCATCTTGTTCAAGTGGATGGGAACTGATTCAGACTATAAAGGGCTAAGAAAAGCAATATTTTATTTCCTGAAGGCACAATGTTTTATGACAGTATTATAGAATTAGCTTTAAAACTTGAGCTAACTTGAAGAGAAATCTTTTTAAAAAAAAGCATGTGTGTATTTAAGCACTTACTGAAACATATTTATTCAAATACTAGCTTATTTTAAATTAATTTTTAACTTATTTATAATTTGAAAAATATGACTATTTATTAAATCCAATTGTCTTTTTTTAAAAGGGATGAACTTTTGTTTTAGAAAGGAGTAACTGATTGTCTTCAACCTCCAGAGCACTTCTGTTTCAGTTCCAATCTTTGTGATTGCTGGATGTTCTTAAGCAAAGGGCTGCATCGCACACGGCATGGGGGGTAAGGGCTGCGTGTCACCTTTCCGTGCAAGGGAAGGGGGGACAGTTCCTTGTTGGAGCAGCTTTTCAGCCTCTAACAAAAGTTAGTTCAAAGGTTAAGCAAAAAGTTAGTTCAGGAGTTGTTGGATGGTAGTGCAGCTTGGAGATGCAACACAAATACCATTTTTTTCATAATTTCCCCTGATTATGTCAGAGAATAGATGTGTAGCAAAGGTGCTAGTGATCCATTTATCACTTCGGATAGCAAAGGAGTTGTGTGTATTATTGTCTAGGGGACATCAACATGAGAAAGGAACCACGTGAAATGCTCAGTTGCTCTTGGGCGCTGTCTGCAGTCAGCCGAGGAGCCTGGACACTCGTGGAGGGTGCGGGTGTCTGTCAGGGTGTAGCTGTGCTGGGTGTAGCTGTGCTGGGTGTAGCTGTGCTGGGTGTAGCTGTGCTGGGTGTAGCTGTGCTGGGTGTAGCTGTGCTGGGTGTAGCTGTGCTGGGTGTAGCTGTGCTGGGTGTAGCTGTGCTGGGTGTAGCTGTGCTGGGTGTAGCTGTGCTGGGTGTAGCTGTGCTGGGTGCAGAGCACAGCCAGGCACCGGCTCCCTCAGCTGAGGGCGACCTCAGGGCTGGCCCAGGCCAAGATGAACGAGTTTCCAGTCTGTTAGAGCTGTGAAATACAACAAATGGCTCAGGGGTGAAGGAGCACATGGAGGGGACCAGATGAGGTGAGCAGGGAACGGTGTCTTCATCCAGCACAGCAATTCCTCTGTCCATGGCTGTACCTCTAGGTAAAAAGTTGTTTTCTCCCTTCCACCAAGTCTTTCAAAGGGCAGAATAGAACTTGTGCAGTTAAGGAGAGCGTAGATGTGCAGCATTTTCTAACCCTGTTTCTTTTAGTTATTCTGAAGCACCAGGCGTGCTTGACAAAGGAAGAAAGTGCCCCCGTAATTGCAACAACAGGAGATGAATATTGTTTATATTGTCTCTTTTTTTTAAGAAGTAGAGCCAAGAAAACTAGTGTCTCAGCTTGTACCTTTCATTGTGAAAGCTGAGCACTTAACTTGAATTATACAGGAAAGATTTATTTGGGGGCAGGGAGAATTTCCTAGTAGTCCTTTAGTCTTTACCATCTCTCACAGACGAATGAAACTTCTCTATTTCAGGCTAATTTGAGTCTTGACATGATGAAAACGACCACCTTTGCCATGCAAAGTCAAGAGTTGCTCTGCAATTAATTGTGCATATTATGTCTTTAGCCATAATTAACTATATTGCTAAAAATACACACTTTGAAACTGGTTTTTCAACAGCTCAGCACCAAAGCAAGCCCTCCTCCTGTGCTCTCTTTCAGGATTTCAGGCTTCTTGGTTTGAATATTTCATGGTGGTAATTATCCCGTTTTCTGCTTTGTCCTCAGTTTTCTCTGGTTAAGTATATTTTCCATTTACTTGCTTTTTAATTATTTTTTAAGTTTATTTAAAAATGTGGCAGGTGTCATGTTCAACCCCCAGGAAACGTTCTGGGTGTTTGCCCCTGTCAGGGAGGTGTCTGCAGCTTGTCACTGTCCCGTGTGTGGGCAGTAGCCAGGGCAGCAGGGAGGACCGGCTCCTCTGGGGCCCCGTCGTGAGGGCTGTGGCGGCTGGGCCGACCCCAGGGAGCTTTTCCCTCCCATTCTCCCGGGCTGGGGTCAGTTTTCCTTCCCATACCTGGCTGTGCTGCTCAGCGATAAGGATCGCTCCTCTGCCCCTCAGGAGACTGCTGCTCAAATCTAGTTGTGGAGCGATTCCTATCATCTCTCCTGAGCCTATTTTAGACAAAATTGCTTAATTTATTGACCAATTTATTCAATATGAATTCTCCCCTTCCCCCCATCCTTTTTATTTTCTCAATGCTAATGTAGCAGGAGAAAGAGGGAGACAGCCTGGGTATTACTTTTTAGACCTGACTGTGAGCTGAAGGTACAAGCAGAATTCTTTTAAAACACTTCCCTCCTCCAGCAAAATGATATTAGCATGATTTAGAAAATGACACACATGGTTTTCTTCACAGGAACCTCTTGTGAGTTGAGAGTAAGACTGGAAATACTTGTGGATTCTGCTGACTGTTCGCAGTGCTTCCCCGTAGGTCTCGTAATCGGTGCCGTAGGCAAGAAGAGCTCCCAGCTTCGGGTGCCGAGTTAGCAGCACCACGAGGCTCTCCCTGCTCCTAGCAGTATCTCAGCATCTGCTATTTCAGGTAAGGTCAGCGAGCTCTGGCTGCATTCAGGTACCAGCCGAGTACTGAAAAATTAGCTACTCAGTAAATGAGGGCTTTCCCCGTTTCACGTATTCCGTATATAAAACCTAATACCTACCTCAAAGAGCTGTTGCCATGTTCAGTGTTTCTTAGCTGATATCTCTTAAGAGAAAAGACACTGTGTTGTAGGTACCGAGCGTCAGGCTGCTGTTTACAGTTAAATATGGCCGTATTTGAAACCTTTATTCTTTGCAATTCCTATGGGTATGTCCCACTGCACTGTTTACTGGCTTCTGGAACAGCAGGACTGGGAAAGATCCCCAGGGAGCACTTCAAAAATGGCACAGGTATCGAGAAAGGAGCCTGGCTGGGCTTGCGTCTTGCAGGGCGACACTGATGATGCTGCAACTGAGTAATTCTGGCTGAGCATTACAGTATTTCTGCAGGTTTGCAAAGGGCTTTCTTTGCAATAGTTTTAGAATAACTTAGCCTGGTGTGAGGAAGACGCCGGTTCAGAAAGATGCAAAACGAGCACTGCTGGTTTCACTACCACAGTCCGTGTGCCAAGGGTTGCCCTGCAGAGCTGCACGCCGAAGCGCCCGGCCCTGCCAGCAGCAACCTGTGTCCTCGTGGTTTGAGGCTCGGGCAGCTGCTGCTCAGGGGCTGCAGAATCGCTGCACGGGAGAGCTCGGAGCTGCCGCCGGCATCGGGCTGCGCGGGGCAGCGCTCTGCAGCGCCAGGCTGCTCCGCTCAGGCTCCTCTGTCTGGTCTTGGCCAGTTTGGTCGTGTCACTTCCCTTTGGATAACAGTCTTAAGTAAAAAAAAAAAAACATATTTTAGTAAGAATGTGTAAACCCTGTTTTAATTAGCTGCCGTTTTGCATTCCTTGGTGAGCTCTGCATAATCATAATGTATGGCACAACTCTAGCTCTGGCTTTGAACGCTGGGAGAGGGTCTGAATTATTTTTTCAAGGCTTGCTTGGCTTATTGATCGCAAGATCTTGACTCCACAATGCAGTCATTTTTAGCTCTGTGACATTTGTTGCAATTCTCAGTGGGAAGTGAGCCTAACCATCTGCTCTGCTCAGGTGTGGAGGGGTTGGGTGCTGACACAGGAGCTAACTCCAGCCATACTAGAGTCAGAGGAATCCCTATTTTACTAGCTCATGCCTCTTTAATATTCAAAATGTTTATACTGTGAGCTAAAAACAGAACTATTACTCTAAGGACTAAAATTGATGGGCATTTGTCAAAGACTCCTGCATGTTATAAGCTTTTAATATTCTTCCAGTGTGTGTTTGTAATGATTCCTGTTCTAAATTAGTTATCTTTTGGAAGGCTAAATTGGTATCATGTGACATGCATTGGCTTTTATGATGTTAACACCCACTCCCAAGCTATTAGTACAGGTAAATTAAATGGGCATTACAATTTTAGCAAGCACTGCATTTCTCGACTTTGCAACTGTCTTTATTTTTTTATATATCAAGGTCCTGATTTCTGCAGCCAAAAAAAAATCAAACCTTCTTTAAGAGCACACTAGCAAAATGCAAAGTGCTTGGTAATGTGTTACTTGACAACAAATCTGATGCTAAAAATGTACTTAGTTACAGTCTTTGTAGGTTCTGGTAGGAGCTGTACACTTCTGTATGTTGGAAATAAAGCATCTCTAAAGAATGTCCAATTGTTTGATACAACTGAATCTTTCAAATTTGTGGTGAATTTTGAAAAGCCAAAGCACTTGTGCTGGTCTATTTAAGTACTCGTGGAAATGGAGGTAAGTCTTGTTTGTATCCAGTTATTTCTGTTCTTAAAAAACAAGGAGGACTTTAATGGTTATTTTCCTGTAGAACCAGCATTCTTTGTTTTAGTCATGTAAAAATAAGTAGGCTGGTACACATCAGCCTGCAGCACAGCTGGTTATTAAAATGAAAGAGATGGGTGGGTTCAAACAGCCTACCAGGCTTATCTGGGAAAGCATTTTATCCTGACCAACTTAATATTTAAGAAACCGATTTTCAGGCAGTTAATTCTAATTGAGTTTATTCAAGTATCAAATAGTCTTCTGTAAATAATAAAAAAATAGAATCTTCAGTATACAGGCTGATTTGATGCCAACTGCGGCACAAAAATTACATATATTTTGCTTGAAAAGAAAAAATAGAGTGCATACCCCATTTTACTATTCAGGCTCAGACAGGCTTAAAAAACCTAATTTGCAGCACTATGGTAGCATATTAAAGGCTAGCTTTCTTCACAAGGAAGCCAATTTACATATGTATTTTTGAATGTATTGTGCAAGGATGTATTCCAGGAAAATGGCTAATTCCCAGCTGAGCTGTTGCTTGAAATACTGAGCACGGTCCCAGCTCTGTGCTGGCAGCCGCCCTCGCTGAGGAGGTGAGGGCAGTTTTTGCAGTGGCTGCGAAGACTCTGCTGCTGGCACAGGAAACACGGGGCGACCTGAGCAGGCTGGGGCTGAGCCCAGGGCCCCGTGAGGCTGCGTCCTGCTGGCCACGCTGGGCTGCTGCCCTCTCCACAGGGGACAACAACATGGGTTCAGGTCGCTCAGTAGCAGGTCAGGCAGCTTAGCAGAGCACACAGGTTTCCTGAAAGAGTTTAAAAAAAAAAAAAAAAACCCAGGAGTTAATTCTTTGAGCTGGCATATGGCTTTTCATTTTGCTTTAAGAACCCACCACAGATGCAGAGCTTGTGGAAACATTTGTTTGTTAGGCTCATTTAAGGACTAAGAATTGAGTAAGAAAACATTCTTCCCCTGCAGTCAGCACAGGCTGGGTGAGGAAAGAGCTGCAAGAAAGCCCCAGTACTGTGTCAGCCTTTGAGCCCACTGTTGTGGCCAGAATGAGGCAAGTTGTGCTCTTGCTGCTGCTGCACCTGTTGCAATGTTTTTAAACTGTTCTATCACTCTTGGTTGATGACAAAATCAAAGCTCAGTTGGGGAAGCTCAGTTACAGAGTACAAAACATTAAACCAGATTCCTTGAATCTTGTTTATGCTACAGGAACATGCAGTAGGTTTTTGGTACACATCTCTTAAAATGTGTATCCATCTTTTGGGTGAGAAGGGACCTTTCAGAAGTACTTATGGCTTATTATCTGCAGGGAGCTCCAGGGAAGCAGCTGGATTCCTGCTGCAGGTGTGGACACTCATCCATGTGTGCAATGGGTGACAGCAGAGCCTGTGGGTGGCAGCTGGTTCTGCTTCATCCTCACATGGCCCAAACAGAGCAGGGAGGAGGGCAGGAAATGAACCCCAGACCACATGGGACAGGGCAAGAAGCAAAGAATGGGTCTGGACTCAGAGCTTACAACTGCTCTTGTTTGTGAGCAGTTTTGCAGTCTGGGTCAAGCAGCCCCCATGGGCACTAATGTGAGTACCTTCTGTTTCTCTCCAGCCGTGGCCTCAAAGGAGTGCTTGGCTCTGGTCCTGAGCATCTTCTGCCTCGCAGGCAGGGCCGTGCCTGGTGTCGCCGTTCAGCTCCCGCAGCGGGTGGTAGTGGTAGGCGCCGCTTTCGTGTCGCCTCTCTGACCTCGCTTTGAGAAAAAGGCCGATGTTTCCCAGAGCGCTAACGGCGAGAAGCAGAGCCAAGACGGTGGTTACGGCGAGCCAGGTTCTTCTATCAGACAAAAACAACAAAAACCAAAAAACCCTCCATGAGTAAGATATGTGTTCAGCTGTTCCCACTATGCAAGAAACTCTGGAAGTTTGTACTTCTCTCATCACAAGCTTGTGGGTCTGCTCTCAGGCACACGAGAACACCCTATGAAAAGGGTCTGTTTCAAACAGATGTTTTGAGCTTTCCCCTTCCCTAGCCTCTGAAAGCTCTTCCAGCCCTGAGGCTGCAGCTTCACCAGGTGCTGAGGTCTGGAGTTGTGCCAGAGTGCAAGATTCCCCCTGCTTGCCTCAACCCCCCTGCCCGTGCTGGATACAGCACATCAGTTAAAGAGGAAAGGTGGCTCTTGGTTAGGGGCAGCAAGGGTTGAGTGCTAGACTCAGGGTGCGACCTCTGTCACTGATGGTGACTTCAGCTAGGCACTTGTCTACTCTGCCTTCCAAATCTATCCCTTTTCCTATCATATACTGAGATATATAAACACATTAAGTCTGTATATGCGCACAAAAGGCCTGTGCAGGGTCCTGTATCTCAGACAGGGGTCAGTTATGGCCAGCATTACACACTTACTGTGACAGAGAGAATTTTTCTTTGTTCCAGGAAGACAGACAGCGCCCAGCTGGAAAACAAGAGCGGGAAGAAAAAAGTAGGGGAAGTAAAAACTTCACTGAAACAAGCACCTTAGCTAAGGTGACAACACCCCCAAAGTGATAACTACACAACCAAAACATGAGGTGATAAAGCTGCTCCTCCAACTATGTTTAGAAATAAACCAAACTAAAGAGCGGAGGGAATTGGTGGTACCTTTCTTTAACTGGTCCTGTATTGCCACGTCATAGGTGATGTTACAGCTGCCTGTCTGTCGGTCACAAGGACACATGTGTTCACATGCACAGAGTTTCTGGCAGTTTGGGCCATACCAGCCCATGGGACATGCTAGGGAATTGATTAAAAACAAAAGTCAGCCATTGTTAAAGCTCCACTTTGAATCTATTAAATCCAGCACTCTGGACCTTCCCCTGTCCTCAATTCAACGGTGCCTGTTTCATCAGCAGCATCAGCTGAGTGCCTGAATGCCAGGCACCCTCAGGGCTCTTTGGAGAGGCTCAAACCTCCTGTAGATCAGAGATGCTCAGACTGCTTCTAGGAGGGATGAGACTAGCTGAGCATTCCTGGGCTAAAGCTGGGATAAATATCCTGGGATAAAGCTATTTAACCATATGCACCCAGGATTTACACCCATACTGTGATTAACCCATGCTGTCACCAGAGCATGATTTTCAGTCTCACAGGAGCCTGAAGGGCTTCAGAAAAGCTGGAGCGGCTACGCAGATGAAAAATTACTGGCCCTATTACTTTTACGACTTGTAAAAGTGGAGTTCAAAGGATGCAAACCAAAATGACCTTTGGGAGCCTTCCACAACCACTGATTGAGACCCTCCTCCTCAGCCCAGGCTTAGAGGTGGGAATAGAGCCACACTGAAGTTCAAGGTATTCAAGTATTCGTGTTCTTTGGCAAAGCAACTCAGCTCTTCTGGGCAGAGACTAGATCGAGATTCAAACTCTTCTAATATAAAGAAAAATTCTCCTGCCCGCTGCCTGCTTTTCCTTGTAGCTGATTTAGGTAGGGCAGGTAAGTCCTTAAGAGGTGAGACTTATTTGAAGCTGCCCTTACCTTGCTCGCAGCTGCTTCCGTAGTAGCCAGCGGGGCAGGAGCAGGTGCCGTGCACAGGGTCACACAGGCCACCATTCTGACACAGGCATTTTTGGGAGCAAGCGTCCCCATAGAAGCCACTAGCACAAACTGCAAGAGACAAGCACAGAGCTTGGTAGGAGTCCCAGCAGCCCCCTGCTAGTACCTGCTCAGCCTTTTCTGCCATGGGGGCTTGAGGGGCTGCTCACAGAAAAGCAGCAGCTTCTGCTTTGAGCAAGGAGCAACGGGGGCCCCGTTGTTGCTTGGTGCTGGCTTAGCACCAAGACAAGTGTGAAAGTCCCAGTGCAATTAAACTCCCCCTGGGAAAAAGCAGAGCACCCTGTGCCCCCTTCCCTTGGCTGCTCCCTCGGGAGGGCACAGGGGCTGCCCACCGCTGCGGGCAGCCCAGGGCCTGCAGTCCCGACTACCCCCGGCCACTACAGAGAGGCAGAGCGGAGGGGAAGTCCGTGTTACCTTCACTGCAGTTGCTGCCAGTCCAGCCAGCATCGCACACGCATCCAGCTGCACAAATGCAAAGAGATATTAGCAAAAGAGAAAGGCTCAGAGACAGCTGGAACGTCAAGTTGGGAGCTTCCTGGGGTTCCCTTGTCACTTGAGATCAGGCTGCTCCTGCCAGGGAGCCCACAGAAGAGGAATCCTGAACTCACAAACAGGCTGGATGCAAACACCCACCAAGAGCAACAAACTGCACCAGTTTCTGTGCCACTTCCTGCTGCCTGGAGTTCAAGGCATTGATTCTGAATCAGCTGCTAGCAACATCTGCATCCCCCTGAGCTCTACCCCCTGAATCAGGGAGGCAGCAGATACAGAAACCAGACTGAGCAGGAACAGGAAGAGCAGCGGCTGGGGCTATCAGAGCAACACTGAGATGCGGGACAAGTTTACAGACCAGCAAACTCATGCTTGTAAAAATCATGCTGCAGTGAAGCAGGACAGCTGAATACTGAGAGAAGGAGCAATAAGGGCAGGGAGCAGAACTCAACTGCCACACGGCATAGTGCAATGCCCTTCTTAACAGCAGGTTTACAAAGAAAACCAGCTGCTTGACCTGGGACAGATAGGGAAGCCAAGACAAAGGTTGAAGTGAAGTCCTGCTATAGGTCTAGATTGCAGATCTGAGCCCCAGCCTTGCCCTGCTGCCACCCCCCATCGGCACTGGGTCCTGATAATCTCCACTGCTGCCGCAGGGGGCAGGGGGAGCAGAGCTCCAAACACCCAAAGGCAAGAGCAGGATTGAGGCAAACAGCCCCACCTGGCCTGCAGAGTCAGGATGTGGCTGGGGTGGAGCTGAGCATCAGCACCTGCAGCTCTAAAGGTCTGGGCTCCCCAGCAACTGCTCTTTCCTACAGTGAAGGAAGCAGCTACTGCTGGGCCTAATTCCTGGGGGGGAGAAAAAGCAGCTACAATCCTTCAAACAAGCATGGGGAAAGACTTCTTAGACTTAGGGAGCTGCTTCTGTGCATTGAGCTACATCAAAAGAGCCCCATCATGATGCTCCAGGGAGCAGGCTGGGAATGGCAAGCGATGCTCATACTGCAACGCACTTGACTGCTAAGGTAAGCAACACGTTCCCACATGTACCCCCCCCAGGTCTCAGCTTCCTTGTCAGGCCCCCTCCCACCTCCCCCGTGCTCCCAGGGGACTCACAGCCGGTGCAGGTGCCGTGGAGGCTGCAGTTGGCCGGGCCGCAGTCGAGCACGTCGCAGGCGGCGCCGCGCCAGAAGCGGCCGCTGCAGCTGCACGTCCCGCGCACGCAGAGCCCGTGGCCGCTGCAGTCCGCGGGCTCGCAGGCCGCCTCGTGCACGCACAGGACCGTCGAGATGCTCCGCGGGCAGCGCCACATGTTGTCGAAGGAGCTGGGGACACAACGGGGGCACTGTAAGGGGAGACAGCACTTGGCTGCTCCCAGCCCTGCGTGGAACCAATCAATGTAACCCGCCAAATTTGAGCTGGTAAATAAGAAAATTAGAATATTGACTCAAATCTAGTTTTGTGTTTATATTTTTCCAGTCTTAAAATAGTGTTGAGTCCTAAAGGATAGAAGTCATTTAAGACCCAAAATTACAAAGGGCAAACTGTGAAAACTAAATCCCTGTTAAAGTAGGGCCTGCTACTGTCCTTCCCTGAGGCGTTTAACACACCTTCATTTAACTACCCTTTGCTTTGATATAAGCAACTTCATTAGCCTTATAGTAACACTTGGCCTTCAACTGTAAGATTGTAAACTGAAGTTTAAATTGCCTGATTTTTAACTTGTTTCCTGTTTACTGTCAGAAACATCTTAAATCTCAACTGAAGATTTCTTTAGCTCTCCTCACCATGGCGTGAATGAGAGAAGCATAGCAGCGCTAGCCAGGGCAGGGTCTGCAAGTCAGTGTTTCTCTTCCATGAATAAACTGTTGACAGGTCTCAGCCATGTCCTGCGAATGTGCAACTGAATCTCCTAGTCCAAGAGCTGCTTTGATATTTGATTCCTGCACCAGGTCACTCAGTCACGCTGAACAGCTTTGCTGCATGTCTGAAAACAGCTAAACTTAATGTGAGACTACTGAGTGAAAAACAAAACAAAAACAGGTAGTCATAAAATTACTGTAAAGCTGAGAGTCATTTGCTCTGAAAACTGATCACTTGTTTGTACGTCGCATATGACAACCAGGGAGCTGCCTGGTCCCTTGTGCAGCCCTGGACATGCAGAGGCAGCACCTACCAGTGCTCAGAGGGGTAACTCGCAAGGGTCCCGTTGAGGACGAGCGTTGCGGAGCCTCCACCGTCCAGGTTGATAGCGTTGATGATTCCTTGCTGCCTCAAGAAGTCGGCCATTTCCCACAGGTTAAGCCTGCAAAAGCAAGCAGCTGTTCATTGCACAGGCCTGACTTGGGCAATCTGCAGTATTAGAAACTTGGTCCCCATCCTCAAAGGAAGGGGAGCAGTTTTCCCATCCCAGGCACGCTGACCCACCTCTGGAGGACTCTTCAGACCTTCCTGGCTTTGTCCTTCCAGCACCACAAACTGTTACGGGGCCTTCAACTTGTCTTTTATGTTCTAAGGCAGAGACTCCCTGAGTCCCTTCAATTCCAGTGACAGAGTTTAGACTGGTCTCATGTCCCCAAGGCCTTACCTTAGCTGAGGCCTTACCCTCTGGATTCCGTCTGTCCATCCACATGAACCAGCACCAGCTGTCCCTGACTGTCATGTCCAACTGCAGTCCTGGCTGATATCACATTGATGAACCTGTCAAAGGTTCCTACGAACGACAGGAAACAAATCACACGCTCACTGGGTGACAGAACTGGCTGATTAGACACATCTGCCTGTAAAACAAATCCCAGCAAAAGGCTCAGCTAAACTGAAATACAGTGAGAACAGTGCCCAGCATCCTCTTGTCCATCCAGCCCATCTAGGAATAAGATTTCTAGAGGCACTCTTGGTAAGATATTTTGCTGGTACAGGGAGAAAGGAAGAGGATTCATAAGCCTTCAGCTCTAACCCCTTGCAAGATAGGTCTGCTTTGAGCTTTCCTGAGCAAGGACCAAGATCAGTCATGCTAGGACTTCTCCCAGCTGTTAGCAAATTCTGCTCAATGATGCTGAACAGGCAAGTGCTGCCTGGTCTGGCAGGAACCCGCTGCTTGTACCGCAGCTGACTCGGGGTAACAAAGTAGCACGGAAGGAATCTGGATCTGTAAAGTGAAGGAGCATCAAGCGCTCCCAAAAAGACAGCAGAGTTTCCAAACCTCCCCTGCTACCAGCAGCCTCTCCGCAAGGAGAATCCGTGCCCAGGCTGAAGCTCTGCAGTATTTACCTGTGGTTTGAGTTTCATCACACTCAGCCATTCGACTCTGATTGATGTACACTTCTCTGTTCCTCAAGAGCCAAACCACCCCGCTCACGAGCTGCACAAAAGGGTTCACTTGATCCAAGACATCCTCCTCAGACAGGTAACTAGGGAAAGAGAGAGCAGGGGGTTACTCACAGCACGGCAATGGCACGTTAAAGCCTCTTCTCCTGACAGCAGACTGGAGAAGGGGGGAGGACAGCCGAATGGCCGTTAGCCGCAACCAAAAACACAGCTTCGATTCTCAAAAGAGTAGCACCAAACAGCTGCTGAGAGAGTTTTCGGTAACAGCGTCCAGGCAGCTCACAGCTTCACTAAGTGGGGAACAGAGGGGTGCTGTATCTCTCTGTCTGGGGAAGTTATCCTCTCCTCTTCCCTCTTTTATTGTTAAGACAGGACTGTTAAGCCAGTATGTCCATGACGAGGGTCCCAAGTCACTGTGGGAGGTTTTCCTTGTGATATCTTGGGGATCAGGGAGCTGAGCAACATCTGCCTCATTATAATCACATGCTGAGTAATGTTTGCAACAGCTAGAGGGGGACAGCAGCAAGCTGGGGGCTGAACAGCTGTGCCTGCACTGTGAGCTCTGCTAATGTTTGTTTGTTTAAAACCAACTGCTCTATGTGCACCCCACATCTTGTGGCACTGGAAGCTCAGCTTTTAGTTTTTTAGTGTATGAGTGTAGCTGAACAAATCACACCTCTTTGTACAAAAACATAACTGAAAATACATGAATGGAAAAGTGCAAAACAATCTCGGCAATCATTAGACGTGAACACAGAGAAAATGAACACAGCTGAAAATTGATTAAACGGCACAGAAGTTCAAGTATGGACTGACTGTCAGCTTTTAAATCTTTCAACTATTTACTCCTCATCTAGGTGGCAGTGACAGCACCTTTCCAAGCTTCAGGTACGTGCCCTAGTACACTGTTGTGTTGATCGTTATACAGACACTTGAGCATGCACTGCTTTCTCAGCTGTCCTGACAATTTCAGCTATCTACCTCCAAACTATTTCTGCAAACTATTTTCTGTCACGTTCCAGCAGCCCCAATGACCTGCAGCTGACAACAACCCGCATAGGCAATGCCATGACTCCCCTGAACACCAAAAATCCTTCGAAAATAGGAGGCAATCAGGGAAGAGCTGGATTAAAGACTCAGCTTCCTGCTGGTCCTGATGCAGAAGCATCGTCACTGAGGTGGAAAGCAGGTTATGGCAGTGGAGCTCCGGGCTGCCCGGGAGGGCGCTTAGGGGACGGGTAGCTGCTGGAGTAGCCTGTTGGCTCTACAGAGATGCTCCCCCGTCCCCCACGAGGGTCTGAAGGCAGCAGGGAGCAGGCGCAGGAAGAAGGCAGCTGATGGGAGCAGCCCATCTGCTTCTAAATCTGGGAACAACCCATGGAGCACAGCATGGCCTTCTGAATTCTTCAAGGACAGTTAAAGGAAGCTTTTACTTCCAGCAAGCTCTAACAGCTCTGTCCTGACCAAAGGGTGCTTTGAGCTTGTCTCCAGGTGTCTCTTGATTAAGGAGGTGTCAAGTATCCTTTCGGCTGGTGCTAAGGAGGGGCCTGTATAACTGCAGATCCAGTGCATGGCTCCCAGAAGCAGCCAACACATCACAGGGTCTCCAGTGCTGGTAGAGCAGCTATCCCTGCCACACCAGAGGCTTTGCCTCACACCAAGGTCTGGAGGGAGGACCCTCAAGGTGCAGAGGTACCTGGAGTGCTCCCCACTAAAGTTAGGGCCAAAAGAAATGGCATCCTTGTGAGTATTGGTTAAGGAGATATTTTTCCAGAGCACAGAAGTGGCAGACTGGGCTGGCAAGCAAAGGCTGCAGAGTGATATATGGGGGAGTAGGTGGGAATCTATGGAGTTTTCCCATGGGATGGATGATGAGTCAGATGAGACCCTCTGGTTTAGGGTTGGAGGGCAGTGCAGGCTGGTGGGTGTCCATCCACATGATCTCTGGTGGTGGATCAGGCCTTCTCTGAGCAGCTGCAAGAAGCTTCATGTTCACAGGCTCTGCTGCTCTTGAGGACTCTGATATCTGTTGAGAGGGCAACACAGCAGGGTACAAGCAATCTAAGGGAGGTCTGGATTTCTACTTTAAAATACAAAATTACTATGGGGGTGGTCAAATACCAGAACGGGTTGTGCAGAGATGCTGTGGGGCCTCCACCCTTTGAGATATTCAAAATCTGACTGGACAAGGGCCCAGGTAACACGGTCTAGTTATCCTTGCTCTGAGTAGCAGAGGTGAACTGGAGACATCCAGAGGTCCCTTCCAACCCCAGTGATTCTGTCCTGTAGCCAGCACAGCTGTTCAGTCCCTCCTTGGCCTCTTTTCTCAGTGGGGCAGGACAGGGACCTCTCCCCCTTCAACCACGATCATGCTGTAGCATGGCAGGGGGAAGGAGACCCAGCAGCCTATGTATCCAGACAGGATCAGAGTAATTTATGTAACTTATTTTCTTCCCAGGAAAGAAAGCCAGGGCTCAATGAGTTACAGGGAGGATATCTCTAATGGAAAAGAGAAAACCATCCTACTGACCTAACTAGGAGTGGCCAAGGGGACAGTGCTTCCTGTGTCCAAGATTGCTGCTAATTTTCAGAGAGGGAGAAGGGCGCTCTTGAAACGCTGCCCCGTTCTTACCCGAACACCAGGGTGCCATCCTTGCGGATGCCGAACTGCGCGTTCTGCAGGCCGCGGGCGTTCCTCACCAGCCTTCCATCGCTCACCACGTTCCCCAAACACTCCCCCGTTGTCATGTCAAAGTAGCCGCCGTTCTGGGCCACCAGGCACTTGCCGAGCCTCGCGGTCTCTTCCACAGGGGCTCTGCGCTGAGCGCGGCAGCCCCCGGCACCCCCGGGCTCCAGCACGGACAGCGTCCTTAGGGGGTTCCTCGCAAAAGTGAAGTGGCCGTAGACCACTTTGCGGTTATCGCCCGCGGCGGGGATGTAAGACACAAACGTTCGCGTGGTGGCCACGGGCCCGTCGGCGGTGGTGTCCCCGGGCCAGGACTCGTAGGTGGCGTTGCCGTGCTCGTGGGGCTGGCAGTCCCTGACGTGCCGGTGCGGGTGCCGCGGGCCGTGGCGGGACGGCGGGTAGGGCAGCAGCTCGTCCCCGCTCGAGGAGCCCCTGCGAGGGAAGAGGCGCTCGCTTAGTGCCGAGGCCGCGGGGGCCGCTCCCCGCGGGGAGGGCGCCGCTCCGGCCGCCGCTCCCCCCGCGAGCCGCCCGGGCTCGCCGCACTCACCGGGCGCCGCGCGCCGCCTGCAGCCAGCCCAGCGCCGCCAGCGCGGCCAGCAGCGCCCGCCGCCGCGCGCCCCCCGCCGCCGCCATCTTGGCGGCCGCTCACGTGGCGCGCGGCGCGGCGCCCCCTGCCGCCCGCCCGCCGCCATGGCGGCCGTTACCGCCGTTACCCGCGGCCGTTAGGCGCCGGCCGCCACAAAGCTGCGTTTACGAACAGGGAGCAAACACCTCACAGAAACTAGAATGGAGGAAAACAATTTCTTCATGCGAACCTTTGTAGGCGCCTATAAGCTGTATTAGCTCTTCTCCCTCTGCTTCAGCAGCCTCCCTTTCTCTTCTGCACCTGCGGAGGTGAAGCTGGATGGGAAACGGTACGTTATTTGTGTCTAACCCACCAGATATGCCAGGAGGAACTGTCTCTGGAATCTCACTTAAGAACTTCCTCTAGCTGTGTCACTTCTTTGTACCTTCGTACTCGCCTTAGGGACTCCTTGGTGGGTCAAGGTGGGGAGAAAATGAAGTAAGCTGATACAAAACTGTCAGATTAAAAGGCCGTAACTGGAAGGAATGTACAGAGTTTGGACTGGTAGAGGATGCTATGTGCAAAGAAAGGGACATCCATAAAAGGATCCCTCCACCCCAATTTCCCTTCAAGAAGGAAGACTGAGTCTGCCAAAATTGGTAAAGAAAACTAAGTGCTATGTTTTTTTTCTAGCCTGAGTGGAGAATGGCTGCTTTTAGATCCTGTTAGTCAGGCATCCAGATCACAGGCTGCTAGTAGAATAAAATGCTTCTTGTATCTGGGAGCATGGTGGTGTAGAGGGGGATGTATGGATAGGGGCTGGCAGTCCTGTCCTTGAAGGACTGTAGTCTTTGCATGGTCTCCGCAGCATTCACAGGCTACCTAGAACCGCTTCCATGTGGAGCTTACTCTGGGACTGTCTCTTTGCTGCATCTGTGCAGCACAGCAACCAGCAGTGTTCCCTACAAACACTGAACAAACAGGAGCCCAAATGCAAGAAGCAAATTGCCCACTGTTAATCAGTGGCGGAAATTCATTATGCTAAAATGAGCAGAGCCTCTGTAGTGTGTACCCTTTCAAATCGTACTGATTTTATGCTGCTAGTCTGTACACTTGCACTTGGTTAGTGCAAATGCCTGTTATTGAGATAATCCATTTTGAGTTTTTTTTTAAGTGTAGTTTAAAAAAATAGAAAATTTTGAAAGAATACTGCAAGTATTCTTATATGGCTGTAAGCGTAGTCATGGTGACAGCAGGTTTCTGTGTGCTTGAGACTATGATTTCTAGAGTAGTGAAATTCCACTAATAAGAAGCATTTAGACTTCCAAGTCTCTGCTTATTGCACCCATAGCAATTTGTTAAGGGAAGAATGACTGAGATGGATCCTAAGTGCCTACATTCCCAACAGCTTTGTATTGATCCAGTCATGAGTATGCAGCGTCTTGTCTGTTAGGGAGAACATGTTTCATAATGCTCACAGGAACGGACATGGCTCCAAAGCTTGTAGCAGCTTTGCTTTTCAAGAGCTCTGCAGCGTAACACAGTGACTAGTACAGTGGTTAACTGGTCATTCTGCTTTGGAAAACACCCTGAGACATTAACATGGACATTGATAAAGGAATTAAAAGGAGAACCGGTCTTTCCAGGAGTGTTTTCAAGTGATGTGCAAGAGAAATCTGCTAACTCAGTGGTTCTGAGGGCAGGTTTTGCTGGGATGCATACAAAGTGCCTATTTAAGCCAAGAAGCCCCAGGGAACTGGTGCTGGGGCCGGACTTTATCCCACTGAGCTTCAGTAGACAGTTTCCAAACAAACAAAAGCCCACAAAAAGCATTTCCAGACGTCCTGAAATGTCAGAGGGGGGAAAAGCTGTAAAAAATGTTTATTCAAAAATATGAAGAATTTTACATGCAGAAATCAATTCACTCACAAAATGTGTCTCTCATAAATCTATTCGTTACTCTATTCTTGGTTTTGGAACTTGAGATATAAGTGATATACTACATCTGTGTGTGTGACTATACTACCTTTCTGCAACCAAATGGTCTGAAGACTAGACAGGTCAAGAGAACTAACAGACACTGCAACTTTACATATATAAACTCACATCACTATGTCTATAAAACTAATAAAAATGAAAGTAATTTTAAGTAATTTAATAACCTGACAGGAAATACAAATATATGGAATTAGCAGTATTACTCCTCCAGGAAACAATCAGTCATTGACTCTATCACAAGATGTCATATTTGTACTCTATTATAAAGGAAATAAATATGTAAAGCAGTTTGCACTTTGCATTAACTGAATACATGATGTATAAGAAAATAGCTGTCAGATACTAGGTGGGAATGGAACAAGAGATCCACGAGGCATAGGTCACCTACTGGTTTTCCTGAATTTGTCTGTCAATGCCAGGGGTGTGTGTGAACAGAGCTTAGGGATCTGGGACAATGCTCTTCCTTTGAAAAGACCTGAGTCTTTGTTTCTCTAATTAGAAAAAGATTCATTCCATACCTGATCTTTAAACAAACATTCAAGCCTTCACCATCATATTGAGCCACTATGTTGAATTAGTTGAATGCTATAAGAGGTTTTATTGTTACTACAAGTTTGCTGGTAGGCAAGGTGGAGAACTGAATTATACTGGAAGTTAAATATGTAACATTTGTTTTTGTAATACTGGTAAAAGAAAGAAAAAATGAGCAAAGTAAACAGAATACCACTATGGCAATGTGCAGATTGGGTGGCCATCAGGGTCTGTGGAAAATCATCCTTTATTCATAACTGGCTGTAGCAAAGGCACACTATTTGTTCTTTGCACTGTGTAATACATTTTATTTCATTCATGGCCACTGCATCTACCTAAACTTCCAGCTCCTGAAAAAGGCTTTAACTTAATGATTTTCACCCTAGGGTTCATCAATTACTTCTACGTGGTGTTGGCACCCAGGCCTGATGCTACCGGGCCAGGAGAGCCACAGGATCGGCAGCGGCGGGACCGCAGAGCACTGAACCACGTTCAGCCTCCCTGCGGGTAGCGGCTTTCTAATCCAAAGCTGTTTGTCAAGAAGCAAGCGTTTGTGAGCCTGCCGGGAGGCACCGCGGAGCAACCCCGGCGCGGGGCGAGCAGCCGGCTGCGCGGGGCTCCTCCCGCCTTGAGCGCGGGGCCTTCCCCGCCGCGCCGCCGGGGGCGCCCGCGCCACAAGATGGCGGCGGCCGGCGCGGTGCTGCTGGCGCTGGGCGCGCTGGCGGCGCTGCTGCTGTGGCGGTGGCGGTGGCGGTGTCGGGCGGCGGGCGGGCCGGGGCTCGTGTGCGTGGCGGTGCTGGGCGACGTGGGCCGCAGCCCACGCATGCAGTACCACGCGCTCTCGCTGGCCCGCCGCGGCCGCCGCGTCGCGCTGCTCGGCTTCCTCCGTGAGTGCGCCTGGCCTCCTTGCCCTGCCCTGGCCTGTCCCTGCGCGGCCGTTAACGGTCGGCGTCCCTCTCACGGCGGCCGTTTATCCTCCCCTCTGCAGAGACGAAGCCCCACGGCGACCTTCTGGAGCACCCGAACATACGGATCGAGGCCCTCTCGGAGCTGAGGGCGCTGCGGGGTGGGTGGAACCTTTCTGGGAAAGATAGTTGGTTTTACATGAAAAACTTTTTTTTTTCTTTTTTTTTTTTTCCTTCTTTTGTTCATGGAGCTGGGTAATATTCTTACCGGCTTTCTTGGTCATTTTGCAGTCGGCCCGAAGATTTTCCAGTACGTTGTAAAAGTCATCGCCCAAGCGGTGCAGTTGCTGTATGTGATGTTGAGGATGGATCGGCCGTCCTACATCCTTCTTCAGGTATGTTTTGTGTGTAATTTTGATTGAAAATGAGTATTGCATTACTTTTTTTTTTTTTTTTTAGCAGTCTGGGATGTTTTTCTAATTATTTTAGACCAGAAACTGGTAAAATCCATGATGTTAGCCTGCTAATAAAAATACGTATTTGGTTTGACTTCTCTGCTGGTGACTCATTTTAGATTGTCCATTAATTTTTCAGCTTTTGTATTTAATTGGTATGGTTTTCTTCACATTAGTGAAGAAAAAATCATAATGGAAAAGCTTCTGTGTTTATTGGGAGGGGGACATAATCCAGATTTGACAGCAAAATTTGAAATGCCTACCAGTATTCATAGCAAAAAAGTGGAGATTATGCAGTTGAAGAACATGGAATTATTTGCTCATTATGATTCTTGAAAAAAATGTAATTTCAGTCTTCCCTCCTCCTGCCCCCCAATATCCCAGTAGTTGCTTAGTGTTTATCTCCTGACCGCAGTCTCACATTACTTGTATTTATTTTATGTATTAAACAGAATCCTCCGGGTCTGCCTAGTATAGCTGTTGCCTGGGTGGTGTGTCTTGTATGGAGAAGCAAACTCATAATTGATTGGCATAACTATGGATATACTATAATGAGTCTGACTCATGGAAGAAATCACCTGCTAGTACAAATTGCAAAATGGTTTGTATAGTAGTTTCTTCTTTCCTTTACAAATTACCTTTACAGTATTCTGAAGGATGGAGAGCAGAGAGTATCATTAGCAAAGGGCTAACTCTGTGAATATCTGGATTTTGCAGTCTTGAACTTTTCAGAAAGCGAATTCTATAAAATGTCTCTGCTAATGTTATAGGAAGGTAGATGGGAAAACATGCTAAAAATCAGTCTGGGCCGTTTTATTCTATAAAATGATTTATGTAATCTGAAGGAATTACACCAGCCTCTACATAAGGGAAGCAGCTTCCAAAAGAAAACCTGTCTTTTACTTTCTGTCCTGTACTGTTAAGATTCCCTTTCAGCTTTAAGATTAAAGAATAATCTTCCACATACATGTGTGTTATCACACAGTGCAAACTATAAAGGATGGGCATCATTTTAAGAAGTCCAAGCTCTAAAAAAGCCTAAAAAAAGTTTATTTTAAACTCAAATGTGAAATGTTCCAGGACAATGTAGGTACATGCATGTGGTGTGTGATCTATCTGTTAATAAGAAGTTAAAGTCTTAGAAACGTGTGTGTGTTTGGGAAAGCTAGAGAATGTCATAGGAATTACCAGATTCATTCATATGGATAAAAATATGTGATTTGCATATGTTGCTTTATTTTATTCTGACTCGGTAAGTTATGCAGACTTTTTGTGTGTATATATGCAAACTTTGATCTCTCTACTATAACAGCTTCAAGTCCAGTGTTTTTGTTCTCAGTTGCTGCTTACACTCAGACCCATCTTTAATGGTAGGTGGGTAGTTGTGTTTCTTGCTGAATCCACCTTGCCTGAGGTGTGTAGAATGTTTTGATTATTTTGTTCTCAGGCCTAAGAGAGTCATCCTGTAACAGTTTTCGTACGCTGATATTATTCCTATATAAGGAGTCAGTGAATAAGTTGAATTTAAATTTCAGTTACTGGGATTTTTGTTTGCATTTACTTTTTTGTACTTCATTGTTATTGGTGAGAAGCTGCTTTTTGGCTGCAGAAATTACCTGGCTGTGGTTCCTAACAGATAATTTTTTTGACAGGTATGAAAAGCTTTTTGGGCGCTTGTCTGACTATAACCTATGTGTCACTAATGCAATGAAGGAAGATCTATGGGAGAAGTGCAACATAAAGTAAGTCAAATATTCTAAGATTATTCTGTACATACTTGCAGTAGGATCAGAATGTGTAGCACTGATTCTTATGGATGTAGAGAAATTTTACAAAAAGAGCTTTTCCTTTTCCATCCATCACCACTGAAACATGTTAGTTCTGTTTTTTAGTGAACCAGTGAAGTGTGAGCGTTTGAGAATCTTCCTTAGCTTTCATAATTAACACACCATTGGCTAGAAGGTGAGAATTTAGATTTTATGAAAATTCGCTATGAAGCTGCCTATAGAGTCAGACTGAGCATTACTAATCAATGCATTAACTTACAGTTAGTCTGTTCTGCAAATTATTCTTTTGTGATCTTCTGTGATTCTAAAGTCAAAGCCATGCAGGCACAGTTATAAAGTAAATTAAAAAGTTAAGATAATGACATTTGCAGTTTCATGGTTGTGTTACATCCTTTGCATATGCACGTAGGAAGGGATTTTTTGTTACTGAGTTCACTCTCATATGTGAAGTTTTTATTGTAGAACACTTTAGGAATATAAGAAGTCTTAAAAGTCAAATCATTATTTTGTTTAATTAATTGCTTCTTACAGTCTTGTAGCCTGTTATTCTTTCTTTACAGTTTGCGTCTTGTTACATCTATTTTTTTTATTTAACTTGTGGAATTATTTCGTTACAGGGCAATAACTCTTTATGACAAGCCAGCTTCTTATTTTAAGGAAACACCTTTAGAACTTCAACATCAGTTGTATATGAAGCTCGCCAAAGTCTATGAACCTTTTAAAGCACAGTATGTGTAAGTAAAACATTCAATTATGGTCCTTAACTGAATGACACAAAGCTATTGCACTTAGTTACTAGAAATATTTTTGCACAGGATCATGAGTTACAGAAGGGCCTTCATTATCATTGAGAGAGGCCAGAATAAATAGAATTGTTATATGGCAACAACACAATTCTTATTGTGTAAAATAATACATATATATATGTGTGTGTGTGTACACACACATATATATAAAATGGCATAGGTACTGAGGGATTCTGCTAGAATATCTGAGGGGTGAAGGCAGCAGCTGTGTTTCCTGCTGTCCTAGAAGGAATGATGCCTATAGCAGTAGTGTTACTGGGCTCTTGGCAGCAATGCTAAGAATGAAAGATGATCTCTTTTATGATCAGATATCTGTATGCACATCAGAATTGCAATAAATACCTTTTTGGAGAATTTGAGCAACTAATCTGAAACAAGACATTTGGAAATTCTTGCCAGCTAAGCACAGTATTTCCTTCTGTGTTTTTTGGCTGTTTGTGTAGTCCATATTTAGAAAATTCTGTTTACGTAGTACAGAGTCTGTCAGTTCGAGTGCTGAGAGGTCTGCCTTTACAGAAATGGATCATAAAAGTGGATGTGTGACAAAAGCCAGAGGACGGCCAGCTCTTCTAATCAGCAGCACAAGCTGGACAGGTTTGGAAATAAATAATTTGCTTTTAACATTTAACTACCATTAAAAAAAAAAAACACAGCAAAAAACAGAGCTGTTTACCATGTCCCCCCATGTGATGCTTGTCATGCTAAACAGGCATTATCAACAGCAAAGTTCCATTTTTTTTTTTCTTTGATTTGGCTGGAAGAATTTGAAGAAAAGTTGTATAGAATATGGCTAACAATAAGTGAGGAAAAATAGATTTTTTTTTTATTGTAGAGCTACAAATGAGATGCTGAGATTTTCTACTTAAAAAAAAAACTTTCACTGTAAACTTACAATCTTGTATGGTGCTGCGAAATGACCCTAAGAAATTTTTACTCTTTTATTTACTATTATGCATATTGCATTCTCTTTTTTTTCTCCTCTGTGTGAAAAAGGGAGGGACAGAGTGGGGAAAAAATCTATTGCTAGTAACTGAGGGCAGAATTATTGTTAAAATTAACAAAAGAATTTCTGCAATGAAAATCTGATTTCTGAAGTTAGAGCAGAGTTAGGTACAGTCTGCTTTTTGGGGATGTGAAGTATTTGTGGTTTGTTTGTAGACTTGCCAATAAGGCAGCAAAAGGGTTGCATTTATTAAAATAATATGAAGGTTATTAAAAATAATAGTAATATGACTGTCACTAATAACACCCTCTCTTTCAGAGGATGAGGATTTTTCTGTCCTTTTAAAAGCATTAGAAGGTAGGTTTTAAGGAGTTCATTTCAGCTATTCAAACAGGTATGGCTATATTCTGAACAATTTTGAAGGACTTCTGTGGAAAAAAAATTCCTCTAATTGTATCTAAATT
The DNA here is from genome assembly GCF_059628265.1 of Tinamus guttatus. Classification (NCBI taxonomy): domain Eukaryota; kingdom Metazoa; phylum Chordata; class Aves; order Tinamiformes; family Tinamidae; genus Tinamus; species Tinamus guttatus. The sequence continues at coordinate 3,413,801 of NW_028288706.1, read as the reverse complement.
CAAGTGAAAATACGAATGTATTTGAAAAAGTGCCAGTGGCTTAAGTGTATGAATTAAAACGGAGAAGTGCAACATCTGGATTTAATCAAGTTAATTAAGTTTTTCAGGCGTTATATTTTGAACTAGCTTCCAAAATGCAATTTTACTTTGCAAGCTATTATATGTATTCTCCACAAGCATCTGAAATTAAGATGGAAATACATGTTGATTTATTTGGTAATCTTCACAGCTACAGTTTCTAAATATGTTGAAATAGCTGATCTCAGATAGTCAAATGATTTATGAATAGTGCATATTTCAAACATACATTTATTTCTATAACTGTTTGCTAAATTTACAACTCTTACTAGCTATATGTTTTCAGACAGATTGCTGGGAGTAGGAAGTAATGATTTGTAAACTGAGACCGTTTGTCATCAACAGGTGTCCATATACTTATCAACTCAAAACTTTTTTCTTCTGCAGATTATGAAAAGTTTATCAATGAGGGAATCAAGCTGCCGTCTTTAGTATGTGTAATAACAGGTAATAGTTTCTTGGCTTTAGAATTCTCTTTCAGTGCTGCTACAAAAGACTTCACTTCTATCATCACACTGTGCTAACTTGTCTACTGATGGTGAAGAAACAGATGGGACTGTTATCTTCATGTCTGATTATAAATAAGACTAATTTATTTGAACTGTTGAAGCAAAGTAACATGCGGTATTTGTAAACAGGAAAATATCTCAGCGCACTCCTTTATTACTGCTGTGCATTACTTTCAATTTTGAACATTGAGATGCTGCAGCAAAAGAAATGTAGAATTCTGATGTTTAACTGAAAAAAACACAATGAACTTTATTTTACAATTAATGAGCAAGTTAACCAAGCAGTATCTATTCTGTCTACATAACTTTTTTTAAACAAAACTTGTTTGATGAGAATACCTTCTTTTCTAGAAGTAACAGACTTAACAGGCTTTTTTTTAAAGGGCTCATGAAATTGATCATTAATTGTTTTGCAGCAATTAGGATGGTTATTTAGGACAAGGCTGGGAGATATCGATGGCAAACTCTTCTAATTAGTATTTAAGAGATTAAGTCTGCATTCATGTTGCTTTCTCTTGGAGGATTATAGAAAGTATCTTTATTTTCAGTCAGACTGATAAAATCACTAAGATTTTTTTTCCTGTTTTAACAAGGCAAAGGACCTCTAAAAGAGTACTACAACCAACTGATCGATAAACTGCATTTCAAGCATATCCAGATCTGTACACCATGGCTTGAAGCAGAGGATTACCCTCTTTTGCTTGGTAAATAGTGGATTACTAAATAGACATGAGGAAAACAACTTAGCAAAGTTGCAGATAGCTGATCCAAATCTTGCACAGGTGAATACAGTGAGTTGAATTTCTCACTAATGACACTAGAGAGATAACAGTGGTTGTGTTTTTTCTTATGCCAGCAAAATTGTTAAGCTTCTGTAACTATACAGTCTTTCCTAGCTATTTTGAGAAGCAGACATAATATCTGTGTTGCTTTTTTAATCTGGTCTTTGCAGTTCTCCGTATGCTGAAACACAATGTGCTCGTTTATGTTGCACTTTACCCCCAGGGTCAGTTAATAGAGCAAATGATAAAGTTTTTGGCTGAGCAACCAAAAGTGGTTGAACTCCTGAATTATCATTTCTTTGGAAGAACATTCCCTTAGCACATTCCTGTAATAGCATAAAGTGCGAGTAAGCCTAATACCATAGTGAAATACAAATTCAACCTCATCTATTTTTTGAAGGCTTAAAGATGGCTCATTTATGTGGCCTTAATACTTAGGTAATTTAGTAGTTTCTGGATAATAAATATGATACTGTAATTTCTGTTTTGAAATCACTTAAGTTGGAAGAAGTTGCTAGAGAGCCATGAGCACATCTGATCGCCTTCTGGTAGAGTATTCCTGTACACCTAACCATTTTTAGGAGATTAAGGGACAGAAAAGCTTCTTAAGATATGTGAAGTTTTAAAATTCCCTTTAATATTAGCTTCTCAAGTATGTTTCTAAAGCCTGACCAGTTTTAGTAGCAAAATCTATTGTGTAACATTTTTTGAATACTTGAAACTCAGTCAGTCTGGATGGCATTGAAAAGTGGCTCATGTTTAGCTCATGTCACCCAGAGGAATAAAAAGGTTTATATTGATTAGTAGGGTTGCTTTCAAAGAATTTAGGCTGTTTGATTTTTTGTTTCTCAGGCTCAGCAGATTTAGGTGTGTGTCTCCATAAATCATCCAGTGGGTTGGATTTACCCATGAAGGTGGTAGATATGTTTGGCTGTTGTTTACCTGTATGTGCAATACACTTTGAATGGTAAGAACTTGTGTATTCTGATATAGTTTAAGTTGATGCTAAAAAAAAGTTGATGCTGTGACTAGTCAATACTTTTTATGCGATTTTTGTGCTCCAGTTTACTAAAGCAACCAAGATTATAATTAACTCTTGTTCTTAATATCATTTACTGCATTTGAAATACACTGCACAACATAATTAGTTGAGATATCATTAGAGTTCGTATAAAAAGAGGTTAAGGAAAAATTTCTTAACAGTGAGGGTGACAGAGCACTGAACAGGCTGCCCAGAGAGGTTGTGCAGTCTCCTTCTCTGGAGATCTTCCAAACCTGCTTGGACGCAGTCCTGTGCCACGTGCTCTAGGTGACCCTGCGTGTGCAGGGGGTTGGAGTAGATGACCTCTAGAGGTCCCTTCCAACCTTAAGCATTCTATGATTCTATGATTTTTTAGAACATAAGATTGCATTACCTAAAACTAATTACCAGAGGGGGAAAAAAATCTTAATATTACTTGTACAGCCTTGCACAGCTCAGTTGAGCCTCTTCTGCCAGGAAAGTTCAACTGTGTAATTTTGTCACCAGGTATATTTTTGTAACCATGTAACCACCTTATATTTTTGCACCTACTGGGATTTTCCCAGTTATTCCTTTCCACCCTTTTTTATGAAAAGTTTATGAAAATCCCATGAACAAGGTCATGGACAGATTTGCCTCGTGGGTTAATTTTAACTCAAGGATTGTTGCCCTAAGTTGTAATGCACATCTGAATAAATAGCACCAAGACAGAAAGGGCAGTTTGGCACATAATGGTAGACCTGGGTAAGCCAATACATAGAAGGGGAAGCAATCTTTAAAATTACCTGCCTCTGATCAGGGACGAAACTCCTACCTACACGTCAAGTATCTTAATGTTACAGGCATCATAGCACAGTCTCTGCAGATGGTGCTGTGTAACTTTTTAAATACATATGTCCCACTTGCTGCCTTTTCTCTCATGCTTTTTTTCCCTATGATTTTTGTCCACAGTTTACATGAACTTGTGAAACACAATGAAAATGGTCTGATATTTAGGGATTCAAATGAACTTGCAGAACAGCTGAAGGTAAAAGCTTGACTGATTCTTTTTCTACCTTGTGGCTATAATTAGAAAGGTATTACCATGTATTTTGCATTCTTGGAGGATATTCTTTGGTCTAGTGAATCTAATTGGTCATGTTTGTATTTGTATATGAATCCGAAGCTGTTATTGAATCAATAACATTTAAAATATTGTCATCTTATGTTGTTTAGAGGGTCAGATCAAAGAGCTTCATTTTTATGTAACAATGTAGTTTAGGCTAAAAATTGGAAATGCTAGAATGAGCCTAAAATATAATAATGATGACATTTTTCATCTGTGTTTTTTCTTTTTGTTTTAAAACAATTTACAGATGCTTTTCTTGGATTTTCCTACACTGCAAGGCAAGCTTGAAAATTTCAGAAGAAATCTTCAGGCATCCAAGCAGCTGCGCTGGGATGAGAGCTGGGACCAGACTGTCCTTCCCTTGTTTCAGCAGAATGAATGATTTTTGTGGGGGAAGGAGAGTGTGGGGGAAAACAGCTAAAACATTCCTGGATTTGCATAGATGTGATAAATGGTGAATAAACATTCTGTGTTTTGATTTGTTGCAGCTTTTTTTAATCATTTCACCTGGGACAAGTGTTTAAACACACCATTCTTCACAATTTGAGTCTCCAGTATGAGTTAAGAGTAGCACTGAAGTGGCAGTTGAGGTTGTCGTGCACTGATGTGTAAGGATTGAGGAAAGACGTCGTTCCTGCATTGCCATCTGAACAAACTTTCCTTATCACTTGGAATTAATCTTTAGAAAATGGGGAGGAGTTGAGCTACTCTAGGAAGTCACATGCAAAATCTGTTACTTGTGTTGCTTAACGGTACCTTCTCGTGTAGGTCCTGAGAGTATACATGAAGCAAAACAATTCTACCTGCTGTGTATACAGTATACGTTACTTTCTGCTTTGCAGTAAAAGATTTCGGTGATTTGAGGTTTCTTTTCCCTGTAAGTAGGACATGCTTTTTATTTGAGTGTTATTTGAACTGAGGATAGTGTATTTTTTTTTTTCCCTTTAACGGTTCATATTCTTGGCTAGTATTGAATATCCTCTTGTATTTTTATATATATGTATATATTTTTATGAAGGGAGAAGCATTTAGCTTAAAGTTCTTTTTTTTTTTTTTCTTGCAGTGTGTGCAGGAGTGTGGAAACAGGGTCACTGATACGTAGCAGCTTTATTGAATGCTGAGAGGAAAGCACTTCTGAGGAGTCAGGGCCTTGTACACTGAAGTAAATGTACGCATTTACCTTGAGAAAGACCATAAAATGTACTCCTATTTGAACAGATGAATAGAAGAGGAAAAAATAGATTATTACAGTATGTATAATCCCATAAAAAGGCACTTCACCTTCTGAATGCTTATTCAGGTATAGCCTTGTTTTTTATTTAGTTCGTATTCACATGCAGACCCAGTACGTATGGGCTGTTTACTTCATCTTTGTGATTCTTTACAAAATAGATGCCAGTCATTTAAGGAGTAAATGCGTTTGATTTTATCATATAGATGCTGCTTGGACAAGTAAAGATAGAATGATGGTTTAGCTCTATTCATTTTCTAGTTCTGCTGGACTAACAAATATTCCCTGACAGTAAAAAATAGTTGTCCTCCTTTCTGTTACTTAATTAATAGCTGTTTCAGGAAACTGGGCTAGTTGCCCCAAACCTTGTCTGCCTTGGAGCTGCTCTTTTGTTTATGTTTATTTTGCCGTTCTCAGCTATATTTGTTGGAGAATGAGTGTTTCTGCTGGCTTTGTACAAATTGTCCTTTTGCAGTGTGCTTGAAGGGTTTTTTTTTGTTTTTAACTGGAATTAAATATTAGTGTGTCTTACAGGAGGTGATGTATGTACTCCAATTCTTAATTGGAAATGCCTCAATTATTGATCTTGCTATTCCCTCAAGAGCTAGGGCAGTACAAAACACTTCAATACAAAAAATCACTTTGTGACTTCCCATAGTAAGTAGAAGCTTGTAAGTAAGAGGCTTGTACCTGAATAATGAATTTATGGTTTAAGCGAAATAATAGGAAAAAAAACCTTGAAAAGATGTTTTGAATCATTTTTCCACACTATGGTGAGTGGATGTATTAATTTTTTCTCACGGCTTAAATGTGGGTGTAAAAAAAAAAAAAGTCCTGAATTCTTGGCATATTAGATATATTACAAAAATGAGAGTATTTTAATTCCTTCTACCAGCATAGGAAAGTATTTCATAAATACTAAGATGGATATGAAAAATACTTAGCAGTAGCTGGACAGTTTGAACAGTTGTCTTGGTTCACATAGCTCCAGCTTAGGGAAAGTTGTACAATTGAGAAGAGCTCACTATAAATCTTGTCTTGTTTATAAACTGGAGACAAATGGTAGATGGCTTATCAGGCCCTTCCTCCGGAATTCCTGGTTCAGGAGTGGTGGATCATCACAGTGAATTCTTCACCAGGAGTTTAAGACCAGTTTACTTGGTTATCATTTCGCATCTGCTATTGTCAAACCAGACAGCCATTTGCTAGTCTTCTCTTTCAGCACCGTGTTTACCTTTTTGTTAAAAGGGATTGTTGACAGGGATTTGGTTCCACTACTGGGAATGTGAAAATATGAGGTTTTTTTTTTTTTTTTAGACTTTTTTAAAAAATCTTTTTTTCCTTGCAGTACAGTGCACTTAGACAAGGAAGAATGTTGCTGTGGAGTACAGTGGTTCTTGCATTTTCTGGTTAGTCTGAGAGGAGACCTTCTTCATAGCTAGTTGTATGAGCTCTTAATGTGAGACACATAAATCAAGTTCTGATTTTTGTCACCACTGGACAGTAAAGATGCATCTAATTTACAGCAGAATCAATTTCATTCTTTTACAGCATCATATAAACTTAAGATGCTATCTGTGTTTATTGCAAGTATTACTTGTTTTGTTCTAAGATAACTTGCATTGCAGGTGTACAAATATATACATTTAAAAGTCTACAACCATCTACAAATATTCTCAATATTAAAAACCATTTATTACTGTGCAACATGGTTCTGTTCCCTTCTCAGTGTGAGATATTCATCCTGTGATGTTGCAGATGTGCTTCTATTATTTACAAATCAAAATACAGTTCAAACTATAGAGTTCAGTTCTGTTGCTTGTGCAGAATCCAAGTGCAGTATGATTAGGCTCCTTGTTTCCTTACAAATCAAAACCCACAGATTCTTCTAAAGGGCAGCTGCTTCTTATACAGGTTTGCAATTACAGGAGGAAGTGCAATGCCCTTGGACAACAGTCTGTGCCTACAGTTGTATTCCTAATGCTACTCATTTGTTTCTGGAATTCAAGATCATGTAGGTATGAAATAGTTCCTGTTGGTCTAAAAATTCTAATTGTATTGAATTTACAAAATCTATATCAATAGTTGTAGAATAGTTATGTTTGATTGCAGATCACAGAGGAAAATACTGTTCCTGTGTGCTGGAATAATCTGCCATCCAATCCCAACTTTGTCTGTGGAAAGAAACACAGGAGGTAAATTTCTGCTCAAAACAGAATGAAGAACAAAAGTTACGTGCCAACTCCGGTAAGAACAGATCTTTCAGGCCGTTGTTCAAGCAACAGGCAAGTGTTTTTGAGTGTATATTTTAAAAAAATTAACAGGCACATATGTGCTAGGCAGTCAAAAGTTTATTAACCAACTGCTGGAGACCAGCTGTATAGCCAGTAGGTTGCAGAAGACAGATTTTTGAAGAGTTAGAGAAGTCCAATAACCCTCATTATTTTATCTCCTCTCTTTTTTTAATTCCCCCAAGAACAATTAGTCAACACAAAGTTTTAGGCTGCACCTGAAATGTTATCCCAGCAATAGTGCAGTACAGATGTTTTTCTCCTTTGACCTTAACTCTATGATCTTTCCTATTACCATGAAGCTTGCAATTCATCACAAGCTGGCACTATAACAAATGTGAGTTATGATAGGCAGGATGTAGCAAAAGCTGAGATCCAATCTCCTGATCCAATCCATGTGGAAAGGTCAGCCTAAGCGCCGTGACCTCTGCTGGATCGAGCTAAGGATAAGAATTTCAGAAAATAGTCACCACTAAAAAAAATGTTCTTCCTCAATTCTGTTCTGATGTAGCAACTAGGAAAGAGGCCAAAACAATTGGGACATTTAACGAGAAGGCACCTACCAAGTTCAGCCTTGAAGTGATGGTCCGTGTTGGGATTTCGGACTGTAAAGGCAATATAGACCTCGGGAGGTTTCCCATCCGCCCTCCAAGCAGAGAGTTTTTGTAGCAGGCCAATAAGGGCTAATGTTATCTCTGGATCATATATCACATCTGCACAAAGAAGAAAATACATGGCATTTGTTGAGAAATGGACAAAAGCAGAATGAAAACTACAAAATGAAAAGATAAATCGTATTCTTCTTTAAGGTAAATAAGGTAAAATTGACCATTTAGATGTACAATATATCAGCCTGACTGTTCAGTAGTCTTCAGTCTGAAGTCTTCAGTCTTGTGTTAAGAACTGACTGATAGAGGTGGTTGTTCATGACACAGAAAGATCAAGATCAAATGCATGTACCAGTGACAGATGTACCAGTTACTCTTGATGAAACATAATAAAAATCTGTGCTGCAGTAGCTAGTAATGGAAAATGATAAATATATGTAATTCACCCTCAGTTTTGAATTACTTTACCTTTATGAATCTAAGTTAGGCTATTTTGTGCATTCTGTGAGCAGTATGGTTGGGATTAGATAACAATGGCTACATTTTATAGAATTCACAATCTAAGATGATGCCTTTAATGACAAAGATTTTTTTTTCATTACTTCACCTGGATTGTTAGGCAATTTTTGCTTTGCAGAGCTCCAAATCAGGGAATAAAAGCCTACCACTGAAAATAAGTAACTTCCAAAAAAGTAATTTTCCTAATATCCTTTGTCCCTTATGAGACTGCCAAGTTTGACATTTCTAATTGATGAAGCTCTTCACAATTTGAAAAAAAAAAGGTCAGTGCTTTTCAGTGATTTGTAAACAACTACTGAATATCTGAAAAAGAATGCTGACATAAATTGCAAGTACATCTGTCATGTACTTTCAGACCTGATAACTGAAGTGAGTTGTGCACATGAGTAGTTTTGCATTTTGTCTCTGTTATTTACTGATTACTGCATGATGTCACACAGGGAAGCATAAATAGAAATGTATGGTACCTGCTGCAATGATGACATCAGGTTGAAGATCCAGCACTTGTTTTTCTGTAACTGAACCCCAGTCAAGTTCTGCAACAGTTAGTTTTGTTTTTTGGTAAGTCATCACTTCTACCTTCTGGCCTTGGGACTCCATTTCGATATGATTAGTAGTTTCAGGCTCCAAAACAAAGCCATTCAAACAAATGTTTTCTGTCAGCTGTTTGAGAACGCTGGGGTGGTAATCACTAAATATATATGCCTTGGGGTTACAGGCTTTGGAGATTGCAATTCCAGTGAAGCCGATCCCACTTCCTAATTCCAAAACTGTCCTGAAGGTTAATGGAGTAAAATAAGTATTTATTAGGAGCCCAATTTGAGTTATGAAACCAGAACATAAAAATAATGAAGATGCAATTCTAAGCATAAGAATTAGTTCCTGAAATATGTATAAAATTAACATTTCCTGGAGCACTTGGAGGCTTGGGTGAGATACAGAATGCAGTTTATACAAAGATAAGATTTATAACCAAGCTGAAGAGCCTGTTCCCATATTATATGAGTATGACACGACATGGCCACCAGATCTTTGTCTGAGCCTGAAGAAATGAAGGAACTTCAGTCTCCTGCATATGGAGCAAGCATTTCCATCCTTGGAGTGAGATGCATTTCACTCAGCTTTGGACATCTGTAGCATGTTTGTCTCCATCCTAACTGGCTCTCCAGTTCTTTTTGTAGGCAATGAAAAGAAATGAACTTCTATAGCACAGTCTATTTACTTGTGAGGTAGATAGTTAAAATAACCCAGCTGAGTATTTGTTCTTCTGTGCTGGTTACAGACAGAGTTTAGATCATGAGATGAGATGTAAACATCTGCACTGTAATCACCTAAAGTTAGGTAAAATGATTCCCATCATGGAGCTAAGTGCGCTAATTAAGGTTATTGGCTTGACAGTGGGGTAGCTGAAATGTAAGAGCCTGCAGAACAGAGGAGGTCAGACTGCATGGGGTAACCTGTCTCAAAGTAACTCTGAAGTCTTATGCTGGATCAAGGCTCAACTGTTGCAGAACAGTCCTGATGAGCAGCAGTTAGCCAAGGGCAAAGGGTGGAGTCACTAGGCCCTAAGGCTCACAGTGTCATGAACAAGTCAACCATCTGCTTTGTGCCATACTATTAACTACCACCAAACCCAGGGTAATGTAGAGGCATTACATTAACATCTGTGATGCCCTCTGAGATCTGGAGAAAGCTACTCATGATTCCTTAATTTCTTAATGATTTAAGAGTGCTTAGGGAAGGGAAATTAGGACTTGCTAAGACTTACCTGTACCTCTGTGAGATTCTTTCTTGTTCACATTTAAAAGATATGCACTATTTTAAATTTCAGTTAGTTGGGGGTGAATAATGTATATTGTCAAATTATAATTGCATAGCTCATTCATGATATGGACGAAAATATATTAGTAGCATTCCCCATCTTTCTACCTGTGATGTGATTGTTACCTGTTAGTGAAAACTGTAGAATTTTCTATCGCCCATTCAGCAAGATGAAGAGCAGCATCCCACGTGACAAGCCCTGTGGTCCCTCGTGAGACAATTGCTACGTCCTCAGAAAGGGTAATAGATTCTCCCGTGGGCTGGAAGACACATGCAGGAAGAGAAAGATACATCAGTGTAGACAACAAATTTTACAGTTAAAAATCAGTACTAATATCTGGAGAAAGGTAGGAAGCTCTGGGTTTTGGGGGGTTACTTTTAAAACCAATTACTGCTTAGTTGTAATGATTCAAATTGATTTGCAATGATGCAATATTGTTTTTACCAGTAAGTAGTTCTTGTAACAATGAGTAGATTCTTCTTTATTTAAAATATCTGCTAGTGTGTCATACAGTTCATCCAAGGGTTCAGCTGTTGTGGATTCATGCTGTGTGAAAGAGAATAGTACAGAATTTCAGGTAGCAATTTATCAATCTTAAAACAGAGATTATACACACATCCAATACTGTTTTAATACACCTTTGCTACAACATTTCACATGGAATGCTAGAATTCATTTTACAAGAAGACCCATCGCAAGACATTTTTTTAAAAAAAAGAGTTTTTAAGCCATATGAAAAGTAAACACTACCTTTTTAATGAGTTCAGTTAAAAAGCATCTTCTATACTTGACAGAGGCAGGATATTGTACACACAGGGGGTGGAGAATAGTCTGAAACAATAAATCAGCAACTGCAATGAAAGGCAATATAGGGCCAGAGAAAGGAAATGGAGACATTAACTGAACCTGGTTCTCTTTACACCACAAAATGCATAATGATTCCATTTGTAGATAAAAGAAATGATATTGAGCCAGAAAATTAGCTTTGGTGATTTCTGTTAGGTTTGGCAGGGTAGAAATCCAAGGAAGCAAATGCATTCCTCCCTTTTCAAAAAGTAAGTAGAAAACTGGGTGGGAAAAAAAAAAGGGTCCAGTTGGTTCTTTCTCTTTCTTATTTGTGACTTGCTGTCTAAATGCTAAGTTTTAACTCAGTAAGGGTGTATGAATTCTGATGGTGGTTTACATCCCTACTTCTTCCTTAATAATTAGAGCACCATGAATTAAGAAGTTGCTGAGATTAATTTACCTGACTTGTTTGTGCTCTTAAAGACATCAGTGCTCAGATAAACACTCTGGCATTTCTGTGGGGGGCTAATGATGAACAGATAAGTTTCCTGTTTTGCCAGGCACAAAGAAAAACTGCTCCACTTTCCCTGTGCATGCAGTGGTCAACAAAAAGCAGTGCAAGGCAACATTTTTTTTTTTCCTTCCATATGCTCAGCACAGTTTTGGCTGCCCCCAAAGTGTATCTTAAATGCAGTGATGTTAAGGAGCACATACATTACCTTGTGCAGTATGTCTGCCAGCAGCGAGGAATCCGATGAAGTCTTCAGCTTTTGTTCAAGCTCCTAAAATAGAGAAAAAAAAAGAGAATTACACTCCCCAAACCTGAGCTGAGCTAATTAGAAAACCAAAGTGGCCCTAATTCTACGGGGGGGGAGGGGGGGTTCCCCATCATGAGGGCTGCCGGGGGGAACCGCTACCCCGATGGGGTGCCCTCGGGCTGTGACCAAATCTGCTGAGTTTCACATCGCTATCTCCCCCAAACAGCTGCAAACCACCCCGTTGTTGTCCCTCGCTATCCCTGGTGTCTATGGCCTTTGCAGCCAGGTGAATGTTCAGGCAGCCGGGGCCTATACGGGGGGGCGGCTGTGCTGCCTCCGTCCCGCTCCAGGCCCCGCTCACCGGCCACGGGAAGGAGCGGAGCGGCCGTGCGGGCAGGAAGCGCTGCTGGAAGGCGAGTGCCAGCTCCTCCTCGGCCGCCATGGCCCCGCGCCGCCTCCTGCGTTGCCGCCTCCCGCGCCGCCGCTGGCGGCGCGGGAGGCGGCAACGCAGGAGGCGGCGCGGGGCCAGGCTGCGGCCTGCATCTCCACAGCCTCAGGCCCTTCGCTTCGGCTTGTCGGGAATAACGTTAAAAACGAGCGAGGCCCTGCGCGCTTGGTGCAGATCGCTGCTCATTTCTGTTTTCCGTTCTGCAGCGGTGATTTCAAGCGCAGCGTAAAAACAGCGGGTGCTTGCTGAGAAAAGGGGTGCTGTGACCTCTGTGCGCCGTTGGGAAGGTCTCCTCCTCCGTCTGCGGAGTGAAAATTCCCACATACCGAATGTGCGGCCGTTACTGCGTCCGAACAACCTCGGGGGCACGCGGGGGGACGTCGGGGATATCGGAGCATGTATGGACGCATCTTCCTCTTACCAGGGCTAAACATCGTAGAGAAAGCGTAAAGTTTGAAATAGCAATCCCACACACGGATACGTTCATTATTTGTGTGTTTTAAGTTAGAAAAGGGGAAGTTAAAAGTGTGCTTTGCACTTGAACATGGAGAGGATTTGGTTTAGTGGTTCATTTCTGTTTAACTGGCTTGGAAACGTGATGCAGCAGATGGTTTGAAGAGCTCGAAAGCCCAAATCCGACACAGGATGTCGGCTCTTCAGTGGCCCGGTCAAAACCTCTCTGCTGGGGCCAGCAGGAGATTTGGCAGCGGCTGCAGCAAATGGCCAGGACCTGCCCCACTCCTGCTTCTTCCAGGCTCTCTGATTGCTTCGGCTTTCCCTCCATCTGTCTTTTCAGTGTAGATTTGCAAATTTTGGGGTGTGGAAGGCAGCGCTTCTGCTAAAGGAAACACTCATGAACCTCATAAATAGAAGACCTGAACACTGGTGCTCAGCGCACAGGGGAGCGTGTAGGTGTATGGAGGTAGTTCCATGGGAAATCTGCATAGAGAATTTTGTTATAAATTCTAGAATAAGCTGCTGTAGTTCACTTCTGTCTGGTAAAAGCAATAGGTATGGCCTCCTGTAGCACATTACACTGAGACCTTTGGGTCCTTGTCAAGGAAACTGCTTTTGGCAAGCTGCCCGGTACTACCAATGAAGATCTGGGAATGCTGTTTGCAATTCCCCCAAATTATTCCCAAATCGATACCTTTAATTATGTACAGGGCACAGTTTTATTGCACTTCTTTCAAGAAGTGTAAAAAGTTGTAAATAACTCACCATCAACGAAATTACATCAATTTGCACGAAGTTTCCTTCTGACCCTGTGTATAAAAAGGCATTTCACACTACTGTTTTTTTCTTAAATGCCCCTGTTTGTGGCTGAAATGGTGATAAAGTTATATTTTTAAATCTCTAGAAATACCCCCCCAAACTTGATTGGTTTAGTTTTTCATTTGAAGGGGAAGAGGGTATCATTAGATTGAGCAGTGTTGCTTGAGAGATCTTTAGGCAGTTTGCTTTCCACTTTGATATTGTGCCACATACATCTCCCAGCTTTACGCTGTTACTGTGTAGAGAAATAGTTTTCTTTCCTTTTCTTTATAAAAGTAGTAATAGTCCAGAATTAAATTTTAGGAGTAAGCCAGTGTTTACATTGCTAGACTCTCCTTGCAATAACAGATCTTCTTCTTCTGTGTTTATAGAAATGTTATCGCATTGGAGTCGTCAGTGCCTAGCGTTTTATTAGCTTTCTATTATTTCAGTTTTTTAATCCCCTCTACGGAAATGAGTTAGTCCAAGCTTACCTCAGGGTGTCTCTAATGCAAACAAATGAGTCTTTTAAGTAATCATCAATTTGCTCCTTACTGGCCAGTGGAGACGAATAAAATCTAGAAGGCAATGGAGGCAGAGCTGCTGTGACACAGAGCGTGGCAATGCCACAGCCTGCAAGTGGGTTTCACTTTGATAACAAGACTGCCACTCCCGCAGCACTTGAAATTAGTGGTCAGTTCTAAGCAAGGGATTGGCTTAAAAATAGATAATTTTCATTAGTAAATATTGAGTCCTTATTTGAAGCTTTAGTGTATGCTTTGATCAAGTGCTTCACGTTTTTTATGGAACTAGAAGACTGCTCTGAACTTTGCTATTTTTACGTGTAAGAGCAGAGTTCCTCATGTAGTTGGCTAACCTGGTCTGGAATCTGGTCCTGAATATTTTAGGACATTGGTTGGGCACATAGGCAGGGAATGTTTTCCTTCACTGGCATAAAAACATCCTCATAAAACATTTTCTAGCTTTTCAGATAAAGTTCTATAGTTGTTGTTGCATCCTCCTCCTATTTGTATTACTTTTCTGCATCCAGAACCCAAAGGTTGGTACTTGCTGAGTGACTTTGTCACTGCAGTGAGATGTGTGCAGCTTCAAAAGCAAAACGTGGATATGCTTAAACAGCACTTAGCAATGACTGGAAGCAAAAGCATTTGCAGAAGTAATGAGCAGGTGAAAAAATGGGTTATGTGGGACCTTGCAGCCTTTCTGCTGCCAGAAAATGTGGAGTATATACTTCAATCCCAAGGCTTTGCGTAACACCCGAAAGGCAGTAGCTCCAGCTGCATCAGTGACCGTAAAACAGCTGAATTTGATTTAACTCCATGTCAGTCACTAACTCATCATGATTACTGCCTGCATAACGTAGGAGTTTTTCCCCGTGGAGACCTCGGAGTGCTCAAACATAATATTTCTTGTCTTGGGAAATCTCCTGAGTTGTCAGGCCTGTCGGCCGTGACTGCAGACCTCGTGAATATTTTGATCAAATTGATGTTGTGCTGCTATAGACCTTTCAGCTCTCGGATATTTGGCAAATGCTAAAATATCTTGCAGTTTAAAAAGAGAATCTAAGTAATAGAATAATAGTATAGATTAACAAGCGTGAATTAAAGAAGAAAAATGGTCCAGTGGTGGTTGTCGTAGGCTCTGTGTTGAGCTTGACTTTTTGCTTTGCCTACATTTCCTGCCTTAATTTGGGGAAGCTGCTTAACCTTTCTGCACTCACTCACATTTCTGTAAATTATCCGGTGGAATAGGACTGTTTTTACTTCCCAGTAGTATGGTATGGCTGTGGAATAATAGTAAATTAATAGATACTGCTTATCCTAAGGGCTTGAAAGGGTTTGACAAGAGCACTGTTAGCGTCTGACTGGAAACAGGACTTAGCTAAACAAAGTGCTGAACTCTGCAGCCTGCCCTTCTCGAGTTGGGTACGCTGTCCCAGAAATAATAACAAATATTTTATTCTCCAAATAGAATTTGCTCTCTTTATCGCCAGGACTCTAGCAGAGTTCTATTTGTCCCATGGCACCGGAGTGGTAGTTGTAACAATATCTTGACAAGTCTCTTGTATTAATCACCGTGTTCACGTTCTCTGTGCCCAACCGCAGCGTTTCGCTGTTGCACCCAGCCCCTTCCCCTGCCCACGCAGGGTCCCCGTGCGGACACGCGAGGACTTGGTGCCACCCGCAGGGTCACAGCGTCGACGTGCAGAGCCTGCCTGTGAGCTCAGGACGTTGCAGAGCTGGATTTGCAGGGCCCCGTCCTTGCCATCCCTAGGTCTCCAGCTGGGACTATACTCTCACCCCAGCTGGAAGTCCGGCTCTAATTACCCAGCCAGAAAGCTGAATTTATCAAAAAACTGAGATGTGGGAGCATCCCTGCTTCTGAGGACCAAAATTCCTGTGGCTTTTTTCACTTTTTTACCCGAGTCCAGTATATCACAGTGAAATCAACAGCTTCTTTCCATAAAATAAACTCGCTCTGAAATACACCCCTTCTGCTGCAGTGAGTTCTATTAAAGTCCCTCTGAAGACCTAAACTAATATAAAGCAGAATTGGAATTCCTTGAAAATTTTTATAATGTTAGAAGAAAAATGTTCCTCATAACTGCTAGCTGATAGAATCCTTCATAATGAAGTGTTTTATGGCTACATGCTGTTTACCAGAATGTTTTTTTGCTGAATGTAATAATATTCACTTTTACATTTCATCCAGAATAATCAATGTTTGTGTGAAACTTGACTAACTGATGGCTGGAAGAGAACTGAACCAATATTTTATGGAGATTTTAAGGAATGGAAATGCAATTTTGGAGTCTTACATATTTTAAAGCAGTGAATAAAATATAATTTGCCATGAACAAGTTACTGCCTACTGAAATAACTCACATATTTGCTGATGCTGTTTTCAATTGTAACAATATTTGATTCCTTTCTTTAGCATAAATAAATATTATTTAATCAGAAATGAAAAGCTTAGGGATTTATGGAACAGTTTCATATCAGGAAACTAGAACAGCAGGGATGACTACTGCTACCATCTAGTGAGTGGTGGTGAAAGTTTGTACTGCAGATTTCTGACTTACAAATGAATTTAAACAAATTCTCTCTGATTTTTTTTAATTATTATTTTGGTGCTATGTCCTTTTGACTGTGCAGAACTATTCTATGAGAAGTTCCTGTCCATACCTGTCATTTGTTGTCTTTCATGCAGAATACGGCAGTGTGGCAGCTGTGCAGACCAGAAGCTCCCTCCTTACCTGATAATTTGTGTACTTCCTCCTGCTAATTTTGGTAAGTGGCCTAGGTCTGATCTGGCTTATGTCAGTGTTATACTCTCAGCTGCGCTGGAGTTTCTCTGCAAAAATACTGTAAGAAAAGAGGGTCATGCCCAAAGACTGCAGGTTCTTTGCTTCACCAAAAGCTAAGCTAATTCTAGATTTTTGGCTGCCTGGGATAGCTCATGTTTGCACTATAAGGCATCTGTAATGAGTTATGCCTCATACAAAAAACCAAAGGGTTAGTAAGAAAATTGTTGGGATCTGGTGGACAGCTAAAAGTTTTACCCTTCAAAGATTTTGTGCCACCGCTGAGCCAGCCAGTCCCCTTCCCAAAGTGGGGAAAAGTAGTTTAGCTGCGTATTGGAGTTAATCAGCAGGAAAAGCAGTAAAAGAGAAGCGGAATGAATCTGTCTGATGAATAGGGATTGCAGCTGTCCTGCGTCATCAGCAAGGCTCTAAAAGAAAAATTATAATTATTCTCTTTTCTTTGTGATAGGAAGGAAGCTTACGGCAACCGTTACTAGGATCCCAGAGAGAGGGCTGCAAGGCTGCCTACACAGTGTGGAAAGCTCAGCACTGCATAAGCACAGAAATGGAGAAAGCTCAAGGTGGAAGCTGAATATAGTTGTGTGCAGGGGTAAAAAGCACCCCAGAGGATGCCCTGGGACAGCAGTGTCCACAACAGTGGAACAAAAGTGACAAATGGTAAAGGGAATATATCAGAACATATAATTTTTAAATATCAAAACCGCTGTATATAAATACCTGTCTTGAAATACTCTTTGGATTTTACTGTTTTGCCTTTGGAATTATATTTTCACAATTGGTTTTCACATTGCTGAAATAAAATGTTTTGATAATATTCCTTTGTAATTATGGCTACACTTGTATTTCTGTGAAATATTTTTACTTCATTAAGCATGCACTTCTAAAGATAAGCATCTGTCAGGTTGACTCCAGTTTGTCAGGCTTACCCTGTGTTCAAGTTAGTGCAGTGGCTAGGCTGCCGAGTCTGGATGTAGAGATTTGATTCAGTTCTTTCCTCTATTGCAGATTTTTATTGTGATCTTGGATAAACAACTTGATTTTTCATCAGATCAGGAGAGCACTTAGGTAAAATTTGCAACAAGGACTTGAGGAGCTAAGAAGTCACAGAGGCAAATTCAAGGTTCACAGAACAGAGTAGAAGCTGGTCAGAATTGAAACTGGACCAATGAGAAACTGTCGCTGATTTCCAACCATTGCCTATTTTGGGGGTATTCTGCATTATTTTACTTATGCAAATCAAAGCAAAATATTACAAAACTACTGGAATGGTGATTTCAGCACAGCTTAGCATCAGTGTATAAACCAGTGCCTCAGAAGATGAACAAGAAAGGGGATTCTCTTGCAGCAGACTTCATTAAAACAACTTTGACGATGCTCAGAATTTTTATCTAGGAAAAAAAAAGCAAAAAACTTCAGCTGCCAGGGAGTAGGTGAGAGCTAAAGAGAAAGGAGATTGGCAGAGTACGTGTGGAGACTTGAACATCTGATATGTTTGATATCAATGATGACTCCTAAGATGAACTGGCAAATTGATGCACTGGTACTCCAGGAGATTCAGCGTTGCTACTGGAGATGAGCAGAGGCAAGGTAAGGACAAACCAAGAAACAGGGGAATTTGCATTTGAATAATTTCTTGCAACAGCCCATGAGAAAAGAAGGAAATGAACTGCTCTAAGGTATGTAAGTATAGTTCTGCTTGTAATACATGTGATGGAAAAGAGAAATTCTAATCTAGATCATGACATTTCTGAAAGATACTAGCAAAAATGATAATTTGTCCTGTAGAACAGCCAAAATTGGCAATAATATAAAAGCTAAGGGAAGCAATTCTGTTATTTGCCAGCATTTTGAAAAACATTTATGTTCAAAACTCCAAAGGATGGTTGGTTATAAACATAAAACTTACTGATGGATATGTCATCATTTCCTAAGGAAATGCCCAGTTTAGAATGAGATGGAGCAAAATATTTAGATCTGACTCATTTACCTCTGAGGTCTCATTTATGTTTTAACTAAATCAAGCTTAGCTGCCAGGCTAAGTGTGATAGACTGTGAAGTGAGTGGAACTAGCAGAACTGGTTAAGAAAGCTGGAGAGCGCCCCAAGCTTGCTGCAAGGGCAGGGAGAGGTGGGCTCAGCTGAGCCGGGGCCGCGCAGGTGGCTGCAGGCAGAGACGTCACCTGCGGAGGATGCGCTGGAACATGCGCTGCTGGACCTCGAGCTGCAGCCTGGGTAGCCAAGTGACAACGGTCACGTCTGCTTGGATTTCGGTCTGATAAAAAGGTATCGGTAAGATCAAAAAAGGCAGAAGTTATTCACTAAGATAAAAAAAGGCTGCCTGACTTCTGTGCGTCTCAAGCAAGGCAGCTGGAGGCCTCTTCTCTGGCCTTGTCCTTTCTGTCAGAGAGCAGAAAGGCCAAGCCATGAGACACGAGCTAGAGGGCACTAAGCATAAGGGGAAGAGCACATCGTTCAGGGTGTCTTTTGCATTTGCTGCACACAGCTGAAGTTGCTGAAATGCCAGAAGGCAGAGTGGTCTGGCTAAAAATCAGCTCTGCTGGTGTTTGGAAGAGAGCAGGTCGCACTGCACTGACAGAGTAAATTATTGATATCGGAGGAAAAGAGCTTATTAAGTAGCCTCTTGCCATTCATCAGTAGAAAAGAGAGAGGTCTGACAGGTAACTGAGAAAATACATGAGGAATGTGTGACTGAATTGCTGCCCTAGTCCTGCAACCTCATCTGTAGATTTAGGGGGAGAAATGGCAGCACTAATTCTCATGTGAACTATAGAAAATGAATTTAATTTATGACTCTCATCACTTACCATTTATAAATGATAAGCTGGAAGCCATGCCTAATTCAGTCTGGGTTGTTCGCATGCAATCTTCAAAGCGGGTATTTGCAAGGAAAGTGGACTCAAAGAACAGAAAAGAGAAGACCCAGGTGACATCTTAAAAAGAGCTTTCAGGCTTCAGTCACATTTGAAAAGCAAATGGACAGGGTTTATGTAGCCGCCTATCACAGACAGCCTCGTTGTTATACTTAGGTGATCCCCTCTGAATGCTGAAGGGCTTGAATAACTGATTTCTTTCCAAGCAGCCTGTGATAAGCCTAAGCTGCCAGTCTGCAGTGGAGCCTGAATAAATGGGAATACTTTAGAAAACGGTAATGGATCTGGACCCAGCCAGTGAGGGAGAAAAGGTGAAGCCTTGTAGAACTGACCACCATCCAGCATCACAGGACGTTGTTGTTACTGCGGGGGATCGAAGGATCTATTACATGGGGTAGGAGGGAGAGGGAAAACTTTGGCAAGCAGTGCCTGTCATTCTCAGAATAGAAAATGTTTCTAACAACTGGTTTTACTCTGCTCTTACTCTTTTACAGCTTTTTGATAGTTCAGAATGTGTCTACACTGCTGCTGAGATGTAGCTTAGGAGTTAGCTGGGCTGGTGATGAATAGAACAGGTCTAACCCTGCAGCAGTCCATTTAGGCAGCCTGGAGCTCCGTGCGCGCCAGGATGGCCGAGAGCGGAGCCGCCGCTGCCGTCGCTGTCCCGCTCGGGCGCAGGGGTGCGCGGAGACGTCCCCGTCCCGGCGGTGCCGCGGGCAGCGTCCCCCCTGGGGCTCCTGTTTGTGCCTTGGGAGCAGGGCCCGCGGGAGAAAATAAATGACTGGAGAGGGCAGCGTTATATTAGAGCACAATTTTAAGTTCTTCTAAGAGAAATTACAGCACTGCTTGAAAGAAACTCCTGGCTGTGGGTAATCTATAAAACATTTTCACAGCTCTTTTCAGAGAGGAAGGTTGGTCAGGACAGATCATACATCCTCGAAATAGCCTTTTAAATTCAGGAATCCTGAAGGATAACTGCAGTAAATGGCTGGAAAAACTGCAGTGCTGCGATTTCACAGCTGCTTACGGGCTTGGGCATATGGGTAATAATGCTGAGGCTTTCTCCAAATGGGGACCCTAATTGAAAATATTACCTTAAGTGGGAAAACAAGGAATTGGGTGCTCATTGAAATGAGTGTGCTCAGGAAGATAGAGTCAAGTGCTGGTGTCCCCTTATTAGTCAAACAGCAAAACTTTCTGTTTCATCCACCCCATTCTCTCCTAAGACACTCATTTCAATAGATTCTTTAAATAGATTTCCAGTTATGGAGGTGGCCATATGTTCCTTCTTCCTTAAAGGCAGTGTATGGTACAGACGAGGCGAGTGTATGAACTGCTGCTGTGGCACCCGGAATGGCACTAGCTGAATGTCTGATTTTCTCCTGAGCGTTTCCTTTCGAGCGTTTCTGTAAGTACCTTCTGTGCAAACAACTGGAGCCCCCACACGAGGCTCCAGGTGGACTCCCAGGATTTGCACATCAGTGGATATATGGGATACTATCGAAGGGTTTGGCTAAATAATTCTTTTAAAATCATATCTAAAAGCTCTGAGTATCATCTTTAGGTCCATATGTTCTTTATCAAGTCCAAGTGTGCTGAATCTCAGAAAGACCATAACAAAACAGAACATAATGTAGGGCAGCTTGGCTGGCACCTATTGGCACACAGCAACGTGTGCCCGTGGGAGGGAGTGACGTTCCAGCTGGGCCCTGCGTTTGGACAGGTGACCTAGAGCTTCAGGAAGAAACATGAGGAATAGCATGCACGGTCAGGGATGTACTTTGTGCTTCACTCAGTTCTTATTGTTAATATTCCTGTGACAATCTACTATAGAAAATAGCTTTTCTCCCCTTCACAAATATTACATTGCAACAAGCGGAGGGGGAGAGAGGGAAGGGTAAAGACCTGTGACCCATAGAGCCCGTGGCAGAGCGGTGCTAAATGTTCTCCCTCCGACCTCCCCAGGTTTAAAGGGCAGTCCTAAAGGGTCAGCAGGATTTAGGAGTTGCTTCGGCGGCCACTGCATGTCACTGTTGCTCCACAAAATGGCTATAGGCACATTATTTTGTCAAACATAACCTGACCTTAGCTTCTGAAGACCAAAAAAAAAAAAAAAAAAAAAAGCCTATAGCCTACAACTATACTAACTATAACCTATAACTGTATAATAACATTTCTGCATTTCTGGTACTTTTGGGTGAGACCTGTCACCCACTAATCCAACTAAGGAAATAATTTTGACAAACTGGGTAAAAGAGCACTTAATTAAAGCTGCCTGCAAGTGTTTTTTAAAAAAGCCCATATTCTTAAAAACACATTGTTTTGAATATTTTCTAGAACCATGAACAGGATACACATGTAGCACTTCTATTTCTTAGCCTCTGATAATTATAAGAGAACATTTTTGTCATTGCTTGGGGGTCTGATTCCAGATAATGCATATGATAAGGTCTGATACACTAAAAGGAAGGTGGAAGGATAAATTTAATGTCTTACTCCCAAGGACTGTGATAGAATAAAGTATTGGTTGGACACAGATTTTTGTGGAATTTCTCTGAGACCTGGTTTATAGCACTATAGCTGAGGAGAAGCCTAGGAAATTTTAAGACTGTTTCAGCTTCTGTAATGAATAATTAATATTGTAGCTGGAATCACCATAAACAGTTAAGTTTAGCATAATGAAAGTGAAATTGTACAGGAAAGTCTGCTCTTCTGCCTGCTTCTGAGTGAGGATGAGCTCTATAAATTCATAAATTCTCTCTTTTTTCCTCCTGGTTTCAGCAATATCATTCAAAAAAACACCATAATCCAGAACTTTCTGCTATCTCTTCAGTCCTGACCTTTTTTTTCTGAGCTGTTTTGGGACACCATTCATGACCCCCATTATCAGGTTGTCCATAGTAAAGTGTGACAACATCAAAATCCTCCTTAGTGAAGCAGCTTCTGACTTTGCCAGTGCTTCCTAATCACTGTCCCATTGCTGTCAGGGTGATCCAATGATACCACAAGGCTTCTGTCAACTACCTGCCCTGTTTAAATGGCACCATTGTTGGGATAATGGAATGAAGCCGTTTTTTCCCCTGAAAAACTGAGGAGATGGAAGGTGATATTCATATTATGTTAGCAGCAAGACAAAAATCCCTAACGTCAATTATTTCTGACAGCTGCAGACTTTGTGTACTACACAGATCTGTGTGATCTGGGCAGAAAATTCAGGAAAAATGCAGATGAGTAATAACCCAATATACTAGAAATGATTGTTCCTTCCTCTTGATAGCTAACCCAAAATGAATCTGAGGTCTTGGTTTATTTAAGGAATGTGTGGTGGGTTGATTCAAAGTATTAGATGCCCCCTCTTTCATTTCTTCTCGGCCATCCTCAGTGTGTCCCTGAAAAAGATATTTTGGATAGCTTGGTGATAGTTGTTCTACAGAAAGCTCAAATTATGAATGAAAATGGAAAATGAACCATTTTCTCTTTCTTTTGCCCTTCTCTGTCGCTCTACCTATAGCTGCTCTGTGCAGTAAGAAGTCATTAGAAGGTAGGTGTTATTAGAGAACTCTAGTTTTGGATAGAAAATGTGGAAGCTAAAAAAAGTAAAAACAGATTCTTTTTCTTTGCCATCAATTTTGAATCTGATTGTTCCTGTTTTCCAGATTTCTTCTGCAGTCAACATAGATAGAAATTGAACTTATAGTTAAAATCAAGATTCTCAAAACCCAACATGACATGTGGGGCAAGGATTAACCTTTACAGATCATATTTAAGGAAAAAAAGCACCAAATAACTTGAGGTACATGATAAATTCAGGTGAGATGGTGGCACGTTTTGAGACTCAACCTTCCTTGAAATGAGAGAGCTCTGATTTGGCTTCGTTAGCTCTCTAGCTGTCCTGTGTCATCATCATTTATCTTGTGGTCTCCGTTCTTAATGGGAGAAGACAGGTTCTCCCAATGAGACTGTAAAATAAACAGGCAGATTACAGATAGAGAAAAGCAAAAGAGACGCATCAGAAAAGACAACAGGATAGTGGCCATTGGAGCCGTATAGCAATCCTTTAATGATTAAATTATGGCATGAAATAAGCTTAAAAGTTTATAAAGTGTCTGAGAACACTTTATGAATAGCAGTGTTTGCACATGGAGCACAATACAACTCTAGTGGTGAACATGACTATGTAAGTGCAACCCTCCACAAAGTCAAAAGCAACTGAATTTGTAGGAATGGGTGTGTGGAGGAGATGTGGGAGCTGGGAAAGGGGAATCCTCTCCATGTGCTGCTGGAATCCTCTGGGCTTCAGCGTGCACGTGCAGGGAGGACTGGAGGATGAGCAAGGAGGAGGGGAGTAGAAGATGAGGAGGAAAGAATGCCCTGGAAAGAGGCCACTTCACAACGCCGCGGGTCTGTTGTTCTGGGATGTTGTTTCACCATTCGTGGTAGAATTTGTACATTTATTTCCTGCATTTTAGTGCCAAAGGTAGCTGGAAGCTCCATTGACAACAGATGCAAGACAATCTTGCTTTTGTATTCGATTAGACCACTGTCCAGCTTTATCTCCCAAGCTATATGGTTACTCCAATTTGCAGCCTATTTCTTTTCCTAGCTGCAGGGATCATGGAAGGATTCCACATACATGTGAATCTTATGTATGTATTTATTTATCTAAAGAGCTGGAGGCATGCTGCATTGTTAGGTGGTCAGGTACACACAAGGCTGTTTTTTGATTACCTCTCCAAACCTGCCTTGTTTTGTAAACACCTTAGAAATCCAATGAATCAAAAGTTCTGCTGTCTGGTAGGGAAGTGCCTCAGTCCTGGGCAGCTCTTTGGAGGCACTTTGCAGGGATCCTTTCAGGTTGTTCAGAGCCTCTCCCAGAATTGAGGACCTTTGGTTCTGTGCTCACAGGTGACCTGCTTTTTAGGGAAAGACGTCTCTAAAAAACCTCATGGCATCTAGCAGTTTTGTCCATAACTTGCACTCTCTTTATCAAAAGCAAACAAGGCAGTGAAGTTCTGTTGGCGTCAGACACTCGGAGCTGTAAGCATGGATCAAGTCATGCTGGTGAAAGAGGGTCGCGGATTTTTATGACACCTAAAATGGCTCTAGGTACGCCAAGATTCTAAAAATCACTGGCTACGGGAGAGGAGATTTGATTTTCTGTGACCTGAGGTAGGCTGATTATGCAAGGAAAGAAAGACGATGTGAGAACATTTATTAATTGACTGGCTTATTGAAACTGTTTTGCCAAAGGGTTCAGATTTTATTTTTATGTGTACAAGATACATAAAATATATTTTCATTATTATATAATTAAAGATCATAGTTCCCTACAATTGATTTGTCACAGAACACTGCATTTCGGGTTTCCTTGCTGCACATCTCTATTACCCTAGCAACTCCCTGGAGAAATATCAGGCAGCTTTCTGTGTTTTATGGAAAATGTCCTTTGCTTCTGCACCATTTTGATTTTGATGTGATCTGTTCCACAAAGATGCTGATATATGTTGTGATTTTTAATGAAACCCAGCTATTTTAAGGTGACCTTGCAATAAATGTGAGTAGGTCCTATTGGAATCAGATTAGCATAACATTTAATCCTCAGTGAACTGAAAGAAAGATGTTTTTAAAACGTGTTTGCCTTTAATTACAAGCTGCAGAAAGTTTCTGGCCCTGAGTAGGAAGCAGATATCAGTTTGAATCTCATTCAGGGCTCACTGAATAAATGAAAAGTTGTCTCTTGTTTTTCATGGGCCATGGATCTGAAGTTTATAGATTTAATTGCCAGATGATCTCACTATGATAATTTTTTCTGATCTCCAGGCAACGGAGCCTCAGTCAGTGTCTCCTGCAGTCATTCCAGGGAATCTGTTTTTTTTGTGGTTGAACTATAGCTCTTTCAAAAGGCATCTATTCAGGGACACTTAAAATGATGGATCCATTGCATACTGTAAGGAGCTATCTGGCGATTAAGTGCACTCATTGGAAAAGTTGTAGTAACTATTATTTCGACTTAAAAATGTGCTGCTTCTACCTCCCCTCCTTGGATCTTGTTTGCCGTATTAAAGAGCTTCCAGGCACTGGAGACCCTGTATAAGGAGGAACATGTTTTCCATATTGTTTATCATATCAGTGAGTAAGACAATTTTTTTGATTCGTAACATGTCATGCAAGTGCTATCATGATATATATAGATGTGTGTGTGTGCGTACGTGTGTGTGTATTTTGGGAGGAACTCTGGTTCACCCTGTATTTTCAGATATAGTAGCTTAAGTGTAGGTGAAGAATCAGAAGGCAGCTGTGGGCCAGGCAGCAGCAGAATTGAAAGGAGAGATTGGAGATGATCTTCTACTCTTTTGTATATTCTGGTAAATCTGTTGTATCTGTGCTGTATTATTGAATTTAGTAGCATTGTGTCAGGTTTACATAATTGACACTGATTGTGAACCAGGACAAAAGCAAGGTCAAATATTTTCATTATGTCAGATGTGGTTTCTTTCCAAAGAAATATGTTCATCCATCCTGCTGGAACTTCCTGGCTCGCTGCAGTTTTCCTATGCAGCCTGTTAGGAGCAATTGCAGGGAGCACCCTGAGCAAGTAACCACTGCTGGGATGGGCGCTAAAGCTGGGCTCTGGGAAGTGACTCTGTGCACAGCTCAAAGTGTGACAGGGAACCACACTTCATCGAAGCCCCCACCAAGCAGTCCCTGCTGTCTTCAGGAATCAGCTCCTTTAATGCCTGGATTTTTTGATCAGGGAGGGACCAACTGAAAAGGGTGAGCGTAGTGATAAATGAGAATCTTCGCCGGGCTAGGACAGATGATCACATTCAAATGTGGTTTAGCTGGGGGAGTGGGGGATCCTATATAGCAGTTGCAATAGGAACTGGCGCTCAGGGTTCTCTCCCTGTCTATGTCACTGATTCATTGGGTCACCTTGACCAACTCACTTTAATAAAAATAATAATCCCTCCCCCATAAATAATTTAGAGCATTTTGATTTAATTAATTGACTTTTAAAATAGCAGTTTTCAGCACTCTTTTTTTTTTCTCCATTGAATTTAATTATAGATTATTAACCTGAGGCTCGTAAGTCTGGAAAAAATGTTTCCTGTGACATTTCCTACATCATTTAGGATTTTGGAAAGGTCAAAAATTACTTAAGAAGTTAATTTTACAAAGAGAAACTTCATGTAAAGCAAAAGACACATCCTACTTAGTTCTAATTCTAATGAAAGGGAATTACAGAAGTAATAGAAGAAAGGATGATACAGGATGACACCAGCCACTAAGTCAAATTACAAGAGACTGTAATCCTAGCTTGGAACTGAAGGAAAAAATTACTGAGGAAGCCAAAAGTCTTCAGGCTGTTCATGCTGACTTGAAGACTTTGATGTTCTTGTGGGGTGATAGATACCTGCATTTGGAGACCCTGGTCCCCGTGGCTCCAAGGCAATGTCAAGAGATAAGCCCAGCTCTGAATATCACCCTCCAGCATATTAGTTAGATAATTATAAGGACTAAATTAGGTGTTTTAAGTTATCAGAGGTCCCTCTCTCTTGCTGGTCCCTTCTCCACTTCTGCTATCTAACATCTAGAGGCATCAGCTCAACCTGTGCTCCTTGGTGCTGGAGCTTGACGTGACAACCATCATACCCCAAAATATTTTACTGACGTAGGCTGCAAAAGGTAGTGCTGAGCACAGCTGTTTAGACATAGCTGTGGCACCAAAAATAGGATCACTGAATTAACACAGTGCTCTAAATGAGCTAATTAGCTTTTCTGAGAACAAGGTCGTAGCAGCCTGAGTGGGGCAGTGCGCTGTGCGTCTCTCCTGCACTAGATCTGTGTGGCTTCCTCGACTGCCTTGCAAGGGGCAATAATCACATGTGATTCTGGCATTTTTTTCCACTGTTAAATTTGGTAATTCCCACCAATGTCAAGGTTGAACTTTCGTTTAGAAAAAATCTGGTTGGGAGGATTTCCTGTATATCTTATTTGAACAAACAATTTAATTTTTTATATATATACATATATATAATCATGAGTGGGTATACACAAATGAGTGGGTATTTACTGTTCTTTCCCCCATTTTATTAACATAATCAACTTTATTAGCTGCAATAAAATTGCAGTATTGCCAGTTTCATTGGGATCATTATTTTTTGTTATTACACTGATTACAGCTGCAACTGTTATGCTTATTATTCTTGAAACTGCTTGTGCATACTGCACATTAACTTTCTTGAGTTTATTCCTTTGGTAAAATGCTTTTTGGAGTTTGAGCTACCTTGCAGCAGTCTCTTTCATGTTCAAAATGGAACCTTTATTTAAAAATTTTTACAGCTTGGATTTTATTTCTGTTCCACGTCATTCACATTTGTGTCAATTCTTTTCTGACTTCTTTATGAACAAACAAGATGATACATTTCCCATAGTTAAGAGGAAATAGGATTACTGGGACAGAAATATTTGAAGCAATTTTATTTGTGTAAGGTTTACAAGGACATTGTAGAATTTCAGTCTCCCTCAACAATATATGTAATGCCTCAGCTACTTGCTCTGCAATTTCATTGATTTTTTAAAAAATTATTATACCCTTTTTCAAACATATTGAGAGTGAATGACTCTTTCTTGAAATTTTCCTGTAGGGTTCTCTAACAGTGAATCGTTATATACATTTTAAAATATTGTTTATTACTTCAGAGTCTGGTATTGATGAGTTGTCACTTGTCAACATATATTTTAATCACAGTCAGAGCAGATATACGTGGGTAATTTGAGCACTTTTAAAGTTTAGTAGTCTGTAATAACAGCAGTGCTTGCATTTGTAAATGTTTATGGTAGAGGTGGGCTAAAACAGACATTTTTAGACAAGTGCTGTAGTTTGCTGAATCAGGGCTTTTGTGATTTCCATCTGGAAGCCTGAAAAATGCTCTGTGAACATTAAAGAAATAAGATTCCAAAAGTGTCTGCAAGCAGGAGAGTGTCAACATATGCTTTTGACAGATGGAAATACTGAGGCATGAGAAAGTGTGAATGAAGGAAAAAGTAGAAAGTAG
The DNA here is from genome assembly GCF_059628265.1 of Tinamus guttatus. Taxonomy (NCBI): domain Eukaryota; kingdom Metazoa; phylum Chordata; class Aves; order Tinamiformes; family Tinamidae; genus Tinamus; species Tinamus guttatus. The sequence goes on along the minus strand of NW_028288706.1, from coordinate 3,385,291 downwards.
AATTAGAGCTTAGTGGGCCCCTCTGGAGATGCTCCTCTCCATTCCTGTGCCCCAGGCCCGTTCCTGATGGTGCCGTAGCCCCTGCCGTCTACTTGGACTCTTTTCCAGTGTTTTATTTGCCCTGCCATCCTGGCCTGGACGTGCCTGTACGTGCGCTTGTTGTTTGCCTGTTTGTGGTTTCAAGCAGTCTGTATTTGCTTCCCAGAGAAGGGGCCATCGTCACGGTGTTGCTAGGGGCCTTCTCTTGACTTACCTCTTCCCGCACAAACAACCCTCAATGTCAGCGAGGTCCAAAGTCGCACACACCGTCAGGGCGCAGCAGGGAATGCAGCTCGCCTCTCGGTTCTCCTCTCCACTAGGAAATTTGGTTCATCGCTGACATTGATTGGGACTGATTTTTTAATAGGGAGCTAGGTCACTCAAGGGATCAATAATAGCTTTGGCCTCAAGGTTAAAAGAACAAATTCAGCTCAGATTGGTAGCAGCAATGATCTGCCTTTTATCTCTCTTGGATGTCTCCTTTGAAACTGTTTAGTGGTCTGAAGTACCCTTTGTAGCAGAAGTCAAGGACTAAAGGAGCCTGAGTAATCCTTATATGCCTAAAATTGATCCCACCAGCTGGAGTTTCTGGCACAGTGGTGCAGCAAAATTGCATCCAACCGATAGACTTTTCTTTAATTACCTTTGCATGCTATGAGAAAGAGCACCTGTCTGTGCATTTTAGATGAGCCTGCTGTACTGGAGTGACAATACAAAAACTGTATTTACTTTGCTCTGAGTGAACTTCAAACATGAAGCTGGGCAAATTAAATGTTACTCTCAGGTTTTTTTTTCCAACAGTTAGTATCCCTTCTGGCCTGTAACATTCCCAGCTCTACCCCATTCATGTTTAGAAAGGAATAAATCCTAAAGATCACCCAGTCCAAACTACTTTGGCTCAAAGGAGGGCAAATTGGTTATAGATCTGCAGGGTCCTTGGAGAGTGTTGCTGCTCTGCAAGATCCCAGTTCACATAAAAAGGGGTCTGGAAGCTGCAGTATTAAAGCACGAAGAGGCAGGCAAGTATTCTGTAAGACAGGGTCCTGAACCATCTCATTCACTTTCTATCACAAACACTAAAATAATAAAAGGGAAGAACAGTGTTTGATTTTAATTTGCTTTGAAATTTATATTGGCTCTCCCTTTGCCAAGGCACCTCCTGAACTTGACATCAATAAAAACAACTGATTGCAAAGAGCTGCCAACTGCAAGCTGTGCTCGAAGCTCACCAGGAATACCAGGGAGAACAAACTCCAAAAGTGAGGTTCTTCCCGGCAGAAAACTTTCCCTGGGAGGCAGCAAACTTATAAACACTGCAGCTGGCCATGCATTAGTGACTGAAGGTGGGAAAAGAGGCTTCTGGCTCACCTGATACAAAATAGTGAGGTTCCTGCTCCATCGTTTCTGATGCATCTTTTTCAGGATCTTTTTCATCTTAATTCTTAGCCACTTCTGTAGGATTCCATTGTAATGCTGTACACAGCAAGGCTCTTACATGTGTGTTTCTAGTTAAGCACATATACAAAAAAATAAGACCTCAAGAGATCAGCTCGTGTATGCTACAAATACAGGACAGGATGAGCTGTCCTTACACCACCTGGGAACCTCCGGTGTGGTTGACACATGAGGTAGGAGAGATGACAAGTAGAGAGTGGGACACCTTGAAAGTGCAGATAAGAGGCTTACACTTCAGTGAATGAGAGTGAGTTTAGCAGAAATGAGTTAAGACATATTACATCCAGGAATGAGTAAATCTGTGTTTGGAATATATTCCTGTATCAGTATTAATAAATCTTTTGGTCATCTTTAGGTACATTGTGGCGTTTTTAGGTGTTTAAACAAGATAAATGCCTGAATAAGAGGACTCTTTCTGAGAGGAGCTTGGGGCGATTCAGGCACCCTTCAGCCTCAGCATAACGATTATTCTGCATTTTGATGGAATGCTGGCTATATTGTTTCCATTAGAGGAAAACATCTCAGTTTTACTAAAGGTTAATGCATTGGTCTCCACAGAAATAAACAGGGGTTACAGTGGATTTCTTGCTGATGATTACTGCTTAAATCCATGTCCAAAGGAGCCCCATCAAAAAACTGCTCGAAAATGCTGACCTTCTCATGTAAGCAAAATGCTGAAGTATGGAATTCTTATTCTGAGCTAGCTGACCCACAGCTAAAAGCTTCCTGATGAATAAGCCCTGGTCCTTTAGTTTGCATAAGAACACTGTGGAATTATCAAGACCTGGATGTGGCAATTTGACATTTATCTGCTACATGAGCGATGAGTCATCAATTCTGGGGCCTGCAGTGTTTTGCATTAAACACGCTTGCTGCATAATCCCGTGCAAATTGAGCAGGAGGGGAAAGAAAAAATGTTAGGATTCTGAACCATGGTTGGGAAAATCATTGCAGGTCGAAAACCGAATGGCAGTTAAAAAATGCAAAGAGCAGGGCAAATATGCTATGACCGAAACGTGAGATTCAGCTGTTGATAATCCTGCTGGTAATTCACAGCGTGACCCAAGCGGCCAGCGAGAGGCACCTGAAGCACTAAGCTGTTCCACCTGCTGTGACAAGTGCAAACACCTGCCAGGTCCTGAGTGCAGCGGAGGCTCTGCTGCCCCTTCCCCTCTGCCGGGGGTTTGCTGGGGCTCAGGGTGGCTCTGATACGGTGCAGCTGTGCAGCCTTGGGCCGCTCTTAAAAGAGCGCCGTGAGGGCAGCTGCTGCTCTTAGGCTGAGGTTCTTGTGCCTGCCTCAGCTTGTTTGTGCTAGGCTGGGTACCTGGCTCATGTGCTCCCTGGCTTCCTTCCCTGAGCTTGCCTTGGACCTGCCTCATTGCTGTGAACTTGTCTGGTGGCGGTGGAGGCTGTTGGCTGGAGCAGGGAGCTGCTGTGGGACCTGATCTGCTCCTCTTCAGGTACTGGGGGGCTGTGTTTGCTGTTGGGCACTGCCCCTGCCTTCCCTGCAGTTATCCTTTGGTTTGGGCTTCTCTGCCTTGCAGGCCAGCCTGCTCTCATGGCTGTTTAGCAGCATATCTTTATTTGGTATCTGTGGTTGTGATCAGGCTCATTATGTATTGCTTTGAAGTGCTATCAGTATTCCAGTGCACTTGCTGAGCTCTCTGCAAATCACTGGTACAGCTCTTTCTTAGTAAGGGTGACAGTTTGCCTCTTACACCAAAGGCAGGTTGCGCTGGGCTATGGCAAAGTGGTTAAACCCTTCCCAGGGTGATGAGAGAGGAGGTGGTGTGAGGTCTTGCTGTGCTACTCGAGCCTGAGCAGGGGGCTGGCATGGCCGTGCTCCCCTGTCCCTGCAGCCAGTCTTGTTTTGGGTCACAGCCCAGGAAGGCTCCCCAGGGTCTCTGAGTTAAGGTTCATATGATGAATCACTCCATGGTCTTTAATCCCATGACCTGGAGAGCAGAGAAGTTCAAGACACCAAGTAACTTCAAGGATGGGTCTGAAAGCAAAGAAATAAACATGTCGTGTGGCTGTGCTCTTGTGGATGCCTGAGATGGTGCAGTGATGGCTTTCCTTTTAGGTAGTTTTAGAGGTTAGGCAAACAGAGGATGCCCCGAAAGAAAATGACTTGCTAGGATACCTTGAGAAATGGCTTCAAGTAAGACAATGCAGAATGGCTTGGAAGCCAAAGGGTAAAATCCTACTAATATTGTGACAGAGCTCCAAATCCATGCAAGTAGAGACTGGGTTTCTCTTAGAGACAAATCAAGCAACTGCTTTCAATTCATTTGGACAATACAGCTGCATAGGCCCCTTCTGAGTGGTCTTCATCTTTATCCAAACAGTGGAGAAAATGTAGGGAGAAAGAGATTCAAAAGATTATTTGTCTGTGCAGTCCCAATTTGGACTATGTGGTAGTTGTCACTATTAGAAGGGCTGCTTCTAATTCCCCTGGTAATTTTAACTTGCTATGGTAATGAACATTAGCTATGTTCTTGTGACCTATTCTTGCCTTTAGTATTTGGGTAGGGTCCCCATCAGCATGGGGAAGCTGACAGTCATATATGACTTTTACTGAGTAGTGATGTGGATGAGCTTCCAGGTTAGGCTTATGGGGACATTGTTTGTAAGGGGCTTTGCTGGCAACACCAGGAAAATGAAAACAATTGTGAAATGGGTCAAATAGGGATTTCATGCTTTACTTTGCACCTTAAATGTATGTACATCTGTATGTTGTAGTATGCAAAAAGTATTCCAGAGCTGAACTGAGCTATGTTGCATAATGGTCTTCAGATACAAGAACATCTTCTGGAGGAGTGTAGTCTTGGGGTGGGGGAGAGAGACTAAAATTAATAGTAATAAGTGTTAACTTTGATTTCTGCTGATATACTCTGTAACCTTGCATCTCTCCATGTGATAATCCCACATGGGATAACAGGTCGTGTGCTTTAGCATACACTCCTAATCCCTGCTCGTGTCTGGGCAATGCGCTCGGGTGACTTGCAGATCCCCAAAACACCAATTCTGTTGTCTTGATTCCATTGTTCTTTCCTTAGCTAGATTGTAGTATAGGAATGAGTGTCAGTCTCTAAGGTAGGTCTTATTCTGATAGGTGTTATATTCTGATGTGCAAATATACCCTTAATTTACATGTCTTAATGAAAAGAGAATGCCAGCCCACCAACATATGATGAAGATTAAACATTTCTGAACGTGTCACTTTTGTGGCTGTATCATTGTCTGTCTCTGCTTAAACAAGCAAGCAAAAACCTTTATTTTGCTGGTGTATATCTGAACCTGTTGGGATATTTTTGCTGGAACATTGCAAGAGAAAAATGTAATTTCTGTCCATTTTTGTCCATGCTTGTTCTTCCTAAGCAATAATTTCTGTCTCTAAACTCTCAAGCAGATATGTGGCTGAGGCCAGATTGATAGAAGCTGAAGCATATTGATTTTGTTGAACCAAAACAAAGTCTATTTATTTAGGTCTGTAAAGCTAAATTGTGGCCATAGAAAATGCTCTCTTTGTTCACTTTATTCCTAGATTCTTGACAATAGAAGTGGTGAATGAATGAAGAAAAAAAGTATTCCTTGTCTTTTTTCTGCTGTTGCTTTTTAAAGTATCAGTTTTTAGATTATCAAATATACTTTACTCTTTTTGGTTCTAGCTCCTCTGAATTGATGAATCCTGACATAAATTCTTCCCTGAACTATCCCTCATCTATCAACTTCCATGGTTAAACCAGAGCTTCTGTTTGTAGTACCATAAGTACTTGCTGTCTTTTGTTGTAGCTTTTTTGTTTTGAATACCTTGAATTAGTTGGGTTTGTGTGTTGCTTTCCTTTAATGTATTTATTTTTGTGTTTGTTGCTGTTTGTCTAATTGCCTCCTGCAATTTACAGGCCAATAAAGCGTTTTTCTTCACTCTTTAGCCTCACCTAAAGCACAGCCAACAACTGCTGTGCTTCACCCTAGAATTTGCTGTGTTTCATGTGAGATAGGAAAACAAATTATGCTCCTGTATGCTGTTTGCATAATCAGTAAAACTCATTAATGAGTGGGATGCGAGGTGCATCAATGACCTTAGTGTAGGTAAAGTAAGAAGTGTTGCTTTTATTCTAGGATGAATAGAATGTGTCACAAAAACTATAGACTACACACGTGTTATCTCCAAATAGCCTTGCTTTGAAATGGGTGTAGATATTAGGGTGAGCTGTAAGAGTACAAAGCCTAAGTTTTTGCTTTTAATGGGTAAGATGACTCAAGGAATAAGCTAGCAGAATCATAAATCATTGACAAAGCTTTCAAGTATGCTGGTTTCATTGGGGCATCCTGAGCTTAAAGTAACTGACTTTGCTGTCCCAGTGTCTCAAAACTGTCAAGCTGAAATATATTCATTTTCTTACAAATTAGTCTGCTGTCTTGAAAATATATGGTGGGCATTTGGTGTCACCTACCTCTGGGTAATTATATCAGACACCTGCCAAAACCCATTTGCTTGTGTAATATTGCATGCTAACAGAAACATGGAGACAGGTCTTCTCCTACCAAATGGTTCTCTTAATTGGGGGGCAGGGCAGGGTGGAAAGAGGAGACATAAAGAAAAGCAGTAGTCCAGTTTTCCATATTGCATGTGAAAACAAGTGGTTGTGGGGTTGAACCAGTTTCACAGGTGCAGGGATGATTTGATGAGCTGCCAAGTGCCTCTGTAAGCCCTCAGTTTTCATAGGTTTTAGGCTATATGCTGCAGCTGTCAGTATGAGGTTTGCATTCTTGAAATAGTGAGTACAAAGTAAAGCTCTGAGAAATACTGTTCAAACAAGGAAAAACTTCCCACTGTTGTCATTATCTTGCTTAGAAGGGAGTCAGCCTTATTAAAAGAAAAATAACAGCAAGTGGTGTTGCAGGAAATACATATGACTTATTTCATGCAGCTTGAAATAAGTGTATTTATCTGCTGATGGAGTGGTAGTTGGTTCTTACAGGTGGTAGACTGTAAAAGTTAGTCCAGCAGGTTTTCTGTTTTTTTGCTGAACTGCCCCTTAAACCACATGAAAAATGCCATAGGTTGTGACTCCCCTCCTGCATGCAAGGGAACCTCCATCTCTTGCCAGAGGATGCCATGGTCAGAAAAAAGTCATTAGTATCTGCTGGTGGCCCTGGGGAAAGGAAAGGTAGGACAGTTGTGCACCCACCTGTGCCACATAAGCTCTTTCTATTGGAAACCTGGCTCTTGATTCTACACAATTAACTTCAGCTTTGAGAACTTGTGGGTGGTAACAAATTGCCAGCAAATATTAATGCCAGAGAACCATCCTTGCTCTTTGTTTTCAATATGAGACTATGAAACATAGGATTCAAAAGTGGATTCCTTGACAGTGTTCAAGCATTTGCAATTGGCGAGTGATTTTTTTTGTGTATGTGTGTGTGTGCTATTGGGCACTTGATTCATTTCAGTCTGGCTGCCACAGTGACAAAAACAGAAAGGTATTGCTACCTACTTGTTGCCAAGGGGCTTGAATAGTAAATCTGTTTTCAAAAATGGATTTTTTTTATCAAAATTGTATCCTCTCCTTGCTTGTAGTTGCTTATATGTCCTTGTAGTTCTAAACTTTGTTTTAAAAAAGCTGGGTCAGATTTACTTTTTCCTTTCTGAAAAGTTATGTTCTATCATCTGCTGCTGAATGACACAACTTTATTGATTTTTCTAGTTTTATTTGAATAGGGCATATGTTGTGAGAAATGAGATGCCAGTGTTTTTTTTTTTTTTGCTTTTCCCTTTGCCAGCAGTACCACACATTTTATTGCACTCCCCCTTGCCAATTTTTTATCTTCATTAACTTAGAGTTTTTCTATAACAATGACCTGCTTTTGGAAGAGTACTTGTTTAGGGTTTTTAGTCCTCTCCATGTCTAACTAGATTCATAACAAGCATCTGCTGGAGTTTTAACCAGATTTGCTAGTATCACTGTCAAGCTTCCTGGGAATGTTTCATTTGGGAGTGTGTGGGGTTGTTTTGTTCTGTCTCCAGCTAGATTTTAACCCCTCTTCTGTGACTTGCATAGTGTGTTGGCTTAGTTATTCTGGTGTTCTGTCCTTTGTCCGAGTTACTGAATTCGGAGCTAGCTGGCTCCTGGGGGTACTTGTTTGGTGCCTAGCAGGTGGCTTGGGGCATCTCCAAGCTGTGTAAAGGCACCTGCAGAACAAAACTTCTTAAGGGCCTGAGAAGTATCTAAACAGATGAAACTTTCCAAGAGGGCCCTGTGAAAAAGGGGTAGGAGTGATCTGCTGCCCATTAATACACTTGAGAGCTTATTCAGCTAAATTTGGTTGGAAGCACATGGAAAGCAATGATTATTTCACTTCTAATCTCTCCCTTAACCTTGCCAAAGATAAGGATATGGGATAAAATCCCAGAGTGAAATCATAGGAATAGACTTGAATAATCAGAGTGCTGTAGGTGGGAACAGAATTCTGAACGCCATCTAGTGCAATGAGCCAGCTGAAGTAGGGTGAACTTCAAAGCAAGATCAGGTTGCCCAGGGGCCTTGTCTGAATTTTGAAAGTCTTCAAGAATAATGATTCCACAGGCTGTGGAGAGCTGGTTCCAGTGCTTGCCTGCTTTTACCTTGGAGTTTGTCCCTTTGAAGTGGCAGATCTTGATACCCCTCCTTGTTCTGAGATGGAGAATGGAATTGGAGCCAAGTTACTCTAGATCACCAAGTTCAAAGGTAAGACTTAAAAAATGGGAACAGAGTGAAACTTTAAAGCATGAGCCTTTTCCATAATTCCATCTCTGCCTATCACAGTGTCTTTTACCCCTTCAGAAGTTTCTAGTGACAGCAGGTGAATTTGAGCTACTCTGGATCTCGGCATGCAGGTCCCCATGGTTTGTATTTCTGACAATGCACCAACACAGTAAGTTGGTGAAATGTCTTCCCAGCATAATTTTGCTGATGTCAAAAGCAGTTAAAGCATTTGGCCTGCTGCATCAGAAGCTTAAGAGAAAAATTAAAGTAGAAATTGCCTGATGTTCAAATAGATATTATTCTGCAAAGTATAGCATGTTGAAAAAGTGATTCCTGGACCACAGCAGCTTTCACTCCAGCTACTGCAACAAAACTATTTCCTGGCTGTTTAATGGGCTGTTCAGCAACTGAACTTGTGCTGTGGTAGTAGGTCTGCTCCAACAGATGAAGTTACGTTTTCTCAACAGTGGCATTTATGGAAATACAAGAGTGAGTTGGAAAGCAAGCAAGCTACTGGTTTATGGAATAGTCAGCAAACTGACTATTGTGATTCAATGCAGATATTAACAAAACCCAAATCTCCCATTTACTATCTGCAGTTTTGTTGGCATATCAAACCTTCTCTTCAATGTTTGGATCAACTCAAGGAAGGAAAAAATTTTTGTTTCGCTGCGTCAATAGAATTGATTTTTGCAAGTATTTTTCCAGCACGAACTCTATTGATTGTGCTTATCTGTAAACCTTTTCTCAAAAAACAAATAATGAAGCCTTTCAGAGATGTTTTATGACTTCGTGCTGTTGGTGGCAGCTGTTACTACAGCACAGTATTGTTCATTATTAATATGCAACTTTTCAGACTAACTTGTGATGCACACAGCTGAAACAGGGTGGTTATGCTCCAAGAACAGCTGAAAGTCCCCTGGAACGGGAGGTGAGGACAGGGTGAGGGACTGGTAGTAGGAAGCACTTCAGTGGGATGACAGTCAAGAGGAGTCTGATCTTGAGCCCAATGCGGTTAGTGAAAGAGTCCCATTATCCTCAATCATTTTTGTATTTGGATAATGGAAGCTTTCCACTTCAATCAGTCTTGGAAAGGCAATTTAATAATCAGTATAATGCTTGAAATACAGTTGTAATTTGAGCAATGGTCTTGGATTTTGCAAGGCCTCTTCTCAGACGTGACTTCCTCCCATTTTTGTGCTGAAGCAGAGCTTCTGGAAAAGAACATAACCCACCAAGCTACTGGTATCAGGGAAGAAGCAGTGTTTTTCTTGGGTTCCTATGGGGTAGTACCACCCAAACCTCACCCAGTAACCTGTGTAATGAATTAGTGGGCTCAGGTGTGGGAAACTACATAGCCCCCCAATAACCAGTGATACCTGCAAGTTTGGTTTTTGTTTGTTGGCCTTTTTTAAAGGAGAGGTGGTGGGGGTGGAAGGCAAGTGCTGAACTGAAGGAGGTGGTGGGGTGAGAAGCTTATCTGCAAATAAGAGTGCCTCTCCTAGGAGCCAGAGATTGATTAGCTGGACAAAGATGAAATCTCAAGGAGAGATGTAGCCTTTGCAGACACCTTGCCAGCCAAACTGCCCTCTAGCACAGAAGTCCCCAAAGTGTTGTGCAAACTTGTGGGTTATGGGATAGATCCCTTTATTTTAGGCTGCTTAAAGAGTGGGATAAAGATATTTGAGCTGCCAACTGGTGCCTCACTTACCTGGAGGCAGAAAACTTGAAGCTGAGTATAAGGAGAGGCGTAGGTTTTCTATTTCTTGCTGTTGCCTGTATATATACAGCAGTGCTCTCCTTTTCACCTCTATGGTCTTGCTTATTCAGCTAAATCTTGAACATTGTAATTGAAAAAATTATAATATCAGACTTGATACTTTTTGATAGCTTTTGTCCAAAACTGGTGATAGCTTCTTATTTCCACTTGATCCATTGGGGGAGAAAATATATGCTGCTACATTAGAACTTTCTATTCACACATCATTTACTTGACAGGATTTTCTTAGTATCATGGCATAACTTTTCCTTACTGCTGTTCAATCACTTAGTAATAAAAACTTAGATTGCAAAATTTTCATTGTCATTACTGACAATGGAGCAGTGACTGTGGCCTATAAAAAAGGGGTGTGGGGGGGGAAAAATCAGGGAGGGATATTTAAAGCTTTGAAAAGTCTGAGCTTAGAATTGTGTGTGTGTGTGATCTTTGTTTAATTTTAGGAAAAGCCTAGATGTAGAATACACATGGAACAAGGAGGATTTCATATAATAATGTCATATAATACATGGACCTGTGCACTGAAGCGGGTGGTTCTTCACTTGAAATAACTTTCCTGAAGAGTAGCTTATGGCACTTCTCTGTAAAGCTGCTGCTGCTAAGTGCTGGATCATAACACAAGCCTAGATAGGGCACTATTTTGACAAATTTTATCTTTCTGGGTTTGTCCTGGATTCTGCTGCATGATAACAGCAATTTGTTTTAAATATGTAGTAACTGATTGCAAATAAATTACTAATTCACTTACTAGAGTGCAAATATTCAGTAATGTAACTTGGGTAAAGTAACTAATATCTGCTAGGTGATCTCCAAATGTATCTGTTGCTATTATTTTTGGTAGATGATGACTGAAAACAAGCAAAATGTGTTAACAAATTCTGCAATACAGTTACAACACAGGAACTTGGCAACTGATAAGCCAAGTTTGTCCTTGAACAGTGATGAGCGTGTTGTGATGCTTGAATAGTTAAGGCAGCTTTTTAGAAAGCTCTGGATTTAACCCAGCTGCTAGTTTGACTTCCCTTGTAAGTAACTCCTTTACTTGGAGGTTTAAAAATGAGGCTCAGGGTGCTTCGCTGGTACCTCTTCTGTTCTTGCATGGAACTTCTCATGCTAAAATCACCTCAGAAGGTTTATGCTTTAGCAATAGGTACTAAGGCTGATGTGCATTGTGCTGACATGTGAATGCCTTGTGTAATGGCAAAGCATCTCATGAAGTTAGGTTTGTTTCTCTGCTGGTGAAATGCTGGAAGATGGTGCACATTTAAAGATGTGCACACTATAGGCTATTAGGTATAGGTATTAGGACCCCCTAGGTGAGGACTTTGGAGCTGGACAGTCAGATTGCTATTTGCAGTGCAGGTTAAGGAGTGCAAAACTGTTTATGTAACTGTCTTGGCAAGATCATAAGATCACCCATGCTGAATGCTCTGGGCTGATGTAGGAATATGCCTAGGGATGTCTGACTGTTCCTAATGCTTGTAGATCTCCAAGATGCCATCTATTTTTGCTGTCAAAATGGTGTCTTTTGTCTAAGGGTTGGATGTTGGCAGAAGAATATGGAAACAAAATGTGAAAAATGCTTCTCGTGTAACCTGTCATCAAGACTAAGGAATGAGAACCATAAGATTTTTTTTTTCTACAGTAGAATCCAGTTTGCATTTACGATACCTTTGGGAGGAAAAAATGACAGGGAGAAGGAAGGAGCGGGGGGAAATATCCCAGGTAGCAGAATTGTGAATAATCTAATAGGCTTACAGTTCCTGTAAGTGCATGGCAATGGTTGTAAATGGGCTTAAAAGTTCCATGCCTTTTGTATTGAAATGAGGCAGAGTCTGGCATTTTGAAATGGCTTTCAAGTATCTGTCAACATCAGCCCTCAACTTCATCTAAAATAGAGCTGTCGATATATTAATGTCAGGCAGGATGGCAAAAGGATCATTCTCAGTCAACAAACGTGCTATAAAAGGCTAAGATTAAAGTGTCACCATGGTTTTTTTGGATGATTCTTGCAACTCATGTATAGAGTGGTGTGTGGGATAGTGCTGCCTGGAAGAGTCTTGACTGGCGTGATGCATGGCTAAGTGCAAAACAAGAATTGTTCCCCTAAACTGCTTTAAGTCCCCCTTTCTGGTGGGATGTTTGGTTGTGTGCTTCCAGGCTTGTATTTGTAAAAAGATAATCAAAATTTCTATTAAATATATATTATAGAGATAAAGTATAGAAAGATAGCTATATAGGTCTGTTAATGCAATCAGTATGGAAAAGTTGTATTCTACACAATTTCAGGGACATGCTCTAGGTGACCCTGATGTGCAGGGGGGTTGGACTAGATCATCTCCAAAGGTCCCTTCCAATATTAATGATTCCATGACACCATTAAGCCCACTAATTCCACCAGATCAGCTTAAGATATATGTTTGATACCTTTGACCATGTTACATAGGTTCATATAGTTCTCTCATAATCATCTCAGCTTATAGGCTATGGAGTTCATGAAGTGTTTTCCCCTATGACAGCTTCTATTCCAGAATATTGGGCTTCTGCTACTGCTGCTGAAGATCCTGCCAAGTCCTCTTTTTAAAATGGTTCCCTAGTCTGTAGTTAACTGCATCAATAAAAAATGAAACCCCAAAAGGCTTAGATTCTCTGCTATCGCTATTCTTTACTGACTTGTGCTACCAGGGCTCTGTGGTTCCTAAGATGGTATTTGGCTGAACTTTGGGTGAAGGCTGAGAAGGATCATGTGGCTTTGCTGACCTCTGCCTGAGCAAATAGCCTGGGTAAAGCTATTGGCCATGCATTGGTGTAGCTGGAGTTCAGATGACTTGGATGCTTCCTGACCTTGCCTGTACATGGTGGGTCTCCTGGGTAAGCTTCTCTTCCAGTTATGTTGGTTCTCCATCAACATTATGTCCAACATAGGTCTGGTAGCATCTGTCCTCAGTCTTGGCTTATGGCATGGAGACGGGTGGAGCAGTGGAAGAGGGGGAACATCAGGTGGCAGCAGCACAAGTGGTTTTGAGGTGAGCTACCTAAAGGGATGAGGTGGCTCATTTCTGTTTGATCACTGTGCTGCAAACTTACCTTTTTGGAAACAGCTAATACACCATTAGCATCAACTTTGTAATTTCTCATTATTGCAAGTGTGTAAGGGAAAGTGAATTAGCATAGGTGCTATATACTGAATTATTGTCAAGTTAGTGGAACTGACCTTAATAAAACTTAAAATATAGTTCTGTCTCTTGATCGTGTTCAAGGAGCCTTCTAATTCCCCTAACACTGGAATAGAAAAAAAGAAGTTAAGGCAACCTTAACTTAACTTTGAGCAAAGCTTAGATTTTTAAGGGCCAAAGTATCAGTTTTCACAGATCATTGATCTACTTCAAAATAACCTTAACCACTTTGAATCATTAATGAAAGGATCATATTTTCTCCTTTGAAGGTACAGGGTCAGTGCTGGCACAGAGAAATCTTTTGACATTCTCTGCTATAAATTTGGACTAGATGGAGTGAAAATTTTTGGAGATTTGTCTGGTCATCTTATGCTTAACATATCTCAGAAGTTCTGCAGCTCTTTCTTCTCCTTTGAAGAGGAAAAGGAAGTAGTGAGCTTCTTGCCTGCTGGTTGACATCAGAAACAGGAGATCAGACACTGGCCTATTTTAGAGGAACAAAGTAATGAGAATGTAGGCAAATAAGTGTTTATGTTTAAGCATGCATGCATATTGGGTAGAAGATGAGAAGATACACATTTAGTATTCTGCAAAATCCCCTTGAAATCCTGGAAGAAATATACACCAAATACTATGAATCGGCTCTTAGGCAGTTTCAGCAGATGTGATCTACCTTTAGGTCATCATAGGTATATTATCTTTGGAGACCTGTAAGAGTTTTGTTCTGGGATGTGTGAGCTGATCCTAAATATTTTTAGTGTGTTAAAATGGGGGACACATGATGCTGGCATTTTCCCAGAATGGCTGCCCCCTTCAAGAGGGCAATTCCCATTGAAATAACTGCATGGATGACTTTGCTCTGTGTTTAGTATGGGGAAAATAGTTACTCAGTCATACAGTATCTGCATGAGAAGATACAGTAGCTGCTCCATGTCAGGAATTGAATGCTAGCAAAAGATGTAGAGATGTGAGGAAAACCCAGTGGTGCAACAAGAACTTCCCTTGTCTGACCTGCAATTGAGAGACTCTTGCATCTCAAGGCCATACTGAAAGATAACAACAAGGTGTCAGGTATCTCAATCAGTAGTTGGTGTGCTACAGAAACTCATTTAAGAAAGAGGATTCATATTAATATTCTACAGTGACACTATGATAGCTGAGTGATAAATGATGATGGTCATATTGCAGTGCTAAATGACAATGGTCATATTGCCATTTAATTGCTGTTTGTTCTTCAGGTATGTGGAATGGGGTGTGTTATTAAAATGCACTTAGTGCTAAATCATGTTGCCAAGTCTATATTGGCATTCAGAGCAGGAAATACTCTCCTGGATTCTGGACTTCACTAGGGTTTTCTGCTGAGTTCATGTAGGGCCTTTCGTGTGTGGGCAAATGAGAGCCGGATTGAGGCACTGTGAAAGGCATGATCCAGTTTACTCAATTTTTTTATATGCAGCTGGATTTTCAACTCAAACAGTCCTTCATTGCAGTCAATGGTGTAAAAGGGAAGTTTCTTCTCATTGTTACTATTCAGACTGACGCAGCAGCCCTTGGTTCTGTGAAGTTCCTGGGAGAAGATGCAAAACTTAGACCATCAGGACATTTTATTTCCCTTTTTAAATTAGTTGGATAGCATGGATAAGAGATGAAGATATTCTGTCCTGCTCCATTATGAATTATCATCAATCTACAAATTATACTGACTTATACCATCACATCTTTTTAATTGAAGTAGCTTAAAGTCTCAAATAATATACAAATGAACCTGCTAAGACAATATTTTGTAAAAGTTCATTGCTCTAAAGACTTTAATTGTTTTACTTTTAAAGATGCTTTTAAAGCATTTACTTTTAAAGGACTTTTAAAGATGCTTCCATTTGGAAAAGAGAATTCCTCTCTGTAGTTTGAGCTGTCTGAAGTTTCCAGACTTCTAGAAATGTAGATAAAAACACAGACCAAAATGTATGCTTTTAATGTCTTCCACTGTAATCCATTATCCAAAGCCTTCATGCATACTACATCATCAGAGCAATGTTCTTTGACTACTGAGTTCTTTTATAAATTATTCATACATCTTTTTATATCACCTACTGTGGCACCAGCTGGGGACAAACAAATATTACAAACATGGCACCAATAAAAAGAATGCATAATCAGTCTTCAAAAATTCTTTATATTCTGCCAAGTCTTGCACATCACTGTAGAATACTAACAACCACCAGATCCCTCTAGTTTGAAGAGTTCCTTCCTACAAAAATGCTGCTTAATACCATTTGCCAAATTGCAGCCCATTTTCAACTTTCATAAAAGTGATTGATACCTTCTGAGCAGAGGTGTGTCTTTGCTTCCTGGTTTGATTTTTTTATTCAAATATTACATTTGTAAATCTTAGACCACTGAAGTCTTTTGTAACTGACAAATTAGTGAATTTTGAAAAATGGGAGGGAAGAGAAAAAGTGCACACACAGGCTTGAAATAATGATACATGCTGATACCACTGCTTGAAAGATGCATTTTCAGCTGAGGAATTTAATTCATTAAGGAAAAGAGGAGGAAAAAAGGGAGTTGTGAGGGTTATAAAGAGGTGTCCCAGTATGTCAGTCTGTCTTTGAGTACAGTTTTGAGTCAATACTACTTTTATCAGTAGGATGGGTGCTCAAATGGTCTTGCTTGAGCACTGTTCCATGCCTGATCTGCATGTTGCAACCTGGAGCCCAGGCAAGATAAGTAGGGTTGCGAAAGTGTAGGAGGGCAAAAATAGAACTCAAAGCCATCCTGAACACTTGAGAAATGGTGTGGGAAGAAAAAGGATAAAATGGAGCAGGCATGAGAACAAGATAAAAGGCACGAGTTCATAACAATCAGCTGCACAGCTGCAGGTTGGAAAACAATTGATTACTTGGCTGTTCTTCAGAAAGGTTGCAAGCAGCCACAAGCTCCACACAGATTAGCTGTATAATGCTATTGCAAAAAAAAACAAAACAGATGCATCCCCTGGTTCAAAAATGGAGACATCTCTTGCAATGGTGTTGTACTCAGCAATACTAAAGCTTGGGGTAAATTACTCCTTGGTGCTCTGCTCAGGAGGCCCTCCAATTAGTCCAATCCTTTTTCTGGAAGTGAGGTAACCAAAACTGAATGAGTAACTGGTGATCTGCAAAACATTGTCTCTGAGGGTGAGGTTTTTAGCCTAAAAAAGAATAGGAGGGAGTATGACAGCAATCTGAATAGGTGAGAGTGGATGTTAGTTGTTATGGGCAGGGCTTGGGGCCGGGCTCGGAGCCGGGGCAGGGCTCTTCCTCTTCTTTCCTTCCCCACCCAAAAAAAGTGGAAGAGAATGGTGGTGTGTGAAAGATGAGTATTTTCATGAGTGTTTACTTTTAGAGTGAACTTCTATGGCAAAATTTTCCTGGGGCAAAGGATGGAAACCACTGGTCACTTGAGATGTGAGAGGTTCAAGTTCACATCTGTGCACTCTGGGGTACAGCAGTGAATTTCAGGAGACTATTTTCATCCCACACTTCTTGCAGTACTAGAGCTCTATGACTTATTTATTCTACTTTGCAGTTGGCAATGTGTGAGTTAGTCATGTCTTCTCTGTTTTCTTTCCCTGGTAGAATGAATGAAATAGCTATTCATCATGGGGCAAAATATGGCCATTACAGCTGAGTGTGCTATTCAGAATTCATACTGAGTTGTTTAATTGTATAAGAGATATCAGCTAATTGATAAATTACACAAGTCATTTGCATATGCTTAGAGATGGGTATTGCAAATAGTATGTTTCATTTTAATTGTTGTATTTTCAATCAACTGGAGAGCAAGAAATGAGCAATGAAAGAATGCCTAAGTACCTTAAATTGAAGAGCTCTGCAAATAAGTTTAGACAATTCCCAAACAAGGAAACAAAAAAGCAAGACTAAGGAATTGTATTTATTCATTATAAAAGATACATTCTTTGCCCTTCCATGACTTGCTCTGTCCTATGCAATCTGTGTAATGTAGCAAGGTCATCTTTATTAAGCAACAGTTCCATGGAAATTATCCCTTTCAAGGGAGTCTGTATTTGAGGATTGAACCATTTTCTACCAAAGCCATTGGAAAGACACTCACAGATTTGTATTATTGAGTGTTGCGTTGTATGCTGAGTTTCTTGTCCAATTTCCTGTTAATCCTGAGGAAAGTAATTGATCTCGGCGATGCAGTCAAATACTTGTTGGCACAGCTCCTTTGGGCAGTATTGAAGATAGGTGAATATTAAATATATTTATGTCTATCAATGTGTAGCAGCTTTTTCCTGTCTGGCTCACAAATTTTGTGGGCTGTAAATTCATGTGTGATGTATGCTAAAGGCTAAAATTTGTTCTATATTTTATAGAGAATTTGGCTTATCACTCATGGTATTAATGAGTTCTGGTTTAATCAATATGCTCTTAAAAGCCACTTAAAAACTAATTACTTAAATGTGACTATTGTGTGGTATATTGGCCATGGTGTGTATTCCACACAAGTCCCCTTAAGCAGCTGTGACATCCTGCTGTCTCTCGCAGTGCTACCTCTAACTTCCATAGCTTTTCGCACTGTTTTTAGTCCCAGGTGTCAATACCTCATGTCCAGCCCACATGTCCTCTGTTCCAGTCGGGTGTTGCAGCTCCTCTGCAGTGAGGGCCAGATCTGCAGCCCTTCCTTGCTTGCAGCCCAGCAGCCATCAGCAGGATGCATGGGGTTGTGGCCAGGAGCACATCGGAGCCTCTTGTGGTTCTTGAAGTTCTTGCCCAGGCAAATCTCTGGTCTTACTTTTACTCTAGAATAATTGCTATAGGTTTATTCATCTTCACTTATGCAGGAAAAAACAGATATTTTGCTGTCTCAAGTCCCAACTGGGAATGCTCAGGCACGTTTGTATTGAGCGGGGTGTTGCTCCCTGTAATGCTGCTGCTGTAACGAGTGCAGGGTAATCAGCTGCTCTCTGGGCTGCTCCCCTGGGCCCAGGGAATGAGTGACTTGGTGCCAACCCCAGCTGGTTTTGTTAGTCTGCAATGGAGAGATCCTCTGTGGAGGGCTGCAGCTGTGGATGTGAAGAGAACCAGTGGGAAGTTGTAGGGATTGGTGGGGCATGAACCGCTTGCTGAGCAGCACGAGTGGATGGGAGTGAAAATGTTCCCAAATTCTGCTCACGTTGTGTTTAAATATGCTACTCAGGCTAATAATCCACTGACAACAGCTTGTGGAGCAGTGGGAAACAGCAGCCAAAGCTGTTCCCCAGCTGTTTGGTGCCGGGGAGCTGCTGCAAAAGAAGTTTTTGTAGGAACAGGGGGCACCTCTGTGCTTCTGTGCTGGGTTATGAATTATTGTTATGCATTTACCTATTTCTGTGCCTTTTGCTACTGGCAGTGTGTGAATTTAAGGAACATACCAGTGTTCAAGAGAAATTTCCAAAAGGGAAATTTTTCCAAGGGAAATTGGGCATATTAAGGTGCCAAAGTCCACCTGTGGGTTAAGGACTTCTAAGAACTACTTGACATGGGAGAAGCAATGGGAATAATAACAATGGGAATAAATAAGTCTTGTATTTGAGTGCAATACTGATAGCAGAGGTTGCAATACTCTAGACCATAGAAGACCATGTTGTTGCCACAGTTTAATTTTCCACACCTTGGTGTTGGCCTGTAAATGAGCAAGGTGCTTTATCCAGTCTTACGTAGAGCAGCTGGAATGTTCTTAGCTTTTATTTCTGTAAAATGTCCATTGTTGTAATTTTTAAGCCCAGAATGAAACTCTTGGCTATGAACAGTGGAATTTTGAGCACACTTCAGTAGCTTTTAGACTATAAGTCCCTTTTCAGTTAGACTTCTGGCTATATTGTACAAATGGTTCTTTTCTCTTATGCTAATAATTTAAAACTGAAATTTATTGAATTGGAGCTAGCTCTAAGGCTTAATAAATCACAACTTAGATTTTAGTGGAACTTAATGACACTGCTTTGCTTAATTCACACTTCATAAAAGCAAGGCAAACTGGTTGGATTCAATCCTTAACTGATGTTGTACATAGAGGATTTGACTAATCCACCCTAAACTGTACAGTCTGCACTTCTTGAAAATGTCCATAGAAAGCAAAAGGATGGAGTCAGACCCTGTTAGTGAAGGAAAAATACCACGAGCATGTGCAATATATGTAACATTCCCTGGAGTCTCTTGCACAGTCTAGGGACATGTTCTGTGTCTGCTTTAAATACTTCACACTTAAGTTGTGAGCTGGTGAGCGACTTGCATCTCACTGTTACAGCACCGGCCACCAAATGTCAAACCACAAACCTTTACTTGGGACTAGGACAATAAAGCTTGTTCACACGCGACAATTAGTGCAACTTCTATATGAATAATTAGCTGTAGTGCTGTTAAAATCCCTGTCAATAGTACAAGCAGGTTCACCAGTTTTGCTGCCAAAGCCGATGTTCGATTTTGCCACGAGCCAGGAGTCTGGAGATCTCACCATCTTCCAGACTGAACTGTCTTTATCCAGGGGCTTTTATTTTTCAAAGGCACAGGATCTCCAAAATTCAGGCTCAAGCAAAGAGGATTCCTTATCTGCCTCATTTTCTTTCTTTTGAAGAGTGTTTTTCAAGCTTGCTGCTCTGTCATTATGAAGCACTTTTTTTTTTTCTATTGCTTCATATACATAGTGATGTATAAGCTTGGCTGTTCTTAGCTATTCTTCATTCAATGAAATCTAAACAAAACTGCCAAACCATTAAAACTTGTCTTGAGTTAGCAAGTTATGGCAACCCCATATGATGAATGGGTGAGATTTTGATTAATTACCTTTCTTTTCTGTAGAAAATGATGACTCTGGGCATAAACAGAAGCCTTTTCCTTAAGTGGAGATACTGCTAGTCTATTGCAACCACAGAATCCAGGGGGTTTGGGGAAGCTGAGATGTTTCGTTGATTGAAGCAGATGGTGGTTCTTTGTGTACCAGATAAGTCTATCAAAGCCCAAAGACAGAAATAACTGGAAAGCAGTGCAGAGTGGTGTTAGAAGTCACCTGTCTACTTATAAGCACCATTTTATGGATGTGCTTATTACTACTTAAGAGGAAAAGAAAAAAAAGAAAGCTCTGCCATACTTAACTGAAGTTATATATTAACCATGTGGGGAAATTAGAACAGCTTGGGTGGAATCTTGGCAGGAATAAATATCTTAGTTGTTCATTATTAAATCCTAACCTTTCATCTTTCTCTTGTTTCTGGTAGTGATGATTATTCTTACAGGTGCAAAAGATCTGGTTATGTGTCACTTAGGTTTGAGCTCCTCCAGAAAGAGGAAAGAAACTGTGCTCCAAATGCCAAGTCATGTCAAATCCTTACTTGGGACATACGGCCCTGATGTTGCATTCAGGGTGCCAATCTTTTCTGGCACTGTTCTAATCCCCTAACTATGGTAAGAAAAGCTGGGCAGAGTGCAATTTGAGACTTTCCTTTTAATTGCAGAACTTTAAATATTCCTTCTCCGAAAAAGATAGCAAATATCACCAGGTGATCCATAGCAAACGATATATGATGCTATTCCTAGCATCCTGCATAAGCAGGTAAAAAATGTGCACTGTGTTATGTCTCATTAGTGCTGCTGTGAAGCTCACATAAATTAATCCCTTTAATACTTTATTCAATTGTGAAATACAACTATAGGAAATATACTTAAGCTGAAATAAAGCATATACTGGGAAAGGTTCCTGTCTGCAGCATTATCTCTCACTCTAATGAGTTTAAGAAAACAAGGACCTAGGAAAGCGAGCTCTCCAGCTATTATCTTCTCTATGGAGTTGACATACATAGGCTCATTATTGCATTATGTTTTATTCAACAAAATAACTTTAATGTTGCAGCCTAAATTGAATTCGCTAAAGCATCTTCATCTCTTGCCTAATGTGTCTCCAGTGTCTGCTTGGTATTTGCATTTTCTTCAGAATTATGGCAGGGAAGCTTTTGGAAACAGCAAAATTATATGCAATCCACCAAACAATGTGGCTGTAATGGGCTAATCGGCCTTCAGCGTAATTAAAGAAACATTCTCTCATCAGAGCAGTTGTGCAAGAGACCTAGGGGCTACACTGTACAGATCATCCACTTAGTAAAATTCTTTATCTGATTTGCATGTAAAACCCAGTTATGCAAATAGATATGCTCACTAGATTGCAAAAAAATGTATTTTTTAAAGACTGATGAAACCTCCTGCTTTTCAGTAGATCATGGGATGTAGTTCCCTTTTACCCTGTGAAGAATATTCAATTATTCTGTTACCTCAAGCCTCCTGGCAGAGAGGAACTGTTTTGTTGTACGTACGTAGCTGTGTGTGCCATCCGCTCTGGTGTGACAGTTCTACTTCTCAAAGGTAAAATTATCCCAAAACATTAAACTCCCCTCTGGAATATGACATGAGAGAACAGGGGCTGATTCTGATGCCTAAAAAATACCCTGCTGTGTCCTGTCAGTCACTTGCATTGCAGGAGCAGAGTTCACAGTCTCAGCAGCTGGCATAAGCTGCCAGTTATGCTGCTTTATCTTGTCATGGGGGCAGCATATGCCTCTCTCCTATCTAATGATCTGGAGCAGAGCAGAGGAATTGCAACATATGCTGTTTTGATGTGGAAGCCTGATTCCCACTTAAAACTTGAAGTAAATGGCTGGGAAAGGTGAAGGGTCTGAAGCATGGGTATTGCACATGGGAAAAGCCTTTCCTGACCAGGCCCAGCTTTGCCTGTAGCAGATGGGAAAGCCCCAGTTCTCTCCTGCCTTTCTCTAGCTTCAGCCTGAACACCAGTGCTGGTGCCAGTGTCTGAAACTGGGGTGCAAACCTTTATTCATTCAATAAACAGTTCTGATGCTGATCCCCATGCTAACATGTAGAAAAAAGCTCTCAAACTCTTTATAGTTTCTACACTGGAAAGATCTGAGAGCTTGTATAGAAACCAACAATGTATAATCAGCTTCTGGCTTTTGAAGTTTTGACTTTTGAGCCAAATTATTCAACTCGCGTGCACTGCTTGAAATTCTGGTGTTAGTGCTTCAGCTTGCACTGTTGAAATTTCTCTATTGTAAGATATTTATTCTGGGAGCTTTGGTTTTGAAAGGTCTTTCATGTCAGAAAGGTATGAGATGAATCATGTGTTGCACTTGTATCTTTACTAGTAATTTCTTGTTGATGGAAATAGGAGAGTGAAGAGTATTGGAAAAGGGGAAACCACAACATCTGTTTTAATGTTTCTTCCTGAAAACATCTGGTGCTCAAGGGAGAAAAGTATCGTTTTCTTGGTGGTTTGGGTTTTGCTGTTTAAGGAGCAGAATGTGGCTGCACAGCTTTTTCTGAATGCGTAACTAAGATAATTCATTCCTGATATGAGCAATCCAACTAGAAATTTCTTGTGAGGTAAACTAAGAAAATGTGTCTATGAAAGTGAAGCTTTGAGTGCTGGGAAGATTTTCAGGGGTTGGCTCTACTCAAGAGGTGCCCATCAAGGAGAAGACTAGAGAAATCTTACTATGATTCAAACTTTTCCAACATTCAGGAGTGAGGTTTTTATTCACCCTAGGAGCAACAGTCAAAACCAAACATTCAACTAAAATCTTGAATAAACTTTTTATATCGATTTTAATAATCTATCATAACTTGTATGCAAGTCACTTGGGAGAAAAAAAATTCAGTGTTTCAGGAAAGTGGCTGGTGTTGCACTGCATATGGATGCTGCAGTAATGCCTGGGACAGAAAAGCTAATGAATGTGTGAATAACTTGGTGTCTTCAGAGCAGGGTTCTGAAGAGCAAGAATAAACCCAATAGCGAACAGGGGGAGAGGAATACCCAATATCTGCAGGTCAGTTTGGGAAACACTTATTTGAGGTATTAAATGAGTGAGCAGTCTTGAAAGAAAATGTCTGTTGTGAATGGCTGTGCCATAATCTGTAGTCATGTTGACTACAGGCTGGATGTTATGAGAAATCTTATTTCTGGCACTTTTTATTGATAGGCTTTCTCATAATGTCTTATAAATGTGAATTATTAAATCTGTACACTTTCTGTGCAGTAAATGCAACAAAAGGCTATCCTCCCTCCCAGCCAGCCTGTGCTGTATGTGTCCATACACTGCAGAGGTGCTGTAAGAAAGTAGAACCTATCTTGCCAGCCCAGCAAGAGTGTACTAAGGTGTTAGTAGCAGGCATTAAGACCTAGAAAAAAGAAAGATTTGGGGAATGGTGACCCTGAGTGTTTTTGTGGCAAATACAGCCCTTCCCGTAACTTGCTTGATCTTGATGTGGCTTCCAGAATTGGCCAAATTGCACTGCTGAAGTCCAGATTGAATCTGCTTCCTGAACAGAAAGATATTTGTATTAAGTGAATACTTAAAATAGGACAGGCAATCTAAGCATATCAGAGAAATTTCCTAAAACCAGTGTGACTTGGTAAGATGGTGCTGCTGATGATTTGCTACTAATAGTTCTGAGAAGGTGATGGTTTTTAAAACCACACTGCAGTCTGAATATTTGAGGTTTGAAATTTTTATAAATAGTTATTTTAAAAGAAAAAAACACTACTGAAAATCAGTGTGTTGCTGAGGGTTTCTATTCTACCTATCTTAAAAAGATTAAAAACAAACAACTTCACAGAACCACTTACTTGAAAGCAAAGGATCAGCAATGCTAATCTGAACACAAACATGTGTGGTGATTTTTTATTGGTGTAGTATGTGTTCAAGTGCTAGTGCTGCCATTATCTGTTATTTACTAGTTCAGGTTTGGGCATAGATTGTGGGGGAGTGATCAATTAGTGAAACTTCCCAGCCTTTCCTTGATTGCAGCAGGAATTGAATGTTACAACCTTATGTATGATTTCTGTAATCCAGCATTCATAAATAACTCTGCATGATGGTAGAAATAAAATTCTATTTTTTCTTTTGACACTAGCAGCTTTATTTGTATTGCAGTTGTAAAATGTTTTCTCAGAATTAGCACCTTGAAATACAAAGCAGAATATATCTTTGTTTCCAGAGATATGGCTTTTGAACCTGAGCAAAAGAACCTGGAAGCAGGCACTAGAGGTAACCTAAAGGTTTTGCCAGAGCCCTTTGCTTTCTGGAGTCTGAAGTCCTGCAGGTTCATACAAATTACTAGTGCTGTCTCATGCAGTGTGTGTTATCAGCATCTTTCAGCAGGAGTAGGTCTAAGAATTGCATTACAGACAGCGTTTGGCAAAAGGGATTTTTGTGTATTTGTTTTTCTCTCTCCAGGCCTGTATGCATACCAAGAATCAGAAAAAGGCTCGGGTTTAAACCAATCATCTGATGTTTTTCTTGATGTGATGCTAGAACTATAATTGCTCTTGAATTCAACAAAAGCCTTGGCTCAGTAAATGGCTTGCTTCCCTTTATGCCTTGTTTGAAAGGCATACTAGAAGGGCTATTTTTCTTGGTCAAGTATTAAACATAACATGCTTGTGGAAGCTTTTCTTTAGTATTGAAAGGCTTCAGTCACTTCAGTTGGCCCTTCTTGTGGAGCTATTTACCACTTGTGGTCGTTCCCAGCTGTAACCATTCTGATAGGCCTGCTATTTGTCTGAATTTATTCTAGGTTTAGATGTGCAGAAAGAACATCAAGAAGTGCCTGTATGCAAAAATCACCATTAACAAGCTGATGAAACTAGGTATGGGGATTACAGGCTATGTTTTATTTACTGGGCAAACATGGGATGCTGCAGATCACCCCTTGTTTTCTTTTTTCTTCCTCTCTCCACCTTTGGACTTATTTTGTACTTTAAATTATCACTTTTTTAAACAGAACAAAACTAAGGGGTGATTCTACTACTGCTTTCTGAACAGTAACCATTGGGATTAGTAACCCTGCTTGGACGAGGGCTGCTAGGAAGGTGCATTGAGGATTGCAAAGTTAGCGTAGATGTTCTGAGACAAAACTTCAAGCTCCTGTTGTGCACTCCTGAACTACAGCTCAGATTAGTTATGAGCTTATATGTTTTTGTAATGAACTCTTTCAGGGTCTCTAAGCTATTTCTTAACTAAGTTTGTGCTTATTAATCTATTCTGATTTTTAATGCAGTAATGGATGACAAAGTAGCTAAGTTAACATGTCTGCTCTGTAGAGTTGACCCCTTCTCATGTATAGATCAGACTGGAAATTGAATTTGCCATTTCCAGTTTACTGCAGTTCTCCAGGAATTGGGCTCTTGAAAATACTGACAGCATCTATTCCTGCAATAGAGTGACTTCTGGAAAGGGGAAAGAGGTTTAAGATGAATCAAATATCCCTTTGAGGCTCATGCCAGGCAGAAACCAAAATGAATCTCTTCTAAGCTGATTTCCAAGTGTATTTCTCTTTTCCAAGTCTCTAGCAGCTGGCCTTGGCAATGCTCTATTGCGCCTTCTCGGACATCACATTTGATGATCTCATGTTTGGTTGTCTTTATGCAGTGTGATGTAGCATGTTGTCTTGGAACTTCTCATCTGTTAACTGAATATATTTAGGATTCTTTCATTGGGTCAGTGACAGGTGGACACTTGTGTCATCAAAGGCATAATTTGATGACACTGGCAAAACACAGTGATGCTCTTGAGTAACTTTAATGTCTGTCAAGTGAAGACCAAATAAAATGAAAAGTACATATTGAAATAACTAGTTTTATTAACTCGTCATTCTAATGTGGTGAGATGAGATGTGGCTTATGAATGTTTCAGTTCCTGTTTTCTTGATAATTTCATATTCTGTACTCCTCATCTCATCTACCGGGGCACCTGGTGGCCAACAGGGCAATGAATATTTTTCTCTTCAGTTCACAGTTGAAATGTTTCTGCCATTATGTAGGGTTGCGTATTTATATATATTAAAAAAAAGAATATAATTTGAAATGTGTTCAACAAAATGTTTCACACTTCCAATGAAACTGGCAGGAATTCAGACTATAACACCATTTGGTAGACAAATCATTCTGCCACCTTCTTCTTATCCTTACAGTGTAAGATCAATGCAAACAAACACATTTCTTGTGTTATTTCTCCCTCTTGGTATTTGTCTTTGTGGATTATTTTTTCTATTGCCTCAAAATGGCTTCTGAATGTATGAGCAAAATATATAACTGAACTGCAAATGTTAGAGAGGTCAAGAAGGTGGGAGAATCAGCTCCAACAGGACCACATCTGATTTCTTCTGGAAAGGCTGAAGGCCCTGTGGGTGTAAAGAAAAGGGAAAATCCTTCTCTTACCCTTCTTCCTTTGAGATGCAAGAGTGAAGAAAGGTTGCAGATGATCCTTGGAGAACTGGCTGCGTTTGTGATTGTGCAGGGTAGGTACCAAAGCTGCTGCTCTGTGGTGAATGTGGTAAGAGTGTAAAGGAAATGGAGAAATTCTGCAAAAAGCTGGTGTTGCTTTTCAAGAGCAGTGTGGCTGGGGAAGGTCTGTGGGGAGCTGGTCACATTGCTGGTGGTTTGCAGGTGAATGAAGCCACATTTAGCTCTAGATATTGCCAGTAGCTGAGAATGGCCTGAAAAGAGCTGTGTGCTAAACAGTGTCTTGTTATATCTCTGCAGACAAAGAAAAAAAAAATCTAGCCCCTAAAAGTAAAGAAATCCCAATGCCAAGCAGGCCGAAAGCTGAAACAGGGTCCCCTGTGGGATCTCTTAAGCCTTCTGTGAGCAGTGCTGGGGCATCTCACCTGGCATGTAACTAAGGCATTTACTTGGTTATAATCTAAACATTTGTGTACTGCAAGGAAGGACTTGGGCAATGCAGAAACCCAGCAGCTTGCTTGGTGGAAAGTGAAGGGGCTGGATGGTGGGAGGCCAGTAATAGCAGTGAGCTCTAATCAGCAGCTCATCTGCTTCCACTGAAAATGCTCAGTTTTCTGCAGAATACCCAAATTCCTCCAATTCAGTGCCTGATTTGGTGATAAGGAGACCCTCCTGGTGAAGGTGAGGTGTGAACAGTGTTGGCCTTTTTATTCCTACTGTCCCTTACTCCGATGTGGTCTTAACATTATTGGATTGCTGGCAGCAGAGGCCACTTGTGCTTGAGCTGCAGGCCTGGCTTCCTGAGGCCTGGCTGGGCCTGAGCAGGTGGCATGTGTATGCCTGACAGGCCCACTGAACTCCCAATTTAACTGTGTATTTTGAACTGGCTCACATTAGCATAATGTGAATAACATGTGCTGTGTCCACATCTGCTAGCTCCAGATTGGTACACACAATAATCATTTTCTTTAGCTTAGAAAAATATATAACCTGAGGCATTTACAAAGATACCCTGATAGAATGAAAACTTTCTGCTGGTGTGAAGTTTTCATAGCCAGCTGTATGGTACTTGGATGTAAAGTGTGGTGGAGAATAAGCAAGTTTTAAACTTTCTTGCTGTAGAGACCTGAACAGCTATGAGTCACTCTGACAGTTCCTTAGTTTTACAGTTGTTTCATGTGAAGGAGTCTTATAAAATACAGTAGGGTGATTTAGGACTTGCTGTCCTCTGGTGAGGTAGAAACTAGTGTGTGACTTTTGAGACTCAGTTTGAATCCTACAAGTAAAATCAAAAGCAAAATGTCTCTTGCATCCAGAAGGTGTTTCTGACAGCAGCTGTGCACACCAGCCATTTCATGTCATTACCTGGTTTGAAGCAAGCATAGGTATCAGTAAGTTGGGGTTTTATAGGCAGCAAAATAAATTCGAGAAAAAGAGAAGGAGAGGCAACTGAGGCAAACTTTCTTATGTTTAAGAACATTGCTCAAGTTGGTGGGCCATAGGGTGAGTGATGGTTTATGAAGTTCCTGCAGAGCTTGAGGGATCTGTGAGGATGTTAGTGCTGAGCTGGGCAGAGGAGGCAAGAGGAATGAGAAATGAAGGGCTCCAGTCACAAACCTACTGCGCAGGGCTGAAATGTGCTGCAGTAAGGGAGGCTGCAGGGCAGCCCTGCACCTCTCGTGGTCCTGGCTGAACAACCCCAGAGACATGTGCTCTTGTTCCTGAGGTCCCAGCCGTTCTTCTGTGTGGTGTTCTGCAGGAGACGTAGGAACAGGATGTCACCCAGTTGTATGCAGGTTTACACATTATGGAAGGATTTTTTTTAAAAAAGTTATATGGCTGTTTTATATAGGCTTGCACAACCAGGTACAAGCTTGCTATGCCCTCATATAGTTATTCTTGTTGCATGTAGTAGTAATCTGTTTTTCAAGATTCAACATTAGTAAGAAAATTTGTTTGTTGGTGTGCTTCTGTTTTAAATATCAGACAGAAGGAAGAAAAGACTCCTAGAAAGTAAAAGATAAGTTGCTTCCAATGGAACTAGTTCTCTTGTTCTAGTATACAGATGCCTGAAACTGGGAATTTTTCATAGATATGAGCTAAGTTAGTATGTAGAAATTGCCATCTCTTTTTAATTAACTATTGATTTGGAGGATTTGTGTACTGAGTTTAATGGAGTGTGATGAGAACAGATAACTTGACTTAGCTTGTTTAAATTTGAGGTATATAAATCTGATGTAATGCATCAATATGTTAAAGTGGAACTTCCTGCTAGGAGCAGTCGGTATCTTCCCTGGAGCTAGGAACTGAAGCTGCAGCACAGCTCCACTGTGTTGGAGTCTCTCACTTATGGAATTTTTGTGGCAACAAAGATTTTAATCTTAAAATAAGGCAGTTTAAGATTATCATGCTCTGTGTGTAATAGGATCCCTTCTGGAAAGGAAGCAGAGACTCCTTTTCATTAAGGAGTATGAGTTGATAGTGCCAGTGTTAGCTGAAGACCATAGTCTGGCTTTCAGATAGGGTGGAGGTACAGTGGCCTCCAAGGATGGCATTTTCTTTACCTCTAGACTATGAGCTAGGGTGAGGAAAACATGATGCCAAATTATAAGGACCAAAGCCCTCTCTTCAGGGCCAAAAGCAGAGTGACTTGTGTGCTGAGAGGGGGGATCAGCACTTGTGGCTGGGAGCAGTAGGGCTTCAACCTGCTGTGAGCTATATAGTGTCTTATCCCTAGAGCCACTGAAAATTGAGAGTCCTATGGGGGTTTAATAACTTTCCTTTCAGTGTGGTGCTGTTTATTTCATGTTTTGAATGGGCCATTGTTGAAACTGGAGTTAGCCATAAGAGAATCCTTATTCCAGAGTTCTCTTTGCCTTAAACCATACATTCTTTCTCTATGTCCCCCCTCTGTGCATTTTGCTGTGCTCCAGTTGTATAGCAATTTATATTCCCACGGGAGAGAGGAGCCAACAGTCTTGGAGGCTGGAGAAAGCAAGCAAGGAAGGGAAAGGAAGGAGGCTGCATAATGTTCAGGGTGATAGGCAAACATTTTCAATGCTTTTCTGGAGTGATTTTCCTACTTTTTCCTATGTCTAGGGATTAATCAGAATTTTAAAAGACTGATATTAGCATTATGCCTCCTGCAGTTGTCTTTGACATTTCAGCCAGCACAAAAGCTATTCATTCCTACTCAGAGCTTAGGAGCTTTATGCCTTAATTGCCAAA
The DNA here is from genome assembly GCF_059628265.1 of Tinamus guttatus. Classification (NCBI taxonomy): domain Eukaryota; kingdom Metazoa; phylum Chordata; class Aves; order Tinamiformes; family Tinamidae; genus Tinamus; species Tinamus guttatus. The sequence continues at coordinate 3,355,577 of NW_028288706.1, read as the reverse complement.
GACTCCAGATATGCTCTACTTGGCCTAAAGGTGTCCATGCTACCTTCTAAGTGGCTGGGGTAATGGTAAGGTGTCTTAGTTGTCACTAGTGAAGCAAGCAATCCCTGGCCTGGGAAAGTGGCAAAGGGTCTGCCAAGTTCAGTAGTGACTTCTGTGTGTCTTGATTTAGAGGTTTTCGGGTTAAGTTACTCTGGTTTTCTATTACTAAATATTCACACTGTGACACTTGCATCTCTGAAAATGTTTCAAACTCTGCACCTAAAAATGGTTAGTCAGTCATGAGTATGTTGGTTCTAATGTTTGTATGGATTTTGACATATATTTGCCTTCTCCGACCTTCATGTAAATGCTTGGTGGGTTACACACAGAGTGTTCCTCAGCCACATTCAGTGTGTGCCTTGGTGCTTGTGTTGAACATCCCTTCCTACATTAACAATTTATACTTGTCTTCAGCTGGAGTTTCCACAGAAGCTTGAAGTTACTCATCATTACAAAATAGACACATTTAGATTTAATTCTGGTGGCTTTAATGAGAATATAGAGAAAACAGGACACAAAAGCTTGGTAAGTAAATGCCTACTCCTGTGCTTTATTTGGGGGTATTAGGGCATCATCATTCCACAACAGGGCATGAAGGTCTCATTGTAAAATGGGATGTGCTTCTTCCCCAAATTCTGACTGCGTGTACTTTGCCTATATAGTATTAATGAAACACCTCTTTATTCTGGAGACACCAATTATTCCCTGGTCTAATAGGTTGCACTATTAAAATTTCAGATATTCTAATTTTTAATCCTATTAGCTCAGTCCCTCAAGAGTCATCTCCCTTCTTGGTGTGTTCATCCTCCAGGTATTTAGAGAAAGTTATTGTTTCTCTCTGATTATTAAGTCAAGGTATTATACATTAAATCTTTAATTGTTTCTTCTAAAGAAATCCCTTTAGCCCAATTATAGCTTAAGTATTTGTGCTTATTAACCATAGTGCATCTTTAGTACAAATGGATGCAGTTATTGCTAGGTAAACAAGCCTTAAATCACCAGGCCAGGTTTCAAGTGCCCTTACTTGCTGTGGGAAGGGGTTAGGACTGTCACAGCTGCTCAGGGCCTGCTGGTAGCTGATCCTTCCCATGAAGAACCATAACTGAACTTCTTTTGTCATGAATGATGACAGACCACCTATGTCTCAGTGCTTTACATAAATGAGAAGCTTTCGTTCTTAGGTGAATACCTCGTGAAAGTTGAGAGGACATTAGTCTACCAGGAATCTGGATAAATGTTGTCTCGGAAGAACCCCTGATCACACCTAAATAGTTAGTGAATAAGTACTGAGATATTAATGGCATGGGAGAGGGGAGTATTTACTACAAAACCAACTCTTATTTCTTAGACCAATCATTTGTTGTTCAATCCATGAATTAATAAAAACGCAAATGTTCAAAAAAAAACCTGCAATGTGTGACTGCAAATGGTTATAACTATCCAGGAATTCTGTTGTACTAATTCAAAGATTTTTTTTTGAGGATGAAAAAAAGCAGTGGATGTGGATTTTGGTGGTTGGTGGTGAAACTTCTAGAGATTTTTTTTTGACAAACGCCAATTATTTAAAGGTTGATCTACAGTGTGTATTGGTAGTATGGTGCAACAGTGTGAGAGTTTCTGCCTTCCCAACCAGCTTCTGGCTTGTATGGGGGATAGGGAGGACAAAAAACCAACCCAGGCAGCATTAAACAGCATGTTTATGGTATCAGTAATAGTGAGGCATCAGCAATACAGATGTATTTCCAGAGCAAGCCTATGTGAAGCATGCAGCTGTGGATGTGCTTTATGAGAGAAAAATGACTGAAGGGCCTCAGCTCCCATTCCAAATATGCCACCTCTTTGCAGTGGTATCCTGAATGTGTAAGAGGTGTGTAAACAGGGCTGAAAAGAACAAGCAGCCTGAGAGGTGATTGAGAACTGGCAGTGTGGCCTGCACTGGCCTGTTCATCGTGCTGTGATATATAGCTACCTTTTGGCATGTGATTGAAACATTTTACTTGTCAGGGTGTTTCATGGTTAAAAACAGATTTCCAACAAAGGATGGAACACCTGGCTGTATTGCTTATCTTCTGGCTTTCAAAATCTCTTGATTAGAGTGATCTGATAGTTTGCACTTCAAGTGCAAGGTTGGACTAGATGACTTCAAAGGCTTCTTTTCAATCACATTTTCCTTGTTATCAAAACATCTTAAGCTGATACCTCTCAATTGTATAGTAATTTTGTGTATCTACAGTAATATTTAAAGATGGGGGAAATAGCAGACCTATCAAAAGATTTCATATCTAATAAAGCTTCAGAGGAGTTTCTTGCTTTTGTAGAAGACTGTTATTTCTCTGAGACTTCCATTTTTTGCTTTAATATTAACTTGCCTGGAATGACTGGCCAGTTTCCTAACCCCAGTTAGTCAGTTCCTTTACTTATTTATGCCTCAGTTTCCTGTGTGCAAATGTCTAATGTAATTAGAGCTGGGCTTTTGAAATCCATATGTCTCTGTTCATGCATGAAAGCATTTGCTGTGCCTTCTTCCCAGCTCTGTCAGTCTTTCCTCTTAAGACAGCTGCTCTAGCTCCTCACTTGTCCCAGGCCTCTCCTGGACTTGCTCCAGGAGCTCTGTCTCTTGTACTGGGGAGCCCAGTACTCCTACTCAGCCCTGGCCAGGTCACACCTGAACGGCAGGATCGCCTCCCTCAACCTGCTGGCAAAGCTCAGCCTAATGCAGCCCACATACCCCTGGCCTTCACTGTGCTGCTGACTCATGGCCAACTTGTGCTCCAGGACTCCTGTGTCCTTTTCCCCAGGACTCCTTTTCAGCAGATCAGCCCATAGTGTGTCCTGGTGCCTGGGGTTATTCCTCCCTAGAGGAGGAATGCACTGCACTTGTCTTTATTGGACTTCATGGGGTTGTTCTGCCCATCCCTCCAGCTTGCTGATGTCTGTTCTCTTGGTAGCATTAAGAGAATGATGCTGTCAGGTGCATCATCCATTCCTCCCAGTCCTGTGTCACCAGCAAGAGTGCTCAGGGTCTGCTCTGTCCAATGACCCAGGTCATTGATGAATAAGTTGAACAGGATTGGAGACAGTTTTGACCCCTGGGGGATACCACTAGCTGCAGGCCTCTAGACTCCACATCGCTGATTACATCCATTTGAGCTCTGCTCTGCAGACAATTTTCAATGCAGCTCCTCAGTCCTGGAACTGAGGCTAAAGTGACTACTCCTTTATTACCTCTCAAGGCATGGCCAGTGGATCTCTATGAAAAATGACCTGATGAGGTGATATTCACTATGAGCAAATATGGTGAGAGCTGTCTCTTGAAGCACTTAACACTAGAGCTGTATGGAATACTTTATGAAAAATCCTATTTATGTGTAAGTGTTGAAATGTGGATCGTTCATTCTTTATTAAAAGATTGAGTGCTAGATATCAACTTCATACCTAACCTGATGGTTTGCCTGGGGATATAGAAATCATTAATCAAATCATTACAGCTAATGCTGGGCACATGTTATTCTAGCCGTTGCAGAAGCTGGCATTATTATTGAATTTAATGGCTTCTCCCTGGGACTTCAAATTCTATGGCATCTAATTACTTCCTTGTGTGATTTGTGTACCACAAAGGTACAGCTGTTTAAACAATGTTGGTAAATATAGGGGAAAGCTTTAAAATTAATGAGATGCAGAGGCTATATCTCAATTTTCAACAGATCATTCAGCTGTGATTAAAACATCATACACTTTTACCTTTTTGTTCAGAAATTATGTAGGCATTATTTATTGCAAGGGGGAATTAAAAATCTCTAGGTCTAGTCAAGCCTTTAAACAGTCACAGAGGCTGGGACTTGGTATAGTGAAAAAAAACCACTACTTTTTGCTGCTGGGCACAGTTGTACTCTTATTCAGAGGAAATGCACCAATAGCGTGCAGTATGCAGGCAATGTCCATTTGATCTCTCGCCACGGGGACACTGCGGGACGCGGAGCACCGCTATGGTCCTGGGACCAGCTTTTGGCAAGGGGGCTCAAACCCTGGAGCAGAGTGGGGGGTCGGGGTCTCCAGCAGCCAGGGCTGGCGTGTGCCAGTGCTGTGGCCACCTGTGGCCTCCTGAGCGTGGAGCTGCCCGTGTTGCAGGGCCGTTGCTGCTTCCCTCCGTGCTGCACAGGGCAGCCATGTGGTCAAGGCTGCCTGGTGGGAGCTGCTCTCCTCCTGACAAATTCTTACTTGGGGGGATTTGTCACCCTGGCTTTATTTCCAAGACACTAGGGAAATTTAATTAGAAATGATTGTCTAGCCTAAATACACAAAAATTTATCTTTTTTTTTAAAAAGGTGACTCCTATATTTGGCCCTTTCTAATGGTGTATCACCACTCTTGCTGCTTTCACAGCTTCTCAAAGTAGTGATTGGTGGTTTGAAGGTTGCCTCAGCTACCTGCTCAGACATGATGAGATGACTTTCCTCGGGTCTTGCTGACTGGGAGCACATCTATCTTTTAAATAATCAACCTGTTCTTTCTGTACTCTGGCCTGCACTCCTATCTCCATATTTAACATTAATTTCCTTTAGCATGTAGGCAAAGGTAAATGAATCACTTTTATGGAGAATGAATGAGTGAACACACTGAGTCCTTCTTCTGTTGGTCACCTTTTCCAGTTTTAATACTGGAATTATGCTTTATTTTTCCAAACTTCAACTTTAGTGTGTTTTTTTCTCTTTCTGGTCATTATATGCTATGATCACTGAAACTTATGGTAGTGCATCTAACCCTTCTGATATCTGTCCCTATGTACTCATGCTGCTCCTTTTTGTCTTCATTGTAGAAAAATTGGATGCTTTCTTTTGATTTCTGGGTCACTGAAGATCTGCTGATGGCGTTGCAGCATCTTTCTCTTCTGTCTTTTTTTTTGGGGGGGTACTTTGTGGTGGTGCCTCTTGCCCAAAGTTGGTCAGTAACTTCTTTCACTCTTCCTGTGTGCTGTGAGGTGGCAAGCTGGAAGCTCTTAGGTTCCAACAGAACTTTATTCTGGGTATTAACTTGTGGTTCTTGCCCTCTGGCTCATTTTCCTTACTCCAGAAGGGTCATGTGGATGTTCATAAACATTAGCTTTTGAATTTGCCTGTCTGTTTCACTGGTTGTTAAGTCTCTGTTGGGTTTTGTGTACCAAAATGTGGGGCGTTTTCCTTCAGAGAATCCAATGCTTCTGTCTAAAGGTGGTTGCATGGAAATCACCATTCACCCTCAAGAGCTTTGAGCTGGGTAGGTGAAACTACCAAATTCTGCATGAAGTGCTGAAGTGAAGGAAGTGGAGTGGGTGAGGGAAAAAGTGACCTTCTTGTTCCCAGCCTGTGAATGGCTGATTAGGAGAGGGGAACATGCTTTTTAGAAGCATGAGGAGGTGAAGTCCATGACCCCAGAATTGTTTGCCATGCAGACAAGTGGAATTTAGGAGAAAATTTGATATTGAATGACATCTGTAAAGCCACACTTTTTTACTTGAAAGGTAAATGCTTTTATAAGGAGCTTTGCTTCAACTCCCTTCTTAAACTACCATACTTTAGGAAATCTGGTTTAGTCAAATTTCTCAGCTGACAAGTTCAATTCCAATCAAATTGCATTAGTCACATTGCATAATGCCACCCCAGCCTCGCTTGCTCAATCTGACATGACATGTTTGTGGAGGAGGAGTGTCATCTGACTCGAGTGCTGAAACTGAGGCTATGGGGCAGAAGCAGCTAAATTTGTAGTTATAACAGGGTGAGACATCTCATAGGACAAGCTGCTTTTGTCAAACATTTGCAAAGTTAGCTCATTTGCAGGAAGATGTGCCATTTTTCCTACTGCTTTCTATAGCTTTTATCTTCTTTACAGACATCATAAAATGGATACAGGCTGCAAGTATATAGGTACTTAGGGAGAAAAATCTATTTCCCCTGCTATTTTAAACCCATATATTGCCAAGTTACTCATCTCAGTTGGATTGCATGAAGAGAGTCTTTCTTCAGGCCTCATAAGAAACAGGTCACCCGTGATGGTGATTCTTATATTCCAGTAAGCACAAGGTGCATTCAGGACATGTTCTCTGGTCAGTAATAGACCCTTTCATTAGTGATGAAGCCTAAGAGCAGAGGAAAGAAACTAATTAAGTGGCAAGGGGGAGGAAGAAGGGGGAGAAAGAAAACTTTTTTTTTTTAAATAGTGAACCAGAGTTTCTTGGTGCTTTTTGCATATTATCTGGCCAAGCTAGAGTTTTCTAGAAATCCCCCTGGGTGACACAGCTGTGAGCTGATTGACATCTCTGAGCTTTTAGGTTTAGATGTTGTTCATTGTGCAGGTTCCTAGCTAGGAATCCCTAGGCAGAGGCCAATTTCTTAATCCTCATAAAATAATAAAGTGGAAAATCTCAAGAAGCAGTTCAGTTTCTGTTGCTATGCACACTGTTAAGCCAGGGGCTTGTCTTTGGTCCAGGGTCCTGAGGCTACAACTTCAGGGCTGTCACATCGAAGGTGGCAGGAGGACAAATTGTCTGTTTTAGCTTTCAGTGTCAAAGGGCAATTTTGGTCAGCATATTATTGATTTAATTGGCATCTGGACCAGATCTTAAATACATGCAATTTCAAAACTGCTTTAACATGCAAAGTAGAGAGAAATGCCTTTAACACCAATTTTGTGTGCAAAGAACTTCTCAATCCTTGTTGCAGTGCTCTGAAAACTGACAAAAGTGTCAGACTGAGTTAGAAATGGATTTTGTCTTTTAATATTTCCAACTTTTTCTGACTTCAGAGCTCAGGTAACATGGTGTGGGGAAACGGTTTCAGTGGATTTTGGAGGCAGGTATTAGCAATACAGCTAACAGCAGTAATGCCTAGGAAATCTCTGGCTGACCTATACTTTGTGAAATACATTCAACACTTCTGCTCATTAGCTGGAGATCATATATGAAGATAACACATGTGGTCTTCACTAGAAAATACTAGGCAGAAGCATCTTTGTCCTGTTGAAAGGCTGTTATTCCTCTTCAACAGATGTGGCTACACAGTCATTTTTTAGTAAAACTTGCTTGCAATACCATCCATTTTCCTGTGTTATGCAGGTATGCAAGTAAAATCAGTAGTCTCAGGTGAATTCCTCTGCAGTTCGGGTCTATATTTGGGTTATTAAAAAAAATAAAAACCTTAAATCTCAATATTCAAAGTGTTGGCTTGCAGATATATTTTAGCTTTAAAATGAAGCTGGATTTTAGTTTAACTGCCTTTGTTAGACTTGATTCCTGCCCATTGACAGCAACCCAAGTTACTTCAAGGCAGCAAAACAAGAACTAGTGTAAGATTAAAAAAAAAAAAAAAAAAAAAACTCCATGTTCCTGTCAGTCATAAAAGTCAGTTAATGGTTTTCTCTTGTAATATGGATTATAGCCTATACCTGCTTCCTGGAGAGCAGCTTTCTCAGGTCTATATGTGCTTCTAGAATAAATTCAGGATAGCTACATTGCCATAATCTGGGTGAAGATGGCTGCTGCAATCTAGCCCAAATATTAATGATTTCTTGGTCTTTCTCTCCCACCACAGAATTTAACTTCTTGCAGGGGCTGTACTCTCTCCTGTAGCTTGTCTGGCCTCTTTTTAGTGTTTTTCAGAGTATTATATACTGCTGGCCTTACTTGTGCCCAAACTAAATATGCTTCCTTGGCTTTAGCTACTAGTTCTCCAGTGGAACAGCAGTTCTTTCCATTTATTTTTAAGCAGAACAAAAAAGCCACTCTTTCACTTGGTTCCATTTCATAGGGAATATTAGGCTAATTTACTTCCATAAAAGCGAACATAAAAGATTATAATTCTATTGCTTAGGAAAATACCTTCTGACAGATTAGGGCATTTACTGATTAAAGGTTAGCCATTGCACAGCACCAATACCCAAATGTGAGAAGAAAAAGTAGCATATAATGTGAAATGTCTCTATTCCAGGTTTGGTTTCTTTGCTTGTCTTCCTCACCTTCCCCCTTAGTGTCTCTATTTCAGCATAACTATATTCTAAGCATAACATCAATGAGTTAAGTGGTACTAAGAATGAACAATGGGAACTTAAAAGGCTTTGGAGTTTTTACCTGAAAATATTAGACTCTTTCTGAATCTGATATGAGTAGATGTGCATTAACCTTTGCTGCTGCTCTAGGGCAGGTTTAAAAATACTAACCCGTAGCCCACTTTACATAATAAGCAATTGGAGCCAGACTTTAGTTGTGGCTCCAGAATCTGTATTTTCCTCTTTGGAATAGAGACTGCCTGCTGCATTTTCTTGGCATTTCTGCTCTAATAAAATAATTTCCTATGTAGCACTTAGGCACCTGCGATTATGCCTGTATAAATGAGATTAGGTACAGACTTGCCTTTGCCATCTGACAGCAGAAACAGTGGGAGGCAAATAACCTAGCTATGTTTATGATGGACTCTGAATGGGTTTATATTATTGCTTGTCATAAATAGCCTTGACAGATCAGGACATAGCTTCTGTTCCCATGTAAAATGAGCCCTTATCAATTGTGTGATGCTCTTGCAGAAGATCTGGTCTCTGAACTCAGCTTCCTCCTGCTTTGTGACTGAAGGAAATGGGATCTTGCTCTTCTAGAGCTGGTGTTGGTGGGAAAGGGAGCTTGCTGCAAACGAGCTGGGATCTTGTGCACTAGTTCTGGTGGATCTGTGATAATAACTTTATGCACTTCAGGCAGTAAGGTTCACCCCTTGTCTGTTCTATTGGGATACTGTTTTATTTTTTCCTGTGGTTCAAGTAGTATCAGAGACCTATAGTTATGTTGCTTCCACAGTGACCTAAACTGAAGACCTTTCCTTTGGACTCTCCCAGAAGTAAGTCAGTTGATCTGCTTATTTGGTGTTTTGTGTATGCATATTTTTGACATGACTTCCCTTTTACTTGTGGAGTATCAGTTAAGAACATTACTGTTGACTGGCAGTCCATTTATCACATGTATTACATCACATACATGTATTATTTATTTGCCCTTTGTTGTGCAAGTTGTTGTATTAAGCTCTTACAAAAATGGAGTAAGAAAGACATCACTCCTTCACAAAGATATGAGGGAGATGGAGAAAAGATGTGATTATACCAAGTGTAAGCACTTGTGAAACAGAACAGAGCTTTTAAAAAGACTGAGGCTAAATTGAAGGGACAGAGGTAAGAAGGAACCATGGAAAACAACAGAGGCTGAGAGATGAAGATAATCAGTGAATTGGAACAACATTCAGAGGACAGCAACCGTGTCTGACCGATGGCTCAATACTACAACAGTTCCTTCATCTCTTCCAGCTGTCTAATTTGTGCCTTTAGCTGTACCTCTGAGTATAACAGAGGGGTGTGAGGGAGTCATGGGGCTTGGGAAGAAAGCTCTGTCTGCATGTGTCAGTTTGGAAGTTGCTGGAGGGGAAATGTGGCCCTCCTTACACCTCACTGTGCTTGCTGGGCATCTGCAGACCTAGCTGCTGCAGAGATAACGCATATTCTGGGACAGTGTGCATTTTAAAATTAGCTTTCTTTGCCAAGATTCTCAGGGTTTTGTGTCTGTTCGCATTTTTTGCATTTTCTTTGAACAGATGTACTGTACTGATACACAGACTTGTTGGCTTGTCCCATCCTCTGTGACAGTCAGAGGAGAGGAGATGATCAGAAAGGTTGCATCCCAAAACACAGGAAGTGTTGGGCCTGTCTCTTGGATCTCAGTAATTGTTTGGTTCCTTTTATGCATCCAGAAGCAAAGCCAGTAAGCTGGGAAAGCAAACCCTCCTTCCTTTGCATGTGCCTTCAGTAGTCTTCCCTGTTCCCTTTCGTGAGCAGCATTCCTGTTTTAGGGCAATCGGGCTAGCTTTTGATCTGAGCATCCTTGCAGTCACTGATAACATTTTTCTTGACTTTCCCGATCTTCGTGCCCTGGATCAGCAATGGAGAGAGGGAGAAAGAAGCAAAGCAGGTTTAGCGAGAGCCTATGCTGCATCTGTCCAAATGCTTGTTTGGATTTGCCAGGTATTTCCTTGCAGTTCTGCTCTTTGCTGCTGCTCACAGATGTGCCAGTGAGTTTGGGAGACGTGCAGGAGCTGCAAAGTGAATTTCTGCTCAAAGGCTGAGGCAAGCGGGGCAAAGTGCAGCCTCAGAAGCTAGAGCTCCTTCAGACAAATACCTTCGTAATACAAATAAGTTTATTCCAATGCATGACAGCTGTTGCTGCCAGAGTTCTGAAGTTTGTTCCTAGCGTGAAATCTAATGATGAATGAATTTAAAGCCTTAGAACTGCCAGTATGTTATTAGGCCTCCGGCACAGATGGCAAGAGAGAAAACAGACATGTGGCTGCGCATACAGGCCGGCAAAGTTGCGTGTGGTGTTTTTGTTTTGTTTTTATTTATATAGGAAATACAGATTCCTTAGCGTCATGGAGGAATGTGGCTCTTAGTCCTGAGGCAGGCAGGAGAAAGACCCAGTGAACTATGCTTTTAACATTCATTGAGCAGAGCTTTGGGGAGATGTTGACTGTGGGCCCATGTGTTGCTGCTTTTAATGCTTGTCCACAGCCTTATGGGATGTCTCAGTGGAAGGAAATGCCAGTGAAACTGGCTTCAGTATTCACTGTGGTCAATATGATTGAGGCTGCTGAAGTAAGAACCTAATCATGGTTTACACAGGTTTTGTTAGCATAACGAGTTTAGGAAGTGGTTGTGAGCGCAGCCCTGCCTCTCTGCGGATCGGTGTGGCCTTGGGGTGCTAAGGGGGCAGAGATGCCTGGGGCCACCCATCTCCTGCCCTCGTCTGAATGCAGATTGACCCAAGAGCTGTTGTGGCTCTCGTCAACCAGGCTTGGCCTCCCTCAGGGCTCCCTGCGCACTGCTGCCTCATGCCAGGAGTTCCAGGTGAGCTTGTCTGGCTTTTCAGTACTATCATATCATGTTATTCTTTTGATTAAATAGTCAAGGCAGACCGCTGGCCCAGCCTTGGCCTGTGGGCACCATGTCCCTGCGGCCCCTAGGGCACTGGCCCAGTGGAGGCTCTAGAAGCTTCTGACGGCTGCCACAGCGGCTGCTGGAGATCATGGAGATCAGTACTGGCGTGTGCAGGTTACCTCCCTGTAAAGAGAAGGCAAATAAGTCACATCCTCTAGAGAAGGTGGAATAAAAGGTTTTTTTGCCCTTGTGGAATATTTGAGGGGAACTTGGCGTGTGTGTGTATATATATATACATATTAAAAATCGCACATAAAATCACGGAATGGTTGAGACTGGAAGGGACCTCTAGAGATCACCTAGTCCAACCCCTCTGCTCCAACAGGGACACCCAGAGCATATGGCAAAGGGTGGCATCCAGGTGGGTTTGAAGATCTCCAGAGAAGGAGACTACACAGCCCCTCTGGGACCCTGTTCCAAGGCTCTGTCATCCTCACAGGAAAAGTTCTTGCTCACATGGAGATGAAACTGCTTGGGTTTTAATTTGTATTCATTACCCCTTGTCCTGTCACTAGCCACCACTGAGAAGAATTTGGCTCCATCCTCCCTACAATCACCTCTCAGGTATTTGTACATATTGATCAGATTTCCTCTTGACCTTCTCCAGGTTAAACAGGCCCAGCTCCCTTAGTCTTTCCTCATAAGATAGATGCTCTAGTCCCTTAATCATCTTCATTACTTGTTTTTCTTCCCAGCAGCAACAGCTTGCTGAGGAAGTGCACGAACCTGTTTTTCTACCCTGTTTGTTCAGATTTAAAATGCAGGCTCCGTGGGCCATAAATTCTGGGAACCAGCCTGAGATCTACTCAAAGTACCTTTCCCTAACAGAAAATGCCACTCTAGATATTCAATTTTAAGAATATGGAATTAAAAATTAACCCTTTTAAGCAGACTTAATGGCTTGTAAAATATTAATAGATGCACTTCTAAGTCTTGGAGCATATCAGGAGGGTTGTGAATTAGTTCTTCATTAACTTTCTATTGCTTTCATATATAAGACACCATATAGCACATGTTGTGAAATGAACATATATGGTATATTTTCAAGCAATCTTCTAGCCTTGCGCAGTAGTGAAAACTGTGTTTTACCTTAATGGGCCTGGGTGTTTGGCTCATAGTTGAGAACTGATGCTTGGCAGCTCAGTGTTTAAATTGAAGCTATGTGGCCTGGGCTTAGCCTGGGACATGAGCCCCCTTGGTTAGTCCTGGCCCATGGACAATGTGCCCTGGTAGGGTATTATCCTGGTATGCCTGAGTCTAAAAAGGAGATGGTCTTTATTAAAGCGTGAATGGTGTATTTTATGCCCTTGGCCAGTCTTGGATGTACAACAAAAGCACAAAAATGTCCAAAACAATTTGACACAAAGTGCAACTAAATGAGAAGCCCAGGCTTTTCTGGCTCTTATGGTGCATTTGTTCTGTTCTTTACCTTTTGAATAAGGACTGCAAACACTTGCAGCGAGGGGAAATACTAAGCATGAGGCTAACTTTCAGTTTATATTCCCCATAGCATGTTTAATGTGACCATATAAGTGCTATTCTATCACAGCCAGGGTCCTTTAAGCTGCCTTTAAAGCACTTAGGCTAGTGCAAATGAGGAATAAATCCTTTTCTCCAAAGGACATAAAGCAGCATGAGAGGTAATATAATAAGCTGTTTATTTTCTATTTAGGGATGTCCTATCTGAGTACGGGTTCATTATTTGGGGCCGTGATGGTGGCAGCTTTTCTGCCTGCAGTCTTGCTCTGTGTCTAGGTGGTCCTAGCTGTAGTATTTTGCTCACTAGTGTGTAATACTTTTCACTAGACTATTGAAATCCCTGGCCTTTTAAACAAAAGAGTATAAGAAACAATTTTACTTTTATTTTCATAACTACCATAACTACAACTTTTCAGTAGAAGGATCTACTGATCTCCTTTTTTCCCTTGTTGTGCATGCAGTCTTTCAGTAGCAGCTTGTTACTCTCTGACCATTTAAAATTCTCTTTAAAGAAAAGATAGAAGAGAGATTGGTTTCTCATGCTTTTCATGTAATTTTTAAATATGAGAGCTTGCATTGTAAAGCCTATAGATGTGATAGGGTCCCTTTTACAAAGATGCACTTTATTTTAGAATGATGGTAGAGAGAAATATTGGTAATGGCATGTTCTACTGTGTACTTTGCAGATGTAAATCAGAATAGCTCTGCTGAAGCAACTAGCTAATTTTGGATTGCTTCTAGAATAAATAAAACTGTTTTTTGACCTATGTTTTGATGTAGACCGCTTAGTGACAATGTATAGCTCTGTTCTCTAAAAAACAGTGGCTGCTTGCTGCAGCTGCACTGTGGCCATTCAAGTTCCCCAAAAGATTTTGAGGGGTGTTATCCATTATGTGGAAGACTGAAGCTTATTTTTAGAAAAACTTGGGTGGGTCAATAGGTGATGGGTATAATTCCTATTGATAGCTGCCCATTTTCATAGATGCTTGAGCTTTTTTCAAAAGGTGAGCTTGGAGATGCTGAGGGAATAATGTGAAAGATAGAGACAGATCATACTATATGTTTCATATACTTACTGTAGGCCAAAGATCAAAGAGCAATTAGTTTGATAAATCATATTCATGTCATTATTCAACTCATTGCCATATTCTAACCTGTAGGCATATTGGTGGTATTAAAACAAACTCAGCCAGTTAAACACCTGCTTTCTTTATGCTCGTTAAACTGTAGAAAGACTTAGGATTATTGATAATGGGACTCTCATGACTTGGACATTAAATACTGCTAAATTAGAAGTAGATAGTTACTAACTGCTGGTAGGCAAAAAGAAGTAGAAAAGGACTTGAAGGTGTTTTAAAAACTGATACAGGAATAATCTGCTTACCATAGTGAGATTTCATGCCTGCTGCCTGCTAAAGTTCAGGTGCATTAAGGATGATGGGGAGAGAATTCCCACCTGTATTGTGGTTTTGTAGCAGGAAAAGCAGAGGGATAATGAACTGAGGACATGTATTTATTAATAAATACTTTTATTAAAGAAGGGGATCTTAGTTTATATTTGAAACACTGGATTAGAAGGTGTCTTTGGGTTCTGCTACTCTCTGGCTAAAGGATATGAGGAAAGGGGATTAAAGCAAAACTATTTACCATATGTCTGTCTACATGGAACTTTTTGGAGGATATTTGGGAGGACTGAGTCGTGTTAAAGTTAATGTACATCTTGTAAACATAAACTAGGTTTATAAAGCTCATAAATCTTTCAAGCACTGTCCTAGATCTTGACCTGCACAATATTCTCATGCTTTGTGCTTTATGAGCTAGAAGTGGTTGAGAAAGCTGTTTCAACATCTGACTGCCTTTAACTTGCCATCAAGCAGAAGAAATGCTGCTATCAGCCATAGTCATGCGTGTCTGGCAAAAGGATCCTGAAAGAGGGATGTTGTGCTGTGATCAACCAGATAGTGACAACTGGAATGGAGATTGATATGCTGCTGTGAGCAGGATGTATCTCCTGCTCTGGAGAGAAGCCCGAGGGCATGAACATCCTGAGGTACCTGATGCTTTGGTGTGGCTGCGGTGCTGCTCGCTCCCCGCGTGCAGGAGCGAGCCTTTCTGCCGGGGCTGTTCCGCCACCGTGGCTCGGGGGTGCTTGCTGAAGTTCTGCGGAATTTCTGCAAGATTTTTGTGGGAAGCTTGGAAGCTTTCATGTGTGATCTGTTCAGACTTAATTGTTAATAATGTACTTATAATTTTTTCTTGCCGATTTGGCTGCAATGGCAGATATAGCTGTTGCATCCAAGTGTTCTTTCTAAGGTGTAACCCAGTGTACTTGGCATGTAAGGAGAAGTCCTCTGTACTGTTACTGGCAGTGAAGAGCAGCTCTGCTGTTAATTCTGTCTCGTCAAATCTTACCTATTGTATGTTGTCTGCACGGGGCTGTTGTGAAGTGGCCAGGGGGGTGACACAGTGAATGTGCTGTAATTCCAACATGTTCCTGATGGCTGCTTGGCAAATACAGAGTCTCATCTAGTACCTCCTGAAGAACTTGCTGAAGGCTTTGAGGTCAGACTCCCAGAAACACAAATGCCTCAATTCTAGACAGATGTCAATCTGGTTTGCATGATATGTTGCTTGCTACTGTTGTCATATGCATTCATATGTAACTAGACTGCTTCTCTCGCTGCTCCTAGTTTAAAAGACCAAGTTTGTAGGTAAACTTGGAGATAGGCTCTTCCATCTTCAAAAGCTTAGTGCTTTTTACCTTTCAAAGGGAAACTATACAGTCTTTCTGCTCAGCTCCACCAAGCTTCCTATTTTCAAGAAGGTGGGAAACCCGTGATTTGGGGTTTCCTTCCAAGATATGCCAGTGTGGGCTGCCAGAGTGATTCTGATGGAGTGTGAGTCAGTCTGTAGTAACTGCTGTTCCTGCAGCTGTGGGCCCTCACCATGTGGGGCTCAAACAGCAGCCAGTGGAGAGCAAGCCCAGCTGTAAGAATGTTGATGCATTTTCCAGACTGTTGTTGGGTAGGAAATAAATGGAAGAGGGAAGAAAGGCAATACCAGGACCTGAGGAGCAACAGAAGTGATTGAATGTTTTTAATATCTTTAAGATGCTTAACTTATTCAGGCTTTAGACTTAGGCCAGCTTGGTAACCATTTATATTTGTGCTTTAGAATACAAATTGAAGGCTGTAGTTGGAGATGGGGAGGGGGAAAAATTCAAAAAAAGGCATAGAAAAAGGGTGCCTGGCACTGAGGCTGCACTGCTCTTCTAAACTTTACACAGGACAAACTATAAACAGAACTAGAAATATACCTTTTGAACTACTTAATATGTAAGTCCATGAGCAGAATTAGAGTGCAAAGTTTGGAAGTAGCTGTCAGGAATCCAAATTGTCTTGTTATATTGAAAATGGAGGTACTTGTCCAAACTCTAGCAGGAGAGGGGGACACCTGCAAATGAACAGAAACTTTATTCCCTTCTGTAAAAAGGAGATTGCCTTCTGCTCTTCAGCTGTCCAGCACTAGCCTTGAGGGAGGTTGTGCTGTGCACTAGGATTTTGGCACCTGGAATGAGAGGAACTAGACAGCATATGCAAGTAAGGAGAAATCATGTACCTTGTAAGAAAGCAACAGGTTTCTTATCAAATATATTTCAAGTGACAACATTCATCCATATATACACCAAATATAAATGATATGTAATATAAATATATATAATATACCCTTTAGTCCCCTATGATTTTGCTTCAGGTTGCACGCTCAGATCCTGGCACGGCTGTTGTTGACTGAATCAAGCTAAGAGGGAGAGCGGCGAAGGTGCCAGCAGGCACCAGAGCTTTAGGCGGATGAATAATGGGGGTGTTTGTTGTTTGGGACTCGGCAGACTTCAGGGCTGGGAAATTGGTGTGTAAACAAGCTAGTAAAAGAGATGTTCCTGCCACAGCTACTCTGTGCTATAAACAAGGCAATCAGTGCCTCCAATGTTTGTCAGTGAACATAAAACAACATTATAAGGAATAATGAAATATTTATAAGCCTTTTAGAAGTAATTACAATGGCGAGATATTTTGTGATTGCTCCTATATTAAACTAAATGAAAAATTAATTTTATATACAGAGGTCACTTTAAGACTTTTTAAAATAACTTGCCTTCCTTTTAGCAGTAAAGGCTGCCAAGTTACCCGATTAACGTGAACGTAAGATTCAATTCTCCTCCCATTAAAGTAATTTTACAAGTGGGTAACTTGTCTGATGTTGCTGCTCTTTTATCAGAGTGTACATGAAAAGAAAGCTGAGCTTTTACTGCTGATTATTTTGCCTTTCTTTGGCAATGCTGGCATTTTATGTCATCTTGCAGCACAAATAGACTTAGAGCCTGTACATTCCTCAGGAAAGGGGTCTGTTAGAGGACTATAAATCGGGAGCTTAGCCTTGCTTTGACTTGCAAACCAAGGTGAGCTAGAGGAGCTCAACAAGTACTCCATTAAATAAAGCATCATGGTGCTCCAATATAAGTGTCATTTGGAGATAATTCTTACTGTGGTAGTCTTTGAGACATTAAAATCTATGAATTCTGAACTTCTACCTTATAGTGGTTATGAACTGGTTGACTACAGTTACAAAATCACTTGGGACAGGTCTAATTCTGATTGCACTGGAACTGCTTGTTTTTGGTAGGAGTTTCATCAGGAAAGGATGAGATGTTTTTGGAGCATTGCATTTTCTTTGCTTTCTTGGCCAATCTGTCCTTAAAACTTTGATTCTTTCTTCCCTAGTAAAGACATCAATGGGGCCATTGCAACACTTGAACTCTATCTGGGTAAGATGGGTAGTAGGCTCCATCCTATTCCATGGGGAATTCTGCCATTGGAACTGAGAAAAAAAATACAAACAGCAACTGAAGTAGTAAGACGGTTACAAAGATGTACTCAGCCTTCTTTATATCTGAAAATTAAAACAAACAAAAAAAACTCTTAAGCTTAAGCACTTGTATCTGCTGCTGTGGGGAATTGGAGTGAGACCTTTGCCTCCTGGCAGGTTAGGAGACATCCGCAATGGAGAGATTTTGGCTGTACATGGTAACTTTGAATTCATTTAATGGTAGGGATAGGGGATGAGTTACATGCGTTTAAAGGAAAGGATGCTGTATTTACCTTCAGAATTAAAAGACTTTTGAGATGAACAAATATAGCAGCAGGAAAATTCTGGTTTGCCTGAAACAGAGCCTGACTGAAGTGAAGAGAAAATGGAATGGTAAATGAAATGTCTAATAATGCTGTTCATGTTCTTACTGTAAGAAGTAAATACGAAACAGTGATAAATTTTCTTGAAAAGCATACAATGCTTCCAAGACCTACTGTGGAGCTAACAAATGAGGCTTCTTATGGCTATAAGGAGTAATAATGTTGATATAATTATAGGTGCCAAGTCTAGCAATCAACAATAAACAAATCTCAGCCAAGCGTGTTACCAGTAAAAGCACTTATTGCTCACTGTAGAGCTGCAGAATTGTCAAAAGAACTTGGTGGGGGGTGGAAAATGGGCAAAATGATGCTATTTTAATGATGAGCTTTGAATCCCAATGACTGCCTTTAGCAAGGCTCAGTTCCAAAGTCAGTAGTAACCAACCTGTGTGACTCATTAGTTATTTGCCTGGTGGCCATAGAAGATGACCAAGTCAGTTTTCAAAATAAAGCAGATAGAAGTTTACTATTGCTTTGGGAAGTGGGAAGTTCCAGTGACCTATGTGCTTAACTAGATATTACTTCTGACATACATGGAACATCAATATGTTGCATTAAAGAGCTGCTTGCATCTTCTGAAATACTGATCCAGATCATGCTGTGCTTAAGTAATGTCAGAAAGCAGATAAATATATTTCTTATACAGAAAAAAAATTGCAATGGCCAGCATACACTTGGCAAGTGAGACTCGTTCAATATTGCAAAATTCGTCTTGTTACAACGTAGATGATAGCAAACAGTTATCATCCACATAACATGATGTGGAGACTCATTACGTACATCCTGCGTTGTTCCTCACCTGAAGGAGGGTGAGCATCCAGCTCCAGGGTGCTGTGAGTGGGCTTCCCCCCATAATTCTCACCATAGACACTGCCTCCTTGCTTTTTGGGCTCTTATCCGAAGAGAAGTTTCCAGATACTGTTACTGATGTTGTCAGCACCTCTGTACACTTCTGTTGTTACTGGTTTTTCTCAGTTACTAGATAAGTAGTAGCAGTTAAATTCTGTTTGCCAAATCATCTATAACTTTCACTTTCTATTAGTGTAAGCGAAATAATAATAATAAAAAGATAAAATAATCTAATGAATCATAAGAACACAAGGAGTCCTAGGTCTCAGTCTTATGGTTTGGATCAAAAATGTCATGTTGGGGGGAAAAAAGGTGAATTCTATGGCCAAGTTATTCTCTATTACTTTAGCTTCACTATGCTCTTTAATATTGATGGCTGCAGGCTTAAAGCATGGAAAAGTACACTTGCCTAAAGCAATAGTAGTTATAGTTGAAACAGTCTGAAGTAGTTTGCATGCCCATTTATTAGTTTTGTTGTTTTGAATCTTACTGAGTCCGCAAAAATGCACTTAACACTGGAAATGGGTGTTGTATGAATCCCTAGTACTTCCTTTACTTTTTGGAATATCCTTGTTTCGTTTCATTTAAAATATCCTTCTCAGCCATCCAAAAGTGAATGTAAGCTTACTTCTCTGGTATTAAATTTTATTAAAAAGGTCCTTCTGAGGCATAAGAAGGGGGGAATGGTCACTAGAGGCAGAAGCATCCTGGAGATAAGTGCAGAAATTTGCTTTTCTGAAGAAACTGTTTCATGTGGGAGTTTTTATGCCTTTACTTTTCAATGGTTTCCTCAGCCCTTGTCCCACACAGGGGACTCGCTGCTGCTCTGAGCACTGCTGTAGCTCATGGTCAGTCGTGTGAAGAGTCCTGTGGGGGAAATGACGAGAGACTTGAAATCCAAAGATGCTCATTAGGTTACAAGTGACTCCTGCCAGAAAATTGGTGCAGGTATTCAAGCAGTCAGGAGGCCAGGTACTGAGGCACTAGTTATTAAGCCATGTGGTTAAGCTGGAAGGTTAGCTGGTAATTCAGACTGGTGTAAAGCAAGAACTATAGTGAGACAGAACCATGGAGGTAGCCAGGTATGCCTGGCACTGACTCTTCTCCCAGCTTGGTTGCTCCATCCTCTTGTGCCATTTCTAGTGGCCTTGAGGGATTTGGAGTCTGACCTTGCAGTGAGCTCTGGGTATAGAACCCAGCCTCTAGCCTAAACATACTGGAGATCAGTGTAGAGTAATGTAACAGAGAACAGCTTGATACCACGGTCTCTTTTGGTGCTGGGTGTTGTACAATCACCAGTTGTAGCAAAGAACCATCCTTGCCACGGAACATTGGCAAACTAAGTAACAGGAGAGAAAAGCCTGTCCAGCCAGCCTTCTGCCACATACCACCAAAAATCAAGTTTGCTCCTTGCCATTTTCTTTCCATAGGTGTGAAAAAGTTGATATTTCCAAAATGGTTGTTTTTACTTAGCAAAAAACCTGCCATCCATCCCTGTTTTCCACAAAATGCAGATTTACAGAAATTATGCTTCCCAAACATATGGGATAGGATGTTTTGAGTTCAGCTGCCCATGGCCAAGGCAGCCTGGGGCCACAAGTGTGTGAGGAGCTGGGTGGTCACCAAAGCACCTTCATCTCTTCCTGCTTCCACCTTGGACGCAGTGGCAGAAGTGACTGCAAGAGGTGCCCCCATGTTTCAGGCAACACGTTTTGTTCACAGTTTGGATGGCCCCTGTGTGTCCCAGCTCTGTCTGCGCTGCTCCTTGTGCTGCTGCTCGGGGCCCTGCCTGGATCACTCTGTCTGCCACTTGTTCTGGGGAGAGTCTGCTCCTCATGTCATGTTGATAACTTGGTGAAAGGGAGTCTGAAATTCACACGCCACTCAAGCTTGGTCCCCACTTCAAGTGCAGCCCCTACTTCTAAGGTCCTGGGGCCGCATCTCTAGATATGTCTAGAGGGCTTCTTGGGGGCTGTTTTCTCTGCAAGGTGTAAGGGACCTCACTTAAATGTCTATGAGCTTAAGCAGGAGAAAACAAAGATTACTCAGAT
This sequence comes from Tinamus guttatus, assembly GCF_059628265.1. Lineage (NCBI taxonomy): Eukaryota > Metazoa > Chordata > Aves > Tinamiformes > Tinamidae > Tinamus > Tinamus guttatus. Next base: position 3,334,918 of record NW_028288706.1, on the reverse strand, counting down.
TGCTGTTGCCTTCCACTTCTGTTGCTGCCCAGACTAGGGGGTAAAGCAGTATGGTGTAGGGTAATGAGAAAATACCAGCTTACTCTGGTTTTTTAAAAAGTGAGATACTACATCCATCAAATGTTAGTGGTGGCTTTTATGAGCAAATAGGCTCTCCTAATTGTCAGGTTGTGCTGTCTTAATCCCAGTTTTGACTACAGCTGCAGGACCAGAAGGTGTGGGGGCACTTTGCAGTATGAACTTAAGATGCACAAAGTCTGGAGCACCTTAAAAAGAAAAGGTGGAGGGAAAAAAGGTGTGTGTGTGTGGGGGGGGGGGGGGGGAAAGACCTCATGGAAGAATTTTGGAAGGAAAGTTACCTGGCATTAAAGCCATGTTGGTGTTTCTACGGGCAGTGGGCGCCGATGACACCCCGAGGCGCCGCCTGGCTAAGCGCGGCCGCGCGGGGAGCGCAGCCGGGCGCGAGGGGCGCGCAGGGCCCCCCGCCCCGCTCGGCGCCGCGCGCGGCCGCCAGGGGGCGCCGCAGCCGCGGGCGCCGCGCCGGGAAGCGGCTCCGCGGCTCTTAAGCGGAGCGGGAGCCCTCGGAGCTCGCAGAAGGCGAATCCCTCCTCGGAGGCAGCAGCCTCGGCCTCCGGATAAACAAATAAATAAGAGAGCTGGAGAAAGTGCAAAACGTCCTTAAAAAATGTCAAATCCCTGTGGCAGCCCCGACGATGCGGTGAAGCAGCGGAGCAGAGATGGGAAGCTGAGGAGGGAGGATGTGGCTGCTTCCCAACCCGAGGGGAAGAGGTTGAAGCTGGGGGATGACGGAGGAAGCCCTGGGAAGGACAGAGCAGAAGCGATGGCCGGGCCGGGCAGCGAGGAGCCGGTGCCTGGGGCAGGTGGCGAAGGCAGAAGTGTAAGTGAGGACGCACAGCCCGGGCAGGTGCGGAAGGAGCCCCGGGAGCGTCGCCAGCCCGAGTTGGCCAGCAGGCACCGGGACACGTAGGAGGGCGCCGATCCCAGCGCGCGGGGATCAGTGCTGTGGAGTTTCTTGTCATGGATAGATGCTTTCTCATGCAGGAGTTGTTTTACTTTGCATCTCACCGTAAATTGTGTGCAAATGTTGGAGGCAGCGAAGTGTTCTTGTGTTTTGTTGAGAGAATGTTAACTGCTAAAGGTGGTTCTCAGCTCCCTGTCCCTCTGCAGGGACCGGGTGGTGGTTGGTGTGCCGACCTGGGCGTTCGGGGTCACGTATCAGCGTGTGCAGCCGGGCTTTCGGCAACGTTGTCCAGCGGGACACGGCTTTGGAGACGGGGCAGGACCTCAGGGAACTGCAGAGCAGAGCGGGGGACCATGGAGGGCGGCGAATGTTCCCTTTGCGGCTTCCCAAGAAAGAAGCTGCTGAAAGGTGTCTGTATAAATGTATCTGCTATGAGGTCTTGGGAGGATGTTAACTTTTCAGTGTTGTGTGAGTGGTTATTCTGCTCAGCTGCTGAGCTCGCCAGCAGCCTTGTGAGGCAGAGCAGAAAGTACTGGGGGGAAGAGGGGAACAGATGGATTCCCAGCCAGCTGAAGCTTTCCCTCATGCAATGCAATCAGACAAGGTAATTTTGTTCTTGCACTCATGGTAGCTACTTCCTTCTATTTAAAACAAACAAAAAAAAGCAACATCTTGGGTGTAGGTGTTTCCTGCTTAAGTCTTGGTCGTGAAGTGGGAGTAGAGCTTCTAGAGTTTGCTTAATAGCTTCAGGAGTTTGGTGTATAGTTGTCTGGAAGTTGTCTGAAATGTTTCTCCTCCTTCCCCTCCTTTTCCCCCACTCTGGCTTTCTGTAGTTAGCTGTTTTTTCTCAGCAAATGAAGAATCAATTGAATGCTCTGCACATCACTAGAATTTACATTTTAAATAACTTGAAAGGTAATCTACTCAATATATCGAGGTGGAAGGTCATTTCTCTAAATGCAATAGTTTCTGACTCATGAAAGTATTTAAAATGTGTGTGTGTATAGAATGCCAGTTTATGCAAGCAAAAGTCTCTACTACTCCATGTAGCTGTAAATAAGTTGCACCTGATGCTTATAAAGCATGTAGTGAGTATAGCTCTGAATCATTGGGCTAGTATTCATGCTGTTCTCATAATATTTCTTATGAGAGTATTAATATTCTCTGCCCCTAAAGGTGTACAATATATGGGCTTACTTAATTGTTTGAATCTAAGTGCTCAGTTTCAGAAAAATAGATTTAAGAACACTGAGGGTTTATCCATCCTATCTGATGATAATATCCTTATCCGAGTACCATTATGGGTCAGAGTACAGCTCTTTTTGATGGCACATCTTATAATTAGTAAGGACTGTTTTTAATAAAATATACCTTATTTGGGCAAGTTCTCTTGGTTTTTGAGGACAGGCCGTTAAAACACAGGCTATACTAAAATGCTCCTTATCCAAATAATCAGGCTTAGCCCCATGTGTGAGGCTCTATTACAACCCAGCTAATTCTCTGCTCATACGGGAGAGGTGTGTGGAGATGGTGGGTCTCCTATTTTGGTCCTCTCGGACAAGGACCTGCTTCTGCGCTGCGTCCTCTTGCCTTTTCCACAGGAGGTTTGCTGAAAGTACAAAGCAAATGTGCTAAGTGAACAACCAGTTAGCTGCTTATTTTCTCCCTAAATCTCCATCAGGTTCTGGTTCAGGGTGTTGCACTACATTTTGGATCAAGCTCTTGTCTTTTTTTGCTTTGTTTGAAGCAGCCTGCTTGAGTTGAAGCTGTTATGAGAAACAAATTGCCTGACATGGCAAGGAGCACTGGAAATTCTGTTAAAACATCTCTTTAAATATAGTAAAAACTGTTTAGCAATTACTGAAACGTCCGTCACGCGGCAGAGAACGAGCTGTTGGAAAGGAGGGACCTGGTGCCCTTAAGAACTGGAATGACTTCAGTTCTGCGTTGGGAAGGAACCCTTAACTGTTTTAGTAGGCTTAGTGCTATGGGTGATCAATGTCTGCATTGGAAAAACATTTCCTAATAGTCACTAATGTCTTCTGTTTTAAACTAGTACATTAAAAAAAAAAAATACTGGCTTTGATTTGTTTTGGGCTGATAATAAAAATTCAGCACAAGAAGGGCGCTGTTCCTGTATTCCACTGCTGCTTGTCTGACTCAGCAGCCACTCCTTGGTTTAGAAGAAAAAACTACCCAGGTCATCAGCTCTAACTCATTACTCCACTTAGTATGGAATCCCATGTTATGAGAGAACGCAGGCTCCATCCATATTTTATGCTTGTGAAATGGTGTGTAATGCTTCTGGGCATATATTTGGCATTACATATTTATAACAGTAGCTGCTGCTGTGTAGAAGTTGGTTGCAGAAGGGCATTTCTGCCACTAGCTTCACTGGATGGAGACATTGTGTTTTTTGCCATGGGAATCAAGGCTGCATTTGCCAACATTTATTTTGCAGTAGTGTCTGGAGTGTTTCTTGTGTGTTGTAAGTAGCTAGTTAATTTAGCTGCTACCTGGGATAAAACTGTAAGCATTAATTTAGAGAGCTGTCCAACTCAGAGCTGCTGCTCGCCCACTCTTTGTATTGCTTTGATGCTTTTCAATAGAGGAAACTGCTGGTTTTGACCTTGCATAGTCTAAGCCTTTTTTTAAAATATATGTATGTATTTCTGGTTTAGTGTCTGAATAAAATATTTGATTCAAACCAAGGGGGTTATAATATTTACAGAAAGAGTCAAATAAGCATGTCTTATTTAGCAAGAATTATGAGGAATAAGCAGCCAGAGGAGCTTTCATAAGGTAGAAGTAAAATGTATCAGGCTGTGGGTACAACTGAGGTTCACCTGATGCACCTATATTGGACTTCATGGCATCGTATGGTTGATCATCACCTAGCCATGCTCCAGCACATGCTGGGGATGATCAGTGTTGTGCAAAATAGTAGCTTCTGAAATAAAAAACATGTAAGGAAAATAAGAATGCATGTAACATTTTCTAGAGGCAAATTCTCTACCTGACTAGCTAATGTGAGATGTTTGATCCCTGAGCTGTGGCATTATCAGTTGAACTATTAACCATTTGTACTTCAGTGATATGGTATTTTTTGGTCTTTATTTAACCCACCTGTGAGACTAGGTGGCCTGAATGAAGACTTCTGCGTTTGTAATGCTTTGGTGTCCTTCAGACCAAACTCTTTTCCTCAAAATGCTTGTGCAAACGCAACAGAACAAGGCGCTTATGGAGCGACCTCCTGGGTTGGGCTTGATGTCCTCAGTGTTCTCCTGGTGTTGAGCAGCCTTAGCTGTGTGCTCGCCTGCAGTGGCACCCGTGCAAGTGTGTGGGAGAGTCCCTAAAATGCTCCTGTGTTTGTCTCTTTTTTTAAACTGAGAGACGCCTTATGTCTTTGGGAATTAAAGGACTGCTTCAAGCTTCTTGCAAAAATTGCTTTTGTGAAGGCTTAGGGGATAAGCAGAGAAGTGCAGGGAAGAAAAAAATGCAACTTTTCATAATTGGAGTCAAAAGCAATAGTTTTGCTACAGTTTTGTGGTTTTCACGTAGTAAATGAAAATCTGAGAAAAATCTATGTAAATCTGTTTTTTAACGCTTCTGTAGAAGGGGAAAAAAGCTTTTGCTAAGCAGCTCTAAGTAACAGTCTATATTACCTTGGTAGCATGTGACAAATCTGGCCTTTTAAACCTTGAATGGTACTATATGTTTATTTTAAATGCGCTTTAGACGGGAAGACGCAGCATTCTGTGTCAAGTCCTCCCCATTGCATACAGAACATCCTGGCCATGCTACTTGTTTAAAAAAATTGAGTTCAACTCCTTTAACACACATGGTCTTAAAGCTCATGCCAAATGACTATCTGCTTTTAATCTGCTGCAATATGGGAAAACTGCCTCCTGTGTCCGAGTAGATTTTTAACAGGGTTTAACCACCCCGTCCCTGACTGCAGGGTCCTTGGGGTGAAGGTTTCCAGCCCCGTAAAGCCTGGACGAGGTGTTGGAGCAGAGCTGGCGTGGGGGCAGCAGCTCCAGCGCCGGCCCTGGGCAGCCTGCGCGGAGACGTTGGAGCACGAGAAAGCTGTTAATCTAGACAAATGAAATGCACATCTATTATCTCTTATGCTTAACCCAGGTTGGATGAAAAAGTCTGCAGCACTTGAGAAATAGTTTGTGACCCAATGACTCAAATCTCTTGAAATATATGCATCAATGTAGTCAGGTCTAAGGGATGAGCTTGATGCCTGGTTTGTGACCTTTCTGTGCATTGCCAAGCAACTTTACACTGTGTTAATGCAGTTTCTCATATAGATTTGATTTTTGTTTTATAAAATTTATTTGCTCCTTAGAGTCAGTTTATTAGGAAAACTTGTCTTGGTATGTATATAGCTTAGTGCTCTTGATCTGATTTATGAATATTATTCTGAGGGGGAATCATAATGTTTCAGCAGGTAGCACCTTAATAAATCATCCAGTCTATCTCTTAGCCAGAGCAGAATTGTTCCCTATAAGTACATTTTGCAATGGTTTGTCTAGTCTAATTTTAAAAAATACCAAGAGATGGGGCTTTCACCACATCCCAAGGGATGCTGTTCTACAGTCTAATAAATCTTATTGTCCTATTTTACCTTTTGCAGTGCCATTTATTTTGAAGCTCAGCAACAACAGGCTAGTGAAAGAACTTGAAAGATCTCAGATACTGAGCTAAACTTTTTCAGAAATGTCTTTATCTCTTAAATGCAAAACTCAATGCATTTGTATGGCTTTTTCTTTTTCTTTTCCCCTGGTAATTGCAGGCCAATGTAAGTGTTGGAGATACCCCACTGATGGATAGATCAGCAGTGGCCTAAAATATAAACTACGGCATTTGATCAAATTTCTATTTGGTGGCTTATGTAAAACCACCCCATTTTAAGTGGGAATCTTAACTGGCTGTGCCTAGGCATAACTGGAACTTAAAAGGCAGTCAGATTTAGAGGAAAAAAGCATATAAATATGAAAGTCTATTGCATGTGTAAGGCAGGACACCTCAGAAGTTGGGCTTTATTCTTTAATTGTGTTTACCTCATGCTGCAACCTAGGTATTGCAAATAATCCCAAAAGTGGGGAAGTCTCCTGCTTCCTCAGCAGAGCCGCACCGCCTGCCTTACAAGGTGGCACTGTGCTTGGGAGGCCAAGCTGAAGTGCTAAACTGGCCATGCAAATTCAGAATGTGGAGACACCGAAACATCATACGGGTTTGTGCCAAAGAGCAAGTTAGTTTAAAATTAACTGCTTGAGATACGGAAGCAGCAAATCAAGTGGTGAAACTGAAGTAGGAAGCAAGGTGCATGTGCACGTTGAGCCTGCAAACTGGAAGACAGTGAGATAGACTGGTGATCAGTCAGTCGCTAAATTTTTCTACTTGTAGGTAGAGTAAACCTTGGGGTGTAAAGACTGACCTGGGGTCAGCAGAGCACAGGGGATGAAGTGACTAACTGAAAACAGCCCCCCGTTTTCTTCCCCTCTTTTTTCTCCCCGAGAGGTGTTTTTCCATCTCTCACGCAGCCTGTTGCATGGTGCACTCTATTTTAGCAGATGAGCATTTTTTTGGAAAATTTTTGGAAAGACAACTGATGAAAGTGACCAAGTACTTGAGACAAAATTTCGGTGCAGAGAGAAACCCCAAATAAATAGGAAGATCAAAAGATCAGAGAACGAAGTCCTAAACAGTACAATGTATTTGATGGTCTGTCTTTTTGAGCACTAGTGTTTTTAATGCTTCCAGCCCAAGAGCTTTGTTTCTTTTAGTTAAATTAATAAGTGATTTCTCCTTACAAACATTTAGCTCTCAGCAATATATCCCAAGACACTGCAGTTCCTGGACCTATAGTTCTTCTAGGCCAGCCTAGCTGTTAATTTAGTGTTTTATATTCTAACCAATGATCTGTTCTTGCTGGGAGCTGTTAAATGCACAGCAAAAAGCAATAACATGATAATGTCACATGTTTACAGAATTGGGCACCAGAATATTAGGGAGTGTATATTCCATAGTCTGCCTAGAAGGTACCTCCAAGCTTCCCAAAGCCTGACAAGGTTGACTTGTTGACCTCCACGATATCTTAAATGAATATTTGGTCCAAAAAGGCCTGGCTATTTCTTTTGTAACTGGCCCCCTGGTTTGGTTGCAGAGTGTGATGATACTGGCAGTGCTCAAGCGCTGCAATGTCATTGAAACATTGCAAACAACTCGGAGACACTTCCAACAGGATTTCATGGCCCTTTTCCTTCGTATCAGTTTCCAAACATTTATGAAAATTGTAGTCTTCAATAACTGTTTCCAAGAGACAACAGATGAGCTAGACAAAACTGAAAGCATTATGCAGATGGTTGCAAATCATTTTCTGGCTCGCTGCAAGTCTTTGCAAATGGACTGGAGGCAGGATGGAATATTTTGCAACACATGAGTGTACTGAGAAACAGTTTTATCTGAGTCCTTTCTGTACTTGTAGGGAAAACAATAAAAAGCACAGGTTTAAAGGTTGGAAATAGTTTGGTTGGACTGATGGGAGATAAATTAACTAGTCACTTGGAAAAAAGATGGGATCTGGTTCTCAGAAATGCTAAAGGAGCTACAGGAGTACAGTACCAAAATTTTAGACTGGGTCACAGACTTGACTATGTGATATTCCTGACTCCATTATATTTATAAGTCCAGGCTATATTGATTGGGACAAGAAGAAACTTCTAGTTTTGGGGTGGTAGATCAGAAAGTCTTGAGTAACAGCGGTGCTCGCCCTGCACACCAGACTTGACCAACATTTGGCACAGGCGATTCATTTTGTTGTAAATGACAGTATATGTGACAGGAAAGGACAGGGCAGTAAAGATGACAACAGCTGCTGTTATCCATTTGATTCCTCAGTCCTCTCAGGATCTTCATATTCTTTAGGACTTGTTAATTTAATAGCGATTGCAGGTGCTTAATTTATTGATAAATCAGAGCTGAGCTATCTTAGTTAAGAAATGGAGATATTGTAAAAGGATCATCCAAGGGTAAAGTCGTTGGGCAAGGTCTGGATGAGACCCCTTTTCTCCCCCCCACATTGTGAGCAGTAGTCTTTGTCTTTTCCAAGTAATTTACTTCCATTTGCTGAAGGAAGGGACTACCTAATGTCTGATTTCCCATTTGTATCTCGCTTTCTCATCCTTTACACCCAATACCAAGGTGTTGCTTTTGTTGTTAAGAGAATGATCTTCATCAGCTGCCCAGCTGGATGGGAAAAGTGACATCTTTGCAGATAACTACACTTCTGGATTTCTTATCAAGATTCAGTGTCAGGTACCTCGAGGTGCAGGGAAGGTCCCGAGTGCTGTTTCTTGCAGACGTGTTGTTCAAACAGGAAATTGTAACGATGGCCGAGGACCAAGCTGCTCCTGGAGGTCTGAACACAGTGGAGGTGTGTGGGTGTTCTTGAAGCTATTGGCACAGGAAAGCAGTTACAAACACACATCTGAATTAAACACATTGGACTCAGCACAGAGACAAATGGCCTATTTAAGAAAAGGTAAAAATAAAAGGACAAGCTGTGCAAAATGACTTCCAAATGGTTTAATTTTAGTCCTAGAAAAAGCTGCTTAAGAACTACAGAAACAGATGACCTATCTCTTTAGCATGTTTTTAATTGGCACAACAAAGTGTCCTAGTCGATGAATAATCGAATGTGAAGGATTCTTTGGGCTAAATGCTCAAAGTCTCTTGGAAAGAATGTACGTCCAGATCTTGTTAATGATGCTGTGCATTTGTGAATCCTTCTGTAGCAAAAACAATTCCATAGTGAAATCCTGCCAGGGAGGAGCAGGTTTAGAGAGTTAAAGTTTTTTTAGGAGGAAAACATGGAGTGGAAGGCAGGTTGCTGGCTTTATGTGTGCTGAAGGTGCTTTCTCTTGGTGAGCTGTGGGTAAGTGATTGCAAGTGAGGAAAGTGGAAGTCGGTGAATGTGTTGTGTTGCTGACTAACATTCCCTTACACCCTGACACTTGGGGCAGCAAGTTTTCACCTGCCCCAGGTACCCTGTTCACTGGTACCCTGTTTAGCTTGGGGCTAAAAAGCTGTTAGTCTGGGGACTTGGGGCTTTCCTTTTTTTTTTTCCAACAGCTGGGTGCTTGCTGTTCTGTTCTAATGCATTTCATTGCTCTCTGCAAGCTGTGCTTGACCTTTCTGTTACAGCTAAAGTAACATGAATATTTGGGAATCGCAGCAGTGTTACAAACACATGGATCTTAAGTTTGAAACAGGTGACTTTGGCACTTTGGGAGGGGAAAGAAAAGTGTTTTCCTAGTGACACCACTGATAACAAAACTATTTTACGCTATAGTATTTAGCAAGTACCTTCCTCCTAAATAATTCTGTAGTTAATCTCTCTGTTGATAGCAGGTGGTGGTACTGTTAAAAGGAAAAATGAATTCATTCTTCTGCGCCCTGCAAGTTATTTCAGTTTTATGCATTTTCTTTGAGTGTGCAATGTGCTTAGTGATGCTTTATCTGAAGGACATGATAAAGAAGCCAAATAGTGCCATGATGCACTTTGAATTCAGTCCTATATAATAGACATTACCCTTAATGTAGTTTCCTCGTAATTAAGAGGGAATAAAATAAGTAGTTGTCTAATCTGTGATATTATAAAACTGCTTAATATTGACAGAAATGGAATGCTGTGTGTTGATAACCGCCCCCTTGTATTTATGTGAACTGAAGAAAGGAAAATTAAATGAAATCCCAGAAATGAGGGCAGCAATTTGCAATCTCTGTATAGGATGGTGGCCCCATAGTGGGTTCCATGTCCTATTCAAGGTGCTGATTTTGGCCTTCAGAACCTAAACAGCTTTAAGCCCTCTTGTTCTTGAGGTTATGTTCTTTCCCTGAGCTCTAAACAGTGTTTAGTCTATTGAATAAATCTATTAAGATCCTTTTGTCCTCTGAAGTTATGGAATAGAACTGATCTCCTCTAGCAGTATCCCATAAAGCTGGTACCCTCAGGATAACATAACATCTGGAACCTCGTAAAGTGTCTGTCTGTCATTCTTCTCCTGTATTTTTGGGAGAGGTTGCTTGCTTTAAAGAGTAATTTAAGGAATTTTGTCTTGTTAGGTAAACATTCTTCTGTGCTGAAAATTCTGATTGTGTTTTAGGAAACAGAATTGAATTCTGTGATGCAAGGCAGAGATTTATTTATCTTCAGAGACTGAAAGAGAGGAAATGATCAGTGTTTAGAAGAGATGGGTGGTGTGTTCCACATACGCAGCTAGAGTTACTTCTGCGTGGATATCCCCTAAATGCTGGTAAGGAAGCCTTGGAGAAGAGAACTTCCAAAGCTGGCTTGCATTGATTCCAAGACGGAGTTGATGGAAAACATTCACCGTGAGCGGGTTGGTCCTGCTGGATGAATCCTGTTCCACGTGTGCTACTCCATGCCTGCCTGGCAAGGAGTGTTGCAGTTGCTGGAGCCCAAGGAAATGGGTTCGGTGAGGAAAGGCGGCAGGATGGGAGCTGTGCGGGTGACCTCCTCCTAACCCTTCCCTGTAGTTGCAAGGACAGATCGCTAGATGGCAGGTGACAAGTGTGCAAAACAAAAGACTTCACGTGACCCTCCAGTTTTAGACGGGTAGGAAATTTCATTTAATTCAGTGAATTGTGGTCTATTTCTATATGGAAGTGCAGTCCAGGCTGGCACAAACCCTCTTGTATTTACAAAAAGTTTTAGTTTGCTCATGGCTAAGTTTTCATGAAGTGCTTCCATCTCAGTTTGGATAATTGATTACATAATGCTACAGTTTTGTAGATGAATGGGGACTTTAGTTTTGACTGAAACAATAGTCCAAATGCATTCTGTCCTGCTGGGGTACAAAAAACACTTCTGGTCTACTGAGTTGAGGTAGGGCAAACTTGAAGGTATTTCCTTATTTAATTTGCTATTAGTACTCTCCTTCTATAACACAAGAATGGTTAGTGTGCATTGAATGTTTCTATGAAGAAAATATTTTTATTTTAAATATTTATAATCTACAAATTAAAAGTTTGCTTTCTGTGGGAGCTGTAGTTTTATCTAGTTGGAAGTTTCGCAACAAAGTTTTATAGATAAGAGAAATTTGATTCACTGAAGCCAAGGCTTTACAGAAGTATGTTACCCCTTTCCATGAGAACTTTCTCAAAATCAACAAGGAGAATTCTCCCTACGGTCACTTTGGCATGCCTAATGTCCAGAGATTCTCTAAGACACAAATCGGTCTCAAATATTGTCCATTTAATTCAGCACAGGTAACTGAACCTTGGTCTCCAGTGAAACACACTGTTGTCATACCATTCTTTTTCTAGAATAAATGGCAGAACCTGATGGAAAATAGAATCACTCAGAAAGCACTTGAGGAATGAACAATATAATCTGTCCAGCTCTTTTTTAAAAATTTTTGATTGTTTGCAGTTTTATTCATGCAGTTGTAATAATCATGACGAATATGCTGTAGCAGCCATGCACAATATAAGGTGGAAGCAAGTTGGTGCTTCACCACCTTTACCATCACACAGTTCTTGTTGAGGAACTGCTCGTGTGGAGCGCTTGTCACTTGGACTTCATTGCTCGTGCGTTTCTGCTGCAGGTGTGCCCCTGTTATCCATTAAACTGGACAGCAAGAGCTGATCCACCTCCCCAGAGAGCCTACAAGAATATATTCTAACTCTGTCTGCTCTGCCCCTGTTTAACACCCCAGGGAGTGAAGCTTCTTGTCTAGAAGGGCACTCTTCCTTTAAGCGAAGAGTACTGAACATTTAATTTTTGATGATGATCTTGGATCCTGAACTTTTTCCTCCTGTCATCCTATGCAACTGCTAAGAGACTTCACTTTTTCTACAGTCATGAAGCAAGCTGGTACTAGCAGAGCCCTCCCCTCTTGGTGTGCAAAAAATGCAGCAGTTGAGTAGTTTAACCTAATGCCATTGATTGTAATGTAGTAGATAACTATGTAATTTTCAATTAGTTGTAATGAGAGTTAGTTAATAATGGTCAGTTTAAGACTCCCACATCAATGAAAGTGGCAGGAGACCACATCTGTACTGTAGTCATTGAAAAAGACATTCTCATCCACTTCCTAACAGCAGAAGTTAATTAACACTTAAGCTCTTGGCTTTGTGTAATAATTCCTGTAAATCTAGCTTGCTTTTACCAGCTGTTTTCTTTGTACATATGTGTCATATTATTCTCACCATTACCCAGTGTGGTGTCCAGGATTGATGTTACAGTTCCTATTCCAACTTCCCTTCCCCTATCTCACATATTTACAGGTGAATGTGGATTGTGTGCATCAGAGTGCTTTAAATGTTACTGTGTGTAGCAAAGTGTTTGGGCTTCCAAGGGAGCAAAAGGACCCTGTTCTTCACTTCATAGAAAAATTTCTCATTTAAGTAGTCCATAACTAAACAGGTAAAATGGAAGTCTTAAGATACTGCAAAATATCCCACTGTGGATCCATGATGGAGACAGAATCTGTCAACCTCTTAAGTGGCCCTGAAGCTACTAAGCCTGAATTGAGCAGGTTGCCTGACCTAGGGCTGTGGTGAAAGAGTTAGTTTTCTAAAAGCTCTGTTTTTAGGCCCCTTGTTCTGATGTCGGGCTTGACAGTATTGGTCTCTGCAGTTGCTGAGGTCCATAGTCCATTGAGGTCTGTTTTTATTTTCAAGTTGTTGCTCTTAAAACTTTCTGGCTTCTTTCGATTAATTCTCTAGCTGGATTTTAAATGTTTTGAGTTCTTTATGTAAGTTGGTGGTGAAACTTGCTAGAAACAGCAAAATAGGATTAGCAAACCATATTTTTCCACCAGTAAATCAGTACCAACATATAACCTGTGACTCAGTTACTCTTCTGCTTTTCTACTTATGAAGCACAACCTGCCCATTTCACGTGGATCAAAACTGTGAATGATTTTGTTCATCACGGTAGCCCTTGTGCTTCTGTATTGGAAGTCACTATTTGAGGCGGGGTGTGATAGGCCCTGCTGAGAGTCTCCAACAAGAATGAGGTGAGTTCTGGTGAAGTACAATAACTGTTTTTTGTGGTTGATAGGGAACAAGTTGTGCTCCAGCTAAGAATATTGTTCTAGCAAGAACGGCTGTAGCTGGACCCAGATGGGCTTTTCTCTGGTGAAGAACTGGAGCCATGGGGGAGACGCAGAGAGAAAAGCTCCATAACCTTCTCTTACATTTGGATTTGTCAGTCTTCCCTTACATGTACATCCTAATTGCATTTTGACTGCAATTTTGGTATATGACTTCGTTTAATGGTGCGTGTGCATTCGTGATTCTTTCTTTATTTTTAGTCATATAAAACATAAGAATTGCCAGCATATTATGAGTTTATCTTATTTTACGAGTTAAGAGATACTGGGTATTCGGCACTACTTTTTTTGTTATAATGTTTCCAGTGAATGTTACCTTTCTATAAAAGGAGACTAATCAGGAAAAAACCCAACTCTATTTAGTATTTCCAATTCACAGCTGTCACCACATGGATGTTATTTGCCTGAGTTGGGCCATAACTAAATTGACAGTAAGTATTCTGATCAATAAGTACATTGGCAAAGTAATCTCTATTCTGAGATGCTGAGTGATGTTTTGTTTAATGAACATCTATATTTCAACTGAAAAACCTAATCTTTTCACTGTATCCAGAGGGCAAGATTGGCTGTTTTGTTTAGAAACTGTCTCTGTATAAACAGTCTATATAAATGAAAAGAATGCTGCTTGAATGCTTAATCACTTTTCCTTAATTTAAAATAGCTAATGACATTGTAGAAAGCTATTGCAGTTACTGTAAGAAGGAATGAGTTTTGAAAGGGCCAGAACAGTTTCCCCCTTAGTGTAGGTTTTGATTTCCAAATTTTGTATGTGCATTTTGTAAATTTTGCCACATTTTTTTGTTTTCTTCTACTAATATCATTATCCAAGTGCGCATTAATTGAAGGCACAATGCTATTTCTTGCTAATGTCTAAATGCTTATGCTCGGATTTGGAGGCCGGAACTGACTGCTAGACCCTTGTTTCTGTTGAAAGTCAGTACTGAGTCTGTAACTTCTGTTGGAGCTAGAACCCATCTCTTTCAAAATCATCCATTATTCATTAAAGGCTTCAGGTTGTGGAGAATTCATCAAATCCCCAGGTAAATTTGCTGCAGTAGCTAATTATTTTCACTTTATAAGTATGTGCTTTCCTGTGGTCTGAATTTGTCTAACTGAGCATGGCAGGTACAGGCTTGCTGGGCATTATAAACTTGTCATACCAGGTCATATAGGCTCACACAAGGGGAATAAAAGCATCCACTCCCTTTGGGTAAAGTACCTGTATCCATGACCTTTGTTCACTTGATTTTTCATCCTGAAGGTCCATCTTGCTCATTGGAAATAATTATCCTCCCCCTTGCTTGGCTCTCAGTGCAGTGATGCTACCTGTTGGACCCCGTCAGTCTTCCAGCCATTTAGGTTGTGCTTTCCCTTGGAGTTCAGGTTCCTTTGGCAACAAGGCAGTGAACTCGGCGTGTTTTGTGCTCAGCAGGACTGTGCCTTCATCCTGCACCTGATGGATGGTTCTGTGTGTCCATGCTGAAATGCATTTCTGTCAGACAAGCCCTGCTTACCAAAGAATTGATTGCCTGGATAACTCCCATCCCTATCATCCATCACTATTTCACTATTTTTTGTTTTTTTAGGTTCCCTGAAAATTATCAGTGACTTGATTTATACCTGCCTACTCTGCCTAGCTTATTGAAAAATCATTGCATAATATTCATGTAAGAGCAGATCCTTGTATGACATACCTAGAGAGGTGGCTTGATTGGAATGGCTCAGTTTTAGTTTTGTTTTTTCTTCCTACTTGATGAATTTTAATTTGCTGAAACATACTGTGCAGCAATGCCAATTATACCACATCTGTAGTACTCCAGAGCAGTTGATGAATATTATAAATATTTAATCAATGAAACTTTTAAATTTCAATCAAAAATCCTTTCAAGTTGGAGCATGGTTGTTTCCCATAACCTGCTATTAATGTTTCCTAGTTGTTCTGTTATGCAGGCTTAACCTTAAGCTCTGGCTATTGCCCCAGATCATGACAAGGTTAATTGGGCAATTTACCCCCTACAGACTGCTTGGTAATGAATTTTTTAAAATAATACTCATTACATGATGCAAGCCAGAAATCTGTTTTTTTTTTTTCTTGATATTGTTAGTCATTTGTTATACACTGGCTGGTAGGCTTTGTCTCAGATTACTCTCAAGGAGGAGGATGCCTCAAATAATAGGCCAGCTCTATTTGTGTGTAGGGGGCAGAATTTGTTCTTTTCATCTCGAGATGCACATTCTCTATAGGACTTTGAAAACTCCCTCCCCATCCCCTTTACAGAGTTTGAACTATCTTGAACTTGTTTCCAGGTGCTATTTCACTGGGAGTAGGAGAGTTGACACTTCTGTGGATGTGGAATATGGCTTCTGCTGGCAAGTGATAGACTACACTTATCTTGGGTCCATTGCAGAGCATGTTAGCACAGAGTTCATTTACACTAGTTGTTTAATAGGGCCCCCAGAAGTTCCCAAAGACCTGGAGATTTAGCAAAAAAAAAACATTGGTGAAGCTTAAGTCAGCAAAGTTTTCTGTCTGGTAATAAGTCAGGAGCTGTCTCGGGTGACATGGAAATTGGCAGAATTCAGTACCTGAATTGGTCATCTTGTCCAAGCCAGTGCTCAAAATGTCACTTTAATGTGTACTTGCTATACTGTACCTCTTAGGCAAGTAATTCCAAAAGCTTTGGGTGTCAGCTGGAATGAGCTGAGTTATAATCTGAGCCATCTTCCTTATGAAGATATTTTAAGCATTTACAGAGTCTTTAGAGGAGATGGGGAGGCAGGGCTTCATTGCATTCACCTGGCAAAGACATTGGGTTTTGGTTAAGTACTGCCTTTCAGCCCAGACAGAGATGGAATTGGGTGGTGGGAGAATGTATGAAAGATCAGAATCACAGAATTGTTAAGGTTGGCAGGGGCTCTAGGGATGGTCTAGTCCAACCCCCTGCTCCAGCAGGGACACCCAGGGCACAGGGTGGCATCCAGCCAGCTTTGGAAGATCTCCAGAGAAGGAGCCTCCACAACCTCTCTGGGCAGCCTGTTCCAGTGCTCTGTCACCCTCTCACTGTCAAGAATTTTTTTCTTAAGTTCCAGTGGAACTTCTGATGCTTCAGTTTCTGTTTCCTTTTGTTCTGTCAGTGGCCACCACTGAAAAGAGGCCAGCACCATCCTCTTCACTCCCTCCCTTGAGGTACTTATAGACAGGGAATAATCAATGGAAGCAGTCTGCTCTTCTCCAAGGATTATGGGAGCAGAGGGAGCTGATGCAGTGCATTGTCAGGAGCTCCCAAGGTATTTCCTGGGATTTTAGACCTCCAAACCAGAAGACGATGTGGTCTCCTCAAAAACTGAGGCAATGGGTGATTAAACACATGTCAGGAGGGGCTGAGACCAGTCTTGAGTGTCTCCTTTGAGCTGGATGTCAGGTCATTTAAACAGCTTTGGTCTGTCTTTGAAGGTGCTCATGTTATTTGGTTCTTACCATAGTGTTTAAACTGTTTAAGTTGGTACTTTTGCATAGTATTTTTGCCTTGTTGGTACTGAATGTCACCCCTCAGATGCAATAGCAGAGGCCAAGGCTCCAGAGTCTGGTGGCCTCAGAGCTGTCCTTTCCCCAAGGAGAAGATTGCAGCTGGGCATGTGACTAATGTTTTTTTCTCCTCTGCCTGACAATTTATCTCCATCTTGACCTTGCTTCTGAGTTTAAAAAAAGTTCTTTTAATTGTACTTGTCAGCTTGTACTCAGCTCTGCTGAGGGTCGCCCCCACCCTGTGTTTATCTTAGCACGATTTTGCTGTGAATCAGTTGTGTAAAATGAAGCAAGTCATTTAAGCTCTCACATTCTGGGGTTGTGCACTTTATAAATGGCAGCAATAACACTTTAGCAGACACACTTCCTTTAAGTTCAACTGAAGCTTAATAAATGTTTGAAGATCATCGTGACTTCCTCCTAGCTTTCTGTAAGCAGGTAGTATTGTTATTTTGGGTGATTATAAAAGCCAAGTTTCTTGCAAAGGGCCAACATGTGAAGCTACAGCTTGAGGGTGACTCGATTCTGTTCCATATAACCTTTGTATGGCCTTGGTGCCAGGAAGCCCTCCAAAGGCCAGGTATACCCTTTCACCTTCAAAATTGTTTTCAGTATCACTGTAACAGGATTCTGAGTTGTAAACACAGTAACTAATTTCTTGCAGTTTACTCCTAAGAGAGGCAATGCTTTCTGTGTAGCATTGCCTGGGCACATTCTGGAATCATTTAAGCTGAAGTAGATGCAGAGGAGCTTGGTTGATAACATGGGAATTATCCGAAATCTGGCAGGATGTTAGTAATTCAGAATGTGGCTCTTATGCATCAGCCAACCTGTAACCTTAAGGCCTGCAGTTGCACACTCATAGAAGAGAAAGATACTCTTCTGTTTGATACAAAAGATGAAATTCAATCCTGGCTCCAAGTGTCTCTAAGAGTGTGTGAAAGATGCCTTTGTGTGTACACAGATAGGTCATATCCCAAAATAACATGCAGAGCCCTGATACCCAAGTGAAGTGCTGAGAGCGTTGTGACATTGCCTTCAATTAGGACAGAAATCAATGCTGTACCTTGCCTGCTCCTTCAAGTTGTTTTTAGAATCGCGGTCCTCAGGAATCCCCTATGCCCAAGTTTTCCGTCCTGTTTGCCTCTTCCCAGCCCTCTCCCTGCCCTTTCGTCTCCCGCTTTGGCAGGGATATACAGTTGCCAGCCAACGTGTTCTCCTGGGTTTTGGCTTTCACCTCTAAGACTTAGGTAGCTGGAAGAAAAATCTTCTGATTAAGGAACAGACTTGCTTACCTCAAGGGCTGATTCATCTGCAAGATGTGTGTGTTCTTATCTTCTTGAGTAATTAAGGAGGATAAATTCTGACCTTGCTTTTTAGATAGTTTGTCTGTGTTTCGTTTGTTCTACTTTGCCTTGTTTTCATAAATCCTGGGTAGAATTTAACTTTGCAGAGGAAGTGCAAGAAAGCTGTGTGGGAAAATCATTCTAAAGCTATTTCTATGCTTTATCATCTTTTCTGGGCTATGTGGTGTATGAAGACAATTACAGTTTCCATAGGAATAAGGAAAGCTGTATCTATTGGGCCTGAATTCCAAAATGTCACATAAAGCATTATAAAGATACCAGCAGCTTAACGTTAAGAAATGCAAGACATGACACAATTAGTATATAAGAAGTATCCATAATCATGGAGAAATGCTTTGAACCTTCAAACATGCATGTACCACTTATTGTATAACTACTCAGGGATTGCCAACTCCAAGCATTAAAAATATCTTCAAATGATGAAAATGTCTTCAGTTGTGATATATTAAAAGTAGTAATTTTGACTTCAGTTCATCTTTTGCCTCTACACTTTTAAGTTTTTTGGATGATATTTTAATCATAAGCTTACCTATAAGAGTGCAAACAGGAATGTGGGCTGCCAGAGAAGAATGTAAATTAGAAGCTGAATTTTAAGTAAAAGCTGAGCTTCTGAAATAATTCCATCACTTTAGCAGTATGGAATTACAAGAATAAACTGAAATATTATGAGATTCTTGATTAAAATCTTGAAATTTAGAAGCATTGAAACTTGCTAGAAATAAAATCCTCTTTTAAGCCCATGAAAGTTTTAAATGTATTGCAGGATCAAGCAGTACAGTGATAGATGACTTTGTGCGTCCTCTTATTAATAACCTTTCCAATTCTGGCTTGCTGGGGGATGAGCTCACAGTGCAGCAGTCTCACTACAGCAAAATGCAGGATATTCAGCTGTTGGCAGTAAGTGTGGGTCATTTTGCTTCTTACTCCATAGCCTTCCATAATCATTTAGGATCTTGGAAAATAAAGCAGAATTGGAGCACTTTCTAGGAACTTGACTTCATTCCTTTTGTGAGCATACATCGAGGGGCAAGTGCTAAAATATAACTGCTGGTTGAATGTATTGTTCTGTTAGCTACAGTGTTGCAAATGCATTTTGCATGCTACTTTTTGCACAGTTTTATTTGTGACTGCAGTCAAGGGCAGAGCCTCTCTGAAAGGGCAAGGTTCTTGCAATTGAGAACCAAGATTGAGTGATCTTGTTGAAATTCTTTATGCTTTTCTTCCATTCCTCTTTACAAGATTTAGATAGTTGGAAAAGCTCAATTAAATGCCTTGAACTATCACAGCAAGACAACCTTGACATAATTCATTCAACAACAAAGTTCTGTTTTATGTCTGATCTTGAAAAGTACCAGCTCACCTGTATGCTATCATTAATGGGCCAGCATGTCAAAAGCCACATCTGCATGGAAAGATTCAGTGCATTTATGAGGTGGTGAGCCAGATATGTTAATTTAAAAAAATAATCCATGATAGTATTATTTTTGAAGAACAGGGTGACTAATCTCTTTAACTTTTGTGGAGGTATCTACTCTGCTAAAGGAATGTGCTTCCATTTATGAAAAGAAAAAATAGGTTGTGCAAATCAAAATGCAATCTTTTGCAAACACAATATTGGGGGTGAAATGTAGGTGCAAGCAATTCTTAAAAGTATATTGGGATAAAGAGGATGAAACAAACAGAGCCCTGCTCCTTAGGTCCTGGTTGCCTGCTCTTTTCAACCGGGTTGGCCACACAGGTTAGTGCAGTGACAGGTGAAAGGGGCCACCCGTGTTTGCTGTCCTGCTGCCTGTGTGACAGAGGGAATGTCCTGGGGCTCAGACCCAGGATGTTGTTGTCCCGGAACCAAGTCACCCCAAGGCCTTGAGAAAAGGGACACCTGAGAGGACAGCTGTTAGTACTGGAACTGGTGAATCCAACCCAAATCCTGCTCCTTTTTCCCTTGAGGAGGGAGGAAGGCAGCGGAGAGCAGGCTGCAGCCTGAGTGCGGTGCCCAGGCTGCCTGTGCTCGGGTGTTATGGCTTGGTTGACTAGAGCAGTGAGTCCTGAGTGGACTGTGCTCACCAGGGTGCACCTGGAATACTGTCTGCTCTTGATATTTGCTGATCTGGGAAGACCTTTTGTTACTTTGATGTATTTAACAGTATGCAGATATGTACAGTAATACTTTCTGTGACTTAGGAGAATGCCAATTTTATAATTCTGCACTTAATTTGTAGAGCCTGGAGAATCTAGTTTGCAACCTGTGCTGTGGGAAACCAAGGCTGCTGATCGCTGCTTTGTCTGACACCGTCTCCGCCGTCTTGGCTCAGACGGGCGTTTCTGCAGGCACGGGCAGAGCGGGCAGACGCTGCGAGTCTGTGGCTTGGTACTTGGAGAGCTCTGCAGCCTAGCAGTGATGTCCACCACTGGAAACGCTGCTCTTTGACCTCCAAGAGAGCATAATTGGAGATGTATAGGCTCATCAGATCTGACACGCCAGCCCTTCAAATCTGGAAAGCGAAGAGCAGCCCCATGTATAGTTACCATAGGCAGTTTCAGTAGAAATCTCTCCACTGTTGGAGCTTTATTCTCAGAGATGCAAAATGCAGAGGAGCTCTTTTCTAGAAAGCAGCTGCTACATTCTTAATAGAAACAATTTCTCAAAATACCCCTCTGAAGCATAAAATGTGTTTAATGGTTCTAAAAGCAGTTCTTCTATGCCCTGGCAATATGAAAGATTGTTCATGGAGCCGGAGCAAGAATTTCTGTGAGCCCGAGCTCGCTCAGGGCCGCTGTGCTTTCCTAGAAAGGTGGTGCCGAGTCCTCTGAGTCGGAGGCTTTTCCGAGTTGTCCTAATGGGGATGCTGCGGAGGGAGGAGGAAGCAGGGGAGCTCCCCAAGGCCAGGTGCCAGCGCAGGGTGCCCGTGACAGCCGCGCTGAGGCTGTGGTGGTGAAGGCAACGTGACTACAGGCGCAGCGGGCTGTACCCAGCAGGAAGAGCTTCCCGCGGGGCAGTGCTTTTACCTCGGGCACGGTGTGGTGCTGTCGGAGGTGTTTGCCTCCAGGGCTGCGCAGGTACCACCGTGCACCGCGCTGTTGTCTGCCTGTATTGCCTGGGGCTGTGACGGTTCAGCGCAGGGTTGACAGGAGGTTTGCAGTGTAGCCCCCCCAGTATCATCAGCTGCCAGCACAGCTGGGACAGGTTCTTCCACAGTGAAACTTCCTTGTCAAGGCAGATAAAACATGGCTCGAGTTGGGGCCGGGTTCGTTGGTTTAGCTGCTCTTTTCAGGTGCTCCAGGCAGACTCCAGGGTCACAGACTCGGTCCCCTCGTGTGCCGGCAGCGGCTGCGCTGTGAGGGAGCCCAGGGCGGTCGCGGGGCTGCTGCGCCGTGAGCGAGCTTTGCTTTGAGAGGCTTGGGTTTCCAGCCTGTATAATTTTATCATGCAATATTGCTGCTTAGACATTTACTTTTTTCTCTGGTTTAATATTTCAGCAGAAGACTTCTCCTGACATTCAGCTGTGTTATTAAGCAAATGTTCCAGTGTGAAGTATGATTTGTTTTTCCTTTGAGTGACATGGCCATATTTTCTGCTAAACCTTAATGCTAATAGAATCTCTGGATCTAATATTCACTGTATTGATTTTTTTTTGAATATTAAATAGGGAAGTCAATTTAGGTTCTTATTGTTTAATATTCATACCAGCATGGTTCTGAAAACTGCCTCCTTAGGAATTAAATGTGGGTCTTACATAAATGCTTTGGATCTGATGAAAAATCTAATCAAGTGGTGAGATCCCTGTTGCTTTTATGTTTGTTATTGCCCATTTAAAGAAAGTTTGAAATGGTGTTATCAGAAACACTTTACATTTCTAAGTATAAACATTTATTTTTATTATTAATACTTTTTTGTAGCAATATGAAGAGATCCTAATTAGGAAAGATTTTTTGTGACACTAAAGACTCTACAGTTTGTGTGTGCTTTGCAAAGCTGGGAACGGCTGATCACTTAATGCTATTTTCTGGCTATCACAGGACTTGAACTTGCTCTCATTTACTTCTGTACTGTACCTGTAACTTGCATCTCTTGCAGGCTGACAACTGTCCATCTTTGTCATTAAATTCAGACTGAATAAAAAGAATCTCAGATTTGGCATGTTCTTCTCATGATGGATCACCCTATTTGCAATTATGCATATGGTGTTGCCTGTTTTTTGTTTGAGTTTCTCACATCAGATTCCAGCTATTAATTCTGTTTTTATCTTTGATGCGAGATTGAAGGATGTTTAATATCTTTTTTTTCCAGTTATGGGTAATTATCAAATATGACAATCATTTCTCCATCTTTTTTTCAGTGCTCTTTTAAAAATGTCACTACCAGAAGAGTTTTGCTGTTTATTTCATAACACGTATTCTCTCTTTTGACTCAGTTTGCTAGTGCAAGCATCCCAAAAGCAAGCTGGCTTTTTTGGCTTGGTTTGGCTTTCTTATGTGCCCTTTGGCTACAGTATTGGAAAGGGAGCTCGTGTTTAGGTGCTGCCTGGCGTGACTGCTATGACCCTTTTGGGAACTACAGCCTTCCAGGCTGTAGCCTTTGATTCTTCACGTAAGGCCTGAATTCCACTTCCTGATGGCACCATTTCTTGCTTACATGCATCATGGCTGAATATGTTTTACTATATTATGTATGTTACACTTAGTTGTGGGCTCAGCTTCAGAGTGAGAATAAACTTCTGGGCCAGGCAATGCCCGAAGTCACCAGTGGCAAAGTCGGTTCCTTTCTGGCTGATGCAGTCACATATTTTATTAAGAAATTGAACTTGTGATAGGCTAGAAAAGGGACTGAATCTGACTCTCGCAGATCTGCACACACACAAAGACCCTGGAGTCTCTTGTTTAGTCTCAAAATTCCATTTTTGGCTCAAGAAACTATTCTCAAGCGGCACATCTTGGGCACTCCCGTAATAAGCTGCTCACTTATGAGCAATGTAATTAGCTTGAGCTCGAGTGTTGTTACAATAGCTTGAGTTTATCATCTCCCACTTAGCTGAGCTGAGAGTTAGTATTTCCCTCTGGCACTCTTGCTTTATTAAAAGGCATCCAGTAATCACCAAGCTGAAGCCTTAGAAAGCCTCTCGCCATCATACTCATCCAGGAGGCAAAACTGGGAAGCGTGGACTCGCCAAGTTCAGGATGAAGGTCCTCTTTAATTTTCCTAGCACTGTGTGCTGCCTGTTATTGTTCCACCTGAGTTACAGCATCTGAAATTGCTTTTTGACCTGCATGATACTGAAAAGATTCAAATGGAAAAAAATCAGGGGTAAGACTTAGTACTTATGTTTATGTCCTAAGTTATCTTGTCACATGTAGCCTCTTAATCCTTGGTGGATCATTTCTTTAAAAAAAATTAAGGAAACTCATGCAAGAGACAGCAATAACACTAAAAGCAGGATGAAACAGCGTGGTTGTCGCATGTGATTACAGGAAATGTTCAGCTGTGCCCGTTTCCTGGGGGTCAGCGCAGGAACCAGCTGTGTGAGACGTTCGTGAATGAGGCTCGTGTGAGCAGGGGCTCTCCCAGCATGAGCGTGTGCTCCGAAACGCTGCTGCCCTAACAAGCTGACACGAGTACTCCTCTGTCCAGAGTTGTATGGGCGACTTCTGTTACAAGAATTTAATTGCTGGTTGACTTTTTTCCTCCTTTAAGGCTTTCTACAGATCTGTTTGCTGCTCTCCTTTGTCCATACTGGCTTTTGAGAAGAGCTTCCCAGCTTCTGCTAATGCTTCATGGCAATGGAGGGTGACAGTTATTCCAAAAGCTGCCAAGGACATAAAATACTTGTTTTGTTTCTCTCTTAAAAATGCTGTTGCTGCTGAGAAGAGGTGAGCTTTGTATACAGCCCTTTTAATCAAGTTTCATCACATTCTTATTCATTGCTGTTTACTACACATAAGAACTGAAATTCATTCCCTTTTTTTTAAGAGAAGGACTCATTGCTATAAAATTGGTTTATATCATATTTGTTGCTAGAGCATATTATGAGGCAAGAGGGGGAAAAAATCTTATTGCCACCTTCTTGGCACAGAGCATGGGAGAGCTGCTGTGCTTCAGTATGACACCATACACTGCAAGTCATTCAGTCATCTCCATAAATTAGGCCCTCTATAAATAAAAAAGGGGAGTTGGAACTGATATGTTGATTTTTTGCTATTAGGAGAAAGGAGATAAAATAGTTGGATTTTGAGCCAGTAGCTAGCAGTAATGTATTTTGTGTTCCACAAAATTATTTTTAATCTAATAAACCCATATAAAACCTTAGTGGTTCATAGACTTCAGCCACTTTTTCGAAAGTGATCTTGGTATGTAAGATTAAAGCTCAGTGGAATGTAGTTGATTTTGTATTCTCGTGTCAGTCTGGTCCAGATCTAGTGCATTTAAGTGCTTTAAGTGCTGTTGGCAGTGACACAGGATTTTGACTTGTAATTAGATAACCTGTTTTGTGAAGTTCCTACTCAAAGAAAAGATAATTTAAAGTTTAAATTAAAAAGAAAAAATGCATGCTTCATAATATAAAAACTGACTTCCTAGTTGTATATATATTATTACTTAAGGCAGTGCCAGAGCCTTTACAGTGTCAGAGTTTTATTGGATTCCATAGCTCAAAAATTGCCTTTTTGACATCCCCGGTGGAAGGGAATTTAAAAGCTGAGGGTTTGGTAGATGTTGTGTAGTTGTGCTCCCCGTTACACTCAGAACTACGTGGAGCTGGTGCCTTCCTGGAAAGCCACGGGCTGGGCAGTCCTGCAGGGCTCCTGGCCCCGGCAGCGGCCGGGCTTCCTCCTGCTCCGCTCTCCTGGTTTGGACAAACACGGGATGATCTTGGCAGGGGCTGCCTGGGCTGCACCACTGGCCTGCACTTGCTTGGAAGCTTGCAGAGAAAGCTCTGTCTGTATTGGGATTAATAACCACCCCTGAGAACAGCATGCTTGCATTCTGCAGGTGGATAAGTTAATTTTATGTTTATTCTATGCATGTGTGTTAATCTCTGCTTTTCGCTATGGAAAGCCTGGTGTGTTGTATGGAGTGTGTAACTAATTTGGCTGTAACTGGAAATAACACAGAAGCTGAGGTGCTGGCTCTTGTGACAAGAATGTTTTTCTGAATAACAAATGCAAAAACACTTTCCTTGCCCCTGTGTTTAGGGAAGGAGTAAAGCTCACCTTTTACATGTTCAGTGGGATTAAGGTCTGCAGGTTTCCAACAGACCTGAGTGCTTGTGTGAGGGCTGCTGGGCTGGACAGAAACCTCCAGGTTTCTCCTCCAGGTGCTCCACCTCCTCCAGGTGCTGCCTCCCTGGATGGATGGAGCCTCCCTGGGAAGGGGTCTTTGCTGACCCCTCACCAGGGAGATTTTTTGGTGCATGCTGGAAAACCTTGCTTAAATTTTCTCTCTAAATCATCCAAGTAACTTACAGTTTGTCTACAGAGTAGAAGAATGGCTAAACAGAAAATAAACTCCTAAAGAGTAAAGATTTTTTTATAAAGAGCTGATACTTAAGTAAATACAGTCATAAAGTATAAAGATTTTTCTCAGTGTATGAGGTATATACAATAAAGGGAAAGTAAATTGAAGGAGCCAGAGCAAACATGCAGTTGATGGATGAGTTACAATTTTTGAAGCCTCTGGAAGGACTGAAGTGGGCCCAGCTGTATCAAAAGTACAAAATCTTCATCTGGGGCACCTGATTACATAGTGAATGTGAAGTGGTTCTGTGGACCACCAGGTAGCATTTCCACAATTCAGTCATTTTAAAAACTGTGTATGTAAGGTTTGCCATTTGCTTGATGAGAAGGGTCCTCAGTTGTAGGAGTCCCTACATTCCTTTATACAGGGACTTGAAACAGAGCTCTGGGCAACCATAATAAGTATAAATCAAAGTTCTCAATTTATTTACATAAATGTGCTGTGTTTTGAAATACTGAGTAGTTGGATATTGCTTCTGTTAGTTCTAGAGCATTTAAAGAGCTTTCACATTCAAAATGCAACCTTCTCAACTATACAGTTTTGTGAAAGTGGTTAGATAAACATTGGAAAACGGTCTGTTGCATTTGGATCAAAACCTGGGTATTTGTTTCCTCACTAGATGTACAATTGAAACACTTAACCCTGCAAAATTAAGGAAAAATTAGTCAGCTGCTTAGACCTTGAAAGTGAGCAAAGTAAAAAGATGAGGTGCTAATTTCTTCTAGACCTATTTGTTGATCTTTTTAGGGGAAAAAGCAAAGTATTGCAAAACTTTTTAGTAAGAGAGGCAGTGGTTCATCTTTAACACATTCCAGGTTGTGTCTAACACTATTTGCAAGTTCTCCTTGAATCTCAGTATGGGAAATGCCATGAAGATGCAGTGATGAATGCTGACCTAACAATACTTGGTTCTTGCAAAGGCAGCCGAAAGCTTCTCAAGGATAACCCTGGTACATGAGACAGCAGGTCAGATTTTGGTGTATCAGTGTTGGCAGGGAGCTCTTTAAGGCCTGAAACCTGATTTCTGCTCTCTTGCCTGTCAGCATCTGTGCTTTTGAGTGGGGGATTTTTGTATCTCTCTCTTTTTCCCCGGGGTACTATCTCTGCTTCTCTAGGTTTTAGAAAGAACATAAAACCTGCTGCCTATATGCTTGGTGGAAATTGCAGTATTAACAAGGGAGGGGGAATAAAAGTGCCAGCGCAGATGAGATGTACTGCTGTCATTTAGGGTTTGAAGTTATTATACCCCAGTATGAAGAGTGACAGATGTTCCTGATGCCTTGAACTGTCTTTTTCTGAGCCTCATGATTTAAAACTGGCATCATCTGTTTCTCAGCCCTAGTGCTAATTTGATGCCAGACAGATTCCTAGCCAGTCTGAGTGAACAAGAAAATGAGAAGGAAAAATACTGAAAGGAGATTTCCTGTTTGTAGGAGCAGTCTGCACCACCGCAGTGTGTCGGCCTGGGGAGGAGGGACGAGCAGAGGGCCAGGACATGGTTCTCAGCTGCTTCCCCAAACTCGTCTGCCACAGCCAGGGTAAATGAGCAACCCCTGTATGTACAGGGGGGCACTGCTCTGGGCGAGCAAAGGACAACCTGCTTGTGTATGTAAGGCCATATAGCCTTTAATTCAAAGGTGAACGGTTCTTTTTCTCTTTTTATTTTCTCCAAACACATTGGTGTTTCCGTGTGTGGTTTTGTTGTTGTTGTGTTTTTTTTTTTTTTTTTTTTTTTTAGTATTATCATACTTATTAAATGTCTTGTTGCTGCTTGTTGCTCTGTTCCAACACAGTTCTTGAGCTGACTCTGTTACATGATGCTAGGAGAAGCGTCAGGGTAGATGCAAGGTACAACTGGCTAAGGATTGGGCTGCCCTGGGGAGTGACGGGTCTTGCAGGGAGCTCTCCATTAAAGCTGATATGGATTTATTTTAGCCCCACTACTGCATTCATTAGGCAGTAGTGAGTAAATTTGGTACATAAGGATATAGATTTGATGCTCTTGAGGGCTCTGTTTTCTCTCACAGTAGACAAGTCATAAAATGGTCAGTAGCTCTTTGAGCCTTTCCTGGATGCTCTTTGGTTCAAACTGATACTTTATTTTATAGTACCCTACGGTGCGCTGGGGAAAGCAAGGGTGCTAAGACACGTTAGTACCCCTGTTACCAGGGTGCTAAGGCATGTTTGATGCATAAGCAAAGGATAGCTAGTTTAGTATAAAGAATACTGATGTTATAGCCCCAGTAATTAGCGCATTTTGGATGTACACCACAGCAATGCAAAGACATGAAAGCTGCTCCCTGAGGTCCCTGCTGTGCTATGGGTAAGAGTTGGGCTCTGGTTCTGCATCACTGTGGTGCCCTCTGGCCACCTGATCCCGTGGTGATCTGTTGGACTCTTACTGAAACACTGCAAACAGTTTAAGCAACTGAGACGTGCTTGCTAGGAATGTCCTGATTTTGAATGTTCTCATTTAAAGGTTATTCAGCATTTCTACCTGAATTCACTATAACAAAGAGCAGTAAATGCAGGCCTCTAATGGGAACACTGCACCTTCCAGACTGTGTCCTGTTACTTCTGCAAGCAAAATTCATTGTCCAGAGTTTTGCAGGAGGAAGTAGCCTATGTCCAGTTTGAATGCTGTGAAGGGCATTGTTTTAGCAGATAGATTTTAGATAGTGCCTTCTGTTTAGAACAAAATCCTAAACCTCTATGTACGTTCCCACTTTGTGGCTAGTGATTAAGTGTTGCTTATACCTGGAAGAACAGGCAATGTCCATGCATTATTAATACAATAATATTAAGAGTATTGCAAGCAGTAATAACTTGTGCTAAGGTATTTAGAAAGCAGGTTTAAATTCTCCTGCTGTCAGTTGCTGTGTTTCCTAAATAGTAGTTATCTGATGAAATTGGGAATGAGGCAGACAACAGAACTAATTACGTTAAGCTAATAGTGACGTTTCATGGGTTTGTGCAGTTGAAGCACTGTACCCAGTGCCTGAGTTACTAGGTCACATCCAGTTGCTGTGACACTCATGTCCCCAGAAGTCTCCTGAGCCTTCCTGAAAAACACCTGAGAGCTGATCTTTAGGTGCTGATCTTCAGGTGCTTCCTAATGCCAAAAGCTTCAGGATCTTCAGGGTCCTGACAGGATTAAACTGCTGCAAATGGGAGTGCCTTACAGGTCAAGTCTTGCTTAGTGGCCCGTGCTCTCTAAGACAGCAGGTTCTTCTGCTAACAGCTGTGAGCTGTAAAAGCACTTTTGTTTTTTGTTTTTCCTGTCATTTTTCCCTCCTTACCATTACTTCCTAAATTTATGTAATTATTCTCTGGTAATAGAATTATAGATGCTGGATAAAGGGAGAAAAGCTCTTAGCCGTATTCCTGCCAGCATGCTCTGTTATGCATTCACTAGTGCTTTGCCAGCCTAATTTTAAATGTCCCTAATGATGAAGGTTGTCGTCTTTCTTGTGTTTACATGGGGCTCCTACATCAATTTCACCTTATTCTTGCTAGTAATAGTTCCTTTTATGGCACTAAATGATGGGACAGCAGTTTTTATTATTTCTATACCTTACAAATTCATAGCCTGGCAATGTTTTCTTTTTGTTGTGTGGCAAAATAGTATGTGTAGCAGCACTTTTTAATCTTTTAAATAAATCAGTCCCTACTGCTACCCCTTCACTTTTTGATTAAAACTGCTGTTTAAAAAATGGCAAGCCTGCAAAGCCTAGTTCTGGTGTGGTTTGTCTTGACAGCTGCCAAGAACCTGGAGGGTACTAAAACTACAAACTACAACTGTTTTACTTTGAGTTCTTTCATGATGTGTCAGGGAGGCACCTCCTTGAACTGAGCTTTTCCTTTTCTTCCAGGGCTGTGGCAGAGACCTTGCAGACTGTGTCCTTTTCAACTTTGGAAACCAAGGGCACATTGCCAAGCTTAAATTTTCATTCTTAGGCTTGTAGGGCTACACTATCAACTACTGGAGCTCCTGTGACGGCCACTAACTTTTCCAACTTACTACTCCCAGGTGAAGCAGGGTCACAGTCCTAACTTGCATTTCATGTTACACACCCTTGGACAGAGAGCAATGGTAGCATGTGAGCAGCAGAGTAGCATGAGGTGTAGCATGAGCATGAAGATGTCAACATTGTGTTTGGCTCTGTTCTCAGCAGCCTCACTGGAGAGGTTTGAAACTGCGACTGGGAGGTGAAACTCTCCTGACATCAGGCTCCAGGAGTTTGAGTTTTATTCTTCCTTATTTCTGAGTCATTTGGAGATAACACAAGGAAAATATATCTGAATATTTTGTCTTTTCTATATCTGTGCATACAGTGGGCTGTGTGCTGCTGGGAGGATGGAGGAGGCCGTGGAGGAGGCCTGGTGGTTCTATGCAATGATTTCCAAGCAGAAGTCTGTTACTCCAGCTGTTTCAATGTGTTATAGATGTGGGCTTTAGCAAATGCAAAACACCTCATACCTCTTCAGTTTGTAGCAGGGACTTATGAGGGATATGTATAATAAATGCTAACAGTGTTTCTTCTTGCTGCTTTTTTCATATTTCTTGTTCCACCATAGCTTGGTTCACTCCATCTCTCTGTGTTGCTACTGTTGAGACTGCTGTTTCTTTTTATAAAAAGTTTATTAGACAGAGTCAGAATGTTTAATTTGTGTCTGTTTCTTTAAATATCAATTCTATGGTAGATTTCCAGGCCTCTCTTGGTTCCTATCACTTTTATTCAACTCATGTGAAACTTCCACTGTGCCTGCAGTACTAGAATCCAATATTTTGCCTGGTTAACAGCTGAGCTTGAGTCCTAAAGCATTTCTGAGTTCACTGTATTTAGGATGGACTTGCTTGTAAATGTTCAATAACTTCCATTCTGATTAACAATTCCAGCTTATTTTCTATTTCCCAACAGATTTTCATCTATGGTTGTGTAGCCAACCTTGAAGGAAAAATAGAATATTAATTCTTAAAACATGCTCTTCATGTTATTTCTTTCTGAAATCCAAAGAAATCTCACTGGGTTGCTCCACTTGCTATTTTATTTATGTCTATATTTTTGAAAAAAATCTTTCTTCCCGTTAGATGTACCGATAGCTTCTGGGTTGCCATCCTTAACTGCCCTGAAATCTGGAAGCCTTTTCAGTAAAGGTTTCTCTTCTGTTTACTGTCTTTCATTTCAATTGAAACTGTCTCAGCTGCTGTACCTCAAATATTTATACAGAAAGAAATGTCATCACACTTGAGGTATTTTCCAAAGTAATAATGCAAAATGACATGCTGGCCAGTAGCAAAGAAGGATAAGAAAAGCACCTGAGCTTTTTGCTTGTATCTTCTGTGATTGCTGTTTGTATCTTGCAAGTTGCAGATGGTTTGCTGGTGGGTGGGTGTGTGTGTGTGTGTGAGATGTTTGGAATCCTGCTCTTGGCTGGGCCACACTACAGAGCACAAGTGCATCTGCTGTGTTTCATGCAGAGGAAAGAGTATTTGCAATGCGAGGATGGCTTTCTGCCTGGGAGAGTAACCCTGTGTTGCAGTGGGGCAGTGCTTTCCTCATGCAGTGTCCTGCTGTGTTAAGCTACCTTGGGCACAGGGGTGAGGTGATGTATTTTTTACCAGTCCTACCTGCTGCACCTCCTTTTGGAGGCTTGAGAGCATGGATAACTGGGGAGGCTGCTAGACCCTTGGCTCCTGACTCCTCTACTGCTTTCACCTGACACAGTTGATTTGGTGTGTGTGACCTTCCTTCCAGAATCCTACCTCAGGGCAGCTCCATTTGGCCCTTGACTTGCCCAGCTCCTTGGTGACTACATCCTGCCAGCTTGTGTCTACCACAGCCACCCGCTTTCCCCTCCTGCCGCAGGCCCTGTTCCTCCTCCATGTGGTGCCTTTCTGCTTGTTGGGAACCCAGATGGGCTCCTTTGGCTGTGGCAAAGATGAAGACGTTGCTGGGGTCTTCTGAGCAAGCGTGGACTCCAGCTTGTGGTGCCCACAGGAACCGAGCTCCTGTTGATGAGGGAGGTCTGTGGGCTTGGCAGACGGGAAGTGCTGTCCTGCTCGCTGCAGCTGGACAGAAGAAAGGCAGGGAATGTTTTCTTGTGGTGTTGGTTCTAATAGAGGTCAACTGTGATGGTCTTGAATGCTATTTATTTTTTTAAAACCAATTTTGTTTACTAGCAAATGGACCTCAGCTGGCAAATGGCATCTCACCATGTTAGTAACTCTAAATATTGTTCTTCCAAGGAAGCTTTCTCTCTCCTCCAGCATCTTCTCTCCCTCCCCAGAGTTGCTCCCTGTGGTAATGATGCCTTTGTGTGTGGTTTGTTGAAAGCAGATCAGGGATAAGTAGTTGTTGCAAGTATTCTTTTAAAAGCTACTGTTTTGTGGGCCAGCTGTCAAACAACATTGTCCCAACTCTGTTATTTGAAAGAAGCTGCAATACTTGCCACAAACAACAAGCACATGAGTGAGTCTGTCAGAGCTGTAGCGTTTGTGTAGGCTAAGAAACATAGGCCAGACGTGTGGTTCAGAGCAGTTTAATCTGTGAAGGAAAGTCCTGCTTGTTCCTACCTGATCCTGGCTCGGTCCCCTCCTAGCCAAACCACTGGGGCTGCTGTGACCACCTGCAATGGTGCCCTGTGGTGCCTGGCGCCGCGGTCCTGTCGTGTGGCACAAGGTAGCACTGTGCAGCACACTTGGCATCAACATTAGCACGTTGGCATTTCTGCTCTCATTTATTCTCCAAACTGCTTTAAATCTAATCTGATCTTTCCGCTAATCTGCGCTGTTTGTTCCTGTCTGATTAAACTGCACTGGTGTGTAACTGGGTCAGGCTCTGCCATAATCTCTGCTCTTATGTGTCGGTCTCTGGGGTACATGCTAATGATGGCAACGCGTAGCCAAGTGTGGCACAAAACAATTCAGCTTGTGCATGGCTTTGATATAGGAAGGCTTTCTTAGGCAAATAAAATCGTTCTGACTTACTTTGCCTTTATTTTGGCTTGTTGCCACCCTGCCTCATTTGGTGTGGAGCCTGAGGTAGGCGGAGGAAGGCACGAGGCCTTCGACCACCTTTCTGCAGGCTCCAAGGCGAGTGCTTGCCTTCACTGTCCACCTCATGAGGATGTTCATTTTTTTCATTAAAATTTATAATGAAATGCACTTACAGAGGTTATTCGCAAAGGGTTGTTTGTGAGTAGCTTCTGTGAGGCCTAGCAAGAGCAATTCATGGGGATTAGGGGAGAACAGCCCTCACTGTGCCACTCCAACCCAGGCTTTCCCCAGTTCCTGTTTTATACAATGTTTTTGAGAAGGAAATGCTTTGAGTGACAAACTGTTGGCCTAAACTGTTAAGCTGCCATTAGGTTCAGCTTCGCCCTGTCTGCTTTTTTTTTTGCTGGCAGATTGATTAAACTGATTTCTAATTAGCCCAGGTAACTTTGGCTCATGTATCAGGTCCAGCCTTGTAATTGGTTAGTTTTAGATGCACTCCTCTCTAGATTACAACTATATCAAAGAGCTTATATATATGTTTCCTTATCCAAATATTGTATTTTCAGCATCTGTGCATTATTCCACTGTGGAGTGGAAGCTTGTGTACAGGGACCTTTTTTATGATATGTGTCAATGTGTTTCATTGAGCAGAAAAACTATCTTGTTTTAGATTATCTGATTCCACTTTAGAATAGGTACTTATATTCTGAGTAACAGCATTGACTGAAAATGTCAAGTGTAGCTTCTCACACTTATAACATAAGTCAGAATTCTTTTTCCTGTCTGACAAACACGATGTTCTCCATGGGTGAGACAGTGTAAGATGGAGAGTTAGTTGTGGCACTTGTATGAAATCAGGGCTCAGAGTTGCAATCTTTACTAAAATGACTGGTCTTGCTGAAGCCGCTATGTAGGGTCTTGAGACAGGGCTTTGGATCCTGTCGTCCTCAGATTATGAGTAAAGGTTGAAAAACAAATCTTCAGAACAAAGGAGAAATTAAATATGAAAATGTTCCTTTTGTGATATGCCAGACTCGTATTCTTCCAGCTGACACCTGCACAATGCTGATCTGCAGAGCTGTACCAGCAGCTACGCAGCTGTGTGTAGATCAGATGTTAGTCACTGGACATGTACTGAAATAGTCATTTGAGGGTTTTCTGTTAAATTTTTTCATCCTACACACCTAAGACTCATCACTATCTGCTACTCTCAAAATACTGCTAATGAAAGTGGTAAAATCCAGTAAGCAGATTTATTAATGATGTGTCTATCCAGCAAAATGAGATAGTGGGATCTAGCCTAAGCTGCTAAGTCCCTTAGTTGCAGAGCATTTGCACATGGAAGGTATTCGTGTGGGACCTGAAAGCATTAATGTAGAACCAGATGCAAGCTGGCTTGCATTGTCTCTGCATCAGTTGTGGCACATCCCAACTCCTGACTCTGGAGCAGGAGGCAAGGAACTTGCTTTTGGGTGGCTCAGATCTGCTTTATAGCCTGTGATATAGAAGAGTGGATGAAAGACTGAGCAAACAAAGAAGGAAGTTATAGCATGTACCAGTTAATAGTCAAATCTAAGCACCATGTTTTTCAATACCAACAATCTTTTACTAAGAGATTTTCTGTTTATTTCATTTCTGGGAGATGTGAAGAGTATGTGTGTTTTATGGTTAGGGGCTTACAGTGATCATGGACTATTTGTATTTTGCTTTTTCCAGAACTTCATTTTTGTTTGACTTCTTGGAGCTTGCATGTCATTAGTTTAAATTGCTTAAAAACCTATTGGCAGGCAGTGATCAAAATCACCTATAATCACTGGGGTGTAAATTCACCATAATCATATTGAAGTCACCAGTGCAGCTATGAGTACAGACGGTGCAGAGCAGGACTGCTGTGTGTCTTCACCACTGACTTGCTCATCTGATTGCAAATGGGGCTGGATGTTTTTTCCCTTGTAAAGGATTAATTGGTGTTGGGAATGTGCTTCCAGATCTCTGGATAAAAGGTGCTACATAATGCAAAGCTTAGGTTACTTCTGCTCACGGTTCAATAAATGGTCAATTGCTTTGCTGAACTGAAAGGAGCTTAAGAGAAACACCCAAAATTCTTTAAGAAATCTGGCTTTAACTTCATGTTATTAGAAGCAAATATCTGGGGTCTTCTGATGGAGAATGTTTGTCCAGTATGGAGTCACTCTGATTCAAAACTGTTGAATAACTAAAGTGACTTAAGGTTTGTATCAGCAGGCTTTATGGTGAGTAATCCTGTGGTGCCCAGAAATGGTGTTTGTGATTGCAGAATCAAGGGCCCAGTGTGTGCTTCAGATAACCAGTGGCCTGATCCCATTTGTGTCCTGATGGCCTCGTCCCTGCTGCGATGGTGCAACGCAGCTGGAATGGGACTTTAAGTTGT
The DNA here is from genome assembly GCF_059628265.1 of Tinamus guttatus. Taxonomy (NCBI): domain Eukaryota; kingdom Metazoa; phylum Chordata; class Aves; order Tinamiformes; family Tinamidae; genus Tinamus; species Tinamus guttatus. Next base: position 3,299,971 of record NW_028288706.1, on the reverse strand, counting down.
CCAAGGCAGAGGTCAGGAGTCAGAGAGATCAGGAGCCAGGTTAATCAAATATCTCTTCTGTGAGAAGGAAGAGGATACAGGCAGAGGAGCCTGCAGGGCATGAAAGAGACTTTAATATGGAAGGAAAAAGCAATTTCCCCAGTATTGCAGAATTTAGAAGCTGATACCAAAACCGACACTGGACAAGAAGGATTTAGCTGCCCTTCTGGTGTCAGGATTTAAATGGAGATTTGCCAATCTGCATTTAATTAGGCAGTTATTGTACTGTATGTTAAATAAATACCAGGTAATTATTTAGCAGGGAATTTATTGAAGTATGATGAATATATTTAAAACTCCTGATTTATTAGACTGAATTTTTACAGAATAAACAAGTTTAAAATGATCAGTATAATCTCATATTACAAGAATTACGGTTGCAGGTAAAATATACCAGCATTCAGAATCCACAATGATTTTACTGTTTCTAGCATGAATTTTTAACAAAACATATGTCAGCCTTAAGTTGGTGTATGTGTGATTCACTGAAAGATCAGGATTACTACCAAACACCTTCCTGTGGAATACCTTCTGCTGTTATGGTTTATATTGCTTTAGTTGCTGCTCAAGAGAACCCACAGGCAATAAGTTCAGAGTTTAATTTGTCAACTCAGTGAAAACCTTGCTTAAAAATCCTGGTTCCCAAGTTACTTGACAGTATTGCAGGCTGCAACCTGAAAGCAACCTCATTTTGCTCTCCTTTCTCTCCTCTCCCATCCTCCCTGGCATGGAGACCCGCACAGACACACAACATGAGGCACTGCTGCCTGAAGTGCTGCATCTTTCAATTCTGTCATCTTTGATTTTCTGTTTTTTTCCCTCTTTTCCAAAGCAAAAAGGCCAGTTTGATTCAATAAAGTGCATTTTCAGCTCCCATGATGTTCAGAAAATTGGACGCTATTTAAGCGAGCTTTTAAAGCTGTTGCACAAAAGTCAATTTGAAAAATACAGCTATGTTAAGCATCTCCAAACAGCTTGATTTCTTCTCTAACAATTTGTATTGTAAAGAACTGTCTTGACTGTGAACCTTCAGAAAAATGCATTGATTTTTAGAAGGTGCTTTATCTCACTGGTGTGTGCTATAAGCTGGTCTTTGAATTGGGACCTCTAATAGAAGGCCCATACTCAGTTTTCTCACAAGCTTAAATCCTTGACAGTATCCACTATGACTTATTTAATATCTGAAAAGAATCATAAATAATGGTCTAGGAAAATACATCCAACAGTTTGGGATCTTCGAAGAACATTTTCTAACACATGTGTTGCATGTGAGTATCCATTCACTTCTAGTGTCCAAGGGCTGTTTGTTGGAAATGTTCTTGCAAGGGGGAAATTCTAAGATTTATTGAAGGGGCTCTGAAGCAGTCCCTGACAGTCTTTTCTTATGCCCAAGATGAAAAAAAGTCAATAATTACTAGGTTATATTTGGAAAATTCAATGTCTGATGTAAGCAGGAGACTTGGCAAGGAAGAAGAGAGTCTGTGTTCTGCCGAGAATAAATATAGGATTTCTAAGTGCTTCGCTTCTCTTTGCTGTAGAGCGCTCTGCTAATGCAGCTTTTAGCAGGTTTGAAGATATTCTCCTTTCAGAGCTTTTCTTTTTTTTTTTTCTTATTTTTTTTTTTTTTTTGCTTTTTCCCTCTTCTCTGACTTTTTTTACCATGCTCTGAGTTGCTGCTTTTATTTAGTTTGAAAGTGATTTTTTGCTCTCTGAAGTGAGGCATCCCTTGAACTAGTCAAGAGCCAAAATCCCATGGAAGTATGTGATGAAGTGAGCTCATAAATGGCAGGTAAGTTGCCTAAGTAGCCTTTATTGAGTTGGGAGCAAATGGAGGTTATGTACCCCAATACCATTGGATTTGCATCTTCCTATATTTTATCCTCACTTTGCTTCCTAGGATGCCCAGGTGAGGAGCAAGCTTCTTTTTTATGCAGGTGTTTTGAAACCCTCCTTTCTTAGGGATGAGCTACTGCTGCATTTTTTCCTGCTCCCTTCTGCTAGCTCAGAATTTGCTTCATATCCTTATGTCCAAGTTGTCAAATCCAGGTAAGATGTGGTTTTGCATTATTCCTTTAGCTCTAAAGATACAGGGCCAGACCTGATACCATTTTTGGAGGTTGAAATTTGTATCAGGTTTAGTCTTTAAATTCTTCCTGCTGCTCTTGGTGCTGGACTTCTCTGTTCTCATATCCTGTTATTCTGTGAAAACTTGTCTCTGTGGCTGGACCTGTTACTTGGGCTCTCTGGAGCAGCTTCTGAATCTGTGAGGGAGACAGAAGGACATTTTGCCTGTAGGGAAAAGGAGAAAGCAGCTTTTAAAAGTCTAATTACCCCTATCTCCAGGTCCAAACAGGGAGAGAGATTGCCTGAAAAGGGACCCCTCTCAAAGGAAGGAGAAGATAGATGGCAATGGCCACTGCGGTATTGCCTGATGTCAAAATCTCTTTATTTTCCTTTCCATTTCTCTAAGTCGGGTTCTGTGCTGCTAGAGAAAGAAGGACTTCAGATAACTAGGGGTTCTGGAGAGCACCCACTTTTAGTTTGTCCCATGCATGTAACCTCTTGGGAAAATAGCACTTGGGGCTTGAGAGGAGCTTGGTAGAAAAGGTAGATATGAAACCACTAAGAAGAGATGGTGTTGTGAAGGCAGAGTTGTCCTAACTGTTCTCAGGAGTACAAGTTATCCTGCTTGTAATGTATAGTGCAAAAATGTATGAAAACCATAAATCAAACCAGTGAAACTTCATTTTAGGACACAAGTAATTGTGCCACTCAGGAATGGCAAGGAGTCTGCCTGAGCTGTGGTGGCCAAGGGCTCTGCTTCAAAGAAGCGCCGGAGCCAGGAGGTCTTAGAGGCTTTCTTGAGATATATATATATATAAAAAAAGGCTTAGGTATCAAAAGCCATCTTTTGTATAGCTTTAAGCAGCACTTAAATTGGAGGTGTTGATCCCTATGGCTAAGGGACTTTGTTGTTTTTTAATTATTTTTCCACAGCCTTTCACCTACTTAGTAGTTTGCACCAGCACAAAATTGTAGAAAATGCTTTAACAATGATAGTATTGGGTTTCATATGCCCTATAGTACAGAATAAATTACTAAACAGGGAGCAGAACAATGAAATCAGCTTATGGACATGTACCTTAAGTCCTTTTTTTTTTTTTTTTTTTTTTTTTTTTAAAAAGAGACAATTCAAGGAATTCATTTTTATATACTATGTCTTTGGAGGGACAGTGCTTTACTGATGTTCCCATCCAGTCCCTCCCTGAAGTGACTGCTCTCACAGTGTGGTTGCAGTTGGTCACCAGAGCGCTCTCCCTGCTGACGTATCACAGCCCATAAACCTGCACTGAGGGGCTGCGCTCCTGCACGCTAAGTGCCTGCAAAGCCCTTTCCAAACCTCCCAAGGTACTTTATGGAGCGAAGCTGTCAGCTGGAATGAGGAGATTTCTGCATTAGTGCATGGAACTGTGCGCAAACGTGCATGGCATCAGCGGAGAGGGATGAAGACCCCTGATTGGGATGGCAGGTGCTGCAGGCTCTATGTATCTGTGTTTAAACAGTGCAAGGGCCCTTGACAGAATAGTTTTTTGACTCCCAGTCTGGGCCTTGGAGCAACTGTAGATGCTTGAAAGGTCATTTGCTTTTTTTTATGCCACTGGTATACACCAAGTTTCATGAAAATGTCTTTGATCCTTGACATCTGTGTTGCATAGACAGGGCCATATGATGTCTCTGCAGACATCGTGATGGAAATGTTTTATTTTCATGACAGTATATATTTGCTGTGTTTCTGTTGTTGGTGTTTGTAACATGATGAACCTTTCCTTCCTCTCTGGAGCGAAGAGGTAGATCTCTTGCATATTAAAGATTACCCAATAAAATTAAAACTTAATGTCTTTTTTTTCCCTACTCTGAAATCCCTTGCTGTGTGTCCACTGTTCAGTGTCAATGGTACACTCAAAGAAAATAAAAGTCTCTCCATTTAGGCTTACATTACCTTTCCCATCCTTTAACTGCCCCCTCAAAGCTCTCTAAAACAACCTCTCTTCAAGACAACGTACTAGAAATCAGAGCCTGATGGTCTGAGATGATCAGCCTGAGATTGCAAGGTGTCCTGTGGTTGCTGTGCCTCCTGGTGTATGTATAACCACCTCACTGTTATCTGACACACTCTCACATTTGTTGCCTGTTTTTTCTTCCTGTTGTTTCATTGCTGTAGAGGAGGCACTAGATTTTTTCTTCCAGTGAGAATTGTACTGTGTAGCTATTCTTACTGCTAAGTGCTACATCAGTACAAATTATGGAAAATCTGTATCATTGGCTGAAATTCAAAATGATTTTGACTTAATTCTTGCAAATCTGAGCTGAAACTAATGTTGATGGAAAGGACAGGTAGTATAAATAATACAAAGATTTTCAATATCTTATGAATCATCTTTGCTAAAATAAAATGTGCTGTGAACTGGGACTCCAAGCCACCAGACAGACAGTCGAGGAAGTTTTAACTCCATTAAAAGCTTCCTGGGCCTCTCCTCAATTAACTCAAATTCTCTGATACTTCATCAGTAATGAAGTGTGACAAGCACTCTGCTTAAATACAAGAAGAAATCACATCCCACTTTATGACTGAGAAGAGAGAGAGGATTTGGCGGTGCTGGAGGGGTTGGTGTGCAGGCCGGGTCGCTCTGCAGAGACCACCGGGAGTCCAAAATACTCAGCGTGAAGCGTCTTGCAAGTCAGGACGAAACTCTTGGCTACGCGACCCCACTGCTGCACTTCACCACCTCTGCGGCGTCTTTGCCTATGGGCCAAGTGAATGTTGTTTTAAAATCAATCAGTTTTGCCAGAGCGGGTGGGCTTGGTGGAGAGGAAGGTCCTTCCCAGGAGGAGGTGACTGCTAAGTGCATTTGTGTGCTGAGTTACCCCTTTTGATTGCAACTGCTGCCCTGGCTTGGACCCCCACAAGAGAGCTGTTAATGCATGGGGCTTTACCAGTGAAAATTCCATGTGCAGCTTAATGTCAGTTTAAAGGCTAAATGTCTGTTGAGGCTGTTTGGGCTTTATTTGGTTTGGTTTTTCTTGTTCTTTCTTCCTGCCTTGCCTGGCTCTGCTGGTGCAGGTCCCTCGCAAGAAGCACACGTGGCTTGGGGCCCTCCTCTGGCTGTGGGCCTTCCTAAGCACAGACTGATTGCACAGTTCAGAGCAGATGGACTTTTAAAGTACCAGCTTCACTAGAATGTGTCCGCTTGAAGCGTGGCAGAGTAAAATACACTTATTTGTATGTTAATAAGTTAACCTGAGTGCTTCAGGGCATGTAAAGTAAGCTTCTTTTTTTTTCTTCCTCTAACTCAGTGCTATGAAGGTATCTAATTATTTAAAATCATTTATGTTAAGTACTTCTGTTTCAAAAGCTCCTCCAGCCCTGCTGTTAAGCATGTGGCTCTTGCATCTCTTGAGTCAAACTTCCTTTTTATATTTTAGAGTCCTCTAGAATGAAAATTAAATTGCATGGGCTTGGCTGCACTATCAATGGCTTTAACTTTCCTTTCTATTCCCACTGAAAGGTGCCTGTAGCAATATTTTATCATATTGCCCTCCCCCAACTCTAGTAGGGTAGAGGAAAGTGTTCTCTACTGGTGGTATCTGAGTAGGAATTGACTTTTTGGTCTGATTTATCTTAATTTGGCAATGTCTTGATTCATGCTTATGGCTATGGAGAAGAACAGCAGCAACTGGACTGCGGAAATAAATGAATGTGTGTTTTATTCTTGATGCTCAAGGTCAAGTAACATTAACATCAGGCAGTATATTTTATTTGTTTTATTGGAGCTGTATCTCAAAGCCAGAACCAGCCTTTTTGTCCTGGGTACCGTAAGGCACTGTGTGCCAGGGAAGAGAGGCTTGACTCAAGGAGACCGTGTAGTAAATCATCAGGGCTTTAAGGGTAGAGGATTAGAAGAAAGATTTGTTTTCTCATTTTACAAATTAAATTGGAGAATAGAAGAAAGCCATGATCTGCCTGAGGTTATGCAGGGAGACTGTGGTAGAGCTGGGAACTGAAATCAGTGTCCTAGTCCATTTTTTCATTTTATTTTTCCGTTGGTTTGATGGTGATTCCTGTTGTGGGTCTCTTACTGCAGCTCACCAGTTTAGTGGGAGTTGCTGAGGGAACCAACCTGCCCAATAACTTCTCCAAGAGCTTCTCCTAAGAATTCCAGAAATTCTGGTAAAGGAAATAAATGCTGAATACACCATTAAGGTATACAGGGAACAATATAAATATGCATTTTGGTCTCAGTGACTTTGTGCTTTGAATTTTTCTTTAGATTTTTGTTCTTGGTGGGGACAAAGCCTTTCTAGGGGTTCCAAGTGCTTAGATACTTCTAATCTAGGCAAAGTTCCTGCATGACTCCAAATATTTTATTCAATATTTATTCAGATTGTTTATTCTTCTGTGCTTATTCAGTATTTTCTTGGCATTTACTGCCCAACTTTTGCTTGCCTTATGTTGCCCAGATAAATAGGAAGCTGATGCAAGTTCAGGTGGCTGCTCAGAGGGGTGATCCTGCCCCATTGCTATCCCAGCTGCGTTCCTGCTGCTGCTTTGGAATTGCACAGTTTCATAGTGCAGGCTTCTGCAGCTGATCTTGACTAAAAGCAACTCAAAATATGGTTAATGCTCAGCTGGACCAAGCTTATGATCCTGAGCACTGTCACCTGTGAGCATTAGTGCTGGCACAAGGAAGGATGGAGAGTCAGAAACAGACTTTTAAATCAATTGTGAATCTTCACATGTCACTTCTGGTTGAACTTGCTGCTTTAGCTCTGTGGGGTTTAGTGATTGTCTGAAGTCAGACTGAAGCTCAAAGCTTTTGAATGGCATTAACCTGTGGTGGCACTAACTGCTGCAACAAAGTCCTTTTGCCCGTGCTTTGCAGTCAGGTTTACTAGTTTCATATTTTACTGTTATTAGCTCACCTTGCTCTTCCAGGAGCAAAGAAAACTAGGGAAACTAAGGTGTATGGATTTTGAGATTATTTTAAAGAATAAATGAGAAAAATCTACTAACTCAAAGTTCCTCATCTGTGCTTTGCTCCATGACTAGCTTGCTGTGATGTGTTCACCTTCTGTGTTTTGTGCAGTTTTACTTTGGGTAAAACTTACTCTATTGGAGCTTAAAAAAAAAAAAAAAAACCCAGCAGCCAAATATTTCCTGAATCCCTTTGCTGACAGGAGCAGAGTGTCAAAACGTGGGTAGCAGGGGCAATACGGACGACGAGGGCGCTCAGCCCGAGCGGTGCTGTCGGCCCAGGGAGAGGAGGCTCCTGGTGCTGGGGCTGTTGGTTTGCTGAGGGATTTAGTGCAGCTCCATGGCAGCCGCTCCGGCCCTCCCTGCTCCCCGTTCCTCAGTGTCTGCTCGCAGCCTGCCACGAGGCTGCTGCTTATGGCAAGATACATCCTTTATATCCTGGGAGTGCCCCTTGGAGCACCCTCAGTCTCTTATTCGTGTTAGTCTTCTCCTTTGATCTGTATCATTAGTGAGGTTGTCTTCTCTATGTGGTATTGATATTTTTTCTCTTCTAGTTTTACAGATCCTACTACTACCTATTGATTTTTTCCTTCTCTGTTTCTTTGAGGTGCCTTCTTTATCTGTTTTTATGGCATTGGCGAGTTTGTTTTGTTTTTTAACCTAAATACAATTGTTTATTTTCCCATGTACTTATCAAGGTATCTTTTACCTGGAAAAGAGCCATTCGAAAAGAGAAATGCAGCAGTTTGAGCAGAGTTTTAATCTAAAGTGTGGTCCAGGAACAAGGTTCTGGGCAGTATTTTCCAGGCCAAGGAGGAAGTGATCAGAACAGAGGCCAAATCTGAATTTGGAAAGGGGCTGATGTGAAGTAAGCTAGTTTCCCATTCATTACTCTTGAACTTTTTGGGGGGAGTGGAAAATGCATTTTGAAGGTATTCAGGGATGACCCATCCATTTTAAATAAGCCAAAAATCTTTCAAATCTTCATTCAACATTTGAGGAGGATTTTAAAAATCAACTTGTTTGATTTGCTGTGTTTTCTCTATGATTCTGGCGGTATTTTAATGTCCCCAGTTGGTCCACTAGGTTATCCCATCTGAAATCTTATCCTCGAGTCTTCTCTATTGTTTTTTATGGACAAAATACTTGTCTATTACTTCTCTCCTCTCCTATTAAATATTCCCATCTCTTGCAAATAATGCCACAGCTCTTTTAATTATTAGTAACCATGAGAAGTGGTAGTTGCTTCTACTTAAATACAGTTTTTTTTAGGCCTGTGTTTTCTGTGGAAAGGCCATGGCCTGCAGCCAAGGGTTAGGTGTGGAGCTGCAGGGACCTGGCTCTGATGGGCATCAGTATCTGCTGAGGATCCACAGCCCTGAGCTCGTGCCTGTGGGGGCAGGACTCCGGGATCCACCCGACATTTGTCCATTTCTCCTTCTGTTTGTTCATGCTTCAGGCTCTTCTCCTCCTTGGAGGTCCTGCTTGCTGCTGTGATTAGGAAAATGGGGCGTGCTATGCAGGAGTATTGATCTAGCACTTTATAATAAAGTTAGAATTGTTTAATTTCTTTTTGTCAGCTTCCATTGTGCTAGAAAAATCAATCATCGACTACTGTCTCTTCTCCATTGCTTGGTCATCTAATGAGTTACCTTGCAGTGTACTCGAAATCCAAATGTTACACTGCAGCATTGCAGAGAACATGAGCCCGCATGGCACGAGCATGAGGTGTCCTGGGACCCCATCAGACGGGAGGGTCTGTTCCCCTTCATGACAACACAAGTCTGTGCATAAGATGCTCAGTACAACTTAGTTTATCTCTGATTTATATATTGTTCAAACACTCCCTGAATAAGTAAAACAAAAGCAAAAGTTGAATTTGTACTGCTAAAGTGATACTTCTTACTCTTCCCTTCCTACTTCAGTCCTCTCATCTCAGACAAGATTTATAAAGGAAAAACATAGTGGTCTTTTAGGAGAGAAGTGTAGCTTTGCATGGTCTAAATATATTTATTTACTCCAGTTTCCCAGTAACTTGCAGTAAAGCAGATGCTTATTCTCTCTATGGCAGCAGCTGTAGTGATTTGCTTTGTGTATCACACAGCGCAGTCATCGTGGTCTTGCCTTGCAATTTCTACAGATAATGATGATACGGGTGAGAAATAAACGTAGTTGCACATTCTTGTTTGTAAGTTACACAGCTAGGTTTGTTTGCTGGTCCACATAAAAGGCTCTGAGCTTGTTGCTACCAATATTTCTAACCCATATCCTATGGGTTCTTGACTTAGTAGAACCTGGGACTGCAGCTTAATTCTCATTCTTTCTCTGAAGAACAGAGTTCAAGAAGTGGTTTAAGAAGAACAGTTTGAACAGAAACAAAATAAACGATTGTTGTTTGCTGCAGGTAAAATAAGCTGCTCTCAGAATCTTACAGAAAAGAAAAAACACCAGTTATTAATATTCCTCTGAAATACAAAGGTAAATTGATGTGTTTATTAATATATTGGTGTATGTTTCAAAGCACTCTCATATTTCTGCTACATCCAGCAGTTATAATAATTTCATTACAAATATTTTGACACAGAATTCAGACTTTCCTTGTTTCTGAATATCAGCTGAGCACAAAATGCTCCATGTTCTGGGGCTCACAGATGAATGAACCAACTTTACGGATACAATAAAAGGAATAATATTCTTCAGCAAAAAAAAGTGCTTAAACACTTATTTCTGCATTAAATAATTCAGCATGTTATCAGGAAAGCTGTAACAAATGTTAATAATGTAACATACACTCAGCTGTTGCTTTCATCATGTTGTGAGTCAGGTGATGTTATAGCCAGCATTCCATTTCTGCAGCTTGCCAGGTCATAATAAGAGGTTTATTACAAAGTGGTGATAAGAGGGAATGTGATGGTCTGGGAGGCACAGAGCTGGATGAGTCAATGGGTGAGCAGTTGAGTTTCCTCGTTGGTCTTAACCCTGTGTAAATTTAATGGCTTCTTTAAAATGTCTCTTAATAAGGAAAAGCCAAAATGTAAGTTACTTTATTATGTTGAAGGCTTAATTTCCTTATCTCATGTAATGTTATAATGTATTGCATCTATCTATAGTAAATAACTAGTCTAGACCTGCATACCCTTTCTCAAGTTGGTGGGAAAGAAACTGCAGTGCTGGTACCTGTCAAGAGAAAGAAACTGTGACTGTATAAAAATATATGTAGTCATCTTTGGTGGTTTATATAGGCTGTAAAGTCTATTATTGCTCACGCATGGTAATAGCAGCTGCAGTTATGTCAGTTGTGTTGTCTGTGGCAGGACGTGCTATGATGTGATGAGGATGTGATGAAGTGTGATAGCTGGCAGCGCATGGCTGTGGTAATTGGCAGGGGAGAGTTGTGCTCAACTCGGCAGCCCGCGGTCGTGGTGAGGGCAGGCCGTGGCTGTGACCAGAGTAGCCAGGAGTGTGACAGGTGCCCTCAGGCCCTCATGGTAAGGGCTCTCGCACCCCTGAGCAGCCCCAGCTGCCCATGGTTGGTCTGCGGGAGCCTCCTGGTGGCTGTGGGGCCTTTGCTGGGGCTGCTCCTGCCTGGTGGTGCTGGGGCTCGGAGCAGATGTTTTCCTCTGCTCATTTTCAGATGAGGGATCTTCACTGCTGGCTTCTGCTGGTTCCACCCTGGGCTTTGAGCTGTCTCTTTACTCCACAGTCTGGTTTTCTGCAGCTCCTCAGCTTCTCGCGACAGGTGTTTTGTTGTCCCTGTTCAATTAATCCTGAATCTGGCCCAGAGGCAGCCAATTGCTCTGTACCTGGGAGCAGTTGTCCTTCTGGGACTCAGACATAGCTGGTCCATTCACCATCCTCCTGCACCTGCCTTAACTGCAGTGTTACTGTATTATCCTTCCTATGGCCCTGCAATCCCCGGAGCAATTCCATAAGTAACGATTAGCTCTTGTCATAACCAGCGTTAAGGGTTGGTGCTACCCTGTGGTTTGGTCACCGTCCCGCGGGGCTCAGCGGACCCATTTCCCTCCTATGACCTTTGCTGCTTTTTGAGCTGGATCGAAACTTCCTCTTGCATCTTGGGGAAACAGCTTAATCCAAAATGTTTCCCTGTTGGTTTCACCACCTAAATACAATCTGCAGGGTCTGTGGTGACAATATTAGGCCGGAAACATTTTCAGGAAGCTCACACTGCAATAATACAGAAAATCAAAAGTAGAACTCATGGTTGCAGCACAGAATATTCCTCAGGATTTTTACATGTGAAAGTGAGGGGGGGAATTCAGTATGTTTTTGATCCATTTTCATTTGAATCAGATCAACTAAGGGCAAGTAAAAAAACTCCTATTGGGGAAAAAAAAATCTTTCTAAATTTTTCAAGGGGGCAAGTTGAAATTTTTCAGTCAGTTCTAGTTGGATATGTTATTGGAATTGCAGAGCACTTTGAAGGATATTAAGAGAACTTTCTTGGGCTGGGCCTATAGGAAAAACAATTAAAAGAGGGCTATGACCTGCTTTCATTTATGCCGATATAAATCAGATTTTAAAACATCGATTTAATTAGTTTTGGCCTGATTTAAAGTTTAAACATATCAAACTGTAATATCTGCTGAGGATAGTGGTGTTCCTTTTTAGGAGACCCAGATCTGTAGCAGCTGGTGCCTTGAAAGCAAGCCGGGAAGATGCCAAGGAAACGGCTCTGCGCGGATGTTGTCGGGACGTGCCCAGGGCACGGCTCAGAAGCCATGTCCATGGTGCTGCATGCAGCCTTCCTGCCTTACCGAGTTTTCCTGCGGCCCCTTTTCTGTTTTCCAAGGTACCTCCTTCTAAAAAATCACCTTAAGGAACCCCCTGAGAAAACCTCACCTTTTTTGCAATGGTTGTGTTTTCAGCTTCAGAAAATACTAACATGGCAGGATATATTTTAACTGATGAAAACTGGGCTAGTGAAACTTGGCTCTGTGCATAGTCCTAACAGGAGTCTTATTCTCACAGGACTGGACAGTTAGCACAGCTCAGTGTGCAATGACTGTCAAAATGGTGCTTTGCAAACCCAACCTGCAAGAGTTCCACAGATCAGTGGGATTTTGCAGTTAAAAGGGAAATAAACTGACAGTAATTAAGTAGTTCAGCAGACACCTCTGCCATCTTGGAGTGACGGTGCCCTTCTAGGGACAGAGCTGTGCTGGTGATGCCGGGCTGTTGACAGAGGCACTCGATGGCTCTGCCTTCTGTGGCCATTCTGCACGGATGCTGAATCCTGGTCTTAGCTTAAGTGGCTCTGCTGTATCTCTGCCCAGAGGAAAACATATTACCTGCTAAAAATCATATCTGATGGGTTTTCTTTCCTGGCAGTGTTTTTGGAAAGCATTTGCTAAAGACATGAGAGCTGAACTGAAGAATTGTCACTGCTGAAAACTGTACCCAGACAATGTCTAGAATATATTTTCTCATGCTGTTCTGGTAGCTTGTCTCCCATTGCATATTTGCAACTGTGCCCTGTTCCTGCCTTGGATGCTTCTTAGTGTGGGATTTACCTTTGGCTCAGCTGATGGCTGCATCAGGAAGCTTGCTGGTGTGTGCCCTGTTGTGCTTTTAACATTAGTGCTTCACTCTGATTTATTTGGTGGACTAGCCACATCTGGAATGTTTGCAGGGACTTAAAGCTGAAAAGTAAAGCACTGTCTAGCTTCTGAAATCAGGGGCTGATTCCCGAGTTTCTTTAGACATTGGGCCTTGCAAAGAGACAAGTGGGTTCCTTGCTTCTCCGCAAGCATTTCTGGCATCTTCTGAACCCTCCAGACTTTGGGAGCCTCCTCTTTCCCTCCGGCAAGGTGCTGTTGGTGATACCCCATCCTTAAGTCCTCTCTTGCTGTGTTTCAGGCAATCTGGGAGCAGTTGCCTTGTGTGGAGCTGAGAACCCGGCCTGCTGAGGTGTAGTTCAGTGACTCCCATGCTTGCAAGAACTCGGCAGCTGGGGGCTGCTGCTGTTCAGCCTGCAGATATATCTGCCTCATCTAACCATGCAGGGACTCCTGGCACTTGCAGGGGTTGTCTCCATCCTACCACTTTTCTCTGCCTCAAGAGAGTTAGCCAGGTGGGTTTGGGAAGAGTTTCTACCTCAGTCTGTAGCCATCAGGGTGTTCCTGTTGCTGCTCATTGACTTCCTCCACATAGGTGCTGCAGGGGGCTGTTCATTAGTAGTCAGACAAGTAGGAAAAAAGAGCAAGGCAGGAGTAAAATCTCAGAAATATACTGGATATGTACAGAAGAAGCCTTAAACTTGCTATAAAATCTAGTTATAAAAGCATTGCTGGGAGAAGAAAGAGGCTTAGTAAGACCATCAACTTATAAAAGCTTACAGGGCTGCAGAATGAAACCTACTATATATAAATCAAGGCACGTAACAAACTTGGACTCATAAGAATGTTTAATATTTGTTGAAACCTCTGGCAGTTCAAATCCCTGCCCACAGGGACTGTAATTTACCTTAGTATTATTTTATAAATCAAGAAGAGTTGCTCACTGAATAGTTACTCAAACTCTGCCATTGTTAATGAAGGTAATATAGGGATGAATCATGAAGGATTGCTGCTCATAGACTTTTTAAGCCAGAAATGACCATTATTTGTGATTAACTAGTTGACCTTTTGCCTAGCACAAACTGTCGAATTTTGCTTGCTAGTTCCCAAACGAACACGTTTGCAGAAAGCCTCATTCCAGTGTATTCTGTCCACAGCACTTGGGTGTTTTTTCAAGGTGGCTTTAGAAGAAGTATCAATTACACAGAAAGCTGTGGCTGTCACATTGTGAGTAGGAATAACACAGTGTTTTTACAGTGCAGTAGACCTTGGGGAGGGATTCTCCCCTCTGTTACAACCTTTAAGGCTGCTCTAAAGGCCTTTTAATAGGCTGGGGGAGGATGTACTAGAGTGCAGGCTCTGCGTGGCCAGGGGCTGTCCTGCATGGCTCAGTCTCTATCCGCAGCACAAACATCAGGAGGGAATGAAGCCTTTGTACCATTTGTAGTGTGTGGTGTGGCAGCTGCTCTAGGTAGCAGAACAGCCATTGAGGAGTCTGGTGGGGAAAATGGACCATAGAGGGGGATTTTCTCCCTGCTTTACTTCATGCTGGAAACTCTACCGGTACTTACAAGGGTCCAGAATGAGACCGAAGGTGGCAGCTTATAGCTGCTTTCATCCCTTTTTATGTAAGGAGGGGGAGGAAGCTTAGCTTTTCCTGTTGGCTTGTTTGTTTTTTTTCCTGCCAGGAAACAGTATGTTATAACTGATTTGCTGTAATAGGATAGTAACATTTTCAAGTTACAAAATTATTTTAAACTGCAGCTAGATTCCTGCACATCATCAAGGTGTTTGTGTCCATGGTAGTCTTTACAGCTCAAATCTAGGTGCTTTGTAGTCTGTAAGATGATGAGTGTTGTAGCGTGAGGAATTGCTAATAACTCTGTTTTGGAATCTAACCTGCTGCCTAAGACATGCTACGTTGTCACTAATTGTCATGCTGACATTTCTGCTCGTCACGAGCACGTTGGAAACAGCAGGTCCCTGCATGTGTCCTGTGTCGCCGTTCGCTCCTGTGGCTCTTGTGGAAGAGCAGAGGCTGCCCAGGGCCCTCCTGTCCGGTCCCGGCCCCGTCGCTGCTGCTGGCGCAGAGCCGGGGGGCTGCACAGGCCCACGACAGCACGGCCTGGGTTTTACATCCCAAGTTGGTTCTCCGAGGCTGACAAATCCTGTGCTTTTATTAAACAAAGGAGACCCGATCTGAAAATATTTGAGCTGCTCTGCAGAGACCTCTCCAATGCCGCTGTTACAGATTAGCTCTGTACAACAGAGCGGCATTTTAAACTGTCGTTAACACAGGCGTGCTTTTTCTGGCAAGAGCTTGGGTGTCATCTCCTCTGGTCAATGTGTACTCGGAGCTTGAGTACAAGGGGAAACAAATATCTCAACACTGATTAGCACTTCAGGAGGTAGACTCCTAAGCAGCCAGACTTAAGTACATGAAGTGCCTTGGCTAGCATCACTGCACTCTAAAGGTTCTGGTTTGAATGTGGAAGAGACCTGGGACCAGGATACTGCTGGGTACTTCCAATGTGTCAGAATATTTCCAATGTTGCACTAAACTGTCCTCGAGTGCCCCTTTCTTTTAGATCCTTTCTGCAGTCCTGCAGGTGCTGGGATGTGGCTCCGTTCTGTCTACTTGGGCCTGCGTGGGATAGGAGGAAGCCAAAGTGCAGCTGATTCCTGCGGCCTTTCCTGAGCCTTGTGGGAGACAGGAGAGGAAAAGGGCACTGAGCTGTTTCAGGAAGATGTGGTCCTTGGTTTATGCAGGGCTCTAAGCTAGAAGAAAAGGATGCTTAGTCTTCATAAGGAAGAGGAACTCCTATTTATTGCCATGCTTTCTAGTCGGTTTGCATGGTGTCTCGTGGCTTGGTTTTGATTATTTAGGCTTAGAACTGGGTATTTTGAGCCTATAGCACAAAAGGACTCCCAGCTGCTTAATGGAGAGGGATCTGATGTTCTCAAAGGGAGCAATACAGATGAGATATAAAAAGAAAA
Source organism: Tinamus guttatus (assembly GCF_059628265.1). Classification (NCBI taxonomy): domain Eukaryota; kingdom Metazoa; phylum Chordata; class Aves; order Tinamiformes; family Tinamidae; genus Tinamus; species Tinamus guttatus. Next base: position 3,284,323 of record NW_028288706.1, on the reverse strand, counting down.
CTGAATTTAGCCTTTTCAAAATGTGCAATAAAAACAACACTTAAACTATAAATATAGGGAACTTAGGCATTTTCTGGCATCAGTAATTTCTACACAGCCCTTAAAGCAAAAATAAACATTTCCCGTAATTTAATTTAGTTGCAAGACAGCAGGTCAGAAAAGGGAGAATGAGTCACTGTTGTCAGTGCAGCAGAGGGATAGTGTTTGTAAGAAAAACAGAAAGAATCATTAAAACAAGGGATTGCTCACAAATCTGCATCTGGATCTGCTGCTTTTCAAGGGAGCAAGTGGCTGTCCCTTAGTGCTGAGCAGCAGGAGCCTGTTACGCCTGTGTGTCCTGGTGGCCTTGTTGCTTGATTTAATGCAGAGTGAGGGGAGTACTAGCTGCCCCCTTGCAGAAACCTCCTTCCAAATTCCAACCCGAGGATCCAGTTTTCAGTCTGTGTCCATGTTGCTTCCTCAGGTGTCCATGGATCATCCTGATACTTAACATGTGTGCCCTGGCTTGATTTGCTGTCTGTGCTTTATGAACTGGCATTCCTGGTGGGAATGTTCTCCATCAGGTGGTGTTAGAACTCCTTAATATAAAAGTAACAAAGAAGAAATCTTGGCTGCATTAGAAGGCACCTAGCAATAACTGGCAGGGCTTAATGATTGGGGCTGGTGGGCCCAACCCTGGCCTGGGTTGGTTAGTTCCCAGAGTTGCTTTGAATCCCAGCACTCGAGCCCTGGTTCCCTGTCACTGTTCAACTCTGCTACTCTCAGCTGTTCTTTACCCTGTTGCTCTCAGCACTATTTTAATTGAAGCTCATAATATTTTAAGACTGCTTTGTCTTTTCAAATATCAAAGCAAATGGATTTATCTGTCCCCTGGCTCCTGCACTATAGATATGAGCTGCCTTTGCCTGCCATGGGAGTTGGTGGAGACCAAACAAGTGAAATGTCACTCACGCAGGGCGCAGTGTTTTCAGTTCAGTGTTAATTGCCTGGCAGGTATTTTCTGGGAAGGGACTCGGTAGCATTGCGTGCAGGGCTCAGTGCAGGCTGCTAAAGGGAATGAACTTAAAGCTGAAAAGAATTTAACAAGAGGCATTTATAAAAACTTGAGGTAAACTAATTGTACAAAGCACCTGCACTGGCTGCTCAAGTGCTTTCAGGAGCTGGGGTGGGAGGTTGGAGATACAGTGGCAGGAATTCTGGAATGTGCCTTTTCATGCTGTGTTTGTTGCTCCTGATTCAGACAGATTCAAGTAGTAGCAAGGTGTGAGGAGATGGGGTGTGATGAGCTTATTTGCCACCAAGTTGAGAATGGAGCAGTACTGGGAAAACTGCCATGTCTGAGAATCAAGGAATAGCAGCATGGCCCATGAATGAAGTGCCCTAACCCAGCACATGGCAGTGATGTGCCCTTCAATGTATTAATGAAAATCCTGAATCAAGTATCTTTGCTCTTCCAGGCATGTGTGGCATGAGCTCTACAAAGGCCTCTGCTATTCCATGAGGTCTAGCTAATCAGACTCCTTTTCAGGTCTGCATGGACACTGCAAGCCCCTGTTTAGGAAATTAGGATATTTGTGTTATTAGTTATAAATTCAGAACTCTGCATGTCCCTGAAATTCGCTGAAGTTGTGTTCCAGAGACACATCCGTGTTGCTGTGTCATTATATCTGGTTGGAATATTCTGAAAGGTTGATTGACTTGGAGTTCTCCTTAATTTCAGCACTTGGTCTTACCAGTAACAGGTCTTCCATAATGTTAGTGCCATTTTTAAAGAAGGTATCTACCTACCCCACTTCAAATATTAGAAGAAAAACTGCAGCTATGCTTTTAGCTAAAAATTAGTGTGATCTGTGCAGGGGGGAAAAAAACATACATTAGGCTGTGGGGTTACTTTCCAGTAGTGTCTCGATTCAGACATACTTGACCTCTGATAGAGCAACATGTGCCTAAGGAAACTGAACCTGGCAGCTTCAGGCGTCTGGGGCTCCTGACCTCAGTCTCCAAGCTCTTGGAATGCTTTTAACATCTCGTGACCGGGTAATTTCTTTATCTTTGTATTTTAAAAGCATCCACAGCACATAGGTGGTGGATATTAAGGTAGTGTCTCTCCACACAGTATGGGCATTAGTTTATGTCCCCAAAAGGTTACTGAGTTATGGTAATCTCACTCACTGAGTTTTGGTGTACTGGAGCAATGTTGAAGAATCCTAATCTGTGGACTGTTTTGTCCCTGTGTTATCAAAATTAATCCAGAACTTAATAGCTTATAATTTTTTTTAATACAAACCTCTCAGAAATAAATATGCTATGCAGAATGTGCCCAAGGCCTCTCCCTTGGCTTGTCCCTGTTCCCGCTGCAGCTGGAGGTGCTGTGAGCTCTGCTGTGGTCGGCAGAGAGGGGCACGATCAGGGTAGGTTGGCGATGACACAGACCCTCCTGGTGGCTCTGGTCGGTGTCACTTAGCAGGGACACTTTGACGCTGCCCTGCTGGGGTTAAGGGAGTTTGCTGCTATCCTGCCTAGGGTCCTTGTGCAGCCTCACTGATAGACCCCTGAAAATGTAAGTTAGAAGGTGACCCCAGTTATGCAGGTAATCCTGGGAGCAATTCAACTGCCTGCAGGTGTGTTTAGTGTCACTTTGGATGCCACCAGTGGTCCAAAACATGTGTGGCAGGTTTGGCAGTGACACACGGCAGACCTGAGCCTTCCTACAGTGGCAGCTTGAGGCCAGCTTGGTTATTCTAGGATTTTTAAAACAGCTCTAAATGCTGTTGTGACAACCTGAATCCCACCCATTGCATCTGTTTTTAAGTGCAGTGACTTGCAAAGAAGAACTGTTTTCAGATGACCAGCCTGGGGAAGGGAGCAGAAAGTGTTTTATTTATTTATTTATTTTTCCTAGTGTAACCAATGATGACTTTGCCCTGTATCACCCACAGCAAAGCTCAGAGGCAGCGTTAGACCTGCCAATCTGCTCCAAAAGCACCAAGTATAACCGGGAATCCCTAATGCATCTTTGTGCCCTGTTTCCTATGTTGCATTTTGCTTTAATGTATTTTTGTCTAAAAAAAAAAAAAAAAAAAAAAAAAAAAAAAAAAAAAAAAAAGAAATGGGACACCTTAAGCAGAGCCGTGATATCTTTGAATACACAGGTAAAATAATTTCTCAGATGGATTTTATTCCCAGCACTTTCCTGGAAATGTGTTTTACTATCAGAGGTGAAATGAAAAACAGCAAACTAGTAGATAAGATACTTTTGAACTTCTGTCATGACAACTATAGATTTACTCTCTGAATGTTGATTAAAATCTCATAACTTCGATTTCAAATGAGACACGAGATGTTTTGTCAGCAGGGTGGCATCCCAAACCTGTCAGCATGAGACATTTTCTTATCGCTAATGCACCAGCTGCAGTGAATTGTGCCTGTGTCCTGCAGGGATATTGGTGCTCCCAGCTGCAGCCAATGCTTATTGCCTCCTAGCTCCAGGTCTGGAGTGGGGTGGTGGTGGGGTGAATTTTTGGAAGGTTTTGTCTATTCTTCTTTTTGTTATATCTCAGGTCATCCTGGTGTTTGCTTGATGCCATGTGAGACCATGGACGTAGCTGCATGTGTTGAGGAGTGTTTGCAGAATGGAAAAATATCACCAACTAGTCCCGGGTGGCTTTGTCCAGTGGAAAAAAACAAATGGGCAAGAATCACCGGGATGCTAAACAAAATGTATGCAGTCTGCTTAGGAAGGGAGCAGTGCTTTGGTTTCTCTCTTTCCCCCCAGCTGTTAAATTAGTTGTGCTAAATCTTCTGTATCTGTAGGAATCACTTGATTCATGCCCTTAATAAGGAAGCTGTGTGTCAGCCGTGCTCTTAGGGAGCTCTGACAGCTGATGCAAGGGTTTGAGCTGCTCTAGCACTCACTGAGCCTGCACAAACCGAAGACTGAGGAGGAAACCCAGCAGAGTCAGGACACGGCTCTGGGTTGTTGGCTGATATTAGAGGCTCGGATGGCCGGGAATCTTGTGGGACAACTGCTTGAACAGTGAACACCAGTCCAGCTTCAAGCTGCTACAAAAAAAAAAGGCAGGAAAGGGGGAATTCTGGGAAATGAGAGCAAATGCAGTTACTTAATAAGGTTTTTCTTATAACTGGGAAAGTGTAAACTAAACTCCTAACTTGCAGTCAGCTTTGAGAACATTGGTAGGTTTTCTTCTGGGAATCATGAACATTCATGCACTTTTACAAAGTGTTAATGTAGGATGAGGGATTGCATGCGACTTTGTGCTTTGGAGCAGTGACCAATGTTGTCTAATTGAGGATTTTCTGAGTGTTTTGCTTAAGATGGTACTAAAGACCTGTCCTCCAACGGGCAGTAGTGACTGGCCTGGGGATCCCCAGGCAGTGACTAATGCTCTGCTGTAACCCCAGGGGTTTGGGGCTAGGCTTCCAGCTTTACAAGCAGGTGGTTTTTACTTTTTCAGTTTGCTACTGCCTTTTGGGAGCCTTTGGTCTAGAAAGGGAACCAGCCTCTGAATCTGCTCCCTTTGCAGCTCAGGATTTCAGCCACCGTCAAGCAAGGGCCCCCAAACACTGAACCATGTCTGAGCCTCCACCTGCTGTCACGGCATCTCTGGCTGCCTCAGAGCCTAAAAGTGGTGGATTTTGCAGCAAAGTACAGAACTCAGTATTGATTATGCCACTCTGGATCCCTAGCAAAGAAGAGTAAATCTGTGCAGTTTTAATCTGAAGGTGTCAGGCTGCAGCAGCCCCACAACCCAAGGAGTTAATGGAATTGTCTGGGTGGGTTGGTGCTCTGAACATCCCAGGAGGGGCTGCTTGGCACCTACTGGTGCTGAAACAGCTTCTGCAGACTGCCCTGTAGTTCTTGGGATCTTCTTGAGAAGGTCAGGTGCAGGAGTTGGGTTTTCCTCTGCTTGATGTGCTGGGTTTCTTCCTTGAGGTCTTTTGCAGTCTGGTTAGGTAGGTGGTTATTTTTAGGTAAATAAAGAGGAAATGAGTGGTCTTCTGCCAAACAATCTTCTGTGCAAGAATGCAAGTAAGTAAATGGGGTGAGGCAAATTTGGATTTGGAGAGCAGAAGAGCTGTTATTCAAATAATCCTCCCTGCATTAAGCCTTCAGCAGCCTTTTCCAGCAACAGTGACAAAGAAACGTCTGAACACTTGACTATAAAAGAGAAAGGCTGTTACGGTATTAATCAAAGCAGCATTCTGGCTGATTTCAGAGCCCTGGCTTACACGTGTGAACCACAGATATTAGAAGGCGACTTTCCTCGCAGGGCTTTTTAATCACATTTGTTTCCCTCGCGGGTCAGGGGCAGTTGAGAACACTTGTTTACCTCTTGCCCACAGCAGGGCTGCTGCAGCTCCTTCCACCATCGCTCTGCACTTGCTGCAGAAGGCAAGTGCCTGCAGACTAGAGAACGGAGCGCCTCTCCTTGCAGGGTGGGTCTGATGGATACAGAATTATCTATTGCATGTGAGCGGGTTTCAGAACTCAATGATTAAAACCCTGCATCCTGCTCAGTGCTGGGGAACGCTCTCTGAAAGGTCTCTGTATTTGTTAAGAACAGACAATAGAAATCCCATCTAAACTCCCTTCATAGGCAATTTTAATTTTCCAGGCTGTATGACTTGAATAATTTTTTGACAAGGAAAAGAGCAGGGATTAGGCCAAGCGGATTCCTTCCCATCCTGCCTTGTGTGGGAGCAGGGCCGTGAGCAGCCTGAGCCACGGGGTAGGGCTACTGTGTGGGACACGTTGGGATGGGGCACGCGGGGGACACGGGGTGTCCGTGCGGCCCGGGGGCCTTTCCCAGGGAGCGCTGCTGTGTGCTTGGTGGGGCAGGACGCTGCAGGCTGCTCATGGAAAGCTGTATGCCAACGGCAATGCAGAAGGTGAAAGAGAAATGCAAAATGCAAAAAAGGAAAAATAAGAAAAATAATATGCCTAGTAAAATATACACTCAGTGCTTGAACTCCTGGCTAAGCTGGCTGACTACTTAGATGACGGCTGTCACTGAGCAGACAAATGGAAATCAAGATCTGCACTACTTGGAAAAAAGAGACGGCAAGAGGGCTGGGCGAGGAAGAGTAGCAGTGGCTGGATTTACAAAGTGAGGCTCTCCTAGGTGCTCCTGCTGCTCTTTGCTTTTCTGCAGGAAATGAAGCATTTTAGATGATGATCTCCTGCCTTTTTATTTTCCATTTTTTTTCCTCCAATGCCAAATGCTGTAGGCCCCTCTCGCCCTTTCCCCCGCGGTCTTGCTGCCTGTTCCTCCCGTGACGAGGGTGGGCATGGGGGAGACGTCGCGTTAATGATTTGCTGTTTAACTGCTCTGTGTTCCTCGCAGCATCAGAGAAGTGGCAGCGCTGATGAAGTGCAGCCTGCCTGAAGGGAACACTATATCCGAGGAAAGACAAGATGCTGTGGTGATACATTACGTAGCAATGATGGATCGTGGAAGATGCAGCTGACAGTTTGGGGTGAAGAATCATCATTTCCTTGCGGCTTTGAGATGCATAATCTGAAGTTCCTAGAGCTTTTCTCCTAGGTGTCCTTTGTGCAGAGCTTCAAGCTGCTGCAAAACCACAGGGGAAAATCTCGGCCCTCCAGGAGGGACCAGCTAAAGCAAATGCTGAGGGAGGAGGTCATGTTAGAGGCAATTAATGAAGCATATGGTGTTATGGCTGTGCAGTTGCCCTGTGTCCTTGTCCCTCTCACTTGGGCACACACATCTTCATTTTACAGGCATGAGTGATACAAGAAAAGCAAAATGCAGAAATCATGAAAAGCGATCACCAGGCATAAGAAGTATTGTAAAGGAGATAAGGAGGAGATTTCTGGGAGTAAGGGACAAGGAGAGGAGATTGGCAAAGGAAAATTAACAACAGATGACAGCCTGTTTATCCACTGAGCTTGGAAATAGAAGGGACCCGTACTGGCAGAACTTGAACAGTAACCCAGGAACCTTCCCAAATAATGGTAACCTAGGCAAAATCTTATTGCTATTGAACCACTGATTGAATTGGGAATTTAATCTAATTTCCCACCGACTTAATTGGCATTACAATAGATTTGTGTATTTGTTGTGGGCAAGTGTTCCTTTGAATATATTGTTTTCAGGTTTAAATACATTTTATCCATGTATGGAAGCAGGAGGAAGGTAGTTAAACATTTCCCTCCAGAACAGTGACAATAACAAAATTCTTAGGACAGGTATTTGTACATTTAGTCTTAATTATTCAAAATATAATCATATGTAATGCTCCCAAAAATTTGGAGGTGTAAATTTTCCATGTTCTTGTGACTTGGCAGACTGTTATTGGTGTGTAGCACTGGATGGGACGTGCACCTGAAGGCCTGTGTGCGCTGGAATATTTGGTGTTTGGAGACTTGCTTGCTGGAGTGCTGGAATTTCACCAAGCCTACAGGAATTAGCTTCTCTTCAGGGCAGGTGCAAGCACAGGAACTGTATTTTAGTGTGAATTAGATGTACAATAATTTCCCTGAGGGTCTAGGGGCTTCTGTGATTCTAATTTCAGTTCATCTTTAAACAGATATCTGCAAAAGATGGATTTCATTGCTTATATATAGCCTACTTAATGAGGCACACATCTTTCTTGCTCTGTATATTAAACCTTTATTGGCCATAGGTCAGAGTTTTCTGCTTTCGAAGCATTTGCTTTTTAAAAAGCAAAAACAAAACATACCAAAAATGTCATGCTTTTTCCCCAAACCTATGTTGTATTTTAAAATGTGCTATGTCAGTGCCTAAATCATAGTGACTTGTGCTCCTGAGGCCCTTGAATGCTTTTGAAAAATACAACTGTGTCAAACACTGAAAGGCTACTGGACTAGCCAGTTCTTGACCTTGGGTAAAGAAAGTCCTCCTGTTAATTCAGAGCAGATTAAGAGTTACTGCATGTCGACTTAGCTCAGGCAAGAGGAGGTGCTTAAGCCTAAGGGAAGGCGTTTGCTGTTAGGGAAGAAGCTAAGACAAGCTGCATCTTGTAACAAATCATTTCCTACTATTAGATTTGTCATAAATGTGTGATGAATGGCAATTCCCTGATCTAATATCAAACCTTTGGGAGCAATGTGTTTGAATGATGTCATTACATAATGTTTGAAGCTGTTAATACGATTATCTTGAATCACTGGAGGAGTGTGTGACTTGAGGAGACTGCATAATAGGTTAGCTGAGCTTGTTCTTGCAGCATCTCTAATCCGAAATGTCTCTGTGTGGTTGGGCCTTGGTTCTCCTTTGGGGCTGGTCCTGTGGCTGGTCGATACCAGGGATGGCAGTTACGGTTCTGGAAGTTACGGTGGGGAAAGAACCGCGGGGCTTGTGAAGGGGCCGAGCGCGATGAGCTTCCAGGGAGCCTGAGAAGGCAGGTTGTGAAATCTCTGCAAAATCTGGTTGGTTTGATTTGTTTCCTGCAATGATTTCAGGATGAGTCTGGATCATGCACCCCCTCCATGAGAGACTGGGAATAGGGAAAAGAGTGGTCCATGCAGGCAGAATAGGTGGCAGAAATGTCCACTAGAAGCTCCTTCTATTAGTGGCATCCTTCTTCTGCAGATGCTTCTGATTACTGTTAATCCTGCTAAAATGGCGAAAAAAAAAACAAGATTATTCCTTCCTTTTGCACAGAGCCACTTTTTCTCGGGATAGGTTTGACCTGACTTCTACTCTCTAATGTATATTGTTATTCCACAGCAGTGTCAGCTTGATATCGGGGTGAGACAAAGAAGATATTTAGTATTTCACCAAGATTCTTCAGGCTGATAGGATCTGGCTCCTGCTATATATACACATACATATATACTATATCTTAAACAGGGGTATGTTGTCCTAGGCATACCTGTAAAACACATTGAGGCATGTCCTTAGTACAAATAGCAGCATATTCTCCCAGTGCTTCTATGTTGATTATTTAAAAACAAAGCAAAAAACAGATTTCTTTAACCTCTTTTTTAAAATAGAGCTTGGTAGAAAAAAATTCCAGTGAAAACACTTGAAACAGGTGCATTGATAATGTGTGACTGCTATTCATGCAGCATGTGAGCATACAACTGTCTGGGAACTAGATGTGACAGAACAGAATGTGCCATACACAGTACAGAAAATCTTACTGCCACAGTGCCATGGTGTCTCCAGGCCATCTAGAGGTATCTCTTGTTGGACATGGCTTCATGCAGAGCACAAAGTGCTTGAACAGCCTCTGCAGGCCCCTCCTGAGGCGCTGCAGGTGCTTGGCCTCTGGCAGGGGCCGGGATAAACATCTGCCTCCTTGAATATAAAAATCTACAGTTGAATAGAAGCTCCATGTACCCTATACATCTGCCTTTGCGTATCCCATCTTCTTATGTGCATGATTTTTTAAAAGGGTTTTGGAAGGCTTTATGTTTCTGGCCTTACACCAATGCCTGAATGCTCAAAAGCCTCAAATATGGAATAAACCAAGTGAGCTTTTATCTCTGACTTCCCCTGTGTTTTGCCTTGACCTGCCCTGTCTTTACTCAGAGCCCCTCAAGCTTTTTCCAGACGAGGAATTGAGGCCTTGGCAGCCGTGGTTTCCCGTGTGCTAGATGCCTTCATAGAGCCCTGCTGCCATGGGGACGGCTTAAGGCCTCCCTGTGCCTGGCGTCGCGGCCTGCTCGGGAGCTGCCGGTGATCTCCGTGTTGTCACAGAAAAATGTCCTTGGCTGCTGGCGGTGATTTCGGGTAGGATCACACGTGTTACCATGTACTAACTGCATCCTGAATATTCTGTCTTTTGGGTTTTTATTCCTTGCAGTTTTCAATCAAAATAACTTGATGTATTGAAGTGCATCCAGGGGTCTATGGGTGCGTATGGTTACTGTGCTGGGAGAAATTTTTAAAGACATGTTTAATGGTGAAATATGTGATCTTTAAATAGGAATTCAAAGCCTAGTTATGAAAATATCTCCATTAAACTAGACTTCCAGTTTACCCAAACTGCTTATGAGTAATAGTTGGACTCCATCTTGTCACAGAGGAAGTGAAATAGATAGTTTTGGCGTGTTGCGAAGTGGCAAAGGCAGAATTCCCCTAGGATCACTAGTGTGTGTGTTAGCTTTGTTTCTCTGCACTGGGATATTACAATAGACTCTAGGATATCCAGTAATTTAGGTTATATCATGTATTTGAAATTAATTTCTGGACTTTAAAACATGGTGCTACATGTGTTTTCCTCTTGAACAGAACAATACCTCTTATATCTGCAAACTGCAGAAGAAATGTTTACATTTGAAATTACCTTTACCCAGCATGGGTTACTTACTGAAACACTGGTACCAGGTTTCTCCCCTCCTAGTGGATTTCTTAATGGAATCAGCGGGAAAGAGTGCTTTCTGGACAAAGCTAAGTATTTCTTCTACTGTTAGCAATAGATTAAAAAGCAGAAAGGAAAAAAGATTAGGGAAGAAATCGCTAAGACTGCAATCATGTTGCAGAACGGGAAGAGGGGAAGAAGTGTAGTGTTGTTAAAGTTAAGTCTCAGAATACATCATGTGTGTTGTAGTAAAGGACTTTTTTGTAGGGGGAAAAAAATTTCTTGCACATGCTTCTGCCCTACCCCTGTATGCAGTCATTCGATTTCCAAAGGTTTGTCAGTGTTTATCAATTGCAAAGTCCATTTATTGGTTGGATTCTGGTCTGATTCCCTTGCAATTTCTCTTCTCCTGTGTAACCTGCCAGTGAAGTTGTCCTAACCCAGTTGTGGAGATAGCACAGCTGTCTCCATAGCAACAGACTATGATATCTTAAGTGCAGGATGGTGACTTCATTCACTTCAGTGAAGAATCAGACAGGAGAGGTGACACGGTGCGAGCAGTGTTTGTGGACTGCTTGTGCCATTCCCCAGGCTCCTGCCCCCAAAGAGTCTCTCCTGGAACATAACAGAAGGAAAATCCAAGATCCTTTATCTGGAAAACTGTTCACCCATGAGAAAATTGTGGTATAAATGAGTTTATGTAATTAAACAGAAGATGTAAAAATTTATCAATTGGAGTAATAGATCTTAATAATACTCTAAATGCATAGCACTATAGTAGCAACTTGAGGCTCCAAAAAAGGTTAAGGTCCCTGCAAGCTTCATGCTCTCCATCCATATGGTGGAGAGCCACGTAGTTTGTTGTCCAAATAGACAAGATGGGTGAAAACTGCTTTGGGATGGCAGCACAGGTGATGTATATGCCACCCTATATGTGATTTTTTTTTTCCAGATTTACCCATAAGGCAAGAAATATGATGCTGGTGTTCATGCAATCCACTTGAGCTGTACCTGCCGCTGATAACCATGAGCATTAGAGGTAACCACAGGTTTATTACAATGTGATAAGGCCATTATTTTAAGGAATGCACCCTTTAAGCAGTAAATCAAGTATAATAGGGGTTTTGTGGGTATCTACCCACTGCAGGGCCCAAGGTAGGCTATTGTGCTCTGCTACCTCACATGAACCATTTGGATCTGCACTGTAAGTGTGGGTATAGTGGTGTCAACGGTACGAAAAGGCTGGGAGTCCAGCGATTGCTTTACCTCACTCTTGCCATGGTTGAACGCTTGGCACGGGAGGAAGGGGAAAGGAAAGAGATCCCTTGTGTGCTGTTGCTTCAGCTGCAATGTGTTCTGACTCACTAAGCAGAGCTGTACAAATTTACCAAACTGTGTTACGGCAGCGGTTAGCAAGAGATGGAGTTGTGTGGTATAATGAAAAACAAACATCTCTTCCATCTGTTTATTTAAATCCCCAAGTTTTAAATAAACAGCAGTAAGTATGGAGGCAGTGAAGCTAATTCCTCAGGACAATTTCAAATGTTTGTGATGCAAATTTAATACAATCTCTCAACATAAGCAGGTCTTTTAGTATTAAATTAACTCATCCTCGGTATTTTACCTTTTAAGGATTATTGAAGATGCTTTATTTGTAAATACAGGTACATTTTGGAGAAGTATGTGCATATGGTTCCAAGTAAATAATATATTGTTTTAGATCTTCCTGTTAAGTATAGCCAACAGCATAAGTTTACTCACTACGGGTAGTCTGTAACCATTTCATGGGAAGCCTAGTTTAGATCATCTTAGAATCCTGAATTTTACTACGTAACAGACAGCTGCAAAAAACATCTCATTGTCATCCTTCTTGCTGCTGCTTTTTGTTTACTTTCTGGTCTGCAAAGAGACCTCAGCTTATGTTAAAGCATCAAAAAAGCTGTCTGCAGCTTCTGTTTTGTCTTCCTCCTTATGGTTTTCCAGCCTGGTATTTTTGAAGCAAATTCTCATTAAGAACAATCTGTTTTATTTATGGCACAGACTTATTGAACAGGTTGAGGGAAATTGCAATGACCTATATACAATTATTTGTTTTAGTTACTGCAGTTCTGAGTCAACTCTTGGAATTTCTCTTCCCTTCCTTCCTTGCGTTCACCACTATTTATTCTTATCAAAAGCAGCCAACTGTAAACCCAGAAAGAGACAGAGAGCAGACTAAGCATCCATCTGAGCGTTATGAGCTCCTGACATGAAACCCTGATGAACTGAAAAATCCAACAACCATTAGCTGAAATGCATCCTCCCTCTTTGTCTTAAAGCCAGAGCAAATCTCCTGGGTCTGTCCTGCTGCTTGTCCACGTATGTCTTCTCATGTGGGTTAGTTCTGCATCCCCTAGTGACGTTTGTATGTACATTCTGAAGGGGTCACTCACACCACACTGCTCACAGTGAAACTAGACACGTTGGGCAAAAGCATAGAAAATGTAGACTCCAGGCTGGATGGTGCGTTCGAGGTCATATAGGGAGTCTGAAGTGACTAGCTCTCCTGTTTGGGTTGTCAACCTGTTGTGCATTTCCAGCACACAGGCTGTAGTTGACTTTGTTCTGTTTTGTGCATCTCTGCCTCTCCACCCTGGAATGCAGCAGACCATGCCAAAAGCAAAACAGCCTGGCTTGCTTTGCATTGAAAAATTGATTTGGCCTATCTGTATGGTCAAAAAAAAAAAAAAAGGTAGAAATCCCTTCTATCTTCTGCGGCCAGATATTTGGGAAACTTGTCAGCACTGCAAGCCTGGCTGCCATGATCCATGTTCCCTGAGCAGGGAGAGTGGTTTGAAGCCTATATTCATATATTCTATATTCATACAAGTATCTTGCCCAGCAGTGAGCTTCAGGGATATGTAAGTTAAGTCACAAGATGCAGTAGCTAAAATGCAGGACTTCGTAACAAAGATATTCAGGGAATTGGTAGCTCAAGGAATCTGTTAAACTGTCATCTTTGATAACTTATTTTTACACGCTGTATTAACAGAAGTGCTTACAAATTATTTGTATCATGACTCCAGAGAATGGTATACATGTATAGGGGACAGCTGCTATTACAGGGTATCTGTATTTGTCCTAACAAGCATTTCACAGGGATCCTTTTTTCCTTTTTCAAGTGTTCCCTCAATGAAATCTTTCAACTGACATGTCTTTGAAAATAACAAGCAAGGTAAAGCAGGATATTTCTTTCTCTCCTTTTGTCATCATTATTGACCAGCCACTTCCAAGTCTCATCTACCTTCTGTTAGTTCTTTGACTGGGTCTCAGTCTCACCTTTTCTTTGGCCTTTTGTCCCAGTGCAGCAGTTGATGATCTTTCCTCCTCCATACCAGTCACCCTTATTTTCCTACATCTTTCCTATCTCTTATTTCTTAATTTTTAATTTATGGCCATCATGAATGGGCTGATGCTTAAGAATACCAAGGTGCTGCTTCAAGTTTTATCCTTTTTGCAGACAACCGGAAGAGCAATGGAAAAATTGTTTGGGCTCAGCACTGTGGGCAGAAGGTGACAGGGAGGGCTGCTCTTGGAAGAGGCAGCCACAACTCTGTTATAAACTCTGAATCCTTGTTTAAGATTTGAAGGTGTGTATGTAACAGTCATCTTAAACCAGATCTCAGCTCCATCTCAGCCTGGGATCTCTTTGTGATAGCAACTTTTAAATGTGTATCATATGGGCTTTACTGGAGTGACAGTCCTTTGCAGTCTTAATTATTACTGTTGGTTTTTGGCTTGTTTTTTTTCTTAGTAGAGTTAAGCTCAGAAATTCTTAATGAATGTAAGTTCTGGGATATTGTTCAGAATAGGTGTGTGTTTAGTGAGTGTGCTGAGCTCCTAAGGGGAAGCTGAACGTTTACTTCAGAGGGACCAATGAGATCAATGACGTGTTTCAAGTAGCAACTTTGGGCTCGTTCAGAGAATTTTTGAAATAAGGATTTGTGCAGAAGTCTTAAAGTGGAAAAAAGAAACTCTGCCATCTGTAACCTAAGTAAGAGTCATTAGCAGTCATTTTTAACGAAGCGTGCAGGCTCTGTGCTAATAGAAGTGCAGGTTTCCATCATCGCTGATAGTTATTTTATGACACTGATGCCTATTGGGTGCTGTGTATCTTGAAGGTGCTTTGGTTAGATTTTGATAAGCAACAGAAGGTTTAGAGGAAGCATCTCTATTTCATTCAATCTAGCATGTTGTTGCGTAAAACACCACAGTATAAAGGATTTTTTTGTGAAATGCCTTGGAACTCTATTTTCCAGGTACAAGCTGATTTACATGGGTGTTTTTCCCACTGGTTCAAAGCCAGAAATATAATGAGGTTTGAACCTGGAGTCGTGACTCCCAGCCTGAAGCTGCCTGCCTGCTAATGCTGCAGTGTAAATAAAAATGAAGGGACTTTCGCTCATGCGTTTGCGATATCTGGGCAGCAACTTAATGACCTCGCTTTGTAAATTACAGCAGGTCTTTTGTTCAGCTCTGCCTCATTTGGGAAGGGGAATGCAGTGCTACCCTGGACATGATGGAAAAAACGAGTTGACCATGATCGGCAGTTGTGCTTGGGGGAACTGCATGACTGGGACCAAGGGCTAGGTGGGACACACTGTACATCCCGTTGAGCTTTGTGTTTTCCCAGCGCTCCAGATAACAGCTGATTTTCCTAGAGAACTGCAAGCAGATTCCAGTGAAAGGAACAGGTCTAAGGGAGGAGAATAGTGCCATGTCCAGAGAGAAAAACCTTTGTGATTTCCAGTCCAGGATTCCAGGCACAACCGGCGAAGCTGCTGGTGGATGGCTCTGACTTAAATCTCTCCAGGAGAGAAAGCCCCAGCTTTGCAGCGGGTTCTAATTTTTATTCTTTTTGTTTGTTTGTTTTTCCCCACAAGGCTTCAGACCTCCCTGGGACTTTGTTGAGCTGCAAGGATTATTTTCTGTTGGTAAAAAGCTCTTTCCCCTGAGTATACTGCTTTTAGCTACAGAGAGCTTAATAATTCATGTTGGTTTGTCCTGTTTTCTTGCGGCAGGTTCACTGATATTCCAGACTGTGAGCTAATGAGACATGGTTGTTACAACTCGGATGAGAAGTTGAAAGTCGTGTGAATAGTAACTCTGGATATTGCTGGTGTCTGTGTGGGATGGCTCTCGGGCATAGCTGTGCTCTGGGAAAGCAAATGCCAATAAAAGGGGAATTGCTGAAGGGGAGGCTGAGATTTTCAGACTGGCTTGGAGATTTTTCTCTCCCAGTTTGTATGCATTGGTATTGATGTGGCAACCCAGGTATTGTACAGGTTGGAAATAGAAGTTTTGGAAAATAGCCTCTGGAGTCTTGCTTGATGAGGAAGCTGGGCTAGGAAGCGGCACATGGAGCTGCTCTGTGGCTCTTGTGGAACTCTGTGTCCCCAGTCTGGATGGGCTGGGCGGGAGCACTGCAGAGCCTCTCTGGGTGCCAACACCAAGAGTGATGATGGCTCTTAGAAACACCGCGAGGACTTCAGTGAGGACAGTAGATTCAGGTGGAAAGGATATATTGTTTTAGAAGAGGGGGGAAAAAAAGTTTGTGAATATCATAGGCATTTTCCAAAATTTTGCCCTGGAAAATGGGAATGTGGATTTATATTGCATGTACCTACTTGGGAACAGTGTATTTACTTTTGGAGTAAATTCCATAATTTAGCGAATCGCAATGTCTGTCTTATACAAGAGATACCATGGCATGCTCTTCTCTGTGTTCACTAGTTCTTTTTTCTCATGTTTTCCTCGAGGTGAGAATCTGGAATACAGCGTATGTCACGTCTAATACTTGAGTATTCTAATGCCGATAAGTGTCAGCCATAGATTAGAGTCTTGAATCAAAATCATCATTCCGCTACCGGAGAAACGTGATTTTCCCACTTTCTGCCTCAGCTTTCTCAGGGGTTGTATGTGGCTGTCAAGTAAAATCACCATTTAAGTGCATTTAAACCCTTTAAATGAGAGGCATGAGACATGTGGTCTTAAATGGCTTTTGTACAATGCAATGAATTTCTTACGGAATTCTTGTGAGAATTATTTATTCCTCGAAAGAAGACTGCTCTGTCATAGTTTTTTTGCCTGAAAAAAAAGCACTTTAAGGTCTTGAATTTTAAATCAAAAAAACTTGAAATTTTAAAGATTTTCATTCCTAGAAATAATACAATACTTTTTTTTTTTTTTAAAGAAATGAATTTCTAGTGCATGCTTTTTAGTATACTGTAGACTTCAGGATGACCTGAAAATAGACTGTAGCCTTTAAAAACTACCTACTGTTTCAAAATACGTGAAAATGGCATCTGGGAGCACCTTTTATATATATACTGTTAGCTTTTTCTCTTGACAACATAAGATAGAGCAGCATTAGTGAATTTGTGCATGAAGTCTGAGCACTTCTGTTCATTTTTTTTGTGGGTGGAAAACATTTTTTTCTCTTCGTCATGGGATTTAGATGATGTTTCTTCTCCATATAGCAGGCTCTTGATCAAAGAAAAAAGAAAAAAAAAGTTATAGGCATTAGAAGGGAAAAAAGGCAGCCTTTCAAGATGCATTCTGTATTCATCAGGCTCCCAAAAAAATGGAACAACATGGGGCCAAAAAGATAGTGGCAGGGGTGGGGGGTTTAGCCATAATTGAGTTCAGATTGCAGTGATCAAAGAAGAAAGGAGAAGAGAAAGATATGAAGGCAGGACAGCAGAGGTGGGGATAGAAGCTCCTCTGCTTTGCACTTGTGTCCAGATCCTGGCGACAGGAGGCTTGTGCTGAAGCACAATAGACAGACACGAGCACAACTAATGATGCTCCGATTGCTTTTTACAGGGAAAAGACTTTATAGAGCCTGTGCTTCTGTGACCAAGGGCTTTGAGTCTCAGCTCACTCCCTGGATATCCCTAAGCCAGCCCGTTTTGAGTTCCCTTGCACCCAGAGGACCTATTTATAAAATCCTGGGAATACGACCTAGGAGAGTAAATACATAAAGGTTGTCAGAAGCTTCTGAGGTGTCAAAGGGATGTGGAATCTCCAGCTATCCTAGTGAGGCAAAAGTACCTTTCCTACTTAGTCTTCCATTTTCAGAGGCACTCTTTGATCCAGTTTGAGGAATGTTTTATTTATTTTCTTTATTCCTAGGGCTGCACTTTGCAACCCCAATTGAATTTAGCCAGAAGGGCTCCTGGTGGAGTCTTCAGCCATTGCAGTTGGCAGAGGGGACTCTGAGCTTGAACTGATCTGAGGGAGAAACCTGAAGAGGATTGGGCCCATTGCACCTCCAAATGCTGCAGCAGAAATCGGCCGACTTTGTTAACATGAATCCTGAGGTTACAGGAGGGGAAAGGGCTGCTGCTGTATTTGAAAATCAATCACTTGGCTACACGCTAATCGAGAAGAACAACATACAGAAAATCTGGCCCAAGACACCCTCTGAGAAGCTTTTTTTCCACACTACTCTTTTTGTACAAGATGCACTTTTTCTCTCTGCTCCTTAACAATCCTCCCCTTTTATCTGCTTTTTTATCCATATGTTTCATTTTTTTATCTCTTTTCCCCTTCCCCTACTGTTCCATAGCATCAGAGAAGTCCCCAGGTATCTAGAAACTGATTATCATCTTTCCCATTACTAAATGGAATTAGCTAGCTTACCTGCTTTCGCTTTCCCAGCATTTAACACCAGTTTTAGGTGGGCTTTTCTCCTCCAGCACTGCACTAGCTATTCTAGACTCCACTCCTTAATGTTATGAGTTGCCAGTGAGACAGTGAGGGACACAGATTGCTGAACCAGTGGTTCAGAAGCAGGGGAACAGGGACAGCCTGGGACTTGTGCAAGTGTTTTGATGGTGTTTTGCTTTTTTGGGAGGAGACTGGTGAAAAATATGGCCGTAAACATGCAAAACCAAGTAAAACATTGGTATTGTTATCCCATGCATTACTGATGGCCTTGGCATTGAACCCTTTGGCATAAGAGGCCTCCTCTGGCACATTTAAAAGGCAGTGTCAATGGCAGAACTTCGTGTTGCCACTAGCAAACTGATGTAGATGTGTTTTCTAAAAATGAAATGTATATGAGGAATAATGTAGATCATTGTGGTGCTTATTAACCATAACTCTTTTTTGCTACATTCGAGTTCTGCTGTGCAGGACACTAGTCAGAATAAGGGAGAGCTCAACATGGACCGAAGGTGGAAAAGAAAGCGGTTCCCTTGCCTTGAAAGAGGAATCAAGCAAGTTAATTAAAAGAAAAAATTTAAGATTTTTTTTAAGTGTAAGCTGATTCAGCACAAACCGCAACTGAAAGACAGTTTGTGTGTCACTTATCTACATGATGGATAAATGCAGCAACATGATCAAATAAGAGTTTGCTGAAGTTTATCCAGAGTAAAGTACAATAAATAGAGCCAAATGCAGAAAATGCTTCACAGAAATACAGGCATCTTAAACTGACAACATCGATCACATAAATATTAGAGATCTTTATGGCATATGAAAACTCATTTGAATGGGTAGGAGGCTCAGTGAGATTTACTGTTTCATATGTTCACGTGTGTAAATCCCTCCGAGCAAGCCCATAATTGTCAGAAAGATGGAATTAACCAAAACAAAGTGGTGCAGACTGCTCCTGTGTCCCTGTGAGCGGAGGGTCGACGGGAGGGCTCTGCTGGGGAACCTCTCCTGGTGCCCTGGGATGCAGCTGCTCTTTGCTCTGCCTCGGGCATCCTGTGCCCCTGGCACATCAGGCTGCCAGACCTGCTGGGAATTCCGTGGCCAAACAGGATTTCATTAGTCAATGCTGGCTTGTTAAAGCAATGCTGTTTTGGAAACAAGTTCAGGAATGCTGGTGAAGCCATGAGCAGGTGCTTACAGAGAACACCCAGAGTTTAACTTTGCGCATTTTGGGTAATGGTGACAGTGCAGGATGTTCATCACTTTGACCTGGCAGCTGTTAAGTGAAAGGGTCTTTCGGAGTCCTGAGAAACAAAGATAACATCTGTGTTAGAAGACTGTGAACACTTCTAGAATGTCAGAAATATGAAGATCCATTACAAAACTTTAGAGCTAAAGGCAAGGCTTAAAGCTACTTACTGTGTCTAACGCTGCTGAGGTTTATCTATTGAAGTTTTTGTGAATCATCTGGACTAATACAGGAAGCAAGTTATCTGCTTAGCGTTCTATGTATTTTTGAATGTGATCTTTTGGGACTTATGTCTCATCAAAAATCCAGGTTTATCATATTTACTTTTGATGTTTAATTCTGTGTAACAAATTGCGCTTAGTGAAATCCCCCAAAACAACTTTTTGGTTTCTTTGTGTGGTGTGGATGATATTTGTTTTACGTATTTGCTGCACATTAGAACTGATGTGTTAGAAATTTGGTGTGTGTGGCTGCTTGGGGAAGGCTTCATGGGCAGAGCAGCCGATGAACTTTGGGAATAGGAGGTGGGAGAGCAGGGGCTCAGCAAGCTGAGGTGCCTCTGAGGAACTGCAAAGGGGCTCTGTGCGTCTCCCAACCTATTTTATGGCCATGCAAGAATCTTAGTGAGGAATCTGTAGGCAAGGAAAACTCTTCACTTGCTGGCAGAGGATGAGATGGAGAAATCTGGTTGATTTGGAAAAGTTCCTCTGCAGCAACAGAGCCATGTGAAGTGTCTTCAGAACTGCCTGTGGTCACTAGTCCAGTAAATAAAATAATTAACAGACACATTGGGAGCGACCGGCCTTGAATGGAGCTGCACAGCAGTGCAAAGGGAAGGCCTGACTTTTGGCCTTTTATACACTCAAGTAGGTCAGGTTGGAAATCATCCATCTGGCTTTCTAAACACCTTATCAGCACCGAGTGTGAGGATTTATTGGGCTAGGTTCAGCAGTCTGGGAGCACTTTCCATTTTCAGTAAATTAATCCCCTCACAGCATGAAATAAAAAGATCAGAACATGAGCCTCATTTTGTATTTTCAATTACTCGGGGATAATTATTTTCTTTTTAAGTCTTGGAGGATGACATGATCTGAATACTTGGTACCTGCCACTTCTGCTTGCATTCCTGGAACTGGAGATGGCTCCACTGGGGGATCCCACACTGTAATGAGGTTTGCTTTGCAACCTACTGAGGCCTTGTGCGTGTCGTCATCTGGAGCGAAGGGCAGCGCGTGCATCTCGGCTAGGTGAGCCTGGGCTGCCTAAAACAGCAGCACAGCTAAATGGGGGGCCTTTCCTCCGTGCATTGGGAGGAGCAGAAAGGCAGGCAGTTGTAAGGGATGTCGGTCACTCGTGTGGCGTTAAGTAAAACCGGAAAAAAAGCCTTCATCCTGCTGGCCCTGCTCTTGTTTCTGCATGTCTGTCTGAGTCATTCACAAATTCTGTCAAAGAGAACAGCTGTTTTGTGAAATTCACTGCGGGATGGGGCTTGAAATATCACAGGTCTCCTGTTTTAGAATGAAAAAATAACCAGTGAAAAATAACTGGTGGCTCTTAGTTGCATATATCTGTGCGTGCTGTGTAACTGTAGGCCCTTGGCAGTATTTCCTCTCTGTTGTATGCGATTGCTTTTCTCCTTGCAGGTTTTCATGGGATGAGCTGCAGCAAAAACAGTTTTCAAAAACTCTGCTGATGTACAGAAGTGTTAAGTAAAATGTGAATGAAGCTAAATACATGAATCATGAAAAAGAAAAATATCAGGTAATAGGTTTTGGCAGAGTTAGGATTCAAAATAAGCCATTTGAGGAATGGCACTAGTAATAAAATTGGAAATAAGTAAGGTGCAAATAATGTCATGCAAAATAGTTACTGATTAAAAACATACCAGGACAATTTAATCCTCACCTGTCCTATATCTAGACTCTGGAGATGTGGAATTTTTCTGCTAATGCTCTTTTGCGGGTGCAGTGAATTTCACCTAATTTGGCACAAATTCCTGCTGCTTTGATTTCCTCATGACTGATTTAAGCTTAAGGTAAGAGAAGGAAAATGCTAAGGTCTTCATAATGCTTTTAGCATTTCAAAGAGCATTGTAATGATGAGATTCACCTTGGGCAGAAAAGGGAAAGAGATGAGGACATGAACAGGTTCTTAAGAGCACACATTAAAAGACAGGTATCCTCTATTAACAGCCTTCCCGATGAATTTTGCCTATTGATAAATTGTGCTAAAAGCTACCTTTACTACACAGTTATTTTCTTTTTACAGTGAATAGTCACCATAAAAATCTAATAGTATGGAAAAGTATGGAATAAAATAGTACGGAATAAAAGCAAGACAGTCTCTGCGCTGTGGTGTGTGGATATTGTTAATGTTCAATATTTTTTGACTCTTATGGACAATGGTATTTAGTCTTTGCTGATGGTCAGAGAGAGAGATGGCTTTTACATTATTTTTTGTTCTGGCATGTTTTCAGTTAGAGCAACCATTAATACTGGAAACATTAAAAGAATAGTGACATTTTTGGATACAATATATTTAATCAGTAAGATCTTAATGAAAAGCCAAATTTGGGAGAAAATGTGCCATAACTCTTAAAGTATGCGACCTGGAGGTGGGGATTTTGATTAGTTCCATTTTAATGATGTAGATCATTTACAGCTCAAGGAATACAGTTATTGCCACTCATTCCCAATAATAGGCTGAACCGAAATTTTGCGTAAAGTAGTTTTATCTGCCCCTTTTCTCTAGTGTTATCCTCTTCCACCCCCCTACCCCAAAAAGAGTGCAGAACTATGGCAAGTAACTTGTTCCAGTTTATTATCAGTATTACTTATTGATGTTTTTAATATTAATTATCAAGTTATTAACAATAACTTGTCCCAGATTATTCACCAGGAGGAATGTGACATTGATGAAGGGGATTTCCTCCTCTTTGGATCTGTGTAAGGTTATTTATGTACATTTGCTAAAAAGATCCACTTGCTCTTCCTTAACTGGTTCACAATCTGTGTTACAGCCCAGTTTTATTATAGTGTATTTTACCTATATTGCATACGTGCTCCTTTGCTGCCTTTGTTTTCCCTAAACCCACTTTTTCCTAGCTCCCAGGGTTGCATTGCTTTAGTGACCACTAATGGACTATTTGTGTTTATAGCCCTGGGCCTCTGTTATGCTGCTGTGGCTGCACTTTCAAGGTCTCTGCTGTCAGCTGTGCTTGTGCTTCTGAGGACCCCTGTTAGAGTCTCTTAGTTTTATTTTGCAACAGCTTTTAAGCTGTGGTCTCTCCTAACATGAATATTTTATTAGCACAGCCTAGTCATACATGCAGTGCTGTCCCGGGGTCACTGAACAGCTTATTCTTCAGATCTAATAAACTATTAGGAGGGAGAGCTGCCTTGGAGCACGTGTAGCCATCGTGCTCTGATCATGGCTGCTGAGGTCTGGAAGCTTGGCTAATATTGCACCCAAGTTTGAAAAAAAAAAAAAAAGTATTTATGGTGGGATTTTAGAAGGAAATATTTTATAATAGGGGAATGGGCAAAGGAACTCAAATTTTGCCCTCCCTAGTGGGAGAAGCCTTCTAGATGTACAGCACCATGGTGTGTCGAAAGCTGAAACTGAGATGATTTGGGTTAAGTTTTCAAATATTTTGAATAACCTTTAATTATAACTGAGTTTGGGGGAAGCTCTGAGATATTTTGGTGCCCCTTCCCCTGGTGATGTTATGGTTGGGGTGTTGTGAGCCATGCTGAAGTAAAGTGCTTAATTTTTCATCCTAAAACACATCTATGTTCAGCCAGGTTTGTGTCTCTTCAAAAACTTGAATGACTTCTGAAAGGCAAATATTGACTTTGTTCTTATTGTCCAATTTTCACCTCAAGTCTCGAAATGCTGCCATGTAACTGATGTGGTCCCTGACACATAGGACACATTTATTTCCTTGTTCTAGGTAAGTATTGTGCATGAAATGAAAGCCTTGAATGTTTCTGTAAACATTTTAAATTAACAGAAATTCCAAGCTCTTGTGCAAAAGTTAACTTGAGGTGAATTTTATCTGCATCAAGAATATTTTCTTGACACTGGTTGCTTACTTATGTAATTATAGCAACTTGTCTGTGGCTAAAATAACAGCTTACATTAAAGTATGTCCTTAAACTTCCATTTCTAAGTAAAATCAGGAGTTTTGCTTATGGAAAATTGTGGCTGTGTAGACCTGCAGGTTTCAAGTTGGTTTTAGGAGTCTGTCTAAATAAAATCTCAATGTTTGTTGGCAGACGAGAAATACTATGAAGAGGGCTATGGTGAGCACTGGGGCTATGGTACAACAGCCGAGCAGTTTCGGTAGATGGTCAGAGTTTGTCCCATTTTAGGTGGACGTTCAGGTGTCCTGAAAATGACTTGATTCTTTTGAGGTTGCATGACCTGGTCTTGGAATGGTTTAGAAAGAATATGTATGTTTATATATAGCTGGATACCATGTACTTAGATACAAGCAGCTGCAAGACCTGAGAACAAAATGAAGCTGAAGGTGTTTTTAAACCATCAAATGCAGCTGTGTTAATGGCTAGGAAACTGGCACTAGATTCTGCTTCTTGAAAACAAATAGAAATGGAAGGAAAAAGCAGTGAAAAGCAAAGGAAAATTTGCACAACCCTTTCATGCAAACAGTGAGAGAGCAGTCAGATAATTAAGATGCATATGCTACATGACATTAAGCAGTCTTTTGTGAACTGTTAATTAAGATTTAATCAGTCACATACTTTGTTCTTGCTGAATTAGAAGATTAGTGTTAATTTCTGGTGGTATTTTCCTGTTTCTCATTGAAGGAAGTCAATGTATCTGAACATAATTCAGTGAGCATAGCCTGGTGTGGTAATAAAAAACAGACTAGGGAGACATTATCTTGACATTTTGGTAGTGCAGTGAGTCTGGTTCATATGGGGAAACTGACAAATGAGATTGCTGCTTGCTCTTTAGGAGAATTTAAAATATATTATACAACCATGTACGAAGACAGTACATGCTAAAGCTACCCTATGTTGTGAAACATGAAAGGCATAAATTCAAAAATCTTTCCTCAAATTCTTTATTGATTGAGCTAACTACTGCATAGGCAGGCTTGAGACTGGACTATTTCTACATATGACAAGCAGACACAGACCCAAATGGAAAGCTATTAAATAACATGTCTTTCCATCCCATGCTATTGTCATATGTGTGTAGTAGTATTAATTATAGTATTAATTATTAGTGATGATTTATAAAAAGAGAGGGCTTGGGTGCCTTTACCCAATTCTTCAGAATAGATGCATGTAGATCATGGTTAGTGATACCAAAAGCATTGGGTCGTTTAGGGAAGTCGTAAAAGGGTTTTGTTCTGCCAGGTACCCAAAGTATCTCCCGCTCTTGTTAGAGTTGAGTGACTGGGATCAGCAGGTGTCGGTGGCTTCTCCGTTCGTGGCTGAAGTCGGTCGCTCGCCTTTCATGAAGCTTTTGGACGGGCTCCACGTACCCTTTGTTCCCCCCTAGATGATGCCCATGCTAAGTGGGGATGTCAAAGCTGAGCTGCTTTCAAACCCTCTATTATTATTTCATCTGGTTATGCATGTGGATCTTCCTCCTTTTATCACAGAAAGTTGTCTGCAAAGGACTGATTTAAACTGGAAGGTGAAGTCTTCTGAGAGAAGATTTGCAAAGAAAGGTTCAGCCGGATGATAGCTAAATAACAGCAATGCTCTTTACCCTAGAATACAATGAATAATGCATCTTTAAATGGCTCTCCCAGTTTCTCTTTTGCCTCTTCATCTTGTTTCTTTAGATAAAAATCTTTGAATGTGCAGTCTGGGCAGCTTAAACTGAGTATCTTCAATAATGACTTTGCCTACCTTTAAAGAACTCCAGTATGTGAAAATAAGAACTTTGAATAATTTAATTTCTCCTAATAGTTCTTATCTTTAACTTACAGATTTCAAAGGATTTTATGGGGGAAGGTGAGCATCATTATTTATAAATGGGACAGGCAGATCTAGGGAGCCAAAGGCAGATAGGATGCCAGAGGGACAGTCAAAAGTGTAGTGTTTTCTTGCACATTTCCTACATGGTTTTGGAGGAGGATTTCAAGGAAAGGGATGCTTATGCTGTATACAGAGATCAAATTTCACTACTGTCCCATTTGAATTGCTTCATAAAATTTGTTCCCAGTTATGAATAAACTTTTGGTGTTTGCCTACCACTATAAGAGCATAGAGTTTGTTTAGTTGGAAGAGAAGAGTTTGGCTTTAAAATTGTATATTCTGTCCTTGAAAATTAATTTTCGACTTTTATAAGCCAATTCTAGGTACAGCAGGGAGCCCTTCTAAGTAATCCAATGGACAGTGAGCTGTCTCAATTATTTTATATATATATATATACACATATTTATATACATGCTGTGCCTGTAGCCTTTACAGAGGCATTTTGTTACATGTCCATATAGGCTGCAGTGATGCCTTGTAAGGTTTTATGCTTTGACTGGTGGAAATAATAGAATTTTTACCCTCCATGTATTCTTGGCACCAGCAGGGTTGGAAGGAAACCTCTTCTGGTGTGTGCACTACTGCATAATTAATGCCTTACAAAGTCCTCCTTCCACATAAGCATCTGGCATTGGCTCTAAGACACTGTAGTAAATGGACTGTCATTTTGTTTCTCTGTCTGTTTTCTCTGTAATCTATCAGGAGACAAAATGCAGGACGACTTAAGATCTTTTACATGCTAATACACTTTGCACAAGTGATGCATCTCCAAGTCAGAATATACAACAATGAGTGCTCAGCTGGAGCAATGACAGCAATGAAGAGTTGAGCTGGAGTTCCTTATTCCTTGCAAGGTTCACACGGATATAAAATGTGAATCTGCAATCGTTGGTGCTCCTAAAAATTTCTTTTCTATGCTGATGTGATTCACACCCTGTGAATTACTGCAACTCCTTCCTTGTTCCCCCTTTTGGCCTGAGATAACTAGTCATTATTCATTCTCTCTAGGCATGTAACTGCATGTGTAGAAATATGTTTTTATGTTGATTCATATATTTTTATGTATTTTTCAGCTCTGAAAGGTGAAGCTAGTTGCAACTGCAGTACCTTGATTGTATATGTAGTGAGCACTAATTGGATGAGAAAAATTCCCAGCTCCTTGGCCCTGTAGGTTAGACAAAATGGAGGCTTTGTAGCTCGGTCAGCATCCCTGCAATTGAAGTTCTGCAGGTTAAACTGGATCCTTAGCTATGTATTTGCTCAGCACTGTGTTTTTAAAGGGTATTTGCCTTCTTGCTACTGCTGGGCCAGCTGAAAGCTAGTAGGGTTGTGCAAATGTAACTGGATTTGCCATTATAAAAAAGGATGTTGAGTAAACGTTTTGATGCCTCTGTCCCAGAGGCCTTGAGAAGTGGGTTTGGTTCATGTGATTTTTTTTCTGTTTATTGTTGTGCTAGTTCAAGGAGAGCCAAAGGAAGAACAGATCAAAGCCCTTCCATGAGGGTGACCTCAACTTCCAGGACAGATGGTTGGCCACTAGTCTGCTCTAGTCCAGAAACTGTCCAATGAAGAAGTGACAACCTTATGTTCTTTCTTTTACATATTTGAAAACACCTCAAGAAGCACTAATTGGTTTTGCGCTTGACTCATCACACCCAAACTATTCTAGTCTACAAGGCAAAACTAAATGCAGCTAAGAAGCCTGTAAATAATTAAATAGAGCTTAATGTTAGGCAAATAACACAGGTTTGTGTTTTTGTTTAGATGTTTTCTGTGTTTTTAGTATGATTTCTATGGCGCTTATGTACACTAATGCAGTTCTAATTAAAAATTTCCAAATAAAATTTTATTTAGAGGCATATAAGATAAATATTTTAATACTGTGCCTTTGCACAGGTGTTGTGTGAGCAGGCGTTTTATTAGCCGCTGCCTTAGTGTCTGTGAAATAGGAACAGTTTGTAGGCTACTTAACAGTAACAATTATTGTTACTGTTACAAAATACCTTTTCTAGGAGGAGTTACACTTTTTGTTCGGTGTTGGCTGGAAATCTAATGCCAGAAGATGTAATTCTCAGCAAAAAAGACTTCAGCAGCAAACTCTGTCCTCACTTGTTTTGGGTCTTGGCCAGCACCCGAGTCTGCTCTGAGCATCCTGTAACTCGTCTCTAATCTATAGTCATATATGATAGTCCTAGTAGTGGAAAGATTACACGTGAAGAAGTTACATATGAGAAAAACCTGCAAAGTTTAAAGAGGTAAAACTGAAGGGAGATCCTTACCCCATATGCTCTTAGAACCATGCACAGGGTAAATCTCATTTGTGTGCAGAAAGAGCGAGTCTTTGAACTAACTCAGTTTCTTTTCTGATCTCCTCTTTCCACCAAAAGGATTTTCACAGCTAAACGGGCTGAGGAAGAGCAGTGTTGGGTTTCAGCTAATGATTTCATTCAAAAAATATTACTCTTGGAGAGGGGATTAGAAAAGTGGGAACTACCTAGGTTATGTTTGATCCATTAGGTGTGTCTGTGATAATTTTATTCCCTTTTTAGAGAAAGATAAAAGAAAGTTCAGTAAATTGTTCAAGACAGTGCATTGTAGTAATAAAAATCTTTTTCTTGAATTCATATAAAGAAGATTATTTTCAAAATCTGTTTCTAAAAATTCAGCCTATAGATAACTGCCACTGTGTCCATTAAGTGATTTTATATTTTTATCAATTTATTCTTTTTTTTAAAAAAAAAATCTATAGGGGCTAACACTTTAATTCTTCTTTATGCTATTAAATTACTTTAAGCTCCTATAGTGGTCTAATGCACATAATTGTTCTAATTTTGCTGAAGTACTTTCAAATCTCTTTTATGCTATTAAGGTAGTTAAATTGTCCTTGTTGAAGAAGAATAAGAGCAATTCAGAGTAGGCTTGAAAAAATATATAGCACTTTTTTAACGACGTGAAAGGCTTTCAGATTTGATTTCTTCCATCTCAGAAGCGCTCGTTCTATGTAGGACAGTACAGGAAGCTCTGAATTCGAATTATCTCTGTGTGTGTGTATTATATATACACGTATATACAAAATCCCAGAGTCTACCATCTGCCTTTGTCTAGCTGCAGTAGAAAGATAAAGTACTAACAGTTCCCTTTCATTTTGTATTTCATTTTTTTGTAAATATGTTGCTTTTATTTAAGTTTTACTGACTCTTTTTGTACTACCTTTACACTGATTTCATTTCTAGCTACTTGACTATCTTGTGTTGACAATCTGTAAGGTTTTTGTTACTGTTTTTGCCATGCTGATAATTCACTTTCTATTGGAATGTTTTTAGCATTTCCCTCCTCAGGAGACTTATGTTCATGGATGTCCCTCCCTTTCTGTCACTATATTGTGACTTATTGTTGCATACCTGTTTTTGGTAGTGTGTTGGTATGCTAGAGTTTTGCCAGATTTGGTAGAAGTATTTTGAGGAGCCTGTGATGTAAAGAGAGGTTTATGTAGGCAGGGGAGAGCTTAGAGGAGCAGTAAGTAGAAAATGATGGGCGAGAATCAGCTGTTGCTTTTGGGGTATGCCTGCATTGCAAAGGTAGTAGAGGAGGAGGATGAAAGCTGCAGTGTAACTACATGAAGGCAGGGCTTCAAAATGTCTTCACCTTATGCTTTAAACATCCACACACAATAAAACACTGCCAATTCCATGGAGAATTTACTTCAAAGAGGTAGATAGAGTATAGAGCAAATCCCAAGTTTAAGTATGCTGCACCTGCGTGCACCTTGTCCGCTCAGTCACCTGCGACGTTGTTGGGCTTCAGGGTCTTGTTGTTTTCTGAAGGGATCCTGGACTGGTTGTCTGGAACACAGCGGTAAGAGAAGAGGTGAAAGGCCCACGGGATCTGCCCGCAGGACTGCGGAGGGGCTGAAACTGGAGCCGCAAACCTCCCTGCCCAGCCTCGTCAGGAACAAACCATTCCGTGCTGCAGATTCTCTCCCATATGCACACTTAATCTTTCCTCAAATGCTTCCAATTATGCTGGCATACTTATCTCATCAAGCAGCTTTTCCTCCTCTGAGCAGCCTAATAATGAAAGGTTATAATCAGTCCCCTTAATTTCATTTCATTATCCTCTTTAGCCCAGTCGTCTTCGTCATGTTAGTTATGACCAGTGTGGTTAATTCCTTTATATTGCTCTATTTCTATGCTATCAAGTCTTTGTTTAAGCTCTTCTAGTTTGAGCAGAATCTTGATTGAAATGTGTTTGGACCTTTGTATTTGCCTTGGTCACATCAGTATCAAATCTGATCAGTTTTCAAATCCAAAGACTGAAGAGAGAAGTATCTGTGCTCTTTGTGGAGCCAGGCCTTGCTAGTAATGCTAGTGAAGACCTTAAATTTGGAGCAGAAGTGAATAGTTCTGCCATGGCAGCCCAAAAAAAAGCAGAGCTGAGTTCCCTCTGAAGCAATGAACAGTGGCTCCATGGGGCTCTCAGGGAAACTGAGAACTCAAAGAACTCTGAAACTCGCTGCTTTGACAGAATTCTCCTAACTTGGAGCATGGGGCCAGCAGAGCTGGGAGGCAGAAGTTGACATCATCTAACCTGTCAATCTAGGGTTAGGACATGTAGAATATGTGTAGTTATAGGTGTAGTATATAGTATACAGTAGCAAGATCCATGGTGTTCTGAGCTATAATCCATATTTGCTTGAGATCCTGGGCAAAAACAGTTACAGTGAAATTATGGAACAGAAGGATGCAGTTGTTAGACTAACAGCAGTAGGACTGGCTGGCATTTTTTTTGGTGAGTAATGGATCCATAAATCTATATGTAAAAAGTATGAGGGGGAAAAAGTTCTGAGGGATTAGAACAACCTGTGAATTCCAGTCTAATTTGGTGGTGGACTTTGACCTGGACTTTGGAGTTCAGAGAATTCTGAAGAGCTCCATTTTTAAACTTACAAGCTGAATGAAAGTTTACAATTTTTTTCAGAACCTTCTTGGTAGGAGCCAGATCTATTACTATTGAAGCACTCTAATACCATTATTGGGCATTAAGCTATTCACATTTATTTCAGGAAGATGAGAAAATTGAATGTAGCTTCTTACGAATTTTCTTAGGAACACAAAAATTGTTTTGAGCTGTTGGTCATTGTTTTACCCAGACAAAACGTGTTACAGAGAACTCGGTACCATGCTGTGTTTCTCAAAGGTCTACTGTGTAGAGCTTTACTTGCCAGAAAGTGTTTCTCTTAATGCCGTAACAAGACCCGCAGGCCAAGCCCTGCGGAAGGATGATGCCTTAACGGAGAGCAAGGGCCAGACATATAGGGGTTAAAGGAAGTTTGAACTTCAATTTGCTTCTCTGCTACAGACAACTGCTGATCAGTGAACAAATTAATTGCTCTATATATCTGTTTTGACCAACACCATAATTTCAGCATCTCTTTAGATAGCTGTGACCTACTTGGTCAAGAACAGAACCTAAATCTGACAATGTAGATTCAAAAAACAAGATGTAGGCAGAGGTAGACATAGAGCAGTGCTCTTAGGAAGTGTTTTATGGCATTATACAGATAACAGAACTTGTAAGCAATTTGTATCTTGTAAGCAAAAAATCTCATTCTGTTTATTTTTTATCCTTGAAATTCAGTGACATGACCTCCTTTGCCATCAGTGGTACAGGGCAAAGGCTCTGTCAGATTTGTGAAAGGAAGTTAGGCAAAAATGCAAACTGATACTTGAATGTAAATCAATTGGTGAAAAGAACAAAAACAGGAGAAAAATCTGTCATATCAAAATTAACTGCAGAGACAGTGTCGGAAGGGATGCATTTTATCATCTACAAAGACTTCAAGGACAGTGAATCCTTTCCAGAGTTGACTCCCCAGGCAAGGAAATATCCCATCCCAGGAAACACATTGTGAATTAGGAGATTTTTGGAAATTTTAGCCAAAGATTGTCGGCCATTTCCTTCAATGAAGCTTCAGCAATGGGTCAGATGCTTCCCAAGCTCAGACTTCTCTGAGTTTCACAGGTCTCTAAGCTCCTCTTTCCCTCCATCAGCAAGGGAGTTAAATACTTGTCCCCATGTCTCTAACAGAGCTAGCAGGGTAGAGAGAAGACTTGCACTGTAGAATTCTATAAAAAATAATAATATATTAAAAAAAAATGAAGCCTGAAAGGAGAACAAGACAGGAAAATACAGTCTGGTTTAAATGATGAGTTTGAATATGCAAGTTTTCATGTTACTTAATCGTACTTTGAACCTAAAAGGGGACTCTAGCAATGCACAACATTGAGTAATTCCTCTATGTTTGTGTTTTATTTAACTTTAGCTTTGGAATTTGTCCTCTTTAATTTCTTCTGTGTGGCAAATAAGCTTAAAATTCATTTAAAATAACTAAAATTAGAGTTTACATGGTAGTTACCTGCTGCTGGCTACCTTGGAGAAAAGTAATCTGAATTCTGACCTCAAAGAAGGCTGAGTCACATGTAAACTGCTAGTTCTCTGCCGGAGGCAAAGATGTTCTTAAATAGCAACTATAACTGGTTGGTTCCTGAGGGCAGGCTGGGCTAGGAAGGAGGTCCAGTGCCACTAAGGACAGCTTGGTTATTGTTGTGATTGCCGTTGGGGTGGCTAGAGATATACACGGATGTACTTGTGTATATTCAAATGAAAGAAATGCTTTTGTGTCAGCAAGAACTATGTAACATGGCTTCACTGTTCTCAGCTCAAATTTTAATTAAACTACAGAACTAAATTTAATTAAAGAGCAGATGCATTTTTGAGAAATTCATATTAGAAAAAGGTCTATTAATTGAGACAAGGTTAAGAAAATTTATAAGTTAGAGTATAAACCAGTGACAAGTGTAGAATTCCTAATGTTGAAATGCCAGTAGGTAACTGTTGTTGCATGGAACCTGCTTCCAAAGTGGTGGTGACTCAACGTGCACCAGGAAGCTGCCTTGAAGTTCATCCTGCCCATTGGTGTTGATACTGTCTTTAGGAGTACTAAAAATATATATTCTCTATTTGTTCTCTATATATTATTCTCTATATATTTAAGAGCTACTTCTGTTAACGATATGACAGAACACTGAGAAAGTGTATAGAGGAACTAAAATGCTCAGAATTATTTGCCATCGGTTGTAATGTGGGAAATGCAATTATATTTAGCAAAAATGAAATGTCCTAATCTTAACTGTCTTAACTTGATTGAGCATTCAGTTAAAACTCAAACTTGAGAATGAGTTTTCTGTGAAGTAAATCTCCTCTAATAGATGAAATAATATTAAACCTATTCTTAAGCAGTTTAGTGTAAAAGCACATTTGGACTGGAGATTAGGGTTTGACCCAGTACCAAACCCTGGTTAAATTCATCAGACTTATTTAACAGCCATGGTTTTTATGGGAGCTCAACTAATTTCTATTCAGCTCATTTGATGAAACACATTAATAGTCAAAATTTCTGCTGAATAGAGAAGCAAATTCTTAGTTGGTGATAAGCACAGTTACCTTTCAACTTACCAAATGGAAGTTCCTCCCCAGTAGCCTGGGGGTGCAGTAAGATTGGAAAAGTTTTGGCATTTCCAAATCAAGCGGCTTTTGGTTTCTGTCTGCCCCTTCCCTAAGAGTCTTTTAAACAAGTGAACTTGAAACCTGGCGCTGTTGATGCTTGCGAAAGAACTGAGATGTATTTTTGATAGTGACTTGAGTTGTTTTATATCTGTTTGTAACAGAGTGCAATGGCTATGGGTTTTGAATTACAGGTGGTTATTTGTATCTTTACTTCCTGTAATTTTGGTGCTGGTTGTTTAATAATTCTTTGTGGTGGGAGCTCTTGTTTCTAAGTGTGAAATTCCAGCAAACAGGTCAGGGCGGGGCTAGGAGAGACTGTGCAAGTAGGTCGCTAATTTTGGTCTGCCAGAAGTGCACGGGGGTCACCAAGAAGATGTCTTTCCAAAGAGATGAAAAGAGGATGGAAATACGACACACCAGTGAGTAGGAGGGAACTGAACAGTAACTTTTACCTAGACCTAGTTCTGCTTTGTTTCAAAAATTTGCATTCTTGAAAACCTTAATTGATTTAATGGGTCTTTTAAATTTACAGGCATGAGTTCAGGACCATGATTTTGCCCATGTGTAGCTTTGTTGTAATTGTTTGAGAATAATGTAATTGCAAATTGAGTTCACACTTGTGTCGAGGACAAACACAGCCCTGTGTTTGTGGTGCTGGGCCATCCCGGGTGCAAGAGCTACACGGGCAATGAGTGCTGCAATACCAGGCACTTGCAGTGTAGTTCACGCTGTTTTGCTAATTATGTGATTATTTGCTAATTATGTGACTTATGGCAATGTCCCGAGTCAAGGTTTGTTCTCCACACAGTTCCCTGTTATGGAGCCATTAACCATTTTGCCCGTTTGGCGGTTGTGGAAGAGTTATGTCCTCCTGCTTTTCTCTCTCTGTCCCTCCAGCTCCTTTCGCATTGGTCTTCTGCACACAGTGCTTGTTCCTGAAGTGGCTTCTTCCCTGCAGTGTTAAGAGGTCTGAGAAGCCCTCAGACCTGAGAGAATTTTAGTCCCAAGGCCAGGAAAACAAGGCTGGTGTGGTGTAGAAGGCGCGTTATTGTTTCTCTAGGGAATTTCAGTGAAGTCATTTTACAGTATTTTCCATACATGGTGGCTTGTTTTGCTCTGTGCAGGACAGAAAAATATTGTTTGGGAAATACTGGCTGAGATGTTTGGGGGTATGTGAAGGAAGTGACTGGTTTCAGAATGGAGAAATGAGCATCCAAACCACCAGGTATTTTGTGATGAACAGAAGTGCAGCATAAAGGTCTGATCCAAAATCTATTAAGTCATTTGAACTTGTGATACTACATAAATTTAATTTTTAATCAGAAAAAACAAAAATATTGGCTCAGTCTGTTTATGTTTTTTCTTCTGAAAATCCAATATAATAACCTAGGTGACTTTGAAGATCAAGTAAGTTCTAGGATATTTTCTGAAAAGACAAATGATTTTCTTCAGCTAAGGCTATGCCCAGCCTATCATGGAAGGGACCGTTTCTCAGGTACATGTCCTCATTGTTGGAACTGGCAGGATGCCTTCCAGGTGAAGACCCAAACTGTTTTCCCTTATAGGAATATCATGCCTTGAAAGAAAGGTATTACTCTGGTATGAAAATTAAGAAATCTAGACCATCATGACTGTGTAAGTGTTTCAAGAAACCTAGCTTCAAAAGTAATTTCAGCAGTACTTCCATGCATGTTGGTTCCTTACAGTCTCCAAGTAAGTACCTTCATGAAAAATACCTAAATTGTCCCTGTAAATGTAATACTAAGGTCTGAAAGCCGGCTATCATTTGACCTGGTGCAAGGTGCATTGGCTTTGGCTTCCTGGCTTTGAGTGCAAGATGACCCCAAGTCTTCTGCCCAGGGTGTTTCGTGAGCCTTCCTTTCCTCTTTGTGCGTCTATATGTGTCTATTCTCATTCGAGCTTTACTTGTTTAGATTGCAAATTTACCTTTTTCTCTGCTCATATTGAGGAGTCTGGATCAGAGTTGGGCTCGCTTGCGATATTGTGCAATGAAAATAATTGGGTTAGGCAGCAATTGTGTAACCACTCTGTTCCTGATGTGATTTCCTTTCTTGTTTTTTAAATGCCACTGGTAGAATACATTCATTACATCTGAGCACTAAAGGAGAAATTCTCATGATAATTGGCTATAAAAGATCACACTAGAACATTGGTGGTGGTTTTTTTTCTTCCTACTGTATGAGCTAACGTATCAGGTTAGTAGTTTTTATGGGATAGCCAGCTAATGACTCAATT
Source organism: Tinamus guttatus (assembly GCF_059628265.1). NCBI lineage: Eukaryota > Metazoa > Chordata > Aves > Tinamiformes > Tinamidae > Tinamus > Tinamus guttatus. Next base: position 3,249,220 of record NW_028288706.1, on the reverse strand, counting down.
ACTGCTCCAGAGCTGCACTTCTGTTACAGAGATGCCATTGTTGAGCTTGGAAAAATGTTCTTTGAATGGAGGAGAGGAAGATAATAAAGAAAGCTCTCTGCAGTTTGGGATAGAACAAGACTCATTGTTCATCCCATAATGTTATTACATTTGTGCCACTTTATAACATTATATTGATCTTTTTTTCTTCACTATCCTCTCTGAGAACATTACAATTCCACTAAATGGGGGCTACTAAAGAAATAAAGCAAAAGAGAACATTGGTGTCTATTAAATTATGTAGCTAATGGAAGAAATAGTTCAGAGCAGAAGAAACAGTGCAGAAATAATCAAAACGAACAAGCATCCACATACATCTTTGCAAGTTGCCTTTAGATAGGAGTGTATCGATTGTGTTTTCAAATACTGAAATAAAAGGCTAGTGTACTGTCAAGTCATAAGGCAGGCACTTCCTGTTTCTGAGAAATGAAATGTTTTAATTGTTAAAATGGATGAATTTGCTAAAATTGACTTCCTTTTTTATCCTGTCCCTGAAAATTTAGACCCTGTGTGCTATATCTGGCTGGCTGAGAGTAGCCAGGTTTGCCCATGTGCAGGTAGGATTTTAAATGAGAATGGCCTGCTGTCAAAAGTCGTCTCTCTCTGGCTTGCGTGAAGCACTGTAATTCCAAGATAAACTGCAGCACAATTAATGTTTGTTATGCTGAAGTCAATTTTCACTTGTGTTCAGGCCTAAAAAAGGTGACTGCCTTAGGTTATGAACATGTTTTGCCATTTGTCATGAAATTAAAAATAGTGATAGTATTTCACCCTATAAAGAGCCCTAATAGTTGCAACAGAGCTTGAGACTTGAGTGACACTGAACCTGTGTTCGTACAGAGATTCCCTTCTGCAGATATTGCAAATGGTCCTTGAAAGTTAGTCCGTGAATAGGTAAAGATTCCCATCTATTCAACTCAGAGTAATCTTTGCTTTACATTTTTGTTATGAAATAGAAGAAAATGTATTTACAGAATCACTGCTTGAATGCATTTCATATTGTATTATTTGAATTATATGTGTCAAATCTGTGTGGTATTCTTTAAATGCATCCTACAAAGAAAAACACACTTTTTAATAACTTTTTGTCTCTGTTGTGCTGAAAGCTTTGTTTTTATAGGTTACTGGAGTAGTTTGTTTATTACGGCTGTCTGTTAATATCTGCCACAGAATATTGTGAAGTTCAGTCCATTAAGCCTTGGCGTTTGAGCTGTGCGGTAATAGGAGCCATGTTGGTACCTGAGGTAAACGCGCAGCTAAGCGTGGAGCAGCAAGTCCTCTGCTTTGGTGCTGGACTTTTCTGTCCTTATGCTGCTAGATTTTCCAATCTTTAGTCACTGTGTGTGTGTTGGGGAGAGGGGGCGCTGATGGGGAGGTTTTGATGCCTTGAATTACATTTAAATAATACAATTTGCTGTACAAAGGCAGCTGCTGCCTTTGTTCTAGATTCTGCTATGTGACCAGGCCTTTGGCATGGCTCTGCCACTGGCCTGAAAGCATCTCTGCCTTATGGACCTCCCTCCTGCTCCCTATTTCTGCTTTTGCTTGGTATGCTTCCATTGTGTTTTATTTCAAAATAATTGGTTGTGTATGTTTATTGCTTTATTGTATCCCATCTGAAACTGTAATGTTTTTAATCAGGTCATACAGTTACCGTAGCAAGGTCGTGTTCTGCCTTAGCTTTTGTCCACTTTTTTTTTTTTTTAACTTGTGAATAAATATAATAATGCAGCATGCCGGCAGCTAGACTCATGAAAGGTCTCTCTTGCCATTTGAATAAAACCAAATAGACAGAGAAGGTCTGTGGGATCTGAGACTCCCACTAAAAATGGACACTTGTCTTTATGATTATATGGTTAAAGACAGGAAAACAAAAATATTCAGACATGGGAATTTTACTTATTCAAAATATGTTATCCCACCAGAAGATTAGGATGACAGATTTAAGTTATTTCTTGAAGCCAAACATTGGCAGGAAAATGCCAAATTACCAGCTGGCTTAAAATAGTGTGTTTACAGTAGACATATAATAATATACTGCAGGAAAGCATATGCTGTAACAGCAGCAGTTAGGGTTGGTGGGACCATCCGTTAAGCTTCTACTGACTTAATGGAATTAGATAAAATCAGGAAGAGCTGAGGTGTGTGTGTGTGGGGGGGGGGGGGGGTGGAAATGAGGCAGACCAGTAGTTAGTTCTCTTTGGCATCAGTGGGGCAGTCCTGGGGAAGGTGCTGGTGCCCAGGAACCCTCAGGATCAAACCCCAGAACAGTTCAGTTGTGTTCTGGAAAGGTCATTCTGGGGTATTTTGGTATATTAAAGGGTTGGTTCATGGACACTACATAGATTTGCATCCATTGAGCAGGTATACAGCTGAGAGATTAAAAATAAAGAAGTGGCTAATCTTTGATTTATGAAAGAGTGTTCAAGATAACGCACCTGTATTAATGGCTCCTTTGATCTCATTCTCTTGGTCCCGAGAATTGATTTTTACCTATCTCTTGCCCTCATCTGACAATCTGCTTTAGTGTTTGCTTGACTTGAGCGAACGAGATATTTTAATTCATTTATCTACACATATATATGTGTATGTGTTTTGCAGATTGAAGGGACAAATTTAGCTACCAATGAAACAGTAATTGAAGCTTCATGTTTCCTTATATGCCCATGTTCACTTGGGTGGAGGCCTGTAAGTTCTCTTGCTTGTAACAGTTTTTCAGACCATTAATTCCTGCTTTAAAATTCATTGTATGATATAGAGAGGATTTGTTTAAAATTTGAGTCTTACATTAATTAGATGGACAATTGGCCTGTGCTGAGTCTGTAGACCCAGTTTCACAGTTCAGGGCTTCCTGAAGATATAGTACAATGGTTAACCTGGATGCTTCAGCGTATTGCTGCATTTCACACTTTGCTTTAAATCAAAATTCTTTGCCTCTGGAAAAATCAGAGTGTTCTAGTGATGCAATACTGTTAAATTTGGCAAATAGAGAGATGTGATCACATTTGCTATGTGCAGGGGAACCTTTGAGGCGCTGTCATTTGTGGATACCTTGAGGAACTCCATTTTTTTTCTGGCTTCAGATGCAGAACTTGTGGAAATCTGCATGGAGTGCTCTTGGTTTCCGTGTGTTCTGGCCAGGTGTGTGGTGTGTTGCTGTGACACTCCAGGTGCTCCTGGGAAATAGCATCTTCTGGGGAAAAAAATCAGAAATGATGACACGTCTCAAAGTAGGTTTGATTTATGTACTCAATGAATTGTAGAATGGATATGGACAGTATCATGGAGACTCTACTTACAGAAAAAAATGCATTAATGAAAACAACTTAGCACAGTTTGGAAGCAGATGCTAACTTCATTATGTCATTGATAATTTTCAATGACTTGGGTTTAGCTGCTGAGCTGAAGCCACCCCTGAGGACCAGGTTTCTTGGCAATGCTGAGCATCTGTTCCATAGAGGGAATTTCCCTTAGTCTTTAGCGCTTAAAAGTGAGCTACGCGCAATGAGGGTAATCCCAAATTCTTGAATATATCCAGGATAGTTTCACTGAAAGCAGTGGCAAAAGCCCTATCAGTGTCACATCCACAGGATCAAGCACTGAGACCAGATTTTCAAACAAGCTTTTAAAGTATTTGAACCCTCAAATTGATACTACTTGTAGGGAGTTTTGTTTTTGCTATTTTTGGAATAACGTAGACCTTTTCCTTCTATCTCCTTGTGAAAGATTAAAAATATTATTTAAGAAAGTTATTATTGTTGATTGTTATGATGAATGAAAATCCCCCAAATGGAAGCACAAAAATTGTAGCCTGTTAATTAGTGCAGGTGATGAAAGCACTACTTTTAATTAGGTACCAGATTAAAGTATTGATTGTCTGCATTATAAAAGCATGGTAATTTGATATGGTTTATGAGACTAGTATCCTAATGCTTCTGTGCCTGCATACAGATTCTGACTGGCAGTGTATTATAATGCAATTTTTAAAATATGGGCTTAATAATTTACCTTGCCTTAACAAGTCCTCTCTTGCTTTAGTTCACTTAAGTGAATTAAATGTACATAGTACCTTTGGTTGTCAATAGTCCAAATGACAGCTATGGTCAAATTGGACCATGAAGAAAATCATTCTTACTGGGCAGTGGTCGCAAAAACGATGCCCAGCCAACCCCAGTAAAAGTCACTATTGGTAGCCTGCATAATCAGTCTGTATAATATGCTAGAAATAAGTTGCTTTCCTAAACAGACTGGAGCAGACTGCAAAAGCTAGTGCAGAGGTTTGTGTGACTGAGGGTGTCACCCTTGAGAAAGATGAAGCAGAGAGTGAAAATTGAGTGGAATCTTCCCTCCCTCAATGTAAAGACATGGAAAATATTCCTTAGTAAAACTAAAGCTGGAGTCTCTGCTGCTCGGATCTGAAAAGTCTAGGCTCAATGATTGAAACCAATAGAAAAGTAGTAGGTGTTTATGTGCAACAGAAAATGTGGCAGAGTCTGAATGTTAGTAGAGCCAAACCAGCTCTGTCCAGGGGAACAGCAGTGGGTTTGTTACATGTATATATTGTTATAACTGTAATTTGAAGCACATAAAGCAGGAGTATATTCAAAAGCTTGAAATGCGTGGCAGTGATCTGGGTGCTTTCATCTCACTGGGCAGGTGCAGGGTGTCGAAGTGTTCCTGACTTGCCATAGATTCTTGTTTCCATGTGCTTCTGGGACGAGTGTCGGTGCTTGTCCAGCCGCTCTCCCGACTCGGTCCAGGAATCCTGTGCAAGTGTCTTGCTTGGAGCTGTGCTGAGGGAAAGGAGAGGTAAAATGTTGAAGAGGTGACATGTTCAGTGCTTGTTTGACTACTTGAACTTCTCAGCAGTGAAAAATTGGAAGGCAAGGTCCTAGGGCCCAGATTTTTTGTATTTTGTTCCCAAAATGTATGTGTTTATGCACAAAGGAGATTCTTAAGAATTAATTATTCCGAGGATGCCAAAGACCTGGGGGACTGTGGTGCCACTATCAAAGCTAGGCTACGTGAAAGCTAGGCTAGCTTCTTTTCATGAAGGAGTTAGAGGCTCTAATGGTTATATCTGAGAAGTTTGTAAATAAGCTATATGCAGGACTATATTGTCACCTAAAATCTTCTGAAATTAAAGGATCTACAGCCCTTTACAGCAGTTGAGTTCCTAAGCAAATGTATGGGTACGGGTTACTCTGTGGAAAAGATTACATCCTCCAAATGAGGTCATCATTTGAACTTGAGAAAAAGCCTTCAAGATGTATGCAAGGTCTCTGATGAAGTGCTGCATTTACTTAACCTTTAGTCCTGTAATTTACAGGCGTGGGTGTCCTGCAGGTTCCTGGATAGTCAAGGAAAAGCCGTAAGTCATGGCAGTGCATGGGGGAACCTTTGCAGTTCATGACTTTGGACATTTAAGAAGCAGCAGTCTGTCTAAATTTATTCTTTTAGGTCACAAGAAGATCATGCAGTATAGCAGGAATGGTGACCCTGGTTAATTGCATCATCATTTGAGAACAGGATGTAATTAATATGTTTGAGTAAGGGTTGTGATAGTGCCAGCCATTATTTACAGAGGACAGTATGTGCTCTGGTACCCTAATGTGGCTTGAAATGGTTGTGTAACTTGCTCATCTCGCTGTCATTGCGTTTGTATTTCATGCTATGAAACAGAGCCCAAATTGTTCTACCTGCAAGTCGATTGACATTATAACTTTGTGCCTACTTATACTGAACTGAGCCTAGGCAATGACATTGTCAAATGTGTTTTTCCTTAATTAAGTGATAAATTCAATAAGTTACTGTATAACTTATAATAAAGTGTATATGACATGAACAAAAAAAAGCACCTTACCTGGAGACCAGTTCTAAGTGGAGGACACTGGGGGGTCTCTCCTAGGACCTGTTGTGTCTGGTACCTGTCAGACGTGGAAATGGAGCGCAGGCTCGGCAGGTTTGTGCATGACCCTAAATTAGGGATGGAGTTGATAAACTCTAGGGCTTTCAGAAGGACCTAGACAGGTGTGGGAAATGTGTTTTTCCCCAAATCAAACAGGGCATAGGCAACATTTTGCACCTAAAATGGACCAAGCCCTGCAAGGACATGTGCTGGGGCTGTCGAGCCCACTGCAGCTCTCTGGGAAGAGCAAGCAGAGGTCCTGGCTAAACAGCATCCTAGCTGCACCAGCCTGAGCACAGAGTTGTCCAAGGATAATGTTTTTTCTTTACTCGATGCTTACCGGATCATGTGGAAAAAACTGCAGGTGGCTTTTAGTTCCTTCAGTAGAGGGAAGTTGTTGATAGTTTTTCTTTAAACTTCAGTTTCAGCTTTTTCCTTATTTATATTTTTAACCATGAACTATTAAGAATTCATTTTCTCAAATCTCACTTAAATTTCTTTATTAATATCCAAAAGAATCATTTTGAATTTTCTTAAGCTTTTTTGAAACCAGTTGTCTATCAGAGCCACACATATTCTGTAACCACTTTAGAATGTCCTGACAAGTGACTTCATTCTCAAATATCTCTGTAAATGACTTTTAAAATACACTACAGTTGGAAAGGCTTTTGGCAGCTCCAGCTCCAGATTCTTCACTTGCACTCGTGGTATATAAAAGCTGTATTGTAATTACCTGCTTTGCTATAGGATCTCTGTAGATCAGTGGCTGCCTCTGGCCTTCCTTTTCTTGGCTTCTGTTTATCCTGTCTGTCCTTTTCTCTTATTTTTCTACCTACCTTGTTTTCTTTTCTGTAAAATGCTGTTATAAAATTTGAAAATTTGATGAAATTTTTCATAAATAATATCAGAATATGATATTGATGTCTGCAGTCAGCCTGTACTTCTGCATTTCCTGTAGGGCAGGGTGGGCAGTCAGCACCGCTGTGTCAGGAGTAATTCAGCTGCCTGTGCCTCTTGCCACTGCTGCCATCTGTCCCGTCGCTTTTTCTCTCCTTTGGTCTCAACTTCTTTTGCTTTTAGCAAACTAATTGCACCTTCTGCTGAGCCCTTACAAATAGCCATGAAACCCTGCTGGTTTTTATTTGCTGGAGGTAGGTGAATGGAGTGATGCAGTTTAGGCTCTTGGAATCTGGTATCTCAATTTATGCAACTGCCACATATGAGTAAGCCCTAAGATTTGTAGCAGACACTCAGAAGTTGGGTGCTTCTTTCCTGCAGGTCATATTTTTTAATCACAGTCTTTAGCTGGTTCCTAAGCAAAATTGTGAACTTGTCAATGGACTCCCTCTGGATGATTTAAACCTCTTAGCTTTAATCCAGAGTTTTAATGAAACTACATCCAAATATATCACTCTTGAAAGACATAATTTTTTTTGTAATAAATGTTGCAGTGTTCTATTGATGCCTCCCAGGCATGATATTAATCCCAGCGTACTTTACTGCAGTTTATAATCTCCCTGACTTCATGAACATTACTTGCAACAGAGCAAGAGACTAGGGCTTATTGTAGAATGTTCATTGTCCTTTAAATTTATTTTTTGTCTGCATCTCTTGCTGCATTTAAGTTGTGTTTGTATTAGAGGGTCGTTGTCTTCCATTTAAGAGGTGCAGTCAAACAGAGAGCTTGGTCTCAGTTCATGTGGTCAGTTGACAGCACCCTTCCACTAGCTTTTTTTTTCTTAGCCTCTTATTTAATGTGGAACATCCTTGCCTGTGTGCTAAATTGCTTTTAAATGCCTTTTTTCTTTTCTGACTGCAACATCTTTTAAAACAATGAGGGGTTGATGAGCGAGTAGTAAAATGGGCATGTAATTTTTAGGAATCTTTATTGTTCTTATAAAGAGAAAACATTTTTTAATAATTACATTCCACCCAGAAGATCAATGCAAGTTCTGTGAAAGTTGCCATACGCAGCACAATGTAAGGTAGTTAAGGTATATTTTAGACCACTATAGGCAGTATGGATGCTCTGAACTGTTATCAGAGATTTGTGAAGAATAAAAGCAGAGCATTTCTGATGCAGTAGAATATATACGATTGTGGAAGAGACTATATTGGTTATTGAAACTGTTTAACAATTTTGATGAAAGCAAAAGGAGGTTTCATAGATTTGTTGTTGCTCTCCAGCTAGTGATGCTCTTCTACCTCTGAAATACACGGCAGTGAGAGATCTCTGTAGTGAACCACTTCACGCCTAGCGTCAGCTCATGCCGGAAATTAAATTTTTGAGGGGAACAGTTTCCTCTTGTGAATCGCCTCCCTGCAATGGAAACCGCTTTAGGTTGCTGTGGAGTTATCGTGGAGCAGCTTAATGTAGCTTTGATAAGAACATGAGGGTGATATTCATTATCATTTAAATTAGGACTTTTAACCATAATGATATGCTTAGCCATATCAATGGCATTATTCACTGGATGACAACAAACCTCCCTTCAAAGATCTTCTGAGTTTAATCATCAAGATCCAGTTTCTCTGTTTGAAAATATCACAGGAAGAGAAGAAATATGAAATGTGAAGGGGAAGAGATTCAGAAATGTTGTTATCTTGACATTTGTGAACATATTTAGCCATTCCAGAACCAAGAGCACAGATGTACTTATACTTGGGCAAAATATTTTTCTTGTGGAGGAGACAAGAATGTAGAAGGGGACCAAGAGAGAAAGAAATAGTGATACTGTTCAGTTCTTTGTAGACTTTGGGGTACTTATGTCACATGTAAAAAGCTCATGCACTTGTAGTGAATCTGGTAATCCATGTCATTTGTCATCATTTGAGCTACAGTCTAATCTGAATTATCCATCGGAGACCTTTGCACTGCAAATTAATCAAACTATGGATACTAAAGTGTGAATGTGACTGGTTCAGGCACAACTCAAATTGACAGGACTTACGATCGCGATACAGTAGGAAATTGGCTGTGCTGCTTTTCGGGCTGAATCAGTGCCGTGGTAAGGAAGGCTCATTGCTTGGTGGTGTGTCCCTGCTCAAGGTATGGTCCGGAATCTCACTGCTTTAAGTTTACCCACCTCTGCAATCCATGTGGTTGCTTCACTGTTAAATTTGGTTTCCAAAGTCATCAGGAACACCAGGCCCTTTGGGACATGAGAAGGGACATGCTGTGGGGACAGTAAGCAGTCAGCGTGGCTCAGCATCTCCTAGGCTTAACTGGTCTTTCCTGGGTCATGGTCCAGTGAAATATTAGTGGCTCATTTCATTAGGACTGAAGTGTAGGGTCTCCATGCTTGGAACTTGAATAATGTGATATTTTTAGATTGGTTTGTTTATACGTGTGAGATTTGAGTCTGTTTTAATAATGACAGGGTGTTCTCTGACCCAGTTCCGGGGACTGTAGAAATGATTAGTCTTTAGTCATCTGTAATATTCATTTGTTGAGCTGGAAAAGGTTTAACTTGTGGGAGGAAACCCTATTATCCTCTGACTAGCAACAGAGAAGCTAAGGTAATATTTGATCAGAAAAGAAATACTTCTGAAAAAATTGGAAATATTCCAAAATAAATTGGACTACTTTAACTGCAAAATGTGATTTTTTGACCTTGAAGTAGACTTATTTTTGATAAACATAATTCATCTTCATTAGGGTATGATGATTATTGCTAGAAAAGTTAAAAAACAAACAAACAAACAAACAAACAAAAAACAAAAAAAAAACACCGCACTTGAGGTCATTCAGTATTCTTGGGATGGACCCAAAGAAATATGTTAGTTTTCCCTCTCTATCATTGATCTGCTGCGCACAGAACCTGCACTTACAAGTTCCTGCATGGCAGGATAAACTGTCAGCCTCTGGGGAAGGCTAAGGACATGGACAAACTCTATCTTTTTCTGAATCCCCACAAAGGAGATAACCTGCTGTGATTTTCCCTTGTAGTTGTGCAAGAGCTTCTGGAAGGCTTGATTGTTCCCAGGACATCTGTAAAATCCAAATTCACATGTGTGTGGTACCATTATGAAATACATTCCCTTTGCCCTACAAACTGTATTCCATTAGGAGTTGTAACTGAAGTGTAACCTTAGCTAATTTTATAGTGGTTTAAAAATAAAAATAGGAAAGCCTGCATTTAGGAGCTGGTAAATGCTGTTGAAGTTGGCATCAGATATCGCATTGATTCACCAGGGATGGCCTTGGTGCTGGGGTTGAAGTTTGTCCCTTGCAAGCAGCTAGGACACTCATCTGGGCCCTGAAAGCTGCATTTCCATGTAATTCCAGGGGATTTGGAGACTTTGCCAAACAAGACCAGTGCAAAGACATGAATGTTGGGTTAATTGCTGTGATCACCTTTACGGCATGAGCCCGTCTGCTTTCCACTTTATTCTAGGGCTATTTTCCATCTTGATCCGTCTTCTCATTCTTGCCACTTTGTCTCTGTGAAACTGGTTTGAAAAATAGCAGTAGTATGTGTTCCCTTATTTCTTTTCTATAAAATGCCAAACTTTCTTCTACCTTTTGAAGTCTTTTAGTCCAAGAAGCATGTTTTCTGAAGTGCAGTTCCAACATAGGCAATTCTGCATTTGTTGTAATCTAGATTTGTTTTAGCTGAAGTGACTTCGGACAGTTGCAGCAGGTTTCCCTGCAATGCAAGGCCTTGCTGTGCTTGGTCTGAGCAAAGTTCTAGTCTTGCCTTAATATAAAAATGAAAAAATGCCCGCAGTTCATCAGATTCCTGTGCAAGTGTGTGTTTTCTGCTATATAAATCCTTGTTTAAAGCTAAATGTGGTCTTTCAGAGAGCATTGTAAATACATTATGTCAGTCTGTGTGGATGTATGGTCTTAGATGTGTTTGGTTAGCTGTGGTTGACAGCTAGGCTTAGAATGGTTTATTTTTCTGATACTAATAAAAAAGATATTGCACTGACAGAATGGGTAATGAGGAGTCCAGAAATTATGAAGAGCCATCAAAATATGACTTCCCCCTTGATAGATGAAGTGATTTCCAAAGTTGTAAAAAATTGAAGATTTTATGAGCAGTAAATAATAATGAGAAGAAATATGAGCTATCCACTGACTCTGTTGTTGAGCAGCCTTTTCTGAAACACTGCAAAGTTGTGCTATTGCAGTCCGTGCAGCATTTGGTAAATTCAAAACGCATTTAGGCTTTGTGGGGGTGATACTTGGATAAACCTGCTATGCTACAAACAGAACCAAAACCACTATTTTGTCTGTGATGCCCTTTGGCAAGGGAGATGGAGTAGAAGTAGCTCTTGGAAATCAGAGGGACTTTTTCTGGGATGCTTTGTCCCATTCCTTAGAGAATCCTGTTCACCTGGCTTGGATGTTAACAGGTCAGCAGTGAGGATGAATAAAAGCATCAATCTTAGCTGGACTTTGTCTATTGACTTAATTTGCTCCAGTTTTTGGTATCAAATTGCTTTTGAGCAATTGTGGGAAGCAGCCAGCGAGCCTCACTGGCCAACAAGCTTTAAATCACAGAACAGGAGCCACTTTTAGGTTAGGTTAGAGTTGGCTACCTGTGTTGTCGCTCCTGGGGCGGCTCTTTGGGAGGTGCCAGTGGCTCTGTGGCCATTGAGCACCAAGAAGCCCTGCTGTTCTTTACAGCACGAGGTCCAGGTGGGCACATCCGCGCTCCGGGGCTGTGCCTGGAGAATGGTGTGTTCCTTGCGCTTCCCGATGTACAAGCACTTCCCTCCAGAGGAGCTGGGCTGCATGGGGCATCGTAGACATCTTAAAATCTTGTTTTTGCAGCAAGTGTTACCTGGGTGCCTATTCCTGCACACTGCATTCGGTCCTTAGAACATTTGGCTCTGCACGTGCCACTTGTTTCATATCTTCTTTTCTTATTCTTCAGTATGCTTTTCCTTATGCTTCACAGATCTGTTTTTCAGAGCAAATACTTAAAAATTCATTGACTATCTTTGAAAAGTCTTTAATTTAATATATTTTTAAGCTGTTGTTCCTGTTGTCTTCCATTCCAGACAGGGATCCAATAACAAGCCAGATTCTTCTGCTTGGGTTCTAGGTGTTTTCTGCTGGTGTATTTTGGGTTTTGTCCCACACCCAGCAAGCTACATCCTACCAGTGTGGGAAATCATATTTTTGTCTAGGATAATTTTTGTCTTGGCTTTTATATTGCCATGGAAACATTATTTCTGCATTAATTAGTTGCCCTTATTCTCAGTCCTTTTGTTCAAGCTAGAGAATAGGCAGTTATTTCTCCTACTGTTCAATCTAGGGTCTGCTTTTAGTGAATCTAATAAAATATTTAAGAAATATATAGTTTTATAAAACATGCATCTCAAATTCTATATATCCACCAAAAATGTAAATATTGTAAATCTAATAAATTCACTCTCTTATGTAATCAGGCATCTCAGGAAAATATTTTCGCATCTAACTTTCAAATTATGAATGTACTTAGCCTTTTGAATTGGACTGAGTTTTGTTTTTCCTTCCCTCTTGCGTAAAAGAGAAGAGTCAAAGCTATGGAAAAATTATACTCCTTCTATTGGAAGCTATGGAAGAAGTTTACTCCTTTACTCCTATAATTTCCTTCTCTGTTTGTGTTGAAATAGTTATGGGTTTATGCTGCTGAAAGTGAACTCCAGCTATGGGTATTTTAGCAATGGTTAGAAGTGAAGACCTACAGGACTGTAATGCTGCTGTGTCTGTGTTGAGCTGCTTAACGTCAGTTTACGCTGATTTGATGCTGAGATAATGTTGCCTTCCTGAAAAACCTCAACAAGACCTTGAATCTCTGTGCTCTTAGAAAGGTTTGTAATTGAAACCTGAGGTGCTCTTGTATTATTCTGTTATTTTCATGTTTATGTAAACAATAAGGAACTCTTAAATCTTGCATCCTTGTAACTCCGAAATTAATTTTCTGAAGCATGGGAATCTGTAATCTAACTATGCTTTTCTCATGCTATAAAATTGCTAATTAATTATAGCCTAGAAACGTTTATGGGGAAGGACAACAATTTGAAACTATCGGTGGTATAAAAGAAAAATGAAAATTAAGAGAACATACCAAATATTTTTTCTCCTTTGATTTTTCTCTCAAATTATGTTGTATAATTCTCTCTCAGCAACTATATTGAGAGTTTGTCTTTGATAGTAAGGTGTGCTTTGATTGGGAAGTTAAAAGTTAAGATCTTGTCCATCAGTGAAAACTCAGACTTCTAATTAAATTGTGTATTGTTGCACACAATTGTTAAAATATGTCATTGCTAGAATCTTGAGAGAGAAAAATTACTACTGAATTACCACCTAGACTCACTTCAGTTTTTTCCTTCTTTAATAAGGACTGATAGAAAAAAAGTTAGGGTTCATGTTCTGACTGTAACTGAAGCAAACTTAGGAATCAGGTAAACTAATGGAACTGCAAAGTGTGTTAAAACACCAATCACAGCTGAAGTCCCAAGGAGACATTCAGCTGCTGCTAATTGTGACAATTATGTGCAGTGCAGTACTCAGTTACATGAAAGCCCTACTGGGAGAGACTTTCAGCAGAGGGGTCTGTCTCGAGGGGGAGTGATGGTTGGTTCCAATGTTACTTCCAAACATCTTCAGAAAAGAGGAAAAAACATCCTCCTTGGTATCTGAGCTGGCATTCAGAGCTGGCCACTTGCTGCCTTGTTGGGCCCACGAGGGCTATGTAGGTGAGGGGACGGTGCAAGGAAGACCCAGCGTGTACCCAGAGCAGAGGAGCTTCATCTGGTGCTTATGTTTAGGTTGGTGACAGTCACCTCTGCACTAAGCGCTGTGTTTATGACCCCCGTCCATGTCCCAAGTGGGAATAGCTTTGTGCAAGGCCACTGCTGAAAAAAGTTAAAGCTTTAGTGGTTTATTATAGTTTTTTTTTCCTAAAAGAGCCATAGAACAATTCATGTATTTCTGTTGCTAAGATTTGCATCTCTTAGATTTTTACCTTTTTTTTTTTTTTAAATCAGAGATGATTTATGGCACAGTTGCAGGGGAGCCCAAAGTTAACATGAAGAGGTGCAGACCTTCAAGCTGAACTGTGTGCGCCTGCTGCCCTACACAACTAGCTGATAGTCCATGTGGTGTAGGACTACAGGGCTACTTACCTTGCAAAACTTCAGATATAAACTTGAAACTCCTGTGATTTAAAAATGTGCTCGATATAAATGTGTAGAACAGAATGCAGTGGATTAGGGAGGTTGTATTGCAGCATTCTTTCACAAACTACATGGGGTAAGAGGCAGTTACAGTAATTGTTGATTATGTGCCTGCTTGTACTCAGTATGCACATCTCACAAAAACATATAAAACTGCAGAGAGACTTTGAAAATAAGACTGTTATGGGCAGTGTGAGCTGACCGTGCGATTAATGTTTACTCCTGGAGCGCTGAATATTTTCTTGTTTTCAAGCATCACCTTTCACTGCTACTAGCAGGGCTGTGTTGACAGATGAAATGATATCATATTTGTCAGCTGCTTCATAAATCATGTCACCCTGGAAGACTAATGTTCTGTGCCAAGTAGCCAAGACATTAAAAACCTTTCTGCTTTTTATTGTTGATATGCAATCCTTGCAAATGCTTTGATCCCCTTAATAAAATGTTGCCTGATGTACCTTTGAGCAGCTTATTGATAAAGTCCTATTTTTGATTCAAATTGAGATGTGGAAACAGGCAATACATTTTATAAGGGACAGACAGGATGTCATGACTCCTGCTTTCAAGTGAATTAACCTAATGTCTTCAAGACCAGTCAGTAGCTGCATGCACAGAACTGGAGTTACAAGTAGAAGGGTGAGCAGCTGGAGATGGAACTGTGTCTATTGGGGTTTAAGATCTTTTTTTGGAGGGGGAAATACATGTTTGAGTTGGAAGTTGGGAGTCAGTCCCAGAACTCTTGTCCCTGGTATAAGAAATGTCTTGATAAACCCTACAGAGACTAGTGTGGAGCTCGAGTCTCACAAGCTCCTGATTCACATTACTGCTATTTTCTGAGGCCCGGTTCCACAACGTGTGGTCTGGCAAAGCCACCTGCTTGGCAAAGCACCAAGGAAAGAACAAAATATGGTAATGCATAGAACAATGCTTTGTGCTAAAAACTTGATTATTGTTTTTCTATTCTCTTTTGCAAATGCCTCAGAGGAATAGGGAGATGAAATAGGGCATGAGAGCTCTTGGAGAGCCGAGGCTCTGCTCGAGCACCGTGCTGGATCGTGACTGCAATCGTTTGTTGCCTTTCATCTCATGGAGGTACAGATAGGTTTGGGATTTCTTTTCCTTTATAAATATTATCCTGTGAGAAAGACAAAGATAAATCATTCTTTGAGATTGCTTGTGATAGAGTACTGTGAACTCCAGAAGAGTAAGAGGCATATTTACAGTAACTAATTGGGCCTGGAAAAAATTTTGCTTAGCTACTACTGACAAGTAGTCTTGTTTCAGCAAGGCCTTTCCAGTGTCCTTTATCATAATCAACTTTTGCGTTTTCCTGGATTTCTCTTATGCTTCTTTTGTTTCTGCTCGCGTGGCTGTTTCGTGGGTGATATTTATTTTGTTTCTGCAATTCTGCCCCCCCATCCCATGTTTAGGCTGCATTTTCAGGCACAAAACCCCTCAGCTTTTTTTTTTTTTTTTTTTTTAATCATCAGACATTAATGCTGATTCTCTTAGGCCTCTGCAGAAAATGCAATGTATATTATATTTTGTGATTTATGTTAGACTTTAGAGAAACAGATATTTTGAAATTTTGCTATTTTTGGAATTTTGCTATTTTACTTTGCCTGAATTATCCTGTCTTTATGAATTTCAATTCTCTATTTTTGCATGCATGTAAAACTTAAGGTCTGAACTTGACCTTCAGACTAGTAAGACATAAAATATGTCCTATCTCAAAAAGTTGAAGTCAATGACCTTTTTTTAGACAGATTTAAGTTGAAACAGTTTGCTTGTTTATCCAAAAACAAAACTTATCTGTTAGTACAGTTTGGCTCGTTTCATCTGCAACCTCAGTAACTGCAGAGTTTGTTTTTTGTATGTGCCATGGAGGTGGTAATGTAGAAAAATTCATTTACTCAAAATGATTCTTGATTTTTGATGCCTAAACATGACAGGAAAAATGAAAACAAAAGTAAAACCTCTACGTTTAAAGAAGATGAGGTCTCTAGATTTCCGTTTGTCCTTGGATGGTCCTCATCAACACTGTGTAGAAGTGCGAAGGGTTCTTTCAGCTGAATGGTCTTTTTTGGTAGTTTTATTTCAAAAACATCCATTCTCTGTTAGGGCTTAGACTTAAAGCTGATCCTGAGATTAATCTCTGTATGCTTTCTATACAAAAAACCTGAGGCTGTTCTCCAGCAAATATCCCAATATTGAGATCCTGATTGTCAAATAGCAATTTTTCTTATGATAAAGCTGTGAATGGGGAAAAAACCAATACAAATAGTCGGTATTTAACCTTGAAAAAATAATATATTTCTAGATTACACTACTTTAACTTTCTTCAAGCTAGAAGTAGAAATTGAGATGTGCCTGAAAGTACTGGCATAGGATAAAAATAACATAGTTGTACATGAGTGGCTTCATTAGATCTTCTCTTTCTAACAGCAGTGAAGTGACAACTTGAGTCCTCATGCAGGTCTGCAGCATGACATGACACTTCCCTCGGCTGCGTCTTCCCATTATTTAAATTGGGACTGCATATGTCAGCCCCGAGAAGATTCGTAGACCAAATACATACATCTAAGGCCAGCCTGCATCCTCTCCTCATTTAAGCAGAGCAGCTAATAAGTGGTGACAGCTGCTTAAGGCTGAAAACTCAGTTGTGCTCTAGTTCCAGACTTGCCTTCCTTATAGTTTTCTGAGGAATATGTGTTGTTATTCCTATGCCTGCTACTGTTCCTCCTAGCAGACCTCATGACAGAAGCAATTACAGTGCTGTTCCCTGCATTTTTGGGTAAAACCCTGTTTTTCACGTCACCTGCTTTGTATCATTGCAACGTTGAACAGTTATTGCCATTATTGATGCTATTTTTTTTAAAAATACTCTCCCAGAACTTTCCTTCTCCTGCATTCCTCAGGGATTTCCCAGCAGTGAAACCTCTGCAAAATAGCATAATTTGCCTTAAGACCTTCATTTTCATCTTCACCTGAATAACTTTACATATACTTAATTCTCTTGCCTTGCCCAGGCCTTCTGAAAACTAGGTATTAAACTGGCTTCAGTATTACTTGGGAAGTAGTAGAGGTATTTCTTGTTTCGGCAATACGAGGTGCCTATTCTTTCATAAGAAAAAAAAAGCTTCCTGATTATCTGCTCTTTCTTTGTGCTTTGCTTCAGCACACACTAAATTGCATCTGTGTCTGAGTGCATCAAACCTGACGTAGCCTTTCATTTCTGAAGACACAGCAGTGTAGCTGAGTGTCATGTTGACGGGGTGGCAAATTCTTTCCTGTTGAGGAGAAAAGCATTAGAGAGCACAGATCATAAGCACAAAGTGCTGCAGGAAAGCAGCATTAAATCTTTCCTTGGTGCAAAAGGAAGAAAAAAACTCACCACTGTGTGAATTAGAATTAATTATTGACCTTTGTTGCCAATGTGTAACATGCTGCTGAAATTATTGGAAATATCTAGTGGGTGAAGTAAATAATCAAGTTGAGTAACATGCAGTAGGAATGGGTGGCCATCATCTTTGTTGGGTTGTGAGTTCCTATCACTCATGTGTGCTGTTCCTTGCTAAGTGCTGATACTGAAGTAGTGTTTGCAGTAGCTGGATGGAGTAAATACTAGACATGCCACGAGACGTGGCATTAAGGTAACTAGTTTCACTTGTTTGGAGCTGAAGGTTACTTGTTTACTGTGTGACACTTACAGTGACCGTGTCTGCTTTACTCCATGTTTACCATGCTCAAAATCTTCTGGAGGGTTTGAGACATGGTTCAGTCGAGTACAAATCTGGGAGAAGACAATTATTTCCTGCTTTTTAATTGAGGTGGGGAGGTAAGGGTGGGGAGTTCATGAGCTTGTTTTCTTTAATGCTGTGCTGCTTTTGCTGTAGGTGTGCATGCATAGAAAGACGTATGTGTCCATGTTCAGACATGCTTTAAAGGAGGCAGCTGGAGGATAAGAAAGGCCCGTTTGCTTCCTAATGTTCTTGTACAACAGCTTCTGAGTTGTTTTATTCTTCTGTGCTGTCCTCAGAAGTGGTAGATTTCTGTACAGGACTCTTTTTTTCCTGGAAATTCTTTGACAGGATCATAATGCCTTTTTTATTGTTTTTTTTCCCCTCTTCAAGATCAACCTGCCTGGATGTTCAGTACCTGTACAGGAAGTTTTGTCATCCTCTCAAGATAGTGGTGCCCATGCAGCCTTCATTGTGATTTAAAAATAAACAACCAAAAAAACTTCTACTGAATAGCTAATGTAAGGATTATGGTACATGTGCATTGAATTATTTACTCTGCATTTGTTAATTGAAATACAGGCTTGTTTTAACAACAGAATGTTTGTATCAGATGCTCCGGGTTATGTTTTGATAAAAATATTGTTAGGTTTTAAAGTCAGGAAGCAAGTGATTAAAGTGTAGAACCAAGGACACCTCAACCACAGCATAAGTGGAGCTGGAAGCGCAGAGGGATTTCCATGAGTAAATCCAGAGGCTGAGAAAGCATTGAAACCTTCTGCCTGTCTGGGAGCAAGTGTCGGTCTGGGGCAGAACGGAGCTGTGGAGAGGAGCTCTTGTGCTGGTGACTTGTGCACCAAGTGTTGAAAAAGAGCTGCCCTGGGATATGAAAGCATTTTTTGTTTGTTTGCTCTTTCCTCTAATTTCTCTTCCAGATAAATTGGTGCTTAATTACATCCATCTAGCAGTGTTGAAAACATGTCTGCATGCTCTTTCCAATAAACTGTGCTACTGATCTTGTGCTAGCAGGTCCCCAAATGTTCCACAAACACAATAACACGAGGACACTATGGCAAGGGGAAGAATTATGTTTGTGGGGGAGGCAAGGGCTTACGTGCCCTCCCCGATGGAGGGAGGTGCGTGAGGAAGCACAGATGTGGTGGAGCGGGGCCGGGGTGATGCTGCTGTTCCTTGAGTGGCAGAGCAGGTTCTGCCATGTGCTCAGTGTTGGTGTTGCTGGTTGGCACCTCTCAGCGTGGTTTATCACGTAGTTTTCAGTCTCTACAGATAACGCATGGTGGGTCCAGAAAGGAGCATCTGCTGTGGTTGAGTTTCACGGAGGGTCCTTCCAGAAGAATTCATAAAGGGGCTGATGCAAAGACAGGGGGAAAAAACACATTGAAAACAAATGTGGGAAATGAGCTGGGGGGGAAAAAGCAAAGTTTTGATAGAGTACAAGTAGTAATCTGCCAGGTACCAATATGTTCCCTACTGTACCGTTAAATGTTCCAAGCAGAAGACTGTGTTTTGAGGGAGGGGAATACTGGGAGCCAAGGTGCTAGTTTGGGGATTGCAAACGCGTTCGGTTCCTGCAGCGTGAGGAGTGGGCTCGGGTGCTGGGCCTGCCGGGCCTCCACGCGGAGCCTCCGTCTTCAGGAGGCCGCTCCGAGCTCCCGTCCACGTTGGGGTTCATCGCGAGCCGCGATGGGGCGCGGATGCGTCAGTCGCAAAGCAACAATGTTTAAGCATTTATAACACTTTTAAATTTTTATTTCACTGAGAGTTTTGATCTGAAAACACAGCAGCCTTAGGGGAATTTAAAGCTAGTTTCACTATTCTGTAGCCGTTTAATTCATGGGTAGGTAACTCTAATGTTTGGAGAAATCTAAATATTTGATGAATCATTGCTCAGCTCCCTATCCACAGCTATTTCACTTTCCTGAAAAGGAAGCAGAGTTTTGTATTAAAAATGAGTTAAGAAGATCTGAGTGCAGTTTCCAGAACTGTACGAAAGCATATGCCTTTGTTTCATTATGATCAGAATCTATATTGCTTGAAAATAATAAAAAGTATGCATTACAGTTTTTTTAATTTTGGTACTGAATCTTGAAGTCTTCAGCCCATGAGAGTATAATTGAACCAAATGAATCTACACCTTAGGGCAATGTATTTTTTATTGATCCTAACTCTACATTATTATTGTTGCTTTATGAGGAACTAATGTAATTTCTAATGAAGCCACATGGCCGTTGGATAGAAGAACTAAAGTTTTATTTCCCTTGTGACAAAATATACCCTCTTCAATTAAAATCTAGGAAGTCAAATTAATACCAATGTAAAATTTTCCAAGAATTAGTGTCAAGACTGCAGTATTTTATTATGTGTATAAATTGCTTGGATAATGAGATTGAAAGCAAGTTCTCAGAGTACCTGGACAATCCATAAACTCCATGGAGACTGTTTGAGCAGTGAAATTGGTGGGGACATTGGAAGGAATGGGGCGTTTCTAATACTTCTGCTGCACGGGTTTTGTTCTTCTGAGTTTCCGCTAAATGCAAAGCCTGAATGCCGAGCTCTAGGAGACCTCATTGGCAGGGAAGTTCCATGTTCCCGTTCAGGCACTCGGTGCTCGGGAGCCCGGAGGGGGACCCGGTGCTCGGAGCGCAGCCTGGCAGATGCTGAGCAGAGGGGCAGAGGGGAGGGCTCTGCCTAGGTCGGCCCGGCGAAGCCGTCTTGGCCCCGAGGACGCTCTGCTGGCTCGTGCGCCCCAGAACAAAGTGACCTTTTAGCCAGCAAGCAATGCAGTTGGCCCATAGTGTTGCACAGATTTTTGTTCTGGTTGTGTTGTTTTTCCAGGTGCAGGACTTGATTTTGAATTGCATGAGGTTAGAGCACTGACCTGAGAGGGGGAGAAATTTTGTCCCCAGACCCTGCAATAAATCAGATGAAGGCTGGATTTGAGCTTGTGTCTTACTGGACACCCACCTTCTGTACCTGCAGCCACCTTTGTGTCCAAGCTGGGTGCAGCTGCTGAGGGAAGGAGGGGAGGGCTAAGGCTGCTGCTGGGCGGCTGCCACCAAGCTGTGTGGCATGGGAGAGCAGCGAGGGCACCTCAGCATAGCCCCTTTCTGGATGAAAAATGAAAAGGAAGCAGCTTAAGGTAATGAAATATGTATTAAGCCAGAGAAAAGGGATGTCTCTACTCCAGTAATAATTTAATGTAAAGCACTGAAATTACTGCTAAATGGAGTGGGCAAGTGATGTTCTCTCCACCCTTTAAAGCAGTCTTCCTCCCCTGGGCGCTTTCCTCGGGAGGCTGCTGTTAGCTTGGCTTTCTCATCTCCTTCAGGAATAGCAGGGCTTGCCTAAAGTGGAATAGCTCTCCCAGGAGCAGTAGAGTTCCTTGGATCAGGAATTACCTATGGCCTGGCAGTATGAGGAGGCGTCATTATCAATACCAGCATCGTTATGTGCTGATGGTCTTCTAAGGTCAATCCGTCTCCTGATTCATCCATGGAATTGCTCCCTGGTTTGATGGAAGCTCTCTCCTAGTGTCATGTGGGGCAGAATGAATAACTGTGTAAATTCCCCTGGTTAAGCTACTTAGCCTGACGGACTCCCAGAACTAATTGTAAGGAGTATTTTAAATAAATGTGTGTGTGTAAGTAGCAATAATAGAGGTTGGTGGTTCTTATTAAAGATTTCTGTGTATCTCCATGTCTCATTTATAATGATGCTGTGGGTTCTGCTCCGCTTTTGTTTTGGAATGGCGAGATGTGCAAGTTAGAGTGAAGAAAAAGGGGTATCCAGGTCCCTTAAGAAGCTCTGCAAGTCTTATACAAAAAAGTATTTATTTCAAATATTGATAACTTGTTCATTTTCTGGAAAGATCAAACTTGTTGATGTTGCTATGAATCAAAATGGTGAGACCTACTGATTTTTTTCCTATGGCCTTTTTTTTTTTTTTGTGGTTTGCTCATTTGTTTTAATATCCTGATCTGTGGGAGGGTGTCATCTTAATCAGAACAAAGATGTGCAAATGCTGGAGTGGATTTGTATCTCCAGTCAAGCTCTGGTGTTTTTGAAACTCCAAGCAAACATATCTTGTCTGAAAAAAGAGTTTTTCAAAGATTATTGCTCGTTTTGGCCTGCCTCTTGAAGGAAAAGCTGCTCCGTGTGATGCTATTGGTGAGCTCTCATTTCCTTTTGTCAAAAAGGAAGAAGAAAAAAAATCGCCATTCTCTTTTTGAGGCTGAATTTGGGAGCTTAGTTGAAGTTTCCTAAGTTGAGAGGTTGGCTAAGCATGGAGCAGATTTCTGTGGGCTGCAGTAATTGCTGCGCAGCGTTGTCTTAGTGAGCACCTGAGAAAAATGCAGGACTTGCAGAACCAATTAGAGCATATGCTGCCACGCTCTCGTTGGCTAATTTTGAGCTTATTAGTACGCATAATGTGTTCAGCATAGCTCATGTCCGTTTTCCTGCTGACTGCACCACGTTTGAGTGCCGCACAGAATGGCAGGAGCCCCGTTGTGGAGCACTTGAGAGAAGATGTGATGACTCACAGGCAGAGTGAAGTGCTCTATCGCATGCTAGTTTAAATCACTGCAATGCAATGATAATTACTCCTTTATGAAAAGGGCCCCGAGTGCAATCTAAATGAATTCCTGCTCTCAACAAACAAAGGGTATTGCTAATGGAGAAAATAAAAGTAAGAAAAAATAAACCCCAGCAAATTTGAGATAAAGGGAGTGGCTGGTCGTAGTTAGTACATTTTTTTTTTTCCAGAGATTCTTATGTCCAAAATCATCTTAGTTACTAGAACAAATGCCCAAGGGCCAAAATGGAGGCTTATTGAGTTCTGCTAGGAATTAATATAAAGGAATTGGAGATAAAAAAAAAAAAAAAAAATCATGAAAAAGATGCCAATCATAATTCTTTCAGTTTCTCTGATGCCTCTTCCTCCCCAAAAGTAGCTAAAGGTAACTGAAAGGTAGATGACTTAATGCTAATTAGTCAATGCTAATATTAGTGTAAAGAGGAGGGGAGTGTTTTGGACAGTTTAATTCACGGCTAATTAATAGAAGTGGCTGTATAGGCTGTTTCATGTAAGAAAATGCAATGATCAGTCAGGTAGGATCCAGCATCTAACCTTTGGGTGGTCTTTGTTTCATATACCTATATATATGTATATAAACACACCTTACATATCCTCCAAAGGGAGTGCTCAAATGTTGCATTAGGGGCCTCATTTTTCCTTGGGAGGCTAAAAATCAAAAGACTTTAATGGAACTAGAACTTTTGCTACATGATGCAAACTGTTTCAAGGCACTTTGGGGTATGGCAGAAGAGACCAAGCTGCTTGGTGACACCAGTAGTGGAAGTCTTTGTAAATACCTCTGCCACTGTCATAGTTAAATGTGTCAGGCAAATTGTTGAGTATATTTGGCTCAGAGACCAACAGTGCCAAATTCTTGGGCCCAGCACATGCGCTTGTCAGCCCGGGAAGGCAGGAGCTGCCCGAGATGCCCATGTCTGCACAGGCCCCCAGCTGCTCTCCGTGCTGCCCGGCTGTGCTAGCAGATGTGGCTAGGGGTGTTTTCCAGCCTAAATTACCAGCATCTGTGAGAGATTTTCCATATTAAGATCAGTAATTAGACTAGCAATGACAAATGATTAAATACAGTATAAAGCACAATAAAGCAGCTTTCAAAGTAGATGTAAATTAAGATGGCAATTTGCTGGACTACTTCCAGTCCTAATAAGTGGCTCAGAAAGGAGAATTGTGATGGGAAGGGGCTGTGGGATAACTACAGGACAAGGTAACTTATGTAGAGACCAGCAGTGGACTGGAGCCATACTTTCTGTGCAGGGTTCAGGGTGACTGGTACAAATTCACTCTTCTCCACCTGTGGAAGATGGTTATCGTGGCCTCACTCCATCACAGCTCACCTGTGTCTCTCAAACGCCTCCCTCCTGCGCTCCGGGGCCTGGTGGCTTTCCCCGCTTGGCCTGCATGCAGCTCCAACAGTTTTTCCCCTTAAGGCTGGAAACTGTTGGGCACTTCTTTTAATCTTCAGTCATGGCTGTAGCTTCCCATCTTGATTTCCAGTCTGTTATTTAATTCTTGACCTACTTACTCCTTTTCCTCTCTTCTTTTTCAGTTAGGTGATGTACGCTGTAGATGTGGGAGGTGCGGTCAGGTAGTTGTATGCTAAAGTTGCCAGTTACTGCATTTGTTTGTGTACTAATACACAAACTATATATTTATATGGAGCAGTATTTATTTTAATGAGGTACCAGCTTGGTTTGCTAGCATGTCTCAGGGGATTGCAAAGCTCTTCCCTTTGTGGTTTGCTGGGGTGGGCAGCACAGCCTCTGTGCTCACTGCTTTCATCTCTGCTGTGCTGATAATGATATTTGCACAGTAGCAGCCAGAAGAAAGCCCTGTCCAACAAATTGAGCACAGCCTCTGGTAACGCAGCAGTCAGCATGTTTTTTTCCTCTTTACCCTAATGAGCAAACAATTTTTCAGAAGTAGAGCACCTTAATAACCTGGATATACCAGCAGTTGCTAACAGAAAACTACCTACATTTAACCTTCAATACAAAAGATGAGTATTGGCAGTATTAACGTTTGTGGTGCATGCAGCATCAAAAGGGGCATCATGAAAAATGAAAGGTGAAAGCGGGGAGTTAATCAGAGGTGGGTTTCTGCTGTTGCAGCTTGGGAGCTGGTTTTGTTTTCATGTCAGGCTCTGCTTTGCTCTGGGAAAGTCTCCTGGGTGTTGGGCTTTGCCTGTTCACTATACTTGAGCACAATCATGCCTGGATTTAGCAAAGGATTTAGTCACTGGTGTCTGAAGAGATTTTGATGCCTGAGAGAGCCTATAGTCTTCCTGGAAAGTCTTGGACTAAGAAACAATAAGAATTTAGATCATCTTAGATTTCAGGGCCTTTTCTCCTTAGTTTCCTGGACATCTTATTTTTATTTTCTTTCAGGAACCAAGAAAGCACTGAAACACAAGTAATTGCCCTGCCCTAATGCTATAGATGTTTACATACATACATATATAAAAGTGTGTGTGTGTATATATATATATATATATGCCATGTACATGTGGCCTCCTGTGGAGCTCAGCTGGTGCCTGTGACTGGCCAGAACAGGGAGTTTTAGAGCAGTTTCCCATTTGCTCTCTTGTGGGAGGTTTTGGTGGGTGTTGTGTGAGGGGACCTCCAGGTGAGGCTCTCCTTGGCTCTGAGCACCGAGCTGCTGCCTGCAGTGCTTTTTGCTAACAGCTGCTTTTTCTCCGGAGTATTAAACAAACATAGCCGGGTGCTTTGGGGAATAATAGCATAGACTCTGTGTGCAGAGCTGGCAGGAGCATCCTGTGGCCTAGGCCTGGCATATTATTTCCTTGGCTGGGTGATACTGGAGGAAACTTGTAGCTTCAGAGCTGGGTTGCGCCATCCTTCCCAGGCCGTAGTGGAGCGGAGTGAGAATTCCCTGTGCCTTGGTGGCTGCCGAGCCGCGGTCAGGAGCCGCGTGTGCAGCGTCCAAATCAAGCTAATGGTGCTGGCCGAGCACCGGCCGAGGATGAGGAAGGCCTGGGTGCTGCAGCTGAGCCCTCGCTGGCTGAGCGGGTTGGAAGCGGAGGGGCAGGCGGCAGGGGAGCGGAGCAGATGTGGAAGTGCTGCCTGGCGGTCACACAGGATCAGGGAGGCAACGCGCTGCGTTGGCGTGTTTGCAGCTTCATGAGGACCGTTTAAAATCTTCATCAGAGAGCAGCTCTTTCCAGAGAATAAAATCTGGGAGAGCATTTCTGTCTCATGTGCAATAAAGTCCTTTCAAATACCATTCAGATGGGGTAGATGCACCTGCTGCATGTATAAATTTCAGTCTCATTATGCTAAACAATCCTCTGACCTTTTCTAATGAGCATGTCTACTGTTCATCAGTGTTCCTTTGCTATCTGCTGCAGAGCGCCTACTAAATGGCACCTTCTACATAATACCCCTATTAGAAGAGGAGATTTATTACCTGGTGAGGCTGCGTAGTGAAGCAGTGTGCTCAGCTACGCTGCTCTGTGTGGAAGCGTGAGCGGGGAGCAGGAGCTGGTCCTCATCTGGCTCGTGCTCCTGCAGCATCCTCTGCTAGCAGTTGGCAGCAGGTAAAGGTTGTGCTTCTGTTTCCACCTCTGCAGCTGATTTGCTGTGTGCTTGGGAGGTTCTCAATAGCTCCTATACTCTTATTTGCAAAGTTTTGATCTGCAAATCAGGTGTCATAAAGCTATATCTCACTGAGGTGCTGACATTAAGCATGATACTTGTTTGAATGATAAAATTGTATTGAATAAAAGATTTTAGGAGCTTTCCTAAGAAATTGTGTACCCTACTGTCAATAGGTAGCTAGCAGCTCCAAGAGCACCAAACCCTCCACTTGTATCTGTTTATCTGTGCATTGGCACATGGCATTGGTGTCTTGCACGGACGTGTGTCGAGTGTCTCAGACTGAGATGTGAGGGAACTGATGGTAGCACCTAATGCAAAGAAGAGGAATCTCTTTCCTTAAACATCAATTTTTTTCTTTGGCATGAAATACATAATAATGTACTTTGCATCTTTTAAAAGGTGGGCTATGTTTTGTCATTTCTCTTGTAATGCTCTGCTCCTCTCCCACCTAAGTGCTTGTCATTGCCTTATCGCTTGAAAACAGCCTGCGTACGCTGCAGGGAAGGTAGGAATAGAGGAACAAGGGCTCTGCTCTGCCTTGTGCCAACTTCAGGCTATTCAGGTCCTCGCGGGTTAGACAAAATACCTAGTGCAATTACACCACCCACTCATGCAGGACCAAGATCATTTTATAAATTAGGGATGACTTTCTGTATGATCTTAATAGCTCGTTTATCATGAAGCATCAAAGATTACTTATACTTTATTTTTTCTTCTGAACTATGTGTAATTAAAAGTTGGCAACACTTACTGAGCAA
The DNA here is from genome assembly GCF_059628265.1 of Tinamus guttatus. Lineage (NCBI taxonomy): Eukaryota > Metazoa > Chordata > Aves > Tinamiformes > Tinamidae > Tinamus > Tinamus guttatus. Next base: position 3,222,371 of record NW_028288706.1, on the reverse strand, counting down.
GAGCCAAGCTTCAAATCCAGAATTGTTTTCGAAGTCAAAAGTTTGAATTTTGAAAAGTCACAGTAGTGTAAGATATAGACATGTGCCAGTGTGGGAAAATGTCAACTGCTGATACTTCAGAGCACGCAAGGAATCCAGGAAGTGTAGGACCTGCTCGGAGTTGCTGGTAGAAAAGGTGAGATGTGAAGATCTAGAAAGAGGTGGTGGTTTGAGAAAATGTGGTTACTAATGTGCTTATGTTTTGTTCTAAACTGTAATTATATAAAAACACTGCATCCAAATGATCGTGTTTATGTGTATTGTTAATATACATAAACTTCATTGGCTTGCAAGAGAAAAAGGAATTGCTTGCATTAGTATAATAGCATCTCCCTTTTTTTTTTACATTCCTTCTATGTGGCAATTTATCTTAGTTGCTGCAGAACTTTATTTCCTATTTCATTTTGAACTTTGCTCTGAAGAGGCTTATGCTGTTTCCTCCTCAAACAGAAAAGGTTTATCTGGAAGGCAGTTAGAAACTAAACTGTAAAACATTTTAATTTTAGTCCATGGCTAGTAAGGAGTAAGAACCTTTCAGAGTCTTTTAGAATATTATTGAAGGGTCTGAGGAGTCTCCACATGTAAATATTTGTCTGAAGCTAACTTGAATAGAAAACAATATAGAAGTAAAAATGATGATAAAAATTGCTTTCTTAAGTAATATACGTAATGCCATCAATGCAGCGAACTGCAGTGCTAAGAACTGTGATTTTTAGAGAACCATTTTTTGGCTGTTACACAGGTGGATTTTGAAAGCTTTTCTTATCAAAGGGAGCACAGTAGGAAGGGTGAGGAAAGGATGCACCAGAACTGTGGCTGTGAGTAGATGGCTCTAGTTCCAGTGCCCGTTGTGCCAGGCTGGACCAGAGGTGTTAAAGGGGTTATTTGGGTGACCTAGACGTAAGGTTGGTGACAGTTTGCAAGGGAAGCACTGTGTGCTATATTCGTTCTGAGGGTCAGACTTGGGCAGATTTTCTTGCCTGTACCTTGGCGTGTTGGCAGGGTTGGCTGTAGGTACCTCACCATGTTAGCCAATATCTTTCACTATGGAAAGGTACTCGATTAAAAATCATCACTTGTTCCTATATTGTATAAGCTTGTAGGCTTGAAAGGCAACAAAAGGCTGCTGAATATCTGACCCCATGGCCTTGGTGGGGGGTCCCCATGGGCTCTCCGTAAAGCATTTTGGCTGCTACTGAGATGTGAAATTGCAATGGGACAATGTTATTTCTGAAATCTTTGACTATTTAAAAAGAATTAACCATACACTTTGCACTGAGGCTAACGGGAGCTGTAAGACTGTTTCCTGTTCAACTTGGGAAATCCTCTCCACGTGCCAGTGCTCGTAGCCCTGAGGAGCGGGGAGGCAACAGCCGCCCTGGGGGACTTGCCCAAGAAGCTGCCTCTGGCTTTGGCCTGTGACCGCTGCGCTCGCAGCGCGGGCACGGGAGGAACCTGAACGCGCTCTTTTGTCATACGAAGTCTGAATTTTCTCCTCAATCTTTTGATATTCCTTAATTACTCTTTGCTGTATTCTCATTCCTGTAAGCCCAATTTATGGGTCCTTTGGGGAAATGCATCTCTAGAGAAAAAAGATCTACTAAACCGGGCATTATCTTACTGAAATACACAACTTAGGGAGAAGCAAAAGGATAGAGAAAACTCTAGGGAGCTAGAGGCAAAGCTGCCTGGGTAAGGACTGCAGTGCTGGGATACAGTGAACATCCAAGTCTTGAAGAAATTAATGAGAAGAACTTTTAAATGATTCCATTTCTAATAGTTTTTTGTTACTTTTTAAAAAATTCTCCTATTGCAGCCCATGGACTGCAGGTCTGCAGGGCGCTGGGCAGGTGCCCCAGGGCTGGGGGTGCTGCCCATGCAGGGGCCCCTCCAAAAGCCCCACGAGCTCTCTGTGAGTCTGTGCAGGGTGGCCTAGAGCCACCAAAAGGCTCTGAAGTCTGGGCAAGCCATTAGAAATAGATATTAGCTGTTTTGCCTTCTGTATGTGGAAGCTCTACCATGGCCTCCCTAGACTGTGTTTTTTGTCTATTTTCATTGTTACAGAGACCTTTATTGTTACTAATGTGGAAAGGCTAAAAGTGAAATGCACAGAAGCAGGGGCAGTTTTTTGGAAGTGCTGAAACCTCTCTATTTTAAGTCCCCAAGAGTAAATCTGTTCTGGGTTGCATCAAAATATGCAAAAGTCTGCACTCAACTGGAGTGAAGGTAACACACTTGTATTTATGCAGGGGGACGTGGAAGCAGGCAGGGGAGCTGCTCTACAAACTGGAAACATTGATTTTTCTGTTCTATTTGCCTCTGTGCTGCCTGAGTCCCAGTGAGGCTGAGAGGGGAGCACCCAAGTGCCTCGAGAGGGAGGCTGCTGCCTCAGGGTGGACGTTTTGACTCAGGCACAGGTACCTCCCAGTGAGTGATCACAGAACTAGGCTTACACGAAGATGTCTAGGAGGGTTTTGCAAGTGTCATGCATATATTAATTTTTTTCAACAGAGCTATGGGAAGTGTTATGTTCAAGAAGCTATCTGCAGTATACAGGAGAAATATTGTTTTATTGATCCAAAAAGCCAATGCATAGTGTTGCATATTCCTGAGCAGTATTTACTATATCACGTAGCATAGTGCAGTAACTACTCCCTTGCAGGCAGATCTCTATTGTGGGACACTCCTGTAACAACCTCTTTTTAAATATTTCCTTGGATATCTGCTGATTTTTTCTAGTGGAATGTTAACTCCAGTCTCTTGACCTTGACTATGTGAAAATAGCTCTCATCACAGCAAAAGAGTATGCTGTATGTACAGTTCCAAAACCTCTTGCATTCTGTGTATTTTAAGTTAGGAAAACATACCTATCATGTTCTCAAAGTGAATATTGTTTTCAAAGTGTGCTACCAGAACTATAGAATCATTTTTATATTAACTTGCTCAAGGTGGTTGAAATTTGAGTAGGGAATTGCTTCAGGTAAATGCTAGTGATGAATATGGTTCCAGCATGAAACGAGAAGATTTAATTAAAAACAAAGTTGTGACTAAATAGCAATCATAAATGGTGCTTTTTGTCTTGGAACAAGGCCAATATTGCAAGAGACAGATTGCCATTTATTTCATGAGAACCGTCCCCAGCAACAGTGCACATAGCTGCCTAATGAATGCGTGGGCCTTCCTTTTAGTTAACGTTTTGTTAAAGCACTTAAGATTGTTGGGAAAGTGGAAATGTGGAGGCTTTTCTTTTTCCTCCTTCAGAAGCAGCATCTTTAGAGTATGTAATCCATGTGTAGGTGTGGGGGGAGAGCTGCAGCTCCAGATCCTGCCTTCCCATAAGGGCAGCCAACCATGGGCACTGGCTCCCTGCCCTTCCGCCCTTGGCCAGCGAGGATGCAGTTTGGGCACCTTTGCTGTCTCCCTGCTGCACCTAAATGAAGCTGTACCAGGATGTGGATAACAGTAGGTTAGGTTAATCCAGTGATTATATCAATGTAAACAGTGATGCATCCACATGGTAGAATCTGATTTTATGCTCTTACATACATGCATCTGTGTGTGGTACATACTATTTATCATAAGGTTTCTGCAATGCTTGTAATGCTTGACTATTGTTAAGAAGTTGTTACATGTGCTCCTATGTCACTTGTTTTTTTCCATCAAAGAAAATCAAGGGAAAGAGGGGTAGCTACTTTCCCTGGGCTGCACAGGATGCTTGCAGTGGACCAAAATAGAAACCAGATACTTGTGACCTGTGTTTTAAGATCTTCAATCTTGAGGATTAAGAAAATGAAGTCATCAGGTTCCCTTATCTGGCTTCAAACACACTAGAGGTTGAGAGAGCAGCAGTGACCACACTGTGAGCTTTAATGGTTTCCATGAACAGCCTGGGAACTCATTTGTTTTGCGCTAACTTAACGATATTGCCCTAACCAGGTGCTTGCACACCCCAGCCAAGGGGCTCGGGGTGGCCGCAGGGAGCCTCCGTGCCACCCGCTCCTGGCGCGACGTCCCAGGGAGCCTTTGCTACCTGCATGCGTGCACCTATACACCTATACGTTGCGTACATGGGAAATGATAGTGGGTATTGGATGATGTTGCTGGGCTCTAGGGATGGGCCGTGTTTCACTTGTGAAAAGCTTTGCTCTCTTCAGTAACTCTGATTATTTAGCATAGATGGAGGGGTGCCATAGTATTTGAATGGTTGTGTTGGCTGCATTTAATAGTGTTTTTCTAGTAGGGGTTTATCTATGCTACAGGAGACAAAAGTCGCTGACCTTAAATCCTGTCTATCTATACAATCTCAGTAACTTGAATTTGGGAGCCACAGCATTTCCATGGATGTATGTTGAAACAGGGAAGAGGCCATAAATCACTGTCACAAACCAAGACCTCCGGTTTTAAACATATTCTGTGAAATCTCAGCAAAAGCTGCTAGAAAAAATTGACACCTTGTTTCACGCTCTTGAAGATGTCCATTGAAGGACACTGCAGACCTATTCATGTTTCACAGAAATAGGTCCTTTTGTTTTACTAATTGTATATTTTAGGAACTTTTCATGTCTAGGTTGGAAAATAACTCAAAGGGAGGCAAACAGGTCCTAGTCCTGCCTCCGCTTCATTTGTAAAGTGAGCAGAGTGTGGATTTACTGTTGTTCAAAGAGGCATCCTGACAAAAATGCTGCCAGCCTCAGTTCTCTTGATAGAGCTTCAGTAATTGTGGTGTTATGAATATTCTTTTATTAATATAGAGCTGAGTCTGCCCTGCTCGGGTGCTCCTGTCCCAGGGTGGGTGATTTGATGTGGTTTTGCTTTACTAAATGCAGGAGCTTGCATCTCCCATACTTGTTCCAGCTCCTAGATGAGTGGCTCTTTTTAGGTGAGATTTGGGGCTTATCTGAGGATAAATGGTAAACTCAGTCTGATTTACTGTAAATTTACATCAGAAAGTTTCATTTTCAAGTGTAGTTTTCATTAAATAAAATTCCATTTTTCCCACTGACTTCGCTCAAAATCTCTAAATGGTAATGATTCCATGAGGAGGAATTTTGTGTTTTGCCAGACACACATCTAGAGGAGACGATCTTGGGAATAGCATTTTTGGGTGTTTATCCAAGTGGAGAAAACTTTTTTTATCAGCTTCATAGATGGAAGATTTCCTTAAAAAACAAACAAAAAAGCTTTCTAATTAGTATTTTTTAAAAATCAGTGTTGTGCCTAGTGGAGAATGAACATTAACAGCCAAATTTTTGGATGTGGCCTTTTCTTAACACTGGATGTAGTATTTTATTTCATTTTTAGCGAGGATGTGAAAAGCTTTCCTGTGACCGCATCAGGCTGTGTGTGTGAGGCATGCCTGTCGGCTCAGAGCACAGGGCTCTAAAGGCTCGGTAGTTTTGGGGTTGAATACATGGGGAACGTTACATTTTTGTCTTAGCTAATGTTAGGATTTTGCCTTCAGTAATGGGCTCTGGTAACAGGCTATAAACATATCATTATTTAATCTGAAGTAGATGCTGAAGTCCTGTTGATTATTTTGCAGATATAAAATAGACTGGCAGTTTCCAACCAAGTATATCTGTAGTGATTAAAAAAAAATACACCTGAAGTAAGATTCAAAGATCTTTATATAAATATATATATGTGTGTATGTAAAGCATGCAACATGATTCACAACACTGATTGCTGTTCTAGACTATAGTGTTGTTCAGGTCCTATGCCATTTTCATATCCCATCAAGGACCACAGAAATCTCATTTCTGTGTCCTGTATAGAGCAGAGAGCCTGGGAAACCTGAGGTGCTCTGATTCTTCACGTACAATGTTCCTCCCCTGAGATTTGAGGCTTTCAGATTTATAGATAGGCTCGTGCTTCTTGTTTCTTCCCGACAGGCAGTGCCCGGGTGATCCGTGGTGAGCGCTCCTGAATCGAAGGATGAGAGTTAAGCACTTGGCCATAGGTACAGGCTTGTGGGTAGTGCTCCCAAATTTCTGTCAGGGTTCTGCAAAGGAGCAAGGGGCTTTTTACAAAATGTGTGTAAATGGCAGGTGATGTGACTGTCTCTGGAAGACCTCTGGTTTGCAGGGGTGGGAGCAGCCGAGGGGATGGTGCTAGGTGCATTCACAGCCTTGTGCCCCTGTCTGCAAATCCAGGTGTCTTTGAGGGTGCTGTTAGGGGCACATGAATGTCCCCAGATGTGGTTTGAGGACCCTGTGCTCAGAGGTGGGTGGCTTCTCGTGCGGCATCACTGTTTTCAGAGCCCTTCCCAACGGCATCAGGTGGGACGTTGGCGGGAGAGCCGAGGGCAAGTGCAGCCGCCTGGAGCAGCGCGTGGAAGGGGCTGGCTCGTGGCTTGCTGAGCTTTGGGCAATGCTGCTCTGAGCATCTTTTTTTTTTTTTTTTTTTTTTCCCCTCCTCTCTCCTTCTTCTTCCTTCCTTTTTTTTCTTTTTTCTCCCTTTGCTTCCTCTCTCCTGCTTCACTGTTGCCATGTCTTGATATAGGTGGTCTTCCTTTCCCAGCACTCAGTAAAGTCACGCTGCCTTTGGGATAAGCTTCCATTAGCTTCCTGCTAATGGAATGTTTAATTGTGTAAGGTTTTATGCCCCTGGATCCAGTATGTGGTACCATACAGAGTTCACTTATGGTGGAATTTCCCTTGCCGGAAATATTCAAGACTCAGCTTTGCAAGGGCCCTACATGATCTAATTTAAGGACCTGCTTTCAACAGAAGGTTGAGCTGGATGATCCCCACAACTCAACTGAGATTTTCGGTGTTTCTTTGATTTTCTAATAGTTCATCATCTCTTTCAACACTTATGAATAGCAAGAGCACTTCTCCAGTCAACATGGGGTATAGGCTGAAAGCAGCAGTGCCTCTCTAGTTCCGGAGCACCCAGTTACTGTCAGTCATTTGCTGAGAGCTGATGTCCCAGGAGCTTTCTGAAAACTCTGCATTGCATTTTCATCGCTGCTTTTCCAGGCTTTTGCTTTTACAGATAGTGAAACTGAGTCCCATAGAATTTAATTATCCTTTTTTTAGTGTGTTTCCCTTCCCAGTCTAGTAAATATATCCTCAGTATCTTGTTTGTGGAAGTAGTAAATTCAAGTGAATTGGAGAAATCGATGGCAAGAGCTGTTCAAGCCTGGAAATACAGGACTTGTATTCCAGACAAGTGGTTATGTTAGGAAATGGGAGCAGAGCCATCAGGATATTAATAGGACTAGCTCCTACTGTTAACACTTGAAACCTTTGACTGAAAATGGTTGTAATTGCAATTAATCTAGACACCTAGGACATTCTTCAAAATTATTTTGGAAAGTTTGTCAAATTAGAGTCCCCCACCCTACCATTTTCAGACAATTTGTGTATGGGTTAGGGAAAGGAAGGCTGAATTTATTAATATAAGAAATGTATTTGTGTTCATAATAAATGTATTCATATTCAATAAATACATATGAATTAGTTTTGCCGTTCTATTAGCCACAGTATTTGAGGCACACTAGAAATCATTTTAGCAATAAACTTGCTCTTTAAATTCCTTTGCCCTGTCATAAGATTTAGAGCTGGAGTCTTCACGGCAGAGCAGAGAGCTCGTGTCAGCCACAGCCTGACAAAAGAATCCCAGGCGTTTTCCCCTTAATAAATGTGAGTTAATGGATCTTCTAAAATTCTGTCATGCTGATGCCAGCCTCATCTATAGAAGTTCTCTTCATTTCAGTACAATCTTTGAGGTGCGTCTCATCGTTATATGGAAGGAGGTTAAATTAATAAATTATGCTAGCACTATATATTTCTTGTTTTTGATCATCTCTGGGGATTACATTCTTTTAATTATTTCAGCTGATTTCTATCTCTGTTAATAGACATATGTAAACATAATGTCTGATTCGTGTATACTGATTTAGAGAGAGCCTGTTTCTAGCTCGGAATGGAGTCTCTTGGGCAGTATATCTGCAGATGGATGAAACTTCAGTGGGAGATTCTGATTGCTGTTAAAGAACCCATTGTTTCGGTTGGAAGACTGAGCAAGATCTACAAGTGAACTGTCTTGAGCACAAATGCTGGCTTGTCTGCAGTGTTCAAATGAATTGCACTGAAGAATGGCAGCAAATTTGCAGATGAAGGTAGCCCAGATCCTTTCTCTTTCTGGAATTCTCCACAAATGTGGACTCAAGTTTTCTCCTGAATTTAGCTGTGGTTATTGGGCAGCCCAGTCCATTTGTTCATTGTCTTCTTTCCTTCAATCTCTGCTGGTGGTTTCTTCCTTCAAGGCTTCTGGCAGAGGTTCTGTTTCTTTGCTCACTTAGTGAAAATGAGCTAAAATCCTAATCAGTCTATTTCTGTTCAAAGATTTTTCAGACTGACACAAACCTTTTTTTTTTTTTTTTTTTTTAAAAAAAAAAGGGCCTTTGTTGGGCCAGATAACAGTTTTTCACTTCTAGTTATTGGCACCTGTCGGGACACCAGCTGGATTAGATCTCAAACTATCCATCTGAGGAATGTAATTATGACTGTTTTTATTGCATGGAAAAAAACGGAGACATGGAGAAACGGGTGACTTTCCTTGGGTCACTCCTGATAGTGACAAACCAGAATATTAGGATTGCAGTTAAAATTCCAAACCACTATCTTTTAATTTCCAGTATTGAACAACAGTTTTGTTTGTTGATCTTCATGTTTTATACTGACCACCTGGAGAATGTTCTAGAAGAGTGGGCTTCCTGCGCCGTGCCCAATGTGCGTGGGGATGTTTGCGTGGGCTTTGAGAGGTGGGGAGATCCTGCAGAGAACAATTCTATTGCTAAAACCTTGTTGGTTCTTTCTTTTTTTCTCTTGTCTTAGAGATCAAGGACACTTTATGTTACTGGCAGGATAAGGCCTATAAAAGATTATGTTTTTGCCATTACTAGGAAAATATTTCCTGTTACACAGTTTATTTCTAAAATGCAACTCTGACTCTATAATAATTCACTATGAATGTTCCTTTTATGAGCTTTTGGAATAAGTAATGCAGGCAGTAGGTCTTGAATGGAAATATTCTGATATTTCTAAGTAAAAATCTGCACCCAAAACAGTATTTGAGTAAAGGTTTCACTCTCTTCATGTCACTTTATATCCTGGCTGAAACAGTTACAATTGCTAAGAAAATTTTGAACTCGATGTCCAAGTATTTCTTCTGGTGCTTCCAACATTTTAACATGTGTGACTGTGGTTCCTGGCACGGTGAGTAGAGAGGTGCTTTTCCAAAACCTCATTTGATGCAATGGTCTCCTGTGCTTTTGGTGCTAGAGATGCCAGTTTGGGATCCATGATACTAATTGTGGTTGTTCCATGAATGTAGATAGAAATATTTGGGAATTGTAAGAATAAAGCTGAACTTAAAACTTTTGTTATATGAGCAAGAGTTAATATTGATATGAGTATTTTGGTCACCTTGATATTGAGACCTTGGATTAATAATAGCTTCTTTTTGGCAGTAAGGAGTGCTTTGTGTGCACTACCTGAATTATTGGAATAGTTAAAGAACAGAGTTGTAAGATCTGAAAACCTTTTTCTTCTTTGTCTGGGAGAGTTACCATAGATGACAAGCGGTAGATGTGTTTTGCTGCTGATTCAGCAGAGTCAGTAGTAGTTGTTCCTCTTCCATTCCTCACAACACCAACTGTTTGCTAGTTCCTTTGTGTTTGTCCTTCTGTAGTTTGATTTTTCCATATGTCCCGCTGTATTCCGATGGTTATTTCACGGGTGAAAAAGCTTGCAAGTGTATGCAGCTCTGCAGTTGTGAATCTCTAGGCATTGCAAATAGGATCCTCAGCCCTGTGTCCCTGGGCTTGGTTACCCTGGACTCCGTGTCTTCATCTGCACAACGCTTAGAGGAATGTGAAACATTACTGCATCAGTCAGAGCAAAGGACAGACTTTGCATAATTAGCTAAACGCTAACCCTGTAAAAAAAGTGGTGGCTGAAATTGAGTGGTTGATAGATTGGGGAAGGAGATAACTGTTCAAATTAGGTAGGAATCTGAAGTGGGACATGGCTCCACAGCTTACCAATTGTTTTTAAAACTAATTCAAGATATGACTGTTCATACTCTCTGCCACTGAGTGGCATGGAGAAGGGCAAAGGGCGCTCTCGGTCCAGCCGCTTCGCTGCCTGGTGCTGCGGCTTCCTTCCATGTGCAGTGATGAGGTGCTGAGAAGAGGCTCCAAAGGGGAAGAAGAGTGAGCAGAGGTGCAAGTCTTGTGGTGGTGTGCGTTTCCCTCACCCCCACCATGTAAACAGCACAGTGTGGAAGAGAAATGGATTGTGCCAGTGTCCTGAAAAAGACTTTTCCTTAGCTTATCTAAACTATTTTATTCCTTCCAAAAGCTTCACTGAAGCTTTTGTAACATTGAAAGTTATGGATTGCCATATGGGCAATGTGAACTAGTTTGTAAATTAATTCACCTTTTTTAAACGAATTTCTATTTAGGCTGTTTGTTTCAACACTGCACTATCTTCTATTAATGTACACTAAATGTACTACTCCTTAGTTAAGTAACATACTGATTGTGTATAGCCTGTGAAATGTCATTTGTGGTCTGAGTTTTCTTCACTCTGTTTCCAATATAGCCTTCCCTATTATATACTCCTATTATATACTGAACCTTCTGACTCAGTGTAGCACTTAATAGAGGAAGATTTGTGTTTTAATAACTTCTGTTCCTATCTGATCTGCTGTATTTTGTTTTGTTTTTCTGACTTTGTTTAAAGGTGACATTTAAATGGTGGGGATTAACATTGTCACCTCAGGGACTAATATCAGCCTGTACTGAAAGAAAGTAGGGAACAGGAATGTGCATACTTGTATGAATGACAGGCACAAAGTTCACTGCCCTGAAGCTTCTCATGAATGAAAATGTGCTCTGATGTTTTCCTGTCCTGAGTATTATTTCAAGGTGGAAAGGTCTTAACATCTTTCCTTAATTAACTTAAATTAAAACACCAAAATATGTATTTTATTATCTAGTTAGCCACAGTTTGTCTCTTCAAAATATAACTGTAAAATACTCTATGAAGTGTTTACTTCTTGGCAGTGGGTGGCTACAAACATGATGGATGAAGCATAGTGTAGCTGGCATCCAGAGACACAACAGCAATGGCTTCCTAAAACATAAATTTTTTCCTTTTTTCCTGTATTTATTTTAAGCATTAAAAATCACCTGTATGGTGGGTATCTAAAGACACACTCCAGCAGCAACGTGTGGCTTGTCTGTGTGTAGCATTGCCCTCTAATGGATGGAATAGATAAACACGGGCTTGTAGCAGCCCTTTCCAATTCTCTTCTGTGTGGGAGCTGTGAGAGCTCGTTCCTTGCCTCACAAGCTGGGCTCTTTCCTCTTTGGAGTGAGTGGTTAGAGGTTCTAGAGCTCCAGGTAGGTGACAGCAGGGAGCGATGTTACGAGTCTGGAGTATAAACTGGGCAGTTTTTACTGCTCAACTGAGCCAGGCCTCCGGCAGAACCCTGCTACATGAATGAAAATGCTGACGGAGCAGCGTGGAGTGCGGATACACAGGTGTGCGAGGTGGTGTCGGCAATATCCATGGGGATTTGTGCATCCCGACACCTAGCTCTGCTGTGTCATGTCTGGTAATTTCTCTTATTATCTCCCTCCCAGACACCTGGTTCAGTTCAACTGTTTTTTTCCCTACACATCTCTCCCACCCTCCTAACTTTCTCCTCCGTGCGGTCTCCTGCGTCCTCAGCCCCGCTTAGGAGAGCTGCTGCCTCAGGCTCTGGGGATGCTGCTGCTGCCGAATTTGTGTCCCCCAAGTTTCCTGCTGGGACATCTGGGTCCTCTGAGTTCAAGCTTTTCCCCTGGTTAGCTGTTACTGGGAGCACACGGGGGCTGCGGGAGAAGCTGTGTCAGTGCAAGCAGAGCAGCCTCGTGAGTGTGTAATAACTGGGAGCCTGTGAGCGCCTGAGGAGAAATCGGGTTGTCGGATAAAAGTCCCTGTGCACGGTGGAGAAGAGAGATGGCAACACTTATGTGGAGCCGTCTCCATACGGACAGCTCGCATGCTCTTGGCTCTTCACGGGTGGTGACGTGGGGACAAAGTTTGGGTTTTCACAGTGTTTAGACCAAATCATTCAGTTTTTAAACAATAGTCTCAAAAATCCTGAGGTGCTTCCGTGGATGTGGGGAGCAGGTGGTCCCTGGAAGATGTGCCTGGGCAGGCTGGCCCGGTGGGAGCAGCAGGCGCCGTTCCAGCGCTGGTGTCTCGGGGGCAGGAGGTTGGGGGATCGGTGAAGGCGCCTGCGTTTCGGCATGGCGCTCGCTCCGGGGGTGTCCTGCAGCGAGCGCCTCACGGCAGCCGAGGCTGCCGTGCCCTCTGCAGGTCGCTGCCACGAGATGCACGTCGCCAGCACCACACAACCTGCCCGCGGCCTGCGCTGAGCGCGTGGACCCCGCCGAGAGCTGGTGCGCGTGGGAAGGGGATGCGATGGCAGCGCACACGTGAACGCCTGTACCACCCAGCCTCCCTTCTTTGCTTTAGGCTCTTGCTTGCCTCTGCTCTGGTTTGGGTTTCTTTTGGCTTCCCAAACGACTGAGCCTTCCTGGCGTGAATTAACCTGGGCGGTGAGTGGGGTCCAGCTCTCATTGCTGTGCTCCAGACTCCGGCACCTTCAGCCTCCACCTCATGTTTTCCCTCCGATAGCAGCCCTGATGCTGCTACTGCTGCAGGCATTACAGATCACAGTAGTAATTTTGCCTATTACATTTATTTGTCTAGTTATTAAATAAGAAATTTGACTGTGACCTGAAACTACTCAGCTTAACTCAAAGAAACAAGGAGAAGCCAAGTGTAACAACCTTCTTTTTTTGTAACTTGCTGAGAAATACAGGTGTAAGAACATGGAAACATTAGTGCAGACCCTTTGTGAGATTTCTGGAAGCTTTCTCAGCAGCAAAGGTTGCCTGGTGATTTAGACAAGGAAATTTGGTATTCTAGAAAGTGTTTTTTGGTGGTGTTTGCGAGTGGGAGCCAGGTCAATATTCTGTGTGCTGCTGCCGCGCACACAAAGGCACAGGAGACTCTTGAGGAAAACTGGGGGCAGTGGCCAAATCACAAGAGATCCCAGATGGAAAGAGAGGGAAAATGTGACACAAGAAGAGGTGACAGAAGATGGAGTGAAACACCAAGGATAGGCAGTGCTGGAAGGATAGTGGTAGATTAGATAGATTATGTACAAAGGATAGGGTGTGCTGGAAGAGTTGAGAAGAAAACGTAGGAGAGGAACAGCTGAGAGGCTGGATGGAAATCAGAAACAAGGGACTTGGAGAAACAGAATGTGGAAATAGTGGGGGTGGGAGGAAACCTGTGGGATGTCACTTTTATGATTAAATAAGTTAAATATGAGCATGACATCTTAAAAGCACTTGCTAAAAGTAAAGTCTTCACACTAGTTGAAGTTGGCACATCCTTCTATATAGAAAAAATAACAGAGTAATTTGTGTTCAGGCTTAACTCTCCTGTTGTGCTCAGATAGGGGCAATCTCCAAGTCTCTTGGTCATTTTGTGAGATGTCAAAGAACATGCCACATATCCTGGAAGGCTCAGAGAATCAGGTCTCTGGGACTAAATGACTGGCAATCAACAGATGTCTAAATTCAGTGTTTCAGCAGAGGATGGAGCCTGGCCAGATGTGAAGCTGAGACCCAAGGCCGAGCAGACTGACTGTCTCACCAGCATCTCGGCTGGCTTCGAGCTGATGGGCTCTAAGCTGAAAGTCTGGGCTTGTTGTGTGTTGTAGCCCTCCATGTGCATCAGAAGGATTCAAAGGCTGCAGAACATTAGTCTCTTGAGATGTATTACCATCAACTTAGAAAAACCATGTCTTAGGCCACATGAATGCTAGGAGGTGTGCATGGCCTTATCTTTGATGCGAACTTGCTAATTTCTTTGGAGTTTGCCAAGCTCTTCTAGGTGAGACCAAATGCAACTACTTCCCCTTCATGCTTTAAACCAAATTATTCCAAAGAGATCGTTCACAGTCAGTCTCTCAGACCTATGTAAATGCTGAAATGTAGTGTCAAGCTTTTTAGTCAAACTCCTATAGACTGGCTGGCATTTTCATAATTAATCTTGCCATCTAAATTTTTAATCAATCTACTTTTGTTCTTTTGCAGCTAATATAAACACTTTCTGACTTGAGGATCAAAGTGAGAGAGCTGATGTGCGCATTCAATTCTGCATAAGAATTGATCAGTAGATATATCTTTTATTTTTATTAAACAACTTAATGCTTAGCAGAACTATCAGTGGTGTGGAAGAGCTTTACATTCTGCTTTGGTCTCTGATTCATTCAGTGAGCAATGTCGCACACCATTTACGTATCTTATTTAGGTGTAATTAGCAGGAAAGCATCTAGCGTTCTCTGTAATGAACCATTTGTAGGTTTCTGCTGTCAACATCCCCTCCTCACAGTGGGGTTTTATAGCCACCATCCCAGCCATCTCTAGTCAATGGCCTGGATACCACGAGAGCCCAGTGTCTGGTGGCTCCAGATCTGGAGCCCATGTGATTTGCCAGCAGGAAATTGTTTCAGCTGATGTTTCCCCAGGGAGCTTCAGCCTTCCCTTCTAGAGTTAGAAAGAGGTAAAATTTACTCAAATGTTCCAAAACAGTGGCCAACTGCTACTCTTTGCTCTCTGTTATTTGAACCTAATTAACCTAATGACGTGGAAATGGTAAGAGCTTTTACCATTGCAACTCTGTAAAATAATACTTGGAGAAAGAGTGACCAAAGAGCACGAAAACAGGAGGGCTTGAGGGCAGTGACCCTCATGGTGTAACAGCCCCCCTTGTCACTGGACATCATTGTGGGAAACAGCCTGACTGAAGAAGCAGTGATTTCCACCCCGGTCCTTTGATTAAAGTGGGAGGATCTTACGCTTTTATAGCTAATGTTAGGAGCCTGCTCAATTATATACTGTGATTTCTCCCTCCACACACACTTTTTCTGTCTCTTGTCCATACTTTCATTCTGATGGGAAATGGTTCTGTGTTATATTTTTAAGTGGATAGTATTTGAACAATAATGAATTAAAGTGCAGTATTAACATGCATCTTGGGACAGTGCTGCATGGCCTTTATTTGGGTACCTGTATTAGGGATTTCTGAACACTGATTTGTCATCAGTGGAGTGATATTCATTAATGGAGTGGGATGGAGTTTACATGACCTGCACAGGAGACTGTTCTTAAAACTCTGTGTGAGGCCTTGGGACAACCTTTGTACTTCTGGTCCTAGAAAAAGTTATTAGGCCAAATGGAAAACTCTCACAGAAATGTATCAGTTTATTCTAAATACTAAGCGGGAAGTGACTGAAGTGGTTATCTTAAAGTAGGAAGAAAACCTAGCTTCACGGGCAAAAAACAAATTTTAATAACAAAATGGTTTGCCTAAGCTTGACTCTCTGGTTACCTGTTGAAGTGCTGCTGCTTGGTGCACGGGGTGTTACAGCTTTGTCTTGTGACATGTATCAGGCTCAGTGGTGTAACTCAGGCGAGCAGAGGGTACCGGCTTCTCATGTGCAAGCTTCTGCCTGTGGCAAGGAACAAGTGTGTTTTGCCCCCTTAAAAACCATTGCCTGGGGGCTGACTTGCTGCATGGCAGTTCGTGCAGGATCACGTAGCAAGCAGAGTCCACGAAAAGCCACTGCAAAACAAAGCAGTCCCTCTCGGGCGAGAGGAACTTAGGAAGATTTTCATCTTAATTTTTGTGTTGACATTGATTAATATCACAGGGATGTTTTTCATGTAAGCACAAGACAGGTAAATGTAATAAAAGAAGAATATGAATGACAATACCTATTTGGGGAGATTGATGGAACAACTTGCTTTTCTCCCCAGTGAGGCTCAGCTTAGAGTTGATACAGCAATATCTTTGACTGATCTACTCATTAACGTTTAATGTTTCAAAACTTCTTTTTCCACCCATCTGAGATCCTTTCTAATGTAAGATATAACGGCACAGGAGACTGATTAAATCTTTACTCTTCTTCCCAGTGTATGTCCCTGGTTTGCTTCCCCCACCCCCTGCCTCACTGAGTACCTATTTTTGCAGCAGCCAGCAGCAAAAAAAGGAAATGAATCAGGCGGCCGCCTTGGTGCTGCGGGAAGCGAGAAGCACCTTGGACAAAACGATGCAGTCTGCGCGGTGGGATTGAGATAAGACATCTTGTGAGGTGGCTTTTTATTTCCTCTGGAACGTCCTCATGAACGTTTCTAATGTTTTACTAGCCTTCTGTTTCGGCTTGTGTTTGTGTTATGTATTTGGGTGTAACAAATCACGGGAAGCTTGTGTTATGCTTCATATCTCAATGGTGATTTATTTGCAAAACACACCTGAAACGTACGGACTAATATAGTTAATTAATGCTTTATGACCTGAAACTTGTAAGCATCTTCCCGCAGCTCCTAGCGAATGCCGTGGGCCCAAGCCCCAGATGAGGATGTTTGTAACTGTAAAGGGAGGAGTAATGATTTGCTGGGTTTTCAGTGGGATAGAAAAGATGAGTAAATCTCAGCTCAGCAAGTATGTTTAAATCCCTGCTCTGTGGAAACTTTGCAAAAAATGCTCAATAGTTTTAAATAGGGTGTCAGCTTGCTCTCAGGGCATGGTACAGAGCGGCTTCCACAACCCCCTTGCTCACTGCTATTGGCAGCAAGCTCATTGGGTCCAAGACATAGTTTTTAATCATGGGCCTATTCTGCCCCTCTTCCTTTTTTTTTGGAAGTTGAAAATGAATATTTTGTGTCACATTAGAGAAAATAATTGTCCTTAATCTTGATTGTGGTGAAAACATCTAGCATCTGTCCATGCCTTCGTGTTGAGTTCTAACTGGAATCCCTGGTCCCCGCAGATGAAGCCTGCCCAGCAGGCGCTCCTGCGGATCGGGATGAACGGCTGTGCATGGGGCAGGTACACGTGGACTGCCCTTTGCTGGCAAAAAACACTAAGGTTTGGGCTCTGAAAACTGCTCCAAGTGGATTCGCACTGCAGAAGCTGAAAGTATCTCTGCTTTCATGGTAAAGAAACATGATATAGCTCCAGCTTTCCTGGCGTCCCATAGTATCTTGCATACCTTTTTTTTTTTTTTTTTTTTTTTTTTTTTTTTACCGTACCTTTCACTGGAAGCATTATCTCTTCATGCTCATGGTAATTATTTCATGTAGCTGACCAGATAAATCAGTGTACTCTGCCTCGAATACCTGCCTTTCCCAAAACATGCAAATTTATGGAAGGCACTTGTCTGAGTCTTAATGCTGATGTTTATCTGTTAAAATTCCCCAACTCCTATGCTGTCCCTGTGCAACACGGCACTCTAATAAGTACTGTTATCTATGGCAGTCTCTCAGGAAAGCTGGGGCTGTTGGTTTTGCAGCTCCCTGGGCAGGCAGACTTGGGTATTCCGCTCGCTTACAGGCCGAGGGGCAGCAGTTTGTGAGCGTGCGTCCGGCCAGATAAGACGTGCTGCTCTTCCCGCCACCGTCCCCCATACATTTTGGAATGGGACCCTGTCTGATAAGGGTGTTTGTTATTCCCTTATTAGTTTAAATCTAAAACGCACTGCACATTTGTTACCAGGGCTCGCCGCTGCAGCGCGACGCGGTGCCTTGCAGCGAGTGTTCAGAATACGAATCCTTCCGGGCGCTGCTGTGGGGTTTCGGCAGCGGTTGCCACTTTATCAAAAAAACAAACAGAATGAAGGAAATGGTGTGAACTCTGTTAAGCCATCAGTTTTATTCTACTCTTACTGATTGTTCTTGCTCCAATTAATGATGTTAATCATGATTGTGACCGGCTGCAGGGATAACGTGTTGCTGCCGTGTCCTGCTGTGGAGAAAGATGGGTCCCCCCTGCCAAATTCCCCCAGTAAGAAATGCTCCTGTTTTCCTAGTTCCTGGTTTCCACCATGATCAGAGCCAGCTATGGGAAGTGTTTAAGGCTGCAAGTGATTTTTGGATGCTGTATTTTTTAGGTTAGTTTGCTAAAAGTGATCCTAGTTTTTATAAAATTGAACCATTTGATTCTGGAAAGGGGAATTGTGGAAAGCTGGTTGAGGTCCCCAAAACTCCCCGTAGCATTGGGGAGGGCTCTAAGATGGGCAGAGATTTGTGTACACACAAATACCTCTGATATTCCTGAATGATACAGATCACAGTGGTGAATTATAAAAGCTCTATTTTAAGCTGCTTGGTGCTTAGGCTTATTATGCTTTGACTAAAATTATTTGCTTTTATTATTAATGGTTTCTAATTAATGATGAGCTGCAATAACCCAGATCAGATGAAGCTGTCACTCCACTGAGTGAGTCATTTCTAGCAAGCTGGGTGCAGGTCGGTGCCCTGGGGTCTGAATCCAAAGTCCTTTGATGCTTAGGTTTGTAGGAAGCCAACAGAACATAGCCTGACACTCATGAGTTATTTTTAGCACAATCTCATTGTATGTTTTTAATATCATTCTTAACTTTACCTGGAGTCCCACGCAGATTTGCAAGTCATGTATCCCACAGGGGCATTTTTCTTAGCATGACTGCTTTTCACTGTAGTGTCTGCAAGAAGATGTTCAAGCTGTTACTACTCTGATGTTTCCAGCACTTTGTAGAGCTCTTTGAGGTGTCCAGATATGAGGCTTTTGGTCAGCTCCTTGTCAGCGGCAGGCTTTTTGTCATGGTCTTGCTTTGTGAATATAGCAAGCCTATTGCAGTGCATGCTCTGTAAAGACATAAAAAAATATTGTTTAATCAAGTTCATCTTAAAATGGATGTTTTGAAGGGAAAGAATAGGATGAAGCTTTATTCTTGCTTTACAAATGGGAACTGAATTGGACATGAACAAACTTAAATAACAGCCTGCTGAGATTTTTTTTTTTTAACAGAATTGGGAGCTAACTGCAGACTTCTGTGTCCCAGAAGAACACTTCAACTATGAGATTTTCTTTGTCACCAACTTATTTATTTGAAAAAATTCAGGCATGTTTCCAAGAAATAAAACTACTCCTAGTAATTTTAATAAAAATGTCTACTTATATAATTAATTTGCAGCTTGGTGACATGAGAATGCATTGCTGGTTTGCGACTTTTGGGTATATCATAAATTTGTAATGATTACTTTAATTACAAGGCCAAACCACCAAAGCCTATAATGCTTTTTTCTACAGTAAAGACTGAAGCTGACAGGTTTTATAATTTGTTATAGCTGATGGTCTACGAGCAATAACTGCGTTTGATGCACATACTGAATGTGAACAAAGTGACTTTTATGTCTGCAGTTATGTGCAATAATACTCCATTTTCTTTAAAAAAAAGAAAAAGCCCTGTTACTGAAATGGCAAGTAATAGCTTTTTATTTTTTCATTTATGTCACTTTCTCTTTTTATATTTAATAATTGCTTTTGTATGGGGAAATAATTTACCGAACAGTGTGCTGGAAGTTTTTAGAAATGCACTTTGGACGTAAGTTTTGCCTACCCTTTTAAATGTAGATGCCCTTAATGTTTTTCTGTGATGACTCTCATTTATTTTCAAGTACGATGTGCTGAAGCTCTGGTACTGCTGCCTTCTGTTGCCTGCCGTGTAGCGGGTGTAGTTGGTCTGCAATCCTAACACGTGCTAAGCTGCTTTTCCATAGCCCATTGCCATCCTAAGGATGGAATATTTAAGTAGTTATATATTTATACATGGCCCTAGAATACACCTAAACAAAAAATATGCAGAAGGATCAAAATACTAATGATTTTGGTAGACTTTATGGCTCTCTAACAGATTTCAGCTCTTAATAAAATATTGATGCACTTTTTAAATGTAACTTAGCTTTAAGAAGCTTATTTCAGGGGAGCTTTTCTTTTGGTTTGCAAGGTTTCACGTCTAAGTAAGCTCTTAGAAGTACAAGTCATTGGCTTAAAGGCAATCCATATCCTTGTGGATACTGCATGCATAGCAAGTAGGAGAAAGGCACTTAAGCGTCAACTCAGAGCATTTAATTTCCAGCAGTTGTGCAAAAAAATTGAGTTTGTTTTATGCAAAGGAGAAGTGTTCAGCATATTAATGATAATCAAGGGCAAGTTGCTTTTATGGCATTTTGTGTAGACAAGATTCACCTTTCTGATCACCAGAAGAGTTTTTTCTTTTTAAAGAAATTCATGTATGTTTAAGGACTCTTATTTTCTCTTCATTAGCTGCATGCATTGTATTTTAACATAGGGAAAAAATATTAATTTTTTTTGTTCACTAATCCTTTAACTACTGGTGTGCATGGGAGCTTTTGTTGGTTTTGCTGAGAAACTGTTAGACGATAGCTTGGTGGTTGGCAGGAGGAAATGTGAGAAACAAGAAGCCTGTTGAAACACTTCTGAGTTTTAGCACTGGAGTGATCTAGGGGAAAACAAAACACATTCAATCTGTTCTTCAGTGTGTGCTAGAATACGATGCCTTCGACTAATACAGAATTCTCAAGGTTTTTCAGAGCTGGAATTTCAGCTTGGGTCCAGCCTTATCCATCTGTGGAGTAGGAACGTGGTGGGCTGGGTTACATCTGCCTCTATATATGAGGTATACAACTCAAATTTAGCTGTTAGAAAATTAGCTCTCAAAATTAGCTCTCAGGCTGTGAGTGGGGAGTGCAGTGATCAATGATACTCAGCTTGGAAAACAGTGGTTGCCATAATGCAATGGATGGTGCAAATCTGCAGCCCGTTGGAGCAGTAGGAGTTTCCCAAAGCAAAGCTCTAAAAGGGGGAAGATGAGATTTGCCTCAATGTGTTGAGAAGGGGGAGCGGGGTCTTGCGCTGCTGTGATGGTAGAGCGGGGCTGGCAGCAGCGAGGGCTGGGTCGGTCGCTTGTGACGCTGGTGAGGAGACGGAAGGGACAGTTATACCCTGCACTGCCTTGGAAATGGGAGCTAGTGTCAAGCCAGCGTCTCTTACATTGGCTGTTTGCAAGTTAATACAAAAATGGATGTGTTTTGTTGTTGCTGATTTATCCTGTTGCAGAAAGGAGAGGGATTGCACTGCCGTGAGCAGGTGTTAAGCTTCAGGAGAAGCACGGCGTTGCTTGCTTTCGGGGATGTAAAGACACCTGTTAAGTGGGGTGAGCGGCTGCATAAGGGAGAGGGCCTCTTCGTTTTGGGACTGGCCTACCAAATAACCCAGAAAACTGGTTTGGCTGAGGCAGTTTTGGCTGGCTCTGTTGCCTTTCCAAAATGTGGGTGTTTGGTTGCCCTGGGCTCTCCAGGAGCCGAGTCGCAGCCGGGTCCCTCCTGGTGCTCGGGAACCAAGCGAGTGTGACAGTCGTGATCTCTACATGCGCCTTCCCTCAGCCTGCAGCCACCACCATCGCGCCCAGACGCCGCGTGTGGTGGCCGAGGTGTCTCTGGGAGCGCCGGGCGGCCGCAGGCGGACAGGGGCCCCGCGGTGCCCTCGGGGAGGCCTGGCTTGAGGCCTTGCTCGCTGCCCCGCCGACGGCTCCTCCTCTGGGTGCACGGCAGCGGCGGCTGCTGTAGGTGGCAGCAGAACCTAAATAAAATAGAGGGACCTTAAAAAATTAATTAAACCTGCTCTTGCTGCTGACCCGAGTCTGCTCTGCCTCTTGGTCTCTGCCGGCTGTTCCTGAGTGGGCAGGCAATTATAGGTGGCAGAGGCCAAACGAAATAAATCCTGTATTAAGTTGGGGCTTTGCTGGCAAGCGGGGTGTTGTCCTGCCCGCAGCGATGCCGGACGGTGCATGGGGCAGGTTGGTGGCCGCGGGGTGCTCCGTGTGCCCTCTGCTTCCTGCTGCCCGTGTGTCTCTGGGGCGACTTTCTGCCCCCCGTGCCAGCGCTGCTGGCTGGCCCCTTCCCAGCAGCTAGCTGGTCTTGCGAGGTGAAAACGTGCTGAGCTGCCCTGGTCCCACGCTGCTGGCTCTGTCCCTAACGCTGCATCTTGCTGTTAGGCGCATGTTATGTGTTAAATGCGTGGGATCCTCGAGGTTTAAAGCTGCGTATGCAGGGCAGCCTTCTCCGAGGTGAGAAAGTGGAGCTGTCCCTCTTCCCAAAGGGATGGGTGGCACTAAGCTGCTGCAAGACGACGTGGCTGACTCCGATGGCGGGAAGAGCTCATGTGCGTTTCCTCACTCTGTTGAGTGCTCGGTGATTGCTGCAATGTGTCCAGTCAAGCTGTGTGTCACTTGAGTTGTGCTTTTGCAGGCCCTGTCTCCAGAGGTGCTGTTATGTACAACCAGGTCTGACTGACAGCCTTTCTTCCCCCTTCATCCCTTTTTTTTCCAATAATCTTTCCTAAGGTGACTTTCTTTATTATCTCCTTCCTCCCTTAGTGTGTTGGCTGCCTGTAGTCTCCCTCCTTGAATCTCTTCTTGGTGTCCAGAATGCATAAGGGAAGAACCAAAAGAGCTATAAAGTGACATTGTGCTAATTAGCTGTTTAATGAGACAGCTTGTTTCCTCTTTCCAATACCTTGGCATGAAATGAGAAGCACAGGGGACTCCTAGGACAAACACTGACCTGTGGGAAGTATTAAAAGCTTTTGGAATAGCGGAGTGATCCTTAATTGGAAATGAATCCCAACCTTGAGCTTGCAGTGCAAAGCAATTGATGACTTTTAAATAATGAAAGGACATAAAAGCAACTGAGTAAGTAAGAACTGCGAGGGAGGCGGTAACGGCCAGCAATACATAATAAATGTACCAAAAATCCCAAACTTGATTAGAAAAATTGTTTGTAAAAGAACGAGCTGTGAGAGCTTGTGGTGTGCATTCTTTGTTTTTACCCTGGAAACCATAAAACTCAATTTTCTGCATGGCAGACATTTAAAATTAGGCAAAATGTGGTGCATCAAAATGACTCAGTGCTTTTGAAATACTTCTAAAATCCCCTTTTTATGAGAGAGAACTACTGAAAAGTGTGAAACTGGCACTTACTTAACAATTGTGTTGAATGCATGGTGAAGGGAGGGCACCAAGCATTGGGTATTAAAAGTTTACGAGTCTATTAATGCACAGCTGTGGGGGAATTACACTTTAGTATTGATGATAAACTTTCCATAATAAAATGGGAAGAGAGCAAGAGTAAATCTCTCTTGCAAAGTCCCCAAACTATTTAAATAGCAGCATGCAAACTACAGCGTCTCTTGAGGTATATTCTAAATGAATCTGTCCGTAATTGTATGCAAACACGTGTGTAGTGCATACATGTTTTTTCTAGCAGAGCTGCTTTTTGCCCTGTAAGAGATACTGTCTCAAATGATTGTATTTCTCTTAAGAGATAAATATTTTAGTGATAAATTCTTTAATGTTAGATTGAAAGCATAATATTTCACTCGAGGTGCATTTCAGTCACTACTCAGAATGCTCATTAAGAGTCAGCTCCAAAGCTCGTTCAGACTTTTTTGTTGACTGTTTTGGGCTTTGTACCAGTCCAGAATTAAAACGAAGGTATGAGATTTTTACAGTGGATTTCTGAGCTCTTGTGTTTTATTTATGGTTTTTATATTTATTTATATTTTATTTATTTTATATTTAGAGGTAACGCTATTGAAAAAATGCTTTGAGTTGGGTAAAGTTGAAGGGATGCAGGAAATCCAAGTTTCTGTGATCTGGAATGTATCACCAGTATCATCAGATATGGCTGGAAAAATTCATAAACTCCTGCTCTTCATCAAAGCAGGATGAGCAAATTTCTTTTTTTTAATAGCCACTGTTGAAAATAAAGTTCAGAGAGTTATCCCTGGCCTGCAGGGAGCTGATGCTGGAGTCATTCATGTTTGCTGGCACACGAGAACCTAAAGAGCAGCTGTGAAACGTGGCCTTGGGAGAGCTCGTGCGCCGAGCGGGGCCGCGGGGAGCTTGGGAGCGCCGGCCGGCTGGGGAAGCTGCAGAGGCCGGGGTGGATGTGGCACTCATGGAGATCTCTGCTGGATGGAAAACCCTCTCTGAGGGCTATTCTCGTAAAATAAAATTAAGTGGCACTTCTTTTTTCCTGTCATTAATCAGATAATTTGATACAGGATTATTTGAAAATAAACAGCTTTGTTTTTCTGTGAAGCAGATTATTAAAACCTCATAATATTGATTTACCTTCATTAAAGCAGTTTATTTTGTTTTATTTTTTTGTTTGTTTGTTTTTTGATGAGCATTTGTAATAGCAATTTAATCTCCTTTCTTGTTGTGCTGCTTTCTTACCAGATAATACAGAATCCTTTCGAAGTTGCTTAATTTGTTGAAGTTCCCCAAATCGTCTGTTTTCTCTAGAAAACCCTGTAAGATGAAAGGTCATGTGGTGACCAGCATTGCTAAAGATTGTAGGTCAGAACAGATAAAATATTTCAATGTGCTGCCTAGTTGGATACATATCAGACATGACAAAAAATCTTTTTGAAGATTGTTATCCAATGCAATAACACAGTGTTGAAGCATTCTTCAAATTTTATTGCCTGCTATGACAGCTGTTATCTCTGAGGCTTTGCTTATATGCCTTTTTGGGTTATGATGAGTAATTGTTAGTCTCTTATACTTCCCAGCTCCTACAAGAGTGGTCATTTTTGGTATCTGAAACAAGCCAAGCTGTTTAGTCTGAACAAAACTACCCATATCTACAAAGGATATTCAGTGCTGTGGATAAGTGTTAACATGGGAGGATTTTTCTCCTAAATCGACTTTGGGGAGCCCTGGTGTCCTAATAACCTTCTAAATCATCAAAATGGCTAGAGAAGATTAAAATCTTTTCATTGATACCTTTGCAAAGAAGAAGGTATTTCTTAATTGTGCTACTAGAAGAAATATACCTTTAATTTCTGGTTAATAGGAAATCCTTATGTCTGATCAATTCAAGACATTTTGAAGCAGTCGTTGCTATTACTAAAGTTAATCAAAACTTACTGCTGTGTAAGGAAAATCGATAGGAACAGTTTGAGATCATGTAAGTATGGATAATTCTGTAGCTTCCCCCATGGATGGGGGGACCCCCCTGCACGAGGTTTCATGTGTCATGTGGAGCTCAGCTGAATCCTCCCCTCTCTAAACTTCACGGGTCTCTGTTTCCATTTGCAAAAGTGTGAGCTGGGGGCTGAATTATATGCTGAAGTTTGAGCAACACAAAGTATGGGTACCTTGGGGGTGCTCCTTGAGACTGCTACTTGCTAGAAACTGAGAAAAGAATCCTACAAACATGCTGTGAGAGACTGTTTTCCAGGTAAGGATGAAGTCAATCCTATTTGTGGTGATGGTTTTATTATGCAAAGGCTCATAAAATGTTTCACCCAATTTTTAGTGCAGTCCATAGCCTGCAGGGTGACGCAGGTGCCAACAGTGCTGCACCGAAGGAAGATATTGAAATATTTTTTCAGCTTTTCCGCAGACTTAGGATAGCATTGCTCTCGTTCAGTTAAGCATCTTCAGACAGTGGATATGAATTTACTTAATGGGCGCATTTGAAATTCTTACATTTTAAGTTGTCCTATTCACACTATTTTGATTATTTTAGGAAACAGTTTTTTAACTCTGAAAGCAGATGCCATTCAAGAGAGGTAAATACATGATTATTTACGAGCATTTTACCGTGCATATCTGTATGCTTTAAGAGTATACTCAATGGAGTATAACAGCATCTTCACAGACATTAGGAACCACTAATGTGTGGTTTAAAAAAAAAATATTCTAAAGACCTATTTACCTGATAGATTTAATGATCCTGATGGAACTATTAGAAGATAAATGATAAAGCTTTTAAAAAGGTCCTAAATACTGTGTAAAAGACCTAATGGTTCCCCAGGAGCTACATTTATAGTCAGTTAGGCAGGTTCACATGCCATTAAAGAAAGCAACACTATCTTCAGTGTAGAATGGTGTAGGAGTTAATAATATGTTTATGCTTATAGTCAGCATTGCATTCCGTGGTGGTGTGGAATAAGGTAATTCAGCGGAAACTAAATTGTTTTGTTGAGGAACAAAAGAGGAGAAATTTTATATATATATATATATATATATGTATGTATATAGGGGGTGGGGGGGGAAGGGGGTTGCTTTGTTTTTTAATAAAGGAAGGCTATTTTCATACATTATTACAATGTTAGCTTCTTTATGTTCCCTCCAAGCACGAGCCTTATGGCTCAGTTCAAAACAGGTAGTTCCTGGAGAGCTGCACAAGCTGAAGGGCAGGGGCTTTAACTCCCCAAATGGATCGTTGCAGGACACTTCCTCCAAGAGGAGGGAAAGCTGGCTGGTGTTGCAGAGAGTCACTAAGATTTTCTCTTTCCTGGTTAGTTTTCAGTCTTGAGTGTAGGAGTTGCAGCCGCAAATTCAGGGTAGGTGAAATCCCACGTGTGAGCGTGCCAGGCCGCGCCGCAAGAGCGGAGGAGCAGGAACCAGCAGGGTAGCTTCAGCACGAGCCATTCTGCGGAGCAGGGCGCCCGGGCAGGTGTCTGAGCGTCAGCTCCAGGTTGGAGTCATCCAGACCAAGGTCCTCGTTGCCTGGCCGGGCTCCTCATGGACTCAGCGTGCCCAGCTCATCGGCATCTCTTACTTTCACCTTTCCCTCAATCAGGTCAGTTAGGCTGAAATGATATTTTTAGGAGCTGGCCTTTGTCTTCCTGCACTAAACTCTTATAAGAGATCATCCACATCAAACATACAGATATTCGTACCTTAAGACTGATACGCGTGGTGAAACCTAGACCATTTGGTTATGCGCACAAGAATGCAAGTTTTGCCTTTAGTAATGTTTTTACATCCTTAATTTTCTTGTTCAGCTAGCTCTCTTTTTTCCTCGTATATGAACCATCAAATGAATCACTGTGACTATTCATTTCCCTTGGAAATTTTATATTACTTTGTAATTTTTCCTTTGAGATGGAAAAAGTGCTTTTTTATGGTTTACTAGTCTAGTTTAGAAACTCTATTGCAACACTGGCAGCATTCCTGGCATGCCTGGACAGTTCGCGTGCTTTAGCAAATGCTGATTTTACCAGGTTCAATCTCCATTTTGTTTTTCCAACCTCGTGCTATTTGCCATCACTTTTTCTTTGTGTATAGATTCTCCTGGACCGGTTTCAGTGCAGAGCCCCGATTTCCCTGTAAGAGCCTCCATGCATCGCTGCCTGCCAGGGATAATCCTGCTCTTGGTCCTGAGCGTGACTTTGCGCGGGCTGCAATGCTCTGACGGAGCCTTCCTGAGGCCCTGTGCTTGGCTTGGGTTCTTGTGGCTCCGCTGGCACTTGGACTCACGAGAGGGAACGAGATGTTGTTGTAATTAAAGCTGTCGCTCTTGAATGGGGAGTATTTGTAATGGCCAGTTTCAACTAAAGAAATTTTTTCTTTGATTAATAAAGACATAAAGCGATTAGAGAGAGGAGTAGCTTCCTTATGGCATGAAAAAGCCTTTTGTTATTGCTAATGGATAACTTGACAGGCGTCTTTCTTCCCAAATTGTTTGTGGCTAATGAATATAGAATTAAAACATATGCTTGCTATTCACAACTGTGACACCACTTGTCCTGTGCAAAATACATCCATTTTTGGTGGGCTGGGAAAGGCATTTCATTAGGAAACTTGGGGCACCGTTTGGAAGCATGCTTCATTTTAGTGGCTTGATTTTTCTCACTTTCTAATTTCTCTAGTGACAGTAGTTTGCTCTTCAGCATCGCAAGGTTGACGGGGCTTGGAGAGGAGGCAGGAGAACGGCCTGTTTGCTGTCGGATTCCTGGGTTCTGTAGCCAGCTGCAGCTCTGCCGCCTGCCAGCTGTTTTGGGTAACACCATTAGTCATTTGGAGGCTTAGTTTTGTGTGAGCAGATGGATGAACTCTTCATTCAAGGCTCTGAAAAAGCTCAGAAATAGGGTGGAAAACAGGAGCCAATAAGAAAACTGCGCTTTCTGCATAAAATTAAGCCAGAGTAGCATTAACTGGGACCTTAGATTGTCTCCCCCAAGTAACCCTAAACCTAAGGATCAGGGATCCCCAAGTTGTAGTCCACAAGGTGCCTGTTGTCTGTAAGACCTTGCATATGTCCTGTGCAGAAATTTATTATTAGAATTACTCTGCTGAACCTGAAATTATTCAGTTACCGATTGGCACTTTATGTGCCTGTCTGCTAATGTCCCACTTCTGTCTAGCCTTCCATGGAGAAACTTTGGGAAATCTGATGGATATGGTTTAGATGTAGTAGATAGTGTGTCTATATATATACATATATATAGAGAAATGGAGAGTACTGATACTGTGAATAGAGCAATGATGCTGCAAGTGGAGATGTCTTGGCATCCCGTCATGCCAGAGTAGGCAGCTCGTTTGAGTTAAATTTTTCTCCTGCTGGGTTGCTGACTCCAGAGGAAAAACAGGAGAGAAGGAACTAATGTGCAGACTCGGCTGCCTTCGGCTCTTCATTATGTTTCAGGAGCTGTTTCTACAAATAAGGACACTCTGCAGCGGGGTGAGTATGTTCCCATCTCCATCAGTCTGCGCCTGTTTGTTAAGAACAGCAGTTGTGTCGTGTTGTGCCGAGGATGAGGAGCTGCGAGGGGCTGTAGGGGGCTGTGTCCTCTGGTCGGGAAGCCACCTCGCTGAGCAGGATGTGGGAACACAGTCCCAATCTCCAAGTATAGAATTGAGAGTAAATCAAATGCTTGGAGGGGAGGAAGGTGTGTTGGGGTGTTGTAATCTGAAAACCTCATTAGGTTTTGATTTTTACAGCTCTCCCCAGTATTATGGGCCAAATTAAAACCCTGTGTCTGAATACAGTTGCATTTGAGTGGAGTGTGGGAGCCAAAAGCTGCTGTTGGTGATTCTGGAGCTACCCTCACCAGCCTCTGAACACCAATAAGCCCAAACGCTGGGGATTTTGTAGTAAAAATGTAGTGGTTGTACTTGTGAACACACCTCTAATGCAGAGGGTGGCTAGAGGCACACACATTTTAAAATACTTAAGTATTCAAATGTCTTAAAGTCATACCTTAAATGTATTGTAAAACCAAAGGTGTCTGTGTTGTGTGGTTACTTACCTGTGTGTAAGAAATGAATAGACCACAGTGTTTAGAAAATTATTGACAAATACAAAAGAGTTCATGTGCCAGGATGTGAAGGCCACGCGATGTTCTTCTGGTGCGAAGTCAACCCCAGTTCTGATGACACCTGCACAAACTGATGCAGAACAGTGGCTACCATATGTTGTATTATGGTCTATGATTAAAGTTGAGGGTTGCCCAGCCTGAGGAAGAACGGGTGAAGAAATGCTAGCAGTGTTTGGATGCATGAAGGGTCACGGAAGAGATTAATGTATTGACCTGTACTGCTGATCCACAGGGAATGTGGCGAAAGGTAGCGGGCTTAAATTGTGACTGAAGAGATCTAGATCAGGTGTTGACAAAAGCCTTCTGTGTGCAAGTGCAAAATTAAGCCCTGGAGTAAATGGTTTACCCGGGCTAAATGCTCACCTGGAGGCAGCACCGGGGCTGTGGGGCGAGTGGAGCCCCTTGGAGGGCACTTTGGCCAGGGGAAGCAGAGTCATGTTCATGGAGAGCGAAGCTACTTTCATTCCTAGCCTTGGTGTCAGGAGAAGGGTCTTAGCGGGGACTCTGATTATCTGAAATCTTCAAGGATTTGGATTGAGTTTAATTTTAAGCACTAATGCTTCCTGTTGAGTAGCCTTAATACTATGGCCTCAGGACTTTAAAGCCACTGAAGGACAATGCTGAGCATATTCAGCACAAGGTAAATGTCCCGTGGAGGGAAAAAAAAAAAAAACATATCATAAAGCATCTATTATATGGCAAAGAAACGTTCCTAATTCACTCTGCATTGCAGTTTTGTTTGAGCTAGGCAGGCATCGCATTGTGGCTCTTATGGGGTGCATACAGGCACAGCAACAAGCTGGTCTTGCTGCATAGGGTAAAGAGCTGAAGAAGCTCCTCTGGGCACCTGAGGTTTGTATTTTATGCAACTTCATTTTTCAGTAAGGGAATATTCTCTTCTTTTTCTCCTCTCTGCCTCCTTAGGCTGTTGCAAATCTCTTACCACAGATAGAAATCCATACATGCAACAAAAATGGCTGTAGATAACTGTATAGTGAAATTCTTTCTGCATTAAGAGAAATGCCTTGGTAGTGATTTCTTTTTCCAACGTATATGTTTCTCTGGATTGCATTAAAAGGGAGTGGTAGACTGTAGGAGGAAAAAACCTGTCAGTGAACACCTTAGCATTTGAAAAGCACATGGGGGAGTGTGCTCAAAACTAGAATTCAGTATACTGTAAAAATTACTATAATGTAATTAGCAATGGGGCACAGAGAGAACTGGGAAGTGTGAAATCAAATAGACTTTAAGATCGAATCTGCAGGATTTTTCTTTTTTTTCTTTCTTTCTTTTTTTAAAGAAAGAAATAAAGCTGAGCTTATAAAATAGCCTAGAAAACCTTGGAAACTGCATTGCCCCTCGCTGTCCATCTTCATTTTAACACTCCAAGGCAGAAGGCGGCAGAGGCTGCAGACTGCTGTAAGCTGTTCTGTCTGTTTGGTTTCCCTACCAGCAAGGAGCTGCTTTGGGTTGTATGTCCAAAGCGATCGCTTTAGTGCGGGGCTGCTCCGCAGGAAGGATTCACCCGGGAGCCGATCCCGCCTGGTGAAACGTGGCAAGGTCAGCGCGCGGCGACGGCAGCTCCTTCTGTCCGTGTCAGTTTAAAAATCAGACAAAAAACACACCTTGATTAAGTAAAATAGATGCAGTTGATAAAGCCGCTACAGATGAGATTTCCACAGCTGAGCACTGAATAGTGAAATAAGAATATGCAAATTCTCTAGGTAACTACAAAATAACCCCCTGCCGTGGTTCCGACCTTGTTCCTACAATCCAGAGTGGGAGGAATAGAGGCTTCCTGCTTTCCTTCTGTTGAAGGCGGCAGTGTTTGCATATCTGCCACCATAGGACTGAAGTGTTACAATTACTCCAGACTGATGATTTGCTGTGGAAAAAATGTGCAAAATATGAATAATTGCAGGAACTTTGCATGTGTGCTGTGGGTTACGGCTAAGGTTTGTACCCCAGCTGCTAGTGTAGCCTGCTCTCCCACTGTATACAATGAGTGAATACAATAAATAATTTCACTCTTTGTTTATGTGCATAATAAAATGCTGCTGTTCAGTGGAACAGAAACACTTTTATGAAGATGTATAAATCAGAGTTAGCCATTCCCCAGAACACAAATCTGGAAGAGGTCTTATTTCTCTGGTGAACCCATGCAGTGCCTTCATTTCATTGGAGTGCAGCTCTAAGGGATAGTTACTGGTACCCTCTCCTTTTTGCTATATCCATGTAATGTTTTCCACTCTGAGCTAAGGGTTTCAGACTAGAGCTGTGTGTGTTAATGTGTGGGGCTTGGCCGCTGCTGAAAACACTCTCACAAGGTCAAGTGTAACTCAGAGCAGAGCTGTAGCCTTGGCTTACCCAGAGCCGATTACCTGTGGCCTAAAGATTGAGGGCAGAGAAAGTATCTGCGAGGTCTGTGTGTGTGATTATAGGCAGCTGCTTTCATTAAACTATTTTCTTTATGGCTTTGACTAGTTCTAAACCTGCAGTGATTGGCTCATTTCTGTAAACTCCCATTAAACTGGCTGTTATCTAGTGATGTCCCTCTCCTTTCAGATTGCTAGCAGGGGGAGCTGTACCTCCCAAATCAAATAAGGTTTTGATTTGAAGAAGTTGTAAATTCAGTCAGACATGTCTACTCTTACTAGAAAAACCTGTTGTGTGGTATTTTGCATATTTACTGTTATATATCATGCAAAAGTAGGTTATTAAAATCCAAAGGGCTGCCTTTTTTATTGTACTCTGAAGTTGGAGGCTTCGGGAAGATTCGGAACCCCTGGTTTCCCATCTCTTCCTCCTGTTCCAACTGCTTTTCATTATTAGTCAGCATGTGAAAATATCTATAGAAAATTATAAAGCTGTTTTTGCATCTACTAGGCAATGGAGTCTGATGGCCCAGGTGGAGGTTAGGGACCCCATACTCTGCCTGCAGACACGGTCTTTGTGTGTGCTCATGAAACTCGGTAATGATTTGCAATTTTTAAGAATTGTTTTATTATGATTAAAAAGCAGATAGCTTACCTGACTTATCCAAAGTCACTGTAAACCTGTTTGCATGAGGTATTCATCCTGGCTAACGTGGGCTGGGGACGGGGATCTCAGCGGGAGCACATCTGCAGTGTTGTGAAGCCGGTGGCTTTGCGCTGTGCGTGCTTTATGTGTAAGCATAATTAAGTCACATAAGGTGACAGTTCTAAAAAGTGCCTGAAAGAAAATGAAATGCAACCTTCATTAACCATGTAACTAATTAACTAATGAGTAATGTGCATCAAGTATCCTGAGATGACTGAAGGAAAGAGACCGTGCACCTGTGCAGGGCCGTGGTCGTTGCCGGATTGAACAGTGGCTGCTGCTGCACCCCTGGCCAAGGAACATCTGGGTGAGGAGATGAGGGAAATAGCAGCTCTGCTCCTTGCCAGCACTCTCACCATGAAGAACGTGCAGCAGCTTGGCTCCTTGCACTCACTGGAATGGAGTGTCTTGGTAGCGCTGATCAGAAAGAGGGGAATTTCAAGAGGTTTTGGTGGCAGCAGAGAGAAGCGGAGCACTTTCCACAGGTACCTTTTTAGATCATCATCTTGCTTTTGACTGGCTGTGCAAGTCTGAAATATTTACAAATATATACATTTTTGAAAGGACACACTTTTGTGCTTATAATGTGAGGCCAAATCTGGCACATTTATTAACACTTACGATGACAGTAGATGTTTAAGTAGCATGATAACTTCAGTGAGACTGAAGAGAGATTTCGGTATACCCCATGAAGTCTGCATGTCTAAATAACAGTACTTTTGTGCACCGCTGGTATGTATTTTAGAAGCAACGTTTCTTCTACTCGAAAGGGGAACGCAAGCAAAATTTTCCCATTTAATCAAGGCAGTTTGCTGGGTTCCTGTTAAGTGCCACTGTGTGTTCATAAATAAGATTAATGCTTGGGAATAATTCACTGACCTTGGCACTTGTTTCCATTTCAGTGACTGAAGTGCCTGAATGCTTCCACAAAAATGTAAGCCGGATGCAGAATAGCAAGAAATATGGCCCTGTTGATTGTGTACTTGCTATTTGTTTGCTTGATAAACAAGTAACTGCTAGCTAAGCTAGCAATATCTATCGATTTTACTGCTGAAAAGGCATGCATAGTAAAAGGAAAGTGTGCAGTGCAGGCAGTCTGCAACCTTTTTTGTTCTGTTGATATTGCAACGAGAAGAGCTTCCTCTCGTCAGAGAAACAGCATAACGAGTGCCTATATATCACTGTCCATTTCCAAATGAGGATAGGTTATGAATGAAATAGTTACAGGAATCCCCAAATTTTGGGAGGCAGGTGAGGTCTGCTGTCCAGTACAGGTTGGGGTCATTGTTCTATGTGGTGGCGTTAAGAGATTTCACTTTCATGGGGTTTTGCTGCGTTACGCTGCATTATCCTGGAAAAATGAAAAATATGAAATACTCAAATCTTTGTTTCATCTGCTATTTTGGGTAATCTGTGGAAGGCTGGAGTTAATAACTGGCCAACATTGACATGGAGACCTCAGCAAGATCCAGGCCCTGTGTCTGTGTGACAGGATGGTGGTTCGGGCTGGGTGGGGTGACCGGGACCTGCAGGACACCCTGATGGGAGAGTGGGCTGGAAGTGCCAAACCTGGGAGGGCAGTGAATTGAAAAGCAGAAACTGCTGAATGTTGCCTTGTAGGTTTGTGTTCTATGGTTTTACCTGCTTGCATTCTCACGCGGAAAATACTCCTCAGTCTACGGAAGGGAAAACACTTAATGCCTAGTTCTTCTGCAAAGAAGGCGTAATATCTATCCTTGTGATGTTTTCCTTCAACTGTCAAGGTGTGAAGCTGTTTTGGAGGAAAAAGATGAAGGGCAGATACAGGTCAGACAAAATCTTTCCTTGATATTATTCCTCTTGTCACTCTCTGTGGCAGTAAGGTTTTGTTTCTGCTGTTCGGGAGCGTTTGAAAGCCCTGTCTGCTCTAAGCTCAGCCCCATCGGCAGGTGTCCCAAGTGACCAGGTATCACAAGTGGCTGCACATGGGGCTGTGCCTGTCACAGAGCAGGGCAGTTTGGCCCATCATGGTGCTTGCCATCACAGGCAGTTGATGTTGGGATGATATTGGTGAAGACTGAAGCTTCTTTTAGGAAAGAAGCTGGAGAGCTGCAGGATGGGGCAGCTTGGAGATTATTCAGTGCAGCCCCCTCAGCCAGCAGGAGCAGCTCTTGGCCAATGTGCAGAACTGGAGAGAGCTTCAGGGATAAGGCTGGACGCAAAAGCTTCCCAGGGTCTTTGAAATGATAATTTATGGTCACATTGAGCCGAGGAGCTTGCATTCAAATTAGAAAACCTCCAACCTGTGTTAAATGCGGCATTTCCATAATGGTTAAGGATAACGGGCACGCTCTGTGCAGAACAGGCTTCGCTCGTGCCTGGGAAGCATTGGGAGAGCGCGGGGCCCGGGCAGTGTCCGCAGCGGCATCGCGGGGCAAGCGCCGCCGTTCGTTCGTGCCTGCTGCCGCACGGCCCCAGGACCTTGGGAAATTGAGCTGTCAGCCCCGTGAAGATAAACGAAACTTTGTTCTGTGCCTTCGGTCCCTGCGGACATTGCTCAGCACGAGTATCGCGAGGAGGACTTAGGATTATTTTGCTGCAAATGATTCCTTCACGTTGATAAATAGGGAGCGCCATCGCGGCGCTGCCGCTGGGCTGCCTGGTGAGGGCATCGCTGCGCTGGCCCCGGCGCCTTCCCGACCGCGGTGGGACGGGATGGCTGACACGTGTCACACGGAGCCGCCGCGTCCATCCGCCTGTAAATTAGAGCTAAGCAGGTTCGCGGGGGCTTGGCAAGCGAACACGAGATACTCGAGCGAGAAGATTTATTGCTAGTCCTGTGTTCCTTAGCATAAAGGCGGCTGCCGTTTAAGGATGTGAAATAAAGATTCGGGGGAAAAGGGAAATTAATTGCAAAGGAAGGAAACGTGGTCTGGGCTGGGTCTTGCATAAGATGCTTGTAGCCTAGTTTGCAAGGAGGAAAGCTGAGCTTTCCATGATGTGTCGCGGGCGCAGCTCTCATAAAGCAGGCCCTCTGGTGATGCTGTGAAGAAATCTTAGTTAAGTGCACATGAAATGTGGCAGTAACTGTTGGTCCTAACTAAAAATCAGTTGTAAATTTGAAAAATCACCTCTAATTTTGCTAGTGATTTTTCAGTTCTGAGGCGCTGAGTGAGCACCTGGAATGGGCACAAGGGACCTACGGGAGGAGCGGGGAGGCTGTGGCCAAGGTTTGGCGCTCGGGAACCAGCCTTCGAGCCCGGCAGAGCGGGGGAATGGCCCTCATGGTACCTCAGCACGTGCTGCTGCAGCAGCTGCAGTTTTCTCTATGTGAACACTGACTATATTCCCTTTTTATTCTCTTTAGTTTGCAGGATATGGCTCCCTAAAATGGGAGAATGTTGGCAGGGCTGAACAAATTAGCATCCTGGTTGCACAAAGCTGCAAACTGTTAGTTTCATGTTTTGGAGCAAAAGCTGCGATAGGCCAAGGGCGTGCAGGGCCAGCAGGGGCTTGAGGAAAGTTCAGCTACTGGAGTTTCCTGTTAACATGTTTATCAGATGGAGGAAAGTCTTATCTGGCAAATAGTGCCAAATATCCTTAGAACTCATTTGTTTCTGCCCCTGGCTGTTGTGCTGTTGCTGTTTACAGGGATTTGACATGGTGTTTCTGAAATCAATGATCAAAACAAGCTTGATAATCAGCTCATTAAATTCTACTTAGCAAAATAATTTTGGATAATGGGTAATTTTATGAACATTAATAACTCTTGCGTTAAGCCTGGCTATGAAAGAAGCCCGTCCTTGTGGTTCTCAGCCAGGGTGCTGGGCTGCCAGCTGGGGAAGGGACCTTGTGGGGCGTTCACAGGTCACCGCGTGAGAGCAGGAGCTGGGATCCGCAGCGGATGGGGCCACGGAGCAGGGATAGTGTCCCCACTGCTCTGATCCTGCCTGACAAAGCAGCTAAAGAAACTTCTCAAGTCCCTGAATGGCTCCTTGCTTCAGCCCTGCATTATTTCCCTTTTGTGTGTATGCTGGAAGACTTTTGAGAGCGTCTTTCTGCTGGTGCCTCGGGTGTTAAGGCTTTCCCTGAAAGTCTCATGGCCAAGGGAATCTGAGGTCTGTTTTTAATGAGTCTGGCATTTAAAAGGGTTTATTCTTTCAGGTGTCAGCTGAGTCTGAAATACTCCTCGTGCATTTTATTACATGCTTGGAATCGCTCAAATTGCTGCGTACCCAAAGGTTTAATTAGAGAACAGGAAGAGCAAAGTCTCCAAACATGTGAAATCCCACTACTTCGGTGGAATTAGAATCTCGGAAAATAGCTTTTGGGCAGAATTTTTGCATGTCTTAATCCTGCAGTAGTTGTTTAAACTCCACATGGGATTTTCCCTGGAAAAACAGACCATTTGTCATGTTTTTAAATAAACAAAATCAGGAAAATTTTAGGAAGATGAGGGGGAAAAAAAAAGGATGCAATTAGATGAGCCTGTAAGCCTTGCTCGGCACAGCAATCGGCTTGATTAGGGGAGAGGCAATGTGAGCAGGTGAGGAAGCTGTGAAAACCATCCTCAGTGTTTGTAGAAGACTGTTGAAAGGGGCATATATATCACATATATATTAATTTATAGAATCATTAAGGCTGGAAGGCGCCAAATCGAATACCGTATTCCTCTACTCCATCAATTATTAGATTAGCTATTAGCAGATATTTTTATTCCTTGACATATGCCCCAGTTTTACTTGTCCATTCCAATTGTTCATATATTGTCATGAAATATCAATATATGATTGCCTAGAATATCAAATCACTGTGAGGTATTTGTCTTTGGAATATTGCCATGTCCTTAATTCATAAGTGTGTCCTAGAATAATTAAGTAAAAAAGACATTATTTATCCTTTTCATTACTATTGTTATTTAATTATATACAAATAAGAGAGCTGAGGAGGCTAGTTCTGTTTCTAATACTGAGCCCTAGGATCTCACAACATACATTTAAAATGTCTTCATGGTAACAAAAGTTTGACTTTATTAGTGACAGTGACGTGATCCAATGTCCTGGAATTACTGGGACACCGTGATTGGCCATTTGTTGTGCAAAGAGCATTTTTAGGGTATGCAGAAGACACATGTTTATTTACCTGGAATATGAAATAATTGCACAATTGGCAGTGGTGCACAGAGCACAGTCTGCATGTCCCAGCATCAAACAGGGCAGTTTGAAGAACATCGGAGATAAGAAACACCTGAATAAAAATGCCACCTCCTCTCTCCTTTTACTGAGTTATTCATGTTTGTTCAGCGTTTTATGAGAACGCATAATGAATTAAAAATGCTTCTGTCATTAGGAAGTCATAAATACATAGAAGCAGCATCAAACCATTTCTAAAATGGATTTTGGGTACCTGATTAAAATTCAGTGTTTCCAAAGTCACTCTATTTCTTTTCCCCCTTTATTTTAATATACTTTTCAGACACATATTGTGACAAGATGTTTTTGTCTTTGACAGAAACAAACAGTATAAATCGCATGGAAGGTTTCTCTGCCGTCATTCTGGTTTCTTTGATGCCTGTAACTTTTAAACAGCATTCAAAATAGTGAAGTGAAATTTCTCATGCAAAACAGTGGCAATTAAGAGAAACTGCAGTGCATTCCGGTGGGCTGTGCAGGCTGCATTTTAATTTCCCAATTTATGCATTATGCAAGTGGGCATGTATGGCAGTTAGTCATTAGCCTGGACCAGCTTTTGTGCTTTTCACCTCACTGAGAATAAGTAATCATTACATTTGGCGACATTATATGTGTAAAAGTTATTAAAATTAGGATAACATAATAATTGCCAAGATAAATGATAATTCGAACAATCTCAATTCAGGGATCAGAAGCTGGGGAAAGGTTGTCCTTGGTAAGTAATGAGCCGCAGTGAGCACCGCTTCTGGTCTCTAGCTCTGTTTGTATCATTTATTATAACGTTGTTTTATGCTTGTGTAATTTCCCACAGTAGCATGAGATAGAAATGGATCTAATAAAACATGTAATTGGAAATATTAATATTATCATATATTTAGCATTTCTAGATGACTGAAACCAAGTTCTTCCTGAACTTTGTTGTGAAAGGCGATTAATTTCCATTCCAGCAGCCTACTTGTTAATGGGACAAAACGCAGCGCGGCGGAGGCGGGCTCAGGTGAGGCGGCTGTAGCGGAGCCCACCGCGAATCCTGAGCTTGGCTCTTCTGCCACGTTCTAGCGGGTAACGCTAGTGTTTTGGGGGATTCACCTTGGAATCGTAGCTTAATTTAGGTTGGAAGGGGCCTCTGGAGACCTCTGCCCAACCCATGCTTGAACCAGGGCTACCTTCAAAGCGGGTAGCCCAGGGCCTGACTTTGAGGCATCTCCACGGATGGGAGCCCTGCAGCCTCCTTGTGCCTTTGCTCCAGTGCTGAATGTGCTGAGGGATTTTTGTTTTCTGCTTCCGTTTAGGCAGAATTTCTGTCTTACAGTGTTCCCTTTCACTGTGCGGCATTTATTTATCTTTTTTTAAAGACATTTCTTACTGGAACCATCTTGACTGCTTGGGGCTCAGGCTCAGGTTGGCTTCCGCCGTCTGTCAGTCAGGGTGTTTCTCCTTGTGTTCTGTCTTGTGCTACTTGAATTTCTAGGTCTGCATTATTAGCTTATTTGCAGATTTTTAACTTTTAATTTTAATAAAGTTATTTAGAATACCGCTAAGTGGAGGAGGGCTAAGCTATTGTTTAATTTTAATGTTGTCTAATGTGAAGTAGATGAGAGTAAAGGTAGTCAGAATAAGCCAAAACGGCATTTCTGAACACTTCAGTGAAAAACATGCTCCACTTTATTTTTATTTTTTTTTTCTCCAGCTTGTGACAAAGAAGGGGGTAAGGAAAAATATTTTTGGGAGGTATTTGTACTTTTCATTAAATTTTTGACAAGGTGGAGCCAGTGGAGACTGCCCATTAGTATGGAAAGAGCAGAAGCACAAGATTAAAGACGGAAGGAGTAGGAAGGCCCTGCAGAGCACGGCGCTTCCTGCGCGGTGGAGCCCGCCGCCATGGGCAGCGCGCGGCCTTTCTCTTCTCGTGCTTCCAGCTCAACGCGGAGCTCTGCGTGCGCAGAGCGGTCACCTCCGAGGGGCACGCGCTCCTGAAACGGGAACTACAACTCGTATGAAACCTGGGTGGAAGGCAAAGATACTCCCAAGGCGGCTAAGATAGCTGCATTAACACATTCTAGTCATTATATACTATATTATAGAAATATGTATATAAATAAACTAGATATATAAGACAGAGAAAAAACTTTATTAATACTTGTTAAAATGAAACTTAAATCTTCCTCATGACTTTAATTGTATAATTGATGTTAAGTGGCTTTTTTATTGCTAAGCAGACTGGCTGAAGCTTCAGTTTAAATAGTGTAGATATAAAGTTGCATCTTGTATGTTCTTTGTAGCTTTCTTAACTAGGTTTTTCTCCCTAGTTTCTTAGGTACTAATCAATCTGATGGGCTAGTGGTTTAAATGTCATAGAGACATTTTGGTATTAGGCCCGCAAGCGAGAGCGCATTTGAGATTTCAAGGGTTTGGGCTTTGTATCCTGCATATTCATCAGGAAATTATACCGTGAATATTCATCAGGAAATTAATGAAAAAGAAAACGATGAAAAGCAGCGTGGCCCAGGGAGCGCAGCCCCCGGAGCGGGTGCCCCGGCACTGCGCGCGGGCGAGCTCCAACGCGGAGCCCACGTGCCCCTCGCCGTAGCCGGTGCTGGTCTGTCCCGAAGGGCTCACACCGGGGCAAGTTTTCACCAGATGTTTTTCAGGAAGGATTTAGAGACTTACTGAGTCAGTTTTATAAATCAGGAGAAACTATTTTAAGTGTTTCTTCTGTCCTGGAGGCTTTCTTTAGAAATTGTTTAATCCTCTTAAAAGCTTACTTTCAGGGAAATTTTTCTCTCTGTTTTGCAAGCTTCCAGGGCCTTATTTCCTTGGACTTTGATGTCAATCTCAGAAGGTAATTCTCACCTGTCAGAGATAATTTGGAATTGGCTAACAGCCATCTGCTCTGCCTGCACTTCTTCATCCCTTGAAATGACATCAAATAAAAATATCCCCCCACACCCGTGGCTGTGCAGGAGGTCAGTGCAGCAGAGCCTGCCTCTGCTTGCTGCTCTGCAGCCTGTGCCCAGCAAGGCACCAGAGACTAGTTTCATCCAGAAATTGGGAATAAATAAAAGCATTTTGGTTGCTTTAAGCAACAAGTTCTAGGTTGATACAAGGATGATCTTCAGTGGCTTTCTTGGGCCCCAGCTCTGCATTATGACTCCAATGCTACTTTAGAGACCTTGTTGGTTT
This sequence comes from Tinamus guttatus, assembly GCF_059628265.1. Classification (NCBI taxonomy): domain Eukaryota; kingdom Metazoa; phylum Chordata; class Aves; order Tinamiformes; family Tinamidae; genus Tinamus; species Tinamus guttatus. The sequence continues at coordinate 3,181,795 of NW_028288706.1, read as the reverse complement.
TAAGAGGGTGCAGGGTGGCTGGTCCAGGAGCTGGAGCGAGGGCAGGCAGCGGGTGAGGGAAGGTGTCCAGCCCGCTGTGTCCGTGTGTTCTCTGCTGTTCCCGAGGAGGGCTTTTCTGTGGGTCTTTGGGGCAAGGCCTGTGCCTTAATCCTTCTGTTCTAGTTTTTTGGGGCTGAATATGCATCTCCCCAGTAGCACAGCTGCTCTCTGCTAGGCTTGAAGCCCTTGAGGGATGCCACTTGACTCTGTAGTTGGGCAGTGCCCATCACAGAGAGCTGCTCTTAGGTCCTGTGTCCCCAGCCATGCAGGTTGCCTTCAGCAAGCCCCAGAACCAGCTTTCTGCCCAGGCCTTAGCTGAAGTGCCATAATCTCTCGGAGAAGGTGAAGTGAAGGCCCGAGCTTGGGGCGAGTGCTGGGCATGGTGGTGCTGAGCGGTTCCTCTGTCTTGCTGACGTGAAGCAGTGGGTGCCCGTGCGACGGGGTGGCTCCTTCTGTCCTCACGTTTAGTCTGAGGAATTTGTCTTGACTGCAGCAATGAGTATCAGAGTTCCCCAACAAACAGAAATTTTTGCAGTCAATTCAGGAGTGGGGGAACCAATGCCCTGGTGTCGTTGTCTGCATCGGGCTGGTAGCTGTGAAAGGAGAGCAGTGGAATAAGAAGAGTCACTGAATTAGGTTTCCCTGGTTAGGAATGGGGAATAACGCACAAGATGCGCAGGGTGGCTGTGTTTCCAGGCAGCGTGGGGCTGTGTGCGTGACCTCTGACGCTCCCTTTGCCAGCTTGGGTCAGTGGGAGGAATCTCCGTTTTCCTCGGAGTTTTGGTTCAAGCCTGTCATTTTTCTGTTGACCCAGATTCGCTGTTCCCTGCAAGTGAGCGGTCTGTAGATCTTAGCAGCTTTCTGTGTGTACTTGAGCTCGCAGCTAAATGGCTTGGAAAAAGCAAATGCTCTTGGGCAGGTCATCAAGAAAATAAAGCTTTAAAGGTATTTTTAATACAAAAATTCAATTTCACTTTTCAAAGAGATTTTTTTCCATGTGATTATTTCTTCCTTGACATCCCAAACTTACGCTGGTTTGACTTTTATTTGTATAATCATTGAAATGTTTGAACTTCACACTTGTTCTTTGGGGATTTTTTTTTTCGACTTTGCTCGGGGAGAAGCGTTTTTATCCCCTGCATGGAACTGGTCACGTTCCAACATGCGCTCCCAAGTGATTGCTCTTTCCTCTATTTAAGCTCCCCGTGATCATACATGGGAGGCTGGGAATAGTCGACTCTCAAATCCTATGAAAAATTCAGCTATTTTATGCATATTATTAACGGCTGGACCCTATACTGATACTTCACCTTTTAACAATGGCTTCTCTTGACTGTTTTTAATGAAGATGCAAAACTAGGGGCAGTGCTTGATGCCGCTCGTTTTGCTGCCGCCATCGGGCTGCCAGGCTGCCGCTCTCACAGCTGCACAGATTGAGAGTGTCGGGATGGTCTCATGAACACACGTTGTCGTCTGAGAGGTAATTCCTGATACTCATGTAATGCGTCAAGAACTCGTAAATGAAGGACTTTCCCTTTGCTTCGTTTATAGTAAACTTTAAAACTTTCCCTCTGCCTTTAGTGTAATATTTATTTTTGTGTACTCATCTTTCTAGTCTTTCCAAGAGTTTCATTTTCATCTTGAATGTGGTTATTTCGCCAATTAAAGGGCTGCAATGACCTTTTTGCTGCTCAGAAGTGAAATTGAGGCATGAAATATGTTTCTTGTTCACGGCACCGTGACTCAGCCCTTGGAAGAACTTAGTCAAGAGACGCTTTAATTTTCAACCATGCTTGGCAGCCAAAATGCACAACTGCTTGCAGCTTGGCCTACAGTTGTGGTCTTGAAATAAAACAAAAGTGGTTTCTATGGGCTGTGGTTTTCAATCCAGCTGATTTTCCTGGAACTAACTAGAATTTCACATTAATATTGGCATCTTAGAGGTCTGTCCCCCGTTAAGAAGGGGGCCATGTTTGTATCTGTTGGCAAAGGTGCAGCCAAGTGCCTCATGCAGTCACGTTTGTTTCCAGGTTTTCCTTCTGCGTTTCTGTAATGGGCTGTGGGAATGAACCTACCCAGCGGAGCGGAGGGGGGACTTAACTGAGGACAGTATTTCCAGAATCTGTCCTTAATTCTGGCCCTTTTGTGTTCAGTTCTCCTCACGCCGCTGTGTGTGCTACGCACATCTCCCTATTGGCTTGCTCTTCCCTTGCTGCTGTGCTGCTTCCCTTAAGCTGACATGTACTGCGGAGTATTAATATTATCTACATAATTTCTCAGCTTATATACCTTCATAAACTTGCTGTGCAAAGTATTATTTCTTGCCAAGCTGTGTAGATTTATTTTTCTTAAGTATACAAGCTTTCAATTGCCCTCAGGACTCATGCTATTTATTCTTAGATTGAACCTTATTTTTTTGTAATTCAGTTCCAAGCAATAGCACGTCCCTCATATTATACTGACAGAAATAAACACGGGGCTCCAAGTGCTATCTTGCCAGAGAATTGCATGAGCTTGTAATAGCTGCATGCAACTGAATTCTCATCTTCTATTTATTGGAGAGTTATACTAGGATTTTGAATTGATTCTTCACTTTGTTTACATTTATCCATATTTCTTTAATAAAAAGAAGAAATCTCCTGTTATTTCAGGCCTCATCAACCTTCCTGAAAAATAATGTGAGTAACAGTATTAAAAACAAAGTTGAAATATGTAACTGCAGTTTGCTTGCAGGTTGGAAAGACGTCTGTGCTAAAGCAGCACCATCCAGAGCAGAGCAGGAGGCGACGGCAGCTGTGCATTGAGAGCACGCTGAGCGCGGTCGGGTCAGCTGCAAAGCACAATGCGCTGCCAAGGGGAAGTAGGTTCTATTCTTTTAATGCAAAAGGCTACACATAGATACCAGGTGGCATTATGATCATCTTAAGAAAGCGTACTTTAAGTTTAAAAGTGCAACCTCCAAGGCTCTGTAGGATATTAATGCCTATATATATATATATATATATATATATATTTGAATATCATTGCCTGGAACTTAGGCATGACAATTCACCTAAGCATACTGGGGCATAAATGCAGGTAAAATGCACTAACACATTAGTGTAATTCTAATGGCATGGCATTGACAGTCTTGAGCGTAGCCCAGCCTTGTACACAGCTCCAGTCTGATGCCATGGAATTGCGTAGTGAGTATCTTGTATAAACAATGTTTTCTGGCTTTGCAAAGGGCAGGTGGATCACTCTGGAAAGGTAAACATGGAAACAGGCACTGATCAGAGAGGATATCGTACTAGCAATCTTCCCACGTGTGAAAAATGTGTTAGAATGACCACGTGCCACAGAGATACATTTATGGGAGATTCTGAGCGCAGCATTTTTTGCTTCAGGTGGTGTAAACCAAGAATTAACTGGAAACATTGAACTGAATTGAACGCAGTAGGGTTTCCCTGAGCTTCGCAGGTAGAAACTTCTTATTTCTTATCTGACCTCAGCTGAAACTTGGTACTTTGAGGTCTGCCAATTAGTACAGCCTCCACCCAAAGGCAGTACTGATTTTCTGAGATATGTGGTGGTGTTCACTGGCTACTATAGTTCGAGGATGAACTCTCCTACCTGAGACACCCCTGTGAAGATTACTGTGACTACTGATTCCTTTCCTGATTGTCTTTTAACACTGGATAAATGCCCCTAGGAGACTTGTGAGTTTCTGAAAACTTCTGACTCTGTAAACCTAAAGCAATTCTGCTCAGGAGATAAATATTCAATGTCAGACATCCTAGTCTTAGCAATCCTCTTTGTGATACGCTTAGAAACTATTTATTTAACTCTAAAGTTGCTTTACCTTCTCAACTTGATTTCACAGCATATCTTGCCATAATTTTCTTGCTTCAGACACTATTTGAGCATTAGGAAATATTTATCAACTGAGAGCACGTGGACAGGAATATTTTGAGGTTTCGCTGCTCATGTTCATCTTTGTGAACCATCTCCCATGTTTCAAGCATGTTGAAGTGTTTGCTTAGCCTACTGAAGAGACGATGCCCTGTTTAAAGAACAATCTCCTCTTTTGCCTTTTAGCTCGTACCTTTGACAAGACATCTCTGATGGTACTGATAGATCCGGTTCCACCCACAAAAATTTGCTGTTACCAAGAAATTACCAAAATTGCTAATCTCCTGGGCTCTGGCATAGATGTTTTGAAGTGCTGTCCTTTCAGCTCTTGTAGAATCTCATGCTATTACAGACATAAAAACTGCAAAAAAAATTTTTGTGTGATATTATATGATATAGCATAAAAGTAAAATGCTTATGACATTTAATACATGTCATTTATTTCTTGACCCATTGAATCTCTAGGTGTACTAGTAGCTCCTGATACAAAATCACTATTTCTCATGGCTTGTGACAGTAAGGTTTCATAGAAAGTTTTCATTAAATAGGGCCCAGAACCATGGACTTGAACTATGCAAATTCTTCTTACACAATCCAAAGAATAACAGATTGCTCTTTGAATTTATATTTTTTAATTTATTTCTAAGTAGCCTTTGATTTGATTCACCCAATGCCATCTGCTGGAAAGGGAAAGCATTCTTTTTTATTGTTTTCTTTAATGGTGATTTTCACAGGTACAATATCAGAGGGGAATCTCTAAACTCTAATTATATGCAAATAGGAGAGTTGATTAAATGGGGTTTTAATTGTTTTAAGTGAAAATAGTCCTCCCAGATGTCTTAAATATGAAACAGAATAGATTAAAAAAAAGGCTACAGATATTGAAAAAGTAGAGCCATATTTTCATTTCTAATCATGGATTGCTTAAGATTTTGTAAGACCAAGCACTGTAGGTTCTCCTACTTGACATCATAGCTTCAAGCTCTGGGGATATTGCAACTGAACTAAGGTAAAGAAATTCAGATCTCTTTGTGCTATGTTGTGCTATGATGTTTGTGTCTGTTTCTGAAACAAATGTGAAGTGTTGGTATTTCAGGGCATTCTGATTTCTGTGAAGTTGGTAACTTCAAAGCATTGAGGATAGGGTTTAGTGTAGCATCTTAATTTTATTTGTTTTGGATGTGCTGCCACTAACTATGTACAGTTGTGTTACATTGCTAGTATTCTGAACAGCGCTTGAAGGGAGGTTGTCATTGATCAACACAAGTTCTTCTACTTCAAAAGTAATTGGGAAGCTTCCTATGTCACCTGGACAAACATGTCACAGCAGCCTCCAGAATGAGACGTGATCTCTGAGCTCTCTCCCCTCTTAGTTTTTTTTGGCCCGGTTTGAGTCACTGTTCACAGTGTTGAAGATTTTGGGAGCTGAGCTTTGGGCAAGGGTCCCAACTAGTGTTTGGAAAATGTCTTTGCCTCCTTGTGAAAACGTGAGGTTCAATCTTATTTGACTTTAGTTGCCAAACATGAAATGGGTAGAGTGTTTCAGACATAGCTTAGTTCCTGAGTTAAATAACTTGAGGGTTTTTTTTTTTTTTTAATCTTCTGAATATCTCCTTTGTTCAGGATTTTTTTTCTGATGGAGGATTGATTGTCTAGACCAGAGAGACCCAGGAGAAGGATTGAAAAGATTGTTAAAAATATTCCCTTCATCTTTGCCAGGTGTGGCAAGTTCAGTGCCCCAACCTAAGGGATGCCCTAGACTTAGCATGTCCTGGCTATTTTTTTTTAACATCATAATGAAAAGTGAATACATGAATAAATTTTTCTTCAGCTTGCATCTTATCCTTGGTAACCTTCTGTATTGGCTCCCCAGCAGCTCCAAATGGTTCTGTTGGGGCAGCCAGCCCCGAGCCTGCCCGGCTCTTGGGGCTGCCCCTTTTCGATGCTGGTTGAGATCAGGTAGGAGAGCACTGGAGTACGGTGCTGTCCCCAAAACCTCTTGTGTAGATAGGAGAAAAAGAAAGCTATTTTCGAGAGAGAGAGAGAGAGGAAAGAAAAAAATAATAATAATAAAATAGGCCTTACATGTTTTCTCTCCATGAAAGAAAGAGAGGAATGTCTGGGCTGGTTTACTTTCCCGAATTCTCAGTTTGGGAAGAAAACTGTTTTTCTTTTCTTTGCTTAATTAAGTTTTCCATTAGAAGGATGACAGGTTTCTTGTAGCCTTTAGTGCTGGTTTTTGCATGGGAAGGATCCATCCTGCCGCCCCCTTTACACCTCTGCTGGCACAGGGGGAACAGGCTGTTGTGTGCCCTGTGTGGCCTCGACTTCTGTGAAGCGTCACCTCTTGATGCCTTTCTGGAGAGCTCGGTAGCTGCCAGGGGCCGCGCGCTATGGAGAGGGCAGCAGGTGCTGTGTAGACTAAATTGACCTTGAAATTGATTTCTTTATTTTATGACTTACTGAGGAGGGATTAGTACTATCTTTTTTTTTTTTTTTTTTTTTTTTCCCTGCAGCCTGAAACAATTTACATGGTAATGGAAGGCAGAGTTGGTCAAGTAAATTGCTGAAAGTAGCAGTGTTCCCAGAAAAAAAAAATGGATCTTTCTTGCATTGATTTTTTTTTTCTTTTCCACCTTTCCTAGCCCCATGAGAAGCTAAGAGTTTTAACATAAGAGAAAGAGTAACAACATTTATTCCTCACCACAAAGGCAAAGGAAGGGCCTGTGAGCTGCTGCTGACGAGCTGTTGGGCTGGGCAGAAGCAGGATGCTCTGTATACAAACTTGGGAATGCTGTGCTGCTCCTTGGCCAGGCTGGGAAGGGCAGGTGGACAGGGAAGGAGGTGAGAGGAGGCTCTGGGGAAATGTTTTGCTTGTGAAAGTCATCCTTGGCCTGTGGGGAGAGATTTAGTGTGTTCTGTGCTTGCAAAGCTGCACCTGGCTGCTGCAACGGCAGCCGTGGAGAATGAGCAATCAGTGGAGCCTTCCCTGCCCAGCAGGAGGAAGAGGAGGAGGAACAGGGGATTGGGTCAGGTTTGCGCTCCTGCTCCTGGCTTGTGCCAGCAGCCTCCCTGCCTGGATTCATGCCAGGTTAGCTGGTATACGTTTGGTCTGTAAGGGGAAAGGACTCCTGCAATTCTCCCTCTCTCTTAAAAACAGCTTTTGCCCAAGGAGTTTTGCTAATGCTGCTTTTATTTCTGGGCTCCGCATGCTGTGGATTATCGCAAGCAGCGAGCCTGTTACTAATGCAAGGCGTATCACAAGCTTTTCCCCCTATGTGATGTTGCTCCGAAGCTATTTATTAATTTGTTAATGTTTCTCAGCTCTGTGCAGTGCTTGGCTATATGCTATAGAGAACAAATGGAGTCTAAACTCTGCAAAACATCTGGTAGAAGTAATTTATTTACGTGTTGCCCTCTGGAAAAGCACGGAATTGCGTGAGCGGGATGTGCTGTGCATGCTGCTGGCCGGCCTCTCCTGGGCCTTCCCGGGGCAGGAGCCCTTCTGCAGCTGCGGGAATTGCTGTGGCAAGGTGAGGCGTGTGCCGCGGCCCAAGTGCCTCCGCCATGTCCGTGAGTGCTGATCAGAGAGCGTGGAAGGCAACGGGTGCCGAATACGAGGAGCTGAACACGTAGGTTATAGCGTAGCCGTGTGTGGAGAGGGAGCTGGGTCGTGGCGGGGACGTGGGCAGTGCTGGGGCTGAGAGCAGGGAGTGCGACGATATGGATGAAAACAGAAGAGTGGAAAATGTGAGGAAAACCCATTCTGGGGGGATGGGGACGTGCTGTGTAATTCCACAGAGGGGGATGCAGAGCGGGTGGTTCAGCTGCTGCTTCTGCTCCGTGCCGCCATCTTGGGAAGCTCGCAGCTTCCCACAGCGGGCGCAAAGGTTTCCCCGGCGGGTGACCGAGGCCTGCAGGAGTTTGTCCCTTGACCGGTTCTGATGGTGACCTGGCACCTGCCTGTCCAGTGAAGTTGAATGTGGGGCCTTTCCTGCAAAGGGAGATCTCTGCGCTGTCCACTTGGCAGGACCTCGTGTGTGTGACCGGCTGCATGTCACAGCTACGTACAAAGCCTCCTGAGGTGCCTTAGCACAGGGAGAAGTTAAAGTAATGAGAATATCTTTAACTTCCCCTAGAGACAGCCATTTTTGAAGCCTATAAATTATTTCCATGTGTCAGAGGCAAAATGCAGCCCGTCTGCAGCTGCTGCGATTCCAGATCAGCTGTCTTTTGAGACAGTTTACAGACATCAAGCTGCTTTCAGATGAGGAAGAGGTGTTGTCCTCCATATATCAATGGATAAAGTGGGACATAGAGGAGTGAAACGATGAAAGGTCAGGCAGTGAATTACCAGGTATTTGCTATCCACTCCCTGAAACGCGCTCCATCTACCACATCGCATCTATAAATAAAAGATCTAGAAGCTTAATGTCTGGAGGCACACTCGACAAATAATAATAATAATTTGAAGGAGTTCACTGCGGTTGCTCTTGGCTGTCTCTACCAGGCAAGCATCAATTTTGGCTCATCAGACTTCGATTCCCTCCATTAGGAGCAACCCTGTTGCTTGGCTTGGACATGCAAATCCTGGCCTTGCGCCCGGGCACGCGAGACCATTCCAAAACACAAACATGAATCTGTGCATGTATTCCTGATGAATATCAGGAAGTGGGCAAAAACTCAATGCGCTAACAGTTTTCTAACGTATGCCTGCAAAAAGAGAGATGTTTTATTTACTGACCTGAGTCCTGTAATGGCCTATTTAAACATGCATCCTAGCTGTTGTTTGTGTTGTTTTGAAAGGGGTATGGTACTAGGATAGATGTCCTTTTTGTGTGTGTGGACATTGAACTATGGCAAAAACAAACAAAAGCAGACATATAAACCAGGATCCGTGGTGTGACATAACGTGTCATTTTTCATATGATGCTGAGAGAATTGGGAGCAGCTCAGAAACTGTCACCCAAACTCCTAGGGCACAGTTCTGCGGCCCTGGTGTCTGGGCTTTCCTTTGTATTTTTGACTTGGTTTCTGAAAAGTCATAGCTATCCTCCTTGCCTGTCCACTCACACCCTTAAAACAAGAAAAGAATACTAATTTCCTCCGAGATCATTATATTAAAAGCCAAAAGGGGTATGCTTTAGTAATGAATGCCTGATGTGTAATCAACAGTTTTGCTAATGGCTTTCTGAGTCTGCTTGTAGTGGTGCTTCATGTTGATTTTTATTCTTGTTATGTAAATTGAAAACTATTCTGCTTAATCTGATTTTTTTTTTTTTCTCCTTCTCAGGACTCTAAATCCGATGTTATGATGCTGTCTTACAGCACGAGCAGCAGTCCTGAAGGTCCAGTAAGTAGCTGCATTTTGCTGAATGCATAAGATTATGTAACTGAGCTTGGATCCTCTTCTAAAATGCTTCAGCCATCCATCACTGGAACTGGTGGTTACCTGTGACACTGGGCTGCTGTTGAAGTGATTGTATTTCAGTTATCTGAAATGCTCCTTAGTGCTTGAATCTGTAGTATAACAAACACCTACCTTTTTTTACCAAACGGAACAAAACGGATTTGAATCATTGTAGTGTAAGTTCATTAACAGCCCAGTGAGTCTATTTGTTGCTGCCTATATCCCCTCACCTTATTGATGGGGTCAGGTTGTGTCTTACTGCTGTGCATGGGAGGATAGCAAAAAACCCTCTTCAGTGCTTTTTGTTTCTTCAGCGTGATATCTATAGTCAGAATCATGTTTCACATAGTGCTTTGGGTATATTACAACCTGCCACAATTTACAAAGCTGGAGTATGAACCTGTTAGCTTATGATACAGCAGGAGCAAGCTGTTCGAGTTTACATAATATAGGCAATATTCTAATCTAATAATGTCTTTATATCCCATTTCAACAGTTACATTAGGAAATTTCAAACATCTTTAACCTCCTTCTGGTGCATTCTCCTTGGTTACCAACCATAATAGGAATGATCTGGAATGATCCGTTTTAAACGCTTATTAAGTTAGTATCCAGTACACTTTATGGTAACAATAATGCTCTCCAAATAGGAAGATTTCACAGCTCTTACCTGCTTTATTAGGACAGGAGAGGCAAATGAGGAAAAATATATCCTTTAAGCATTCCTAGGGCTTCTTTAGTAGCAAAACATGCTTTGGCGGGCCTAAGCAGAAACATTATAGCGTAAGGCTGGAATGGTGTGAGACTTGATGCCTCAGTACTGGTTTATGGTGCTGCTCTGGATGCCTTTGGTGATATTGCTAGAAGAGCTCGTCATCTTGTGCTCTTACTCTTTGCTTAAAATAGAGGTTTAGCTTCTCTTTGGTGTTCTCTGTCTCTCTAAAACACTACTGTCGTGCGACAGGGTCTGTACAAGGGCCTCAGGCTGGAGGGATGTTGATCTTGGACATTGTCTCACTCCATGTACATTTTCTATTCTGCTTCCCCCCCCCCCCTTTTTTTTTTTTTTTTGTAATTACCTATATACTGCCTACCTTCAGACTTGAGGTTGTAGGAATGCTGATTTATGTCAGAATGAGAAAATGAACAATGCTTCAAGTTTTTGGCACTTCTCTCAGGCACCTTTTTTCCTTTTTGTAGGCATGATTTATGTAAGCTAAAGCTTAAAAAATGCAAGTTTCATTGAACGAAGGGGGTTAGACTTCTTCCAAAGGAAAGGTGTCTTTCATTTTGAATCACTGTCAGAACTTATGTCAACCTAAATATCAAAATATTACAAAAGGTCAAAATATAAATTAAGAAAAAATAACTTTCATGTTGCTGATTTCATGGGATCCTTTTTTACTTCTGTACTAAATTTTGGAAGAATTTCTTCTTTCAGTAATGCTTTCTGGTGCTGATAGCTTTTTTTTTTTTTCCTGCTACTGAAGTTACAGGCTTTCCATCAGTGAATGGCAAAAGTTTGTTTCTAAGTTAATCTAAAGAGAAGTGTTGGTTGATTTTTAGAAACTTACTTTTATGTGTAGTACCTTAGCATTGTGATTAGGTTCATATTGTCTGAAAACAGGTCTTTTTGGAAGAATTAGATTATTACAGTGTTGTGTATTTTTTCCCTCCAGCCTCAATCATTTTCTAACACTGAAAATGGTCTAGTTACAAGCCTTTATAAATACTTGTTATTTTAAAATGAGAAGCACCCCCCACCTTTTTTTAAAAAAAAAAGAAAAAAAAAAAGAAAAAAAAAAAAAGAGAGAGAGAGATAGAGGAAAACAAAGGAAAAAGCTCTGTGGAATTTGTTGGGCAAACTTCTCAACTTACCTGCAGGTTCAGAGTTTGTTCTTTTTGACAGAATCCTTTGGTGGGTATTGCAGTGAGAAAGTGTACTTCAAAGTGCATCCTTAAAAACAGCATTTGAGCTCTCTTGCTTGAGTCTTCAGTAACTTATGGATCCCCTAATTATTGCTTTGGTGCCTATGTGCAGTTGCGGGGAAAGAGTTGTAAAGGTAATTCTAGCAGCATAGTTTGCCCTGTTGTAGAGGGTTGTGATGGAATGAGAAAAGGGATTCAGGTGGTTTATGATATTTCTGATGCCTCACAATCATGGCTTAAAAAATAATGGGTTTTTGAGCTGAGCTTATTTCTTTTGAAATTATACTGTCTCTTGTTGCCTGGGAAGTTGTTTTTTGTGACGGGTGAGGGAGAATAAATATATACTTTTTTCAGATATTTTGCCAGATCATTGCCTATAGTACAACCTGTAATGAAAGGAGAGTTGACAGATGAGAATTCAGATGGATCTGAGAAGGAATTACTGAATAAACCTCAGTTCCAGACTCGGAAAGGCTTTACTCCAGATTTTTTATGAGTATGGGCTGCTTTTCCTGCTCTTAATGACAGCTCCTGTATTAAAGCATAATGCAGCTGAAACTCATAGACTGAATTGACTGCTACGTTACATCATCAAGGCGTTATTGAGATACCTGGAGTTACAGTGATATCAAACTGAAGCAACTCAGTGGTAAATCAGGTCTATCAAGTCACATCCTTCTTAATAGGTATGGCTGCTTAAGAGAGCATTTCTTAAATAATTTGAGATGTTTTCATTAGACTGAGCAATTGTGCCTTTTAGAGGCTCTTCTTTGTTCCTCAATCTCATCAGCCAATCTGTTATGACTGTAGAGCTAAAAGAATAGAACTGAGAAATGAAGATTTGGGTGGTGTAGTTTTTTTGTTTTTTTTTTTTTTTTTTTTTTTGGCCTTTAGGCTCCTTTGAAAAGGGGAAAGTGGCCAGAAGAAGTAGCTAAGTAGCTCTGAGAAAGCAGCTTGATGCGTGTCTGTCACTAAAAGCTTATAGGAAGAATTGAGCTTCTGTTCTGCTTAGCCCAATCTGTTCTGCTGAGACCAATATATCTCTTTAGCATCTAGCAATGATTCATAAATGTTGAACTGAAGTGGCCAGTACTACCTTTGTAACAAGAGCGTGGTCTTTTATAAAGCGAAATAGCTAGTTAGCTAAAATACAAAACGTAGAGCAACCTCTAGATGCTTGGGTATTGTTCAGAGTTATTGACCTCAGTGGTGTTTCCATGTCTCAGCAGTATCTTGTCTTCTGAGTAAAGAGGATCAGTAATATTCAGATGACTGAGAGGAGGAGAGGCTCCTAATGATGAGCCAGTAATTAGAGGAGGTAAATGGGATGGCTCGGTAGTTACAGACCTCCTGGCCTGACAGCAAATCAAGGGAAGTGTGAGTGTAGCACTTCCTTCACATGTGTTCACGTGTGTTAGCACGTTTGCCTTCTCAGACTGCCCTGAGCTACTCGTAATTTTCCTCAAAGAGCCAGATAGGCCAGAAGGCTTTTTTAGCTTGAGCTTCGTACTCTTTCCCCAGCCTTTGGATTCCTGCTTATTTAATTTTTTTTTCCCCTCTAAAATAGCTTTACTTTTTTTTTTCCCCTGTCTCCATTTCACAAATTCATGCTGTATATTGACATTTGATAAAAAGAAAAAAAAAATCATGTACTGTTTTTAATCAAGAGAGATTGAGAAAAGGTACTGGGAGTAAAATAGGACTCTTCAGGGTAATTCAATAGGTACAATAATGATTTTTGCTGAGAAATAAAATTGCTGCAGGAATTGCTGCCTGCGGTCTGAATAGAAATGTGCTAGCTACCTCAAGTTTGCCTTTACTATTACTGCTTCTGAGCAGATGTCTATTAGCTAAAAATAATAGCTTGCAAAGAAGAGTTTGTCCTTAAATTTGGGTTTCTGTTGAGTGCTTGGCCATTTGTACCTTAGTGCAAGCATTCTTTAAAATAAAAAGATAGTAATATATGAGAAATAAGGATAAAATTAAAAGAAGAAACTCATCATCAGAGGCTTTTGGCAATATGTTGGGGCAGAGGGGAGATCTATGTGCCGTGTCTGATCTTGGGTGATACTTAGAGCTTATCTGACTTGTGAGAATTGAAAAGAACCTGCAGGAAATCTTGATAAATCCTCCTTGAATTCTCACCCCTGTTTATAGACCTGTGGCAAAATAAAGAAAAAAAATCTCTATCTCTATTGTGTCGGGTGGAGGCCATTTTATTGGCCTCACCGTTTGTAAACTGTTTTCAGACCAGGGTTCAAATTTTCCCTAAGGTGTCTAATGTGGGAGGTTTTTGTCAAGTCTTAGGTTGCAAGGTTTGACTGCTTTTGAACAACCAAGCTGCTGAAATCAATTGCTTTGTTCATCCCCATGAGAGGAATAGCTAGCAGTTAGAGCTAACTTTTGTGGCCAGGTCTTGGTTTGCTTATGGTGTTAGTGACCTGGAGAGGGGAGATCTGGCGCATTGGTTTCTCTGGAGCCATAGGATGCACCATCAAATGTTACTCAGCTCTACTGACGCACCACAGGTGGAGGAGATGGAAAGACAAAGATACCAGCAAGTCTTGTTAGTAGACTCTTACTTGGTGGTCATCACGCCTTTTGCTACTGGAGAAAAGAGGACAAAAGCTCCTTCAAAATATTCCAACATCATTTAAAGGATGAGATAGTGTTACTGTTATAGTTTACATAGGGTAATACCTCCAATGAATTACAAATGTTATTTAATGATGAATTGAATGAGGACAAACTGGCTGTTAAAACATTCTCAGTATTCAAATTCCTGTAATATATCGACACGTCTTTTCTCTTATATCGTGTGTGCTATAATTAAATTAGGTGCAAACCTTGCTAGTCATAACTTGTGTTGTTGCTGTTTAGCCTCTGCCTTATAGTGCCTTTGCCTAATAGTGCCCACAAAGCTGTAACTATTTTTGTATTCTTGGAAAAGCAGATGTCTTTGATAGAAGTTGAGTTCTTAGTTTTTCATTCTGTTAAAATTTTGTGATCTCCTTGGCTAGCAGTAGACATGCTGAGCTCTGTACCGTTCTCCATGGAGCTGGGATTTATGAATTTGCCAGCCTGCCTTCCCCTCACTGTCAGAAGTTCTTCTGCTTCTGTGCTTTAGTTGCGGAATTAGAAGTCAGTATAAATGCATTAAAAGTAAGTAATTAGCTACTGACCAGCTGAAAATTCAAATGCCAACAAGCATATAAATGTCAAGGAAAGTTCAGCAGAAGATCTGTGCATCTTGTTAAACGTTCACGGTTTTGGTGTGGAGAGGAAGACCAGGGCTGGACAGTAATTCAGGACAGAGGGGAAACCCCCATGGAGTGACCTCTTGGAGGAAGCTCTTCTCATAGCTCCTCATCAGAGACGAGGCTGGTTGATATGGTAGGATTCTCCACCAAGTTTGGGCCCATCATACCACGTATTTTTAGCTGTGTTACCAGAATTGCATACAATTCGTCTTGAGATTTTATCAGTTTGAGGCAAATCAGCTGCCTCATAGTTCAGTTAACAAATCTAGACCATTTTTTTGTGCGCGCAGTTTCTGGTGTTACTCTTGTATTCCATTTATATTGACAGTGCTTGAAAAGAACCCAAACCTACATTTTTTTAAAAAAAATCACCAGTCAGAATTTCTTTGTGCCACAGCTATAAATTAGAGGGAGGGAAAAAAAAAAAAAAAAAAAAAAAAAAAAACTTAACAAAACAAAATTGTCCCTCTTAAGTTTGTTGAATAGTTTTTCTTTCACTTTTAGGTGTGTGTTGCAATCTGTATTGATAGCCAATTTATGAATATTCATTTTATTTAGTTTTGGAGGTGACTTTTAGTACGTATGATGGTATGGATTGCATAATGTGCAAACAGTATCTTGGAAATTACAGGAAACTGCAATCTCTTCAAGACCCTTTCTTACAGTGTTTCATTTCACAAAGGAATGACAGTAAAAATGAACTTTGAGACTTAAAATGTGATGACAAGATGCCATCTAGTGACAATTTGTAGGAAATTGTAGTTCCCAATCTATATTTATAAAAATGTTTCCTTCTATTGAGGATTCAGTGACTGTAATACTTGAGAGCATAAATTCAAGCATTGTTATTGTTACTCAGAAGCTGTTTCTGTGGACAAATGTTTTGCCTTAGGTTCAGATTCCACTATGTTAAATGAGGGACACTGACAGTCATTTTTCCCTCTGTTCTTGCTTTGCAAAGGCAAGTGTTATGTTATAAATCTGCCATTGCTGCCTTTTCCAAATCATTTAGTCTCTCCTATTAGCATAAAAAGTGTTTCTGGGTGAGCGTGGTGCAGTATTATTTCAGCAGTAATACTCATGCCTGGCAGAAGGTATCTATAATAATGGCAGAAGAGAAGCTATCTTGAATAGAAAAAAGTCTGAATTGTCTCCATTTTGTTCAAACTAATCAAGCTTGTATTTCAGCAGCTTTTCAGGGTTTTTCTGTTTGTTTGTTTTTTTGTTTTTAAATCAGTTTCCATTGAAAGCTACTCCATACATGTACTTTTTTTTAAAAATCTTACATGATGGTTACTTTTTTTTTAATTGGGAAATCACCAGTACGAGAAATTGCAATTTCTGAATTGCCATCCTAACTGCAAATGAAGCAGCTAAACAGCCCAGTCTGTGGATTGGGAGCGTGTTCTTGGCTTGGAGTTGGCAGCTGGTTGCTGCTTGGAGGGGTCCAGGTCTGTGCTGGCAGACACTCTCCTGCTTAAAGACAATCTTAGCTTGAAGTATAGAAACAATCCCTTAAAAAGGATTGCTCACTGCTAAAATGTTAGCATCTTGCGAAATGCCTTCATCTGTTGGCCTCAGAATATCAAATATTGCTTTTACTTGAATGGACACATATATTTTTGTATGTAAATGAGTTATAGCAATCATAAATTACATGCAAAAATTACAGGTCTTTAGTTTGCAATTGCCATCTCTGGAGAGTGTGGCAGTGAGAATGTGTTTAGACTGAGGTAGATCTGCTGGCTGCAATATTAGGCTATACTCAATCTTTATTATTTTTAAGGGAAGACACTTTGTTTACTTACGAATTTCTTTTGAAAATATTGATCCTGTCTTCCCTTGACCATTATTGCAGTTCCACAGGTGCTCTGAAGGCATCTGGGTGTTGAGAGCTAGACTGGTTTCTGAGCAAGCTAAATACCCTTTCAGAGCAGAGTACTGCTAAAAAGATGACAAAGAAATATGCTTTTGAAAGGAAGCTTGAAATATTCACTTTTTTTTTTTTTTTTTTTTAAAGGCAGCTTAGTATATGTGAAAATAATTAAAGCAGTTGTAAATTGTGTGCATGGCTCATCAATATTTTCCAGTTTACATCCTAAGAGTATGACTATAACTTCCTGCCTGAATAAAACAGGAGGGGTTGTTAAGTGCTCAGTAGTTGGGCTTAGATGGTGTCTTAGTCTAATAATGGCCAGCAATGGGTATTATAGAATGAATAAGCAAATGCACAGTGATCTTGTTTAATACATTATTAATGTTTAAGACATTGCTAAGTTCTACCAGCCTTTGACTTGGAGACTATATATTCAAGCCATTATATCTATAGTTTGTCTTTAATCTTTTCTTAAAATCTTTCTGATCGCTTTTTGAACCTGCCTGTCTGCAGTATCTCGAGTTCTGCAGTTTGAATTTTTGCAGTCCAGGGCAGGCAGAAATCCCTTCAGATTAAGTTCATTTGGTGTCCTGTAACAGAGTAACTGCTCGTTAATCCCTTGTCCCTGCACAACCCCTGTGCCTGTCCCACTCCAGCGTTGCTTTTTAATCGGCCCCGAAATGAGCACTGTCTCTTTAGCCGTCTCCTTACTGTCCCCTGGGTACCTGGTTCCTTTCCCTCCTTTTTGAGATGGAGGCGAACATTGTCTCAGCAATATTAAAACTTCATCTGCACCATAGATTTTTCTGTGTTTCTGTTTTGTTTTATTCTTTCCTTACAATTGTTCTGTAGGGAGCAGCATGAAGCTAGAAGAGCAGAGCAGATGCATGTGTAACACGGTCTTAACTGGGTACCCCATCAGACACGTTCTTGCAAATCAGGCCTGAAAGTTTCTGCTGCAAACGCTTTTGCACTGGGTTAGTTTGCATTGGGAAAGAGTAAGAATGCAGTTAGCCCTGGGCAGATAGCTTATCATTCTGCTGAGGGAGACTGGCTGAACATAGAATTTCTGGGAAAAGGCTCCTGCGAGATGAACCACCCCTGCCCACGGCGCTGCTTCCGAGGGCTCCCTTCTCGGGGGACACGTGGGCACAGTGTGGGATGTGGGCACCCTGCACTCCCTCCAACCTGGTGCTCCCCTCGGTCCCGGGCACCCCAGAGACACAAATGCTCCCTGGACACGTTCAGGTCTCCTGCTGCCAGGCTGAGGTACCCCGTGCTGCTTCCTCTCCGGGCGCTCCGTCGAAACAAAGGTTGAATCCATCTATGCTGAAATTGCATATGGAGAAAGTTGTATTTTAGCTTTGCTTGGGGAGTTGTCATTTTCTCGAGTGATGCAGAAATCCAAATTATGCTGTAATCCCCAATAAGAATGTGCCGCCCTGAGGTTGTATTCCTTGTGTGCTCCAATTTGCTTTAACCTCCTCCTTTTCCTAGCTGGATGCTGATGGATGCCCTCAGGGGGAGCGTGGAGGAGCAGCCAAAGCCCTAGTGAAGACACCAAGCGCGTTGTTTCTGCACCACCCGGGCAGTGGTACTGAGCAGTGGTACCTGCTGCTGTGTTGTGGTCAGCGCTACCCAGCGGCTGGGGCGGGTGTGAGAAAAGTCCATCTTCTCATACTGTACAAAAATACCTTTATTTCTTCATCCTGTGCTGTTTTAGATGATGAAAGCAGGTGAGAGGAAAGGGTCATGGATTATTTCTGACTTGCGTTTTAAGTGCAGCTATATCCCGAGCGGCTCTGCTTATGAGGAACAACCTTCTTAATTGTGTCTCCCCTGGGTGTCAGCTTTGTTCCACAAAGAGATTCCACGTATCTAACTGAAAAGAAGGTGACCTTGGAAGAGAAATGCTTTCAATAATGCCCTAAAAAGTTTCAACAGCTACTTTTAGGCTATTTTTATGAGTTTTTTTTTTTTTTTTTTTTTTTTTTTTTTTTTTTTTTTTTTTTAAGAACTGTTGTGTACAGGAATACATGGTTTATTCAAGTTACTTAAAATTATTTGCATGGGAATGTTACTTTTGTTAGCACTTAACTCTTTACCCACTCGGACTCTTTTCCTACGCATTCATTGACAGTACTGAAAATTCACATTTTATACAATAGAATATTCTACAGTATTTTGGGCGTTCTTGTTCTTTTCCAGGACCAAAAAAATATGGGTTATAGTAAGAGGAGGAAAAAGTCAAATATAATTTTGGTTAAGAAAATAAATTATAGCAATTTTAGTGAGAAAAATTGTAGCTTTGAAGCCCTGCTAAGCAAAAATAACTTCTCAACCACATTTCTAATCCATGAAAACATTTTCACCATTTATTTGTCTGTTCTTTGCATTACGCATGTGGGCTGGCTGATTTCTCAACCCCGTTTGCATCAGCAATGTTCCCACTTGTTGCAGGATGTATGAGGGACAGAAGCAGCTACTTTTCATTGAAAACTGGGCTAGTCATTTGTTAAAAGTGAACCGAAGCAGCCAGGTGTGGCGGTGCAGCCGGAGCCGCCGCAGAGCTGCCGGGCCGCGATGCTGGGTGACGCTCTGCGGACAGCCCTGCTCCTCCGAGCCATGAGTGCGGGGAAGGCAGCTACGGAGCCCTGCGCACATCTGGGCAGCTGTTCACTGTGCGTGAGCGCCCGGCCCTGTCCCGGTGCCCGCAGAGTCGCGCGAGGGGCAGCTGGCCCTGGCTAATCCCCACGTGCAGCTGTGCCCCTTGGCTGAAGGGTCATCGCACTTGGAACAGGGCAGCGAAGTCTGAGCCTCCCAAATGACAGCTTTGAGGGCTTCCCCTACCCTCAGTGTTCCCATCATACAACCCGTTGCCTTTTTTAGCAAAGTACTTTCTATCTCTGCTTTAAAAACTGTTTGTCCTTTGCGGGGGTCCAACAGCAGTAATTGGTGGATCTTCAATAGCAGGAAAGGTTCGCACTGTGTTGTGAAGTGCAAATGAGGACTTGGGAAGCAAAAAAAAAAAAAAAAAAAAAAAAAAAAAAAAAAAGCAAC
Organism: Tinamus guttatus; assembly: GCF_059628265.1. Taxonomy (NCBI): domain Eukaryota; kingdom Metazoa; phylum Chordata; class Aves; order Tinamiformes; family Tinamidae; genus Tinamus; species Tinamus guttatus. The sequence goes on along the minus strand of NW_028288706.1, from coordinate 3,162,330 downwards.
AAAGATGGTTTAATGTGCAGAGGATGAATATGAAGGCGAGCGAGCAGCTGAGGCCTGGCTGCGAGGCCGGGTTGCTGTTCAGGAGGCTGCAGAGGCGGGTGGTCTGCGGGCGCTGCCTTGCTCGGAGCGTGCCTGGGGATGCGGGCGCGCGGCGCGTTTGCCGGCGGCGCCACGGCTGAGCGCGGCCCAGCGGAGCGGGGCCCAACTTGCTGCGCTGCCGTTGGCGAGCGGCTATCGGTGCTGGTGTCCCTGGGCCTGCTGGGTTTCTGAGGTGGCGCTTGGCAAACTCGCATAGCTCCCGTGCCTGTGAATACCCTCGAGAGCGATGCCAAAAGGACTCGAAAGCATTAGCTGCAATACAAGGGCCTGTACACCAGCCTGCCTCGCTTCCACCTTACCGCTTCTCATTCCTGTGATAACAATGTCGTTAACTTTCCTTTTCCAAACATGTTGCAGTGAGATACTTCTAAATCAATATGTTGTTGGTAAGGTGTGTTGCAGTCTGCGCTGTCGGTGCTCCTTGAGGCCCCGAAGTGCTACAGTGTCATTAATTACCTTTGCAGAGTCGCTTTGCGTAGCAGCCCAGGTCTTGGTGGACAGGAATAGGAACGGGGCTCCTGTGCGCTCTGCCAGTGCCCCGGCTTTCCGAGTCGCCGCTGTTTGGTTTAGGAAAGATGAATGACGGCAGAACGGGTCTGCTGCTTCTCTTTATTTATATACGTGAACATTTACAGAAAGCCAATAATTCACACTGGATTGCAGGATGTATTTAAATATCTGCTTTATGCCACGTGATTTTCAATTATTTAAGAGCCGCCAGAGATCTCACATGAGCAAGCTTGCCAGTTTAATGTTTATAGTGAGTTATGGCTGTTGCTGATGCCAAATGTTGTTGGAATAAACTGTGAGTTTGATTAAACATTTCTATAATGATGTTATCAAGGCCCCAAGCATCTGAAATATGGTAAACAAATGTGCTAAAGTAGCAGTAAAGAGAAAAGTAAAGCTGTGAGGTCCAAAATGGATGTGTCAGCGTGAGGGTGGCTGTTATTCAGGCTCCATTAATAAAACACTTCCTAAGTGAAGCAATAAAATGTGAGTCACTGGAAGGAGCGTCAGGGCTTGGGAGATCGGCGTCTCATGCACGAATCCCCTAAAAGCAGGTAGGAAGAGTTGAAGGCCTTTTCCAGTATCTCTGGGAAGACTTGAAATACCGATTTAGAAACACTTTGTGCTGAAAAGAAAGAAGAAAAATGCATCTCCTCTCACCAGGCGGTAGTTCTAAGCCTCAAATTATTGTTTTGATTTATCAATATTTTAAAAGCTAGCTCTCGAAGCAGAAACAATTAGCAAAGACTTGTCAGGAAGGGAGTTTTGCACAAATGAAGGGAGACTGGCTGCCAGGAGCAGGAATAGCCCTCCTAACGGAGCAGCGTATCCTGAAGGCAGGATACGTTGGATCCCACCGGTGCCGTCGCGAGGCTTTGAGTCGCTGAGATATGAAGGTTTTAAGATGAAAAAAGGTAAGTGTAGAAAATGTTGTCCTTTTCCTCCTAATTTCTTCTTGCCTTTCAACTAATGATGATAACTGAAATGATATATGTCTATCCATGATGTTGGGCATCTGCTCTAATGTTCATGGTGCCTGCCTGCTTGTTAAAATAATTCCCTGCAAATCTTGGGGAAATGATAAATATTGCTGATAAATACTGAAGTGAACACTGGTGAGCATCGTGTGCTGTGGCTGAGCTTATCCATGTGGCTCACGCTTTGGGTACAAGTGCAGAACTTCATCAAACTCCCTTTCTAAACATGCAAAGCAAGTTACTTTGGTCAGGCCGTGTTGTATGGTTATTATTTTTTTAGTCCATACAGAAAATAGGAGTTTTATTTTCTTAATAAAATGTTCCAGTACTGATTTAGCATTTTATTCACAAATTATTATAGTAGTTTACTAATAGACTGGAGAGAAAGTTAATGTTTTGAGGAGATTGCCAAGAAAGCTAATACAAAAAACCAAACTTTTTGCTAAATATTTTGTATTACCTGGCTGAAGAAAATCTGCTATATCAAGTCAAGGCCATCCCGAAGGGCTCTGCTTTGAACACCATGTTTAAAGGCTATCTTTGCTATCCGTGTCTTTTTGAGTAGGTTACTTAATCCATTGAACACTTATTCATATATAATAAAAATATGGACGGAAAAGAACAAATTTGGCACAGCATGATGAGATTATTTTTTGTGGTATCAGAGTTTAAGCAAGTTTAACTTTGCTTTTTCTCCTGCAAAGTCACCAGCAAGCGCATCAGAAAGTAATTATTGCAACCGAGATTTCTGTAAGAGCTGCCCATATCTTTTATTTTATGAAAGGGCTGCACTAAATTGTAAAAGACCTTTTCAAATATATAGTGTTAGAGCCAGTTTTAATGAAAATTATCCTCAGGACTGGCATGGCTCACGGTGGAGTGGCCAGTGGTTGCTGAGAGGTGATAGTTGATATCCCTGAGCTCTGGCTCAACAAAGTAGGTGTGTATGATGCCTTGATGTAACGAGCTTAATCGCAGAGCTGCAATTAATGCTCTTAGAGTGGGTAAAGCTGAATCAGAGGTGAAAATGCGCCGCGCTGCAAGCGGTGCAGTTATCGGGAGCTCGCTGGGCTTAGGCAAAGCCTCCTGCTCTGCTCTGCTTCTGCTGGAAGAAGAAATGATGTTTCTAGCAACCCCTTCCCTATTCTCATTAGTTTTGGGAATCTCCTTGCCATCTCTCCCAGTGTGTTCTCTTTGCCAAATTTGTGTCAGAATTGGTTATTACATATTGGAGAATGTGGTTTTTGTTAAATCATACACTGAAAAAAGAATGTGTTTTCTTGCCTGCAGGTTGGTGTGTTCTCTTAGTTCTGACCTATTTACATGAAAATCTGTTAGGTTAGCAACTCACAAGACAGCTTAACTTGAACTTAGTTCTTTGGGGTCATTTGAGTAAGTGATAAAACCAAAGTGCAGAGAGGGCGAAATATAAACTGTCTTTAAAATCTTACCTTTTAATCTTGGTTGGGAATGAAGAGACCTGGCACAAAGTATTTGGCCTCTTGTTTTCCACACTGCCAGCTGAGACCCGCAGGAGCAAGCGGGAACTTCACTGTCAGCCAGTGGCTTTCCCCAGAGGGAGCTTTTTGAGCATGAGCGCGTTATATGAAGTGGATGTGTTTTTCAGGTCCAAGCTTGCAAAGGAGTATGTCTAGTCTCAAATGTGCTTACATCTCATGACCACTGTGGCCCTTGATGCACAGGCAAAATGCATTTTCTTGTCACTGCTGCTCATATTGGGCAGTATTTCTGTATTGGTGAAAAAGGCCCTTACTTAGCCATCTCATCTCTCTACCTGAAGGCTTAGCAAAATCCTTACTGTACTGTGTGGCTTGCATTGGGCTCATTGCCTTTGATACAGCATGCTGGGGGTTTTTATACCCAGGGCTCTGCTTTTTTGAATGCTTGTCTTTCGCTTGAAAGGAATGTGCTAGGAAATGTTACAGCTAAATAGATAATATAATACAGCTAAACAGATGAGTAAGTTACAGCTTATTCCATTAAGCAATATGAGGCTGCTTTCCGCGTTTGTTTTTTTTCCCCTTTAGAGTAAGTTGGTGTTTTATCGTGCCGAGTAGAAGGCATGAGCACTGCTGAGGCCAGGCTAACACCCAAATCTGCTGAGGGAGAGCCCCGATGCTGCTGCTTTTAGCGCCCTGCGCCCGGGGGGCTGCGTTTCCCGGGGTGTGTGTTAATGCACCTGCATTTGCTCCTCAGCAGGAGCCCTAGACCTGCAGGCAGCGAAGGGCGAAGCTCTGCTTGCTGATCAGAACCAGTGTTTCAGCAAACCCTCCTATCATCTCGGCGTTAACAAGTCCTGAGCTGGCGTACGACCGGTTTCACGGTGAGCCTGGCTTCCACCTGCCACCTCGGCTGCGCCGTCCCCACAGGGAGCAGGCGACACGCAGCTCCCGAGGAGGCAGGTCCGGCCGGGAGCCTTGGCCGGAATTGCCGACGAGCGCGCGGAAAAGTTGACCCTTGTTTCGGGAGGAGAGCGGGCAGGGCCATTGGCTTCGGTTGGAGATGCTCGGCAGTAGCAACAGAACAACTGAAACGTTGTGTTATTTGCTGTGCAGCTGCCATGAGACAAACCCACTGCATAGGGGTGTCAGGGGGAGCTCCCCAAGGAAGCCTCCACTGCTACCTCAAGGGAACAGGATTAGTGGAAATGAGATTAAAAAATAGCAACAGCAGATAGTCTGATTTGTGCTTTTGGAGAGAAAGAAAGAAAAGTCACAATTTTTAAGATGACCTAGGAGGTAGTAAACTCACATGTTTTCAAACTGTCCTCTTGTGTGAGATTTAGGATGATAAAGTTCTGCCACAGATCCTGGGCTGTCAGGGCCTCTCCATGGTCGTGCTGATACTGCTCTGCAAAGTTTATCTGGATGTACAGTCCTGTGAAGCAAAACAGAAGCAAGAAAAGGTTTTACTACATTTACAAGGGCTTAGTTTTCATATGCACCACCAGAACAAGGAAACTGCTTTCTTACCAATTCTTTTTACTATGAATAATATAAATTAAACTTAACTTCTCAGGTGCTGTTTTCATATAATTCTCCCTTTCAGGGAGAATCTCCCTGATTCCTTCTCCCTTTACATTTTATATGAGGGTTAGTCTGAGGACTCAGTGTTATTAATTCCTGTTTTATCTGAGATTAGAAGAATGGAAGTTAACTGAGCTTCAAACTCCATGTGTCGAAATATACTATTTTACCAATTTTGCCAACCTTTCCTTCTGAGCTGTAACAGAGGATCTCTGTGCAGTCAAGCAATCTTCATGGACAAAACCTTCTAAAACTTCTTTATTTTTCCAAGGTTGGACAATAAAGCCTAGATTTCTGAGGGAAAAAGTAACCCTCACCTGGGAGATGCTGCTAGAGTATTTTTGGTCCATTCAGCCTGTGTTAGGCAGTGCTTGTGGAGTGTACTCTCCTGGAATGAACTAGTCTGAAAATCCCAGTAATTACAGTAAAATACTGCAGTTTGACCTTGACTTTTTCCAGCATGACTTGATTTTACCAACTCCTGATTAGCTGTATTTGCAGACTGTCATAATTTCTAGAGGCAAATTTGCTGTCCCACTGTTGATAAATGAAGCTGCTACCCCTTTAGTTAACATGTTCTCCCAGGGGACTATTAGGGTGTCAACAATATTTTGAAAAATTGCTGCAAAACTAATAAGGACGGGAAAATATGGTCATTCATATTTCATTCATCTGCTTTTGTTCCTTCGGTACTAGCTCTGCAGGCCTTTCTGTCTTGTCCGAGCCACTTAAAAAGGTAAAGCACAAGAAGATTGATTTGCTGTAGTATCTCTCTTGCCTTGTTTTGTTTAGGCGTATCAATTCAAGCTAAGATGAACTGAAATAGAGGATTGCAGATTTTTGTGTCCCTTTATCTGTAAGAACTTGGACTGGATGATTCTGTAGTATATTTATGCAGGTTGAGTAATCTCAATGTTGTGAGCTGTCAGTACAGTCTACAGTACAAGACTGTTGCCTTACAACTGAGGGATTGCATACAGTTAACAAGGTAGAAGGAATATATTTCTTTTTGGCCAAACAAAAGCATTGCTAACAGCAGAATATGGTATTCTAGCTGAGAGGACTGTTCAGGGTCGTGCAGATCCTTTTGAAGAGCCTGGTGAGACCATGGGGTGCTTGGTGCTGAGCATTGGCCCCAGGAGCCACCTACCCTCGTGACGCACCTCATGCCAAGGGGGCCCCTTCAGCTCGACCCTCTCGCCCTTCCCTTTGAAAGGTCCCCAGAGCTGCTATCCTGGGCCTACCCCCTGACCCCAGGAAATATCTTGCTGTTTATTTTCGTGCAATTTGAGTCCTGTTTGTGCATCTGCTTAGTGTGCCAGTAAATTGAGGTGGTGCAGGCAGTTTGCTCTCCTCAGACCTCGGGTCCCTGCTGTCTGGAGCGCGGCCGTGCGTGGACCCTCCGCGCTGTGGCGAGGCCGTGTCAGCACAGCCGAGAAGGCCTTTGGTGCCGTTCCCAGCGCAGCTGCGCTCACGATGGCACGACTGGAAGACTAAAGTGCAAAATTCAGGACCACAGTGTGTAGGGAGTTTGAGGAATTTTTATTTTGAGGCAGTGGTTGTCTGAAGTAACAAGTGAAGGCCATTGAAATAAGCAAACAACCCTCAATTCACTTTAGAAGAGGGTAAGACAGCAGTGCAGCAGAGCAGCAAGCGCCGGGAGGTGACACAGTGAAGGGGAACGCTTGGCGCAAGCGTCCAGCAGCCGCTTCGAGGGGCGGCCGTGCGGGGCGAGCGCGTCCGCGGCACCGGGGGGGCGGCTGTTGGGGACGGCCCGTGGGCGAGCGGGTGGGTTTCATCTTGCAGCTGGTAATCGTATAGAGTACAATACTCAATTAGCTCTCAGAGGGTCAGTCCGTTTTTATTTATTTATTTTCTTTTATAAACCCTTTTCACAGTATAGAACTGCAGGAAACCTTTTCCAAAGGTGCTGTCTGGTGAAGCTGGGGGTTGACGATTACAACCCCGTGTCCCTCCAGCACTGTGTAGTTCTTCACACACACACACACACACGCGTTACCTCTAGTTAGTTGCACTCTGCACGCTCCTGTGCACAGGGTGTGCATGGTGAACAGCACGATGTACAGCTTGAACATCTCCCAGAGCGGCTACAGCCGCTGAGGTCTCACCTGTGTCAGTCTGTCGCTCCAGTCTAGGAGAGATAAAAAGCAGTGGTCATTAGAGCTATCTCAGTTTTTCCATTCACAAGCAATTTGAGTAAACAGCAGCTCATCATCTTTTCTTTTAAAAGTGTTAACAGCCTCTGTATTTTACCCTGCTGAGCCACCCTGTTACACCCATGACTACTTACACTTTCTTACACTTTGACCTTTTCAAGACATCCTGCTGCTCTAAATGTCAAATGCAACCTTTGTAACAAAATGTGCAAACTGTTGTACATAGAGGAGCCTTGTAAGGCTGGTAATTTTCATGATGCAAATTTCAGTGCAAAATGAACCTATTAGCTGAATTAGCAATTCAAAGAGGCCAGAGTTCATGGTAAGGAAACAATCAGAGCTTTTTCAAAAGAAGCAATATTGTGTTATTGGAATCCATTGTGCGTAGTTTGTCTTTGGTTTCTTTATTTTTCCCCCTCTTCAAAATAAATGGATGTATGACAAGATTGCTATTTATATAACCTAAATTACCATTTTAGAAAAGCATATATTTCTTAGGACACGGCTTTTTGCCCGTTAAAGAGGTATGATTTCCAATCCATTGGAATATTAAAATATGCACTTATAGAGTACAGAAGAAAGAGTTTGAGTGAGAAGGAATTATAGAGGGGGGTTTTTTACAAGGAGGGCACATGCAGTGGGAAGAGAATCCCAGGCTGCAGAAATGAACTGAGGACAATTGCACCTTTAATTTACATCCATTGACATCCTTATTATTATAATTTGAAACCTTTAGAAGGTTCTTTATCCAGTGCATCTTGAACATTTGTCTTCAGCCATCGCTGAAGTCTGGTTCTGAAACCACGTTTTTGTTCTTGCATGGAGACATCCTTCTTTGAAGATCTACCGCTGCTTTTGCATCCCCAGGGCTCTCTCCTTGTTAGCCTGCGTGTTGCACGGTTTCTGGGCTGCTTCATGGCTCCAGGCACAATTCTGTTGGTTTCAGCCTGGCACGATCGGCTTTCAGATCTTGCCTGCAGTAACACACACTGGAATGATGGACGTAGTAGCAGGATGTTCAGATAACCATTTTAAGAATCCTTTAACGCTTGTTTCTTCGTTCTGTTCTTAATTTGCCAAGTTCTATAGGGGGAAAATACTGCATAGATTCCAAGTTAATCTCGTTTAGATTTCTCTCCTCTGTTCATGAGCCACAGGAAGCTCAGCCTTTTTTGCACAGCTCCAGCTTGTGGAGTCATATATAATATGGTGTTGTTTTTATCTTCCTCCTTTAAGAAAGTTTCTAGGCCTAGCAGCTGAGAAATGCTTGACACATGAATCAAAGAGCCCGGGAAGCAGAAGAGAACTCAAGGCAATCTTTAATCTCAGACATGCTGCTTTCAAGCCAGCTGCAAGCTCTTCGGAGCGTGCGGGGCACCTTGGACAGCCTCTTTCCCTTGGTGTTTTGGAGACTTTGGGAGCTGCTGTGCAAGGACCTCCGGGTGCTGTGGGTGGGGGCTCCTCTTTGGACCATGGTGCAGACAAAACACAAAATGCCCTGTGTGCTTAGAAATATCTTTTTTTTCTTTCTCCCTATTGTGATTTTCTTCCTGCAGAATGTGATTTTAAGCTGAGCTACTTATTTAAAAATAGCAATTTTACTTCCATGGTGGCATCCTTATTTCTAGGTTAGGATGTTCAAATAAGCCAAAGTATGAAGAGAAATAGTAAAAAAAAAGTAGCCAGTGCTTCATCTCTCTGGACTTTCATTGCTGGAAGGTGTGCGTGCGCATCGTGTGCGTGCGCTGTGTGCTGCATCCGTAGTGTGCTGCATCTTGCCAGCGGGCAATGGGACGTGGGTGAGGCTCTCAAAGCCAGTTTCTGTTCTTTCAAAGCAGCATAGAAAATGTTTCAGTAATTTGTTAGTATAGTCTAGGCACTACTGTGTGTTTGTTTGCAATAAAAAGACAAAGCTACTGAGAAGTCATCCCAAGGCTGGGATCGAAAAAGCTGATGGGATTTGATGCAATGTGGATGTTCTGCATTAGATTCTTGCGTGCAGTTCTGTTCGAAGAATGCTTACTAGCTCAGAAGAACTGACACCCCTGGCAATGCAGAGAGGTCAGGTTTTAAAGAAAATCTAGGCATGTATTTGTATAGATTTTTGGAGGTGCCCATTTTCAACAGAAATTCAGAAGAAAAATACTCTGTGCTGGTTCAATTCTGAACATTTATTTCAAAACCTCTTTTAAGTATAAATGAGGGGGCTTCCAGTTGTGCATTTCCTTTTTAACTGCAATACAGCTGTACAGTTTACCAGTGATGTTCACATGCACAGCATTGTCAGGCCCCAGAATATATCATTATTGCCCATGTTAAAGTGCAACATTTTGAAAAATAAAGGAAAAAGCTGTTGGAATAAAAGCTGTAGAATAGCAGAGCTCAGTTTATTATATTATTTGCAAACTGATGCAAAAAGATATTTATAGCTGCTGGACAGCGAGCATTAGCACCATTTCTGTCTTGTTTCCTTGTCAAGAAGCTGCTGCCTGGGCAAAACCCCAAAAGTATCTGATGGAAAAAATCAAGTATTTTTGATGTCTCCTCAGCAGTCTTTGGTCTTTCTTGCTTGCTTTTTATGGGGTTTTTCTTTCCAATATTGGTTTGATGGGCTACAGCTCAAGCTCTCTTATAAGCACTCCAACTCTCAGGACCTTGTTTTGATGCAAACAGCCAAAAACCAAGCTGTTTAACTTAGTGATTATTATTATTATTATTTATATATATATATATACACACACACACACACACATATATATATATAAAAATACGATCTGTCTCTACTCTGTAATTCCTTATTTAGAACTTACAGCTTGGTGTTCTCCCTGTCTGGAGGCAGTATGGTTCAGGTGAGATGCTTGCTCCATGGAGAGAGCAGGCTGGGAGCAATGCAAGCTGAGAGGGGTAGGATTGGGCTTTATTTGGTTTAATTTTTATTTTTTTGCAAGGGCAGAGTTGGAAAAATTATCAGGTTCCTGCTGTTAAACATTAAAGTGGGAAGAAATCAATCTATTGTGGCGTTTCAGGACTGATCTTGTAATGTGAAAAAAAGATGTTAATCTCCACAGTAGGGATATTAGGAAAATTTTTCTTTAGTGCTGCTAGCTGCTTGAGTAAACGGGGATGCACAATGTTCATCTCCTTGTCCATCAGTCGGCCGGTAGTTTTCTCTGCCATTTTCACTCTTTCTTGATGTTTTTGTGTTTCAAAACAGAGGGTCTCCTTTCAATCTCAGCATTTTATTGGTGCTGGATACAAATTCAGCCCCAGTGTCAGTCAGCCTGGTAACCACCCAACTGCCTTCAGAGCAAAATGGTGCTCGGTGGTTTTCTGAAATGCCCATAATGCGCCCTAATTTCAGGGGGAATAAGATAGCTAGGATTTTCCTACCAGCTCGTCTTGCAAGAAACACAAACATTTGGCCCCGTTGCGGTCACAGTTTGCTCCAGGTTTAACTGTGCCCTGAGCACAGGGACCGTCCTCTGCAACGCTTCTGCTCTGCTGCTGTGTGGGCTTTATCACAGCGAAAGCACTTGGCAGTGACCACCTTGCAAACGCCAGCGAGAGTTCTCTCGTTCCTGACATCCCCATCTCTGCGGCGCTCCCGAGGGCTGAGGCAGACCAGGAAATCCCGGCTGTTCCCACCTCCACCAAGCCCACGGGACAGAACAGAGAGCCCGCAGGGGCTGCCCTTTGCCTTGCAGGGGCTGCAAGCCCAGGACCCCAACTCTGTGGTCAGCGGTCGTTTTTCCAGATGCTGAGTTGCGACGACTCCATTCTGCCCTGCGTTTTTAGGCAGGTTTAGTGTGTGCTGCTTGGGATCGGGCACCTGTAAAGACTTTGTTGTTTCTCGGTGTAAATCCAGGAGTGTTTCCATTGAAGAGGCCCCGCTGCTGCAGTCCAGGAGGATTTTCAGCTAAGATGGCTTATGGACAGACAAAGTGGAGACAACTAATCTTCTTTAGCAAGAAGTTAGTGGAGAATAAAAAACAGATTAGAAAATATGAAACCCGCCATAGGTGTCTGTTGAAACTGATAAATTGGCAGCAATGAATGTGGGTGCAGATATGATTTCCAGGGTGGGATTAATAGACAAGCATGGCAAAAATGATTTCTGGCTATCTGGAAATAAGCTAATGGGAACATTTTTCTCAGCAAATGCAGGGACTGCTTACCCTTCAAAACAGCGTATTGTCCTCTGGCTGCAAACCTGCTGCCTGCATATGCAGCAGCCTCTGCTTCCTTTACATTTCCTTTTTGTGCTCCCTGCTTAGAGTTTCAACCTGGGGACTTTATGAATCCGGGTCTGTTAGCAGGATGGAGCTCTGGCGATGCATAGAGGAAGCAAGGTGCAGTGCAAGGAAAGGGTGACTCGGCATTTCTTTGTAACATCCCGCAGTCTCCAGACACTAATTTGGCAAATCTGAACATCTGAATAATATTTCTCCAAGTACTTTCAAAGACTAGGAAATGCATTAAGATCTGGACCATTAAAATAGTTAACTCAATGTTTTTATTATTTTAATAGTAGACTCTGCCCTTCTGCAGAGGAGGATAGATGAAATCCCATTACCTATTCAAAAATCCATGTCCCATTCTCCATTATAGACTGAGGCAGATGCTAATCAATCATGTTCCTTTGCAGGACCTCAGGAAGTTTAAAGGTCATTTAGTTGGTGGAAGTGCTTGGGGTGATTACTCCTAGTTTGCTTATTCCGCACTTTTTTTTATAAAACAATAACACTTTATGCCCAGTAAGCTCTATTACTCCTCATTTGTTTGTAATGCTTCACTTCACACGCAGGTGCCAGCTACCTGGGTTATTATTCATTCTTGAAAAATGCTTAGCCCCGTTCCTTCCATTAGCTACTGCAACAAATAGGTTCTGATTAATCATCCCCAGCCCTCGCACCTTCGGAGCAGGGACCTCGAGGCTGACGCCGCTGCCGGCGGCGGGAGGCCAGGAGGGTCCTGGGGGCTTCCACTGCGTTTCCTGGGGAGATGGAGCACGTAGCAAAGGCCTCATTTTTGTGTGGGTGCCCTCTGTGGTAAAAGCAAACAAATTTTAACCCAAGGATGCATGCGAGTGTTATCTATGATTTGGCACATATTTGATCAGGAAAATGTTCTATTGTAGCTTATTTAACATTGTGTTAGCCTATTGAAGTTGCATATTAATACATTTCAGGTGATAAAATTCAGCAGCAGGTAGTCGTTACCTATTTAACCAAACACAACTAGACAGTGAACGTTCGTGTCCCTAAGCACCTTCAGAACAGCCTCTGCCCGCTGCCGAGCAAGGCGAGCGCTGAGGAGGGGGCGGCAGGAAAGGGGCCGGGCGGTCTGAGGAGGAGCCGCGGCCGCCTTGGGGGCAGGCCCAGCTGCAGGGTCCCCCGCGCTGCCCACGCCGTGGGGCTGAGCAGGGAGCGAGAGCGGTGCGGTCGGAGCAGGAGAGCGTCGCTGTCCCCGTCCTTGCGCCCCGGCCCGCGGCAGGGCAGCGTTGAGCTCGCACAGCGCGAGAGGCAGCAGCGGGCTCGCAGACACGGGCTCCGGGGATAAGCAAGTGACACAAAGGATGTTTAAGTTGCTTGACTTTTGCTTCTGGAAGTGCTCTTAGTTGGTGTCCTTTGAGAAGCTGTAGCTATAGGGATACTCCCAAGGACTGTTTTTGGTCTCGTCCCACCTCTGCACTTTGCCTGAGCTGTGTGTTGTGGGACCCCTCTTAGCTTGCCAAGGAGGACACAGAAAGGGGAGACAGCCCTGCAGAGAAGGAGCCCTTCACTTAGGGAAAAAAGTGGAGTGGTCTCATGGATGGTTTAAGGACAGGGCCAAAGTGCAATTTAATTTTCATTTCTTTCTTGGGCTTCCTGTGTGATGTTGAGTAAGAACGAAGCCGTGCTTGGGACAGGTCAAGGCCCTTGGTTTGGGGTAGCGATTTAGGGGTATCTTTTTTGCAAGGCAGCAATTGCTGAAGGGAGCAGGTCGGAGGCATCTGCTTTTTCAGCCCTCCCCGTGAAGGGTCTTGCAGGTGCCATTAGTGCCGAGCACGGAGCCGAGGTGCCCCGTGGAAACGCGCCGGTGTGAAACCTTCCTGCTGAATTCGCTAGACCTCATCAGGGAGTCGGGAGCTTTGAGGGAATATCAGATAAAATCAGGTATCTCTGTATTTCCAGGTGCTGAGAAAGGTAGAGCTTTAACTCCTTGCTTTATTAAAGCGGCTGCTGCAGTGCTGCCAAGGCTTTGTGGGGCTGACTTGTCTCGCCCAGCTGGGATTCACAGCGAGTTAGGAGAAGTTCAAGGAGTTAGAACAGCTTCAAGTAGGAAAAGATCAGAGCCAGGGCTGGGCTCTGTGTGTAACAGAACCTTGTAGAATTTGTACTCACTTCTCTTCCCTTTTTTCAATTTTGCCTACATATATTAATATTTCTAAAAACTTAAGCCAAAATTCAGAGGAATTCAGAAGTCCTGGTGCATTTTGGGTCTTTACCGGGATGCGTTGGGAAGGGGCCGTTAGCTCTGGGTTGTGACTCTCGAGCCCGTGTCCGTCCGCGTGTCCTCAGCGTTGCCATCCATCCGGATGCTCTGCCGCTCCCTGGACGCGTGAGGAGTGGAAAACCCGGGCAGGACAGGGACGAGCGGTGGCCGCTCCTCCTTGTCGAGGCAGCGGCTGCTCCGCTGCCCCTCCAGCCTCCCTGCGCTGGGCTCCTGGGCGAGCGGCTCCCCGTGTGCCTGGCCTGGCCGCGGCGCCCTGCGCATCCCGGCCCCGCTTCCCTCCGGGACACGCTCTGAACTTCCCTGGCTTGAAAAGCGCTTTGGCAGCTCCTTTCATTCCAGCTGGAAAGACTGAGGCAGCCGAAATCTTCACCTGCAAGAGGAACCTGTCACGGGCAGAGCCCGCACAGGCAGCAATAGAGCCTCATTAGGCCTCTTCTGCTGGTAGCGCCTGCATTTGTGCAGTCACCTCTAGAGCTGTCTCCTGTGAGCAGAGATGGTAATTGGGGCTTTTATGGAAACATCTGGCAGGAAGTGACATCTGTCCCAGCAGCTGGCAGTCAAGGGGGGTGAAAAAAAAAAGGAATAAAAGAGGCTGAGAAAAGCTGAGGCTGGGTGGGGGGACAAATGCGAGTTGCAATTATTTGCAATGTTTTCCTGAATTGGACATGGTCCCATTAATAAAATGAACAGATTACCAGCCATTTGTGCAGCTCTCTTTACTGGGCTATGCATAAGGAAAAGAGTATAAAAATTGCTCTTTAATTTTAAAACATATTTACATAATTTGATGTGTTTTTAAGAGCTGGTATGAAAGACATGGCAGGAAGCGAAGGGTAAAATTTTCAAACTTGCCTTCTGAGATGGAAGAGATCGGTGTTTTGGTCCCCGTCCTGCTTTCCAGGAGTGACAAGAACCACAAATCCCATTTTAAAAGGTCGTTTTTGTGTCTGCAGGTGAAAATTTAGCATGGTGCTCGTGGAGGGGCTGGGGCCGCACGGAGGGGCTGCTTGTCATGGCAGGTTGTGCCGAAAGGAGCCATCCGCGCCCAGCATCGAGGTTGATCTGTTCTTGCTGATGGCTGGGGTCCTCCTTCATTTGAGAAGGAACTTACTCAATTAGCAGAAGAGTCTTAATTAGTGCTTTCCTCTAGTTTTGTTTCATTTTCAAGGAGGAATTAGGAGCTGTCATTAATCTTGCAGTTTGTGGAGCCTGAGAGCTGGCGCACAGCACTGACATTCACATAGCGACGCTAGGTCCGAATGGCTCCACGTCCCCGGGACACGTCCGTCGTGCAGTGATGGGCTGGCACCATGCTGGTGTTACTGTGCAGGCTTCGTGCAGGTTTGTTTTCTCCTCATTAGGTCATTTGCCTGGTATGTTGTTTGTTTTTTGGTATTTGTTCCCCCTGTCCCTTGCCTATGCAGCGAACTCAGATTCGTTGCAAGTCTGCTATATCTGGAAATTACATACGTGTGTATATATATTCCTGTGACTCATTGCTTTTACGTACACAATGCAGCAAAGATGCTTAAATTAACTTATTTGAAACTAAACTGATAAAATGAGTCTCTATAAATTGCTGCACATTCTCTCCTGAGAACTCACGGGTGCCAGCGCGGGCGCCCGTGGCTGAGGTGAGCAGGAGGCACCCGCAGAGCTCCCGATGCTCGGCTGCTCCGTCGCGCAGCGGCCGAACCACGGTGCGTGTCAGCGTTGGAACGTCCGTCCGCCCCGAGGCGGCGGGTGCGCGGGCGCGTTCCCAGCTCACAGGTGACGGCGCCGCAGCCCCGGCGCGCGGGCGGCCGCGCTCGGCCGCGGGTCCTGGCCTCCCACGCCGGCGCTGCCCGAGCGGGCTGTGATCCGGAGCAAAGGCGGCAGTTGTTGTGCCTTAATTACTGTTTTCAAAGTCTTCTGTAAATAGATCAACCTTACAGATTAGCTGCAGGTTAATATCCATGTACTGAGGGAAAGATTTGACCCGATACATGCTGATTTCTGATTGGAAATGAGCATGGTTTTACACTAACGGTATTCTAAACTTTCTTACTTCATAAAAGAAAATCAGTTACACATGGACCTTTATTAGGATCCTCTCATTTACCTGCTAAAACCATCCTTTATGATCTAGGTCTGTGTCCTGGTCATCTCCTGCTGGGCAACGTATTCCTTGCCACTTGCTGCTGCGTTTCCTTCCTCGCAGTTCCTTTGCAATGGTAGTATTCCTTTTCATCTGGCTGTTTCTCCCCTTGTTTCTGTTCTTATTCTTTTTTCTTTTTCCTCCAGGCTCAGTTTCTTTCTTGGGGATGCCTACTATGTTGTTTAAATAAAAGCCTTCCTGCTGCCCCTGTTACCGCCTGCCTTCACCCCGGGTTAGCATGGGCTCGCCTGGGGCTCAGGCTAATGCCAAGGGCCTCCTAGCATGGAATGATCTCTGAGTTTCCAGCATCTCTCCCCTATGCAGATGGCATTCGTAGCAATAGTCCTCTGAAAACCACAACCTTCTCATGTCCCTCCTGCTTGTTTTACCCAGCATGGAAATCTCGTCCTGGAGATCTATCATGTTGTGCAATCTGTCTTCCTGCACTCATTCCTTAGGTCACCCAATCTCTCCCATTGTGTGTTTTCCCTTGTAAGAATTCACCGTCCTTCCACACTATGTGCTTTTCCTTATTCCTGTAGGTTTTCTCCTAGCCTCGAGCATTGTAATAGTGTTGTGTTTGTAGTTGGAGAAAGCTTCCCAACACCATGCTGAAAACACTGTGCATTCAATAAAGATACAGTTGCAATCTGGTTTGTTTGGGGTAAAAAAAACCAAAAAACAAAAAAACCCCAACAAAACATGAAAAAAAGGGATTCTTGAGTATTTGAGATCCTTTGGATACATTTTAAAAACAGTACTGAAATGAATGAAATAATATTAAGAATAATCATTAGAGGCAAGAAGCAAAAGTAACTAGAAAAGACTGTGGAGAAGAGTAGAAGGGGCTGGTCTCTAATAGTGATGGTTTGTTGTTGTTGTTGGGGGTTGGCTTCGTTCCTGCTCTCCTGCTTCGCACTTGCAGTCCTGTGGAGTTTGGGATGCAGATGTCTCAAAGTCCTGTGTCTATCGGCCGAATGCTTCTGAGTTGCACGTAGTTCTGCAGAAGCCCGTGGAAATGTGTGTTCTGGTCCCCCGTGTCACCTCTGTCATTCTTGTTGTGATCGAGGCACCAAAGAGGGCTTTAGGGACAGGCTGTCTCTCCATCTCCTGGAAGTGCCTCTCCCACAGCACAACCAGGGGAAGGAGAAAGAGAGGCTGCTGTCAGCTCCACTGCGTTTTTCAGAGGAATTTTGCAGGAAAGGGACTGTAGACGTGGCAATGTCAAGAGAGAAGGAAGGGCAGGAAGTGTCAAGAGGTGAGAGGGCTGAGACGAAGATGACCCGGAGTGGCACAAGCCTGTCAAAGTTTGACACGAGAAGCACGCAAGCGGTGCCAGCGTTCCTAGGAACGTGCCGATAGCAGAGCAGGGCGGGGATGGGATCCATAAGGAAATTCTGCTGTGACACTTTTCCTGATAAAAGCTCTTTTAAACCACACACCATGAAACATGGGGCTGCCAGGGGACTGCGGCCTCTTCCAAGCTCTTTGCAGACTTTGATGGCGATGACATTACAGGCAAGAAAAGACCTCTGACATGCAGAGGCTTTTGGGCTTCAAATGTGCTCAGAAAAAGCTTCGCCAGCTGAATGACCTTGTGATAAAAGGAAACTGTTCAGCACCAAATCTGGAGGTGGATGTGCTGTTTGATATTAACAGGGCTATGGATGAAGCAGTCACTAGGATTAAGTGCCCATGGCACATTTTTCTTCCTCTCATGATTTGAAAGGGAAGCAGAAAGAGATATTGAGAATATTTTGTTAAACCATTTCAGTCAAAAATGAACATTTGCAGAATTTGAAACGGCTGACAATAGTTACAGTAAGCCCATAAGTAAGAAAAAGTGAAATTAAGTCAGTAGCATTTCAGAGCTCACTGAGCAGAGCTTGCTGCTTGACCCCAGCGCACATATTCTATTCTTTGAAATGACAAATTTGGTGCCTTAAAACTTTGGGGCATTTCGCAGAGATTCAGCAAGCAAACACTTTTCAGTTTCTTCAGACTCTTTTGTGCAGTAGGAGGAAAACGTTTTCTGCTCAGCTACACGAGAGAACAGATTTTGCAGTCCATCCTATGCCCCTAGTTCCCCTGCTGCAAAGCCAGCGGCCATGTCCAGCTGCTGCGTGTCATTCCCAAGCACTGCTGCTCCCAGCTGGGGTCTGGGCAGTTCCCGAGGAAGTGGCAAGTCTGAAAACAGTCTGCAGAGCTGGAAACAGCTTTTAGAAATAAGTCTCCTATCATCCAAAATTTAAACTAGGCCTCTAATCTTTGTCTGAGCACAGTGTAGTCCTATCGAGTTTGTTGTAGTTCGGACTGTATTTAATAATCACCTAGTGTAGTTAATGTGGTTCTCTGACCAGAGTTGTGGCATTGGAGATTTGTCCAGTTTGGAAAAGGAGCCCATATTGCTCAGTGCACCATCTACATTTTTCTATATGTAGGTAGTACCTGTCAATTTAAATTGTGTCTGAGTAAGTATTTCACATTTCATAGAGGATGTGTGCTACTCGTCCTCGTGGTACATGAAGGATTTTACTTCAATTTAAATTTGTAAAATCCAATATTCTGAAGTTTTGGATCAAAAATAGAGAGATTAAGATACCTGTTCTGTTGGAAGTCTGTGTGGGAAATTAAACCTAACTTCTGCTGACTTTCAGTCTCATTCCAGCCACATCAAGCTGAGACTGTTTTCCACATGCAGATCTTGGTGCTAACATGTTTTCATCTCCCTTCTATCCAGCACAGAGATAAATAAATTCAGAGAAATCATGGATTTCTAGGATAGTTTAGGTTCAACTCAAATCTAATGGTTTTTTTTTGAGCGTGTCTTGTTTGTTAGGTCAAATAAATGATTTCCAGATCAGCTTTAATAATCTATTTGCTTTTCACTTGACTTTTTTTTTTAAGTAAAATTTAAATGGAATAGCATTTCTAAACCAAAATTTAATTTTATAAGCAGTAGAGGTTTGTTTTACTATTACGTGTATCTTTCCATGCAATCCCTGGCTCTGCAATCAGAAAGTTAATATTCAAGGTGCAGGCACACCATGGCCTCGTATCTTCATTAGAGCATTTTTGCCTTCCTCTTTTGGAAGTTTCTTTCATTTAGAGATTTCAAAGCAAGATGATAAAAAAGAGCTGGAAAGGCACGTTAGCCAATGCAGCTCTAAAATTCAAAGGTAAGGACACAGGAGGAGAAAGATTATCATCTTATTAGCGTGGGAGGATAAAGATTATCTGGTTGCAATGATTCATTATTTATAGGAATGCCAGCCTTCACTGTGCACTTCACTGAGGCATTTGATACATTTGTGCTGGAGATTAACATTGATGTTATTTTCTTTAATGTCTGTTTTTAGTGTATGCTATGCATGTTGGCATTCCGGAGACTCAGCCAGAGGAGAAGAACAATAGTATTAATTAGGAATGTCAGTCATGGGTGCTCTGAAATTCAAAATTGCGGTGCAGTGCGGTGGTGATGATAGCAGACTGTGGGAGACAGGCTGTTCTGTGTTCCCTCTAAAGCAGCGTGTGGTTTGGTGGGCCTGTTATCCACGTGCTCAGGCAAATCGCTCTGAACAGGACAGACATTTCTAGGGAAAGTTGGTTTTTTTTTTTTTTTTTTTTTTTTTTTTTTTTTTTTGTCAGGATCCATCACCACAGCTAATCCCTCTGTGGTACCACGTTTATCTTGTTCAGTGGCTTTCACCCCAGAACTGCTGTGTTTTTCCTAACTTCTTTGCAAATCCAAACTTTGGCATTGTGAAGCCAGAGGGATTTATTGGGGTTTGCCTGAGCCAGCAGCAGAGCCGCACGCTGAGCTCGGCTCCCGCCTGGGAGTTGCTTTTTCCCCAGCAGGTCAGAAAGCCAAGTTAAACGGTGCTGAATGTCCAAGAGATGGTTGCAAACAGCTCTGCCAGCGCTCTGTGCGTGCAGTAAAAACCAAGTAAAGCCTGCCTGACCCCGGGACACTTTAGATTTGCTGTACGGTGACTTCCCCTCCACTGGATAATTTATCTTCCACAAATTGAAAAAGGTTGAAAACCACTAGGGAGAGGAGGAGGTTCTGACGCTGGTAGGAAGCCTTGGAGAAAGCGCTCAGCGATTTGTGCGAGTGGGCTTTGAGCTCGACATGTGATAAAGGGCACTTTGTTAATAGCAAGTCCATTTATCGTTAGTTATCATTATTTTTAATGGAGAGAAGTCTTTGCAAAGTTATGCTAATTAAAAGCAGTCTCAGGATTTCTCTTGCAAAAGGACAACATCATTTGATCTATATTTGCATTTGAGTAATGCATTAAAAATCAATTAATTCTATTTGAATAATTGAGGTAAATTAGTGGTAGCAAACTGTGTCATCCTGATGAGGATGTAATTATTTTCATGCTACGTAATTGTAAAACAATTAGAAAGAATACATGTGCTGCATCCTGTAAACATTTTATTTACAAATTGTTGGGAGGTAAAACAATGTTGTTAGAGTGGGATCAAGATTTGCTCTTTGAGAAGATTTGGGAGCTAACCTAGAGGACGGTCCTCCAGAGGAGGAGCAGGAGACACCGACTCCATGGGCGTTTGGCCACCACCTCTTGTCTCCTTGGAGCCGAGGGTGACCGTGGGGTCGCTTGGATCCTTGTGTTGGGACCTCCTCCCGCCAGGGAAGGTGGCCACGCGCTTGGGCTCCTCGCAAGCAGCGCCGCGGGGTTGCGGGTAGCGCCCCTGCAGAGAGGGGCTTCCCGAAATAACTCCTTAATTGCTAATTTTCATACGAGTTAAGTGCTGCTGAGCAGTTTGTTATGGATTTGTCTTTCCTGCATAGTGCTTAATACTCTGTGAGATTTTCCTGGTGCCTGGCTGTTCAGGAGTAATTGGGGAGCTTAATAGCAAGGGGGAAATAAATAACTTGCCTTGCTTGAGGGTTGCTTCCACCGTTTTGTTTTGAAGTTCCTTTATTGTATATTCCTCTGTAGAACTTCAAATGATTAGAATACTCTGCCTAAAAAATTCACGCAAGCATTTTAATGTACAAGTTGCAAGGCCTCACACAAGTATCTCGGGCAGATGTTCGTACTGGCAGGCAAGCAATGTTATTCATTATCAAAGAGAGAAGAAAAAAGTGGAAAAAAAAAAAAAGAGGATATGCTTAGAACTTCTAGATTTTTAAGAGCTTTTTAAACTTACTAAAGGATAAGTTAAAAGTGCTGACATCTATCATTGGAATGGAAATGAGGGACTTAAACTGGGGAAAAATTACCATGACTGTCAGTTTTAATATAAAAGCAGATGAACAGAAATTTTTGCAATTCTGTAGCTTTTCTAATATATGGATTAAATCCCGGAAATCACTTCCTAAGTGTTTATTTTTCCTCAGTTTATGAAAAAATTGTAATGCCACTTTACTTAAATGTTCATTTTAGTAATGAAACTTGAAAGCCAATGCAAATTTATTCTTTAGCGTTTTTGTGATTGGGAGTGAGTCATACCATGAGGAAGAGTAGCCCGGAATTGCCTGTGAAACCTCTCTATCCACAAAGACGTTTCTGACCCGTTCGGAGTCTGCCAGGTTGTTCAGGTCCCGGTTGGTGGGAGGTTTGGGGTTGGCTCTGATGGTTTTGGCGTTGAACCCAACCCAACTGAAGCGCGTGTCAGCGGGCGCGCGGCTCCCCGTGCCCTGGGGAGAAGGGCTGGCTTTGGAGGCGCGTGCTGGGCCCCTCTGCCGTCCCTTATGGCTCTCGCTCTTCCCGAGCAAAAGGACTGAGCTGGGATGCTCCGGGGCTGCCGGGACGTTAGCGCCGCGGTGCCGATGGGCGCCCGGGAGGCCTTTCCTGGCACACGCGCTGTCGGGGCCCGCGCGCTCGGAGCTCCCTCCTTCACCTTGCGTCTCCTCGGTGTTTGCCTGGTCCCTTTCCAGCATCTAAGGACCGAGCAATGCAAAAAAGCTGCTGCATAAGTCCTGAAAATCTTGAAAAATACCCCGTGTTAAATGAGCTCAAGGATTATGGGTGACACAGCTATATGGACCTTTTAAATAATAGTTTTAAAGCTGACGTTGCCCAACCTATTGGGGCTTGTGGATGACATGAGGGTAAGGAGAGATGGGGCCATGGTTGCCGAAGCATTTCCTGCTGCACAGACATCACTGTTATTTCAGAATCCAAACAATGCCATGCACGCTAGCAAAGGACAACAAAAGTGCCTTGCAAAATATCACGTTCTGTGGAGGGTTTTTCATTCCACGACCCCCTGCCCAAGCCACAGCCAGTCAACAAGACTAACAAGAATGAGAACGGTTGTCACAGCATTTTTTTAGAGAAAGTAAATACTATATAGCAATGTTCAGGCACACAGAAAGAGAAACACAGGCAGAAAAAAAGAGTTATGACATGAGGAAAGGTGCGAGGCAGCCCTTGCCATGCTCCTGGTGGACCAGCACTGCACTAGTGGATCAAGTGCAAGAATAGTGCTTGAAACTGCAGACAATTGGCAGCACTCAAAACACAGCTGTCTTAGTCCTCGTTGGGCCTATCTTTAAGCCAAATAATAGGAAAACAAAAAACACAGAGGGGAGAATAGCTGTATAAACACAAACAAGGAGATTTAACTTGAATATCAAGCGCACTCTGTTTGTTTTGTGGTCGCACAAGGCTGTAAATGCCAAAATTGGGGAAGAGCTATGGAGATTTCCAAGGCTGGGCAACAGTTCCATCTGCCAGGAGCTTTGTGATTAATTATATCCACTGTCAGCACAGAGTTTGGGTATTTTTTTCTTCCCAAATGCTTTTCAATATACTCAGCTGCTAAAAATGCATATGGGTTTTCTGAAAGTAAAATTCCCTTTGGTCCTCGTGCAGTAAGTGGATTTTTGCAGCGGACCGTGTAATCCTCCGCTGGTGGAAAGGGGAGGTGAAGGAGCCTGGGCCCAGGGCGCGCGGCCGAGCTCTTGGCACCCGCTGTACCCGGTGCCAAGGGCCCCTCACCCAGGCGCGGCCGCCTGAGCGGTGCCAACAAAGTAATCGGGCAGTGGAAGAAGTTCAAGGGGATCGTCAATACGGCAGGAAAGGGATTTGGAGAACTTCAGAAGTATCTTCTATTTCATTTTTTAATCTTAGATGATTCTAGCGTCGTTGTCTGAAAAAAACTACCGTGTTATTCTCAGGAAGAGTTACCCAGTAAAGCCAGGGTTGTGAGCCGATAAATGACTGGTGAGTTAAAATTTTGCTGATGGAAACTGCTAATTAATTTGTTTCCAAAATCTGATAAAACTGCTATTTTAATCAGACTTCAGTGGTGAAGGTTATTCTCTCCAGAAGCATAACTTTAAAGTGTTTCTTAATATTTTTGCTACTTACTTTGAAAGAGAAATACACATTTATGGCAAATTGAGTTAAGGGTTTGTGTAATCGCTAACTGGAATTTAGGAATACAAGTGTAATAGGTATTTTACAGATGCATAAAAGCAGGAAATAGTTTTTCTTTCAACAGGATCTAAAGGTAAAGGATGCATATTTGAAAATAATTGCCTTTTGCTCAATCTGGATAATGACAGAAAACTAGCTTACTAGACAGCTACTTTGGTTGTTTCTTCTGATGTGTTTTTGCCCAGATTTATTTTCTTTGACTGTAAAGAGGAATTTATTTTTCTTTAATCTTTTTTAAAGGTGATCTGATTTAATAGCCTAGAAACTTCCATGTCTTTGTATCTGTATGAGTTTGATCCGAAGTTTTTGGATAGCGGGATCTGCTCTAGGGCATCCTGCAGAGCAGGGGCAGTTTTGTCTGGCGTTTTCTGAACTGCCCAAATGCTTTTGGTGCCATCGCTTTGCAAATGCAGAGGGTGGGAGGATTTGGGGTTGTGTGTTTTCATTTTGATTGCACTTTGCTGCTTTGAAACTCAAACCAGATTTCAGAGCTTGCTTTACAGTATGATGCATAAAATTTACATAAAAGTTTTATAACATATTCAGAAGCACCTTTATCTATTTCTTTTTTTTAAATGTGGTATTTGGGTACCATATGTCTAACGATGTTAAAAAGCAAAAACCAAAAAATCTCTTTTCTTCCTCTCAAATGTTTCCAAGCTTGCAGTCCCAGCCCACAGGGCTGGGTTGTGGCTGGGGCTTTGGGCTCATCTCCAAGCGTTACTGTTCTCCACACTTGAAAATAAGGAACCAGACACAATTCCCCCAGTCCTGCCCAAGCCATCTGCAAGTGTTTGACTCCACCTCTGCATCTTCCAGTGAAAAAACCTGGGAGAAAACTAATTTCTGTGACATGAATAAGCCTCAAGGATTAAGGAATAGTCTTTGACAATAATTGCGACTGTATTTTAGGTTTGCCTTCAGGTGCTCATTCCGAATGGTAACATAGCGAGGCAGGGAATAAATTCAGTGCTCTGTGGCCTCTCTCTGGAAATGGAGCGCTCTTGTAGCCAAAGAGATGATTTTGCTCTACTGCTTTTCATATAAACTTACCTCTGTGGTCCTGCTTGGGCACGCTATTCCTGTCAAGGGCTTGTAAGTCGTTTTGGCCAGACATACAGCAACGTGTTTGTAGTGTGAGTTATGGCCTTGGTGTTCTTCTGTGTGATGGAGAGGAACCAAACAGCTTGAGTATGTTTGGAATTCTTTGGCTCAGTTGCTTGCAACAGATGTAGCCGATATCCTTGTCTCTGCTGTTAATATTCGATGTTGAGGTGAGCGTTACAAAGCAGTTACAGTCTCTTGACTGTCTTAGACTATGGAATTACAATATATATATTTTTTGTCTCATACAGAATCTCTTGTCAACCAGTTATTTCATTTGTAAAATGCCAGTATGGTCTGGCATCTGGTCCCATCCTACCACCCGGCTGTGTTCTAAAAACGACATTGTTTTTTCAAATGCTCCTTTAAGTTCCCTTTTTGTCCTCTCATCCTACCACAAGGTATTTGAATAACATTCTTTCTATTTTGTCTCTTATCTTGTAGCTAAATGAATAATTAGAAAGCATGTGTAGTGACATACAATAATTTAGAAGTCTGCAAGAAAAAGTTACAGTTTAGAAAATCGTACTTCAGGAAAAATGTGACCATGCTGGAATCTATGCTGAAAAGAGCTAAAGGAATAGCCAAGCCTGGGAAAACGTCTGTAGAAATAAGGGAACTTAAGAAATTAAATCTAACTTACTTATCTGTGACTAGCTAAGGCTAGCACAGTCTCCTAATGCTACTGTAAGGAGATGACTTCTAATCTAGAAGAAAAAGGGAGAACAAGGTGGTTCATCATCATAGAATGCTTCAGGTTGGAAGGGACCTCTAGAGGTCATCTAGTCCAACCCCCCTGCACACGCAGGGTCACGCGTAGAAATAAAACTTAATTCAGACAGTAGAAAAGACGTAGGTATCTTAGCAGTGAGAGTAATTTAGCCTTGGAACAATTTAATTAAGGGTGCAATATGCACTCTATTATTTGACATTTTAAATGCAGATGCCTCCTGCATGGGACATGACACGTTCCTTGCCATGCATAAAGCTGACTGCGTAGGTTCGCAAAGGATAAAATTCTGACTTAAACTTTATGAATTGAAAAATTCCTGAAAACATATCATCTTGCAAGGGAACAGAACAAAATCATGCAAATATTTGTAAATACTTGCTCTGCCTGTGTTGGTGTCAGTTTGTAGGACAGGCGGTGCCGCGTCCTGTCGTGTCTCAGCAGTCAGTGCAGCGCTGCCGCCCCGCTCCGGGCTGCCCTGGATCCTCCTGCTCTGCAGCCACCAGCAGCAGTGTCCAGCCAGCTCCACCACAGCAACATCCAGCTGGCTGTAGGGAATGAAGGGGACAGAATCTCTAAGTGTGCAGTTTCATATAAGGCCTTTCCAGTATAATATAGATATTCATAAAGCATTTAAGAACTTGAATATAGAAATAAGGCATTCCGATAAACTCTATTTGCTTTTTTAGTTACGCTTTTTGGAAAGTCGAAGTCATTACAACAGACATGTAGTTGAGTTGGTTCAGTCCTTCTCGCAGGAATATCAACATGTGTGTTCAGAGGGGTGTAACTCTGCATTATCCCCTCTCTCCGAGGCTCTCTCCCCTCTCGTGTTTTCTTTACCTGCTGTCAGTCCAGCCTGTACCTCTGTCTGCTCTCTTGGCTCCCTCTTTCCGATTTCTTGTTTAAACAGAAAAATGGATAGAAAATGGAGCTTGGTGCTGATTCCTTTCACTTTAAGGCTTCATCATAACTGCAAGTTTCTGCACTGATCCTGATGAACCAGAGAGCAGTTACAGTAAATATGGCAGAAGGGACATTCCTGTCATGCCTCCCTTCTAGTGTTCCTCAGTCCTTTCTGTAGAGATGAAGTACATGAGAAATGCGACCAAACAAGCAGGTTGTATAAATGGATACGATTCAGCTGTGACACTTCTCTTTTCCTCTCACCAGCTCTGCCCCTGGGAGCTTTTGGCAATAAAGAGTTAGAAGGAAATATGTTCTTGTAGGTCCTGTGTGAAAATATGTGGTGTACCCCAAAATCTGCAGTTTTGGCATCTGACCTGTTGTTCTCCTGGGCACACTGGAAGGGCCAAAGATGAATATCTGTTCACCAAGGCAACTATGCATTATGCAAGTGTAATATTTGAAGATAAAATTTCAGAGCATGAGTTGTACAAAAATACATTACTGCTCTCATGTTTCGTATGCATGTTTTTATTGAAAGAATATGCACTTTTCTGCCCTTAGCATGTATGTGATGCTCCACTTGAAGTGATGCAGTAGTCCATTTTAAGACGAGTCAGTTCAAGAGCTACTTAATGCCAATAAAAATAAAAAACAGAATTAAATACATGCTACATTAGAATGCAACTTGGTGATATAAGGTCTGTGACATGCTCCCTCACATCTGTAAAGTTCCCCTCACATCGTTGCATGAATAATCGGAGTTTATAAGCTGGTATGGAGCAGATAATGAGATCTTTCGGCGCCTTGAGACCCAGCGTGGTAATGTATGAGAATTATTTTTCTTCCTTTCCGCAAAGGTCATGTGCAGTGGGAAGTGTCTGGAAGATGGAGAGGTGACTGACTGGTAATGAAATCAAAACCAGAGGAAGCATAGGGAGTGGAAAAAAAAGGCCCTCAGTTTAAGAATAGATTAGAAAACATGATTGAATTGAAACTTCTCTACCCGGATGGGGTTGGTTGTCCTCTCCTGAGGTCATTAATTAGCATGACTCTGTGTCCTCGAACATCCTTGCTGTTAGTCCTGCCTTCAGGAGCAGGAACAGCATGGGGAAACACAGGTGCTGCAAAACAAGGGGTGTAATAAATTGCACCCCAGTGTAGCAGTGTGTCTGTGTGCTCAGGGGGGCCCGTGCCCAGCTCTGAGCGCGGCTGCTCGGGGCCCAGGCCGCCTGCCGCAGCCCGCGCTGGGCCTTGGGCAGCCTCCTGCTGCTCCTCACACCTCTTTTCTCGCTTAACTTTTCTCTACACTGGACAAAAGAAACGAAAGGCAAGTCAGCGACTGTCAGTTAACCATTACCTTTTCTGCTGGTGTGGGTGTTGTGCAGTATCTTGTGCCAAGACGTGCCTGGAGAGCAGCCTGCATAACCCTGACCCCAGCTCTTGTTGCACCTTTCACAAGAAGTTGCACTGATTTCAGCTGGACTCTATATACCATTAAGGTCTTATCTTCCGTAGGTAGGAGGATGTAATTCAGCCCCCTCTAACTACGATGAATGGAGAAGAGCTTGGAAGCAGCTCTTGATCAGAAGCTCTGAAAAATCTCAGTTTTGATTGCTTTCGTTTCCTTTGGTGTTGGTGTAAATCTGATGATAAAAGATTCAGAGGTAAATAACCTTGCTGAAGGACATGCACAGAAGAGGAAGAGACTCTGATTTACTTCCTCGCTGTGGCCTGTGAGGGCCCCTCTCTGCTGATTTCATGAAGTCATTAGGGCATGGCCTCGGAATGAATGAGGCCCGTTCCCATTTACAAACCAGGTTTTTAATGGCATTTGTGGATAGGTCCCCTACAAGCATGCAGCCATGGCACAAAGATTTCCCGTCTTCAGGAACGATTTCATAAGTTTTTATCAGGAACGTATGTTCCAATACAATCCAATTTCCATTGAAAACCTAGGCCACAAATATACTCATTGTGTCCCAAGGAGTGGTCTGAAGTATATGCCCATAGAGTGTCTTATAAAGATCCCATTTCAGACCTACTGAACATCTTTTAGGATTATCTCTGAAAGAGCAGATTATTTTGTTGTTTAGAAGATACCTTTTAATTTTCTGCTGCTTAATGTGATTTTTAATACAGTGTTGTTCAGTGACTTCCTGATATTTGCAGATTTTTAGGAACACTGATGCTTGTCCTTGTTTAAACATGAGGAGAACTCAGGGTCAGTATTTGCTGGCTGAAGGTAAAGCCAGAAAGATAAGAAGAATAAAAAATACCAGTTGTTTTGATTGACTGAAATTTGGAGTGTTAGATGTAAGACACTTTTTCATGAAATCTGAGTCAGAATCTAGTTCAGAACACTGAGCTGCCTTATTTAAGTCATATCCCTTTAAGTGGGTATGTCCAAAATGAGTTATCCAAATTTTCTAGTTGCTTTGGAAATACTGTCATTACTGAACACAAAGGAAAGTTTAAGAATATATGCTTTTTTAGTGTATATTCCAGTCTGGCATAATATAATCAGATTTTCTGTATTATAATTATTTTTTCTTTTGAAAAAAATATTAGTAAGCACTCTTCAGCAAAAGGGGTTTTCTATTTTAAGACTTCTGTTATATGCGCTGATATATGGTTATTTCTTACAACTGTTTTTTAATAGCTAAGGTACAAGGATATATATCTTAACAGAGTGCAGTCTTGTATGCTGCTCTGCTGTTTACTTTAGTCCATAAGAATATTTTTATTCCAGCTGTGTTGGAAGGGATGAGAGAAGGTGTTTGAAACATGGAGGGGTTGGGGTGCATAGATTGCAAGGAAGGCTTCAAGCGGTGTGTGCGAGCTGCTGATCTCAGCCACTTTAGGGACATCTCTTTAGTTCTGCATATGTCACTGTGGCTACAAAGAGCTGCTGGAAGCGGCAAATAGTCCGCCAGGAACCAGAGTGGTGGGAGGCAAAGGCACTCCTGATGTCTACCTCGGGAGCAGCAGAAACAACAGAGAAATGGGTATTAGACCAGTTACAGCAGGATGGTTCCCATATGTGGTTAACTGTCCCAAGGCCGCTCAGGAAATGCAGAGCAGTGTCGTGCTGGAGCTAAGGGGGATGTGGAGATGGAGCAATTGGCCTGGGAAGGTGGTGGCTGCTGTGGGTATTGCTGCCTTTGTGTGTAGCAGTGCTTCGTATTTGCTCTGTTTTTCAAAGCGCTGTTAGGACAAGGGGCATGCGGTTTCCGCGGGTAAAGTTCAATTTATAATGCCCTATTCAGTTTAACATGCTTTGCGAGAGGATGATTTCATCCCTGTTTTTCCTTCAAAAGATTCTTATCTAAAAGACAACTGATCCATCAGTTGTCATCACGCCGGATAATGAGGATTCACTCTGAAACGATTCCCTAATTGTCAACGTGGTGCTTGTGAAAAGCAGTTTTTGCCACTCTTTGGCAAATTGCTCTCTTACTATAGTTGCTGTTGGCACATCTTGCTCTCTGTTAAATGTACCAAGTGTTTGGTATCTAATTATGCACTTATAGGTTTTTACAGGATCAGAATGCAAATAGTTGTTGCAGAGTGAACTCTTACTTCTAGCTCTTCAGATTATTTTTTTTAAATCTCAGGCACTACAGCAAGCCACACTGAGAGCTATTAATGTAAATTAATTATTCCTCCTGCTGGCTTCTTTACAACTTACTCAGATGAGGGATTATTAAATGCATCATGCCTTGCAAATTTGCATGCATTAAAAGCCTTATCATTGCCTGTGCACTGCTGGCCTCCATCAGGGGCCCAAGAATTAAAAAATGATTGTTCTACCATTTCAACTGGTAACTGCCCATCGCTGTCCGTTTGGCTCTAACATAGCGAGTTGATAGTTTTGATTATAGGCTCTCCTGGTAAAGTCACATCCCTAATGTGGACCACGACATGTCACTCATATTGCCGTGTTACAGCGAAACTCTGTAATGAAGTCACCATGAAGAAGAGAATTATAGGATGAAGCGGAATATGAACTTTGCTGATTAAGAGACTTTTTATTGCTGATTCAAATAAGCTAAGGAAGCAGATAACCATAGTAACACAGGCTAGCATGGAACGAAGATCTGCTGCTGTAAATCCGAGGAGAGTTACAAAATGTGTAGGTGTTTTTTGTTTGCTTGCGCTTTGTTCTATTTTTGGTTGGTATTTTGACCCAAAGCAAATGTCTGCAAAGCTGCGGGCCGGCGGTGGCTGCTGGGGCTGTTCTCGTGGCCGCCCCTGCAGAGCGGCCCGTGGCCGTGCACGGCTCTGCCCTCCCCTCCGCCTCTTGCCCTCTCTCCTTGGCTAACGCTGACCGACCCGCTCGCTGCTCTGCGCCTGCATGGGCCCTAGACTGGTGGCTTTTTAGCTAAAACCTGAAATTCTTGGGCTGTACAGTTATGCAAATAAAAATTAAGATTATGTTCAAGGTCCTTGAAAATAGAAAAGCTCGAGTTTAGGCTACTGCGAGTTTAATTGAAGCCTAATGTGAAATTCAGGAGGGCTGCTTCTGTTGTCTAATTGATAGAGTGAGAACAAAAATAGCGAGCGAGAAGCGAGAGCGATGCTGGATCCTGGGAAAGATGCGGCTTTTCCCAAAGCAGAACTGGCAGCCGCGTGTCTGCGCAGTTCTGGTCGTCTGGGCTTTTCCCTGCTGTAGTCCTTGGAAGACAGCAGTGCTTCCCAGCAGGATGCCTGAACTGTGCAGGCCTACGTGTGTTCATGGAATTCAGCTCTTTTCTGCTTGCAAATTATTTTCAGGCAGGTTGCATAGATGATCCAAAGAAATGCGAGTGTACGCTTAGCAATACAGAGATTTTGTGTGTTCACTGCCTGTAATACTGCTTGCCAAAGGTTGCGGGGCGTTATTTGTAGTTCTCTAATCCGCCTAGTTTTGAGTAGTGTTCGTGAGCATTTTGGTATCAGCTGAAGTCCCCGTCAGCATGTGGACGTTGCCACAACACGGACATTTCTTCCTCCCAGGTTGGTCCCGGTTGCTTCAGGTGCTCTGTGCGGATAAACCTTGGTGTCCCTGGCAGCCACTGGACGGTTTTGATGCTGGTGCTCTTGGCTTCTCATCATTATATCTCAGGATATATGTGACCAAACTGAGCAGGGTGGACATGGAGCACATTACCAGAGAATCACGCTTTGGTCTATATCATGTTTTGTTACATGGCTGAAAAGTTGAGACTTGGGCATATTTTTCCCATGGCGAAAATAAACTTCAGTTTTAGAATGTTCAGTGCAATATCATGTTTACAGTCTGTTATAAGCGAATCCTAGGGGGTTTTCTAGGAGCTGGGTTTATATTGCTCCTCTAATAGAGAAGCACTAAGCAGTTAATAAATACATCAGGCGGCTTGGCCCTGCGCTCTGTTCTTCGGTAGTGGCGCGCGGTGCATCCACAGCTGCGCTGCTCTACTGGGGGAAGATAAATGGATTTCATAATCCTACGCTGGGGAGGAAAGGGAAACGGGAAACGGTCGGAGCTGCAGGAGCTGGATAACTTAACAGTGCTCGGAGAGGCAGAGCTCTAAAAAACCATTAGGGACATTAACTTCTTGAGCGGCGATTCAGAAATTGATGCCCTGCCTTCGCTCCTGTGATGTTTTCAAACTTTCATTAAGTTTATCCCATCTTCCACCTGGCCCTCATAAATTGCTGCTCTGGAAATAAATCATTTGTCATGGAGTGTCTGCTCTGAGTAGATTCATCTTCAAAACAACATTATCATTTCCTAAAGACCAATTTTAAATCCATCAGCAGTATATGAGCCAAAGTGCATTACATTATTTTGACATATTATTCATTGAGATCATTTCCTGATGGGCTTGTGCTTAATATGTTGAATTATCACAAAGCAGAATAGTTATCCATTATTGGTTTTAGGAAATACTGCAACTGGTGATTACAACTGGGTAAAAAAAAGTGAAATGAAACTTTAGTTTGGCCAAGTAGGCTCATAAATTGCTTTTGTCTGGGAGAATGGGTGTCTCATCGATGTTTGTAAATATTATTGCCCTTCTGAAAAGCTTTCACATGGGAAAAGGGAGAGCTTGACTTACAGAATTAACTATTTTCTGGTATGTGGCTGTTTAGCAGTTTTTCACTTAAGGGCCGGGCATCTCCAGAGTGATTCCAGAGAAGCTGGAATCATTAGATGTGAGCAGCCATCCTTGAAGATACACCCAGCAGTTTAAATAGCTTTGAAAAACAATTAATGCAATATTATATATTACCATATACCCTTTCTTACAGAATATCAGACATGATTTGAAGGCTGCAAAGCTGTATCTAAATATTGCCTGATGATAATAGATCAATATATTACCGTGGTTTACTATGTAGCAAATTACTTGCCGCCCTAGTGTCATGCGTGCTTGTGTAAGAGCCCAATTATAACTCAAGAAATAAATACGGGAGGAAGCGTCGTGCTGGCGTCTGCAGCCCCTGCGTGCACCCGAAGGGAGACGCGTGGAGCAGAGGCTGCTGCTGGCCACCAGTGTCCCTGAGAGCGGGGGACAGCTTGCAGCTTTGCTGCTCACGGGGCTCCTGCCGCAGCGGAGCGCTCCCTCGGGCTGCAGCAGGGCAGGGCGTCAAGGAGCAGGGCAGGGCTGCGCTGGAAAATGTGGAAGAGTCGAGGTCAGGGCCAAATCCCAGCTGGCTGCGGATTGGCTGGGAGCTCATGCTAGAGCTCTAAGTGTTGGCTAAAGATCACATGGGCTGGAAATGCCATGAAAGCAAGGATTTTGTAGGTTGTAGACCTAAAGAGAAGTGACCGGTTGTCCCCCAGTGACAGGAAGATTTTTTGATTTAACTGACCCTAGCTGCAGTGTGCAGAATTGGGCAGCTGAGCATGTTGCAAAACTGGTAATTGCCATGTAGGACCCTGCTGTATTGGTCAGTGTTTATGAACCGGTAAGATATCCAGGTCCTTCACTTGGCCTTCAGTCCACAGAGCCACAACCATTGCCTCCTTGAGAGCAAGGGAAGAAACAGCTGCTGGAGGGAGGTTTTTGGAGAGGAAGGATCCAGAAAGGATACTGATAGGCTCTTTAGGAAAACAAAATAGCAAAATGACCAAGCGGAGAGCAAAAGAGCAAAAAGTTTGCAGATTAAATCATCTCAGGTTATGCCACGCTGCAGCCAGGCAGGGTGGTAACACTGTCCATAGTGCAGAGGTGATTCTGAAAACAGTACAATTTGTGCTGTGTGTTTATGCCCTGATCTTGCATGCATTTTTGCCTCAGACATTACATTTTGGTAAGCGCCCTTTATGTTGCAAGGAAGAACTTGTGCTGGAGATATTTAAATTGCACTTCATCTTCTCAAGAAACTCGAGTAGCTATTTTTCTACGTAAGGCAGTCTGTTCTCAGGAACACGCACTGTTCTTCGTGTGTTATTCGCTTCCAAATGTCAGCAGAATGTTCCCCGTGCCGGGCCGAACCCCTTCATGGTGCTGCACGGAGCTGCCCTCTGCTCTGGTGACCGCTTGGCCTCACCTGGGGAGTTCTAGCAGGTGAGCACAGAGGACTTGGAGTTGTGTTAATGAAGCGGCTGCAGGTTCCCTCCGCCGGGCAGGGCGATACAGAAGCACAGCGCGACGCCTGCGGTGCCTCGCTGCGGCAGCGTGACAGCGGGCGCCGCGCTCGCAACACGGCCGTGCGGCACTGCGCGAGCAGAACCGCGCGCAGCTCGTGCGCCTGGCGCGGAGCTTTGCCTCATAGAGAGGTGGTAGTTTAAAAGAGCTATTTTTTGTGTTTGTTTTGTTTGGCAAAACCAGCCCTCAGTGACTCCCAAACACTCCGAAATCTTTAAATCCGTTTGATCGTGTAGGACACATGCTTGGGGATTAATCACAGCGAAGCCATTAGCTGGGCTTCCTCAGGCCACCGCTCTTGAGGGCATGAGCTGTTCCTGCCCGCATTCGGTGTCGCTCAGGAGGCTTCCTTCCCTCGCTGGGTAGATAAATTTTTCTATCCCCTAAGTTTTAATGGTTGCTTTGGGAATAATTCTTCCAAATGGCCAGTGGGGTGTCATTTTCCTATTACCAGCTATGCATTTATCAACCTCCTGTTTTCTGCCTGATCTATGGAACCCGACCTGAGGGATTTTATGAATGATTTCCAAAGCTTTTCCTTGCTTTGTTTCCATGACTGCCACCAAAGAGGGGATCCTCTCTTTTAGCACCGCCTAAAACCCAGGTGTTCTCTTGTCTGTGTGCTTCCAAGTTTGCCTTTCTGCTCAGCTGAAGCCATTTTTGGCGCTTGGTTCTTGGCCATGTCTTACCCGATGCCTTTGGCTGCCGCCCCGGCCATGAGAGCTGCGAGCGCAGCGGCTGTGGCAGCAGGAACGGCGGTGTCGCAGGAGCTGGCGCCGCGGCAGCTGGGGCGGAGCGCGGAAGGTGTTCTGGGAGATGGACAGAAACCCAAAATATGCCTTTGAATGCAGCAAAAAAACTTTTCTGGGTTCTTGCTGCACACCCGCGTTTATTATACATTAGGAACATGATTCTTAAATACTCATTTTATGCAATACTGAATTCCGTTTATGTAATATAGAACTTACCAGTAATATGGCCTTAAAATGGATAGACCTAAGCTTTTTGATTTTGTTTTTTTTTTTAATATGGAAGAGTGGTCATCCGTCAATGTATGTTTAAAACTTAAAACTTAATAGTAGAACTAGCTAAAAAAAAAAAAAAACTCTTTTTGTGTCAAAAACTCAGTTGGATGACTGGTTGTGTGGTGTTCAAGCATCTTTCCTTTTCCGCCATGGTCCTGTTTCCTTCCTGATGGAAGCAACATGGTCACAAGTTGTGAACCTTTCTGCTTTTTCTTTTGTGAACCACTGCTTCTTATGAAATACAAAGGAATTAGCTGAGGTGCACGTTTCTGGCATACAGAGAAGGTAACCAGACCCCAGTTATAGATTATAGCTTTAATGTTAGCACTGTTGTCCATACTCATAAAATGTTCTTTGTTCTGCAGACAGGCACTTTCAGTGAGTTTCAGAACTGCTTCATGCCAGGTAGTTGCAGGTGGGCTCCAGATTTATAAAGTTATTTAAAAGATATTATAAAGCTGTACGCAAATCACTGACACAGTTAGCTAGATTGCTTGAAGGCAGTGAACTCTGTAGGCCATCTAGTGCAGTGAAACTTTGGAGACAGATTGGGCGGCCCGGGACCTTGTCCTGTCGCGTTTGGAGTATCTCGAGCATAGAGAGTGCCCAAGCCCTCTGAGTTTCTCCTTGCCCTTTCTGCCTCCCCCAGGCACCTTAGAAAGAGCTTTTCCCTGGTGAGGGAGTTGCTTTTGTTGGGACTTGTGTCTGTCACCCCTTGCCCTTTTGCTGGCCATCTCTGAGGAGAACCTGCGTGTGTCCTCTCACGGTGCCAAGTGTAGTGATCTGCATTAGATGGAGAATCAGTAAAAATAATGATTTCAGTACCCTACTGGGTAGTGATTACTTGAAAGGAATGAAGAGAAACAAATCTGAAGGTGCCTGCAGTTACTGTGAGGTTAAGCCCTGGCCAGGGGTTCTGTAGAGGAGATAGAGACAAAAAGAAGTGCAAGGATCCCAGAAGAGCTTTTAGTAGTCTGCTCAATGAGAGCTAAATTTGTAGAGTTCTGAACTATGCTTTACAAACAGGTCAGAATTTCTAGAGATGAAGTTACAGTTGGTTTGGCGGGGAGGGGGGAAGAAAAAAGAAAAGAAACAACTGAAGGTACTAATCTATTTCCATTAAAGATAAGTGTTTTTTTAATGGGAAATTTCAGTTATTTTTCAAGAGACAGCCTTCACCTCTACCAGAAGTTACAGGCTTGATGCAGGAAAGGTTGAATGCAATATTTTGGGGTGCTTTATACAAGCACTATCTGCAGGCAGACGTTTCTTTAATGGCACTGAATGTGCATGACCAGCATCTCACCTGAGACACCCGCTTTGCAGAACGCACAGAGGGGGCTAGAATTTGGTTATCGGCTGCAATGACCTGTTTAGGGGAGGCAGAGAGCAACACGAACACGTTTCCTCCTAGGACCAGGGCAGAGCGTGCCCATTAGTCGTGAGGAAGCCTCAGACCTGTTTGGAGCGTGGCAGCTTCAAGGCTCGTTTGTCTTGGGGGAGGAAGGGGGACGGGAATCCTCCGCCTGCCGGAAAATGCGGAGCTAAATGGTAGATGGCAGAATCTTGTTGAGTACTCTCCGATGATCCTGTAAATTCAGGTTTGCAATAACTAGTGGACTGGAACTGCAAGCCTGCCAAAAGATATTTAGTTCAGTGAATGTTCACTGATTTTTTTTTTATTATTATTATTTTTTTCCCCAAGCCTGGTGACATTTAAACAAACCAAGAGGTGATGGTTAGGGTCCCCATGAGCTATCGTTTTGACTGAAGTTTCAGAAAATGCCTTCTGACAGAGTCACTCTTCTAATTTCTGCAGGATGGTACAGTTATTTTCCAGGGAGACACAAGTGCTCCGTGCGTGCTTGTGAATTAAAGGAACAACAGAACATAACCAGGCTGTGCTCGCTGGCCGAGAGAGAGATTCTTCTTTTCCCTTATGTCTCCCCTTGACGTGGCTGCTCTCACACCCTGGTCCATGGCAGGAACTCTAGTGGAGTGCAATTCCCATCATCCTGGGGCTGTGAGAGGGGCCTGATGCAGATGGTTAATCCATACGAGTTGCCCTTACCCTGAGACACTAGTGGTCACTTCAGGTGCTGCAGCTGCATCGCTCTGTCCCAGTTTTGACTTACTGCAGTGGCTGAGCCCGTGCAGGGTTTTTTTCCAAGCTGTTTGTGAATATAAATAGAGTTTCAATACACATAAAACCCCTTGCAAACCAAGGCTTGCAGGGTCATCTTTGGTGTTGACTGTATTACAGTTCACTAGGATTTATCTTCATTTTAGCTCCTCTTCTGTTCTTTATAACTCAGGTCACAGTCCTCACCTGGCTTAAAAAAAAAAAAGAAAAAAAGGTGCCAAAGTCATTGCCATGGAACAGCCCCCTAGAAGGGGTGCTGTCATGAAGGACCTTTCTCATGCAGCTCACGGTAATTATTTTCTTGTGCTTGCACTGATTTAACTGAGAACATAGACTTATTTTGACATTTTGTGGCTATTAGGTAGAATACCAAGTTCTGCAGAGTAGGAGGATAGAGTCCTTCCTACACCCCAGAAAAACAAACAGCTTCTCATTAGAAGCTCTAAACATTTTGATGCTGATAAGATAATGCAGGAGTCAGAGTTGCTGTTCACAGCACAGTAGTGATGCTTGGCCAGCGCTGAGTTGTGGTAGTGCCGTTGTCATACACAAGTACCCTGTGACTTAGGGGAATTTTGGAATTCGACTACTGAGTTTGCTGAATGGTGTTGCCTAAGCCCTCTCCTGATTATTATTCCTGCAATATAGTGGCATGCCATTTTTAGGCCTATTTTTCAGCATATTGGCCCAAGACTCTGGTGGTTTCTGTAGATGTCATGTTCTCACATATACTCTGAAGACTTCATGGAATTGTTTCACAGTTTTCTTTTACTCCTGCACTGAACATTTTTTCTGGAGGAAAACTGTTCCAAGAGAACCGTTAATATGTCTTGGCTTATAAGTAGTCATTTCTTACTCACCTGAGATAACCTATGGATGGCTCAATGACAGTGTTTCAGTGAAGATATTAATGCATTTTGGGGGCTGCTCACACTGTTTGCATGTGTGCGTATCCGGGGAGGAAACGATAACCCCTCATGGATTTCTGGTGAGCCACATGACGTCTTTGTCGAAAGGATGACATTAATTCATCGTTCCCAGTAAAACAAATGACAAACTCGGGCAGTCTTCCAAAACCAGAAAATATTGCAGGGGGAAAAATAGTGGGTCAAGTCGAAGGAGAAAGTTGGTCTCATTTTGAATATCAAAACATCCTGCATGTAAAATGCTGCAAGTGTTTGATGTAGTTTCCAGATATTCTTGTGAGGGTTTGGTCTGTCATTGGGAATCAGCACGGTTAGGAGTTAAACTGTTACTCAGCAAGGTTGATTTCATCCTATCAACTAGGATTAAGTTTTATTTTTCAATTAAGTCATTCATATATGTTGAAGACTCATATACTTTTGTGGTAGTTATATTTGCCATTAAGCCCTGACCTGCATTGATTTATATGGGTTCTCTCCCACTTTAACATAGAGACAAACAGAATGCAAACTCCTAGGCAGGAACTCTTGTGCAAGAACTGTGTTCAAAAAAGGCACCCGGGGATCTTTAAGATGAGAAATGAACTTTATGAACCGTGTGTGGTATGTGATACATGTCTTTAAACCCCAAATTTAAAGAGCATAAATTGATAGATCTGATATTGAGGACTGAGATTCATGTCTGAGATCTAACAAAGTTCCATTAAAAAGTTTCTCTTAAATCCTTTTTTTTTTTTTTTTTTTTTTTTAAACCTGAGAAACTATTGTAGTTAAAAACCTTCTTCCTTTCCCAACGCGAGCAGCAGCTGCTGGTGCGGGCGGCGGGAGCCCATGTCTTGCCCTGAGAGCACAGGGGACCGGAGCTGGCTGGAGGGCTGCTCCGGTGCCACCAGAGCATCCTCGTGGAGAGGCATCGGTGTGTCTTGGATGTAGACATGCACGTCCGAAAAGATCCGAGCAGTAGTTCCTGGGGAGTTTCCCGTTGGTTTGGGGTGTTTACTCATCTGAAAATGTTGCCTGCCATCCGCTGGACGTTTGCATCATGCATCTCACACTTGCATCTCTCCCCTCACTCAATTCTTTCCTTTTTGCCTGCTCTAGAGGAGCAGGGTCCTCCTCAGAAGCCCTCAGGTTTCCAGCGCCAGGTTGCTGCCCACCTGGGGCACGGGTGCGAGTGCTGACTCTGATGGACTCTTCCGTCCTTCATTTTCATCTCCAGCTTTCGAGACCTAGGAATGGCTTGTTACCGACCCTTCAACCAGCTCCTTAAATAAAAATGTGTGAAACTATGATATTAGAAATCCCAGTATTACGACCTGTAGCCCAAGAAGTGGAACCAGCTTGCCCTGCACCCACCTGTTTCCTAACCTTCCTGCTGTGGAAAGGCCTCTGCAGCTGACCCTGGCCATTAGGCAGGAGGGTTCTGCTTATAGTTATATAGTTTCTTCACTTATGTGAGCAAACCCACAGTGATTTAGAATTAAATTTCGACAGTTCAAGTAATCCTTCTGGCATTGCAGCTTGGGGCACATCACATTGAAATCCTATTAACAAAAAGTGTCTATATTTATAAAGAGGAGAAGTTCTAAATGTGCAGTTGAAGCCAAAGCTGCTAAGCTGTTAGGTCTGACAGGGCAAGAAAAACTAGTTTAAATTTTATGTGAGGATCTTACTGCACATGCTGAGAGTTTTTACAATAAAAAAAAAGAAGAGAATCTCCATAAAAGTGGGAAATGGCAAAATAGCATATTTGATATTAGAAAGTGCAGCTGGCAGTATTGAAAGTATTGAGACGTTAATGTTTATATTTGTTGGCATTTGTGCAATAAATAATCTATATGCAAAGAGAATTCAGTTGCTGCAAACACCAGATTAGTTGCTGTAACTCTCACGTTGCAATGTGCTTGCGTGACAGGGTTTGGTGCATTTCTGTTCTGTTACGTTCATTTATTTTTAGAATAGATTTCATGTCTGTCAGGCTCCCACACTGCGGTCGGTTTGATGGCAAAAACTCTGTAAATCATTTGGAGATACCTGAGCAAGCTTGGGATTCGCCCTCGAGTGTTCTCCAAGCAGGAGTGTGAGTAGCAGGTATCTCTAGATTTACAGGGTTAATGAACTTGGCCTTATTTTGGTGAGTAGGTGTTCAGTAATTACGTAATAAAAATCGGAGTCTTGTTGTGTTAGGTGAGACATAAATATGTGTGTGTATGTATCTTATGCATCCGAATATGTATGATAAGAGATAACCCCTCTCCCATTTTGGTATTTCATTCGGTATTGGGGAGGAAGTTTAAGGACAGGTTGAGAGAAAATAATATATTCATTCTGAATGATATTGTCAAGATTTTAGGAAATTAAGAGTTCAGCACTGAGTTCACATTTTATTTCAATAGCTGTTGAAAGGATTTTTTTTTTTTTTTTTAATAAATTCATCCTAAAGTCAAATATCCAGGTGGCAGCGATAATCAGTTACAGAGAGGGTCTTGGTCCTCGTATTAGGGAATCTTAAGCTTTAAGCTGATTATTTTTATTTAACCAGAAGAAATGCAGGTTTACTGTGGATTATATCACTTTCTCAGGAGAGTACCCTAGAAAAGGTATCTGTTGAACTCGGTACTTAACTAATGGCAGAACTAATGTGCGTGTTTTATTTTAGTGTTAAGGTAGACCCTGCTGTGTGCTATGTTCATAAAAGGGTGTCTGCAATGGCCTTGTGTGGAGCCGTGAGGGTTATAGATTATAACACAACCTGCCAAATTCAGTAACCGTGCATTTTTGCCAAATGTGTATTCTGTATTTGCTGCATTTTTAGCTCCATCATGGTCCGTTCTACCAGTAATGCTAAAGATCATGTTTAAATTTACATAGAGATTTTAATGAAATTAAATCTCTATGAAGTTAATTTCATTAAGTGAAATTTAGCGATTTTATAGAAAATAGAAGGAAAAAAAGTGAAGTATTCTGTAGAGAGGCAAACTTCTTACACTACTTGCCTATTCTAGGGTCCTTAAAAGTAAATATATGAACAAACCCACATGTCCAACAAAACCGGTACTTTGCTAATCCTAAATCCTTCCCACTGGTCTAGTTGATCCGGAAGGGTGAGGACAACAGCCCAAGTGTGTTTCTGAAGATAGTAGCTTTGAAGCTGTAAGCACTAACGTTGTGTTAAAGCCAAATATATAGTTAGGCCGTCAGGGAGATTGATTTTTCATGCTTGAAGGACGATGTGTGGAAAAAGCTTGAGGGATAATAATTTACTGATTTCATTCCTCGAGACCGTTATCCCTCATCTTGACATACTATTAAAATCATTTAATTATTAGTATTTTGTCTTGTCATTAAGTTACTGATGTTTCCATTAGTTATATTTCTAAAACTTTGAGTGCCTAAAACTTGGAGTGACCCCTTTATAAGTGTTGAGGGTACCTCAACATACCCTCCATAGGTACCTCTATAGGAACGGCATTCGGTAGCTAGTTGTGCCAGGGTATCTTTCCTCCTGCAACCCTGCAGGCTGATTTTATTCTCTGGTGTGTGTTTGTTCCTGGTTGTGATCGATTCCCTACTGAAACTAGTATAAATCTGCATAGGCAAGGGGAGAACTGGGCAGTTTGGTTAATGCTCTAACAGTAATCCTTATATGTATGTAATTATATGTATTTGTATATATTCAGACGTGTATGCATGGCAGTAACACTGAGGAAAGCTCAGACACGCAGACGTACTTGGGTAACCCAGCAGACGTTCACGGCTGCTGTGAGGTTTTGGCAGCCAGCTGGTTCCCAGGGCGGCTCCCGTGTGCTGGTTGTGATGCGGTTTGGTCCGTTTGGAAAGGAGAGGCCGTCCCTCCCCGCTGTCTCAGCCGGCCGCCTTCGTGCCGAGAGCACCGTCACAGCCTCCGGAAGGCAACGGCGCTCAGGAGGTGCGTCCTGCGCTGCGAGGCCATGGTTCAGGTGTGTTAAAGTCATGCTTGACATGATCTCTCTTAACTTTAGGATCCTACTCTGCTCTGTAGATGATTAGAGGGAGAGAAACCAAGCTGGAGTTCCATAAAGGAAGAGATACCTTGTGTTTGTGTCCCAGTTACGGACCCTTCAAAAAAAAGGGCTCCTCAGGAGCTTTGTCATGCTCAGGGTACAGACTATCTGATCTGAAACTGTTCATTAACTAAAACTCCAATTTATTTCTGTCATAGTTGATGAAAATTATTGGAAATCTTTCAGCTGATATCTAGCTGTGAAGGGGAGATGGTCTAAGGAGTCTAAACCAGAGCAGAGCTGAAACTGGAGGTCATCTATTTCATTCTCTTCTCTCTCTCCCAAGGAAAACAGATTCAGCCATCTTCATTTGTCTTGCATGCTTTTTTTTCGCCCCTATTTTTGCTGGAGTATATCTCTGAAAATGGGTCTGTAGATGAAGAGTCAGCCATAACTGAGTCTATCCATAACTGCCTGTAACTAAACAGTCTACAGACAGACTCCCAGTGTTGCCTATGTTTTGGTCCAAGTGTTTTTGAGACTCCGAGGAAAGAGAAAAGCTGATGCTGTTGTTTCCACTGTGCTTTGTCGTCCTCCTCAGATAAGCTGTTGTGACTGGGGACCTCTTCAGTTCTGCGTTATAGCACATCTGGCTTATGCTCTGCAACTGGGGATACATGCAGCACATGCTGCAAAGCAGTTCAGAAGAAAGCAGATTTCCATGGAAATCCTTTTTCCATGGCATTTCTGCTCCAGACTGGATCAGGAGAGAAGAGCTATCTCATGGATGCATGAGGTTCTTGTTCTGCAAAGCAGTAATGGCTGCTGCAGTTTTGTGTTTTCTTCGTGACGGTGCTGTGGAGCTCCAAGCGAGGCCCACGCGCTCCTGAGTCAGGTCCTGTGCAACTGCATAATCAGAGCAGCCTCTGTTTGGAGGCCAGCAAGTGAATGAGACAGATGGGGGAAGCAGATGCGAGTGACTTGCCCAATGGACAGCCTTGGAAAACCAAATCTTAATTTCTTTTTTCAGTGACTAATTTGACAGTAGCATCTCTAACCACTCACTAATGCTCTAAGTATCAGTATGGTTCTAAATTTTATTTTTTATTTTTTTTTAAACCTACTGAGACAGTGAGTAATTCATAAGCACAGCAGGATGGGTCTCCCATGAGACTTCCGCTAGTCTGACAGGCTGCATATTTGTAGTGCAGCTAATAGTGTGATAGATACACTGGCCATTAATATGTAAAAGAAGCACGCTCCAAGGAAAAAATGGATTTTGCAGAGCTTGGCTGTTGTTCAGTTGTTCACAAGGTTTTCCTGAGATGACTGCAAGCAATTATATTTAACTACTAATTTCTCATTGTTTTTATGGAAATACTGAGTTTCTTCTCCAGCTCTTGAGACTAGAGTTGATATTGCGTCTTTTTTTTTTAATTTTATTTTTTTTTATTTTTAGAATAACTTAATGTCAAATAGTTGTTCATATTGTTTAGCCTGCTCATTTTATTTCTACGAAATAGAACTGTGCTTTCTTGGAAATTCTATCATGTTTCTTCATGCCCTGATAGAATTAGCCATTATGAACAACCTTCCAGATCTCCAGACTGATCTGTGGACTACCTCATGAATATAGCTATATGCATATACATATATATATATATATATATATATATATAAGCTATATTTAAACAATGAAACAACTGAAGAGAGGCAGAGAGAGCTGAAGAGTTGGTCAGGCCTTGCTGTGCAGCCCGTACCTTGTTTCCGTGTAAAGGTTAACGCACCTTTGTAGCTCGTGGGTTTTCTGGGCCAGCCCTTGTCTGTGTGTCTCCCGAAACCCTCCTGGACTCCTCGTTCGTAAGTTTGTCCAGTCAATTGTTCAACCATTTGAACTGGCGGCTTCCGCAGCATCCTCTGGGAAGGGGATTCCCGGTTTGAGCCTGCGCTGTGTGAAGAACGACCAGCTGCTGCTGGTTTGGAGTCTGCCGCTGCCTTCATGTCATGCCCTGAACTCAGCCTGGTGGTTCCAAGTGAGCTCCTTCCGATATCCATCATGTTTTCCTTCATGTTGACTGAGGAATCTTCTGCCCTTCTCTGAAATGTTTATAGCTCTGCTTAAATGGTTTTTTTTTTTCCACAACTGCTGGGACCAGATGAGAACTGCACAATATGGAGAAGTAGATTTATACAGCGGCTTGTTCTGTTTTCATCATTGTTCTTTTTCTGATTATATGAGGTGCCTTTTTCTGTTTTCCTTGCTGTCTGTTGCTCATTGAAGGCATGAAAATGAGGCAGTCAGCTAAGAGGTAGCTGATTTTACGTTTTATTTGCAAAATTCAGGAAAATGATTTTATATCTTTTTGATATAAGCACTTTTTGATTTCACCTGCGACTTCTGCTCACCCTTTTTAAGCTTGCTTTTGTTCTAACAGCCTCGGCTGCCTATCCAGATTTTGCATGAGATTGATGGATGCTTTAGGGCCAGAATGATTTTCACTTCCCAGGAGGTGTCTAGTAAATCTGCCAGGTCTTCAAAAGAAAATCTCAGTGCTGGGCTGCTCCGTCGTGGACACAAGCCTCACTATGTTGAATTTGGCAACATCCTTATCCACCTGTTTGCTTCTTGAGGTCTGATTTTGCAGTTTCTCACTTCTTATTTAGGTTTTTTTTTTATATAAGCAGCAGCATATTTAAAACATACCTACAAAATGTTTTCTTCCATCTGTTCTTTCTTTGTATGTAGGTGTTTATACATGTAAGTGCAAAATAATTAACAACATTGACTTTTCAATGCACTCGCTCTTTTTCTTACTCTTTGCTCCTCTTTTTTTTTCCCCTAATTTTTGTTATTTATCAGAGAAAACCATGCCACCCTTGCGAAAATAGAAACTTATCCTACCACGTAAGAATGGAAAATGTCCAGGGAACCATAAAAGGCAAATGATATAGTTTGTTTTGGAGATTCTTCTACAATAACTTCCG
The DNA here is from genome assembly GCF_059628265.1 of Tinamus guttatus. Taxonomy (NCBI): domain Eukaryota; kingdom Metazoa; phylum Chordata; class Aves; order Tinamiformes; family Tinamidae; genus Tinamus; species Tinamus guttatus. Next base: position 3,118,052 of record NW_028288706.1, on the reverse strand, counting down.
TAATCATTTTGATAAAATCCATATAAACTGAAACCTTTGCACCTTTTCAACTGAATGAGCTCCAAAGGCACCACGCGGCACTGGAGCTATAAATTAAACAGGCTTCTCTTTTATCCTCGGGAAGAAGCTCTGCACTCTTGGTGCCCCCAGAGTAAAGATGTTCACTGAAACAAACAGGGGATTTTGCGTGTGATTTATTATAATGTGTACCACTTTCCTGGCTTTTTATCCCTTGAGCAGCTCTGGGAGCAAAACAGATCGGGCCTCCTTTGCATACTAATAAAGAGTGGTGCTTGTAATTGTTCAGTGGTTACAGTATTATTCCTTTGAGATAAATCATTGCTACTTTATTTACTTTTCTTTGTTTAAATTATTTTAAACCTTTAGTTCAACTGCGGAACACGGCTAGGCTTCTTGTACTGCTGTTGTGTTGCACGGTGCCCTTTGTTTTTTCCAGCTGCCTTGCAAAGAGTGGAGGATTGTTTGGGAGCTGATTCTTGGGAACAAAAAGGTGCTTTGCATCATTTTGTTACGGAAATGTGCATTTCCTCCTGGGTCAGCAACCTGCGGCCTTGCAGCCAAGGAAATTGCAAAAGTTCCAGACTGTGGTTGTGGCCTCTTTCCATGTATGTGCAAAGTGTTAAAAATGGAGCCTTCAGTCTTGCTTGCTCCAGATTCTCATTTTCCTTCGATCTGATGCACTGAATCTTGCCTCCCAACTGTCAGTGGATGCTTTCCAACAAATTTGGTTTCCCCCCTCTCTGCAGGTGGGATCTCCTTGCTCCTGTTCTACCCCTGCGGCATCAAACATATCCTTTTATTTCCCCAGTGTTTTCCTCAAGATATTCATAAGATTATACTGGGTGATTCATATATCAGGAGGATGATTTAAAATGTATTTCTCATAGAAGTTCTTCATCAAAGATGCATTTTCCCAAGGAGTTTGTTTATATATTGCTGTTTTGACTAGAATATTCTTACAAGAAGGAACAGCTTTTAATAATTAAAACTTACATTGTTTAATTTTCCCTGGAGTTTTCCTCAAGTGTAAAAATAAGGCTGCAAATCCAATGGTATTTTCATTTTTGGAGCATTAATTGCTAAATCAACTTAAATTAGCTACTTTTTAGGTAGCTATGTTTTTCCCATAAGGGATTATTTTTGTGATTTTTAATTTTTTTCTTCTTCTTCTGGAGTTATAACTTTGCATTTGACTATGGAGACATGAGAAATGAGGGCAAAGTTGCTGTTATTCCAAATGGCAAGCTCTGTAGCCCTGTGTGTGGGTTTGGGAGCCGGGCGTCCCCGGTGGGACGCAGGAGCGACGCTCAGGGCCGCTCTGCTCCACGTGACGACTGTTACCCTGCTGACAACCCTGGGGCAAGTTTCTGGGTCTGGTTCTGGCCAGGGCTGCATGGCACAGAAGTGTCAGAATTGGCTATAAAGCGGGTTTTTGAGAGGCCTGAAGATGTTGTTTTTCAAAATGGAGTCTTGCCCTTTATTCTGACATTTTACCATAATTATATACTCATTAAAAAAATAAATCCATGAAGCCAAAGGGGCGCTAAGGGTAAAAGCAGTGAAGTGGCAGGTTTTGGAGACCCGTGTTGAACCCGCAGCCTACCCTGTACCCTGGGATAGGGAAGCGCTGCAGGTGCTGCTGGAATGCCTGGCGTGGTTTAGGAGCACATATGTGATGCTGCTTTTATGGGTTGGAGACCAACGTATGTTTGAGAGTTGTGATTCTGTTTATCTGATAAGCATCCCATGTTTTGCTCTATGTGGGCCTTTGGACGAGCTTTGTGAAGTTTTCATTTGACAAAGCCAAATGCACAAGTAATTTCAAAGCGAGTTTCAGTTCAGTTGAGGTTACTTTGGTAGAACATGTAATACCAGTTATGTTCTCAAGCATGAAAAGAAGTAAAAAAGAACACAAAAATGAGTGAGTAAATTCTGTGATGTGATGGGAAAAGTAACTGTCACAGGGGAGATCACCTCAATTGCACATACTTGATATCAAAGCAGCTTCAAAGCAGTTTATTGATTAATTAATGGCATGTACTTGACTGGTCATGAGTGATCTATATATTGAGAAATAGTATCAGCAATCCTTCAGATCAAGCACAGTAAGAGATACTTGCAATATTTATAGGTGAATATACACGTATAAATTTTTAAACACCCTTCTATAGCGAATCCCGTTTACGTGCGGAGCGTTTTGTGCCCCGCTTGCTGCAAGGACACGTGTCTGCGGGCTCGGCCTGCAGGGACATGGGGCTGCTCCCCGGCTGCGCCGCCGCCCAGCTCTTCCCTCCGCTCTCGGTTACAAATTGTCGTGTTTCTGGTGTAATTCTTTTGGAGGGGGCTCCGCTTTTCCTCTAGGCCACCAGGATCTGCCTTCGGTCCTCCGCTCTCTGCAGAGAGAGCCGCAAACATGAACAGTCGCTGCTGGCGCCCATAGTGTAACTCACAACATCGCCCTAATTACTTGCACTATAAAACTGTCAGGCCGGGAACGTTTGGTCTCTCAAGGCAGCTCTCCAATTAATCTTTTCCTCTTTCATTAGAGATCTTGTTCTGTGATCCTCTTTTAGGGAGGAACGGGGAGGCTTTCAGTGGAAGTAGGAGGCTTTTTCTAAGAAGTGCTTTTCACAGGCAGCAGTTTCCCAGTTCTCACACATGTAGAGGATCCCAGTTTGCTGAACTTCCCTTGGAAGCAGGTGAAATGGCCAAGGAGGGTCAGGAGAGCGGGTGGGCTGCCCTTCATGGCCTCTGAAGGGAACCAGCGACTCTACCACAGCGTTTGAGAGCGCCCATCTACCTGAAATCCCTTTTCCTTCTCCTCGAACTTGCTACATAAGGACCCCTCTAGGTCATGAGTGACATGAATGCGAGAGATGAGTAGAGATAATGACAACGTTTTGCTCTTGAACTGCTCTCATACAACGTCTAAACACGGTAATTAGTAATCGTAAACTCCATAATGACATAAAATGAAGTTGTTTGCTCCAAGAGACCCTGTTTGTAGAGCGATAAGGATACAAGTCTTTCCCCAGGCACTGCTTGAGACCTCCTTATGCTGAAGACTTCATTATGCTCCTCTTGGCTGAGAGGAAGGCGGCGGAGCTGCGCAGCTCCATGCCTGTCGTCTTCGATCAGGGCTTCTCTCCGTGCTTGAAAACAGGCTTTAAATAACAGGAGGGAAACAGGGATGGACATAATAGGTTTCATTTGCTCAAGCTTATTAAAAAAAAAAGAAAAAGAAAAAAGAAAAAATCCCCCTATCGTTCTCGCAAAAGAAACCAAAAATTTGGGGCTGTGGCGAAGGTGCCCCGAACGCAGAGAGAACGGAGCCCAGGCACCGCGTGCTCGGCCTCGCGCCGAGCCTGCCGCTTCTCCCCAGCCCTGCCGGGGCCTGCGGACCCCGAGCCCTGCGTTATCCCAGCAAACACCTGGTGCTGCCTTGATTTTCCCTTTTGGCTTTTCAGTGGCAAGGCTGAAAATTGGAAGAAAAAGAATTGGTTCAAATCAAGCTGAAATAATGTTTTCTTCGTTGTTTTTATTGACAAAACAAAAAGCCTGAAAGATATAATTTCAGCTCAAATGAAACGTTATATTTGATAGCACTTTCCCCTCTTCTGAAGGGAGCAATTGCACCTGTGATTAAAGCAAGGCGAGCGAAGGGCTGGATCCATAAAGCGGCTCTTGCTGCCCTGCTTTTTACCAGGGGCTCCCAGCTCCAGCCGCTGCCTGCGGCTCTGCAAGAGGGTCGATATTTCCACGCGCCCGAGGGGGAGAGTAGCTCCAACCTGCAAGAGCTTGTTAAAATCTCTGCTTACTGCAAGGGAGGGATATGAACCAAGCTCTTTTACCTCCAGAATATGGGTGCCAGTCTGGCTTCTTATCACATATCTCTCAGTCTTTCCAGAAGATCTGCCATTATTTTATTTTATTTTATTTTATTTTATTTTATTTTATTTTATTTTATTTTATTTTATTTTATTTTATTTTATTTTATTTATGTAATCAGATATTTACTGAGAAAAAGAGCTAGAAAACCGCAGCCCTGAATCTCGGGTGGGCATTCAAACTGCCAGCATACGAAGCTAACCATCTCTCTATCTGGTTCAATGATTTTCGAAGTATTTTTATATGAAATACAGATGCCACTGTAACCTTGTTTTCCAGGATCTGGAACTGTAGACATAATGCCTGTGTCTCTAGTTTTTAAGTATTTTTAAATGGAGGTTCAAGACTGATCAATTCTTTTTCCTTCTGAACATCTTGCTCGTTGTTCTTCAGCATGTCTTGCAGAAAACAATCTTGCCAGTCTCATGGAGTGAGAGTACTGGGTATTTTCCCTGTATAGATCTGGAGTATGTGAACGAAGACAACGATGAAAACCTTGCTGTGCCTCGTGATTCAGGCACGGGTGTGCAGTAAAGGGCCTTTCCACTCAGTGCAGCTCTATTGCTCGAATTCACCTTGCTTGTAATCACCATTCTCTTTATAAATTATCCTATTGTGAAAAGGTGTGCTATTTTTTAAGCTTAATATGAATCAATATCTTCTTATTTTAAAGTCTAATACAATTATGAACACACCATAACTTGTGGATGATTAAATTGCAAATTGTGGGTGTCCACCAGGCAACTAGATATATTAAATTTGTTCATCCTCATAATTCATCCTCATACCTACTGTATATTTTCCAGGATCGCTCAAAGATGTGCTTGTTCTGCCTGAGGTGTGTTCTATAGTATTTATGGTTTATCAGATATATAGAATATCTCCTTCAAGGAGACACCCATGCATCATTTGAACTTCTATATTTATTGCATTGTTTTAATGGAAAAATGTTACAAATGAGTGAGTTTTATTTTCTCTGCAGCATCCATATATTTGAACATGACTTTCCAGATATGGTTGTTTTTGGTTTATGAGAACATGAACCTCTTGCTTATTTCTCACCAGCGTTACTGTTATAAAGAGATTTTATTTTCTCCTTGGAGAGCTGTAAAGGAAAGAAAGGTCAGAGAACAGAAGCTAAATAATCAGAAAACAGTGGCACAGAAGTTGGGTGGAATAAACCTGACACCTGTTAAAAAAGGCAAAATGCAAAGCCAGCGGAGCGTGCCCTTCGCCTCATATCGGCAGTGTCATTTAAGGAAGACTAGAATCTCTACAGAATTTTTTCTTTTTTAAATGAGGTTTTGTTTTACAAGTGCAAACTGAGCAGTACCTGGATAATCCATCTGGGAAACACCAAGAGCTGTTGTGAACGTGGTCTGCGACCTCGATGAATAGGAAGACTGACTGCGCTTGGCCCGTGGGCAGCTGGAAGAGCCCCGGGAAGGGCCGGCTCAGGGTTTGCAGCTCTCCTGGGAGCCCCTGTGGGACACGGAGCAAATACATGTCCCAGCATCAGCCCTCAGCTGCAGCGCGTTATCCAAAGGGGCGATCCCGGGGATCCACCGAGAGCAGCAGGAGGCAGCACGGAGGGCAGAGGGCTTGGAGGGCCCGGCACCTTCCCCGGAGAGCTCAGTGTTTGCTTTAGCTCTTGTCTGTCGTTGATGTAATTGTGCTGGGTAATATTGCAAAGTCATATAAAATTAGAATGGAGTTTGAACTAGGGTCTGTTAATTGTAGTGTTTAACTGTTGTGGTTATTGTTTCCTAGGAGATTAATGAGGTGAATTATTGTAACATAATTAAATGACAGTATATCACATCTCCTGCATACCCTTGTGGTTTGCTGCTATTCAAGTCTCACTTGAAGGTTAATTTTACTTACCTGGCATGTGTTTGACTTTGGTGATACACTTTATAGCAAAATATGTTTTTAATTATGTCTGAAAGTCATTAGGCAGCAGCCCTGCCACCGCCTTGGCTGCAGGCTTTGCTGCTGCAGGGAAGGGATGCGCATGGCATGGAGCAAGGGAAGCGATGGGCATCAACACCCAACCGCGAGGGGATTTCAGTGGCGTGAAGGCTGTAATTACAAGGGCTAAATTACAAACCCCGTAAACGCAAACCTCCCCTCAGATGGTTTTGCCTGAACAAAAGCAGCTTTTGCCAGCAGCTAACGAATTTCTGGTCTCACTGGCAGCCAACAGCCTCTTTTCTGAGGGGCATTGGCAGGAAATCTTCTTGTCTGCACATGAAACACCGCAGCGCGCAGCAGCAGCCTCGCAGGACAGGGGAGGCCTGGAGCTTCGCCCGCGCACCCCCTCCTTTTCCCCAGGGCATCAGGTCGCTTTATTTAATCCCCAGATGCAGCTTCCTCCTCCTCCAGCCGCAAATTGGCTTCATCTTAAATTCACGATTGCTCGTTTGCTCTCATGCTGGATGTCTGTGGAGGACGACTGCTCTCCACGCTGTGTCCCAAAAGAAAAGCTGCCTGATTTGCTCCTGTGTTAACTGTCATCCCTGTGTAAGACTAGGCCATTTTTTTTTTTCTGTATTAGTTCCAGTCATAACCAGCTTTTTTTACATCAATTCTTTGATTTCCATTCACTAATCCTAAGAAATTATCTTTTCTATAACTCATTTTTCATTCCCTCTAAGCTACAGTGCTAAAGATTCAGATCTGTTCTCTTCCAGTTGTTTATCCTTCTGCAGTTTTCCATTTATACATTATTTGGAAAATGTCAGGATTGTCTTCTCAAAACTGTAGCTGAGTGTGGGATCCAACCCAGTGAGAGATCTGTTTTTTGTTTGTTTTGGAGCAACTTATAATTTCATAATTAGAATTGTAATCCAAAGTATAGAAGCTACAGTAAAATCCGTTGCAGTTTTGGGTCCAGATGTCGGTTCCTTTTCGGACAGAACCTGTAAATTCCGAATGTCCAGAAACTGCAGCTCTTAAATACTTGGCCATTTAATCAAAATTGTACTTCATTTTTAGAGAGTTATCAGTCTTGGTACCAGGACTGGAAGAGTAAAACTGCTCAAGTAATTGAGACTGAGAGAGACTCAACCTAAGCTATCGAGATCATCTGAAACTGTTTGCTCTGTGTTTGCTGCCTTAGAATTGCCCGCTATCAGGGAAGGTGATAGTTTGAATATACCATTTCCAAGAAATTCTAATCTTCTAATGCTATTTCATTTCTAGAAGATAACTTGAACCTGTGTCAGTGGTAACTTCCTGAGCATCTCCAGCTCTCTTCTCCACACTCAGCTGGCCTGACTCCATCAGATATTTCTGTTCTTTGCCTTCAAATCTGTGTGAATCTGCTTTGCTGTTTCTCCTCAGAAATACGCTCGTCACCTTTACAAATCAATCTGCTTTGTGGCCTGGTGTCAAACACTTTTCTGATTTCCAGATAAATTGTCCGTTATGTGACTGCTGTCTCGCAGGTGGGCAACTCAGAGAATGCAGATAAACTTGCCTGGCAGGACCTTCTTTTTCTCTGGCTTGGTCTTGCTGTCGTGGTCATCCAAGTCATGCATTTCTAAACCTGCCTTAATGATTTTGTGCCTTCTGCACAGCCGAGTTCAGGATAATAAGCTTGGACTTTCTAGGATCTTGGAGCCTTTTAAAGCGAAAAGAATTAAATTAGCTGCTCCCCTGCTTCCCTCCTGCTCCCTTCTGTACCTATAAAGTTATCAAGAATCATGCCAAGGGCTTTCCTTTTCCTCTCCCCACTTTCCTCCAGGTTTCTTGGTTGTAATTAGTTGGGGCTGGAGCCTTGTCCATGCTTAATAGTCCTAATTGCCTAATTAAGGTGTCAGCTGTGGTGGAGGCAGCACTTTTTGCCCTGCTGTTTCCAGGCGTGCGTGCTCTGCTTGGGTCGCAGACCCTTTGCCTTGGCTCATATGGTATGATCTTTCTACAAAGATGTGAGTAATCTGACCTTCCTTTATGCATTTAGAACTGCTTCACTATAAGATATTTGCCTGTTTCTTTCGTTCCCTTCAGACCAGCTTTAGAGCCTGTTTTGTGGGAGTATTTAACGGCCGATCAGCTGCCTGAAATGTTGACCTGAATGTTGTGTTTAAACAGTGTCTCTTGGTCTGCTGGAGTCTTGCAGGATTTTTCAGACTTGGCTGCACAAAAATGAGCTAAGATGGTATTTTTAAGATGGTTACATAACCCCAGCAACTTCAGCCCAGGAAGGTGCTTGTCCTTGGAGCTCTTTTGCAGCATGCTGGAGGTTTAAAGTGCTTTCTTATAGAGGTTGGAGCAAAGACGGCCGCCGTGGGCACAACAGGCTGTGATTTAGCGCAGGCGCTTCCTCCGCTGCACAGCTTGGTGCTTGTGGCAGGCCTGAAACCTCTCCCCGGGAGCATCCGAGTGCTGGAGCGGGTGGTGGAAGCCCTCAAAAGGATTGGTTAACTTTCTTTTCCTTTCTTTTCTTTTATTTGGTATTTCTGGCCCTCAGGCCTTGAAGGGGGACAGCCAGACATTTCCTCTCTAGAAGTTAAAAATGCATCATTCAGTCAGAACCTTCATTTCATGCGTGAGGCCGTGATCGTGACACGGTGCCACCCCCTACATCAGGGTGAGGATGAGGAGCTGGGGCAGAAGGGCCTTCGCGCCGCAGAGCCCCGGGTCCAAGTGCCGCAGCGCCGGCTCCGGACGTGTCGGGAAGCCCCGTGGAGAGTCGGGAGGAGCCGCCGGCCTCAGCTGCGTCTTAGCAGTGGGGTTTTCACAGACCCCATCTCTCGTAGGGGAAGTGTGTTTGCGAGGAGGGCGCCGGCTGCAGCAGTGCAGCCGATGGAGAGGTCTCCCCGCTGCCTTCCCTCGTGGGGCTGCAAGTGCAGCCAGCAGCAGTGCAGGTACCTGCGGCAGCTCCCCCCTCCTCAGCTCGTGGCGGTATTTGGAAGCATTGCGGAGGAAAAACAGATACAGATAGCTTAGGGCCAACCTAAAATAAGATCATTTTAAAATATTCTAAAGCAGCCATTACATTTTGAAGAAATAAATCTTGTCCCATAGAACAAGGAATAATAGAGCAGTTTCCTCTGAGGCAGATATTTCTCCTCTTTTGCTACATTTGTCGGATAATCAACATTCCCATTTGCTATTTATCTACTTCTTAAATTTTACCAAGTAATTCTTCTCATAATTATGACACTTCATGATTTTGTCGAAAATTGGCACCTGCTGTGTGGAGGATAATAGCTCGATTCAACAGTCACCGTAGGAAGAGCTGATTTTCTGCTCGCTTTCTGCAACTGCCTGAATTACAAGTGGAGCTGCCCTCCTGTTAAAATGCAAAATTACTGTGGATGGGGATAAATGGGAGTGAAGTTTTTTTTTTTCTTTCTTTCTAATTTGCGTGACTAGAAAAACCCCAAATAGCTGCAGTTTACTGTGAATGCAGAGAAGGAAATGCTGAAAATTACCCTGGAAGTAGGTCCTGTTTTACCCGATGGGGAGTGCCAGGGCTGCGGTGGCTCGGGCAGAGTGTCCGCCTGGGAAGGGAATGGGCCGAGGCCCATTCAGAGTGGGAAGGGGATTTTCTGGGACGCACAATTCCCGGGCATTTTAGCAGTTGCTGTTTATCCTGTATCAGTGTTTGGGAGCGAGGGGAGCACAGCCTTCTCCGTTTCCTTTCCGGTAGATGACTCTCCTGGAACCTCCAATTAAAGCTTCCCTCCGGCACAGGGGAACCGCTGGGAAACCATTTTTATTTGGAGGGCTTTTTCCTGGGCTGCCTCAGCTTTAATTACCTTTTTAGGATTTTGAATAGTGTTTTTCTGCTTCCATTGGATCCTATTTACTACAGAATGACATGGCTAGGGGATCTGCAGTGATTTCTATAAAATCAAAAATTCACATGAATCTATTTTAAATGTAGTCGAAAAAACATTCTCTTCCTCTTCCTGAAAAGCCCCTTGGCCAAGTTTAATAGTCTTTCATATTTTTGAACTGAGTAACTTGTGTCAAATCTCCCATTCCTGCGCTATTCAATTTTTGTGGGGAATATGATTACCCCGAAATGAGGCTCCATCAGAGAAATAAGATCTTGGCTGGGCAGCAGAGCAAGGCGCGCTTCCGAGCCGTTTGCATAAATGTTTTTTGGAGCGTAATAGCAGCTTCCAAACTTGAGCAAAAGAGCTAAACTGTGGCACAAACTGTCACAAGTGCTGTTCGTTGCTGCTCCAAACACCTTGTTTGGAGATTCATTAGGTTTCAGTTTGTGTTTGCTTGCGAATGCATTTGATCTAAAGTGGGCTCAAATGGATATAATGTCCCTGCCTAAAATGGGGTCCGAGGAGGTGTTCAGCCCCCCAGGTGTGTGTAGCATGTAGCTGACAACGTGTTCGGATGCTGCTTAGGCTTCTTCATCCCCATGGAAGTCAGCTTAGATGTTGGACAACGGATGGTATGGGAGGAACGGGGAGGTCCCAGCCATTTCCCCTCCTCAACGGGCAATGTGCTGACAGCACAGTCCATGTGCAGTTGTTCCTAGGATAGGGATAATCAGGTAATATTCCAGAGAGGAAATGTTTTTGAAAACTGCCTTTCGACTGCCAAGAGCCCTCCGTGCCATCCGCAGCAATGAGGCCCTTGGCACAAACGGCCTTTCTGCAGTCTGGGCAGGCAGTTGCTTGAACCTCTAGCTCACGCGTCAGGTATATTTTATTAGTATACGTGTGTGTGTGTACATGCATTCATATATGTATGCACACAAAAAATTATTAAGAGGATCTGTATATGTCTGTATATGTGTATAAATACATGTTTCACAGGGCACTGTCGAGGCTTATCCCAACTCACTGGTACCCTCTATGCAACAGACCACTCTTTATTCCCCCCCCCTTTTTTTTTTTTTTTTGGTGTAGACCTAAAGAAGTCTTCGAAAGGTGAAATGTCCTTCAGGTTCTTACTGAAGTCATGGTATTGTTGTAGCTGTTATTAAGCAGCTGGTAATATTAATATTAGTGTTGGATTTAGTCTAGTGGTGGTTTTGAATGTCTTTAAGTGGTGCCTGGCTGCTTGGTGCGCCTTGCAGGCAAACTACTGGGGGAAATGGGGTTAAAAACCTGATTACCTTTTCTTTCGTTCACTTATTTTTGAGCAGAATACATTTCCCCCACACTGAAAAATAACAGGCTAAGGGCATGCTCTTCAGGTATTTTAGCCATTGGTGAACTGCACAAGCGCCTCACATTTCTGTACTCAAAAATACACTCGTGTTTGAAGCTTTCCCTTTTCGCTTCTATATTGAGGCTATTCCTTCATGTAAAATTGCTCTGGGGCAGATGAATGTTCCATACATGTGATTAGATGTTGTATTGATTAGAGCTACTTAATGTAAAAACAGATAAATAAGAGAAATCATGGGACAAGTACTTTTTAACTGACTGGTATAATAGCCACTAATGTGCTGCTGTTTACCCTTTTCTAGCGATATAAGAAGCCAAGGACATTTGTCAAGAGAAAGTCAGAATATTTAAATTGATTAAGAGGAATCTTATGCAATACATAATTAACGTGTTACTTCAGAGGTTTAATGTCAATAAATTAGTAAGATTCAGTAAAGGATTTGACGTTTATATGGGTAATAAAATATTCACAATTACATTAGAAAAAAATTAAAATTGTTTTATAAAAGAAACTCTTGCTTAAAAGCATATACCAGCTATCATTAGGAAAAGACATCCCCTACTGGCAAGTTGTTTCCTAATAATTCAGTGGGAGTCAGGCAATTAAATACCCTTTAAAACAATCTGGCATTAAATTACTAAGAATTGTGCCATTTTATTCTGCATATAAAATACCACTGTGTTGAACAGTTTCTTCCATTGTAATTAATGAATTGCTTAAATGCACATGGTCACCAGATTATAAAGAATTAGTTAGCCCAACACTGCTCCCTCTGTCCCGTTTGCTACCTCATTGCCGCGTCCACATCCCGCTGCCCTTTCTGATTAAAAACCTCTACGTGGCACTATGAGGATTCGCTGATTATCCACGGGAGATATCATATCCTGTGATTCCCCTGTTCTTTTGTTCAAGCCTGACAAAATATAGGCGTGTCAGTCATTAATTTGGGTATAGACTGCAGAGAAACTTGACGACTAAGGCTGTGCTGTCTTTTTTCCACTTTGCTGGTTGCTTTAAGGGATATGACATGAAAATCACATTTCTGTCAGGAAGTCTTGCACTTACTATGGCTACGAATACCCCCGATTTGGAATAGGATTAATGAAACTGAAAGAAGCAATCCTGCACTTACTATTGCAACAAATAATTTTAAGGTTAATGAAACTGAAAGGAACTGGTCAATGGAAAAGGACTTTTTCTTCCTTTTTTTTTTTTTTTTTTTTTGGGGGGGGGGTGTGTCTGGTGGTACTTCTGTGATGATAGAGAAACTCGCAAAAAAGGCTCTTAAGAATGTCCATAGATGAGCAGATGGAAAGCTTTGTTTCTTCCAGTATATCACAGTTTCCAGGAAATTTGGGGATGAAGTTTTCAGAATAGCTCATTCCCCTTTTTTGAGGGAGTCCAATTCTCCACCCTTGATAATTCCCATTATCAAGATAAATGATCAAAGAAGTTACCCTTAAAGGACCTTATGGGAACTACAGGCCTTATTGAAGACGTGTGCTGTAATAATTTCAAGGAATTGGTGGCAGATTTGTTTGAAAGCAGTTGATTTCGGTGGGACTATTTGGAAATTGTGCTCAGTATCGCAGGTAGCATGCCTGAAGAAGGATGATCCGGTTACCATGGTTTCAGCCATGGATTTGGGTTACTATGGTGTCAGCCTTTAATTCTTGCTGTGCCTGAAAGTATTATGTGACCTGGGCAAGGTCATGGAGGCTTAAATCCTCAAAGAGGCTGAGCTGGAGCAATAAAAATTAGCCATTGCAGTGGAGGTCTTTTATGCATCTGCTCCCTAACAGAGACGCTCCAACCCCAAACTAGGCCTCCAGGCTTCTTATATGTACTGGCTTCGGTTCCTCTCTGGAGAACCTGGTGCTGTAATCCCATGGACAGGGCCTTGTGGTTTATTACAAATTGCAACTCTTCTTATTTTGTCTGGTGTGTTTTAATGAGGGCCCAGGAGGCACAGTCTTCTTTCCCAGGTGGTATGTCCTCTCCTGGAGATTGGCACCAAATCCGAGGTCAAGGTTCTCTCTTGAGATATGACACTGGCAAGCGGATGAGTTTGAGGTAGGGCCTTAGTAGCATTTTGGAGCGTGTGGATGAGGAGGGCCTTGCAGCGAGTGTGCTCGGAGCATCTGTGTTCGAACAGTCCTCCCTGGGAAACGTGGTGTTTGGGCCCTCAGAGAATTAGCTTTGAGCACCAAGAAACAGGAATAGAAGCAGAACTGCTCTCCAGGCCTGGAGGACCCGAATATAGACAGTAACCGAGTTTTTCCAATTGTTGGTTGGTTGCTTGCTTGTTTTCTTCCTTTCCTATTGGAGTCTTTCTTGATGTTACCTAAAGCTTTCCATCCTTGGTATGTAAATTCCTTTTAAGGCTTATTGTAGGTTCTTAAATTCTATTGCAGTTTTTGGCTTTCACCTTTAGGTTTTAGTTTTCCATCTGTAATCTGAAGATACTTTACATCCAAGGGCCGTTACAGGGAAGGTATCACAGAGTCTTGATTCTGTGGTAATAGATGCAGCCTTAGTGTCGTATCTTTTGATTGCACCTTGAGTAGAGCCTCTTCATCTGTTCTGTCACAGCGAAGCAGCTCTTCCCTCCAGAGTGCAGAATTTTTCTAAATATTATTCCAGCATAAAAGTGTTTTAACTCTGTTTTTAACCTGGAGGGGAATTATGCTAGGTATCCGTATAGTATGATTATTTCAGTGAAAACTTGTAGCCCTGAGCAAAAAAGTGAGTTTTTATGCATTTATACACACATACACACACCCCCCAAATCTGAAATGCCTGTAGTCAGATACACAACAGTGCTTTTGGTTATTAGCAGTCAACCTGAATGGCATTGATAGTGTATTTCTAAGTACTTCACTCATAAAAGAAATTGCATTATTTGTGAAGAACAAACTTTTAGTACTCCTACTTACTACTACTTACAAAAAAAAACCAAAAGTCTTATTTTGTTACTTTCCAAGCAAGCACTTTCCATTTTTGCACCTTTCTTGCGGCTGTTAGATCATGTCTATCTTTCAGGCTCATCCTGTGTATTACCTTTCAAAGCAGACCAAGGAGATGAAAGAATTGAGGAAAGTACAGTATCAAAAATTGGTTGTTCCTTAGTTCTTTGTTTCTTGGTCATGCATTAGGTAAAGGTATAACCTTGAAGAAATCTTCATCATGTCCTATTGGCATCTGTAGAAAGACTGATGGCTTTGGAGCCCTGCCTTCCAACTTGTTCTGTTCCCGTTTCCTTGCCTCATTGCCTTATCCTCTATTTGTTTTTTGTTTTTTTCTTGCATCTCAGATTGAAGTGCTCCTCTGTATTTTGGATTTTATGCTTCCCTAAAAGTCCAGGTTCTGGAGCAGCAGGTTTTGCTGAAGACTCGGCTGGTGCCTGAGGTTGGTGATAGGGATAGGGTTAAGCTTGAGAGTGAAGGAAAGAGTGACCCAACACTTTAAGCTATATGAATATAAATCTTACTTTGCTTCTGAAAAACAAATCTTTTCTGAAAAAAAAATCAGAAGATGACAGTGCTTTATTAAACTAAGGCTGTCTTAATTTCTTCATTTTGTCATCATGCTTAAAATTAGAATTTTTCAGTTATCTGGACACTAGGGAGAATAGAATCAGAGTTTAACGTGTCATGAATCAAAACCAACCCTGGCTGCTGAGGACTAGCTCATGATTTCCATCTTACTCTTTACGTGGTCATTACTATTTAAAGAGTAACCATTTATTTGTAGGCAATAATGTGAGTGAAGAGAGATTTGAAATGTGAATTTTAGCCTTTTTTTTCCCAAACAAAAGTTGGAAAGTTACTTTATTCATTTTGTTTTAGAAGTATTAATTTTTAAAACAAATTTACTGAGTTAGAGAGTGGATTCTGTGGTCACTGTATTTGAGCTTTAGGGACCTCAGTGAAAGATGGATGCCCAACTTCAGAAAGATCTTTCAAATTGCTGAGGGCTACTATAAAACGGAGTGCACCACTGTCTGTAAAGGGAAACATGAAAGCCGATACTTTGGTATTTAAATATACAGTTTTACAGTCATTAAAATCATTAAGATACACTGACACAAAGCAAATGTGAGTCTGGGTAGGAGGGATTCTAAATCTGCCAGTAATTTATCCAAGCTGACCTCAAAGTCTGTCTCTTGTGTAAGCAAGTCAGGGAGCACCATCTGCCCCTTCCCTTTGAAGCTGGTACGGGTCGTGCATAGCATAGTATTGAATGCCAAGCCTGGATTTATTGAAGGAAAAGCAGAAATTTCAAGGCCCGCACTTCTGATGAAATAGTTTATAACAGTTTAACATGCAAGCAGCGTTCTACTTATTTTCAAGTAAACATGAAGGTACATGCTTGCAAAATGATCTGAATTGAATCAGAAACTGAAGAGCTTGATAGGTAAGGGGCTTCTACTTGGTTTCAATATGAAGCTCATTTTTAAAACCGCATAAGCAGTATAAATAAAATCTGAGACTGAATACTCAGCGAATAAAGAATTTGCTAGAAATTTCTGTTTTTTTTTTTATATAAAAAATTAGCATTAGGGAAGAATGATTGGTAGTACCCTTGTACTGTATTTTAAAAGAAACTGTTTGCAAGTATGTCCTCTCATCTCAGAAGTGATTTTGAAAGTATCCAGTTTGAAACAAAGCTGGCTTTATTTTGTTGAGTTTTGATAGTATGTAATTCATTCATGTTGCTAGATGGGAATTTTAGATAACTAAGCAGCTCGTAAATCATCTCCTCCTTTTCACGGGAGGCATCTTTCCTTCAGTTCATCATCACACGTAGGTTTTTCCACAGGCACTAAGTTGCTTGGAGAACCCCTAGAAAAGAAGCAGAAAGTGTGGCGGGATTTAAGGTACTAGGAGCTGCTAGGTCAGTGGTTGGGGGAAAGGCTCTTTCAAGTCAAGTCTCGGCAGTGGGGAGGTTTGAGGTGCATGTACACAATCATTACAAATATTTTGGTATGCTGCTAAATGGGTATGAAACAATAAATAAAACTTCCAGGTATTAACTATATTTGATTCCATTTTAGTTTCTCTTTTGTCTTTGGTGTCAGTTTTACTACCTAGCACCGTGCAGAGAATAGGCACACAGTGCTGTAGACCTGCCATGAGCATCTCCAGACTTCAAAAAATGAGAAATGATATTTCAGTGTGTCCCACCGGGGCTGTCTCTAAACTCTCTGCTTGATCCAGGCAGCTGTAAGTGATTTAAGTAATCCCAGGGTGTTATTTCAACCATACCTCTCTCCTTTTACCCTTTTTGATGACTGAATTTCCATAGCTCCCTTTAAAAATGACATTACCACATTCCCTCGTTTAGCTGCTTTATTTTTATTGTATACTCCTGTCTACTTTTCACTCTGTTTTGTGACTGTGCAGTTCTTACCTGTAGTGCAGTAACACTTGTGAGGCCACTGTCGTAAAAAAGGTGCCAAATACCATTGCTTGGAAAGGGGAGAACTTGTTTAGGGATCATGAAATTTATTATTGGCATCCGTTTGGATTGCAAAGTCTTTAGTGAAAGCGATCCCTTGGAAATCATGCAGCACCAGGCGGAGTCAGGTAGTAATTTCAGCTGAAGTGTGTGGGAACTACCATAATACATTTATAAAGCAAATCAAGGGGCTCGTGCCTTGTCTTTATTACATGGATGTAACTATTATGACTTCAGCTTTTACTTTCTTTATAATTTCTACATTAAAGGTATACTTCTCAAAATGTCTTAAAATTTTTAAAAGACACCCACAGCAGGTACTGAGAAGAATGTGATACTGGTGATTCAGTAATACATTTAGAGATATATTAAACTATCAAGATTTTCATTATTCTGCAGTGAGAACATGCTTAATGTTTTGTCTTTTATGGTTTTCCAAGGCAGACACCCAAGGATCAAGACACAGAGAGGTTTAGTGCATGGGAAGGGGATGGATTTGACGTTGCTAACACCATGAGGTGACCCGTGGTCCAACTGGACATCACAGTTCCACGGTTAATGGAGCTTTGCACCGTTCGTAGCCTTCACTCCTAACCCTCTCAAGGCTCGGGTAGATGTGAGCTTGGTTTTCCCGCACAACGTCGCGCGGGGATCCTGTCCGACGCGGCTCCCGGCAGGGCCGCGAGCGAGTCGCTTCGCTGCTCGGCCCTGCCTTTCGCAGGCGAGCACGCGTGCGCAGGCCTGTGGGGACGTGTCTGTTTAATTACGGTTTTTGTCGCAAGGTTCAGAGGATATAAGGAGATAACCTTGCCTGATTTACATGATTTGGAAGGTGTGAATCTCCAACGTGAGTGTTTCTTAACAAATGCCTGCCCAGCTTGCTTTTGCAGTAAAGGTTAATTGAAGGAATTTGTGTTATCCTGATATTAACATATGAAGTATGCTAGTCCAGCAGTACAGTGCCAGGTAAAATTGGAACAGCACTTACAAGGTAGGTGTAACGTGTTATTTTAGACCTAAAAAGAATCCTTTACTGGCCCAAAGAGAATACATACACTGACTTTTTAAAATCAATAGTGAAAAAAAAATCTAAAAGCAAGTTATCATATTTTGGCAATCTCATATTCTTTAGTACATCAGACTAAATGCGCTGTGAAGACTTTTAAAGAATAAAATGGGAATAATAGTACTCCTCTTTGAATAATTTCAGAAGCATTTCTTAGCTGTAATTAAATCACTAATAAAACTACAATTCATTGAATTGCCCTCGCAGATAATCCTAGGAGTTTTGTACGCTGTGATAATATCACTGTATTATTAAACATTGTCTTTCCTCATGGGTGTATTGTTAGCTAATTCAGAGTTTTGATCATTACTCAAAAGAGAAGAGAACAAAAACAACTCGGGAAACCTGCCTGTTGGAACCCATTTGAGCCTAGCTGCTTTCAAGCACGAAGTATTTTTTGAAAAGTTTGATGTTGCTGGGGAAATCATTTAGAATATTTTGTGCATACGACTACCTAACTCACTGCAATAAGCTACTGGCTATTTCATGTCTGTGCAAGCATCTTTGTGGCTCCTGGTTTTTCACTCCTTTGTGAGTTTTCCCCATTTGTGTTGCGGGTGTTTCGGTGATAGTTCCTCCCTGTGCTGTTGCACCATCCCTTTGGCAATAGTGTGCGGCTTGTCCATGCTCAGTGGGACGGTGAGGCTGGTGCTGTCCTTCCAAAGTGGAAAAATTTATACTATTTTTCCTTGTAAGACTTGCTAAAGGATCTATTTATTTCTTCTGTAGCTGAGTTAGTGGCAATTACCTAGGCCACATATGCCACCGATCAGGTTGATGGATATCTCATGAACGCTGATACTGGCATAGCAGGATGTTTGGTTTTCTTCTCCAGCCTGTATCAATCCTGTTGATACACCGTTTGGTTTTGATTGCTCTTGTGTGAGGCATGAAGTGTCTGAGGGAGATTGCTTAAAAAGCTAGGGAAAAAGTTGTGTATCACTTTTTTTCTCATTAGTTTTCATTGGTGGAGTTCAGAACTAATGCTACTGCACTGAAAATACTCACCAAGTGTGCCTTGTAGAAAGGAGCTCTGTAAATTTTCTCTGCTTTTGACCATTTGGTGCCCCTGTGTCTCGTTCAGACCAAGGGGGGACTCTGGCTTGTGACCAAGCTGCCAGTAGTGCCCATTGCAGACAGGTGCTTTGCTCGTGTGCCCTTCCTCTCAAACTCTGCCACTTGGCAATTTCTATTTCTGCTGCTTAGGAGCTGATATTTCAGACACTGCCGAAACCAGCAGTGCAAAAGTATCTCTGTGTAGCTGTCGTCTCAGTCTCTTGAAATGGCCAAATTTTATCCTGTGAATACATTTAAAGAAAACAATGGCAAAAAAAACCCCAAATCAGTGGAGCACTATTTATTTCAGTGTAATAGATGAATAACCCTGGATAATTTTAGCCCTTCTGTATTTAGGGAAACAACGCCTTGTAGTATGTCGGTAATAGCAGAACTCGATCAGCGTGAAGTACCAGATGGTGTTCTATAAATGCCCATCTTGGAGGAAGCATCCGTAGAACTTCCCTGCTATGTGAGTTCCAGAGAAATCAGAATAACTCCATCAAATAGGGCACTTGTATAATCATTTTTGAGTCTGCGCCGTAGCGGATTACAGCAGCACGAAGTGGTTAAGGTTGGAGGAGACGTCTGGAGAGCCCCTGGTCCAAGCCCCTTGCTCAAGCAGGGTCACCTACAGCACATTGCCCAGGGCCACGTCCAGTCAGATTTTGAGTGTCTTGAAGAGTGGAGATCTCAAAGCCTCGCAGTACAACCTGTGAGACTAGACAAAATTTCCTTTTAGTAATTAACTTAAATAGGGAAGTCATGGCTTATCTTAGTGCTCTATCTGGAAGTCTTTCCCAAAATGAAAATCTCTAAGAGCTCCTGTGTGTGAGTGGATTTTATAGGTACCTTTTGATATGATCACTGTACAAGACCATAGCAGTGTGGCCCATCATAAGATTTTATAGCTCAAAGTTTTGTTTTGTGCTGTTACTGTTTTGAGAAAACAAATGCCTAAGCACAAGATAACTGAAAATTACTTTATCATCAAGATTACACATGTAGGATGGATGAGTGCAGACAAAACTGATAAACATACATCCCTCATTGCCATAATTTTCTGCAAATTTGGCAGGCAGTGTCAATTATGGATTTAGCTTACTGAAAACTATGGATATTTTCTATTTTAAAAAGCTTAATACTGTATTAATGCCCTTTCTTCTGCCTCGATTCTACAGGCAGTTGTTTCAAGAAATTAATGAGTACACCCTAAATGTGGCTAAATTGACCTCTGGCTATTAGTGCAGAACAGGACTATTTATTCCTTCGAGATTCTTGCCACGCTTTTCATACAATTAGCAGTGTAGAAGGTTACTTTGCTCATGTGTTAGTCAAGGTGACTTGACCCTTTCCATCCATGGAGGACAGGCCAGTGCTGCTGAGCACCTCTACTGTGGTAAACTGCGATATTTTGCAGTTACATATTTGTCTTATATTTACTTTTGCACTCTTTTTTTTTTTGTAGCAACCTGGTTAGAGACTATATTAAGGCAAAAATAAGTACTTTCTGCAGATTTATTTTTAATCATTTGTCATGCATTTGTAATGCTTTGTGTAACAAAAGGGCATCAGCATGGAGCAGTTGAGGTCCTGACCATGAAACACCTGGCGAGTGTGTGTGTGTGCGTGTGCGTGTGTGTGTGCGTGTGCGTGTGTGTGTGTGTGCTCGTGTGTGCGTGTGTGTGTGTGTGTGTGTGTTCTCCCGGTGATTTTCCAAGCGGACGGGGCCGGGTGCTGGTGTTTGCCTCCGCAGTCGGTCTCGAGGCTCTGTCGGAGGCTTCGCCGCGTTGCTGCACATCAAGGCAAGACGGATCAGCCTGGCCTGTGACAGCAGGTGGTTCAGATACATCAGTGTAAATGATTGTCCTATCTGAGCTGACTGCATCTTTGTGCCACACATAAACAGAGATGGCAGCAATTTATTGGCTCAGAATTGCAGGAAAAACTCCCTGTTTACTCATTTGACAGCAGTGTTGATACTCTTTTGTCTGTGATCTCATTTACTTTGGGTAAAGCCACACTTCACAGCTGCTGTTATTTATGGCAAAACTTAGTAGTAGTTTGCAGAGATTTGCTTTTTCCCTTCTCTCTGGGGAGTTGGGGTGGTTTTTCATTTTCTTTTTCCCTTTTTTTTTTTTTTTCTTTTTTTGCTGTCACAGAATGAAGGATTCTGTCACTGCTCCCAGGTGGCTGCATCTGCTAAGTCTTTCTTGATAACACACATTTTATAAAATCCCAGTTCTCACATTGTGTTAAAACAGCTCCCTGCACGTAAGGAGTGTGGGTTGTGCCTCACCCCATCCTAGAGCATTTCCACCTCTCACCCTGGGACCACTTCATCTTGCCATGTCCTAGACCCTTTTATCTTTATGTAAAATGCACATATGTGGAAAAATTAGTGTTGCAAAGAAAAGAAAATCCAATGGAAGGTCATGCAGCATGAAATAAAAGGATGTCTAAAAACTTCAGAGAATCCAGACCTACCAAAGAGTAAGGAAAGTGAAGCAAAACCAAACCAAGCCTCAAGAAACAGGAGTGTCTGGGTTGCATGAGAGTCATGAAGTGATGGAAGTGATATGATTACTTTCCTGAGAAGGAATGGGAAAAAAAAAATGGGACAAAAAGTGCAAGAGACATCTCTATATGACTGGCATGGAAAATGAGCTCGTACAGTCTGTGGAGCAGCATGTGCACCTCAGCTCTTACTGCAGGCAGGTTGCAGGAAACCTGAAACTGCTTCAGTGATGGTAATTTGAACAGAGAATCTGCACACGTTTTTCAGCAAGTCCACATTTTGCTTTTCCTAAGGTGGTATTCATTAGAAAGCTTGTTTGCTCTTTCCTATGTTGTTTTGTTTGGTTGGCTTGCTTTGTTGTTTTATTCTCTCCATGCATGTGTAACCGGTACCTTTTGCCCCGTTTAGGACAGCAATGTCAGCACTGTTAGACTGTCCCTCTCACAAGTTGGCTGGAAGTGTGTGTGTGTGTCAGTAGCTAACATTTTTAGGGATAGACAGAATCTGTACAAAGCAGGATTTAAAAGAGCACTCACAATGGTTGAGTTCTGCTTTCCTGTCTTGTTTTAAAGTGAAGCTTGATCAATCCCGAACGCTTCTGAATGTCTCATCCTAAAGATTCGAAACTAAAATGCTATCACCCATTTAATTCCAGGGAGTCTGCAAGATTGTCTGCACAATTCCTGTTTGAAACATGATGGAGAACTAAAATGGTGCTTCAGGCTTAGGACTTTTGTGAAGAAAATAGTCTCTCATGTGATGTGTGTGTTTTGAAAGAGAAATCACTGCATGAAAGGGAGCAGCATATTCTCAAGGGCTTCGTTCCTGCTAGTTCCCAGGCTGTGCAGGGCTTTGCAGTGCTCTACAGTGAGTCCCCATCTCCCTGGTGCGGGACTGAGTCAGGAGGAGACACAGATCACACCTTTTAGTCATTAAGTTGTTAATACTAATAGAATCAAGCTGTTACTAATAGCAGGTAACTTCATACAGGGCATTTACTTATTCCCTCGCCTACATCTATGCTCATTGGCAGTAACCTGGCTGGAGCATCATACCAAAGCAGCAGTGCCTTGCGGGCAGTTCTTCAGAAAGTCCCTCAAAGGTCCTTTGTTTCATGAGGTTTTTGTGTATAATCTCGCAGTCTTTGCTTGCCTGTAGCGGCCACTGGCCCCTTGGATGTGGTCTAAGTTACATGATGTGTTGCTGATGCCACTGAATACTGGTGGCCTTGGGGAGATTTGGCAGACATGAGGTGTTCTGGGTTTGTCAGCTCCTGGAAGTCTTGGGGGACGTTGACACGGTGCCCCTCAGCACACCCGGCCTTCTCGGCCTGCTCTGCTCTGGTGACTAGTCCTTCATGCACACCCAGAGGCACCTGCAGAATCCCTGAGCAATGCACACAGACAGCGCTTCGCTGACCTACCACTTACAACCACCCCTACCTTCGTGCAGGAACACCCTTTACTAAGTGTTTGAAACCCTACAGCACGAAAAAAAAAGATAAAAGAAAAACAAGGCAAACCCCAGTGGCCACTCTCTCCGCAGCCCAAACTGAAGCATTTCCTGGGTTCCTGATGTTTGCCTGTCCAGCAGTCAGCCCTGACCAAACTCCGCTTGGCTTTTCTTCTCCATGGTATTCCTGGACTGGTAGGTTTTGTTGATGCCAACTTCAGTGACTTTGAAGGAACCATCTCGTGGTTTTCAGATGTCCACATTTTAGGAAAATAAATGAAGGACATGAAGGTTTTTGAGCAAGTGGATTAAGGGAAGTGTGGACTGATCGTTAATTATATCAAGGATTACTTTTGACCTACACAGAGAAAATGTCACATACCCTTCTGTGAGTCTCTGAATTCTTTGCTTTTAAATGTTAGCCTTATTGTGGAATACTTATGTCCTATGAATGCTCTTCTCTACTCAAATGAGATGAGAAACTGTGAATAGGGGGGAGCTGCATGGGGATGGGAGTGGGTGGGAAGCATTTCCAACCACTGGTGCTGGAAGACCATAAATTTCCCTTTCATAGCGGGCACAATTTAGTGACAAGGATCATTAATATCATTATTTCTGTTGTCCTTCATGTCATTTACTTTTTTTTTTTTTTCAAGTCAACAAAAGCTCGTCTAGATGTCCTCATAGTTGATGAAATTTCTTACCAAGGGATCATACCTGTATGTTACCTGAGGAAAACAACATGTAAAATGTAACAGCAGCAGTTTTCAGTGATTTAAAACCTCTAGATTTCCGTGATTTTTAATCATTAAAGAATATGCAAAAACATATTTTATACACAATCTTTTATCTTACATTTATTTTTATATTTCTCTGTAGCAATTTATTGCAGCAGATATATCACCATTACTATAGACATTTATAGTGTCATTAAAATTCAATGCCACCATAAATTCGTGCTCCTTAAAGTGTTGACATTTGTAACAGCTTCCACAAGGACGTATTTTACACTGAAAGTGAAACTTGGAGTAGAAACTTTTGTTAAATTTAAGATACAGGCATGGAAATAAATGTCTGTTATATCCTTTCAATAGTTTCAACGACTTGGGTGAGGCAACCTGTATTATGCCCCTCTTTTGAGCTGGTTTGGTCAGGTCTCTTCAAGCGGGCTCAAAGCACAGTATGCACAACTTAAAGTTATAGCAAAATATAGCTAGCAAGAGGTAGTATTTAATGGCTATTAGGGTAAGAATTAGCATCCTGATTCCTTCTAAGGAGGAGTCTTTCTAAGGCTGTTCCAAGGGGGTGGGGAGGCAGCACTGGCCCCTACATCTTGCTCTGAGTTGATAAGTTTTATCTTCCAAAAGGTCGGTCAAAGCTGAGGACAGGGACAGTTCACCCTGGTCACCCAACTATTCCTGGCTAATCCTAAGTAGTCTTGTCTGCATGGTGGGTGTGTTTTTTTTTTTTTTCTTTGCTTTTTTGTTTTCATTTAGAGTTTTATATATTTCCCCGTTGGTGGTTTTCCCCTTGAGCCTTGTCTCAACGACTCATCTGTAATTTTTGCCTTTCTAGTGGACCTTTCACGGCTCTGCCCAGCAGTGTGAGTCAAGGTAAGGGAGCTGGTCATGGTGTTGGGATGCCCAGTCCCAGAACCGCTGCTGGTGGGGCACCTGAGGGCGGAATCACCTGAGGGAGAGGGCTGTGCTGGGTGCTCACTTGTCCTCTTAAAAAGTGTCTTCATGTTGTGCCTAATGGAGCAGGAGTAGGCAACTTAAGCAGGAAGTGAAAAATGGCCAATGTTTCCTTCCGGGTATTTAAAGATCATTTAGTCCTTAGATTTTGTCACATTTTGATGGAAATGTAGCTGCCAGTTGTTTCACAACAGGAAAGTGGAACTTTGTCTTAAGTAATAGCTTTATAAAATATAAAAATAGGTCCTAAGTTGGGAGCCTGCTGTTTGTGTGTCTCGTACTGCTTTATTGCAGGCAGAAGGCACTAGCTAGATTTCCCCCTTTATTCATCTCCAACCAGAATCAGAACAGGGCCCAGTCCCAGGGCAGTGTATTATACTCCTACCAGAGCGAGAGCGCTACCAGTGATGTTACGTGCCTTCATGGAGGTGTCCCTCTCCCACGGGTGTTTTCTAGCTTCAAGAAATGCTTCCCCACACTGTTCACCATCATTTCTGAGGGCAGAAAACACCAGTTTAGCTCTGCTTATGTCTTGCACAAAGCGACAGAAAATCACCAGCTCGCCAGGATCGGGTGATGGTTTCTGCCAGAATCAGGCAGAAAATATTTGGTCGCTGTCTCCTGTTACTTGTCCTACTCAAAGGGCTGTTGAGTAACTATCAGCCTGGAACTGAATGTGCTGTGTAAGTTAATAGCAAGTTGAATTTTGTTGCTGATTGTTAATATAATTTCAAAAATAAGAACACATTGTGTCAGTTGAGGGGGTCTGTGTTAACAGTCAAAAATATCATGAACCTTTGTAATTTGTGCCGGTATTTCCATGGAGGCAACTCAGTGGACCTGGTGAAAGAGGAGCAGTGTGAGGCCAAGCACAGAGGGGCCCGAAGAGCAGAAAACCCCTTTGGAGAAGAAGGGTGGGAATAACCTCAAACCCACCCTGTGCGCCAAGGGAAATGACTCTAGTTCTAGGTGATGTCCAGGGCTTTATGGACATCTGCCACTACAGGCTGCTGTATCAGTTCATGCATGAAGTGGATCCTTCTGGTCTGAGCTGATCTACTTTTCAGGCTGTGTTTTTTGTTTATTTATTCCTTTATTTTGACTAAGAGGGACTCGCAGCTCATTTTTCCGCACTGCAGCGCCCCGTGGCAGCCTCTCCCCCCAGGGCCTCTGAGCTCGTGTTCACAGCAATAGAACTAACAATCCTGTTGGGATTACAGATGTCGATCGGGAGGGTTAGCAAGGAATTGCTGGCTCCCATGAGCATGCAAGGTTCTTGATGGGAAATTCCTGGGAGATTCTTATTTGCACTGCATTCCTACAGAAATGGCAGATTTAACTAAATACAAAATATATTTATATATGCATCACATAGGCAACAAATACCATTATTTAATATGTAAGGATTACCTATTACATATGTGTGTGTGTCAGTAGTTTATACTTGCATGGTTTCAGGAGCTCCTGCCAGTAATGTCAAACAAAGGCTGAGTGACTAGATTTTCCATCTATCTTCAAGCCATCAGCCTGCATTAACACTGACCTTTCATTCTAGTTGCCAGGAGTCTCTGTCTCTATCCCCTTGTACAAATCTGATAGTCAATGAGGGGAAGGTGGGAGAATCATGAAACTGAAATAAAGTGAAAGGTTGAAAAAGTAAAATGCTCTCTAATACAGCTGTAAGCAGATTTTAACATCTTTATTTCATAATGTGGATAATGAGCGAAGCCGGTGGCACATAATTTAGGCTGTTCTGAAAAGAGAGATTGAGGTGCAGTGATGAAATACAGAGCAAAACTACAGCTCTACTATAAAACTGCTGCATTAAAAAAATCAGTTTGGGTTTTCTTGTGTTGAGTTTGTCATCAACTGGGAGTTTCTGGTTTCTTTTCTAATATGCACTGAGCTGTGCACCAGGAGCTTTGTGAGCTAAAGAGAAAGGAGGATCAGCCGAGTGCTCCTGGCAATGTCAAAAGTAAAGCTGGATTCCAAGAGAGAGGGTTTTTCTCTCAAAATTAGTTAGTAATATACCTGTGTCACTGCATAGTTCACAGAGGTGCTGCTCTGCTCAAAGCTCTCTCTAAAGTAAAAATTAAGAGACCTAGAGGGCTCTCGGGGTCATTAATGCTGCCACAGGACTTTCCAGAGAAAGTGGCTTGTTAGCACTACCCTTCTGACTAACGCATGTAATTACCTTCAGCCAACTTAAATTACCCTTCAGTTTCAATTGTAGAGGAGATTGTGGGGGCAATATGTGATGAGGTTAACCAGGAGGAGGTTACAGGCTCACGAGCGATAAGCAGCGACATCGGGAACAAAACTTGGCTAGTGGAGGGTTCTTCACTCTGCCAGGTCGGGGTTTCACAAAAACTGCCAATAATGGGAAGATGGAACAGGAGAAGTTTGTTTCAAAAGAAAAGTTGCAATTTTTGCACACATAAAAGGGAGTAGTCATTAGTGAGAACCTTTGTTTATGGGAATGTTAAAACCAAGCGTGGATATCTTTTCAACCAATCTGGATAGGTTTTCAAGAATAAGCCTAATCAAGAATAATAGGCATGGTTTGTTATACAGAAGATGAAGCTTTTGCAGTAGTACTTTTATTGCTTTCTGTTGTGTTGGCGAGAGCATTTCCCTGCACTCCTGCTTCTTAACTCGGGCTGTTGCTGTTGGGCCAGTGGCCAAAGGCTTTTCAGCACAGGCAGCATGGGGGCCTGCAAGCAGCAAGTGGAAGACCTTTTTTCTTCTGGCAGTAGATGAGAGAGATTGTAGATCTGTAATTGGCCTCCCTTGCTTTCTGCCGTGATGTGCATCATGTTTGGAAACACTTTCTCGACGTATTTTCGTCATTTTAAATCATATGCCTTTAAATTAGTTTGGATGTAATTCATAATATTAGAATGAACAAACATACTACTTTAAATCCATATTGCCTATGGAATACCTAATCAGTATTTGTGTTATGTAGGATTTATTCCACTTGTAAAGAGGAGCCTTCATAATTGATTAGTGTCTTCACATTGCTTGAGTTATAAACCCTTCGCTTCATGTGGAACAGAAAAGTCCATGTCCCATGGATGATGTTCATCTGGCCTCTTCTATGCCAACTGTTTAGTTGAAATAGATTGGAATGATACAGAGATACTTGTCAGCAATTATTATTGCATAAAGACATCTGCCATTTCCATGGCAAAAAACAGCCTTGTGCTTTTGGGTCTAGAAGCTTTGGAAACTTACCAAAGTTTGTGAAATCCCAGACGTGCCTTTATTAAAGGGGAGAGAAGCAAGTATTGTGTGTAGGAGGTGTTTTGGGCTGCATTTGATTTTTCCCTTCTCTCATGGCCAGTCATGATGCCTGATGTTCAGCATCAAGCACCATGGTGAGAACCCTCAAGTCAAAAAATACTGAGATAGATTTGCCTAGATCTTTTCCTTCCAGTGATTTTTCTAAAGAAGAGCAAAAGCCTTTCTGATTTGAGAAGGGAAGTTGTGCTGTAATGTTCAACGTTAAACAGGAAAAATCCGAGAGAATGGGTAAACCAGAATTGAATCAAAAGGATTCCTAAGGAATTCCTGTTTGCGCACTGTCCTTGCCTCCAGTCAAATCTAACCAGCAACCTGCACGGTGCCTCCTGGTTCAGGGGCTCTTTCTCTCATCGTCGTGAGGTTAGGCTCTCTGTTTATTAGGTTGTTTCAGCCCCTCCTTGAACCATCTGCCCCCTGCTACAGTCCTCTCTTCTTCTTGCCAAGCCCCACGGCGTGCCAGCTGCTCTGCCCGGTGCCTTGGTCGACTCCTGTGGGAAGGTGCCTTCTGAACCCTGCTCTTTCCACCAGACCCAGCCAGGGCCGATACACAAGCTATAAACAAATATGGAATGCAGATGTTCCCTGCCCATGGCAGGGACAGACGTGGGAATTCTAATGAGATGGAAATTCCCCTTCCAGCCACGTGTGAGAGCTGGCAGGAGCCCGCGGCTCCCCGAGGTTGCTCTGTGCTCACCTGGCTGGCGCTGCGGCAGGTGAATGTTCTCCCCGCCGTCCTGCTGCCCCACGTCCCTCCTCCCAAGGTTGGCCTGGCCCTACGGATCCTTACCAGGGACCTGGGGCGCCTGGCGGGGCCGCTCGGCCTCGCGAGGACAGGGACCCCCGAGATGGCCGGGACGGGTTTTGCCGAGGGTGTTTCCTGCCAGGGAGAGCCCGGAGGAGGTTTTGTCTTTCTGCGTTCCTGCAGCCGCCTGATGCTGCTGCTGCTCGGGGCAACCCGTTTAGCTAAAAAGCTCCCGCTGGAAAACGCAGCGGTGCTCCAGGAGCAGCTCCTGGAGCTCACACCGAATGCCGATGAGGCTGCCTGCTGCTCGCGTTCGTTGGCATGATTCGTGTTTGCTAAAAAGTCTTCTAAAGTTGGATTTAAGGATTAGTTGAAAGGGCAAGGGGGAGGGGGAAAGAGTTGGGAATCATATTTATGTAAACAAATGAAAATTGCTTTCCACATACTAATTGCAATTAGACATTTCTCTTTTCACATTTCATTAATACCAAACTGTTTATTATATCCTAGCTAATAAAAAATAAATC
The DNA here is from genome assembly GCF_059628265.1 of Tinamus guttatus. Lineage (NCBI taxonomy): Eukaryota > Metazoa > Chordata > Aves > Tinamiformes > Tinamidae > Tinamus > Tinamus guttatus. Next base: position 3,089,173 of record NW_028288706.1, on the reverse strand, counting down.
ATAATTGTTTTTAGCTATGCTGCATAATGAACAAAAGGATGAAAGTATGATTGCTGTCAGCACTTGTGTTAGAGATTATATTTTGCCCAATAAACAGATGATTTCTACAATTTGCAGTCTAGAGGAAATGTCTGTTGTGTGCTGTTGCTGAGCATCCCAATTTAATAGCACAGAGATTTTATGCTTTGCTATACATTTAGTACACAATTAGTGGAAAATTCTGAACTGCAAAATCATTCAGGCTCAGTGGTTTGTGGAAGTTTCCATAATTGCAAGTGAAAAAAATAATGCTGAAAATAATGAAACATGATTCATAATTTTCAAGAAAGAATAAGGCTACAGATGTACCAAAATGCTTCTGCAGAAGCTACGCATCTACTGATAGATTTTACCCCCAAGTCATTCATTAAATCATCCTACTTTTTAAGAATAACTAAATTATTGGAGTTCATTTTGTGCATAGGCCTTATAGCAGATGTAATAAAGTTTGTGGTCATGTGTATGTTGTGCAATTGTGTTAAAGAGCTGTTATAATAATTTATAGTGTGGTTTATACTAGCTCTGTTCATGGTATACTGTGCTTCATGTAAGTCTTTGCAGTGAAAAGTTTCAGTTAATTTTGGGGTATATTTTCGTTGTAATAGAACGAGATGTGTGAACTTTACTTGTTTCAAAAGTAAGCCTGGAGGATTTGCATACAAAGTAGAAAATACCCATTCGAATGTAGTGTCTGATATGCAGCAATCTCAAGGTTATGTTTTACTTTTCCAGGAGGTAACTCGGTCACAAGGTCATTGGAGAAATCTCCTACCCTATTCCTCTTTGGATGTTTGCGTGAAAATAACTTGCTGTTTGGAAAGTGCAGTAGTTGTGTGACCGCAGTGAATGCGATGTCTGTCTGCCAGTGTAGCCTCTCACGTGGAAAAAGAGGAACGTTTTTTTCAGGAGCAGCAAAGCCTCAAGTTTGCCTTAGGGTGAAACTCACTTCTTTTCACAGGATTAAGAGTGATAAAAACTGACTAGACAAACCAGAGAAGCAAAACAAAGCATAATAATCAGCAATGCTGTCAGACCAGCAACGTGAACCATGGCTTTGCCTCTCCTTGGTGCTCTTAGTGCTCTGCATTTGACTTGGTTGTGCGACAGCTCCTGCTTCTCCGTACCCCAAGTTCAGTTACAACCTCCACTTACTGTTACGTTGGGGTCCTTCATCAGCCCCTAGTCTCCCCAGCAGCACAAGGGAGAAGGTGCTCGTGAGCAGGTGATAAGAGACCGTGCCTGCAGGACTGGGCTCTTCGGTCCTTTGGACGTAATTGAGACAGCTAGACGGTGTATATGTAGTTTTAAATTAGCAATAGATTGCGTGGGAATAGATCCCTGCTGGCTCGGGGAGTGTGTTGGCAACCACAAAAAGGCAAAAAAAAACCCATAAGCTTCATCTGTAGTAAGCGCAAAATTATTTGTTTTGGTTTTGTTTTGTTTTGAAGTTTTACAGGGTGAGTGTGAAATAAGTTTCAGGTAAGAATAATTTGGAGCTATGCATGAACTGGTCTAGGCACTCAGGTGGCCAGGACACACTGAATTTTTTGGAGAGTGGCAGGTTTGCTGGCAGTTTGGGAAGAGGCTATGTTGAAGCTATATGGAAAAATGAATATGTGTTAATGAAACTTTATTGACAGTGATTCTGCCTTCTTTTGTCATAAAAAGATGTGGCTAACTAATCAATCCCTGGTTACTTTAAAAGTGCAATATGTGAGAGGCAATATGCAAGCCAGTTATTGCCTTTGATTCATTTTTAGATGATTCTGAATTATTAAAGCAATTATAATTCACCATTCAAAGGCCTGAAAGAAGTAATAAATATTTTAAATTGCAGGAAACACTTATAGCAATCCCCAGTGATTTTAAGAGTGGTGTTAATGTGAACAGGAGGAACTTGGTTTGCTCTAGCTGATGAAGCTCTCCTCTGCATTTTCACGTGAGTCTCTTATCCACCAAGGCCACCCTCAGTGGCTGCCTGTTTGGAGACTTGCAAGGTGCCCGTCGTAACGTGCTCAGGCCTTTCCTTCTCCCGCAGCTCATCCCACAGGTAAAATGCACAAATCTGCTGCCAAAACCCCTGTGTGTGCGAGCGAGGTGGCTCCTGTGACGCGTTCATAGCAGGGACAAAGCTCTGCTCTGCATGGAAGGTGCCTTGGGAGACACCCGGCCTTCCTGAGGGGGCACCGGGCCTTCCCAGGGGGACCCTGGGCCTTCCTGAGGGGGCAGCGGGCGTTCCCGGAGGCCCTTGGTGCGCCGCGCGGTGCCGAGGCCCAGCCGAGGGGCTCGGATGCCCCTCGCGGTGCCGTTGCGCTCGCCGCGAGGCACCAACCACACGAGCTGTGTCCTCCACCTCACCCCGGCAGCGAGGCTAATAGCCCTTCCCGAGGCCAGTGGATCTCCATAAAACGTGGAAATGGTTTTGCCCCTTCATTTTAATTAACATTACATCCACATTTCTATGATAATGGATAATTAAGTGAGTTACCTTGACATTGGAGTGTTCTTGGAAGTAATTTATGGTGCGGTTTCATTTCGTTAAAGACATTTGTCTGTTTTATTTTGAAAGGGAGTTTTGTCATAAATATTTCTGGATATGATTTATGCATAAACTAATTATTATTCACAGAGTCGGGATTTTACAAATCACAAAATTCATTATGTGCATTTTTTAAATCTTTTTGTGATCATACATATTACCATCTCGTCTGTTTCTTCAAAGAAACGTTCCCTTTTTTTCTGGAGCATCAGCTAATCTGTTATTCTATAAGCACATCAGATGCAGACAGACGTTCTCGTGGAATGCTGTTTTTGAGATAGCACAGCAAAAAGTTTTGCTCCAGCAGAGTTTTGTTTATTACACTTCAGAGAAAAATGTGAATCAGAAGTATATTCCAATAAAATCTGAAAGAAGAATTAAAAGGCAATTTCTGCATATATTTATTCACAGAAATGGCACAGCATATGCTTTTCAAGCAAAGTAAACTATTCCCTAGTAGTATCCTTGGTCGAGCACAGCTAAGCTGTAGAATATATTCCCTTTACAAAAATAATGAATTTTTATGTAATGAACTTTCTAGCTCTAGTAAGGGGACTATCTTGCTCTTAAATCTTCTTGCGTGTCTGTGCATAAGGAAATGGAGGATGCGTGCAGGTACATTATGTCCTCTTAGCTGTGATGTTCCATAGGAAAAATATTCCAGGAGCTCAGTCCCCCAGCGCAGTGGAGGAGCGTGACCCTGATTCAAGGAAATGCTGACGTATGGTTAATGTTTGGTTCAGTGTGTTCTAAGGATGCACTGCAAACTATTGCAGAACTTTTACGTTTTGATGAGTGCCCCTAACTCAAATAACTAATAACAGAATTGCATAATGTTGGCTTGTTTTTGATCTGATAAATATGGTTCTGTCAAAAATGTGCATTTCAAATATGTCATGGAGAGTGTGGCTAAAACTGTAGGCACTTGTTTGTGGATGGTTTCTGGTAGCACTGTCTGCTCTGCCCGAACTAAGGCCACAATTTCCTTGGGAGAGTTGTCAGTGAGATTAGTTTTCAAACATACTAACAAAGAGAATTTTTAATGTTCCATTTGTCCAAAAATAATTAAAAAAAAAAAACTCAAACTTTTGTGATGCAGATTGCCAATTGCATCATGGGAACAAATTGCACATTTGTTCATTTTAAAGTAAAATAAACTGGCTTGTTCTAACACTGCTAATTTGCATGCATGGACAAGGGGGAGGAGCAAGTGAGAAAGAGAAAGGGAGTGATAATATTTTAGGACACGATTAAATATATGATGATAGGGGAGACAGTGGTCTATGAAGAACATGGTGTGTGGCGTTGGTGCGGGAAAAGGAGTAGCAGTGACATTCAGTTCCCTTACATGGTCTAAGAAGATCAGATGTTTATTGCAAATTTGCAGTGTTCAGTTCAGTGATGCTGTTCTCTCTGCAGTAGAGTTTTTCTCTTTGAAATTCAGAGCTGGGGGCAGCGGGCTATGCTCTGCCAACGAGCGAGTCCTCTGCCAGATCCATGGGAGCAAAAAGATGATTTAAATTTTTATAAATCATTTGGATTTGTGCATTAATATCTAAGATGGACCGATCATTCAGTGTGATAGCTGCATTTTTTCTGTGTCTCTGTGATCAAATCTTGACGTCTCTTTCTATATATGTGTAGCAGAACATTTTGAATGGCAAGGGGAAATGTTTTACACGTGAAGTAAGTGTCCCTTTGTGAAAGGGTATCGTGGCTCAAAAAAACATTTTTAGCTTCTGGCTGTTTCATTGTTTTGATCATGATGTAAAGTCCCAGGCTGATTTAATAGAGAGCAAGTCTGCCTTTTTAATAAGATTTTCGGACAAAGTAACAAGAGCAGATTAAGAAACAGGAAGTGTTTGTGGAATGGGAGGATTTAGCTTCCTCAGGGGGTCTAGAACCAGCTGATATTCCTGTTTTATAACTGATAGATTTTTATGTTCATTCTAGAACATCACCAACATTAATGAGACGTGGCTGTAAAAGACCCATGAGGCCACGTTTCTGTAGGGTTCCTTCCTGCCAAGCACCCAGTGAAGTGGGTTCTGGGCCTGGCCTAGGAGGTTCCCTGTGGAGCTCATGTCGTCTTGGGATTAGAAAGACTCTTCTTCCCAGTTTGGGAACACAATAAGATGTGCTGAATGTCACAAAAGAGCCCACAAACTAATGTAAAAACTGGACTCCTATCTCTAGCAAAAGCCTGGTAGCTGCACATGTGCCAGACTCTGTGGCACAAGCGGCACATGGATCTGTCTGCTCGCTCTGTGGCAAAAGTAGAATCGTCTTGATGAATTAACAGACCTGTTGCATTATTTAGAACATAGTAATTGCATCATTCTCGCAGGGATCTGAAGCTGAAAGCACAAGAGCAGGATTTTTGAAAATCTTCCTGTTAAAAATCTTCCTGTTTATCTTCCTAGATCCAGTAAATGCGTTATTCCAAAGCAGCCCACACGCCTAGTTTCTGTCCTCAGGAAAGTTGTTCTCTGGTAAAATTATTGGCCAGTAGCATGCCTCTCTCTCTCTCTCTCTTTTTTTTTTTTTTTTTCCTCTTTCCTATTCCACCCCTTCCTGCACTAGCCAGCTAAAATAAAGGCGATTTTAGGATTTCTTGTAAGCCACGTGTCACACATCAAGTCACCCTGGCGCTCTCTGGCCGAGGGCACCACCGAGAGTGCCAAACTGTCAGTGTTCTGAGCTCTGCAAAATCAGTGTTCAGGCCTCTCCAGGCTACTCAGCCCTATGAGAAAGGCTGGAGGAGGAGGAGAAACTATATTGCTGTTTGCACCGATTGGATTCCCCAAACGAAACCCTCAAGTTATTCCCCAAATTGCAAATCCAATTTCTGCGCAGCCTGTACTGTGCTGCCAGCCTTATTTACAGAGCTTTGGTAATTGGGTAAGTAATTTTTGCAGGGACTTTCTCTTGAAAGGATCATAAACCTTAAAGAACTCCTTTTAGCTCCTTCTACCCACTCCTACAAGACATCTTATTTTAGGCATCAACCTGAAAATAGCACCTATTTGCACTTGCTCCCCAGCCGTTACACTTGGACTGCAGGGAAACATAGTAAAGGACAATTCTTACAGCCTTTTTTGTGTGATTTTCTTCCTCACTGTCCGTTAACAAGGAGATAACCCATTTTTGAATGTTTGCCAACATTAATTTTCTTGAAAATATTGAATCATACATGGACTGCAGTGGGAGCAGAGATAGCCCATAAGAACATCCAGCCCATGAAGAACCATCTTTCATTACATTGCTAAAGCTGTTTAATAAAGGAAAACTAAATGAGCACAAAATTAAAGTTTCTCAAAAGTCTCCTTATTTGCTTTTCTCTCTCAGATTTTCCTTCTGGCGATGTCTCTCACTTCTCATCAGGCCTTGTGATCGATGTGGATCCAGATCTTTGCTTGTGGTTTCATGGGGCAGTCCAGCCTGCCAAACCAAAGTAAAATGAAAGATTTTTTGGAAAGGGCAATCATTAAATTACTTAATAAACATACTAGGAAAAATATGCTAGATTCAAGAAAAAAATGTAGTCAGGATGTTTGCTGCAAAAATTTATTATATACTTTAGATGCAATATCCCCTGTTAAAAATGTGAAACTTAAAATATTTATACAATGTTAGCCATGTTACAATGTTACGATGTCACAGGAGTATTTTATATTTGCTCCTAGTGCTACTGAAAATTTCCCTGTGTTGCCTATTCGGTTTATATTATCATTAGTGCAAGAGAAATTTAGATGCCAAAATAATGTTTAAAGCGTAGCTCACCATAGCATAAATAGTAAGGATCAGTTTTGTTGCCTCTCCTCTTTCCTGCTTGTTGTTTGTGCACTCAAGATAATGGGATGTGCACCCGGGCTTCCTGCAGCTCCTGCTTCCGAGGGGCCGGCGCCGGCCCTCGCGGCCGTGCAGCTCCCCAAGCAGCAGGAATGGGAAGGACCAACATGTTGCCCTAGCAAAAAGTCCATCGAGTCCTGGAGTCTCTTTCCTCTCTCTCTTTCTTTGTTTCTTCCCCTCCCTATTTTTTTTTTTTTTATAATAGAGCACAAAGTGTGAAGGCACCTAAGTAGGAAGGATTCATCAAAATCTCTAATTAAATACATGACAGCTGGTGAATTAGAGTGTTTTGTCTTAGCGCTGCCATGGTATAATACTTCATAATCCTGAGAGTCCGAAGTATGAATTAATTATGCTTGTAAGTAGTCTGATACCCAACTAAAGGGGGAAAAATAATCAAAAGCATCCCTAAAATGCCTCTGAGAGAGGAGGCCGTCCTGCTAATAATGAAAATAGGGCCAAATTAGTTCCAGATTACCAGACTTGACTTTGGAGAAGCTTTGATTTAGAAAATGCTTGTATTATAAGATGATTTGGTTAAAGAAACTGCTTGTTTTTGAAATTATTTTTAAAGTATTTACTGGAAGCCTGTGTTAAATCCTAATTGCAACTGCTAGCTGTAATCCCCAGTCTTGCAAAGACAAATGGGATCAAAATTCTGATTTGTAATCCTGTTGTCTCCAAGAAATGGAAGTTTAAACACAAGTTTGTGCAGATCCACCCGTGGCATAAGCTTGTTTTAGCTTTGCTGTTGAATAGGCTTTAGCTTTTTGTGTTATCGGAGAGGCAGAGGAATATAACCAGAGGAGAAGTTTTCATGCCACAGTGCCCAGGGAATTCAGAATATTGTCAAACAGTAATATTCCATAGTTGGGTCCTTTGAGTTGGAGCCAGTAACTAAAAAGTACGTGTTCTTGTGGAAGTAAGTTGCTCCATCAGTATCCAGATCTCAGGAAAACATTTCTAAGGGAAAGTTTACAAGTTTTCATGGTTAATATTAGTCTTGTTCTTTATTCAACTGCGTATTTGGCATTTGTATATATATATACATATATGTAAGTGGTTCTGGTTTATATTGTCTTGATGCACAGGTTCCACTGGTGTTATAGCAATTCAGGTATGTTGAAGTGAGGAGGAAAGTAAGAATTAATTACTGTGGTAGATGTTATTAACCCTTTCCTGTTGTTCACATATAATAAGCAGCAAATGGTTGTGAGGTTTTTTAACTTGCCATTCATTTTTTTAACATTTATTCACTTTGACAGATGTGTTGAAGTCCATAAAGTTGTTATCCACACCTCCTGAAATTGAGTCATCTTAAGCAAATAGAAACATCCCTTTATACGTGATGCAATCTTGGTTAAAGTTTTAGTCCATTTAGTTAATTGGTATTGCATGTTTCCAGAAGATAATTATTTTTCCTTATGAAACCTTATTTTTATTTTCCTGTTACTTTCTAACTTAAAATTTTCTGGGTAAATATACTTTGCAAACCGTGAAGACAGCATCATTGCATTTTTATTCCCATATACTTTCAAAAAATCAGATTTTTAAGTGACAAATAAATATGGCTTGCAAGCATTTCAGCATTTGCTTGCTGTAGTTTCTCCACCATGCTGCACAGAAAATATTATTTTCTTTAGAATTTTCCTTTCTCTTTGGAGAAAGATTCACTGATTATTTTTTGAGTAAGAAGCAATTCAATCATATTTTAAGCTTGTATATTTTTGGTGTGTGCGATGTGCCCAAAATCAAAATGAATTCTTTATAGGTGACTCTCTTTCCTTGTCCTGGTCTGTAGATTTGGAGATAATAGGATCAGCACTGAGACTAGATGAGATAATTAATGTAACACAAACTTTATATTAAATGCTCGGAAGCTCCTGTGCCCCCGAGTCGAGAACATTTCTTTGAATGAAAGGTTATAACCACCTTTTGACTCATTTTATGTAAAGCCAAGAAAATTACCATTTAGTTATCGCAGTTTGTTTATCTGTTACATCAGTCATGAACTAGCACTTGATTGCTGTTGGCATTGAAGGAGCTAGAGTAAAAAGAAAAAAGTACAGCTGCAGGAACTCAAGTGTGCAGAGCTCAACACATATCAACATATCAACACATATCGTCTGTAGTGAGCAGGGTAGGTAGAAGTCAAGGAAACAAAGACACTTTAATTTTCCTATTTAAGAAGATATGAAGAAATTGCCAAATCTGAGACACTGTTTGTGAGAGATTGGTGCCAGTGACAAAGGCACCCACTTAATGGTGTGCTTGAGTAAAGACCACTGAGTATCTTTTCAATGCCTTGTGCTATCCCTCTTAAATCCCTCTTTTGCTTTCTTTTCCCTTATCCATCTACTTGTCTACTCTTTTGATATAAGAAACTCTGGAAAAGACCACAAGTCTTGGATCAGCTTACACAAATAAGGATACTTTCATCAAATGAGACATTGTCAAGCTTTTGATAGACGGAAGAAATGTTCATCGGGAGATTCTCCATTGCAATCTCCATCACTAGGCAGAAAACCATCAAATTTGTCTTTTATTTTTTGGGCCATGAAAAATCTATTTTTCTACATGGAAACAATAGGGATGATTGGGCTTTTTCTCTTTTATATTTTTACCTGTAGCATGCTTCCTGCAAAAAGTTGTAGAAGTGCCGAATATCTCAGTCTGGAAGGAGCTTCAGGAGGTCCTCGGTCCAACCTCCTGCTCTCAGCAGTGTCAACACTGAATTCGGAGCTGGTCGCTCCGGGCTTTGTACAATCGGGTCTTGAAAACCTCCAAGCGCAGAGGTTCTACAGCCACCCTGAACACCCTGCTCCAGTGCTTAATCATCCTCCGAGTCATTCATTTTTCTGTAGATTCAGCGAGACCTTTTGGAATTTGTAACCGCTGTTCTTTACCTTAATATTTTTCCACATGGATCGTACTGAGATAGTTCCTTCCTCAAGTCTTTGCTACTTACCTGGGCTATACTTGAAACACCTGAGCATATGTATGAACCAACACACTGTGCCTGAAAATGTGGTCATTAAGAATTATGGAATCCATAGCTAATCCATTTTTGGATGGTTGTTTATAGAAGAGAATGGGCATATGATTTGCTTCCATAAGCCACTAAATCAGACCAGGAAGACACATTTCAGCCTTTAACCACCACCAGGTGAAAACTTTTGGTTCATTGTGAGAGTGAAAAGTGTTTCTGAGTAGATAGTGTCACACCATTTCATTTCAAGTGAATACACCAAAATGGAAAATGCATAGATTAAAATTGCTCAAGACTGCATGTTATGAAAAAAGTATCAATGCTGCAAAGTTCAGCCCATCTTCATTTATGAGAAATCCTCATCTGATGGAACTTTTGCTGTGAGGTTCAGTTAACAGATAAAGTGCCAGTAGATGGCACTCAGGAATCTATAATGTCCTTCCATATGGGGCTTTCTATGACCACTACAACTTGATGTTATGCAGTGCCACATGCAGTTCTTAACACACAACAGGGCCAACGTGATTTTGCGTGTTCAGAAATACTCATGTATTATGACAACAAGTCATTCAAGCTAGAGACCTGGCATGATCACCTGGTGTGGTTTTTATATTCATAAACAATTGGGAGGGCAGCAAGACCTCGTTCAAAAATCCTGACCTGTTTACTGTAAAGAGGGCAGCAGTATTATCTATATATTAAGAAATTGCGCTGGTTAGTTGTCTTTTGTTCTGGGATCCGATGATGCTATCCAGTGGCATAGATTATATCGTATAATCAGTTTTCAGTTTTGATTACATCCACCAGCAGGAGACTTAGAGTTGCCAACTGTAATTAAAATGTAGAAAACAACAACAACAAAAAAAACAAAACAACAACAACAAAAATTTCAGAGATAATTAGTGCTGAGAAACATTTATTTTTCTGTGAACTTTAGTACTACTGTGCTGAGGAAAGAAGAATATTTTTATCTTTAAAAGTTCACTTCCTTGAGTTGTTTGGATTTGGGGTTAAATCATTTTCATCTTACTGCAGATTTTTCTCAATGAATAATACCAATGACATTTGAATAATTTGCATTAGTAATTAGGGGATTTTTTAGCATTGCAAGATAGCACAGGAATAATTTGTTCTGATCTTCTTTAAAGGAGTCTGATGCTGCATGAACAGAAATGAATTTTTTGCGCTGGCAAATCTTTGGTTGATCATGTGCACGCTCAGGTCCAAGGAGATAACCCCAGTCTTGTGCAAATAGTAGATTTATCTCCCTGCCTCCTTCCACCTTGGGTTTGTGTTTTATCATTTTTATATCATCTTTAGAAACGGGTCTGTTACAAAGAGAGAGAATTGGAAAAGGTCACAGGATCTGGTCCTGTGGGCTCAAGGGAGCACTATATCATTTATAAGTTTCCCAAACTCCACCATTTGCTGATTCTGAAAGGCTGTTTCAGAGGCTTCCTCATCTCATGTCCAGAAATCTTCTCTTAATAAGCCTGAAGGTTGTTACCACCTGTTTATATTGTCGTGTTTTTATGCAAACAATGTCCTTTAGCTTTTTTGTACCTTTGCAGGTAGCTGTCTCCTTGGCAGCTGTATCACCCCTGAGATTTTGGGCACTGGAGTAAATACACTCAGCTCGCTCAAGGAAGCTCTCCTTGCCCAAATCATTCTGATATATATTTTTTAATGTATTTTTTTCCAATGTCAGTTCATGTTTCTTTCTGAATTGTGTGCAATGTTCAAGAAATTTTACTAATGCCTTACACAATTCAACTAATATTTCTGTTCACTTAATTCAGTAACATGCTTGATGCATCTTAAGCAGTAGCTGCTGTGTGGCCACAATCTGCTGTTCACTCTCTGTTGCATCAGCTATAGCTCATCCAGGTCCTTTTTCAGGTGTTTCTTTGATTAGTCTCAGGTTTAACAGGAATGTGTGTACAGTCTCCTAGAAATTAGGGTTTTTTAATCTTTTGTTTTTGGTTAACCAGAAGTCATTGCTTGAGAGTGAAGTTATTCATGTGGGAAACTTTGTTTCCTTTCTGAAGGACATGATGTGGTATTTTTGGTCAGCTATTCAGTTATTGTTACAGCAGGGTTTGATGTAGTAGTGCTACACTAGTAGTGCTCACTTTCAAGGCTGCTCACAGTGAGAGGAGAAGGGGGTTGTCATCAGGGAGCATTCCCAGCCACTGTGATTAAAGTGGGTTCCAGTCTTCTCCTCTCTGAACAGTCCTCAGATCATGTCAGAAGTTGTTGGACCTCTTGGGGGTAGACCAAACTGGGGGTGTCCAACTGGCCGGCACAAGGCTTTCCTTCCTGTTTACATCAGGCTTTTGAAGGAGGTCTAGCTACCTGACATTTCTTGGACGTTGCTAAGACAGGTGTGTTTGGGCTTGTTTGTTGGTGGGATATATACCCCATTGCTCCTTTCTACATATTTTGTTCACTTGTTCCTAATCAATTCTGGATTACTGCTTAAAAATGATGCAGAACACTGAATAACAGCCTGTATTTGAAACCTTTTTACATGGATGTTGTCCTTTCAGTGATATGCTCTATAAATCTTGAGAAAAAATCATCAGTGTGGATATATATCTCTAGCTGAGCTGCTGCCTACGCTTTTCTTTTATAGTCAGTTGATGCTTTTGCCCAGCTCCCCTTGAGCTGCTTGTCTAAAACAGGTCGGATGTGATGCTCTTTGAATGTCCCTATTGCTCTTGATGGAGTGTGAAGGGCCTCTGAACACGGCGGATGTCCAGAGTCAGCACAAAGGAGCCTCGTCCTGCGGGGAGGACTCGGAGCTACGTGCCCTGTGGCCCTGGACCTGCCTGCCAGTTAGCTGGGCACTGCTGAACAAATTTTTTAGGAATGGGCAAAGAACAATTTGGAGACACTAAGAGTCTGAGCAAATAATTAAGTCTCCTTGTGTCAATATATTAAAGAGTCTTTAAAATAAGCCAACACTCAAATGCTCTACTGAATTCTAGTCCTAGTCAGGAGTGTAACATGCTCACCTGAGACGTCGCAACAGTAGTAGAATTGCTCTTTTTGACAACTGTAGATGCAAGAGAGCTGAGAAACCTGTGCAGGCTAAAGCTATGCATTGCACCATTTCTTAAAGCCTGTATGACAGAGAAATTAATAGGATTATTTTTATTATGTAGATGACGATTTGCTTGAAACATTGTGAACCATCAGCTTGGCAAGATCTCCCCACACTTTTGTTAGCTAATCAAAGACAGATTGCAGTCAGGCACCATGTCTAAATTTATTAAGAAAATTAATAGACCATTTAAATTTTACTCAAATTAGGCTAAGATACAATAAGCAGTTGCACCAGCAGCTACTCATTAGTTGTACCATTGACCTGGAGCCTGCATGCGTAATGAGGAATTGGCACCTAGATTATAATAGAGAGGCAACAGTACTCCAAATATGGATCTGAATCGTTAGGGAAAAAAAAAAGACAAAGTATTATACATCTGCCATATTTTATTTTTCATATTAATCCATCTGGGTTAATTGTGGACCCTGATATCCAGACTTCGGGGTTTGTCCACTCTGTTATTTTTTCTTCCTTGGTTGTCCTGTAAGCATCTGCTCCATGAGGGAGAAATTCATTTATTCCTTTATTTACATAGCATCTTTGGAAAGTGATTGGCTTGGATCAAATTAGAGAAACTAATTCTGATTTTCTTTAAATGTATCGGTCTTTCTGAGCCAGATTCCCATGCAAATAGTCTTGCAAAATTTCAGTACATTGTGTATAGTTTTTAGCACACACAGAGCTTCATGAGACGACTGTAGCTCTCTCATGTTGGTATTTTTAAAACTAATGAGAAGGACAAAGACAATATTGGTTTTAGCTATGCGGGTTTTTTTACAGCTTTCAGAGATTTTATGTCTGGATTTGATTTTTGCTTGAGGTCAGCTTTCTCTTCTATCCCCAGTGCCTTAACAATCCGTGCTAGGAGTAAATGTGTGCAGATATGATTAGCTCACCTGATCATAGTGTTCAGTATTAGCCTGGAGAAGAGAAGGCTGAGAGGGGATCTAATCAGTGTATATAAATACCTCAAGGGAGGGAGTGCAGAGGACGGGGATGGTCTCTTTTCAGTGGTGGCCACTGATAGGACTAGAGGAAATGGCCGGAAACTGAAACATCAAAAATTCCATAGGAACTTAAGGAAAAATTTCTTAACAGTGAGGGTGACAGAGCACTGGAACAGGCTGCCCAGAGAGGTTGTAGAGTCTCCTTCTCTGGAGATCTTCAAAACCCGCTTGGATGCAGTCCTGTGCCACGTGCTCTAGGTGTCCCTGCGTATGCAGGGGGGATGGACTAGATGATCTCTAGAGGTCCCTTCCAACCCTAAGCATTCTATGATTCTATGATTCTATGATAACTGATTTTTACATATTTTTAAGTATTTCTGCTGCCTTGGGGTTGCAAACTCGATCAACGCTTAGTTCCATGTAGGACTGGCTTGCAAGGCAAAGTAAGTCTGAATAGTGGAAAACAAAGTAAACTATATTTGAAAATCTGGTCTTTTGTGCCCTTCACAACTGTATGCAATGTGAAATGATACTTTATAAACAATTTTAGAAAAGGAATTGATTATTTTGTTGCTCCATCAGCTAAGAACAAGAATTAATAGCGTTGTCTGTACAGTTTGTGCTTTTCACTATGCATGGTCAAATAACATGCATTTTTAAAAATTTTCCCCTGCCATTCTAGATTATATAACCAATTAGAAATGTTATAAAGTGCTGAGGAAAAAAAATCCGTTTCTATTGGCCAAATGCATTTAACTTCCAATGCATTTTTATGGTGGTCATTGGTCCCAGCGTCCTCTCCATACCCGTGGTGACTGTCTTGAGATGCTGGCAGCAAGCAAGAGTATTTGGCTTGGGGAAGATCAGCAATTACTTGGAGTAACAGACTTTGGCCTCCCAGTGTCAGGGGCTCAGTGCTGCTAGTTGCCTGAGGGGGCTTGGGCAGGCTCTGCTTCCCACCTTGCTGCGTCTCCTGGCTATGTTCTGTGTCGGGATTGGGGCCTGGCTCTCATTTTGGGAAGTGGAGGCCAAGCTGTGCTGTTTTGGGGCCACTTGACTTGAATGTCCCTTCGTTTCAGGGTGAAGCCACATGCAGTTCATCCCCTGGTAGATGCCAAGAGAGATGCAGTGGCTGGTCCCCTTCTATGGTGGCTTCCCGTAGGGATCCTTCAGGGCCAGGCCGCGCAGGCCCCATCCCGGCTGCTGCTTCCCATTAGTCTCCGTCCAACCAGACCGTCGCCAGCTCTATCCCAGAGGCAGGCAGCTCTTTAGTTGTTTGGTCATGCCATCCTAAACAGCCCGAGTGACTTTTTGCCATTATTTTATCTCAGAAAAGATGTATTTTTTTCGGTGAGAGGGAGCTGGGCCCGCCTTGCCTCAGTGCTCCTGCCAGGGGAGCTGCTGCTGCTCCACAGCGCACGCAAGAGGATGTCGAAAAGGTAGCATCGAATGTCCTTCATTCTTAGGTGCATTTTAGGAATTTCTAATGTCAATGATTATTCCCAAACTTGAAAGCTATGTCTTTAGTGTACAGATGAAAACGAGAAGGAGGGTGTGTGTGTGTGTAATACTAAGATGTCTCTAAATACTGAACTAAATATTAAAGCAAAGGCAAAAGTAAATGGTAAATAGGGTTGTGCTGTGCTCAGGGCTGCAGCAGACGCTCCTGCGAAGCTCAGCAGAGATCTCTGATCTTACGGAGAAGCCATTCCCCCGCTACAAGGATGTTAATGATGTTTTACCACCTAGGAGGAGGATGAAAGGAAAGCATGGGAACACCTGAGCGTGTATAATTCAAATGTAATAAAATCACAATACGAGCTCTAAGTGGAAAAATTAGCATCACTAATTATTGCTCGCTGATTATTGCTGTTAGCTTTTTTTATTTTTTTTCCCAATACTTTTTTTAAATGCAGGCCGCTGGTAGATTCCAGTGTCAGGATAAATCCCTGGCACCGCATGGACCCAAATCCCAGCCTGGCGACAACTTCAGCTCTTTTCTACCTGGCCACTGTGTTGCCCAGTTGGGTTTGGGACTGCTCGGAGCAGAGCCCGGGTAGCGGGTGGGCATCCCGGCGCCCTCACTGCGCAGGGAACCACCCGCACTGGGTTTATTGGCCCGTCACGGAGACACAGAGCGTGGCGTGGACCAAACCATCAGCACCGTGTGCGTGTGCGGAGTCCGGAGCGCTCGTGGGCCGCGCGCGGACGGCCGAGCCTTTCCCGTGAAAACAAAGTAAGTTGCAAACCCCAGAAGAGCCGAAAGCGGCCGCGCTGCTGCAGCAGGGCCTCAAGGTTACCGAGCGCACGTGTGACATAAATGCAGCCGAGCATTTTAATTAGATTCTTTCACCAGAACTCCTGACCTTCTGGGTAGCACATTAATGTATTTTACTAATTATAAATGCAATTAAAAAGTACTGAAATAAAATTAGGCTGATCTATCTAATTTACATTAAGCACTTCCAAATTATGCAGATTTTCAAAGAATTTTCTTTCTTTCTCCTGCCTTCACTGCCGCCCCCTCCTTGTTTGTTGTTCCCCCCCCACCCCCAATTTGTGTTTCAGGAAAAAAATAAACAGCTGGAAAACAACCTTGTAGCAAAACAAATTTCCTTTCTGTGATTATTCACAGTGTGTGAGTTAATTTTCGAGGCAGTAATACGCTTAGCTGTCGTTAGGGCAGTGACTCACCCAGCAGAACCCATATGGGCGATGGGTGCAGTGGTGGGGAGCGCGGCGGGTGCGTGTTTCTCAGTTCTGTCTCATGGGAGCAGGGGTTCAGAGGCTAACTAGGCAAGAAATAGTGATACAGTGGGCAAAAACAGTAGGGATTTATAAACAATGAAGAAAACAGCAAAAAAGCAGGGTGTGAATCATGCAAGCAAAACATCTGGTGTGTCTGGTGAGC
The DNA here is from genome assembly GCF_059628265.1 of Tinamus guttatus. NCBI lineage: Eukaryota > Metazoa > Chordata > Aves > Tinamiformes > Tinamidae > Tinamus > Tinamus guttatus. The sequence continues at coordinate 3,072,787 of NW_028288706.1, read as the reverse complement.
AGAGCGGGCTGGCTGGGCTGGCTCTGCCAGCTCCACTGGTTCGGCAAGACTGTGGAAAGGGATTTTTTATTAAATGTGGAAATAGAAAAATAAAAAGCTTTCATTGTTGTTGTTTATTTGTCAAGTGTTTAAAGGGCGGTAGGTGCTCTATGGAGAACACAGAAAGACAGTCCTTGCCCTGGAGAGTTTATGATCCAATTTTAGATGAGCTGCAGAAAGGCAGGGTAACACAAAAGTGCCGAGGCCAGATTAGAAAGGGCCCATCTTAGAGGAGGAAAATATGTAGAGCTGTTGTTTATCCTTAAAACCCTTCTGTAATGAAGGATTAATTTCTAGTACATGTGTGTTTTAGTAAGAATTCTCTAGTTTTTCATTAAAAAGGGGGGAAAAAACACAACTTCGGATATTGTGTCTTATTCTATCCCTTGTCTAAAGAGATAACATATAAAAATGTAGTGATAAAGGGAGGAAGAAAGACTAAAATTCCAATTGATTCTGCCTAGAGTAAATGAAAAAAAAGAGATGTTCATTTCATGCCAGATATTGAGCATTAATAAAATACTGTTTTTAATACCATTTTTGCACTTAGGTCTAATGCACAGGACATGAAAACAGAAAAGGGAGAACACTTTGTTCTTTGTTATTGTTATTTTTTAAGCATCTAAAAGGTGCTCCCACAGGAAACATTGTCTTGCTGCTTCTTTAGCAGTTACTGGTTAGAAATACCTTCTCAGAGCAGTTTGTACTGAGCAGCGAGCGCACAAAGCGCTCGCCTATGAGTTATCCCAACCCGGTCTCCTTGCTGCTGCTTCCAGGCAAGGACTGTGCGCGATTCCCAGGAGCAGTGTCCGTCACTGAAAGGTGAAACTTCTGCTCTCGCAGCAGCAATATATTGAGCTGACTATTTCAAAATCTAATAGTTATTTTAAAGGCAAGTAATTTGATTATGATTATGTCACTTTTCTCTCTGACCCATCAGTATGACGTGCCATTTTAGGGTCCTTTGGGTATAGGACTATATGTAAGCAGGAATTGCTGGAGGATTTTGTGTGTTCTTGCTCAGCATTTTGCATTGTGTGGAAAGACATGAAGTATTTGAAATATTCTGCTTTAAGCGCTTGTTTCTCTCCAAAATAACTATCTGTTTCTAGTAAAATGTTTATGTAATGACATATTTAAATGATCAAAACCTTGAGTATATGCGTATGAAAAAAAGTAGCATTGTTATGCAGCTTATACCTAAGTGGAAGTTTAAAAACAAACAAACAAAAAAGAAACTCTTAAAAAAGCCCCAGATTGCTACCAGTTGTTTGATAGGACTGATCCAGCAAGGCATTATGAGTGAAGTTTGCTAGGTTCATATTTTTCTCTTACAGATTTTACAGTTTTGTGTATTTCAGAGCATGGTAATTTCAATTCCTTTGTTTCTTTGAGATGAATTCTATTTTTTGTTTGTTTGTTTGGTCAAGAGAAAGTACAAAGTAAAACTCTAGTAACGTTACATTTGTAGAAGGCCTCCTCCCTCTGCGCACCTATGGCCAGAATTCAGTAATGCAGCCGGCGCCTCCGCGTGTGTGATTAAATCCCACCACGTCTTGCGTCGGCACTGGAGTGTTTGCTGAGGTGAGATGGGTTTAGGAATGTGGCTCAGTCCTTTGCGGAACAGGAGCCTTTTTCATTACGAAATTCTTCACGTGGAAGTAGATGAAATAAATGTTCATGTTAGGGGAAGCAGTGCTTAGAATTGCTATTCAAGCGAATACTTGTCACAAATGGGGTAAGAACAGAGCATTTTGCAATTTCTTTCCTTTAGTAAATTCCAATTACGTTTTGGTCTTGTTCTTTGTAGGCATTCTTGTAACCTTTTATTTTATACTATGGTATAAGCAAAAAAAAAAAAAAAAGGAGAGTGGGGGCATCTTCATCTATCCCATGAAGATGCTTGCCTAGGAGTACTTGTAAAACTTTGAAATCATGTACAAGAATACAGTGTGTGCGTGGGATGGGGAGGAGTTGCATGGTGCGCGCAGTCGTCTGTGCTGACTGCTGAGGAGGACGCATTGATCCTACTGGGGAGACTGTTGAATTAGCAAAGGCAGGAATAGGAAGAGATTACAGTAGTCTAAAGAAAGTCCATTGGCAAGCAAATTCTTCCACCTTGTGCGTGAAGCGCCAGGTACAGAAGCTTGCAAGGCTCCAGCGACGCAGTGGGTTACACCCCCCGCGATCTGCGCAGGGCTCTGCGCTGAATACGACGGCCCAAGCGTGCGCGGCAGGAACTCACACGTGGCCTTGATCGCAGCATCCTTCACGGGCAGCACCGACGTGTGGGCTGGGACGCTGGGGTCATCCTGCCAGGGTTCTCTTAAGAGATACATGAGCATTAACTCCTGCTTGGTGGAGAGGCAGGAGCGAGTCTAGTAGTTTCCCGGGGCAGGAGGACTCTAGCAGGAGCTGCGCTGGCCTTCACGTAGGTTTACGGGGGTTTGAACCTAGGGGATCAGCCAGTATAAAGCGGCTCAGCTCTTCGTTCCAGCTAAGTTGCACCATTTTGCACAAGCTGCAGACATGGCCCATTATTTCCCCATGCCTGCTCTAGCGAAGATGCCGAGGATGTGATTAAGCATACAAGTGCTCTCATTAAAGTTAATGCCACGGGCTCCGACGTTAAGCAGGTGTTTAAGCGCCGCGCGCCGTCGGCACCGACCGCCAAGCTGCCTCGGGCTGGCACTGGGAGATGCTCCCTCTTTGCCTACGGGGAGAAAAAGGGCTTTTTCTCTTTGCTTTTTTTAACTGGTCCTTGCAGAAAGACACGTGGAAGCAATTCTTTGAAAGGCACCTAGATTTGTTGTGAGCGACTTCCCTGTTGATCAGGATATGGGCCAGCTGGATTAACTGCTGTGTAGGGTGTTTTCCTGTGCCTCAGATATTTCTTAAGCGGTGTCATGCTTGGAGAAGGCAGGAGAGTCACTGGACACTTTCCTTACAGGTGAGCTTTCTTACTGGCACGGCTTTCCCTCAAGCCCAAGCAGCAGCTCCAAACCCTGCCGCTGATGCCCCCTAAGCCCTGTAACAAGTCAGGCAGCCTTTGGGGCTGGCTCCCGTGTGTGCTTGGTGCTCATCAGAAGACACGAGAGCAGCCTCCATCCATCTCCTCCATTCCATGGGGGAAGCTCCCAAGGGCATGGGGTGCTCTGGAGGACCCCCCAAGTGTGTGTGCACCCGAAGGGGATGGTAGGGCATCTTGGCTGTATTGCAGGGGGTTCTTGTTGTACGCGCTATCCCACGAGCTTGCAAAGAGAGCAAGTGGCAGACAGTAATCTCTGCAAACAAGCTATGATAACAATTGTGAAGTTAGTTTCAATTAACAAATTAGATTTCCATCCTCTTCTGTCAGGTGTTTTGCCTTACTATGTTTGCTGTATAACTCCCCTGCGTGAGATCCAGCTTGAGATAAAGATTGAGGGCTTTTTTTTTTTTAAATAAGGAAAAAACCATGTCCAATTTGCTAATCTGAGTGGCATTGTCCCCCTCGTCCCCGTGACTGAGCCTCGATTTGCCAGACACATCCGCTTAGCAGGTGTTTTCATCACGACGTTAATAATAAGAATTGACACGTTCTAAATGAGGAGGCCCTTGTTGTGCCTGGTAGCACTGATGGATATTTGGGGGAATTGACAGCTTCTGAAAAATGTTTTTGCCATTACCAGCACTTCGCTGACAGATTTTTAATGGCTCTCGTAGAAGTCTCACTAGCTCGAGCACTTTTGCAGATGAAATGGCAAGCGGTGAAATGTGCTGCTTTAACACTTCTGAAAGTTGGTGAAGAAACATGAAGCAGCTCCCTGCATTTTGCTCCTAAATTGTGATCTTTTTTGGCTCCGAAAATAATTTTTCTTCTATCGAAGCTCCAGGATGGAAGCGGATTAGCCAAAGGGACGAGCATTTGTCATAACACGCCAGGGTTGAGCTCTGCAACCCCCATTAACCTCCGTGGGCGCTGCGCGGCCGCTCGCTGCTCGTCTGCCTGGACGTGTCCCCCGCGGGGCAGGGATCAACTGCTCCGTGTGGTACCTGCTCCGTGTGGTACCTGCTCCGTGTGGTACCTGCTCCGTGTGGTACCTGCTCCCAGCCGCCTTCGCGGAACGGGCGGCGCTTCCACGACCTTGGACAGCCTGGGAGAGGAGACGGGGAAAACAGCTAGAGTGAGGCCTGAGAAGAAAGGATGGATAAAAAACCTTGGCTAAAAAGACAAGAGAAAAAGTTAGAAAGGCTGGAACAGAGCTCACATGAGAAGTTCTTGCAAAATGTAATTGCAATTAAATCACAAGCTCAGTTGCAATTAAATCACAAGCTCTTTAGCAATTCGATGTGATGCTGCAGAAGAGCACTGCTAAGACAGTACATAGAATTCACATTCTCTTTACAGTTCATAAATTTAAAATATATTTTTTTAAGTGACTTGATTTTTTTTAACTTTCTCACAAGGGACAGGAATAAGATAGTGATTTTTATATACTGCTAATTTTAGCTTTTTTTTTTCTTAGCAAAGTTGTGCATCGTATGCAGAAACTTGAGCCACTGAGAGGTTGTTATCAAAAGAGCCTTAAATGAAATAGATACTCGTCTCATTTTGAAGGTCAGTTAAACTTAGGTGCCTCAATCTGTTTATGTTCGAATCCCAGTTGATAGCTTTATCAAAAGAAATCTTCAGTTGCTTTTTAAATGAAAGGAGGATTATGATCAAGAATAACAAAAGTTCAGTTCAGTGCTTACAAGTCTTATCTCTCTGTGGTGAAAATAATAATCATCTTCTGCTCCGAGAATGTAATATATAGTAATACACTGCAAGTAAGAGAATGTCTAGGGAGGAAGCAGCAATGCCAGTGTAATGGAAGGAACATGTTTATTGCAGAATCTGTGTTCGGGAAGTATTTATTTATGGTTGAGGCTGCCCAATGCAAGTTAAACTTTGAGCAAATGATATGTTACAATAGGCATGGCTTCCAATAATTATGATCCACTTCATTACAATAAAAATACAACCTCCTGCCCTGATATTGAATATGGCAATCTAAAAGCTAACACATGAAATGCAGTCCTTGTTTCCCAGTGTATCACACAGCCAGAAAATTGCAACAAGAATTACTGTCAGAAGTTGGGAAAGTTGTTTCCAGTGACAAATAAGTCATATCTAGGCAGAATGAGTCTTTTTTCAGCTCATCCTGACCTTTCTCATCATAATTCTTTCCTCAGAGGCCGGGCAATTCTGCATGTGCAGAAATGTACCGCTCGAGAGCGCCCTTTGCATCCTACAAAAAGGATTCTCCCCAAATTCCAGCCACTGCCAGGACCACAACATTGGTGCACAAGGAGTGCAGGAAGAGCTCTTACGTTGTCCTGCTGCCTAACTTAAAGCTCAATGACATGCAAGAGAAAAGGTGGCTCTGCAATAATCACCAAATAATAGCCAAGAGGTTTATGGTAAAACGACAAAATTCTCCGAAGCTGTGTGGGGTATATAGCCCTTCAGCAGGTTTCCTTGAAGCTGAAGGAAAGTTGCACCCTTTCGTTTATCTCAGTCTCTTCCTCCTCTGGTGTCTGCGGAAGGAGCTGCCTTTAGGCAGTAGGACACGCGTGATGCTTGGAAGAGGATGGCCCTGGTGCCATGAGCTGGCCCTGACGCAGGTACCATTGCAGGGGCAAATTCTCCAAAATGAGCTGCTGCTATTTGTGCTTTTTCATCCTAAAGGAGTGAGTTGTGATTGTGAGCACTGGAGGCTCCTTGCTCTGTTAAAAAGATGCCACGGAAGCGGCAGTACCGGCAGCCGGGATGTGAGCAGATCGGAATACCCGGATTTCTGCTTCAGCAGAGGCACCTCGGGGCCTCTTTTGGAGCAGTGCTTTCGGTTCAGGTATTGCCTCCCGTGGCTGCTTGGTGGGGCTGGTTTTATGCAGCAATGTGCAAACAAAGACGTTTGCAGGTACTTTTAGCTGTGTCCTTTCAGAGCGTTTCCCCTACTGTATTTATCTTGGCTGTTTTGTGCTTTTCTTCCAGTTATAAATAACTGCTAAAGACTGATGTGTTTACTTTGTTTAACCATGGCCATGATGGGTCGAGGACACATTAAATCATCCTCAGGCTCTTATTTGCAGCCAATTCTGAAATAACCAGAGTGGTGACATAAAATTACTTCATCCTGCAGAGATTTTTATATTGGCCTAAGTCTCCCAAGTCTCCAGTACTTTACTACAAGACACTTTAATGGTAAAGCAATGACAGCAAAGATGAAAGTCCATGTGGAATTGCCTAGCAGACACCTCAAGGTTTGCTTGAGGTGCCAAGATGTAAGAAAGGAAGATTATTTCCCGCTCAGGTTTTCCTTGATAAATTTACGAATCCAGCTATTATTTATTTAGGTTCTGAAGTCTCTTCAAATTTTAGAAATGCAGAGGATAAATAGTGCCACCCTTAACCTGAGGATATTAAAAGGGAGAAACGTTCTTTGTGGCTGTGTGGACAAGCACACCCTGTGCACGCGGGTGCCTTGGAGAGCGCCATGGGCTGCCAACCATGAGTTCAGTAGTTTCACCCCTCATCATTTTGGAATTACCGGCCAGCAAACTGCACTGCTTATGAGTTGGTCTTTTAGCATCAGACATGGAAACGAAGCTCGCGTGGTTGTCGGGCCCGCACGAGGCTGGTGCTGGTTCTCGACGCCGTCAGCTCCGCACGTCCCCGGGATGAGCTCTGCTCCTCCTGCCTGGGAACGGGCCGCGGAACTGGGGGCCACGCGGGCAAATGGCTCCGTCTCCAGCTGGATCCTCGGGATTTGAGCCGGGCTCCCCCACGGCCTGCGGGAGCGACGCGGTGCCGGGAGAGCCGGCGCACCCGGCTCGGGGACAGCGGGGCCTGAAATCACTTTTGCTCCATGTCACCATTACATTGAAATTATCTTTTGAACAGTGGTTTCAGGCTCCGCTTCAAGGAAAGTAATTAAAATTATATGGATCTTATTTATTAATGCTAGCGGGAATAGTCAGTATCACAGGTGGAATAATCTGAAATCACTGTAAAGAAAATTATAGCTGGAGTTTGAAGACAGGTGGACTAGAAACAAACTTGTATTTCAGAAGGAACTGAAAGACATCAGGGCTCTGTATGTGCATTTCCCTGCGAGGGCAGATAAGCATTTATTGCTACCTGGCTGCCACTGCCAGATTCTTTTGTTACCCAGTCGTTGCAGGAACACAAATAAATATTCCAAGTCAGGTCCTTATTAGGCTTAATTTTTGTTTCCCCTTCCAACTTACCCTCCAGAAAGCTGGACTGCATTTTTTTCATCAAAGCAATTTTTTGTAGGACTTTCTGGTGGAAAGCCCCACCGAAGAAGGAGTTATAGTGAGCGCTGGGGCAGCGCAGAGCGTTGGCCATAGGGCAGAGCAGCGACAGCTCTGCCCCTTCCCCCTTGTTGTAACTGCCAGGAATAGACAAATGAGCACTTTAACGCGTGAAATACCAAATAGATCTGCTGGGTAAAAGTGAAGATTTAGATAAAATGGCACTCAGCAGCAATGCAACAACAACTGGCAATAATTCCTAAATTGTAAGAATAGGAACTGGTTTAATTTATATAGACTGAAACATATTTTTTAATACATGCTGGTCCTAAATTACAAATACAAAGAAAGAACAGGGTGTATGTGATGATAATTCTCCTAGAATGCTGGCATAACTTATTAAATTTTCTTTGTTGTCGTTTTAGCTGAGTGTGCAAGGTTTGGGCATGAAAAATCATTACGGCTGCTCTAGAAAGAATGTGCTTTTGTAGTGTTTCTCGGTAAAATTCCTTTCAGTTCATATAATGGTATTTAAGTTTGTAAAAATGAACTACCTAAATAACCTAATATTAGTTTTTAGGCACAGTAAAAGTAGTAACACACTTGGGACCCTTTTAGATTACTTCAAGAACAAGGAAAGTAAAAAGTTTTGAAAGTTTTCTTGGAGGGGTTGTTATTGCTTTGTGGAGACCAGATTGTATTTAAGATATAAGCTTTAGATGAGCAAGGGAGGTGAAAGTTGTACCAGTTTTGAAAATAGGAAAGAGGACATTTTATTTGTACTGCTATTCATAATATAAATTTATGGTAAAATCCTCCAGAGAATACATAAGAAGAATGTAAAAAGAGCAAGTGAACCTGACCTGTCTGCCGATTTTGAAGGAGGAATCTTTGCGTATCATCCTCTCCAATGATCTTGCGGGGGGGGAGGGGGGGAAGAAAAGTGGGAAATAAAAGTGCCTCGTTTTCATCATAAATTCATCTTTAGAATATTTTAGTGCCTTAGCTCTTTAGAGTTTAAACACATTCACAGATTGACAGACCAAAAAAGAAGGGAAGTTGAAAAGATTCACTATGATTAAATTGCCAAAGCATAATGAGATGATAAGGAACATGAACATCAGAAAAACAGAAGTGCAAAAAAAATTCCTCAGATTCTGTCTGCTGAGCCCTCTGCATGGCTGGTGAGCGCAGGGCTCTGCAGGCAGGACGGTGCTCCGGGAGGCACGAGGTCCTCGCTCTTCAGAACAGTTTCAGGATTTGTAAAAGAGTTTGTCATTTCCTGAAGAGACTAGTCCTGTTAGAAGAGCTGGTGAAAGGCAATAAAATAAATAACGCTAATAAAAGCATGCAGCCAATGTGGTGGTATAGGCTGCTGAAGACCTGTCCTCTTGACCACGTCCTGCAAAGTGGGGCACCCCGGGGAAGGCCACCACCACTCGCTAGCAGCTGTGGCTTTCTGGTTTTTGTGCTCAACTTCTAAAAAGCTACTTGAAGCTTTGGGGTTCGCGTTTTCAAAGTCTTATCCACAAAAATGAGGATGGAAATTCTTCCTAAAGGCTGTTCTAGTTTGGTGTAATCACAGGGCTGAAGGAGCTCAGGCTGCAAGAGCAAACAAGGAATGGAGATTCCCTACAAATGTTGGCAGTGCCAAACGCCTGGTTTGGGGATTTCCCAGCCGGAGGTGTATGCTGTGGCTTCTCATGTACTTGTGATATCAGTAATAAAAGGAAGGGAAATTACTGGCTTGAAAAACACAAGGAGGCAAACATTAACCTGAAGTTGAGTTAGTTTCAAGTGAGTTATAAGCATGAGTAAATTGGAGTTGGAAAGGGATAGACAGATGTCCTCTGAAGAAGGCCTAACAGTGAAGAAGGCCACACCATCGTGCTCTTGTCATTTGTTCTCAGAAAGACTCTTCTGTAGCCTTTGAGATTAAGATCCTCTCTTGTCCCTGTCAGAGTTTAAAATTATGCTGCAGGTGTTATTTGTTAAAGATCACATTTTTTGGTTTGTAAAATACTTGGAGCCGATCAGTGGAGGGGCCCTGGGATTTACAGGTATGACACAGTGTGTTTTGGGTGAGGGTTGTGAAGGGACATTAAGATAACATGATACTGAGAAGGAGCTGCAAAAAATGTATTGGGGCAAAATTAGTTCTTGAACATTAATGGAAAGAAGCACGGCTGGTAGGCTCCAATAGCAGTATTTATCTCTGTAATCTGTGTGATCAGGGGGTCTGGGGTGGTTTTAGGTGTTCTTTAGATGTTCTTTGCTGTTGTTATTCATGTTGTTTTCTTCCTGAGAGTCAGTGTAAGTGCAGTGCTTTAAGAAAAGGAGATATTTGTGCATAGTTAGGCTACAAAACTCCCCAAAACTTCAGTTCTGAGGAGAGTTGTCGGCCGGCCATATAGTTGCTTATTTACAGGGGAGTTTTCTGAGTTTTATGGTGGTTACTGAAAATCTCACCTTCTCTGTGCTCTTAGCAAGATTCTTTCACATCCTGTGATCTAGTCATCCCCTTCTGTGTGTAATGCTGAAGAACTGCATGGGCAGCTTGTAATAATAATAAACAGCTAGCACAGTTCAAAGAGATTCATAACTGGGGTTTTTAATTGATTCCCTAAAGTGGAGATGTTTTGCGGTAGCAGCATGATTTGTCACACAGACTAGTTAAGCTCAGAGAAGACATGTGCTCGCTATGGAGGCAAGAAATAAGAAAAAAATAGGGACATGGATGTAGCAAGAGCAGACGGAGCGCCCAAATTGCAGTTGCTGAACGATGTTTTAGTCAAGGCTGAACAGACAGTAAGTGGTTTGACTTTTTATTTCTGACTTTGGCAGAAACATACTTAATACTTTACCAGCTGAAAGTCTCAGGATTAATTTTTCAGTTAAGTGTATTAAGCTGTAATACACCATTAAAACCAGCTGTGTTTCCTGAAGTACAGTGCGGGAGCAGACTACATTTGAATGCAAAGTCTGGCCCATTTTAGTGTAAAGAGTAGCAAATAGTCCTGCAGTAAAAAGAGTGGATCTAAGCCAAAGTATGAGTCATGTTTGGGTCAAAAAAGACTTAAAGTGAAAGAAAAAACTGAGGGAGATAAGAAAGGCTTTTTCAGAGTTTATTTTTTCTTTAATAAACTAATTTTGCTAAAAATGCTAGTTGTGACAAAAACGAATGTGGTTCCAACAGTATTAAATGCTGGTAATAGCTACTAACACAACTGACAATGAGCTGAGTTGTGCATCCCTGTTTATTTGCAATTCTGGAGCCTTGCAGATATTTTTCACCGTCTCTAGCAAATAGTCCCCACTCCAGGTATCCTTCAGATAGGAAACTTCCCAAGAAAGTGTGAGGTCAGAGGCTGCCTTAGGAAAATCATGTAATAAATCATAGCTCTCAGGTGCACATAAGAGAAAACACCTAATGTGTCGCCTTTACCAAGTAAAAATGTATTTCACCCTGTAAACAAGGTCGCATTAAACAGCCGATATGAATTCTGGCAGCCTTTTCTAAACTGGGAGACTTCTGGGAGTTGAAGTCATTGGCACTTCTCTTCCTTCAAGGAGTGTGAGAAAAGACCTTGTTTCGGGTCACATTAGATGATTAGGAGCTGCTTTCCCATTTTGTGAGCTGCCCTCATCGTTGGTGCATTGCATGTGTCTCTGTGGTGGCTGCACCGTGGCTGAGCAATAGAAATGATCCATGAGATCCATTCACTCATGGTGCTGTTCCGCACAACGTTCTGCATTGTGCAAAAATGGGATATGCAAGTCTTAGTGTTACCCCACTTTGCATATGTTGGAATTCAAAAAGTCATGTTTATTTTTCTGTCTTTATTTGCTAGTTCATTAGTGCATGTGTTTAATAGATTTCTCCGAAGTGTTGCTGTGCTGTAGTATGCCTTGTGCACAGTCTGATCCCTAGCGTTGGAAAAATGGCTTTTCTAAAGGTAGTCTGTAAGAATAGTTTTTGATAAGCACTGCAGTAAATAAGACTGTTTAAGACTCTAATTTCACGGAAAAGAAAAGTCAAAGTGGGGATGGTTATAGCGTAGATATAAACTGTAGGGACAGGAAAGTGAAGGGAGAAGTGAATGGAGAGCGGGGGATTTGCAGCCTGGAGCACAGGCAGCATCCAGTGACCGCCAGTGCTTTTATATAACACATGAAGCACTATTTTACCATCTGTAAAAAGGCAGATTTTTGAGAAAGTAGCATTCTGTGGGGAATTAGGGATGGTTTCTTTCTTTTTGTTGCACACCTTATTAATAATGATTACTCGGTTATGTCAGACTGACTAGGAAAGAAAGCCCCTTGCATTTCCTGGCAGCTGAGAAGTTCGGAGGTGGCCGCAGCGCTGCACCTTCCTCTCCCGTGAGCCCTGGCTGTCGTCTCCAGCCCAGCCCCAGGTAACCACGGAATTCCCGGGCAGCTGGAGCTGCAGCTCTGCCTGGGCGCCGGGCACAGCCGCCGCTGCCAAAGGGCTCTGCAAACCCCGGCCTGGTCCCGGGCCCTGTCATCTCCCGAGGCGGCCGGGCCGCTCCAGGGTCGCCCCCGCTGTTGGGAATTACGGCGAGCAGAGCCGGAACGCTCCAAATAAGCGCTTGATAATAGGAGGGAGCAAGAGCTAGTGAGAAGTCATTTCAGCATGGGTAAATCAATTCGTTATGCTGCAGTTCTGAACGTTTGGAGAAGTAAGAGGGAAGGAGAAAGATCTCTTTTTTCCCCCCTTTTTGAAGGTAGTAGAGATTTTAATTTAAGAAGACGTAAAAATCATTTTCCTGGAGATTAATAGCAGCTGTCTACCAAAATCATTTTTTGTCCAGCTCAGAAATCATCCCGTATGGCCCAGTGCCCCCCTCTCTTGGCACCTGCCTCCGAGGGGTTTTAAGTGGAGCAGACAGTTAAACAAGCAGTGCAGGCCCATCGCTAGCTGACAGCCATTTCGTACCCGCTGGAAACCTTGATCTCTCTTAGAGCTGTTGAGCTTCATCCCATAGGTTTTAAAGCTTTTCTGACGGGCAGATTTCACAAACCAGAAGAAATTTTAAATGTGGGTGATCCATCACTGATGGAATGGAGAAAAGAGATGCAGCTTCACACGGTAGCAGCAGACTCTGCGCAGGTGAAGTACTTCACGCTTATCTGCTTCCTGCTTTAGTCTTCTCTTTATCAGGAGAAAGGAGAATAGAGATTGTAAAATTTCTCTGGTATCTCTCCTGTGTATTTTTTCTTGTTTATTACTAATAAATATAGACTAGAAGAGAGTTGTCACCATACATTTCTTACATATATCTTCTGATAATTTCATTATTTGTCAGTACTCCAAAAAATGCCAAATTGATTTTTGGTCTTTAATGTACAGATTCGGCCTCAGATGTGACTATGGACAGAACTCAAAATTTTCTGTACAAGAATATTCTGCAATAATCCATTAAATTTTTGGTTCTGATTTGGCTAAAAGCTTCTAGTGATTGTAACTGTGGCTGTTTAGGACCAGAATGCACTTACAGGATCAACTTCACAATGTTTTTGCAATTTTCTTCAGTTTTGCCTTCACATAGAGCTGCATTATAAAATACCTGCAGGCTATAGACTTACGTTACGTATGGTTTGAGCTGTTTTTAAAACAAATACATCAGCTGCTGGCTATGGTGCATGTTGAGTTGAAACATGAGCTGCTCTGTGAATCCTAGGTGGGTGCAGAGCCCAAAGCCCCAGGCCCTGCGAGCAGACGTCCGTGTTGCTGCCTACCAACGCGGGCAGCAATGTTTGCTCTCAGATTTTTTTTTAATGGTTCCTTTAACGTTTTTTTATTTTTTTCCCATAAATTTTCCTCCTATTTTGTGGCTCCAGGGTTTAATATTCCCCATTCAGGAGCCGTGAATGCATTTTGGGGCTGCTGATGCCTTTTCCGTTCATCTCAGCAGCACACTCAATGTGATGGGGCAGTTGGGTCCATCCCGGCCGAGGCAAGGACACGACTGCAGTCGTGGGGAGGAGGAGGAAGAGGTGGTGACTGTCACACAGTCAGAAACAACCCTGGATGATGCACGTGCAGGGCTGGGGTTGTGGTGCTGACGCGGGCATCTTTAGCCTTACACTAGTATGGAGAGCATGGTCTTTCCTGGAAAATCACTGCATATCAGCCAAGGCTTTCACCAGGAGATAGCTTTTCACCAGGCAGACAGCAGCCCATCTTTACTGAAAGACCCTAAAGCCATTTCACATATCTCTATAAAAGCAGTTGTGATGTGGTTGCATTTATCTGTCATGGCTAGGTTGTCACAGAACAGAAAGAGTTCTGCAAGCTTGCACCAGGGGAAGGTGGCCTTGATTTCACTTGCAAAACATCCCTGTGCTTCTCCTGCAGTCCTGAACGGAGCATCGCTGTGTTCAGTCCCGTGTCTAGCTGTCTGCTAAAAGCTGATGCTTTCTGGGTGGTTTCTGAAAGGGAAATGTGAGTCACCCTAGCTGTTTATTCTGTAATTAGTTTTTTATTGCACTATAATTCAAGACTAGAGCGAAATGGCACTTGAAGTTTTGAAATCCAATAGGAAAGGTCAGTAGCTTCTTGGTGATCTTTAACAAAGGTTATAGTTGAATTGTCAGATATAAATGTGTTTTTTTTTTCTCCTAGGAAATATCTATAATGAATGAGTTTTCCAAATTTCTGGATTTTCCTGTACTATGGTAGAAGAAGAGCTTCTAGTTGAGTGGATCAAAGTAGTGGTGGTGATGGGGTTACGGTGTTTGAAAATGCCGGGAGCTTTCATTTCTTAGCTGGAAGCTTTCTTGTCGTAGGTTAACCAGCCGCTCACAGTAGCATTTTTTCAGACATCAGCTCCTTTCTTTGTGAAAGGACGACTTGCCTTGATTTCTGTCTCACACAGTAACAAACATGGCTGCTTTGCCACAGTTCTGCATTGCTGGACAGCTTCTTGATATATTTCCTTGAAAAGGAAAAGCTCCTGCTGGTGTTAATGCCTTACCTAATAGGCATAAAAGAAAAACTCAGATGTTGATACTTCATGGTAAACTTCTCATATGCATTTGCTGTCTTTCTTTATAATCCCTCTTACTGTGCTGTTTCTGGACAAAAGTGAGTTGGAACAAGCAAAACGCGAGGCCATATTTGGTATTTATTTCTGGTTGTTTCTTTTAAGTCAAGGACACCATTATTTACATGTGACTGTTAGGTTTTCTTGGAGGATCTGTCAAAGACAACATCTTTGACTGTTAGTTATCTAAAACTGTTGGTAAGAAAGAAAAACTCTGGAAAGTTCTCTTTCTTTTAATGTAACTCTCGTGTCCATTTCATTTCACTTGTCTCTAAAAAGGAGTTAAATTATTGGCAGTTATATCTTGCTGTTTTTCTGAACCCAGGGTTTGGGTTCTCATATGCCCTGGTGTTATGAGTGCAGGATTTGAGACACGGGAACTCTGGATTTCTAATCCAGCTATTGACTGTGTTGTCCTTTCTGGCCTCTGTTTCAGTAACTGCAGCTAAGGAAGCAAGCATAAGGGTACTTTTACACCAGGGCTGCAGTGAGAATGAGTGAGTTCAACCCTACAGCTCCTCAAGAGTCATGGAAAAGCTCTCATCTCCTGCTTTAATAGTGTGGTTTTTATCCTGTTTTTTCAAAATTGCCAGAGCTGTTTAGCAAACACTTATCTACAGCAGAGTGTTCCTGAAAGGAAAGAGCGATGCAGGAGGAGATCAGAGTTGCTTCCACTGCTGCTGCTACAGAAGAGGTTGTGGTGTTTTTCTGCAGGAGGCTTTGATGAGTTCCTTCATACGGAGTGCACTGATGTACTTTAAGCTGCAAAGCTCTGCAAGGTGCTTCAGGAGGCCTGAGCAAGAGATACAGCCTGCTGGAAGGCAGGAGGCAGAAATAAATCTTGAAAGTCTTTGACATCCACAAAATGAAAGTAGCACTATCAGAGCAACAAGATACAAAACCGTAAAATAGACAGGACAGTCATGTATTAATATTGATGAGATGAGTGATGCAAAAACTTAATAAATATACCACTTTGGAAGGTGTCTTAGCTGCCTGAAAAGTGGTATCATCGGCAAAGCAAAGCAAATTACCTTTCAAGGAAAAGCCACGGCCCCTGTCTTCCTGCCTGTGTTTTTACCTTCTCTATTTGTTCTGCAAACTTCAACCAGTCACTTAGCTCAGTGAGTCAGTGCATGCAATCAGGAAAACTATGAGCCTCACATTTCTGCAGTTGCAAAACACTTTGATGAGTTCTCAAAAGGTATTTTGTACTGTTGGCATATGTATTCATTTCATTTACTGTCTTTCGAAATTCCAGCCATGAGCCTAAAGGCATAAGGGTACAAACAGCCAGAAAGATGGTTTTTAGACATCCTTCTTCTTCCGCAGGGAGCCCAGAAGGGCAGAGTTGTGCGTGCCTGTACGAAGTGCAGTGTTTCAGGTGGTATCAAAAGTAAAATGAAAACTTATGTGACTGGCAGGCAGGGCTTGGAACAGCATCAGGAATACGAATCCTATTTATAGCCTGAGGATTTACTTTTGATGGAAGGAGAATGCAGCCCCTGCGTGTGCTTCGCTGCGCACTGGAAAGCTTTTGTCTGCGCCTGTCATGCACACGCTGTAAACAGATATTGATGCTTAATGCCAATCTCGGCTCACGTAATTTTATTAGAGAGAGCTCCTCCAGGAGGCAGCCCTCAAAGCGCTGGAGTGCAGAGCTGAGCTGGGGTCAGGAGGGTGCTCTGCTCCCTCGCAGCTCCCCTCGCCGCCCGCATCCATTTCCTGCAGCAGCCAGGAGCACGGAGACCTCTCTGAGCAGTGCAAAAGGACTAAAAAACAGGGAGTCAACAATTTTAATGGTATCAAATGGAATATAAACCGTTGCCATCAATTTCTCTTGTTTCATTGACTTTACCTTGTTGCCTTGTTTTTCTTTTGCTTTTTTTCTATTTTTTTTTTGCCTGCTTTCTGTTTTAAACTTAATACCCATAGACCTGTGGTCCTATTTGTATATGTATTTGGGCTTTTTTTTTTGTAGTTGCTAAAGGCAAGGGGAAAGGTAACCTCTTTCTGGAAAACATTGGTCCAGTCTTTGCAGAGTTGCAGAGATCCTGCCTTCCAGCTGAGGTGCAATGGTTTAGGAATGAAGCAAACATAAAATCACCGTGCGGATCTTATGCGAGTAGCAAGCAGAAGAAGGTTTTACCTGCAAAGCTAGGGATGAGGTTGGCCTCTTCCTTTGGCCTTAGAGGACCGAATGACTCTAAAGGAGGGACTGAATGAAGTGAAATGCACTGGGAATAGAAAACCCTGTGTAGATCCCCAGAGAGCCTAGGAGGGGGCTTTGATATCTCCTGTTGCATGAGCATGTGGAGTGTCTTCTCCTGTGTCCTGGTGTCTTCCTACACCATTTTTCCACCCACTGCAGAGTCCTGGCATTGGATGTTTTACTGTGTTGGGCTAAAAGTCTTGAAAGGTTTCAGTCTCACTGTGTTGCTTCTTGTAGGGCTGAGGGAAGAAGAGCCTTGACCTTGTTGGTCAACCCAGTAATCTTTGTGGATCTTGGGAGGTGAGGATCTCCAGCCTGATACTTTATAGTCTTTGTCAGGAAATGTTGCTGGGAAGCATTATTTTACAGTGTTAAAATGTGTTTTGTAGGTGTGTAATTAATGTGCATAAGCAAACTCAATTTGTTGATATTTACTGACTGGTGTCAAGAGCCAAGGAGAAGGGTTTTTGAGAAGAACACGGTGAAAAGCTCCTGCTCTTGCTTTGCTTTCCCAGCGCATGGCTCGGTAGGCTTGGTGCTCCCCTCTAGCAGCGCAGGAGCAGCAGACGTGGGAGCAGGGCCGGGCCGGAGCGCGGCAGCACCCGGTGCTGCTCCCCGGCACGAGCTGGAGCGGAGGAGGAAGCAGCCGCGGCCTCCCGTGCGGGCGCTGCGGAGTCGGAGTCCTGAAATGAGCCCCTAGGGCAGAGCCAGGGGCTCTGGGCTGAGCGACGGGGCCGCGGGGTGCAGGGAACCCCGCGCATCCCTGCTCGTGAGCCCGTCGCTTCCCCCGTTCAATTCCTGGGCAACAATCAGTCTGAGCGTTTGGGTTTTATTTCAATGTGTGAAGTTTCAAACCGGAGAAAAATGGTGTAATTAACTCACCAAGCACAACTGTAAACAAACAAACAGGAAAAAAAAAAAAAACCATTGACAGCCACAGTTGCTGTTTCTGGACATTCGGGAACAACTGGATCGATAAATACCTGAAGATTTAAAGCGTCTCAGGGCTCCGCATAGGAACGGTGACTGGCTGCATGCACAGGTGGAGGGAGAGCTGGCGCTTCAGGGAGATGCAGAGCAACCCTGCTGCCCTGGGGTTTTCCTGGGGCAATTTGCAGGCAGGCGAAATTGCTGTCTCTGTTTCAGGGGAAAAAAATAAAAAAAAAAAAAAAATGGGGAGAACTTCTGCTCCAGTAGCTCTAGGGCAAACTCTAAGCCACAGTTATTTGGTTATTGAAGCTAAATTATGTACACCTATTTTTTTTATAATGAATGGGTTAGTACCTAAATTGCTAAAAACAGAACCCTAATATTGCAGAAAGGATGTTTGTGAAGAAAAATGAGATAAGCAGTGGTATTCCAATATTTTATTATTATGGCACAGTTGACAGAGCACAATTAAGGATTAAGTGTATCTTGAATACAGTTAAGTAGTTTTTGCCCACAACCAAGGAATTCTGATCCCCTAAATACTGCAATTTTTAATGGGAAGTAAATATTCCCTTTTTTTCCCTCCCCCGTTAGTCACCGTAAAGCTCTTGTCAAATTGAAATCTCAGAGTAATAGCATAAATACTGTTCTAAAAACTCTTCCATTGTTCTTTCCTCAGAGAATACACTTTGCATACAAAGTTTTATCAGAATGTCAAATTTTTCTATATTAGGTTTCAAGGGAGAAAAGCAAACCCAGAAATGTTATAGTTCTTAAATCTCCAGCCAGACCCCTGGGGTCTGTAATGTACTCCTAAATGTCCATTTCCCGCACAGACCTTGTGAGAAAATAAGCCTAGTTATGCTGAGCTCTTTCTGTAAATCCAAATAGCAAGAATTTTGAACATTTCCCTACCCTAAATTAATCTGTCTTCCCTCTTTGCAACCTGCTGTCATATCAACCGCACTTCATTTCGCTGCTTCATCAACTGTTGCATAGATACAGGCAGAGCATTTGTTTAAAAAATCGGTTTATTGGGATTTTCACATAGATCTGGAGTGCATTGCAGACAAAGGGGTCTATATAATTAATTAATCAGGACCAAACTTGCGTTCTTGTTTTTTTAAATGCTGATGTTTATACTCTTGCTGCCTCAGACAGGGAGCAGAGGACAAACCCTTTACAGCGACTGCATGATCTGTTGGTGCTCACCAACGTATTGTCCCGAGGACCTGCAGAAATATTTCCATTCCTTCAGCAAATACTGAGTCGGGAAATAACGCTTTTTGGTAGGAGAAGTAGTGGGAGGGATGCTCGTTGTCCACAAGAGCTTGCAAATGCATGTACGTGGTGACAAAGCAGCAGAAGGGAAGGGAGGGTAAGTTAAATTTTAACAAGATTTTTTTTTCCATGTGTCTTGTCCCTTCTCACTCCACTTGAGTTCTTTTGGTTATGCAGATAGGCTGCTGTGTGTGAGATCACCAGAACCATTTTTTGCTTCCTGGAGGACAAGCTCAGTGTGAGACGGGTCCTGCAGAGCCCCGTGTAGGGTGCCCTGGGTTCCAAAGAGGACCTCCTGTCCTTCCAAGGAGGCTTCGTTCCCAAGAATTCCTTCACGCCCTTCAGGGAGAGGACAGCTGCAAAGTTAGAGGGATGAGAGCTTAGGTTTTAGAGGATCCGTGGTGTCAGGGGGATAGGGGAAGGCAGACATATGTTTTATTGGTAATAATGAGAAGGAGAAGAGTCGGTATGAATCCAACAGCGACGTTCAGCGCTTTTGCAAGTGTAGCGCTTCACAGCACTACGCTTCTGCAGGATGCAGTTTTATATAAATTCTTTATACTCTGAGTTAGCCAGAACATAAAAAATTCATCTTACTGAAAGTTTGGATAGTAATTCTCCTGGAAAATAAGAATATGCAAAATATTTTCAGAAAATTTGAAAGTTTTATATAGAGATTTTTGATTTTGTGAAACAGGCTATTTCAGTACTAAGAACATTTTAGGCAATCAGCTGTGCAGTACTTTAAGGCTGTCTGATGCTTTATGGTAACTACAGTGTCTGTTCTTGCAGATTGCTTCTCAAATCTCAGATAAAACATGGAAGTGTTACAAAGTCACTCAAAACAGCAAAAATATGACTGGAAAGTAATACCAGACCCTGTAGTTTATAATCTAGTTACTGTGATTTATTATGCATTTGGATGTTTCTAGTCCTCTTCTCTATACATTCTTCAGTTAAGTAAATCGAATAAAATATACCATCACATGACAATAGGAGAACTGATTCAGAACATAATTTGTAGTGTAGTATTGATAAATGCTTGGTGCAGCAATAGCAATATGTCATCAATCACCTGTGTGCGTGTTTGATGGCATCATATAAACTAATTCAGGATGAATGTCCTTTGCTTTAACCTTGGTTGTATTTGCAACTTACTCTGGAGGAAAGTAATAATCCTTCATTAGCAGGTAGGTGTGAAGCA
The DNA here is from genome assembly GCF_059628265.1 of Tinamus guttatus. Classification (NCBI taxonomy): domain Eukaryota; kingdom Metazoa; phylum Chordata; class Aves; order Tinamiformes; family Tinamidae; genus Tinamus; species Tinamus guttatus. Next base: position 3,052,752 of record NW_028288706.1, on the reverse strand, counting down.
TCCTCTATCAAGAGGCGAGAGGAGGAGGGAAATTAGAATTGGTTTCAGAATGTGTCTTGAGCCAAAATTGCTTTTGTTCTTTCTCTGCAGTCACATAAACCGCATTAGTTTTTATTGAACATTTTGAAGTGTGTGTAAGTGAATGAATCTATGCATTTTGCAGGTTTGCTCTCTTTTGTCTCTGTTGATCTCTCTTAATATATATTCAAAGATAGAGACATGTGAAACGTTTCAAGGACACAGTGTAGTGTTGATCTTGCTGGAGCTTTAAATCTTAAGAGCCTACATAAGGCTGTGCTTTACATTATGCATTAAGATACTCGTAATTAGGAACTTGTGGTAATGACCCATTCTCAGACAAAATAGCTCTGTTCCTTATTTTCCATTAACTGCATTGAGAGTTTATTTGCCGAGAATTGGGTTTAATTCGATTAGCGGGAGCGTGAGACATTTGCAGCGCAAGGTATATTAGCATAGCACTTTGTAACGAGAGCCAAAAAGCATTTAGGGGAAGAGCTAATTATTGGAGATTTTACTTCTTCTAATAAGGAAGGTTTACCCAAATTTTAGTACTCAGTTCTCAAAATGCCTTGAGCTTTAATTAATGGTTAAATAAAAATAAAGCGGATTGAGAAAGTTCAGGAGGGGTTTTCTTAAAGTTGCAGTCGAGTAAAATCCACCGATTCAGTAGAGTTCATTTAATCTGACAATTCTGCGGTGTCAGTGGTTTTCCCATATTTTAATGTGTAAATTACTACAGTGTGTATTTTCCCACAGAGGAAACTGCTCCTGTGCTCAGTGAGGATTTTGTTTTTGCAGAAATAGAGTGTTCTAGGGTGTAATAGATCTTAGGTTATACTCTACCCAGAAACCTGCTTTGTTTCTGTTCGAAACCAATTCATGTGCTGAATGTTGTTGCTAAGTGACTGAATTTAGAAATTAAATTATGGCTAAATTATAATATCAACAAAATCTTATTAACAATGTGTTTACTAAGTATTTACATTTGTTTTAGGATTTGTTGCATTGTATTAACATTGCATTATTTATTTTATCACCCCTACTAAAAGAACCTTAATATTTGTCTTCAGGAATTCGCTCAGGTACCCACCTGCTGCCATATCTTCTTGTCTTATGTTTAATTCTCCTGGTTTGGCTAGAGAGGAATTGCAATTACTGTTAGTCATGTATAGAAAATAGGTTTCCCCCCACCTACTACCTCAGCATTTGTTTGAAATTCCAAACTAATTTGATGTGAGTTTCTTGCACCTGTTCTGTTTATTTTCTACAAATCCTCCAGCGGCGGTGGTCGCTGGTGTTGGGTGGGTTGGATGTGCTGGCGGCCAGAGTTAAACAGGTATTTGAGCCTATTTGCAGAGGAGAATTCCGACTTGGTGGTTCCACGTGCAGGGCTGTAGAGGTGATGTTGCCTTATGGTGAGGCAGGGCCCCATGGCTGGTTTGCACATTGAACGGAGCCATTTCACAGCCGAGCACTCAATCTCCTCACAAACTACAGGTGGAGAATTAATCACACACCTGCAAAAAAGACATGAGGAAGTTGTTTGGGTAACTCAGTGAGGAAGACACTGGTGTTTCTCTGCACAGATGGCTGTTGACTCCTCGCTGTCCCCAACGTTGCTCCTGGATGCAGGAGAGGGCCCAAGCGGCTCCTGCGGCGCTGGACACCCGTGCAGGGCCCGGCGCAGCTCCCGGCCCCGCGTCAGTGGGCCCCGTCCTTGCCCTTGGCACCAGGAACCCGCCGAGGTGCCCTCGGGCCCAGCACCAGCCCACGGCCCAGCCAGGTGCTCCTGCCGTCCCCACACCATCCACGTTGCCTTGTGGGAATGGGGTGGTTTTCAGGGTCTCTTCGTCCGGTTTGGGTCTTTAATCTTTTAATTGCTGAGGCTGCCACTGCTCCCGCTGAAGCCAACGTGAGTTTTTTCATTCTCCCAAAGTGTTTACAGACTACTCCAAATGTAGCCCAGCAGGATTCTGGTCCTAGCTCAAATTAAATGTCATACATAGGATTTGTTTATCTCTTCACAGCCTTCTATCACAGATGTTTGTCCTTTGGCTTGTTCCTTTTTCTAATTAATTTTTGATTATGGTTTGAAACACCTTCTGTCTAGCCAATTTTCCCCCATCTCAAATGGTTCATTTCTTTCCCAGTCACCTACAGTGATTTCCAAAAACTGAATGTTATTTACTTCTAGTTGAGAGTGACCTTCATATTCACTTGTATCACGTAACAGAGTTGTTGCAAACATGTGCATTGTAATGCTAAACTATTTCTTATTCTTCCTAAATTAGGAATTGCCATGTGCTGAATTGTGGTGTTCACAATTACTTGCAAAGTCTAATGACACCGAGTGTAGGAGGAGGAGGAGGAGGGGGTGTATTTTTCCTTAATGATGCCTGAAAAAAATTTTATACTGTCACCATCAAATTATAGACAGGTAATAGAAAATCCAGATACTAACAAAGGCCACCTGGGCTGGATTTCAGCAGATATTTCAAGATAAACTAATATGTTGTTGATTGGCTCGTTCCTAAAATCTGTGTCCACACCAGGTGCTTAAGTCGCTGTTGGCATTAGGAGCTTTTCTACCACTTTTCCTTCTGCTCCTTGCTTTTCCTTTGGCATTTAGCCAGGCTGAGGGTTTCTGTACCGTGGTGCTGGAAGCTCCTTGCAGAGGCCCCACGGCAGCGAGCAGGGCGCCGGGCGGCTGCAGCAACCAGTGTGGAAAAGGAGCGAGGGTCCTGCTTTTCTACAACATGAAAATAGCCATTGCTGATCCCCTCCTTTAATGAAGACCTCGAGTCTGCCTCTGTGCAAGTAAGAATACCAGAAAAAAACCATAAGAATACCAGAAAAAAACATAATACACGTTATCCTCCTCCTCTGCTCTCATTAGGCTGCCCTGGGATCCTTTACAGTGAGGAAATCAAAGAAAATGTTTTAATTGCTTTGAATTCCATTTCCTCAAAAAAACAAGAGGGCAAAAAAGTGAAATATTTCCTGAACAACAGGTTTTCTGTAGCAGACACAGCTATAAAAATTCATTTCAGTGTGTAATACCTTTCTAGGAAGTTAGGAAGTGTTCTTTTAAATCTTCTCCCAGGCAGGAGGGATGTGATATATATATATATTTTTCTTTTTAAGTTGGACTTTGCATAGTGCCCTTACACTTGAAAATGAATCAGTTTCTTCCAGAAAGCATTTCTCCCACGCTTACTTCCAGCCCAGTCCCCAGCTACCAGAAGGGAAGCAGGTGAAAGCCTCGGTTTTTGTACTGTGGGTTGGGGTTGTTAAGCTTTTCTCATGGTTTTAATAAAAATTACAGCTGTTCTAGGTGGAAAATCTGGTTTTTGCTGTAAAAGCCTCCCGGGTGTGCTGTCTAGTTTGTGGCTGGTGCTGCAATGGCAGCTTTGGGTTGCCCTCTGCGGCAGTGCAGGGAAGCCTGGGGTTTCCGTGCAGAACCGCAAACGGGAACGCCGAGGGCTGACGCCAAGGGCGGTGGTGGCTTCCCGTGGGGACCCTTCCCATGGGGACCTTCCCGTGGGGACCCTTCCCATGGGGACCCCTCCCATGGGGACCCTCCCGTGGGGACCCTCCCGTGGGGACCCTCCCCTGCTGCCGGCGCTCCTGGCAGCCCCTTGCTGTCTTTGGTCCCGCCGTAGCGGTCAGGGCCCTTTGCAGCGCGTCTGAAGATCTAACGCTTCCGCGCTGCAGCTGATCATGATAATTTGTCTCCTGGCTGTTGCTGTAATTATTCTGAATTGTGTTCCTCAACAGGCAGAGGGGACACTAGGTTACATAAAGAGATACTGGGCATCATTTTCCAATACACACACACACACACACACACGTCCTCCTTTTTTCCCCTTTCTGCACATTAGCACTGCATATTTCACCTTCAAGTTAAGCAGCAGAGGAGCAACCTCCCCTTGCCTGCCCGTGCCGGTTTCCGAAAGCATTTTCCAATTTGCTGTGCCATGTGTCATGGAAGAAAAGCAGGTAAAGGCAATGACACTAGAGAAGCTGAAGGAATGCAGAGCTTGGGTGGGCAAAATCTGCAGTTGCGCTGCATGAGATTCACTTCAGACCACAAGGATTAAAACAAGTGCTAAGAGGCTGTGGCAAGAAACAGTTTAATATTATTTCATTTACTGCTCTTACTTAGTACATCATGATGCAGCTTTCTGGGGGAACTAGCGTAACTGAAGCGCTGTAGAAATGCCAAAAAAGTCACTCTACTGACATAATTACAATGGCAAGATTTGCTAGGCCTTCTCTGTTAGCAGAGTTACTTCCAGCAGTTGTTTTGCAGCAGGAGTATACTGGAAATCTCGTTTTAAGCATTTTTTTAAAGCATGTATCAAGTATGAGCAAGAAAAATTCTGACCCATTTTAAGTGCTTCAACGTGTAAAACTGCAACATTTTGTTTGTAAGAAAACAAGAGTTTAATAATGTCACCTATTAATCAGATATTCCTTTTAAGAATCAAATATCACTTTTAAATTATAGGTCTTCCTAAGATTGATGTGTCCAAACAAAAGTATTATTAAATAACAGAAGAAATCCAAATTTCTTTGGGAGTCCAGCCAGATTTTTCTAAAAAACATTTTAATAAGTGAATTTGAATATTTGATTGGTTACAGAAAACAATCCCAGTAGGTTCAAGTGTGCTCAGGTTAGTTGAAGAGCTGATCCGCAGGGGAAGTCATCTGTTTACGTGTATTTCTCTCTTTCTCATGAGAAGAATCTGTCAGATTTTTTATGTCTTTTCTTAAAACACGGGTTCAAAACTTGACAGCAATAACCTTCGCACAGTATCTACATGAATCATATGTTATGGCTTCAGTGAAAGACAGTCCTGTGTTAGATTCTTTTGGTCACACTTCAAAGATTTATTCAAACTACATAGAGTTTTTCAAGAACAAAAAATAAAAGAGGATTTTTTTTCAGGGCCTGGCTCAGTATAGCCTATGGGTTTAAGCTGGGTATTGTAAGCCTATGACTAGGCCTGTGCACATAAAGGAAATCTTAAAGTAATCTTTACAAAAGGCATATTCGTATGTGCTTTGTTAAAGGAGGGCTTCAGAGAGTTAATTAAAGAGAAATATCTGTGGTGAATTTCATGAAGTTCCGTGAAATTAAGGTGCTCAAAACTAGCAAGAGATTCATGACTTTTTTTTTAAAATCTCAGTAGTGTATCCCTAAAAGACTGCATAATAAGTGTGTTGGAAAAATACATCTAATATATATATGAGTACTAAAAATATGGATAAATGAGTATTTTGCTCATAAGCTTCATAAATGAAGATATTTATCTCTCCATTAATTAAATGAGAGATGTATTCAGTTTTCCAGCAAGTTCCCCTAGACTGCAAGGTGACCGATAGTCTTGGTCACATTGCACGAAGCAAACCATCGGCGTGGGGCTGCTTAACCAAGGTACCTTCACGCAGCGATACGGGATAAACAAAGGTCAAGGATTTCTCAAATCACTCTTTCTGCTCATGCGTACGAGAAATTTAGGGCAATGCTTATTGCCATAAATAAAAGTATTCTTAGAACTTCAGCTGCCAGAATCTCCAAAGCGCACACGCTGTAAACATTTCACTTCGGTGACAGCTACGTGAAGATGCCTTGCTCATTATCCATAAAGAATATGTGGCACAGATGAGCTCAGAATGTAAATTCATAAGGAAATGGAGAAAATATAATTCATTTTTATGCAGAAGTGTTTTATTTTCTGGTGCTGAAATCTTCATAGAGAATTAATTAGTGGAAATCTAGTAAAAATGTTGTGCAGAAAATGTAAAAATACTTCCCATTGCACAAGCAAATAGTAGGGATTAGAATCATTGGGGTTAAATGGGAAGTGCAAATAGCCTCTCAGTAATAGATGCTCCTTGTAAGCTTTTTAAATGTATGACACTAATTATATAAAAGTGATATAAAAGGAGAAATATAAAAGTGTGTTGTTTGCTGAGGTGTGATATGAAATGCATTAACTGTGCGTTAAAATCCACCAGAGCTTCTGAGATGTTTTAGGGTTTTTTTCTTTTTTTTCAAGGAGAGAACAGAATCGCTGCATGCAGTAGTTGTGGAAGCAGCCAAGCTGTGGCTGTGTGGTTGCAATGGCGTTGCTGAGGTTGGTGGGCCTGGCCGCGGAGCAGCCGGAGCCCCCGCAGCGCAGCGGAGCGGAGCCCGCGGCAGCCGCGCTGGCTGCTGCTCCTGGAGTGTCCCATGCATTATTTACCTCGCTGGCCAGCAATGTCACGCTAACCTCCATGAATTCTTGATTGAGAAATAAAAAATTAACGGTATGGACTGATGGGATCGTTGGTACATAGAGACAAGTCCTTTCAAAGCAATCGCAGAAGGCTGTCGGTAACAGAAATATACCAAAAAAAAAAAAAAAATGTCTCAGAGGGACATTTCTTGCTATGATATCTGTATAGGGGACGGGTTGGGAAACGCCACCTCCTTGCCTGTTGAGGGGACCGTTATCCCGGCAGTGCCCAGAGCCGCCCTGCTCCCGGTGCTCCCGTCGCAGAGGGCTCCGCGCGGCCACGCGGGATGCCTGAGGAACGTGCAGCAACGGGCGGCAGGGCCCGGGGGGGCAGGAAAATGGAATCACAGGAGACAGCCTCATTCTATTAGACTGTGGAATAATGGCGATGATTAGTCAGAAGAACAAAAGTGAAAAATCGAGCTCTCCTATGGCTCGTTTCTTAGTAACAGCTGAGGTAGAAATTGCCTGTGATAGCAGATCCCATGCTCGCCGTTAGCACCTGCCATCAGCACGGACCTTCAGCGTGGGGATCTCGACTCGATTGCTCTGGTACTGGGGGTTTCGGTTTATTCTTTTGATTATTTCTAAAACATCACCCATCGACCTTATGGTCATTTAAACCAGTTGCCTTTTCAGAAGGAAAACAGGTGCCAGTGAGCTCTTAGCCACCTTCAGAGGGAGAAGGGCACCGTGTTTTCCACATCTGCCAGGCTTCGCTTGCTCCCAGTGGTCCTGGGATTGTCCTAGCTGTAGCTTGGTTTGCTTGGTTGCATCTGTGACACACTTGTTTCCTTTTTACTTTTTTAAAAAAGGTAATTAACTCCACTTTTGATTTTGTTTTTAAGAACTTTTAATCTGCATTAAACGCTCCTGTGTGTGAAGGTCAGCTGACGTTTGTTTTGCACTGATATGACATCTCTCTAGAGAGCCTGAGTTTTTCCTTGGATTACCTTGCTGACCCAAATGAGCCTGGTAACGTCCCTTTGATCTAGACACTTTGAGGGTGATTCAGAGCTCAGTTGCCAGCAGGAGAACTTGGATCTGAAGGAATCATAGTTGAGACCTGCACCCAGGTCGAGCAGGTGGCTTAAACAAGGACATAAAAAGCACCCATTAGTCTGGGAGGCTTTTGTGCCTTTTGAAGACGGGTGTAATTACAGCCATCTCGCCTCAAAAAAAAAAAAAAAAAAAAAAAAAAAAAAGGAAGGCCTTCTGGCCTTCTTGAAGAGCATCATCTTTGGCTAAGATGAGAGGCCTCACCTGGATCTCTCCATGTAAGTTTGAAGCTGAACTTGCTCCATGGCTGCTTTGACGCACAGTTTCTTTAAACTACCTAGAATTAGGCTAAGGTTAGAGGATTTTTAGCCCTGTTTGCCTGCAGCTCAGCCAGCCTGAAAGGGCAGATGAAGCTCTTCTGCTGGAGGTTTCTGCCTGTGCTGAATTAGACCCAGCAGAGACCAGTTCCTAAAGGCTGGCTCACTTGCCTTACTCAACAAAGGAGATTGGATGCATCATTTTTAAAAAATGTATAAATGATTCCTTTGGTGTTTTTATTTTCCTCAAAGGAAAAGATGTTTGTCTGGAGATGTAATTCTATGGTCATTATTTTTCTCTGGACAACACTGGGGTGCAACACAGTCTGCAAGGGCTTCTCTTCAAGACCTGGCCTTAGTGCTAGATCTGTTCAAAAGGGTTGGAGGTTCTAATGGTGGAGGTATAAAGAGGTATATTGTCATTAAAATATATTGACATGGTTTTCTAAGTAGTGTGAGCAGGATAAAATAAAGGCCAGTTGCATTCAGAACACCTTTCTGAACCCGCCTGGAACATTTGCTACAAAATACAGTGTTCAGACTCTCAGGAGAAGGGAATGGTAAAACCTAGAGTAGAGAGCCTGAGCAGAAGCTGATTTGTTTCTGAATTTGTTCTATAAACTGAGAAAATTGCAAAAGATAAGGCCATTTCTGTGGCATTTTTTCACTGGCTTTTTGCATATCTCCTAGAGATTCAGGAAGAAATGTAGAAGTCTGTGTGTGATACCGTGTGTGCATCAACGGTCTAAATGGTCTCAGGTCCCTAATGCTGGAGCGGGTCTCCTGTGTGTCCGACTGGCTGCTTCCCGAGAGCCAGCCCCCCTGCCCTCCCCTTCCAGATTTCAGGAAATCTGACACTGTTGCGTTGTTAAACATGAAAATCCAACTCAGTTGCTTTTCCTTCTAGCTTAGAAAAGTCAAACGTTTCCCTACCTAGAGCCCTGAGTTATCCCTGTCTTTTCTGAACGGAAGATGTTCAGCTGATGGTATCAATGGTATGAGATGTAGGTCAGAACTGTGTATTTAAAGTTAGTTTTAAGAGAAAGGGATTTTTAAAAGAACAGTATGTCGTAGCTGTCTTTCAGCTGCTTTTATTTTTCAAATACTTAACGTTACTATTATTTTCTTGCCTTTTCCTTGTCAAGAATGGCTAGTACAAAAAGTAGTAGAACTAACAAGATTTTTATACTGGTCGCCAAACTCACAACTTACTGAATACATTTTTTTAAGCTTCTCATTGAGATCTGAAAAGTTATTCATTTTTTCCTTCCACGTATGATCTGTTTTCCAGCCTTTTAGCCCTGCTGAATGTGGGTGTGAAGTCCTGCTAAGTGAGAATTGGTAGCACCTTAAAAGGCAAAGAAACACAAGGAAACTGGAGAAGAAAAAGAAGGGCTCCAAGCCATTATGAAATGTATAAGCAGGTGCCCTTTTCTTTATGTAGCTGAATATATTTTGAGGAAGCAAAGCACCAAGCCTTTCAGTTTTCTTGTTTTTGTATTTTAATTCATTGTAAATCATAAAACTGAAAGGAAAGGGTGGGAAGGGATTAGGCAGTCATGCTGAATGCTGTTTTCAGACTTATGATAAATCAGAACTGACACTGAAACACCATGTTATCTGCTGTGGGTGCTACTGGCATCCCCTTTAAGCAAAATGGATAATTTCTTAAGCTTACAGTGAAATGCAATTGTTCTGAGACGAATTCCATTGTGTTTCACATGACAAAATGACAAGATGACAGGAAATAATTCTCTCATCCAGTTAAAGTTTCAAGGTTTAGGGAGTTATAATTAGTATTTCCTCAGATATAAATTGCTTACACGGCAGAGAGTTTGCAAGATGGACCTTCAGCATCAAGCACTCAACGGCAGCGAAGCCAACCTTTGGAGCAGTGCAAATGGCAATGGTTAGTGTGAGTGACAATTAGCGGCCTCTTCGCTATGGGTCATTTTGTGTCCTCTATACAGAAGCACAAAATTGATTTAGCAAGCTGGAACATTCAACCTGGTATTCTGCTCACAAGTAACGTGTGTGTTCGAGCCTACAAGTGCTTGCATTTATGTTGTGCTGTTTCTTAGGAGACCCAAACATGAACTTGGCCCCATCCTCTTCACCTTTTTGTATTTTGATGCTTTGAACAACCATGAAGAATCTATGCCTGATTTTTCTTTTTCTTTTTGCAATTTAAGTAAATTGCCAGAATCAAATGATTTTATTACATTTAAAACCCGCTTGGACGCAGTCCTGTGCCACGTGCTCTAGGTGATGCTGCGTGTGCAGGGGGGTTGGACTAGATGATCTCTAGAGGTCCCTGCCAACCTTCAGCATTCTGCGATTCTATGATTACTTAAATTTAAATTCTGAAGTTCACTCAATATTCCGTACAGGATGTTTTGTTTTCTAACCATACCTTTAAAGTCTGAGAGTCAGCTCGAAGGGAGATGTTACAGATTGACAGTTATTTCCTTTATAATGCAGATTCTTTGTGGTGCTTATACTTACAGCATGTTGCATCATTTGTTGTGCTCTTTTTGTCCTAGGAAATAAGTGTATCCTGCTATAGTCTTTCACTCCAAGGATGAAGACTGTCTTAATGTGCCTCAGTTTGAAAGATTTTATTAGTTCTGTTGTGCCGGGGTAATGGTAGGAGGCTGCTTTTGGAGTGATGGAGGAGGCTGCAGAGCCAGCTTGTGTGCTGCCTCTGGTGCTATAACTCCTCGGGAGGAGCCTTTATGGAGGAGATTTCGTCTCTATTGACTGCCACAATTCATAGGAAAGAAAACCCAAGGGCATTAAATGTACAGCTAGGAGACAAGTTCAAATGTACCAATGATGAGAAATTCAGAGTAAAGGATTTTAACTGCCGTTTTACATACAGGCTTGAGGTATGGACTGATTTAGCTATTTGTTTTGTATGTGAGGCATTATTCGATAAACAAGTGCTTGGGCTTAGGAATAGCTGTGACTTACTGTTAGGAAATGACTTGCCTGGGAGCTCTTTACAGCCCACCACACTTTAAATGGACTTTCAAGCTGTGCTGTTGCAAGGTCCCCTGTTTGGGGCTGGAGTAATGGAAGAATTACCATCTAATGCCCATTACAGCGGCCGTCTTCTTAAATATCTAACTTCTCACAGAAATGTGATTGGGAAGTCCAAATATCCTGACCAATCAAAGGTTCTCTAGAGAGAAACTTCTAAAATAATTGCTGGCGGTGCAATATCTCACTTCTTTCATCATACCAAGGTATCTCTAGCCTTTCTTTTAATGTGCTGTCAGAAATTTTATTGCTAAGGGATTATTAAGAGGAAAGTGTTTATTTTAGGTTACTTTCCTTCAGGCTAGATGCTGGTGCTATCTACCCCAACGAAAATCAGTGCTTCTCCTGCACCCTGGGCTAGCTCTGGTCCTTGGAGGTCTGAGCATCTCGCTTCTCTGCAGGCTGCATCGCAGGAATCTCGTGTCACGTTGACAGAACTAACCGTGATGAGCTCTGAATTCTCCCAGTAAACGATGGAAAATTCTATTTCTACCTCTGTGTAAGGGAGCAATAGGCAGTAGATATATACTTAAGCAGTGAATGCTGGGAATATGTAGGCAGCATATAAATGGCACAAAAATGGCCTGTACTGCTGAGAAGAAAACAGATTGGTTTTGTTTTGCTCAGTTCAGGTTGATTTAAATAACCCGAGTGGTGTGTTTTGAAGAGGATGATACAGAGCAATGGGTTTTTGAAAGTGCAATAGCTCTTTTCTTTAAACATCTACATTTTAGGCTGAATTTATTAGACTGAGCTGTTTTGTTTGGCTCTGCCTCACCTCATGCAATGACAGCCACAAGTAGCTCTAGTTTAGTACAGCACTGGAATGTGGCACTAATATGTTAACATCTGTTCGCTACAGCAGAGGTACAATGACCTTGGTGTATCATCATTAATTTTTCCCTAAAACAAACCATCCAGAACTATTGCTAGTAGAAACAATTTGAAGAACATCAGCATACAGTCAAACTTATTTAGTCGTTGACATTGATAGAAGGGTTGTTTCTTTTCTGACTGAAATTCATCAAGACCATGAAGGCAGGGCCTTTGCTTTACTTAAGTGTTGTAAAAATGTTTGGCACACTGTGGACGCTTTTATTCACCCCCATAAAAAGGTGGAAATGAGTGTATAGACTTTAGAAGACCTTGGCTGGGTTCACAGGCTTCGTATTTAATCAGAGTACATACAAGGATTGACAAAGAACTTTGTCTTCATTTCTGTGCTTCATTTCAGTGACTCTAGGCACAACTCTATGAATTATGCAAGAGACAACATGTCCCCTTGGAATTTGGGGCATATATATACATATTAGGCCAATTCTTCAACTAGCAGAAACTACTGAAGCCACATGGGTTATGGTACAGCTACACTGATTTGCTGCATTTGAGAATCTGGCCCAAATATTTTGTGCTGCTTCCTTTTATTGTTCCTAATATTGACAAGTATCTTTCAAACTATTCACTTTAAAATGTTAAGTCCTAATAATGTAACCAGCGCTGTAGTAAGGAAATGCTATTATAAAATAATTTGTTTTGGAAGGTACCTCTCATGGGCTAGCTTCAGTCAGGTCACATTACTCGGGACCTTGCCCAGCTGAGCTCTGAACATCCCAGTCCTGGGTAGTCCACAGCCTCCCTGAGTTCCCTTCGCCAGGAGCTCCCCTTTCCACCCCTCACCCATGTCACTCCAGGGATGCTGTGGGAGATGGTGTCAAAGCTTTGCTAAAGCCAAGTAGTGTTCCCTGCCCTGCAGGAGTCAGAGGGCTGCTGATCGTGCCACCGAAGGCAGTCTGGTTGCCTGAGATGACTGTTCTGGCTGTTCCCTGTTATCATCTTGTCCTTCATGTGCCCGAAGTAACTTCCCTGAGGTCTATGTTAGGGATCCCTCACGCAGTCTTCCTTTCCCATGGGCTCTGCTGTTAGACTCAGTGATCTGGTAACAGACATTGCTGGTAAAAACTGAGATCTTCAGCATTTTCACCAGGAGACAACTTTGGGGAATCTTTCACATGGTGCAAAAAGAGCATTCATGTCATCTGCTGACTTAGCTGTCATCATTTCATTGATAAGCCCCCCATCTTGGCTTACGAGGTTTACCTTGTGTTGTGCAAGGGTGTTTGCACACAACATCTGCTTTCTAAATGGGGCTGCTGCTTTTCCTTTCATTATTCTGGAGAGACAGTGGTGCAAATCCCCAAGAAACAAAAGGAGTTTTTCATTTCAGCTAATGGGCACTGGCATTTTGATAAACGTCTTGACCTGCTACCTGGTTTCCAGGTAGCGGCCATGGAGACAGAGGAGGTGAGGGTACAAGGAGACTCTTGAGATTCGTTAAACTCCTGAAAGTTTCCAGAGATGGGGACTTCCTTGGAGCTCTGAGGCACAGTTCAGTGTTAATGGAGTTACCGGGTTAAGTTCATCATCTTGTTTGACCTCCTGTTTAGGAGCCTGATGATGTGTGAAAGCCTTGCTGTCAAAGAGGAGTGATGGTGATGCAATTTTAGGGGCTAATGATTCTGCTGACCTAATGTTCTCGTGCAGCTGCTTTCTATTACTGTCGCTTAACTGGGACATTGTAGGCTCAAGGGACTGACTTTATATAATGAGCTAGCTGTGCAATTATGGCACCTATCACAGGACATTGGATCTAAATCTATCTCCTTTTTGGCTTCATCATCTATTTTTATATTATCCTGGCATAATGTGAACATTCCAAAAAAGGTGAGTTTATCACACGTAGGTGAAATGAACAGTGCTCATAGCGCTGCTGGGCTGGTAAGAGGCAGAGCTTGTAAAGGAAAGGTTTCAGAGCTGGCTTTGCGCGCTCTCCTCTCCCCCAGGCTGCATAACCAACCACATTGCTGCCCTGTGAAGGATTCGCCAGACCCTTCATCCGTGTTTAGAGTCTGGTTAATTTACATCTTGCAAGGTTAGGAACGCAATGAGAGAGCATCAACGTGATTCCTACCAGAACCTGTGTAAAAGCTCTAGGGGCTTCACAGTTTACTTAAAAATACATTGTTTTCCCCAAATGGTAGATAGAGCTTATTGTAGTCATGCTTAGGATTTTTCATAAACTTCTGCTATCTAAACAGTAGGAAGTCTTGATTTGGGTAAAATTATGGAAATTACAAAGGCTATCTAGTGTTCAGGGGCATCAGTGTATGCGGATATTTTCCTAAAAGCATAAAAAAGTAGGATTAGCTTCAAAGGGATACCTAACCAAAAAAGAAAAAATCTTTACTGATAACAAAAACTTCATAATTCTTATGCATTCTCATTCATTTGGTCATTCATACAGTCATTTTCTCTCATTACCTGCAAGACTAGTTGGATTTGTTCCCACCATTAAAGAGGAACAATTTTGCAAATTCTGCTCTGTCCAGAGCAGGTTTCTCTGTAATTGCAGTGTACTAGTTCAGTTCAAATTTCAAAGGAAAAATCACATCATTTTCTAAATTGTTTGTAATAGGCACTCAAATATACAGCATATTTGAGGTGGAATATGGCATATGTAAAAATAATAAAAGCAAATGTTTGGGGGCCTGCTTTCCATTCATTTATTTATTTTTCAGGATTTAGTCATATTACCCTACAGAAATAATAAAACAGACATTAGAAATGAAAAGACTTCATGCGTGAGGTGAATTACCCATAACTACTGCATGTCTTTCACATGATGATTTATATAGCAAATTAGCTGGAAGATCGTAAACACTTATCCAATATTAACTGAGCCTCATAAATACTATTACAAAGTAGCTGAGGGTGCACATTTCTCATCAACTGCTAAAACCATTGCCTGTGTATTTGGTGGGTTTCCATAAATATGGAATAATCTGATGCCATATTCCATAGGAGCGAATGAAATGAGCAAACTTTAATTAAAGATATATACGTATGAAACTTGAGTCTTGATGTCACCCTTTGGGCATATTGCAGCCACATGTGGCTTCAACATTGGGTTTTTCTTGGGCCGCTGTGCCCCACTCGAGCGCAGGAGGTGCTTGGGGACAAGCTCAGTTGCACGTGTCTGTCCCAAGGGAAGAGCTGGGAAAAGGAGGCGTGATGCTGAGTAGCTCCAGCGACTGAGGCTGTCATTTCTGGTGGCTGCTCAGATGGTAGCACACGGGTACAAGACAAAGTGACAAGAGCTTTCCTTTCTGGATCAGGTCTCAGCTTTGTGATGCTCAAACCTGTGTTGGGCCTTGGCGGGGATTAGATTTGTAGCTGGAGGTGTAGGTTGTTTTGGTAGTCTGAGGAGTTTGCATGTAGAGCCAACTTTATTGTGCTTTCCATCAGCATGTGCTTTTAAAAACATGGAGGAGATGGATGGAGACTAATGAATCATGACTGACTTAGCAAGAAGGTGGCATCTTTTGCACACGTATTTCTGAATGCTTCTGTCGAATGTAGTGTTTAAATGTGTTAAAAAGATAATTAAGATACATGCCTGTATTCATCATGATTACTGCACTAAATTTGCCATCTGCATTAGAGTTTCATGTTTCACAGGCATAACACATTAGGAAATAAAGTATTGCATTATATTTTTGTTTAGTTTTCCACTTTGTCAACAGTGAATTAATTTGTCAGACATCACATTATGATATTAATAAACGGCTGGGTCTGTTTTTCCCCTCTTCGCCGCTGCCGTTGGTCGCTCTGCGTCACGGAGCCCCTCCGGCCACGCGAGTCCTGGGCGGCAGCAGGGATGGGATGACCGCATCCCCGTTGGAAACATGCGCCGAACCCGCGGAGCCAGGCAAGGGGCTGCTCCAGGCTCTGCAAGGGGAAAACCTGCAGGGTAAATCTTAAATATCTGTTGCCACTGCAGGTGGATTCACAAATTAATAAAAAGCTGCAGAACAGCGTTTATCCGATGGTAATTTTTAAACCTTCCCAGCCTCAGTGAGACAAACCCTAAAAGTGGTTTTTCACATGTGTTCAGGTAAATACCAAGACGTTGTCAGGTTTCTGCCCTTGGTCTCCCCTGCAGAGCAGATCGGAGTGACCTCGCAGGTGTGTTTGCTGCGGCGCTCCCAGGGCTGCTCACGCTGCGGAGTTGCTGCTTGGCCCAGAGAAATAGTGACCAGACCGATTCCTGAGTTGTTTACTGGTCACGTATTGGTGTTTCTGCGATAAAACTGCTTCTCAAAAACAAACAAATATATATATATATATATATATATATATATATATATAACTTGATTCATTGTCTCCTGTGTCTCATGGCAGAACTTTAATGAGACGTGACCTGCCTGTTTAGCCATATGTTCAATGCTTGCTGCAACACATGTTCAGTCACACTTTATGATATCACTCTCGTTTGTCTTCTCTTAACAGCCCCCCAAAAAGGTGAGATGCGGCTCACATACATCAAGAGCTGTATTCCAGTAAAATTACTTTCAAGAACATCTGTCATCTGTCTGTTGAAGGAAACCGCTCTCAGGTCACTTTGCCAACATCGATGATGGGAGAAAAGAAATAAAACCAATTCCAGCTATTATCTTGTCATTGACAATTCCAATCTTGTTAACTTTTTCTCTTCTCGGCTTATATATTTTCTTCATCCTCAAAATCCTCTTTGAATAATGTTCCAAAAAGATTGTGGAAGTCTGAAGTCTAAATTCTGAAGGATGGGAGAGAGTTTTCTAAGCTTATTGTAAATATTTATTTGCAGGATTTTTCTTAATCCTCTATTGGAAATGGAAGAAAACGCCTAAGGATAGGCACAGAGAGGGCATGCACTGAACTGAAGGACCTTTGCGTTCTTGTTCTTGCGCTGCAGTACATCTCATGTACGTTATAGCTGACATACAAACACAGCCAAGGGCTTCCACGGGGTTTCTTTCTTGGATTAGGACTGAAGGGGCATCTGTCCCATTCCATACAAACCTAGAAAGGTGGAAAGAAGTTAGAGGAGAAAACTACGTGCTTTGTTAAATGTAGTGTTGAGGTGAGCAGCTGAAAAAGTTGAGAAGAAAAGTTATTCTCTAAAAAAGAATAGTAATGAAAATGTGCTTGTTTGGATATTATTGGGCAGGACAGTTTCAGTGAAAAGGTTGCTGACTCGCAGGTGTATATTTCAGAGTCCTGGAGTATCATACATCCCTTTTATTTATTTTCTTTTTTCCTGCTTTCTTTTCTGCTCCTTTTCCCACTTCTCCCTCCTTCCCCTCTCCTCCTCTTTTCTTTAGCGAGGCATTTCACGTGTGCTAACTACTACAATGACATTAAATGAACCTTCCGATGTCATGTTCCGTGGAACAGCTTTCTGTCAAGAAACTTCCCATTTGTTTCTCTATGGTGATGCATTGACTAGAGGTATATAACAGCAATTATTAAGTTACTATTTCAGAATGGCAATATGTATCCCTTTAGTCGTTGCTGGAGAATAGGAGCTGTGTAGACATCCTTGGTCAGGCATCCCAAGTTGACAGCTTTTTAAATGCTCAAAAACATTAAAGGTGGTGAAAAAGACCATTTAATATATTGACAGTGGTATCATTGTATCTGTGTTTTCCTCATTATTCATATATTTTCATATATGTAGAATGGGAAGTTCTAAAGTGAGTGCAGCTTCCAGGAGTAACAAAAAAAAAGCCATTTTAAGGGTGTTTTCTGTCACTCATGTACAGCTTCTAGCAAAGTGTTGAACTTGCAGCTTCCCTGAGCAAGCAACATATGAACATACAACATAGAGGGGTTGTCATTTGAGAAAGACGGGAATTCTACAGCTAAATGGTGATTTCTCTTGGTGAAATTGCTGTGTTCTTAAATAGTAGGTAAAATGTCAGGGACACAGCAGGAGAGAATGTTATACCTCGTTCCAAGCGTGGGTAAGAGCAATAAGCTACAGCAGGCAGGACAAGCTACAAAGAAACCACCAGCTTTATAGTGCATCCAGATGCATCCTCCTGTACTGATTACCTGGACATGTTAGAGACTGAGGGGAAGAGGCAGGAGGAAACAGGGAGAGGAGCAGGGAGAAGATCACTGTGTGATTTTGGGTGAAGGAAGGTGTTTAAAAATGTAATAAGCAAAGTCAAGGACTGCCAAAAAAATGGGAAAGATCTGTTCCGTCTAGAGAATAAAGAGCTTTTGGTATTCTCGAGGTGTTGAGGTGAATGAATGTTATAGGCATTTGAAATACTGTAAATAATGATGGGACTGTGTCTCTCAGCTAGAATTCAGGTAACCCTTGCTGCCTAAGGCATGGTGAAAGCCCTTAATCAGGGTTTGCCATGGAGAGGGATGCACCTTTTCCCCTTCAGGTGCCTTGGGTGGACATCCCACTGTGTATTCTGCTCAGGGAAAGGAATATCTGGCAACACCAGAAATCTGGCAATACCTCCGCAGAGGATTGAATAGAGCGTTCACCCGGAGAGGTATGGACATGTTTTGCAAAAACCTACAGCAAAGGAGCTCCCTGGGTTGCTGGTCTTTAGCAACTGTGCACAGAATCCTGTGCGTGTGTCTTCACTCACTTGCTCTTCCAGGCTTCACAGAAGATGTGAACAACAGTCAGCTCATTAATTTCATGTGTGTTATTTGACCCTTAATATTAAATTAATATGTTTTACTGCTATTAATTAAACATTAGCTTGAGAAATGTCATTATTTTAAATAGAAACACTCCATCTCTGTCTGTTATACAGTGATAAGTATACTTTTATAGATCATAGTTCTTCTGATTACAGAGTTTTCAGAAATATCTCGGAATACGCTCATACGCCCAGCCTGGGTAAAGTGCAGCTTTCCCGGATTAGGAGCTCAGCCGGGGGCAGTATTTTTCCTAACGTGACTCTGCTGGTATCTCTGCATGGTCACCCACTCTGTGCAGGTCTCAGCATGGTGCAGTGATGTTCAGAATGATGCCTTTTTAGCAGTCTCATTGTATTGAATTATATTTCATTTGATATTTTTTCTTTAGTATGCGTGGGCTAAGAATGTGTTAATGATATTTAATAAAAATGTAAAGCTGTGAGGATCTGCTAATACTGAAGAGCCTGGAATTTTATTCTGATCTGCTGGACTATCCGTCTCTTCCTTGGTAAAAGAAGTGAATTAATGTTAGTAATACCAAGCAAAGGTCATACTTCTAGGGACTAACAAGAATTTCAACGGCTGAGCATGGATTTATCAGCAACTTTGCAACAGCAACTTTGAAAGAAGAAGATCTGGCTGTGATTGGCCATGAGATGGCTATAAGGCAATAAGGAGATAAAGCTGTGTAAAAGAGAAATATACTTTTAGGCTATACAGATGAGTTATTAAAATAGAAAAAGATGCAAGACATCAGAGAGTCCTTGGTTGGAATGGTCAACCTGTTTGCATGTTTGATTGGAAGAGAGAGGCCCTGGAAGATGAGTTGGAGCAGGATTTGTGAGAGAATGAGGAGATTCAGCTTCCGAGTCTGACGTTGGAGGTGCAAGATGGAAGTTAGATTTTTTTTTACATTCATTCTGCAATGCACGTTTTTAGTCTTTTGCCTTCAAGGAAAATGAGTTCAGGTCTAGTAAATGGCGAGAGACCCCATGAGTCAAATGGGGTGAGCAGGGGGGACACTGTGAGGGGGCACTGGCAGTTGGACATTGTCAAGACAAGTGGAGGGACCCTGGAGAATGAAGGTGTTGACTGTCAGTAAGCAGGAAACAACCGCTAAGAGTAAAGAATCCTTATGATGAGCCGTAACAAAAATTGTTGCAAGCTGTTTGTAAAATAAATGACACTGAAATAGGAAGGCAGCGTCTGCTTGTGTGAGAGACGAGAGATGAAATTCTTGAACAGTCTTAAAGAAAAATCATTCTAGTGATTACAGGTATGCAATTCAAATGGAGCTGAATCAGTGTTTGGATCAGGTTAAATTAAATAACTGTGACAGCAGGCACCTTGTTGTGATGGGACAGGAGTTCATTTCCATTCCTAAATTCCTTTGAAATCCATTTTTGATGAATCTGTGGATGTTTTCCGTTGAGCAGCTGCTTTGCATTCGAATTTCCTTCTTGGCTGAGCACCCTTTCTGGGTCACGTTCAATAAGCTGCGTGCTCTCTTTTCCTGCCCAGGAACTGCATCCCGCAAGTTGTCCTTGTCACTCCGTCCCTACTCCCAGAAAGGAGTGGTGTGATTGAAAACTGTTTATTAGCACCAGTGTAAATATATGCATATATATATATATTTTGTGTACTTAGAATTACAGCTAAGTTAGAACTACAGTTTGTATTTCTAAAGACAGTAAGAGCTTTCTCAACATAGCAGAGTTGTGATAATTTCATGACGTGAAATTTTTGCGAAG
Source organism: Tinamus guttatus (assembly GCF_059628265.1). Taxonomy (NCBI): domain Eukaryota; kingdom Metazoa; phylum Chordata; class Aves; order Tinamiformes; family Tinamidae; genus Tinamus; species Tinamus guttatus. The sequence continues at coordinate 3,032,790 of NW_028288706.1, read as the reverse complement.
GCTGCTGTTGGTCTTGGCTAAGCCTCAGCTCATCACAGGATAACGATGACCAGCTCATTAATTTCATGTGTGTTGTTTGGTGCATAATAATAAATTATATTTGTGCATTTTATAAGTGCTTATGCCCTGAACTTAATATCAATAGCAATTATTCAACTTGAACTGCATTTTGTTCTGTTGTTACTGCCATAAACTGAGTTTATGGTAGCAGGGGACTTGGTTTCTCTGTAGCTCGAGCCACCTGACTGTAATTGGGTGCAATTTAAGTCCCTGACTTAAAGAGGGAAATGGTTGCTGCAAAGTCGGGGTTGTTTGGCAGGTGTGTTTAAACAAGGTGCAGCGTTGGCTGCTCTAAGTCAGAATTAAATAGTAGCCAAGTGGTATTTCACTAAAGAAGCTAAGTGTTGAATGGTCCCGGGAAGTCAAAATATAAACTCTTTTTTTTTTTTTTTTTCCAATTCTGTTTTAGGGTGTTTCTTCAATCAGGACTAGTACCATACTTCCTTCCTTCCTTTATTTATTTATTAACCTGTTTTGCCTTCTTATGAACATGAAAGATATACAGTTACACCACAGGTTCCCTTCACTTTCAGCCATTCAAACCACACTACAGATGTCAGTTACCTCAAAAGTTAATTAATGCATTATTGCTGTGCTGAATCAACACTAATGCTTCTTTTCTTTTGCATAATTTGCAGGTTTTGACAGCACTGGCTGCCAGCAGAGCTGAGGTAGGAAATTCTGTCTCATATTGGTGCTATGTTTATGTATTTTTTAAAAAACAAGTCAAACTGGATTTTTAATGTCTGTCTATTTTGATATGGGGCATACCTTTTTATGGATTTTGACTGAAGAACGAATTAAGTGACCTAGGTTTGGCAATTGTGCTGCTCTGGTGATTAATGAACCAATTTGGGGAGTTCCTTTATTGCCAAATTAATGGTTAAGCCGATAAGGTCCATCTAGGGAAGCTTTGTCTTCAGGTAGGCCCTTCTGAAGGCTTCCACGGCACTGAGAGGTCGGTAAGAGCGTCCCACCACTTGAGACTCGTAATGTGTGATGTGAGCTGCTGGAATGACAGGACTCTACTGGCTAATTTTTGCTATGTTCTGCAAAAGCATTGCGTGTACATTGCCCGCATTGGGTGCTTTGTGTTGCTATCATTTAAACTGATCTGTTTGCATTCATATTTAATCTGTCAGTTTTTCTACTTATGGGTCCAACTGAATTCTCTACTGCTCTACTCCCTGAAGCCAAGTTGTGCTAGATAGGATGTGTGGGGTGCTCGGTATCCTAAATTTGAATTAAAACCAGTACTGACGTCTATAATTTATTACGGTAGCTACTAATATTTTTGAAAGAATACATCAATTCGGAAAGTGCATAGAGCAGCTAAGGAGGTTCTGTTATAAAAAGATCAAAGATTGAATTTCAATGGGAGGGAATTTCTAGCAAAATGCTTTGTGGTCCATGACCTAATGAAAATGCTTTTCTTACTGCCTATGCCCATGCTACAGAATCAGTGTTTTATTGATCTTTGTTTTAGATGCGAAACACACATTCGCAGAAATGTTGACATGTCAGACTGAATTTTTGGGTACATGATCTGGAAGCCCCCACAAATTTGCATTTCCAAGGGGTATTTTTGCTCTCTCTGCCTGGTGTCCATGAGACACCTGTAACAGGCTGGGATGCAAGTTGTGAGAACCTGGTTGAATAAAATAATCACTGAAACATATTTAGCAGCCATAGAACAGGTACATGTTTGTGTTCAGGTGCTTGTTCTCCAGTAATCTATTTAGTGAGTATTTGATATGGTGTCAATGTTCTTAATGGTATCTTGGAGAGGAAAATGTTACTGTTGTTTATTTGGGGAGTAGATGGTTGCTTTAAATAAAAAAATAAATAGGAATGCTTTGCGACCATTGATTTCAGTGTGGCGCTGCACTCGTCTCGTTTCAGCTTGCTGTTGAGTAACAGCCCCTGTGCTTTTAATAACTGATGGATATTTTTATTCTGTGCACAGTTACTGACTCATTTAGATGTAATGTCAATTGGAAGCTCAGAGTGTTTCTATATGCAACTGTTCTCAGACTCGCAGCAGGGAATTTGTGATGTTCTCCAAAGCTAATGTTTAACTATAACAAAATGTCTAGGTGACTCCAAGTGCTGTAGTCAGATAAATTTTTAATATGAACCTTTGGTAAATTAAATTGCATTATTAAAGAGAATAGATAAACTGTGGTGGTTACTTTAAAGAAGAAGGACATGAGTTTGCTTGCATACTGTAGAAGAATGACATAATTTAATTTGTTTTTATGTAGATTAAAACTGTCACATTCAGTGCTTAATCCTGCTGGTCCGATTCAACTGCATACTTGATTCATCTGAGGGTGTCTCAGGGGTAGGATTTAGGCCTCATTTTTTATTGCTTTAAATGTCTGTTGTTTTTATATTGATAGAGTCAGATGATGAATAATCACATTTGGTTTCATGTTCTGTCTGTATTTTTGGGTGACTAGGTTTGTCAGTCTGTTGATAAAGATCAGTCTGTTGATAAGATCCTCATAAAGGATGTTTTCTCATTTATTTGCAAATTATTCCCATAGAATATGATTTTTTTTCTTTTCTGTGTATAGAATTCCAGAAATGCTATAAGTTTGGGTTGCTCAGTTGTATTAATTTGTTAGTCAGCACTTTCATCATTAGAAAGCCTTAACAGAGTTAACATATTTAGTTGTTTGAAAATACTTTATCAGATGTCTGTTCTGTGATTTAACTCGTGGACCGGCGGAGTTACTAGGCTGTGACTGTAAAATTGATCACTGAGCGCTGTTCCCCCTTCATGAAGTATTCAGAAGAAATGCCAAAGCTTGTTCTTGTTCCAGAAAGTCCTTTTATTTTGTTGAAAAGCATAATTAAGTGCTTTCCTGGTTCAGGTAAATAGTGTTGTTTTTATATAGTCCTAATGAATTCAGTGGAATAACTCACAAGAATAATAACTGAAAAGAGTCTGCTGAGTTTGGTGTTGAAAGTTGGAGTTAGAGACAGTTTTCAACTTGGAGAAAATGACACCTGTGACATAATGGCAAAAATCCCAAGATTTCTCCCTGTGAGCTTCTTAGTGGAACTTAGTGGACTGTGTACAGTGTTGGTATAAATTATTGAGAATGATGAGCCTTAAATATCTGTACGGATGACACACAGCGACATTTCCTGAAGCTTGAGGACAGTCATCTACTTTGCCTGTTTTTTATTTTACTTTAAACTCCTTGTTCTTCTGCTAAGGAAAAGACAGTAGCTGTTTTGGCTTTCCTTGTGGTATGTCTTACCTCTGAGCTGCACAGTTCTTCACTACTGGGTAGTCATTGTGTCACGAGATCTCAAGTCTGCTTAGAAAAAATAGAAAAAAAAAAAGAGCAGAAATGTTTGGTTTTAAATTTTGTTTTCTAAAATCTCTTACTAGAAATACTTGCTTGTTCTTGCACTGTTGATCCAAATAGCCTTGAAATTTGTTTATTCCTCTTGTTCTTCCTAGTTGACGTAGCTGTGTTCCCTTACTGAATTTTGTATGAAGTCTGAACAAAAATATAGCATGTTTCTGTTCCTATTAAATATTTCAGAACGATGCAAACAAGAGTTTTTCCAAAGGCTGGTTGCCGCATACCAACTGCAGAGAAACAACCACATCTAGAAAAAGCTGTCAAGTAATCCAGAGACCTTTCTGCTATATTTTAACACAAAGGGGCAACAAATAGTGACAGAGTGAACACTGCAGGCAGTGAAGCCTTCCATGTAGAAATGCCAAATCTGCCCACATTGTGGCTTTTAGTGTTCTAGCCTTGTAAATATTCAAGTTACAAGAATCTTTTTTTTAAAAAAAGAATACCTTGTGCGTTTTTATCACAAATGACTAAGCTGTCTTGCACAATAAAACAGTTAATAGAGCATGATAATGTCATTACAAAACAGGCCTCAGAATAGATTAAAATACAGCTATATACTATGCAAATTGCTACAATATATGTAACACTTGCCAATTAAATTTCCACATAATTCACTAGTACAGCACACTTTAAGGAATGCCTTTTTTCAAGTGTGCAAATTTTGATTAATAAGTGTCAAATAATACGACACTCCCATCCTGTGTTATGTCTGAATATGTGATGATGCATATAATCAAAGTATGCCTCATTTGAGGAAGAACTTCTTTCCTGTGAGGGTGACAGAGTCCTGGAACAGGCTGCCCAGAGAGGCTGTGGAGTCTCCTTCTCTGGAGATCTTCCAAACCCGCCTGGATGCCACCCTGTGCCACGTGCTCTGGGTGTCCCTGCTGGAGCAGGGGGGTTGGACTAGATGACCTCTAGAGGTCCCTTTCAACCTCAACCAGTCTGTGATTCTGTGATTCTGTGATTTGGCCAACTATATGACTTTTCCATTTCCGTTCCACTTTTTCTATTTTTGTATATCTAATCTTTGTGCAATTATGTTTTTATATTTAGTGAATTGAAAAATGCACACTTCTAATGTATTCAAAGTAGGAGCACAATTGAATATAGTTATCTTGATCATTAATGGATAAAGCCATAGCAAGGAGAAGTTTGGGGTGACATTTAGAGGGGATGAGGTGGTTTATTTTGAAGAAAAAATAACATGCTCTGCAGTGTCTTTTTAGGACTTCAATTAACTTGAAATGTGGATGCTGATTTGTGGCTTTTGAGGTATTTGTACTCATTCACAAGGAGGGTCCCATCAGGTCTTGTGGGCCTGTCAGTGGCCTGAGTTTGTGTGCTTACTCACAACCATGAACATCTGCACTTTTTGCACAACACTAGTCCTTTCTGCAAGGGTTTCTTGCCCTTTGGATGGATTAAATAATCTAATTCTCCGTAGAGGGAATGTGCCAGTTTTCCTGATCTCTCTGGCTGCGCTGGTCACTCATGGGTTATGCTTTTATCTCGTAGTTCTGCCTCCAGATTTGCATGCCGTGGTCCCTGCAGCTGTGCTCTGAGCATTTCCCGATGTTGAACCCAACAGTGACAGCTGAGGATGTTCTGGTCAGTAGCTTTGAGAATCAGTGACTTACTAGCACAGAATTATCTCAATGTCCTTTTTCCAGAAATCAAAACCCGAGTTCATATTTTCCTCATATGTTCATGTTAGTTTATACACAAAGGCTTTAAGATGGCTCTTTGCTTTTGTGCTGAAGAATCTGTTCTAATTCAGCACTGCTCTCTCTAAATCTCCAAGTTTTCCAGCATTTAGAAAAGGTGCAGGGCTTGTGTTGCTTGTCGTTTCTTAAAATTCTTACATAGTTAATTGTGTGCTGCTTGGGTATTTGAAGTCTTGATCCCCTGTTGTGGGAGCAGTAGATTTAAGCCTTTCCTGAAAGCCTTGAAGTTACCAGTGCAAAGCTGGAGTGACATTGGAAAATAATCCCATCGGTGCCCTGGGGAAAGCACCGTTTTGCTTTCCGCCTCTGAAACAAAAGTTGCTCCCACAAGGAGCCCGCAGAGGTGCTTAGACTTCCTTTTCCCTCCCTGCCCTTGGAGTGAATGATAGGGTGAAGTTCAAGGCCGTCTTCTTGTGAGAAGTTAGGGGTTATGGCTAAATTGAAATACAAGTTGAGTCTAATTGTGCATTAACTCTGGCTGCTTTTATGTGATTAATGTCAAGGCCACCTTTTTTTTTACCCTCGTAAAGAAAGGGCTGCCAATATGTCTCAATAAAACAGGGAATCAACATCAGCTCAAAGCCAACGAGGTTATTAAATCAGAGTGTCAGGAAGGCCTCAGAATAGCGAGCAGAAGGGGATGGCCCCAAGGGCCGCACAGCAGCGGCCCATGAGGAGGCAGCGGCCGAGCGCGGTCGCTCGCAGCGCCACACGGTTCCCGCCAAAGGGAGCTGCTCCGCTTCGAGCAGGGAGGCAGTGAAACAGCGCAGGTAACACGGATCACAATCCTTGGGAGAAAATGTGGGCCCATTAATATTGCTCTGCTTATTGTTGTGATAGAGATTGCCACGGGCTCTGTTCCTACTAGTCTTGGAGCTCTTTCTGCTAGTGTATGAGAAATTTTTAAGGTCTTGTTTGTTCTTTTCTACGGGAGAGCTATCAAAGGAAACTTGCTTCAGGGAAACATGAATACTTGGTTGGATGCTCTAAGAGTGTATTGCTAGTAATATGCATGTAGATAAAAAAACACTACTCATTTTTCTCTAGCTTCTCTGTGCTTCTTCCACCTCCAAAGGACAGTCTTTGGACAGTCAAACACTTAGACTGCCATCACTCCAGTGCAAGTCCATGCTCAGGATACAAGATATTGCCATTTTTATTTTCAGAGTGTTTTTCAGAATGAAAACTTCCTTGCGTGCTTGGTGAATACTTCACATCAGCTGGGATATCTGAGTGAGCCTGTGCCTTGTTCTTCTTGACCCGCTGTACGTTCCCCATTTCAGATGAGCAGTGCAGGAAGGCACCGAGTGATCATTCTTGATGAGTGATGAAGAATTTGCTGTTAGCACTGCTTTAATGTACATATCTTCTTAATTCCTTTAGAGCAAGGAGATGCTTGCATCTTCTTAAGGGGTAGTAGCAATTCGTATTGATATTTACTTATAAGTAAATATCAAAAAACCAACAAAAAATCTGTTTCGCTTAAGTAATTTCCACTGTAAAGTATTTCAAAAGCACATGAACAGAGCAAGGGGCTGAACTCCCACTGGAAGGCATCAGTGGTTAGTTCAGTGTCACTTTTAAATCCTACTGAGCACCAACCTGTGTCCTTAGATGCCTAATAAACTCTCACTTGTTAATGGCACTTGCAGCCACTACACGAGTTGCTGTAGCAATTGCCTTGACAAGTTAATATGGACCTTACAAATGTGGCTGGAAAGAGGTTCGGAGCCGTCCATGCCTGGTAGGTGACCTCTGCATGGATCTGAGTGCCTGCTCCTCTAAACTCCTGCAATACCTACCTTCGTTAGCACCTGCTAAATTCCCCTTCCCCTGCTTTTAGCAAAGGCTGATTGCTAAGTATCTTCAGAGGCTTAACAGCATTAGTTACAAATATTTGTACAAAACCTGTACAGAGGGGGTAGGAGGGAATTACAGAATCCCTTTACCCACTTTGTAAATTAAGTGTGAATTTATGGGACCATATTCCTTCAATATGAAACCCTGTATGGTAATTTTAAGGTTTGCGATATGAGAGAGAAAGTCTTGCTGAAGCTGCTACTGTAAAGTCTTAATGTTCTGTGTAAAATATGAGAGCTATAGTGAAATATGAGCCTAGAGAGCCACTCTTTTGATCTTGAGTAGTCAAAAGGTTGGCATGTCTAATGCTATGGAAATAAATGATGTCAAAACTGTAGGAAATAATTTATGGTTTGGGGACTACTTTACTGATAGAAGTAGAAGCTTGTAACATGAAGTAGTTCAGCATAAGAAAATGAATAAAAATTATCAACTTTAATAAAAGAGATCTTGCGATGCACCTACCATTCAGACATATTTGGATGGCTAGTAATTTACCAACATACGTTAAAATAACTTTTTAAGTGATTACAAAAAGCGTGTTACAAAAGATGTAATTGGAAGCCTGTACTTCATGTCCCTTTAAATAAGTACGAGACATTAGTTCCTTGACCTGGCTTGGCAGGGACTTGGTCATGTGGGTTGTCTTCACTCACATCTGTAATTGCAGTGTCCTGGCTCTTGTAAGCCCTTGCACAGGAGTGCTGCTCTTTTATTTTCAGTTGTCACAGTATAAACTGCGAGTGTCCTCGAATGCTTCGTGCTGCTTTGAGGAAACATTGCCCAACAAGCCCATTAATGGTTGTTGATGGTAGTTGTTATGGTCATTCTCGTGCCATGTAGACTTCTCTAGTATTCCCAGCTCTTCTAGCTAGAGGAGCCCAGAATTCATAACCTACATTAGCTTCAAACTAGTATTTTTGTTTGTTCGTATTTAACATATATATATATATTAAAAAAAAAAAAAAAAAAAAAACCTTGGACTAAGAGGCCTGGCTTACCTCAGTGTCCTTCGAAGATGTACATTCTTCCCTACAGTCTCTATCATTGGTACCGGTCTTTTAATTGTTTTCTTAGATTTATTTTATTTTCAGGGCCTTTATCTTTGAGTTCTGTAAAGCTTTGATTTTTTCATTGCTCAGGTTCAGTTTGGTCCCCTGGTTTGGGGCCCCAAAGCTGGTTGGAGAACATAGAGTGACGTAAGGTTGTCTTTTTGTTTGGACTGGTATTTCATGGCATTTTGGAAAGTGTGCTTTAAAAAAAAAAAGTGTTCTTATGCAGATCTGTGCAACTTCTGACAAGAGCGGTTAGATAAATATGGATGAGATAGATGAGTAACTCTTAATCGGAGACTTTTTTGCAAATGATTGGCAGAAGAGAAAAAGGGAGGCATTTGGATGACCTGTTGCTTCCCCCCTCATCTATGGATGGAAAAAATGAGCAGAATCCATTTGGGCTGAGCTCTTGCATAGACTTCTACAGATAGCTAGATTTAATAAAATAATGGCTACTGTGAGCCATCTGGCATGTCTTTTGTATATATAAGTATATGTATGAGGTGTGTACATATGCATCTATATATGTATTTAGAACAGATCTGTGCCTATGAGAATATGGCTCCAGAATATGTCTCAGCAATGTGCATCAGTGATTTGTTGGCAGAAGTGAGTATAAACTTGTATCACTAAAGAATTACTATTGACTTGAAAGTGCACTCTCCTTATTGTATCTTGTTTTTAGCTTACTTCTGCATCTCCTTTCTAAATGTCGTGAGGTGTCACTGCCTGTAGGAGAATCTGAAAATATTTTGATAAGAATTTTAAAGTTGCTTGATTAATCACTCCCTTTTCAATCATCTTGTTGTGAATTCCAAGAGTATCAAGCTGTCAGAACTGTAGATGTGTCATATTGATCCTGGTGATTAAATCAACAAAAGGAAACTTGATTTCTGAGGCAAAACTTAATATTCTTAAAGCTAGAATGTCTCCTAAATATTTATAGGCTGCAAAAGTTGATCAAGTGCCTTTGTTCTGTGATTATTACAGTAAAGGGTGACATTTAGCTCAGATTCTCGTCATATTAATGTGATGTGGTAATATATAAATTCAAGTGTACGTGTTTTCAATCATATGACTGCACAGAGGTAACTTTTTCTATCTGGACAAGGCAAGAAGATAAATAGGCAAAAATGCATATGTGTTTGAGTGATAAAGTTAGTTTAATGATTCTAGGGGAAAAAAATTCCTGTGGTACGTACAGTACTGACTCGATTAAACAGGACAGAATCATGCAGTTCAATTAATGTGCAAATATGTGTGCACTGAACTTTCATTCCATTTATCACATGGACATGGAAATAGGGTCATTTTTTATCTCTGTATTATGTATATGACATCTTAGTTTGCTTCTTATGTGTTGCCATGGGAGAAATAGCAGTGTGGTACACCACGGGCAAAAGGAATGGGAGATAAATTCCTCAGCTGTCACAAACATCTTTGAGCAGATCTTTGTTTGAAGATAAACCTCTTCCTTCTGCAAGGATTAACATTAAGAAGGTTTCTGTGTGCTCTTCCTGTTAAAATAGTATGCATCTTTCGGCCATATGCTGTGAAAAATCATTGGCAACAATGATTTACTGTCATATTTATAAAGTGTATATTTATCAAAGAAAGTGTAATCCATAGAAAAACCCAAAAGGGAGTTTTAATAGAAAATACATTAGTATTCCTCATTAGTTATTTAAAAGAGAAGGCTGCCCGTTTCGATGGTTTCTGCCATCTATAAACTGGGGCCTGCGCTCCTGGTGCGTGCTGCATCACCCTGGTCATCCTGGGCAGTCGTCGGAGCAGACGCGTTTTGCGACGGCCCTTCCCTCGGCTGGGACCCTGCAGGCAGTTCGAAGGCTCCTGTGTTGGCTCCTTGCTGGCTGCAGCCTCTGGGAATGGAGAGAAAAGCATCAGTAACCGATCCACCCATTTTGCCAAAGATCTGGAAGAAGTAGCAGAGCAGTCCCTAAAATCTGCCCCTTCTCTCAATTAGTTATTTGAAGAGAGGGTGTCAAGGGTTGGTCAGCCAGTTTATGCACTGAAAAAAATCTACACTGGAAATTCAGTTATTGGAAGGTGTAGCAGATTAGGGTTTTTTTCTTCTTTTTCTATTACAAAATACACTTTTCTTCTTCTCTCTGTATCCCTATAGTAGAGGCAAGAGGACAGTGTTACTGTCTCGTTCCCACCTCTGTCGAGGTGAGGAGCTGGAGGGATGAACATTTGCCCTGGACTGCTGTTCTTAGAGCCCGATCAGCTGCTGGGGGGAGAAACTCCTGCCAGTCTTAAACAGGGGGGTTAGAAAATATGTCAATAGTCTAAGGGGAGGCATTTGTCATGACCTGGAGGAGAGTGGAAAAGCTGAGCAAATACGGGGGAAAATCCATCCCTTTCTCCTCGTCACCACTGGTAACTTTGACGATGAGTCAACAAGGAGCAGACAAGGAATTTCCTCTTTCTTCTGTTCCCTTCAATCTTGGTTGCCATGTGCTCTAGGTAACCCTGCGTGACCAGGGAGGCTGGACTAAGTGACGTCCAGAGGTGCTTTCCAACCTCAAACATTCTGTGATCCTGTGTGTTCGGGGATGGCGGAGTTCTGATATTCCTGTTGTAAATGTGGCACCAGAGTGCTTCAGGTGCAGGGCAGGGTCTGCATCCCTCGTCTCACGGGAGGGCAAACGGCAGAGCGCGGCCCTGGGCAGATACTGTCTACCTGAGGCACTATTCTTCCTCAGCACATCCGTATTTCTTTGCCATTGAAGCAGGAGTCCCATTTAAGGTTTAATAGAGATTTTCCAATTATTTGTAGTCTAAAAGTAGTTTTTTCATAGCAAAAGATGATTTTTTTTTTTGAAGAGTGATTAAAGTTGATTTGCTAGCCAAAGGATACCTTCGGTTTGATTGTGAGCTTTTAATTTGAATTACTAGGCTAAAGTTTTGATAATCATATTGACAAGGTTTCCATTACAGAACTGGCAAACAACAGCTGGTTTGAAAATTACCGTTTCTTGCTGTATTTAATTTTCTCTTTCCTTCGTGTCCTTTGTCCCAGACGAACAGGGAGGGTGTAGCAGTCAGTGGCATTCAAATAATCTCCAAAGCAGCCAGAGAAGCTCAGTGAGCTCGGTCTCTTAAACTCAGTTACTTTTCTGCAGGCTCGAGATTCAGACTTCAGGCATAACAGCAGCATTTCTTTCCTGTCCTGAATTCAGTGAACATTTTGGCTAAGTATCCCCTAACCGAACAGCTCTTCACAAACCGCATGATTTTTTGAAAAATAAAAACACAGCTTTGTTTAAGCTGCAGATGATTTATTCTACCAAATAGCAGAACGGTATCTGTAGGCAAACACAGACAACTACATGTTGTAAGGCCAATCCGGGAGGAAATATCTGTGATATTTAATGAACTATGACTACAACACTACGGACCTGATGTTACAGAAGAGTGCTCTAAATCAAGACATAGTACGTATGTCATTTACGAAGCCCATTTTCTACACAGTGTGTTGTGTTCACTAGTTTAGCTTGTCTTGCATTGACTTAACCCAAGAAGCCAACTGCGCACTGTTTGTAGGTTAGTTTTGAAGCCTACATTTCCAAAGAGAATCACAGTATTAGAGTAAAGCTTACAATAATATTAACAGAAAAGCAAACCAAACAGGCCATCATGTCTCTGTTAAACTTAGCAAAAAAAAAAAAAAAAAAAAAGCCATAAACTTTAAAATACAAAATTAAAGAAGACCTATAGACTCATCAGCCAGTCTTACCCAGCTGTTCTCCTAGAAAATAGTAGGCACTTTCACTTTAGCTTATGGATGGCAAAACTATAGCTACAAAATTCTCTGATCTCTTAAACAGTCTCTATATTGTGCTTTCCTTCCTGCTCTTAACCCCACCATCTTTTCATTGTCAGTCTCAACTTTCCCAAGTTTTTCTTCACCTCTAACAGCCTGTGTTAGCATGTGCAGTATTGGCTGAGCACTGACATCTGTCACTGTTGTGCAGAATCCCTTTTATTGATGAAAATGAAATTGTACCGTTCCAAATATAATCATGGTATAGCAAGTGAAAAAAAAGTGATATGCAGTGGAAAGAGGAAATAGAGTCACTGTATTTTAAGTGGAAGTGCAAGTCCCAAAGGGGATGTTTGGCCTGTCTCCTTAGAATAGCAATTAGAAATGGTAATCGTTGGTCAGATTCCTCTTTCTACTACATAGTAGTTAGAGATTTAGGAAGTATTTTTTTTCACAGATTATATTTCTATTATTTCGTTACAATAGAAATAAAAATAGAAAACATGATAATATAGTCAACTGTGTAAACAATTCAAAGTGGAAAGTTATTGAAATACTTCCTAAGGGTTCCAGCACTGCTGTTTTAGTATAATTAGTTTGCAAGTCAATTAATATCCGAACAAACATCTAACAATTCCTTCTCGTTGGTTTGGCATACGCTCATCCTGCTCTTTCTCCGGCTGTCAGCGTTCAGTTGTTGTGGCCTGTTGCCGCAGGTAGCCCAGACTCTGCTCTCGCCGACGGTGCGCGGGACCAGGAGGACCTCGTGAGGGGCAGCTCAGCTCCCTCGCTCCGTTCTGTAACTTGTGGATGCAGCTTTTCCGTGCAGCTTAACACTGGCGTTAACCTCTTAGTCCCAGCTGAATGGTAATAACACAAATGGGCTTTTAAGGAAGATAAAATTACATAGGTTTGTATGAAATATGACTCTGTAGTTGAAAAATCAAGCAACAGGTGATGAAAATGGCTCTAATTGTTCCCAAACCACCCCAGCAATGATAGTAAGTTTATCTTCAGAAACGTAGGAAGTTTTTTTTTTTTTTTTTTTTTTTTTTAAAGTGACCTGATATTTGAATTGAATTATGTGTGTCCATTTAATTAATGGTAATACAATCCATGAGACATTTCTGACCTTTTCTCCTAAGTGAGTTCCACATTTAACAGAGCTGCCCACATGCCCTTTTTTTGTTGTTTGGCCCCAGTATCCTACATTAGAATATGCTCAGCTGCCAAAAACAAAACAACAGCTATTGGTAGGAAAGGTTGATTTGGATAAAATTTCCGTTACTAAAACAAGTTGTGGAGTAGCCAAAGCACAACATTTTTCACTCAGTCGAAAATAAACCCAAATCGCTTGTCCCATTTATGAAATGTTGTAAAGACATATGATTGCACCCTGATTAAAAGTAACTAAAAGCATCTTTATTTCAATCCTTATCTCATGAATTTAGGAGAATGTTCTATTTAAAATGAATTAAGATGAAAAATGACTATCTCTTGAATACTTTCTTAATGAACAAGAATTTTTTTCTGTACCTTCCTAGTGTTTAAAAACAAAGAACCTTGAAACTATAAAACAAAAATTGCAAACCAAAAGAGACGAGACAAAAAGCCCCTAGCAACTTCATTGTCATCTTCCCCATAACTGCTTTTGAACATTGGATTTTCATGGAAAGGTAACCATTTACTTTCTACATGAGTTGCTGTGATAAGAATTTATTACAGGACCTCAGGGAAATGTTGTTACATCTATTAAAAAAAAAGTTACCATTAATTTTGTGGAATTAGAACATCAATTTAATTTGGCCTCCTTTAATTGATGTTAGGTAGCTTGGGAACTGATGTCCTCACTTTGTAAATGCACTTAATCACGTCTTGCTGCAAAACCTTGAACATAATTTTTCCAATCAGAGCTGACAGTTCTAGGGTTAAAGCTCAAAGCTAATAAATTCACATGGACTAGATACTGTACTGGTGTCATTCTTCAAAAATATTTATACTGCAAAGCAAGTCTGAATAATTTTAATTAGATAATCCCACTAACCGGTCTCTCTCTAAATAAATTTTATTTGCTCATGTTAGCACTGTAATTCAATTTGATAGTGCTTTTCTTCATGGGAAAATATTCCTCAGCTTGTAAGGTTGTCAACTGGCATACTGCAGAACGTGGTTAAATGTCCGGGCAGGGAGCCTGGCGATAAGTGCCACCGTGGTCATTATTTCTGATGGCAAAAGGCAAGTGGCTTTGGCAGCACCTGGACAAAGACACTGTCACGTTAGAGCTGGGCAGGTGACAAAAGCAAATGTCAACAGGCCCAGGTTAATGATAGCGCTTTAAATGAAAATAGTGAAGTGTGAAAATAATTACTTTAAAAATTAGCCTGCTTATTCTCATTTGAAGAATAAAATTAGATTTGGGAGTGTTTACAGAAGCATCTTAACACCTTCCTCCTGCTGGAAAATCTCTGCTGCCATCAAAGCTTTCCCTGGAGATCATGGCCCAGCTGAGAAAAAGGGAGATGTTGGGAGAGGAAGAAATAAGAACTTTAGAAGTCATTTTGCCACAGAATACCACTTTTCCTTACAGTTATTTACCTTCCTCACCTTCCTCTTATTACTCAGGCTTACATATTCCCAGTAGAAATAATGTGATTTTTTCATGTAGTACATGGGCAAGATGCCAACAATCCTCCCATATGCAGCTCCATCGCTGTGTTGAGTGTGGGGCTTCTGTGGTGGGCTCTCTGTGGGATTCCTCCGTGCAGGAAAAAGGCAGGGGAAAACGGCAATCTTTTCAGTAATCGTGGCTGTCCAGGTGCTCTTTTTAGTGTGTTTTCCACGCTCAGCGCGTCAGGACGCCGTATTTGCAGAAGCAAGGCCGTGACTTTGAACCCCATTCCCACGCGATGGCAATGGGCAGGGATCACGCTACTTCCCGGGGCAAAACGCCAAGATCAATTCTTCACTTAGTTCTTGCAGAAAATGAAAAAGTCCTGACTGCAGTGATCGGAGACAGATGTTACCATTTTAGAGGTTTATAAGGTAGCCAGGTAGGAAGCGATCTGTGGCGCAGAGGTGGGTTTGTAATTGCACGTTTACTTTCAGAATTGTTTTCTTGGTCAAAGAATGCGTGTTTTAAAATGTTTTAATGAAAAAATATTTTTCTGCCTTCAAAAAAGGAAAGCAAGTGGTTTCAGACTTGCAACTGAGAATGAACAACCTTATACCCTAAGAGACTGTAACTTTTCTCAGGTACATCTGTAATTAACCTCTTTTTGTTAATAAGTATAAATAGATCAAAAAAAAAAAGAAAGAGGGAGATGTTTTGTCTTATTATTTAATAATTAAATAATTTTGCCTCGCACTGTTGGATTTTAATTAAGAGTCTTGGCCTATACTGAGCACTGTGAAATTCAACACTCTTGTATTTTCCCAAATCACTTTGCACACATGAAGTCTGACTCTCCTTTCCACACATCCACGATTGCAAATAAGCTGTTCTGATTAGCGCGGAAGAGTTTGAACTCTGAGGAATGAAACAGATGATGTTTCAAATGCAGAAATATTTCCCTCTCGAGGAGAAGGATTAGGGAATGACTTTAATCTGAGCCCTATCGGTCCCAAGCAGGCAGGGGAGAGCTGATGGATTGAGGGCAAACGTGCAGCTTTCTCTAAGTAAGTTTTCCAGCACTGCTGGTCTTGGGAAATGTGGGGGATGCCAGGGAGCACCGCGGCAGGCGTGGGCTTCATGCACGCCTGAGCACGGTGCATATTTACGATTCCTGCAGTGGAACAGGCTCTGCGAGTGAGGGAGAGGAGGGACTTTCCCTGCGAGAGCTGCGTGCGCTGCCCCACCGCCTCATCCCAGCACGGGACCTGGCCTGAGCTTCCCTCTTCCCACGGGACATTCCCTGCTTTTGAGCAGGTGTCCAAAGAGGCTGACTAGTATCCAAGCAAAACGTACAGGTATAAACTTGTATATTCATTGAATATAATTTTGTTTTATAATCTATGCAATTCACATTTATCATATCTTAAAATGCATTTAAGTAAAATATAGATTCATATTTACAATAAAATGAGTTTACTGCGTTGTGTATTCCCTTGGCGATGGCTCTGGAATGCCCTGCGGTGCTGGGGTGTTTGCAGGTCCCGCTCACTCCGGTGGGTAGGTCGGTGTCCGCACGTGGCCGCGTCCAGCGCGGTGACGCCCGGAGCCGGCCGGGTCCCGGGGGCTGCTCGGGTGTCTCAGTCCCATGAGGAAGCCTGTAGTCTGTCCAGCAGTGCGAGTCAGGAGTGTGGACGTGAAGAACAGCAGAATCTCTAAATATGCAGGCTTGATTCAAAGTGCCTGCTAATGGAGCAGCCTTCGTGTCTTTGAAGAGGATGTAGATCTGTGAAGGAACAGAGTTCATTTGGGTCTATTCTGTATCAGATTCATGAAAGGGAACGAAGCCTGTGGGGAATAAAGCGCCTGGCATGATCAGATCTGAGAGTGACCTCATTCCTGGATGTGATAAGCCTCTATTGCTTAAGTTTTGGTACATCCTTAAGCATGTGTTCTGTCCAGGTATTTATTATTTTTGACCTATATATTATGAACTTGTTACATTCTTCTGTACTATGTGAGAAGTAAATATACCACTAATATTGGTACAGAGAGGTGTTATTTCATTCAAGGGCAGGGAGTTTTGCACTACCCTTAAGATTAAGACCATCATTCAGTCATTGTCCCACCTCAAGTAATTGCTTTTCTTTCCACTGTGTTCTTAGGGAAGGACTTTTTTTTTTTTTTTTTTTCTCTTTGCTGATCTTGTGCATCACTTAGATCTGGCAAAAATCACTATAAGCAAATTCGTATGTGGATCTGATTTGGTACAGAAGTATACAGAATTGCTACTGGTGTTTCATCACTGTAAAATCTGTCCTGGGGATTTTATTTAATTGGATTTGCAAGGTACACATTTCTCAGGACTGACAATCCTATTTTTATTTTAAATATTTATCTTTTGAGTCAGTAGCTTGCGCTGACCATTTCGGTGATGAAATTGAATTTGAGAACAGCGTGAGATCCTGTTGTTTACATTTGTATTTAACCTATGCCTGGTGGAAGGAAATCCATTAGTGAATATTCAGTTTCCAGTAGTTCATTTTGATTTTTTAGTCATGCACTAAGGCCACCTCTCCTAGTCCCAAAGCCAAATACTTATTGCTTTTTTAATCAGCTCTAACATTTGTAGGAAACTTAATAAGGGCCAGCTTTGGGCACATACAAGTAGGTAGTTTCGAAGGGTTGCAAACTGCTGGGGGCAGCAGAATCCCAGCTTTGGTGGAGCGGGGCCTCCTTGGATCCCAGCAGCAGCAGTGGCTCCTGCCTCGTCTGCTTCATCCCAAAGCAGCTCTCCAACTGGGGCCTCCTTGATGGGCTCTGCTGACCTTGTTGCCTGAACTAGGCCCTAATGCAGCTTGCAAAAATAACTGCTGCTTCTTTTCCAAGCAATGGAGAGCTTAATGATTGATTTAGCAAAAATGAGCTCTATGGTGTCCCCAAGAACTGAGTTTTCTGGAGGGCTCCTCTTGGCCAAGGGGGACAGCTTGGTTCTAAAGGGATTGAGGAAGTAGCTCACTAAGGGCTGGGAAAGAGAGCAGAAATGGTTCAACCTCCTGTGGAAGTGGTGCCTGAATGGTCGGGAGGGAATTAGCATAGAGCTCAGAGAAGTTAAATAAGCCAAACGGTTGTCATTTTCTTTTCTTTTTTTTTTTCCCCTCATCTTTGAAAATTTCCCTGGTCACGGCTGGGTGAGTCAGTGATTGAGAATATTTTTCCCTTCATTTGGTTGAAAACTCCAAGGGTCATAAATATTTCACCAGTATCTGTGGCAAGTTTCCTCTGCTGTGATTCATGGGCTTTTGGATGCTTCTTTGGAAAACGTTATTGTCTTTCTTTTCTGCAGGAAGCTTTCCCTTGCGAGTCCATGTCAGGATTGTGTTGCTCGGAGCTTACTTGTTTTCCTCTGTGGCTGAAATTTTCAGCTGCTCTATCAGGGAACTAAATCCTGCTGGTGTGGGGACAAAGCATTTAAAATGAAAACCAGTGTTCAGCCCGTGTGTAGACTGGAGCTGTTAGCATTAGGAAGCTATTGGGAGAAATGGCAATTGCTGTTACATTCACAAAAATTCGCAAGATTAAGCTAAGCAAGGTTTTTCAATACATATATTTTATGCACCAGGTAAAAAAGTCTTCCTTTCGGCCAAATATATATATATATATGTACTTGCACAGTCCTTTTTTCCAGGATGATTCAGGAATTAGGATTAATGTGTCTACCATAAAATAACTCTACCCTTTAGTATGCCAGCATAATAACATGTCCCCATGCCCCAACTAAGAACGTGGCAGGTTCTCGCATGCTGCGTGGGTGTAACCAAGTTGTTTTCCCCTGTTAAATGAGCTTTCCCCGTTGGGGTTGAAGCCTGCAGAGGCTGCACATGTCAGACTCATCGTGCTGAAGTCACTAATGGTTTGTTTGAGCCTTCAAGGAGCAGTGTTTTCATTCCGGGTATGCGTGTTACTGTGCAGCAACCGTGTCCAGAAACTGTTTAGGAAAGTGAAAAGACGATACAGATGGAACAAGTTAGCAGTTAATGCAATTGTTTTCCCAGCGGAAACAGTTGGGTGCCCGAGGAGATGCAATTCAAGCACGCAGTCGGCTGCCGGCGCGTTCCCGGGCAGGCTGCGTCGCCAGCCTTGCTGAGGATGTGGGATATTGGATTATATCCACCGTGAGTCACACAGGCTTCCTTCTGTAGACCCTCCTGGCTCATCAGGTGCTCTAAAAAAACAAAGCCAAACAAACTGTGATTATTCTGAACATAGGCTAATTTCTACACTCGGACCAGAAGCCAATTTTTGGTACCCACTATAACCTCCTCCACAGACCTACTTTAAAACAAACTTCAGGAGGTGGTTATTTCCTAAGTTCCTTGAAATGCCCAGCTCATACACATTTCCTGGTGAGAGAGTTGTTCCAAGGATGCTCATCAAAGCCAACTTAACAAGACCATCATTTATTTTAATATAGCAGAACTTTTCAGATTTTTTATTAAGTAGTACTTTCTGCTTTGCAATGCTGTATGGAGAAGGAACTTCCCCCCCATGTCACTGAACTCAAAGTCTGAAAATGTGGTTCTTTTCAGGAATATCTCAGTCTTCTTCGGTGAGGTAGAAACCGTTTAAGATTCAGTATTTTAGTTTTATACTGCGATGAGAAAATCTAAGGGATGCATGCATCTATCTGTCCTAAGTATTTGTAAAACCACAAGCTTCATAAGCTTTATATATTATCTCAGATATGGATGTAAGGGCTATCTAATTTTCTTCCCAAGCATTTGCTACTTTTGTTCTCCATAGAGCTACACAGGTCTGTTTATACTCACTTCTTTTTTTCTTCTCTGTGCTCTTTCATGTTTGTTTAGATACCTACCCCTATTTTAAATAGTTTTAAAGTCTCTGAAGTCTCTCTTGAATCCTTAATACTTGCCAGAAAAGTTGGGAATAGCACATAGGAAGTGAGGATGCTTCAGTTTAACAATTCTCACAGAAGTGGTTAAATATATGTATATTTCTATATAACATCAGTTCTGAGCAGGAGGTGCAGAGCTAAGGGTAAGGTTCTCATGCTTTTTCTTCATGTTACTTTGTCATTTCATTGATTGACTTCCGTTGCTATGGAAATATCAGAAATGCTATTTTAATGTAGAACAGCTAATTGTCCTACTACCATCATGGAAACAAAGAGCTTTTTCTTTCCTCTGAGATGATGCTTAAGTGGACGAGTGAATTTGAAAACCCGCAGAGTGAACCCAGCAGAGGAACACTGCGGAGCTGTCGCCAGGCACGGTGCATGTGCACTAGTGCCAGTGGTTTTGCTGGTCTAATATAGAGAGAGATTGGTGGACGTCAGGGCATTTGATCCTCGCAAAAAGGCAAGCCTTGTGTAGCCTCGTTTGCAGAATACGCCTTAAAGATGATCCTGGATTTGCAGTCACTGAACACCGTACAAGGAGAACGCCTGCACAGATCAAGCTCCTTTAAAGCTTGGAGCATCACCATGCTCCATCTTCTTGCAGAGCCCAGTAACCAACCCCAGCCCCTCTTTGCACGAGTGTAGCAACAGCAGGAACCTCCTGCTCTGCTGCAACTCGACGGAGCTGCGACTAAAGCTCCGTGGAGGGGACTTCAAAGAGGGCGTTCATATGGCTGACAAAATTTTCACTTGAGTTGATGTCCTTAGATGTCGGTTAGAGTCACTGGAGAGGGAAGGGTTCCTCGGTGGCACCTGGCGCTGGTTCTCAGTGCATTCAGTGGAGATGAGGTGACCAAAGCAAGCTCCCCCTTCTGCTCTGCCCCTTGGGTTGGGCCCAGGTTGGGAGGCCTGTCCTGGTTTTCTCCAGGAAAGGCCGAGGCAGCAGCCACAGCTTCCTCGTCGCCGGGAGCAGGTGGTTTCACGTGGACGGCGGCAGGACCTGCTGCTCGGCGGGGGGGGAGCTCGGGGCTCCTCCTGGCCCTGGCAAGGAGCACCCGGGGTGAGGAAGGAGAAATTACACTGTTGCAAACAGAGCTGTGGAGAAGGGACCTGCATGCTTGTTCTCCATCGGGAAATTCTTCACTTCCACATTCCTGGTGTTTACTCAGCTTGCCACAGCATTCAGGAGCCTGCAGGCCTTCAGGCCTGTAGCTCAACCCTATTCTGTGTTCACTTCTGTCATGGGGTGGCTCCCATTGTCCAAATTTAACCTATAAATACCTTGGGCTTTAGAGACCTACTTTTTTTTTCTACTGCAGATTGCTGAATTATTTAAAAAGTTATTTTGTAGAGAGCATCTTATCAGGAAGACTCTATGGATATCTTGTTCTAGTCGTACCTAATCTCAGATCTGTCTTTGACGTGCAGATTTTGTTACGTGCCTGCACAAGGTCATTCCTGCGAGCCCGTCCTACGCTCTCCATGCAGGCAGGAAGCTGCTGGGTGTGTGTGTCATTTGGAGTCCTTTCACATAGCACAGGACAAGGCTGCTCTGAAGATACATATGAACTGTCCTGTTTTAATACTAATGCAATATCTTTAGGAGATTCACATTATTTTTAGCCATTTCAAGAACACCTGGAAATTGCTTTTCCTCTACCTTGAAATCTAAAATACAGAGCTAGCACAAAAGAGAGGGATAAGAGTTTATAATATTACTTTTTTTGGGTGCAGCGATTAGTTTTTCTTCTGCAATAAAAAATAAAGCCATTCAATAAAATACTCGCTAGTCTATCTTTCCCAAATAAGAAGAACTACCTCCCATTTCAGATTTCATTTTTTTTCATGTTTCCCTCACTCCTGGCCTCTTAGCTTTAAGGTTAAGGCTATTTTTCATTGTAGACTGTCTATAGATTGTCACAAGGTGGCAGAGTTTAAGAATATTACGGTGCAATTAGCTATTTTGTCATGTTTATGTAAATCCTAATGGTCCAGACCTAGCTTTACTCTGTACTGAGAAGAAGAATTCATAGAAATTAAGATATTAAGTGCACAAGGCTCTAGAACTTGCCCGTAATCAGTTAGCAGAAGTTTATCATGTAACTGATACTACAGTTGTCTACCCCACAAAATAACATGCTTTTTCTCCTTCCATGTTTCATATATTTAAATGCTTTGGAGATATTTTAAAGAAGTGGTTATTCAAACAAACAACAAAATGCAGAGAGCAGACTCCTCTCTTTTTAGCCGCTCAACGTGCAGGTTTGTGCAGATTATTCCGAAAGGCACAGGATGCTCCTAAATGGCCCTCCTAAGTGTATGGTCTAATCAGTCTCCAGTGCAGCAGCTGGCACAGCCAGAGCTGTAGGAGTTTATCAGTGAATCCTCTGCAGTAAACAAACACATGCTGTATTTTGCAGTGATGGTTTTAATGTTTGGAAATAAGTTTAGTTTCATAATGAAGGGATTTTTTTCATGTGTGTGTAGTCAACATGAATTATGTAAGGAGGTGGTAGAGTTATACCTGTTTCTCTTTTTCTTTTCCTTTTTTAATGGTAGCACGTGGCTGCATGAGCAGACAGAGGCTCCTCTTTTCAGAAAAGAAAGTTTAGTTTGAGAAATACACAGTTCGGTACTTGAGCATTTTCTCCCCTAGTTGTAAGCATTTTCAATTCTCCTTGGGGAACTCATGAGGGGGTCTCATATATTATGAATGTATGAATGGATTTTTTTTTTTAAGAAATACTTCAGTGTATCCTTTTGTTGAGCTCATGTGCTACTTATCCTCCTGTCGTCCTTCTATCTTCACTACATATTATTCTTTTACAAAGTCATACTTCCACAGCATCTATTTTTTCCCTCTTGTGGGACTCTTATAGCCTGCAGGAATAAAAGCAGAAGCGTATTGCCTCAGTATTGTGCTGGAGGAGGTTGCCTATTTTCCCTCACTACCTTGAACAAGCTTCTTATGTGAAAAATTGGAGGAAGGGAAAACAGTCTGCCTTTTATCTCTCTTATTTACTGGAGGAATATTCTCCTGAAGAGAGCCTTGGAGTATTTAAAACAACTAGTGAGAGAGTAATTACAGACCCAAGAAAATGCCATTGCCTCTTCTGGTGTGCCAGATTAAAATTTGCAGGAGTAATAAGGATGAGCTCTCTGAATTCATGATGTTATGGGACTAGCGAGGATGAGCTCCCCAGCTTATGTCACCTAAGCTCAGTGTGGCAGGGCAGGGGCGCAGCTCCTCGTGAAGGACTCGGTGACGGTCATCAGCAGCGTTGCACACGTAGGTAGGCAGGAGCAGGGTTGTTGGCCTGGCCTTCCTGGAGACGTTAAAATGATCATGGTGTTTAAGAGATATCTGAAAGATAAGCTGGAGAATTTTCTGTGAAAGCACAAACAGGCTTTAGTAAGTCCAGTTAAGGATAAGGAATATCTCGTGCTCAGAGCTGGTGTTTGGTTACGTTTCTGTACCATGCCATTTTAGCTACTTGTGTTTTCACTGTGGTGAATGGGAGCTCTGTGGGTAACGGTGCGACGTAGTGGCACCTTCTGATCCTCTTGAAGCCCTCTGCTCTTCTCCCTTTGCTGCTTATGATGTGCACCATTGCTTGAGGTCGTATGTTTTTGAAAGAGCAGGCACTTGATGTGAACACCGTTCCAGCTAGAATAAAAAGCATAGCCATATAAGATATCTCTAAACTAGAAATGAAAATCTAGCTATGTGGTTTTAGCATTGAATAATAAAATATATGCAAAGTTTCTGCTAGTTAGGCCATATACATTATATAGCTTTTGCTCAGATTGTGAAATTTTCCAGCATCAAAAATATTCTGAATAAATGCTAGTGATGTGTGAGTGGAGTTGACTAACCAGAACAGATATTGTCAAATATTAACAAGGTTTCCATTTTGAGGAGGAATCTGTGGTTAGAAAATCTACCCAGTAAATATTTTTGCAATGGAACATGACTGGAAAATATAAAATTCAGAAGATTTCTACTGGCTGTATTCCAAAATCTGCCAGTAACATGTCCGAGAAGTATCCAAGACTGTGATCACAAGGAATGAGAGTGAAACATGGTAAAAAAGCTATGTGTAAGTTTGATTCTTTTCCATCTGTAAATGAGTCCTCAAAAACTAAAGCCCATCTGTCAATGTTCAGGCTAAATACTAACGTAATAGAAATGAGCTAGGCTATGTCCATGTTTTGCTTTGTCATTCGGTAGGTATAAAATGGAATAATTGATTTGCTCCCTTTAATAATCTCCTCCTTTTCACTGAATGTGACTTTGCAGTTTCTGAAGAGGTTTCACGTCTGGCAAAATTCACTATTTACTGTACAGTTGCATCCAGTTTTAGAACAAATGCCTAGCATTAAAATCACTGATCCTGCATCCTGTGTCATGGAAAGTTGATTTAAGCAATTTTCCCCTATAGATTTGTGCATATGTCACCTTTGGGCAAAAGATGAGTTAATAGAATTGAAATTAATGTAACTGGCAGAAGGTCAGCCAGGGAGCTGTGTATTTCTAGAGCTTCCAGAAAAGCCAGAGTTGTTTCATGTTGGCATATCACTTGATTAGTATGCAGGCAAGGTGATTGTGCCTCAACAGAATAATTGGATCATTCAAATATCTGCAAGCCCTGGTGTATCTACAAAGCCTGAACAGTGATTAGATCCTGCCTGTTCATCTCAGCAAGCCTTGAAATTCTTCCCACTGTGAAAAACTAATTTTCTGTGGGAATTTATTAAATAAGAAATCTGCATGCCACTTTACCTTGTAAGCATTACCAGCAGAATACAAAGATTTCTCTTGACTTTGATGTATGCACTTCATGGATGCTTTTATATCATTGTTTTGTTATTTGCTGCATCCCGCACAAATTCCCATGTTTCTTTGTTACACAGATTTCTGGAGAAGGGTTGAATCTCCGTTCAGTGGTAAAGAAGCAGTTCACTTAAAGAAAAGGGAAGGGGGGAAGGAGAGCACTGTGAAGGAGATGCAATTAAATAAAACATGACAATACGTTTCAGCTGTGATGCTGAGAAAAAGGCAGAACAATTATTCACAAGTTGTTGCTTTTCAGTCTTGCTGTTTCTATGCAATAATTGGTTATTGCTGCATCACTAAACAAATTTTATTATGTGATCTGTTTTTTGTTTTAAGAACAGAATGCTAATCTGCATTAATAAGAAATGGCCAGTGTAAGATTTTTGCAAAACCCAATGTATTAACAAAAAAAAATCAACTTGCTAGCAGGCTTGCAAGGTGCGTTTCATCCATATACACAAGTCCTCTGTAGGGCAAAATAACAAAGCCCTATGTATACTACAAAATTAACTCATGCTGTAAGTTTAATGCCGTGGAGCTGGTATCCCTTGAAATACCTTTTAAGTAAAGGGAATGCGGGGGAAGAATATATCTTCTGATCTCAGCTAATGGGGGGAAGCTTGGTTGTAACAGAACAAAACGGAGAAGACCAAACATCTGTACATTTTTGCTCCTTTTCATTATTATTTATTTATTTCTAAAGTACCTAATAGCTGTATTACAGCTACTCCTGGAAGTCAGTCTGGAGTTATAAACCTAGTGTCATTTCAGCCACAGTGTAGCAAAGCCACAGTAGAAGATAATCACCTAAAAAGAATAAATCCTCTTGGGTTAAGGCAAAGAGTTATATGCAGAGCTACGTGAATAATTCATGACAAATAATTTTTTTCAACTTGCAGAATGGCTTGGGGTTCTCTCAACTATATATATATTAATTATTCAAATGTTTCTGAAATGTTTTTCTTAAACTTGTTTGTAAATATTGGAAAGTTTAGCTTGATTCTTGTTGTGATTGATTTTAAAGATTGCATGGACTTTCCAGACTTTAATTGGTTGGGTATGCAAGCACCTGCATAAATATCTTTGGTAGATAGAAAATTATTCTTCATAAAATCTCTATCTAATGAAACTCAGAAAATTTTGTTTAGGAAATTGTTTCTCTAGTAAAACATAATACTGTTTTTTTTTTTTTTTAATGAAAATAAATTTCCTGTATAGTGTACCCGGAAGTAATTCATTTAGAAATTCAAATGGACTTAAATAGACTTTGAAATACTTTTTTTTTTTCCTCATAATTTACATGGTTCTACTTATGGGATACTAATCACTGCTTATGAGTGTTGAGTTTATATTACTGTAGAGGGCAATATATTTTTGTTCCTTCTCTTTGAAGCTGTGGTTATCCCTTCCTTGCTACCAGTCAGAAACCAAGTGGTTTGTGGAAGGTGCATTAAAACACATCTGTATATCAGTGTAATGTGACAGAGTCTTAACTTAAAAAGCAACAGCCCAGACGCTAGCATGAGCTATATCAGACTGCTGGATTTTCCTCATTTGGGCAAAAAGGACAGAGAGGTGTTGTCACCTGGGTGGTTTTATGTCATGATGGTGGATAGGGCTGCACATCCGACTCCTGCGGACAGATAGGTTTTCTCTTTGAAATGTCACCTATACATAAAGATTTACAAAAGAGATGGACAAACGTGCTTAGGGTCCAAAAAAACTTGCTATGTTCCATTCACGTTGTTATGTCCTGCTTGCTTGGCCGGAGCAGTGACTGCTTGCTTACCCCCCACAGCCCTTCCTCAGGTTTCCGTCCCATGGAGTTAATCAGCAGTTTCCAGTAAAGGTGGCTACGCGCTGCTGTGCGCTGCTGGTGCGCGGTGGCTGCCGCGTCGCGGTCCTGAGGTGGCCGCGCTGGCGATCGCAGAGCCACCGAGCGGTCAGTGGTGGCTACGGTGACACGTGCAGAGGAGAGCGTGCGCTCCCTTCAGCGGGAAGGGCCCTGGAGAGCGCGCGGTGGCGTCGCGCTGCCCTCCCTCCAGCACACCTCCTAGCCCGTGACTCTTAGCCTTTAATCCCCGATGGGGATTTTTTTTCAAATGCTTTTTTCAAAAACTAAATGCACTACAACCGCAGTATTTCTCTTATCTGTCACAGCAGTAATATCTTCAAAGAACTAAGAGATTAGTTGAGCATAACCTCCCCTGCCTAAATCCATGCTGGCTGCCCTTAATCATACTGTGTTCTCCCAAGTGCTCTTCAACCTCGTGCTTTATTTTTCTCCTTCAATTAACTTTAGTTAAACTTAGGAGGTATATGTGCAGTTTGCATGAAGTTCAGGCAGCGTGTTTAAAATACAGCTAATATACTAAGTCCTCATGGCAGAAGCAGTGTAGGAAGATACATTGTCCTCTGAAGTAGATCTACATAGATCTTTTCCCTAAAGTGGGACCCCCATAATGTCTAGAAGGGCTTTTAGTCTCAAAGGGCTTTTGGAAAAAGAAACATCAGGGAAGTACAAGAAAGATATGGACACATTGGAGCAAATCCAGATAAGCGCCACAAAAACAGATAAGGGATTGGAGCATCTGTCATACGAGGCTAAAAGAGCTGGGATTGTTTAGCCTAAAAAAAAAAAAAGGAGGCTCAAGGGAATCTTATCAATGTGCATAAATACATGATGGGAATGTGTAAGATGATGTAGACTCTTCTCCTGTGGAAGGACAAGAACCAATGGGCACAAAATATTATACAAGAAACTGTTTAAGCATGAGAAAAGCTTTCATTGTGAGTGTGGTTGAACACTGAAACAGTTTTCCAGAGAGGCTATGAGGCATCACCTGAATCAGTGCAGATGTTACCTCCAGCTGTGCAGCCATTGCAAACTGGAGTGGACCAGGTCCTGAGCAACCTGCTCCAGCTCATCTGCTTTTGAGCAGAGGGTTTGGACCGGGTGACCTCTGGAGGTCCCTTCCGACCCCAGAATGGAGTCCCTATTGCCCACTGCAGGGGAATATTGGTTGGCAAAGATCATAACGGGCTCAAGAAGTGACTGTCTGGCAGTTGTGCTGATGGAGTTGACAGAATCTGTTTTAAAAAGGAGAATCACCAGAACCCGAGAGTCAAGGTAGCTTTTTGAAAGGCAAGTAATGGATGCCAAATCTACCCTGCTTGAAAAGCCAAAGAACAAATGAGCAAAGAAGTGTCGCTGGATACAGCCTATTTGGATTTTCCAGTAAGCCTTATCAAAAGTTCTTACCAAAACTGCGATGCTACGGGATAAGAATAAATGTCTTCAAATAGAGAGAAAAAAAAAATTGCTTAAAAGGCAACAAATACAAGGGATTTGAATCTATACTAAGGCTTGTACGCTTCAGTGTGTTCAAAAAATTGTCTAGAAAAAGATCAAACAGAAGGCTAATATGATGGCAAAGTTTACTGCAATCGTTAAGCTATTTTAGCCAATAATAAGGTGAATGCAGAGAAGTGAAGACTGATCTCAGTAAAATGATTTGGTGAGAAAATAGCGGATGAAGCGCAGTTAACATAATTTTAAAGTAATGTACGTTTTGAGGGGGACAGGAGGAGCGATCCTGATCTTAAATGCATCATGACGGGGTCTGAGCAAGCTGTTTCCTGTTAGGAATGATATTTTGGACCTGTAATGGTTAATTCTGGGGAAATGACAGCTCATTGCTTAGTGGCAGTCTGAAAGCAGAAGGTTGGGAGTTATTATGAAAGACAAAAGAGAGAAGAGGAAAAAGAAAACCCGTTATTTTGGCCCTGCACACACCCAGGCTTTGCTGCCCTCTGAAATCTGTGCTGCTCAGGCTCCCCTGTCTTGGAAGGGGGTAGAGAGCCAGAAAAGACAGAAAACAGGCTGCGCAGCTCAGCAATACTCTGTCTGCTTCTGCACGAGGAGCAGCAAGAAAGAAAAGGGCTCTTGGGCCTGGAGAAGAGACGTCTGAGGGAAGTTCTGACAAAGAACTGCAAGCCCCGAGTGGAACGGAGAGGATTAATGGGAAATGATGATTCCCCTGCAAGAATTAGGCCACACCAAGTGACACAGGCACGTGACATTCAAAACCAAAGGAGGGGGGTATTCTCACAGCATGGAATAAGCAGTGGGATTTCTCATGGTCTGACTTTATGGATCATAAAGTGATAAAGTTTGCGTGGTTTCGAAATGAGACTGGACAAATTTATGCAAGAGAAATCTATCGAGGTCAGTTAAATGTCGAGACACTGAAATGTCAGGGAGTCCCCAGGCTGCAAATAATAAGGAATTAGCACCAAGTCCTAGCTCTGATCTCGCCTTTTCCCTTGGTATCTTCTGCTAGTCACAGGATGCTGCAGAGCTACGAGGCCTTGGGCATGGCCTGGTCTAGCTTTGCTTCATGTTCCCCTGATCCCTGCCCATCTGCTTGAAAACTCATGGATCAGGTAAATCTGAGGGAGTTTCCCTTGACTGCAGTAGGAAGCTGCTATAAAGAGAGACACTGGAACTTGGGTTTTATTTCTACAACGAAACACACCCTTCTCTGAGCTAAAAGGAAGGTGCAGTTTCTTCTGCCCCACTCTGTTAATAAGAGAATCCTAGTTGGGCTGGAAAATTTTGAGAATATTTAGAACAGTTGTAGATTTTCAGAAGCAAGGCTCTAATAATCTCTTCTTCAGTATGAAAAGTGATTTCTCAGAGGTTTTTTTTTTGTTTTTCTAAGGACACTTCTTATTTCCCCTATCAAACTCCCTATTTTGCAAAGGATGCTGACCATAGAGTGATTGGATTGGATTTTGAGAGAAGAGACAGCCTTTGGGAAACCAAATTAGTGCCCTACAGATGATGAGTTTCACTTGCATTTTGTGTTGTTCCGCTGTCCAACCAAGCTGGCCATGTCTGGTCATTGCCTCGGGGTGACATTTCAGCCAGCTGGCAAAGTGGAGGCCACTGAAATAGAACTTCTAGTGGAGGGCCCCTGTTGATCTGAATTATGGTGCACACGTACCTGTCTGCCTTGTTTAAAATAGCTAATGGGTTAGCAGAAAACTGCTATTTGGTTGCTTAGGGCCAAACATGCTTTGCAAAGCTTGCAGAAGCTCAGCATTCAGAAACCTGTGCATCGACTCCAGACAGTCTGAAGTTATAGCAGAAACGTGAGCAAGTCTATTTTATCTCTGGCTTCATTTAAGATTTCGTGGATGCTTGGGTTTGTTTGGTCTTAATTAAAAGTTTATTTTGGAGAACTGTGCGGTTTTCCTTCTCTTTTGCTGATGAACGATTCCCTCGATCTACCACCCCAAGGAATAGAATTATCTACATCAAGGTTGAAAGAAACATTAATTAACTTAGTGATAAAGTAAGGTCTACAAAGACAGTGTTTGGAGTTTCTTGTGAATAAATCTCCTTAGATTATAAGTTTTAAAATTTCCTTAAAAGGTAACCCATCCCAAAAGGACATATTTAGAGTGGTGATCAGCGGTGCAGAGTCTAGTTGGAGGCCTGTGGCTAGTGGGGTCCCCCAGGGGTCAGTCCTTGGTCCAGTCCTGTTCAATTTATTCATCAATGACCTGGATGAAGGCACAGAGTGCTCCCTCAGCAAGTTTGCTGATGATACCAAACTGGGAGGAGTAGCCGATACCCCAGAGGGCTGCGCTGCCATCCAGAGGGACCTGGACAGACTGGACAACTGGGCGGTGAAAAACCTCATGCAGTTCAACAAGGCCAAGTGCAAGGTCCTGCACCTGGGGAGGAATAACCCCAGACACCAGTACAGGCTGGGGACTGAGCTTGTGGAGAGCAGCTCTGCGGAGAAAGACCTGGGTGTCATGGTGGACGACAAGTTGACCATGAGGCAGCAGTGTGCCCTCGTGGCCAAAAAGGCCAATGGGATCCTGGGCTGCATTAAGAAGAGCGTCTCCAGCAGGTCGAGGGAGGTGATCCTGCCCCTCTACTCAGCCCTGGTGAGGCCGCATCTGGAGTACTGTGTCCAGTTCTGGGCTCCACAGTACAAGAGGGATGTGGAGCTGCTGGAGAGAGTCCAGCGCAGGGCCACAAGGATGATCAGGGGCCTGGAACATCTGCCCTATGAGGAGAGGCTGAGGGAGCTGGGCCTGTTCAGCCTGGAGAAGAGAAGGCTGAGAGGGGATCTAATCAGTGTATATAAATACCTCAAGGGAGGGAGTGCAGAGGACGGTCATGGTATCTTTTCAGTGGTGGCCACTGATAGGACTAGAGGAAATGGCCGGAAACTGAAACATCAAAAATTCCATAGGAACTTAAGGAAAAATTTCTTAACAGTGAGGGTGACAGAGCACTGGAACAGGCTGCCCAGAGAGGTTGTGGAGTCTCCTTCTCTGGAGATCTTCAAAACCCGCTTGGATGCAGTCCTGTGCCACGTGCTCTAGGTGTCCCTGCGTATGCAGGGGGGTTGGACTAGATGATCTCTAGAGGTCCCTTCCAACCCTAAGCATTCTATGATTCTATTCTATGATATTACCAAAGAGAGTTTGTCTGCAATATCTGAGTGTAGGTGTCTGGCAAGATATCAAAAGCAGAACAGATAAGAGCATAATTATTTCCCACTTGCTTGCTCAGATTTTAAAATCGGTGCAGTAATTTAAATATGTTTTTCTAGTGGCATACAAAAAGATGTTATGATTAGTTTAATCTTTTTTGTTAAAAAATAATTATCGGGGAAATAAGTAGAGAGAGGGGAGTTAGCATCAGATTTACAAAACTGATCAGGTAACAGAGTTAACAGTCTCCTGGGGAAAGCAGGAGAAAAAAAAATGTGAGATGCTTTTGTGGAGATAATATATTCATTTGACTGGCCTTAAAACTCTACATCAGAAAAAGGTGGTGAAAAGCGAAGCAAAACATCTTGAACAGTTTTCTCAGCAAGTAAGTACTCAAATATTGAAATAAGATGATATATATCTTGGGCTCTGAAAATTAAATTGATCAGTCTGGGCATCCTGGAGCCCTGAATAGACCTGCACGTGTGTTATAGAAGCCATTGATTTTAATGGACAACTCAGAGAATTAAGGTTAAGTCCACACAAGAGCATTTAGTGTAGCATAATGCGTAGCATAATAATAGCATAGCCAGCCATACTGCTGCTTTGGCATTAATAATACTGTGTAGTCACTGAGTATCTGAGCTGTTAAGTTATATTTGAACTAATACCAAAAACATATACCAAATACAGCAGTTCTTCTTAATACATTCAGATGAGAAATTGAAGTAATGATTATTAGAGATAATTATTAATGTAGTAATGGAGCAGAAATACTATTTTGCTCAGATATAAATTTTCCCTCTTTGCATTTATCTTTCAGAAAGGTATTTGCACAGCTGAGTTACTGTCAGAAATGTTAATGAGAAATCAACTTTTAAGTCTCCTGCCCAATAACTGACCCCGAGAAAGAAAAAGAATCAAAGAGGAGCTGTAGCTGTGCCTTATTGCATCTGTCGATGCCAATTTAATGAAGGAAAACATTTTTCTTGCTATCAGTGCACTCTCTCTGAGTCCATTTCAGACTAATCCTAGATACCTATCACCATGTCCTGATACTGAATGGTGGAGAAACCATGGTTGTTCAGTCCTTCAAAGTAGGGGAGCCTGTAAAACTCAATCATCAAATGTTTTGCCTTAATAAATCTATTAACAGAAATCAGGATTTGCCCATTGACAAACCGCAGGTGTGAAATGCAGCTATCCTCAGTGGAGGCGTTACTCATTCGGTCGGTTCCGGCAGTTTATTAACATTTGTCACAGAAAGTTTAAACAGAAAGCAGAACAAGCCTTCGCGTTACTCACACCAGGTAGTGTTGTTGGCTGTATATGCCAAGTCGTGTCAAGGTGACACCCCAGTCTCGTGCTGTAAAACGTGACAGGTAACGGGCAGCCCAGGCTGAACCCGCCAGCCTGGAGGCTCCGGAGGTGCCCGCCGAGTGCAGGGCACCCCGAGCTGTGTGGTGAGGGGCGCCCGCCCCTGCTCTCCATGCCCGGGCGGTGCAAAATCTCCTTGGAAAATTCTGGAAATGCTTAGAGCTAAGGGCATGTTCCTTTATAAGCAATGGCAATCCCCAATAGAGAAGACTTGATTTAAAATTGTGTGTGTGTGTATATATATATTTAGTGTTTTTTTCTGCTCCTCTGATATTGTATTAAGGTGTTGGATAAGTCGTTCTATTCCAGCATGCAAGGGCTGCAGCAGGATTTTGAAGATTTGGTCCACTCATTTTTTAAATTAAGCTCTTTAAAAGTTCAGCAAGACTGATAGCAAGATTGAGAGAGTGTAAGTTTTCAAATGAACTTACAGTTATTCCTGGGTCATCCCTTCTCAATTTTCAATTAATCACAGACCCAATAAACCAATACATTGTAAGGTGGTGCATTTTGTAACTTTTTAATCTCATTTTTAAAATTATGAGAGCCATTAAGAGCCTAATCTTGAGATTCCCTCCTGCGTTTTCTTAATCAGGCACATTTCGTTCTGTCTGTGATAGCCATGCATTAAGACTCTCATTTAGTAAAGGAGTTAAATATCTGTTTAAGTGTCCCCTCAGTCTGACTGTGAAATTACACATGTGCAGTGCTGAAGTGCTTTGGTAAATTGGGCCTACAACATAACACTGTGGAAAAAAAAGTGCCAATAGTATCATTAAGTTAATAATATAATTTGAACTGAATGCATTAAGAAATTCTACTCTGACTTGATATCGAATTGTTGCTATTTATGCAGATTACCTTAAATCTTTTTCAGGGGATGCTGCAACAAATGAGATTTTAATCTTTAACTGTTTTCTGATAAAACATAGTCTTCATTTCCTATTGTAAAATGTAAGGGGAAAGGATAGTTTCTCGTTCCTTTCACAAAAATGGCCTCGTTTTTTCCTTGCTGGGCTGGATGATGAAGCAGGAAACGTTACCCAGGGGAATACATCAGAAAGCAGAGATTCATATTTCAATATCCATTGAAAAGCTCTGGCTTTTATCAAACCTTTCGTTTTGAGAACTTCATCAATGAGGAGGAAATTTGGGTTAAGAATGTTAACCCAGCTGGAAGTGCTTCATCCTGAGCTTCAAGAAGTCCATGAGAAAATTCCCAACCTCAGTAAGGGCCGGTCAGGACTGTAGCCCCTGTCTAGCATCGTCATCCTCCCCGTTGTGTCATAGGCTCGATTGTTTTCCTCACTTGGTGGTTTACATTATGTACCAAGTGCATTCATATGGATTCATACCAGCCCCTCAAGTGTGCAGAATCTCAGCTTACCAGTTTACCAAGGGTTGCTGGTGGATGAGGAGGAAATGCTCGTTTGGCTGGTTAGAACATGTGTTGTTCCCGCTCCCGGGCAGGACTGT
This sequence comes from Tinamus guttatus, assembly GCF_059628265.1. Taxonomy (NCBI): domain Eukaryota; kingdom Metazoa; phylum Chordata; class Aves; order Tinamiformes; family Tinamidae; genus Tinamus; species Tinamus guttatus. The sequence continues at coordinate 2,999,180 of NW_028288706.1, read as the reverse complement.
GGCAGCCGGGTGCCCCGGCGCGCGGCAGGACCCCGCGCTCGCCCGGGGACGCAGCTGGTGACGGCAGCAGGGACGCGCTGCCCTGCGTGGACAGGTTTCCTGCCCAAGAGCTTTTGCACGTGGTGGAAGTGCCTCGGTCTGGGCTCAAGCCAGTGCTCCAGAGCTGTGCTTAAATGATGTTACCGCTAAAGAAGTGGCACGAATCCGCGTGGGTCCCTCCTGGTGAACAGAGGAGTTGGCGACTCGCTGGTCCAAGCTACGCTGAGATGTAAATTGAAATCATAACTGCTCGCTGCAAAGCAGTCCCAAGGAGCATGTAATCAAATTGTTACAGCTCTAACGAGTAAAACAGTGCAGCGAATGCCGGCGGTATGTGACTAATCTATTATATTCAGTAATAGGACAAATAGCAAACTTTGAAAACTTTCTTTGTGCTTAGGAGCTCAGATCTAATTGACTTGCGCTAGGACTTGGGCGTTTTTGAAAAGTTTCTTTTAAAACAAGATTAAAGAATTCTTGTAACGGCAACTTCAAAGCCGCTCTGACCGGTGGGTGACCCGGGAATTGAGGTATTAAACACAGACAAGGCAATATTGAGGGTATTTGAATTGTGCTGTCTGCATTCTGCCTTGCTGAGGGAAAAAGGGAGGCAGATGGGTTCACCTCTCAGAGCCAGAGATGGCTTCTCCAAGCGCTCAGCTCCCTGCTGTTGCTCCAGGAATGAGGAAAATCTGCCCTTCTTGCCTTCAACAGCTACCTCGAAGCTACTCTCAAATATTCTATAGGACTGTTTGTTTTAATCCAGCCAGCTGTTTGTGGACCAGGAGGTGAATTAGATGGAAACATTTCTCTCTCTGATTTAAATTTGTCCCTTTTTAATACTTAATCATCATTAACGTTTTAAAAAGGGCTGTTGAGGATGCAGGTGGTTTTGAACTGTTCATGGAGGTCTTCACCTTCCTTCCCCCTGCCAGCAGCTCTGAATGTGCTGCATAAATAAGCACAACTTGATCTTGCCATAATCATTTTAGAGATGCTCAAGCACAGAAGTTCTGTGTCAGTGACCTGGCATCACAATGGACTGCAAGGTAAATGAAATTCCCTTTAAAACACTGTGGTGGGATCCTGATGTGCTGCACAAACGATTAAATTTAAACCCATCTCTGGGAGATGTTGCTGTCTTACACAAATTAGTTAATAAGAGTTTTTAGTGACTCATTATAAGCTTTAAGCAGAGCTGGGAGTTGGTAAAGCAAAATTACTCTTTGCTGTATGTAACTCAATGCACTGTGCATCTCCAGCCCACTGTGGTCTCTGGAACATTCATATAACGCATTTCTCCATCTTCTTCACTTGTCTCCATGAGTTTGACCCTAAGGTGGACCCTCCAATTCTGCTAGGATTGGCTCCAAATACAATGAGATCATTAACCTTATTTTGTTTCCTGTAGTTGAAATGTGACTGTTAAAATACTTATTGCACCTTCTGAGACCTTTTGTTAATATTTATCCTGTACAGAGATGCAAAATATATGTTCTTCTCTTTCCCCTGGAGCGTTGCACTTTGCTGACGTGCTGCAGAGGTGCCTCTGCAGCCTTTCCCAGGCAGTCGTCTCTGTTGGTTACAGGGCAGCAGCCTTTGAGGACTCGTTGGTTTGATTCTCTATGTGGCAAATGTGATGTTCTTAGGAACATTTCAGGAACGCGTTTTACCTTGAGCCATTCTAAAGGCATGCTCCTTGATTCAGTCTTACAATGCAAAATCTAATTAGACTTTGCTTTTACTCTAAAAGAGATAACATTTGGAGCATTACTCTCAGCTGTTTCTTGGATGTGCAATAAATTCTTTCCTGTTATACCTTTTTACACCTTTTTTATTAACTTGGCTTGTGAAAGGGTCAAATGCAATTTTTCACATGGGGACATGAACATGAAAGAATTAAGCTGAGAAACTTGATTCTTTCAAGTTGCAGATGCCTCCAACCTGGTTTGATGATCACTATCCTGCTGTAGTAATTTAAGCATGTTATTGCCAGGATGCTTTCTAAGAGTGCAATTAGAAACTCGGAGCTGTTAGTCTCAGCTGTGCTGTGCTGCTGTATTCTTGGTTGAGAGAACTTCACATTTTCACTATCAATTTTGAGAATCTCATTGCTTGGGTTGATGATGTGCAAATGCCTTTGAACGGGGACAGTCAGTAACCTTGTGGCTTTCCTGCACTTTATTTCAGGATATTTGCTTAAAAAACTATTATAGCTAGAAAAAAAAATCAAAAAGTCATGAGAACAAACACACAATTAAAAATATCTGTGTTTTGATGTGCTGGATAGTGTCAGACAAACCTTTGAAGGCTGAGGTGGTGTTGACAATTACATGCCTTTGTTTTATGTCAAAATTAGGAAATTTCTATCTTATTCTCTATGTGTCATTCTCAATAATGTGTGATTTTGGCGGTTTCTTGCTCCTCTTGTTTTATAATTTAGGGTTGTTTGCTTGCATTAGTAAAACTTACACAGGCAGCACCCACAGCTGATTCAAAAAGAGAAAGGTCAATGGCCTGAGCCAATATCTGCATGTTTATAATAGATACTTAAGCAATATGTACATATATATATGTGTGTATATATATACGCATGCACATATATTTTTATTGACCTGTTTTCCTTCCAGCTCATTAAACACAGCTGCTGCCTATGATCAGGAGAAAATGAAATGAAAGTCATTTGAAGAGGGTGCCGATGGGTTGTATTAAATCCACCATGTGTTGTTTATTTTGCTTCATAAAAGAGAAGTGGTTTCGCCACAGATGTTTGCCAAAAAACGCAGCCATCACTAAGCAGGGTGAAGAAAGTGATAGAAAAGTTTGATCGGATGCAGGCAGCACTGGAAAATAACATTTTCTAGTGTTGCTGGGTAATAATAGATAACGTCCTTTTTGTCAAAAAATGAAGAAACAGAAGAGTGTACTTTAGCTATGTTTATTTTCAAAAGCCTTTTGGTTTCTGATCTATATTCACAGTGAGTGGCTATTTATATGATTTTTATATCCTGCTTATATTTTTATAACTGCTTATATGGGAAATGATTAAAAAGGCTGAGGTTGCATTTCTTTAATCCCTGGACATTTCCCACTCTATTCTTTAAGTTCCCTGGCCACATGTCCTTGTGAGCCATTGCAGTTGATAAGTTTGATGAAATCTCCTGCTCCTGGGCATTTCTCACACACAACATTGAGGGTCCTGTTGCTGCCCTCAGGGGAATCTTTTAACTTCAGAGTGCATTGGTTACGTTCAGAAGAACTAGCTAAGGGATTTTTGGCTTTTTAAGAGGAATTTTCATTTTCAGGTTGGTATTCAGAAAACTTTCTGAGGTCATGGATACAATTTGTCTCTACAATAGGAAATTCTGAGAGATCCACTCAGGAATGCTGCCACATTCACCAAACTTTCATGCAATGTCCGTGGAATAACTCTAAAAAAAATCCTGCTGACTTCTTTCACAGCATTGGGTTTTTGATAAAGTAAGGTTTCATCCACAGGTGCAGATGTGCATCTGAAGGGCCAATCTACAGAGGGAACGAATGGGCTTAGTGCTGCAGAGAAAGGAAACAGAAGCCTATTGATCCTCCCACAAAAATAGGGCATGGAATATGTCCTTTTTGAAATGTGATGCTTAATTCTGCCCTACATTTCTACTTTATTGTCCTCTATCTGTTTTATATGGTCATTCTCTAAAGAACTGTGTAACAATTGTAATATTTTAGACTAATAACTTCCAAATTCAGAGTGCTGTCACTATCTAGTGTGAATGACCTCCAGAAATACTATCATACCCAATATGGCACCATGGATGGTAAATGTCATTTTAATGCCTTTTTTTTTTATATTCTGAAACATAAAGATCATTTTATATCCTACTTGTCTTGTCCTAACTAGTTCGCAGATGCCTATTCCTGGTAGAGTAATGAGCATACAATCTCTGTAATCTCCCTAATTTTTAAAGATTTAGGAAGTTAGCTGTTGGTTAAGGGAAAAAAAAAGATAGATTCTCATTCACTTATTTTACACTTAAAAAAAATGATAGATACCTTTAGATATCTTAATTACTGACAGGAATGTTTCTCTATACTCATAATTCTTATAAAAGCAGAGAAGGCAAAATGCCATCGGCACCAGAGCAGCGCACAGGCTGCACATCATTTATACTGCTAGACATTATGTCCCCAGGATGTTACAAATAAGAAGCTGATTGAAGCATTAACATGTCTTGAGTCCCTTTCACCAGGAGAAGCAAGGTCACTGCACTGGCTTAGTAAATGAGGAGTTGATATCTGATTTCTTTCCATCCCTCTCACTATGACTGTGCCTTAATCCACTGACTATAGTATTCAATATTTTTTGGGAGGAGGAGGTGTGGAAACAATCTAAAGCAGTGCATATTTGTGTACATACTTCTGTAATTTAAATTCCCTCATTGATTCTGAGCCAGTGGGGACATTGAAATCTGTAGGGGTGCAGGTCCCTATGATTAATGATTATGAATATAATCAAAATGGGTGCATTCAAAGGAAACACGTGCTCTTAAATACTCTATACATAATCAATATCCCATGGTTTTCTTTTGGAGCAAAGCACATGTATAAGGAAGTTACTCGTGCAACATAATATATAATTACATCTGAATATAAAACCTGAAAATACTGTTAATTCTCTTCTGCAGCGTGCATTATTTTGTTAACTATATGAAGCAGTTAGTGAAGCCAGCTTGCTTTTGGAAAAGAGGCAGACATGGTGAAGGGCAAAGATGTGTTTTGTGCTATCTTCCCTGTCTCTAGTGTCCAACAACTTAAACCAACAAAGAACAATCATTTTTATCAGAGAGAGCATTAAGAGTTTACCAAGAGTTTGTTCTATCAAGCACAAAGTGGTGTTAGAAGCAGGAAAGCAGTGAAGCCCCAGCCCTGGGGAATAAAAGTGTCCCAAGTCCTGCAGCAGGTTAGGGGCAGCCTGCCAAAGGGGAGCCGGGATCCTTCTGTGTTCAGAAATCCAGAAAAGCTGCAAAAATAGTTAACAAAGGAAAACTGGAAGCTCTGCTCTGCTTTAGTTGGTGCCTTAAATGTTTCTCTCTCCCCATGTTTATTTATTGTCTACTTATTTACTCTGTCTAATGAACCACTTCAGTATGTACCCTCACAGTGAGGACATTACAGAGTATTTCATGCTTAGCTGGAGCTGAATTCTCTCTCTGCTTAACCAAGACAGACATACTAAAAAACAAAACTGCATGTGCTCTACATTTTACAATAGCTGTTTGACTTCGTTTTTGAAAACATGAAAATAATCAGAGACCAACAATAATAATACTATTTGCTAATTCATGCTCCTTCTCTGTATTGTTAACTTTTGTTGTTATTGATAATGCCTAGGAATCATGGTTTCTGATTAAGTCTATAGTGCTGGTTGCACTATAAAATCACTCAAAAATGCAGCCTTTACCTTACAAAGCAGAAGATCTAAACATAAGAAAGAGATGAATAAGGGAATGAGGATAATGCACTTTTTCTTTTTTTTTTTACTTTTTTTATTGATTATAGAAAATGTGAAAGATTATGTAAAAGGGCCTCTTCAAGCCCTAAGAGGATGCTGATACCATGCACTGATCTGGTTTTGCTGGCAGGCTGACTGCATGCGTGCCCCTAACAGACCCAGTAAACGTTTTGTCCCTGCGTGCCTGCGTGATGGATTTTTGTAGGTATGTTCATGGGTATGTCGCACAGCATCAACCTCTATTCCTTTTTTTTTTTTTTCTTTTTCTCCAAGGAAAGCTCCCACTGACCCTAGAATTTGACTACTTGCGCCAAGAAAAGACCGAAACTGCTACTCTGCCAAGATATTTTAGAATTCCATGTAGTTGATTTGTTCTTAGGTTAAAACAGATGTTCTAACTCCAAAACAAGTCTTCCTGATAAAGGTCCTCCTAAGAGAAATGATTCTAAATGATAAGAAAAAGTTGTTCTTCATCACTCTGATTGTTAAATGGCTCCCCAGTGCATCTCAAATTGTAGGAATTATTGAAGAAAATAAGAGACCTACTGAAAATGTGCAAAATGAAAAGCATGAATAAATTTCCAATGAATTGAATGTGATTACAGTTTGCATCATGCCAAAATTGAATAATAATTTGATCAGTAAAGAGGTTAGCAAGCGCTCTTGTATTCAGAACAGTACAGGTCTTTTACTTTTCCTATTAGTTGACACTATGGGGTATTATCATACAAGAACCTTATCATAAACTGAAAGACTCCATAGAAGCACATTAATCACTTAGGAAGAAATTAAAGATAGACCTTAGAATAGATTTTTTAAAAAGAAAGAAAGAAAGAAAGAAAAGAGTCTATGTTCATTCAGATTCTGATGCTTTTTTAATGGCCTCAAAGGCCCTGGGGGTTTTGGTCTTTGGGAAACTGCAGCAGATCTGAGGTCGGGCTGCTTGGCTGGATTCGGAAAGAGTTTGAGAGCATCCTGTTGTTCTCCTGTATCTTTGCCACCTGTTGTGAAGAACAGCTTTCCACTTCCCTGATGTGGTTCATCCAACCTGACAGAATATTTCAGTAAATCTGCACTGAATTATTAAGCGTACTTTGTTTTGAATATTTCTTGCCTTTTTTTTTTTTTTTCTAAATAGGGAGATATGAACTTTTCAGCATGAAAAATCAACACGACCTTTCGTAAAAATCAGGTGCAAGCATTTCAGCATTTGGGTGTTCTGGCATTTTATTAAAAGACCAAATGAGTTTTAACACATAATATATTTTAAAGTGTGAGTAGAAATGTGAATTGTTTTCCCTCACTTGCCTTGAAGCCTATTTGTGAATTTGAAGGGATCAGAAGAATTCACCTAAATTATAGCAAAAAAAGATCTTCAGGTGGGGAAAAAAAATTGAAAATTTTAGGTAAACTCCTTTTTGATAATAATTCCTTGAACATGTCTCAGCAGAGTATAACGATTGCGGTCAATAATTCCATATTTAATTGGTGTCTTCCTGGAATGAAGAAGTGTTTCCTCTAGCAGAATATGTGATGTGATGAATTGTTAAAAATATTTCAGGATTTGGAGCTGATGTGATGGGCAGGGTCAGTATCGCTACTGCTTAACATATGCCATTAATAGTGAACAGAGCCCTGCATCCCCGTTCCTGCATAAATGTCCAGGAAAGGCAATCACAGTCCCTTTGGGTTGATCATTTATTGTTGGCCAAGGCAAACATCTGGACCCCCAGCTTTCAGCTTTCCGCTCTTGCCTTCAGATAGCAAAGAACAGTGACATGCCTTGAAAAATAGAGTGATGTGCGCTGGCTCTCTGGATGCCACTTTGCCTTCGTATCTGTCCTTTACGCGGTTCAGGAGTCTGTGTCAGGGTAGAGGCATCTACGGCTGAGACACGGGGCTGTTGGAGTTGTTGGCCAGCATCGTCCAGGACACGTTGGGCAGTGCTGAAGCTCTTCCATTTTGTATAGAATACATTTCAGACTGGGGTGTCTTAATCATAAGAATGCATGAGAATGCTCTGTCTTTTGTTGTCGCGGTCTTTTGCCCTAATTACTTTCTAATGAAATATTAATCGGAACAGAGAGGAAGTGGAGGACGTTGCTGTCCCTGGCTCATGGCTTGGCTAAGGGTTGGGTGCGAGCTGGTCCCTCCAGCTCGCAGGGGAGGCTTGAACCCTTCTGGAGCACCCCACGCTGGGGAACACAGCCCCAGCTCTCGATGCTTCCCGCTTTGCTCCCAACGGCAAAAACTGCTTGGATTGGCAAGTAGTATTTGCCGAATTAGATTATATTTGCGAAGTAGACAGAAACAATGTTTTTAATATAAAAAAGCTGTTTGCCTAATAATAAAAACGTTCACCCAGCCATGGCTTTGAAATCAGCCCACTGCAGGAAAGACTCTTCCTTGGCCAGTCCCAACCAAGTGAAGCGGCCTCGTGCGGCACCTCTCGGTGCGGGCGCTGCGGGCGCTTGCAGCAGGTTGCAGCCTCCCGGGTCTGCAGCCAGCGGCGAGGAGCTGCAGGGCCCAGCGCGTGCCGAGCCGTGACCCAGCGGAGCAGCGTCTCCCGCTTCCTGCGAGACGACCGGCTTTCCTTGGGGAAGAGCTTTCAGCCTTGAGGTAAATGTCCCAGGTCTTTCAAGACACTGTTACTGTTTTGTGATGGCAATTGTTATTTTACATTAATAAAATTCAAGGCCGATAGGAAACACTGGTTCGCTGGGTCCGGTGCGATAGGGAAGTGCAAACTCCTGGCCTCGTTTTGTCACCTTCGAGTCATTCTCACACACGAGTGAAGCAATCAAGGGCTGAGTCTCCTTGTGTTCTGAGCACGATTCCAGCTACAGATGCAATAATCACCAAGGCAGATTAGTGAGCACACAAACATTATCCACATCCGTCTCATCAATAAATGGGTCGTTGGCCAATTTGGAGCAGTTAGGAAAGGTGCCCTTTCCTTCCTTAATGGTGGAGCCACCAGGAGATCACTTGGTGTGCAGTTTCAGCAGGAGCCCTTTAAAATCCCTCTAAAGGAAAGAAAATCAAAACTTATTCCTAGGAAGATGATATTCTCTAGATATTCAATAAAATAAAGGCTTATAGTTTAACCTAAAAAACCCTAACCAATATAAAATATTTCATAAGTGCTGCAGAGTCAGGGCTTAAATCCTGGATATAATTAAGCCCCTCATCTAGCTGGGACTGAACAATACTGTGCCCAGTGTTAAATTAGATATTGCAAGAAGTTATAATAGTTATTTGTTTCTTGCTGTAAAATGAGCAATAGTTTTTGGTTATACTCTAGGCAAGAGTAAATAGAAACAGACCTATTCAGTATCATTCATTTCTATATGCTTGCATCATGTTCCATCATATTTTCCTTTTCTCTTGACTAAATCTCATGTGTTGATATATGCCTGTATGGAAGTCTCAGTTTTAAATGACTTTCAACTTTGAGTTGCAAAGAGTGGGTAAGCTCTTACTGTAATGGTGGCACTCATAATGACAGCTTTTTGAGTGCTTTGTTTCATAGAATCACAGAATGCTGAAGGTTGGAAGGGCCCTCTAGAGGTCATCTAGTCCAACCCCCTGCACACGCAGGGTCACCTAGAGCACGTGGCACAGGACTGCGTCCAAGCGGGTTTTGAAGATCTCCAGAGAAGGAGACTGCACAACCTCTCTTGGCAGCCTGTTCAGTGCTCTGTCACCCTCACTGTTAAGAAATTTTTCTTGAAGTTCCTGTGAAACTTTTTATGCTTCAGTTTCTGGCTGTTTCCTCTAGTTCTGTCGGTGGCCACCAGGGAAAAGAGGCCAGCACCATCCTCCTCACTGCCTCCCTTGAGGTACTTCTAGAAACTGCTCAGGTCCCCTCTCAGCCTTCTCTTCTCCAGCTGAACAGGCCCAGCTCACTCAGCCTCTCCTCATAGGGCAGATGTTCCAGGCCCCTGATCATCCTTGTGGCCCTGCGCTGGACTCTCTCCAGGAGCAATTTCATTTATTTTTGGCTTATTTACTGTGGCTTAGAAACTCATAAATATATTAAATGTCCATGCAAACACAATGGACTTCTTGAAAGTTTTCTGGCTCTGCTTCCTTTGGTATAGTTTAGAAAATTGTAACTTCATGGCTAACTTGTCCTGATGTTGCAGGTAAATAGCAACCTGCTATTGCGGCCCCTTAAGCATTGCGCCCGTGTGATTTAACATAAAGTAGTATAAATATAAATAACAGCAGCAACAGTTTTTCTGCACCAAGGCAGGAATTACTGCTGTTTTTTGGGCATGTATTTGATTTAAGTGTAGCCACTGACAGGACAGCAACAGCCTTAGGGTTCCTTGTACATCGATGTCAGGAAGGGTAGAGCAGGTATCGAACTCCTCCAAGCTAAGGCTTGACAAGTTATTGGCAGCAGGAAGAGCAGAACTTTTGTCACATTTTGCAAAATATTGAAAAGAGAAATTAAATAGCTTGTATATTTTTAACAGGTTGGAAAGGGCAGGGTACAAGCATAGCGTGATGGCTCAACTGTCCCTTCCGGCACCTGGGGAGGGCCGAGCTCTGTACGTTAGTAAGACATAAAAAAAGCTGCTTTAAAAGAACTGCATCGTATTGTAGCAGTGCGCTTCCTCTTGGCTGTGGTTTAATAAATGTGGAAATACAGGCTTTAAAGTGACTGTGGTTCCTAATACCCCAGATAAGTGATAAGTGCTGCTTCCACTTGCACCGTGAAAATTACTTCTCATAGAAACTTTGCAATCGCTTTCAAATAGTCAAGGTTGATAGGAATATTTTAGCATGTTTGTTTTTCAACTCCCTGTGATGTACATAAATTTGAGAACAAAGTACACTTTTTTCTTACCACACTGAACATAAGTTGTAGAAATTGCAAAAGAAACAAGATTGATTTTATTTTGGCATGAACAAGTATCTGTAACATAAGTTTCTTAACCCAGTATTTCTGTAAATGTGAAATAATGCCAACCACATACAGGATCAGTGATTTAATAGACTTCCTAAAACTTGGGAAGTAGCATTTTGAGTTTTGGTGTATTCTTCTCCCTGCCTATTTTAGCATTCTCCTTTTCCTTTTACCAGGGTCATGTAACTTCATTGGTTATAAGTAACGATGTTTCAGCATTGTCTTTTGTTTCCTTAACTGTGATACACAGGTTTATACTTGTGTATTGTAAGTTTTACAAGATTCTCAAGGCAGCTGAAAGTATCAGTGGATTTGAGGTCAATAAACGAACCCCCCTGTACCCTGTTCTGAGTCATTTGCCAAGCAACAACAAAACCAGGACTAGAGCTTGGAGATCTGGACTCCCCTGTTTCTGTGTGTAGGGCATATATAAAAATACTCCATTTTCCAGCTTGGATGCCAGTCATGATAGTAACTTCAGGCTGAAGCTTTGCTTTCAGTAGGCTCTTTATTTTAATCACTTTGACAATGCAAAGGGCACAAAAGGCGCAACACAGATCCACTAGTTAACATCCTTTTAAATGAATGAAAAGTGCCTTGACAGGACCTCTTAAAGCACCTTGGTGTAAAGCATTGAAAATATGGAACATATAACCTACATAACCCTGCAAAATCATAAGGGCAGGAAATAGGATTTCACTTTGTGGTTTATTATGGGAAAATCTTTCAAACTATCATTGCTCTTTATGTCTGCACTGAAAAATGAAAGAGGGTAGTGAAAATATATAACTCGGTGATAAAGTGAAAATAAAGGGACAGGTGCTGTTTGTCTGTAGGGCAGCAACCTTCCCTGCATGCAGAGGATGTTCGTGTCCCTCCATGAAAATAGTTGTGTCCCTTTGCACTCAGTGAGACGGCGCTGTGGGTCCCAGAGCGATGGGATGGGGCCGGGGCTGGACTCGGCTCCAGCCCCACTCGGGAGCAGAGACCCTATAGAAAGCAAGGCAGTAGGGCAGCCTTCTCTGCAAGTGACGGAGATGAGTGAAATGGGCCTTGTTTCATACGGCCAAAAGGAGTCCTTGCACAGGCTGCACTTCACATTAGCAAAGCACTTATTTTTCTCTTCCTTTAGACAGGACTAAGGTCAAGATAAAAATAGGTCCTGCTGCCTCTTTGGAGTGCTCATGCGGGTGGCGTGGCGTGTCGTGTTCCAGTCTTCGGAGCATCTGTGAATCCTAGAAGACAACCCAGTGCTTTCATAGCCATCGTGATGCTGTGGTCCCCTCTTTTCTCCCATTTAAGTAGAGTGAGTCCAAGAGCAAGGCAAAGGCTTCACAGCATGGAGCTTTAATTATTAGCAGGTAAATACTCTAGGTTGGGAGAGCTTCATCAAGGGTGTAGAATACCTACTCTCATAATATGCATTTCTTCCCAGGATGCTGGCCTTGGTTAGATGTTCTCTTTGCTGAAGTCAGATGCCCTTGACTGAAGCAGAGGCTCTGGATCTTTCCAAAGCTCTGTGCATTGTTGCAGAGGCTCTGGCTTTGAGACAAATGAGAAGTGTCGAACTGGGCAGTACCAGACTTTGTAGCCATGGCTGTTTTTTCTCCCATCAAAACACCCTTCAGGGCGCTTTGAGCTTCCATGTGCGGGTATTGGTGAGGCCTGATGAACGTGGACCGTCGGGGCGAGCAGTCCTGCGGTGCGAGGTCGCCCCGTGCCCTGCGCAGGGGCTGACGCTGTTTCTCCTTGGCCCTGGCAGCGCACGGGGCCTGGTTTCCTCGCTCCGTGCCTTGGCCCTGACTCCCGTTGCCCAAAGCAGGATTTTCAGGGATGAGCAAGGAGGAAGCAGCAGCCGACCGGTGAGCCAGGGAAGTAGCTGTCAGTTGAAACATCTCCAGACCCAATTATGCCATATTTGGAACATCTATTTCTCCAAGCTGTCAAAACATAGCTTTAAATGACTTTGGCCTGATTTTCAAAGCACATAGTGACTATTTCACCTAGTAACTACCATAGGAAATGAATGTTCAGCACATCTTAAAATCAGTCTGAGTTTTCTTCCTTGTTTGTCTTAATATATGCCTGAAGAGTGGCACAAGAAGAAATAGAGGATTGTGAGCCAAGCTTACCTGAAGCTGTAGTGAAAATCCTCATTTTTTTCCACTTTTATCATTATTATTATTATTATTAGGTGCCTTTGAAACTGAGAAGGCAAGTGAAGGCATTGCAGATTTCCACTAGACTTTCAAGGGAAAAAAAGTCACTGCCATTTGGAAAGTGAAGTAAAAGGAAAAATTACTACCAATCTTTTCCTGGCTCTTGCAAAGCACATTTCCACCACACAAGCAAAACTGATGCAATCCCTAACCTAAAGTTGGAAGCTTTAATGGAAAAGGTGATGCAAAATATTAAAACATCCAAATGCAGACTCAGGGTATGCCTATGTAACAATTTGGGGAAAAATATTGGGGAGTTTTAATAACAGAGTTCTAATTAAATTTAACTGAGAGATATATCACATGTAATCCTACATGCACAATGCAGTTGGCACCTTTTAGAGTCTGAATTTCACAGATGGTCCTCAATGTGGCATAAAAAGAACTGCTCATGCAATATATATGTATTGTGCTTTTAGCACGTGGTACAGAACAATTAGAAAAGAATAACCACCCCCCCCAAAATCATGATTATTTCAAGATAAGTATTTGCAGTGATGCTAGATTTTTAAAAGATAGTTTTCACGTAATCATACTTTTGACGGCAGACTGTTGATTTTTAAGCACTAGGAGTAAAAGTTAAAGGGTGCTTGTGTGCATGAGGTCTATGCACATTTGCAAAGTCTTTTGGCATTCTGTAACCTTCTTGTTAAATGCAAAACTTTATTCATAAACCACATTTCATAAACTCGAGTCAGGCCCTCCCTTGCCTTACTCTGCGAAGCACCTGGTAAGGATCTCGGGGGACAAGAAGGGACAGTGCAGAGCAGGAATTCTGGTTTTCTGTCACTGATACGTGCAAACCCTGGTTCTAACCTGTTTTTGTGCTATGTTGTTCTGGCACCATGCTCATCCTTCAAGAATGTTTTGTGTATGTAAACTGCAAAAGCATATAAATAGCGAAATTATGGCAGACTGCAATAGCGTAAAGCACAGAGAAGTGAGTTAATTTCATTTTTGCCTAATATCTGAGCACCTGTAATTTGTCTTCCACTTGTTGATGTTTGGATGCACCTGTTTGTTGCTATGTTTCCTGATAGTAGCTTTAATTGAAGTTGTATTTTGAATTTGCTAATAGCACTCATTGTAATTACTGTGTAATATTTAATTGGAATTCATGTAATTATTATTTTAAACTACCTTACACATTCTGATTTGAATTTTTAATTTAGCAAGCACATAGTGAGATCCTCTCTCTGATTCCCTTTTGGATCACTGAGGACGGAGCATACATTTTAATGCTCCAGGTTTTTCATGCAGTAGAATATCTGTGATCTACACTCCTGAATATATGCTGCTACTCGCATGTGCAAAGTTACTGTCAGTCCAAAATAATATATTTTCAGGTCTATTATCTGTGTTCATTGACGCAATGAAAAACTTTCATTTTGAGATTCTTTGATGAATTAGTGTATATATATAAATGCTGAGCCTTAGAAGTTAGAAATATTTTTGGCCTTTTTATGCACACCTCTGGTTTTACACATATACAGTATTTTTATTGCTTATTATTTATTTATTCTTATATCTATCTTCAGGCTATCTGTAAAATCATTTTAATACAGCCATGTTTATATTCCCTCGGTACAGAATTCTGGCACAATTGTGCATTTGCCCTCAGAGCTCTTGCCTGCTTAGCTCTCATGAAGTTGGTTTTCTTTATTTCTCTTACACCTCTCGTGTAGACCATGAGCGAGCCAGGTTATTGTTGAGCCTCTGTCCCGCTCTTGGTGTGTAGGAAATGTATTTAATTCTTGTAGCGGCCGCTGCTGAGGCTGGTGACAGGAGATCTACGTTCCTTACGGTTGTGTGTGAATTTGGTTCCTTAATCTTAATTAAAGGAAAACAAACGCTCTGCCCTGCCCGCCTGGTGTCTCGGGGCAGCGCGTGGTTAGCACCATCCTCGCGCTCGGCCACGCTCCAAGGACGCGGCCCTGGAGGAAGTGCTGGAGTGGGATCTGTGGTCTTTGGGAAGCAGGATGGGCGCCCGGGACGTGCAGACGCGCGAGCGGCGCTGCAGGATGCGGCAGCCCGTGGGCTCCCTGCCCGGGGCGCTCTGCAGGGTTTCGCTTGGGTTTCCCCTTGCTGTTAACTTCTTCAAACCAAAGCATATGCACAATCAAGTGTGAAGGTTTTTACAGAGCTGGGAAGAGACCAACTGGGATTTTGAAACTCCTACTGTCAGCCAAACATCTTTAAAAAATGCCAATTCCAGAGTGCCCTGTTGGTTTTCTAGCATGGCATATACTGAAAAATGATATTCCTTTTTTGTTCAGCACAGGTGGCAGAATGTTGGCAAATGAACTGCAGCACTACCAAGGACAAGTTCACAGACTGGTATTTGTGCACAGTGTTCAGAGCCAGGATGAAACAGGATGCAAATACTTAGTTCAAAAGTTATTACTATATGTGCATATGCTTTGATGAATAACCTACACAATTCTATAGCATTTTAAAGTTAGTATAATTACAACATATTCCTTTCCTTCAGCATGTTCCCCATATGTTTTTATGAAAATTAAGGCAGTAGTGAGTTTTTCTTAAGAATACCTTATAAAATTTGTTGCACTTTTAAATGCAATGAACTCTTTAAGGCCAGATTTTCAGATGCTATTTCTATCAATATAATTTCATTGACATAAGGGGAGTTATGCCAGATTACACCTACAGAAGATCTGGGTAATGAAACTTAATTATTTATTTTTTATGTCTAAGTTCAGGCAGAGAGGAAGAAAGTCATAGTGAAGTAAAACAGATGCCAAAGTCATGTTGACTTTTACAGGCTCCTAAATCATGAAGAGTTACAGAAATTTTGCTCCTGGATGTGTCAATGGAAATGTGTTAGGATGAGTTAATAGCTTTGAAAATAAAAGACTGGAGTATAGTAACATCCTTGAAAATGCCGACTCCATAAGTCAACATTTAAATGGGAGTCTGACTTCGTACTGGATAACTTTTCAAGATCTTTCTTATCAAGTAGCCCTTAGTTAAAATAGTTCAATTGAAAGGAGTTGGGTTATAAAACTGCCCTGTTTTGTTGGGCTAAAGAGAGTTTCTGCACTCAGCAAGGCTTCCTCAGCACTCATAACTTAGCAGTTGAGTCAATAATCTTTTCACTCTGGTGAACCACACATTGAGAATGCCATAAGCAATTATTTAATCTTTGTAATTCAGAGTTAGTTCAGGACGACAGCAGTCTAATTAAAAAGCACTTCAGTATGTCATTGATTTCTTGATATGACGACAAAGTCCTACTTTGCTCCACATTGCTTTGAAGCAAATAGTGCTAAGAGCTAAGCTTTATTCCTGAGTGCTGAAGGTGTATGGAGAGAGAAGAAAGTGAGTACGTGTGCAGCTCATGGGGCAGAGGAGCAAGGAAAGAGTCAAGGGAGATCCGAATATTGAGGAAAGAATTTCTGAAATTTATTTCCTGAGGGAAAACATGATCTATGATACTGGTTTAAAATACTTGTTCAATGATCCGACCAAGACTCTGGGAAGGAGGGTTTGCTGTTTTCGTAAGATAAAGCTTTCAGAAAGTGCCATGTCACTGCGTTGGGCATTGCGCTTCGGTGATCTATTTGCTTGCCAAAACATCAGCATCGCCAGTGCCCTGTGTTACTGTAGAGCTGACCTCCCGTTAGCCCTGCGCGAGGAGGCTCGAGACCCGCTCATCTGTCACCTTGCAATCCTATTTCTACTTTGAATTTCCATTTCTGTTGAAGCCCTAAGTCCAAGTAGTGGTATAAAAAAGCTCATAATCTCATTCATAAAAGTCACGACCTTTAATTTGGAACTGCAGCTCCCAAATAGCTCTAGTTAATAGTCTTTTGAAGAAGTCTATTCAGTCTTTGGCTAAAAATTCAAGTAGCAATGTTGATTGGAAAATTGAAAAGATTCATGTACACAGAGGGGATAAAAGTGGACTCTCTTCTGGAGAATGAGGAAAAAGAAATCTCAAAATTTAGTTTTTTTGTTTCATTTTCAGTGATGATGTGCTACTGTCATATTCCTTGCTCCAATTCTGCTCTGTAGTTTTGAGCTTTCTTGTATTCGTAAGAATGAAGACAGTTATATTATGGAGCCTGGTGTCATGAAATGATAGTGTCTATCTGCATAACTTTCAGGAAATAATAAGATGCAGGAAAATTGCATGGTAACGGTGTCAAGCTAGGCAGATAAAACATTTTCCTTTTGAAACATCTGAATTTCTGTAATTTTTTTTCCATCCGACATTGCTGCTCTCTTGAAAACCATTGTTCATTGTTCATTAAAGACAGTTTTGCTGGGAAAAAAAACAATTGGCAGTTTCTACCCTGCTGCCATTTGCATGAGGAATAAGACAGCAGAGCCTACCTGGACGTCTGCTAAACAGCAGTGAGCAAGTGTTACGGGAGGCTGTGAAGTTCTCACTCTGATGGGCTGCTCGTTGGCGGCCCCCTGGCCATCGGGAGCCCAGCTGGAGCAGAGCAGAACTTCTCTCCTTCTGCATAGCTCAGTCTGCGTCCGCGTCTGCTCCATCAGGAGCCAAGTGTCTTCTGTAGCATAGAATAAACTCCAATTGTTTGATCCTGGAGAAGTTTGGAAAGCTGAGTATATAAAGGGTTTCAGCAGAAGGTGTATAATACTATAAATTAGGAGCTCACATCCCTTTGCCTTCTCAAGATTCCTTTCATGATATTCAGCATTCAGCTTGCGCCCAGAACAACTCCACTGCTGCCGAAGGAACTGCATCTATCAAAGTTAGAGGGATGTGCCAGTAAATTCAATAGTTTTGCCAATATTTTTGCATCTTTTCCCACACATCAGGAGTTGCCTTGACATGTTGAAACAAATGCCACAAATGCATGCTTCTGCAAGGCACAAATACACAGTACACTTCTGCCTCCTGCCTCTTCTGTGGTGGTGCTTTGAATTCATTGTCACGTCTACAGTGTCAGCAGATGATCCAGCTTCTATAAACTCCGTTGTGACGGAGCGGCTTCCCCGTCGCGGTGGATTCCGGGCTGCTCGGCAGTGCAAACATTGCTTCTCTCCCCAGTTTTCCTTCTCAGCACACTCGCAGGGCCGGGCTGCTCGCAGGAATTAACTGAGATGCATTAATGATGCCTCAGAACTGCCTGTCTCGAGACAGCAAGTGACCTTCTGGTCGTCTTTCTGTTTGCCAGGACTTGTACAGCAAAACAAGGCAAGCGTGGTGGAGACTACAGAGAGCTGTTCCCCACGTATCCAGAGAACGGATTTGGGGCTGTGCTGGGGCTTGGGTTGTGCGAGAGGTGCCTCCAGCTTCCAGCCACCCCGTCCCGGAGCTTCTGATGTTGCCCTTCCTGTATTCTTTCCTACTGAGCTCTCAAAGGAGAAGGATGCTGTTATTTGGTTGCTAAATCCATAGTGTTGTATATTATACTGACTCTTTGGTCAGAGTTCAGTGTAACACATTGCAAAGGGAATATATATAATTTAGGTTTTTTTAACGAAGATAAAATTTTGGGAGAAATACTAGGTGTTGCATTCAACTTTGAAGTGTGCAAGTGCTGTAAAATGCTTTTTTTTTTTCCCAGATGACTCAAAAACATGAGAAAAATAATATAGAGTATACAGTCTGTTGTATTTAAAACATCTTGGCAGTCCTTGTTAGCTGTTTAATGTTGTTTCAGACAGCAAAGTGACGTGATTACTTCAGTCGTTAGAAATTAATATTTTTTGGCAGGCTTTACAGGGATTCAGCTGTGAAACTCCCACTGGGCTTGCTGGGCTCTGCCTGGTTTAGCCCCCCTGCTCCGCACTCTGCGCAGAGCTCAGGGAAGATAAGTAATGCAAACAGCAGGACCTGGATGTTGTTCTAGGCTGTTGCGTGGTATCACAGCGCTCCAGATAAGCATAATTCTTGAGGTGAAATTTGTTTAAAGGAAATTAGGCTGGATGCTTAGAATCAAGAGAAGCTACATTGGTAATGACTTATTTTTGGGGTGTTCTTATTCTAATCTTTGCAAATTTGCTGGTACAAACAATCATGAGTGACATAATCGGCATTGTTTCGTGTAAATAATACTACTTTGAAATGTAATCTGAAGTCAGATTTTTTGAGGGGGCAAGTTTGGGAAAAAAATGAAAATCATAAGTGCAGATGGTTGATTTGAGTGCATAAGAGTATTAATAGCATTTACGAAAGTCTTTTTTTTTTTCTTATATATGCAAAATTCTCTTGCTTGTGAAATGTTACAGTCATAGAAATGTGCATTCCAAGAGCCTGCATAGGACCGAAATGCTGGGTGCTTACTTTGGTGGCTGTTTGCACAAGCTAAGTTTCATTTTCCAGAAGTTATTTGCTCTTCGCATGTGCAGCAAGAATTATGCAAGTGCAGAGTTTAAAAAAAAAGCAACAGTCTCTGATCCAGATAAGAGACAATCATATAGAGAGGAGAGGCAAAGGATTGTCCCTTATACTGCAGGACTTGACATGATGTGGCACATAGATATTTAAGCACTACCAGTAAATAACCTCTTTTTATGGTTAAACTCTGGCTGTAATCAGTTTGTATCTTATCTTCTTTGGATGGCAGAAACAAAATCTACTACATCTCTTTCTAGAAACAGCCAGAAATGCCTTCTCTTGCTCCACACAATGTTTGTAGAGCAGTGTGAGTGTGTGTCAGTTTACAACTGAGAGCGCTGCTGCGTAGGGACTAATGAAAGATAAACTTAATTTTTGCAGGCGTTGCACAAGCCGCAGTTAGGTGATTGTCAGCCTAAACCCACCCTCCTGCAGGAAGCGTTCCCTGGGAGTAGAAGTCTGCCTTTTGGCTCCTTATATATATCAGTGTCTGAAGCGATCACATTTTATATAAAAAAAGAAAAATTAAACAAAGAGTGCCTGGTCCAAAATTCTAGATCCAAGCAGTGTATTGTGGTTGAGGACAAACATGTAAGAGGGAGGTTTCTTTGACTCCTAGATATGTGTGGCGTAACCCATAAGTGTAGCTCCCGAGGCTGGAAGGGCCGTGAGGGCATCCTGGCCAGCTGTATTTAAGCAGTAGGTTCCAGAGCCGTTTGTTAAGCAGCACTGGTGTTGGCTTCCCAGTATCAAACTCATCACACACAAACAGTAAATTAAAGGCGGCGTTAATCAAAACTGTAAAATAGCCAGAGCGCAGCCCCCTCCTTCCCCAAGCCCTCACCCAGCCAAGGGCTGTTGTGGCGTCTCTGCAAGGTCCTCAAGTCGTGGGCTGTTTCGGAGCAGGTCTGTAATGTGCTGAATAACGTACGTGTATGTGGGAGAGGGGATGCAAGGGAATACTGCACTGATCCACTAAAACCACCTATTTTACATTCATAGGCAACCAGACAGTTTTATAATTAAAATCTATGCAACTGGTAGATAGGATTCAGTTCAGTTTGCTTCCTTTTCATCAAAAGTAACAGAAAGCCCATGCGTTGTGTGTTTCAAGTGGCAAAAATAATGTGTTTTGTGAATTTTTGCAGTCAGTATTGATTTTCAGATCTCACTCAGCCACATTCTGCATTCTGCAAAACCTTTCGGGTTTTGGTTTTTTTGGACCATATTTCTCTTATTTACAGGAGTATTGGTGTTTTAATGGTACCTTGTACCATTTTAATGGTAGCAGGACATTTGATGAATAATAATCTTTCATCTTTTCATTTGTTACTATATTATGCAGTGAAAGTCTACCAAATGTATGAACATCATTACATAACATATAATTATAATCTCATAATCCAAATATATATTTTTTCAATTTATTTTGCGTTTTGTTTATTGTATAGAATATATAAAATCCCAACTCTCTATTCCTCAGTCTGCATCAGCACCTTGAGTGAGTTCACTCTGAAGCTGCCCATCTGTCCAAATCATGTCTAATGGGAAAAACAAAACAGAGTCATTTGATATTACGGCAAACTGATTAGTGATGGTGAGAACAAAAGTAGATGGCCTGAGACAGCTTTTTCAGCTAGGTTGGAGGTGAACATGTAATTTATTGACCGATGGCCCTTCCCAGCATTAGAGCTCATGGCCTTCATGCTACCTCGTGGCCACATGCTGTGATAAAAGCTAAAGGACACTGTAAATGTGCTGGTGGTGGCTTCATTTCTGTCTGTACGAAGATACAGATAGGTCTGTATTGGTATCTATGATAGAAGCAAAATGCAACAGCACCAAATACTCTACAGTTGTGTTTAAAAACAATAATGTTAATTATGTCAGAGAACAAGAAGCTTCTTTCCCCGGTGGCATCTTGTGAGTTCCCTCATGGCTGTAGCTGGTTGAAAATGCGTGTTATTGCTGATGTTCTGTTCAGATGTAGAGAGACCAAGGATTTGGATGAAGTTGCGCATAGATAGGTCAGTGTATTGTCCTAAGGTAATGATATTTCAAAGTACTTTCATTCTGATGGTTTTCAGAATAACTGTTTGAAGTGAATTGTTGGCCTTGGACAAATTCCTGTAGGAAAGAGTGACGTCCCTGGCACAAAAGAAATAATTGTTAGAGGCCCTGGCAGCAACGGCGCTCGGTGCCGGCAAGCAGGGAAGCTGACGTAAAGTCTCCTGTGCAATTACAGGCATAAAGAAGTCTTCTCTAAAACAAGATTGAATGCATGGCCTATGGCACCTCAATTTTGAATAATATAGCAGTGGTAAAAAATTGAAAAGAATATTGGCAGTGAGGTAAGAGAAGAATGTAGTTCTCTGATCCTTATCCTGTGCTTGTTCACTGGATTATTACAAAATGTTTCTGTACAATGAATGTTTAATAATGTTTAAAAATTTAATTTTCATAATATTTTACATATAACTAAAAGAAAAGCGCTGCTGTTGACTCTACGTGTGTGAGATTTCTGAACTCTCCATCCAAGTCATCTCCTCCAAGGCTGTCACTCTTTCTAAGCTCCAAAGGGCATCGATGTCTTCTAAGCAGTCAATATATGAAAAAGAATTCCCAAACCCGCTGCCAACGGCAGGCTGGAGCCCGGAGCGCTTCAGTCAATAAGTCAATCGGCCAGTGACAAAGTGTTATCCAGAAGACAAGCAAACAGAAAAAATAAAAATCATTGTTAAACAGCCGTTATCACTACAGCAAAAAGTAAATCTCCAGCTTAACTTTGGCCATTTTTTGGGACATGTTTTAAGGCAGCTGAAGAGAACTAGGTGCAAAATCTCCGCAAGATCATGTCTTTCAAAGAGAAGTATAATGAAAGAGTAAGGAAATGCTGAGCTAGCTGCTGATGACTAGCTACATGATTTCCTAGGGGTATGTGGATGAGTGGATGAAAAATACAGAAGTTAATTACATTATGGTTATGGGCCATGTGAATTTGAAAGTAGACAGGTAAGTCTTTAATGATCAGATACATCCCAAAGTCTCAAAAGAAGTAGAATATGGACAAGGTTTTCTAAGGACTTAAGAACTGGAAAATTAAGTGATTAGGCTCAATCCTTTCTGTGTGACGAAAGCTAGCAATTTCCGTAGCATTTTCCCCCTTCCTCCAGGAATCCTTCCAACTGGCAGATCAAACTTTCTGCTTTATTTATTGATTTATCTGCTCCAAATACTCAGTTCTAAACATACAGTGCAAAATTTACCATGTGAATAAAGCAAGGAGCTTAGCAATATGCAATGACTGTTCCTGAAAGTTATTTGTAATGTCTATTTTTTTTCACTTGTTTCTGTGCAATGGTTGTGATTTTGAGTTAGTCGGGAGAGCCCTAACCTTTTAAAGAGCTGAGCACTCTGGGCTTTCTACTTGTCCTTAAAAATTAAAATTCTGTTCTGTTTCTTGTAATGCCAAAGGGGCATGTAAAGCCTTGTTTCTCAGAACATGAAGTTCTGTGTCTGCATTAGCTGGTGTTACTTCATCACCTGCAACCTATGATTTGAAAGTTATTAAAAAATGTAAGTGCTAGGAGTTCTGCAGAAGAGGAAGAGTTTAATAAAGTTTAATAAAGGCAGATACTTAGTAACAAAGAAATGACTGGATCAGGTAAATCCAGTCGTTAGGTTGTTTCTCTGCAAAAACAGTTAAGGACATAATACAGTGGTTAACAAGAAGCAACTCCTTTACAGTGAAGCTACCTGCCATTGAAGCAGCTCTTCCCCATGGCTTCCTTCCTGCAGGGAATGTATTGGAGCGCTCCCTCTGCGTTGGAAGTTTGTGCTATTCCTTTTCAAAGATTAATGTTTATATGTCCAAATCCCCAGTGCATTTCTGTGTGTTGGGAGTATTTCTGTAGGCTTATTAGTGGCTTATTAGTGGCCTGTGGGGGGCTAGAAGAAACAATGGGACGTTCTGTTTCACATGTGGACTATGCTAAAATTTAACCATTTTAACATAAAAAAGCTTAGCCAGTTATTACCAAAATATTAGGATGAATGATGGGAATTAAAGTCTACCTAAGGCAATGGAAAACCTAGCCTTATTTGAACTCTATTGGGGTTTTGCTGTTAAATGGGGCAACAGTGATCTTTGTTGCCTGCAGTGTACGTGTATTTTACATGAAAAAAAATTAGCAGATACCCTGCATTTGCTTTATTTTAAATTTCCTAACATAGGGTAGAGACTGTGATTCCAATACATTTAAAATCATAAAAACACTCGATGAACAAATTTCTTTCCTTTTTTTTTTTTAATAAAACCAAGCTCAAGGAGCCCATTTTAAGTCATCATCCTGTGACTCGCAAGGCTCTCTACTCCCCAACATTGCACAAGAGGATTGTGATAGATTAACTGAATGCATAACAGATATTGTTTTAGTGCATTAGCCCTGATTTCCTGCTAAAAGTGATTGATTGAGCCTCAGTCAACACACTGTCCACAGCAAATATTAAGCAAACTTACCCAGACGCAATCAATCACTCTTATCAAAGGATCACCACATTTGGCGGAAAAAAATGCAAAAGCACTACCTGCTTTGCACCGTGTTCATCCGTTCTAAATTATTTTTCTTAAGACAGAGAAGAACAGCCTGTCTTTGTAAAGCTGTTGTTTGCTGTTGTGGGGTAGTTCTCAAAGCTGGCCAGCTGTAATGACTACAGGTATAACTGCATTATATTGTAACTTGATTGCTATTTCGAAAGTTGTCTGGTTGCAGAAAGACACTTTGCAAGTGTCATAAGCTAGTCGGTGTACTTGGCGACTCACTTGACAGTTAGAAAGGTCATTTGTCTATAAAAGCTGACCTTGGTGGCTTCACCTATCATCTGTATTGATTACTACTAGTAACAATACTTTTTCTCCAAGGACTTAATTTTGGAGTAATTCTTTTATCTTCTGATGGCATTTCACGTTATTTAATAACTATTTAAGCATCTACAAATACTATTTAAGCATAATCAAAGGTTTTATATGTAGTGAAGGAAATGGGATTTTATCTTCTAAAAGATGTGGAGTATCTGATTTTTCTTTATAAATGATAGGACTGAGCTTCATGCTGCTCAGTGTCAATGCAAGCTGTAAACAAGCCCAGAATACACTAAGTGCAAATGGAGACAGCACAAAGTTTCTTGGATGGATCCTTCAATAAGATCTTACGTAATCAACAGATTAAGAATAGTAGAAATAGTTAAGAAATGTAAGGATAGGAGTGAAAGGACCTGTAAAACTGGTCTGAAAGAGAGAATGAAAAATAATAGGCCTATACTGTGGAAAAGGAGTGAAGCAGCAAAATGTTATGACTGCAGGTTATTTTGTTTATCGTCACTTGGAATTGCCGTGTGGGCAAGGACCTCCACCCCAGGCAGCCCTGTGTGCTCGTGGGCTTTCACCACTGCCCCGGGGGCTCTGAAACAGCGGCGGGATCCGTCCTGCTTCCAGGAAGGAACGAATCCCGCTGGATCATCTCCTCTACGGCCACTGTGCACCACCAGCATGCTAGGAAGTGGGTGAGGCTGCTTTTCCTAAGTTAAATATGAGTACAAACATGTCCCTTTTTAAGATCCATCACTGCTGGTAACTCAAAACTCCACTACCAACTGTGTTTACTCTTTCACTTTTTTGAAGATACCAAGATCATCTGTTGAGCCCAGCCTCTCCCTTTTTGCTAAAGGAGCCTCTTTAAAGTGGCTTCAGGTGCTTGCCAGCTGTGTGACGTGCAGGACCGAGTGTCCCGGGCTGCACATCTCACCCGTGTGCTGGCGTTCTACTTGGATGGGTTTCATGGTATGAGCAAAGTGCAACATCTTCAGGCAGTTCAGACAGAACGTGAGCGCCCGTCCTGCCTGCATCCAAGGAGCATGTGCAGCGGGCTCTGCTGCTGCAGAACATGCAGGGGAATGCCTTCAAATGAATTTAAATTGCAAGCTCAGCCAGCAAAAATGCTTTTAATTGTCCTTTGGCAGTCATTCAACCCATTTTTTACACTCTGATTATAGTGCAGACCTGCTTTGGAGTGTGCATGTTAATAATACATAGATGTCTCCATCTATAATCATTCTGTAGATGTATGTGACATCATGTGTCACAGTGAAAAAAAACTGCATTCATAGATAATATATTCATACTTAGCATTCCCAGATCCACTCACTAAGCAGAAAATTTCCCTTTTCTATGTTTTCACTTTAATTGAATCTTTTACTTGCAAAATGAAACAGGGAGGTGGGACATCAGTAGAGAATTGTTCATAAAAGGACACATCAGCTGTCCTTGCCCATACCCCCTTAAGCTTGGTGGCAGGAGAGTCAATACCAGAGGAAACAGATGCAGTGGAAAGGGCCTATACATATGTGGAGTACTTCAGTGGCCATCTCCAAATATTTTTCTTTTCTATCATGTATGTCTGAGAGAATCAAGCTGAAAAAAATACAATAAAAGTGTATTTTTGACATATTGTCCAATTTTGACTCATTGTAATTATCTTTCCTTTTGCTCTACGCCACTTTAATAATTTTTTGCACAGTAGATTCATTGCAGTTCTTTTGACTTACAAAGTACTGGTGAAAACTATGTTTGCTTCTTCTCATGCCTTGTGGTTTCAAAATTCAAGAGTGGAAGTTAACCTTTCTGCATTGCTGATCCAGTTCAATGCAACATATAGTAGAGTATTTATGTGATAAAGAGATTTCTTATTAACCTCATGGAGGTCCCTTAAGTTGGTCAGGAGATTTTTTCTTCAGTAAAATACTATCTACATGAAAGATACTCTCTACAGTATTGCAGGGCTGTCATTATGGTTGCAAAAGCTCTGCCAAGGTGTTCGAAGTGACTGACTGGCTCTGGCCCTTGATTGTATAATACAGTATTTATGGAGTCGTCTGTTCCATTGGAGTACGTCATTTTGGTCTTTGCTTTTGTGGAGTCTTGCCTGCTGTTCCTTTTATTCGTGTCTATTTCTTCTTTTATTGTGTTCGCTGCATTCCTGTTGATGTCTAACAGGCTGGCGTTATCTGCAGCATAATGCCACGAGGTAAATTTAGAGAAAATTTCCATGGATAGTGTGCTTGAATCATCCCTATCGAATGATTATTTTTATATAATCTCGAGAGCAGACTAGAAGGATGGAAATACAGCACTGAAGAAAACTGAGTTTTGTGCATGGCAGCTGATTTTATTTCAGTTCTTATCAGTTAATACTGAAATGAAAAATTTCCTGCAATTTTTTTTTGAATTAATTAAGATAAAGTATTTTTTATCACTGAAAGGTCTTCCCAGTTAGGTAAAAACATAAATGAAAAATTCTAGTTTCTGGTTAAATCAATAATGAATTAAATAAAGACTAATAAGGATTTCACCGAATTATGCTGAGAACCCATGTGCAACTTCTGTTTGCTACAAAGTTAAGGTCACTAAAAATATTTTTTGACTGCAGCCATGGTGCTGGCGAGGTTTGTTTTAGCCCATAAAGCTCTTAGGGGAGTGATTCTTCAGACTGGGTAGAGTCTGCAAGCTGAGGTTGTGCACATTACAGTCCATATAGAGATTAACAACCGATATCTACTGTGCCAGAGTTTCTTAAAAACATACAAATGCCAAAGTTTCCCCGCAGAAAAATACTTTTTAAAAATATATACACATGATGGTGCTTTTCCCCTACTTGTGGGATTGTGAATCAAGGCATTCTCCAGCAAGTCATTGAAGTTGTACAAGTTGCCTAAATGTTTCAAGAGGGCTTTTTAAAGCATTTCTAATAGAGATATTTTAGAAATCTCCAGAAGTGTGCTCTACTAATTTTCTTTACTTAATAGAGTAAACCAAGGTAAGCCATTGGAGACCATATAGTCTTTCAAGGCAGTGTCCTCCTCAGATGGAGATTAAATTAGGTCATCTTGATAACCTGATTTGGTGAACCAAATTGGTTTGATATTTGATACTACTGTTCCCTGGAGATCTGGGTTAAATATAGTGAAATTGTAAAAGAGAATCTCCAAAAAGGATTTGGCATCTCAATGGATTTTTTTCCTTTGAACAAAATGTTGTTTCATTTTATAATTGAAATACGGTACGCATTTGAACTTTTGGTAGCTAAAACCATTAAGTAAGAGTATCACATTTCATTTATTGTATGACAATTTAAGTTCAGTTCATGCATTTTTAATTCTGTTTATGTCCTGAGAGCTTGCCTCTAGTGGAATAAAACCAATCACAAATCTAGAATAAGAATTAAATAGTTCTGTCGTCAGTGAACATTGCTTCTGAGCTTGCTTGTGCAAGCTCAAGTGCAAGCCTCTTAGTACAGGGTCAGCTACTGCTCAGGTTTTTCCTGCTCCCCGTAGTGGTTGAGGGTAGAGGGGAGTGTATGAGGTGTGTGCCAGGGCAAGGGGGGACCTGCTGCAATAAATGGTTCTGCAGAGAGTCCGTGTCCAAAACACTCCAAAAGAAGTGAATGAATTGAGGCTGGAGGTCAGGGCTGAGTGCGTTAGCCTCCATCTAAACTAATGGTGCTCAGTAGCTTCTGAGAGCCTGGGGAGGGATCAAAACAGGTAGGATAGAGGGTAGATGGAAGGAGAGGAGGTAACGGGGGACTGAGAAAAACATCTTAAGTGTCTGTCTCTTGAGAGAGGTCTTCTGAATGGAAACGTTACTGTGGTGTTTGTGTAAGAGGAGAATTTGCAGGAGTTGCTCCATCGCTAGGAACTGGGGTGTCTTCCTCGTGTGCATGGCTGCGGGCGTTTCTGCTGTTCTGTCACTGCTGCGTGTGATGCTCTTTCATTTCAGAACACACACGGTTTCTCAACAACCACAGTGAATACTTTGCTCATGTATTTTTGCTTTCACTTGTCTAACAGTCTTGCTTTTGTCTTGGATGTGGAAAAGTACAGGAGCTGATGAAATGCTTTAAACTTTTCTGCAAAGGCTTTGATGTGTTTTGCTTTGTTTTGTTTTTCTACACTCCCGGGGTTTATCTTTTTTTGTTGGTTCCTTGCTTTGCTCCTCGGTGCACGGAGGGCTGGGAATGGCTTGAGCTGCTTGTGCTCCCGGGTCACGCACTTCCCTGGACTTGCTTATTCCCTTCTCGCTCCCTCAGCCCGGCACGTTCTGACACTCGGATGAGTCACCACTGCGTTATTTCTTGGTTGTTAGATTGATTTCATATGTGAAATTCATTTTAAATGCCTGTTCTAAATATACTTGTCTACCTTGCATTTGCCTGATGTATTGAACAGCATTTCCGATTAGATGTGTTTATAAAATGACTTCTCCCCCAGGCCTCCAATGCTGCTGGACGCATGAGATGATGGAAGTTTGTTGCTCGCAAACTTCAATTGCTGGAGCTTACTGGGTCATCAAATATAGGCACCTTTGTAGATGCTGCGAGTGTTTCACTCTAGGTATTTAATGGTATCACACAGCCTGAGGTGAGGTTTGAGTGGGTGCTTGTGGCAGCCAAGCCTAGGGCATAGCTGCTGAGGAACAGCTGAAGAGACTTGTTTTATTTAACAGACTAGACCTGGGTTCAGACCCCAGAGGTATAACTCATTTTTGAGAGTAGCGTGATAAAATGTGAAATTCCCTGCACAGAACTTGATCATAAAATCAAAATATATGCCTCCCATTTCTATTTCAAGCTTTTTTCCTACATCTGATATTTGTTTGGAAACATACTTTCTGGTACAACCAGCTGGCTGTAAAAACTTCCTTGCTGTGTATAGGGTGACAGCACTATATCCTCTTGACAGTGCCTAGTTATGAGAGGTTGCTGTAACTGTTGTTTAGGCTTCTTTCCTGTATTACCTTTAGAATTGGTTGTGTTCGAATGTTCCAGGCTAGAATAATCGGCATTTTGACAAGCAATACCTTTCAATAATAGAAAATAATTTAGTATTGTAAGAAGTATTATGCTATGACAATAGCTTTGACCAAATATCTGTTGGTAGATGTAGATGGATATGTTGGTAATTTTCTTTACCATCAGAATGGGAATGTGGGTCTAATGTTACATTTATATTTCACTCTTCCTCTGCATCAGGCTACAATGATGTACTACTACTAGATGAATATAGGCAGCAAAATATGTATTCAAGGCCTAATCAGTAAAGTTTTATGTAATTTTGAAACTACAAACACAGAGATGTTAATCTTGCAATAATGCTAATCCTAAAATTACATGTGCACGCTGAGAAGATTCTCTGGTTTCTTGTTGAGAAGGCAAATGAGAGCAACATAGGTGATACCTTTTTTTCTGTTTATCTCTTTCTCATATACCATAATTATACTTACGAATTCTAATAAGACTATCCATTTTGCTTTAGTATGCCATCTATATGGCATATGTCACACAGAGGTTGTTACTGGCAGGTCAGTATAGAATGTGCAGTGTATCTACTATTATCTTTTATAGAATCTGTGCTGCTGCTATCTTTGAGTAATATATCATTAAAGCATTTTAGCCTTACAACGTATTGTTAAAAGAACAATTTCTGGTGATGTACTACTGTGATGTATCATCAGCACTAGGCACCTTGCTGCGACATTCCTCAGAGTGTTATATTAAAAAAGAAAAAAGAAAGGGAAGAAGGCTACAAAAATGGGCTGTTAAGTTACCATACTGAACATGTTATGGAACCTCTTCTGTTGATTTAAGACCTCAATCTCTTCACTAAGTATTTACGATATAAGGTCAGAAAGTTCGTATAATTATGATTAAAGCATTACATCATCAATTATCTTCCTCGCTTTAGGATAAAACCTCACTGATATTTGCAAATTTTTGCAAGTGTTTTCTTTAAATTGAAATATTATTCCAATGAAAAGGATACATCAAAGCAAAGCCCAAATTAGGCAAAGTTCAGGCATAGGTTATATAGCCAAGGCCTTTCTCTAATCAGAATTTCAAACATTTCAGGGAAAAGGTCAATAAAATCAATTCTAAGCAATCTTGGAAATGAGGTAATAGTCCATTAATCTAGTCAATATGAGCATGAAACTTTCTGCTGCACTTTTTGCCTGTAAATTTCTATGAATTTTGTTAGTGAAAATGGGACCAAAGCTGCAGGATGACTGCAGAGGAGGTCACCTCCATGCACTTTGATATGTTTATCTTTTAATTAAATTTTGTTTCTCAAATGAAAATTCATTATTCATCTGTGGGAAGATGCCAAACAAAACTTGTTATGGGCTCCATATTAAACAAAAATTAGTGGCAAACTTACAATGTATGAATCATGTGCTGAATCAGTGTTGAAGTGTCAAGTATTAAAGAAGCAGTACTGAGACCTGCGTGGTGCACTTCGAGATGAGGTCTGCTACTGGTTAGACTGCTTCGGAGCTGAGATGAATATATGTTGCTGTTTTGGAATGGTTGTGCCTTTACTGAACTCTCCCTTATCCCAGTAAGCATAAATCACTAGAGAATATGCAGAAATTCTCTCTTTAGAAGGAGGTCTTCCTTTGGGAAGTGTCACGTAGGAGCTGACAGCTCAACCAGGCACCTCTTCTCCCCCCAGAGAAGCCAGAACATCTGCAAACCACACAGGGCTGGGGAGACTCGTTTTCTGGGAACTGCCAGACACATCCTGCAGGCTCTTAAGAGAATAGCTAATTTTATTTTTCTCTTTCCCCTAGAGGCTTCCCAGTCTTTAGAGCCTTGGTATACACAAGGATGTGCAGTTGCTTCATAGGAGTGAGATCCTCATGGCCTTCAGGACTGGGCTCGCTCCCGTCTCCCAGGATGTGTGAGGACAACCCTTGGTTCTTCCTTTCCCTGGGAGTTGTCCTATTCTGTCCTATGTTAAGCTCAATTATTTTTCCCACACTAGAAAAATAATCCTAGGTTCTCACAGTGATGGTGGGGACAGGTGGGATAGCTCAGCATTGCAAAGATGCTTTGCATACATCATGCCGTAGCAGTCCTGATTCACTGAAACCAATGCCAACATTTCTGTGTCAGTCACAGAAGGCATAAATATTCCTGCTAAGCTGTGCAAGGCTCACGTTATTGAGCTCAGCAGAAGGAGAAGATAATTAGAACTGAGTACCGGAAGGATATTTGCCAGTGTGGCTCTTCTTGAATTTTTGATGAACGACTTGTATTCTTCTCGAGTGTATTCATTACTTAAAAATCTGATCTGAATAATTCTGTTTAGTCATGCTTGCCATCTATGCTGTGCACTAGAAACTCACTGTCTCTATTACATACAAATCTTAGATTTGTGCTTAGCCTTGCTTATGCTCCAAGGTAAGGAAAGGGGGAATTCTGTGTTCATTTACTTCATACTCATTCATTTACTTCATATTCATTTAAAAGAGGATATAAATAGTGCTTCAAAAGTTTCTCAGGGAATTGTACTACATTGCATGTTTGATTTTCATTCTAGACAAAATGCTGTAATCTTTGGTGCTTATTTTTTCTGTTGCAAGAGCTGTCTGTGAGGCATATTTCACTTTAAATGAAGAAGCAACTTTGAGACTTTATTGAAGATTCTTACTCTTAAGGAAATTAAAAAAGTAATATTTACTGATATTGTTAATGTGGCTGTATTACGTGTCCCACATACATAAAGAGATATGGCTCAACTACTGTGGAACTACTAGGGGAAGCAGACCCTAATACAGTTTCTCCATACTTAAAGTACTTCTGGTATATATCCCTTTTCTTAGAACCCGTATAAGAACCCGATTGAGCAGATGTTCACTGAAACACAAACATTCTTTCAGGATTTGCTCCTTATATAAGGCCTAGCTACAGGTACCCTCTCTCTACATTATTCTACTGGCATTCGCAATATGTTGTTTTTTTTCAAGCAAGTGCTGCTGAAATGGCCTATTTCCATTTTTCAGTGTGAATATGGTATGAGCTGGGTCCATAAAGAACATTATATTTTCCAAATGTATTGTGCAATTGTTTCTGCAAACTCTGCTGCTAAAGGTGACATTGCTGTAGGTTTGTTGCAAGTGGGGTGCAGTCCTAACATCTTCGTCCTTGTCTTATGGAGCATGTTTGTTCCAACAAACACTTGCTGAGATAGTCTGCTATTAAAACTGTGCACAAGGTTTGGTTTTATTCTAAATATTACCTACCTGAGCCTGTAATAAATGCCAAACTATAATATTAACTATAATTTTTATAAAATTATATATAAAAAAGCTAGTCCTGATTTTGTATAGACTGTACCCTATTTGTACATTGGGACAGTCTGCATAAATTAGAGAATTTTGTGTGAATGCGGATTCATATAAAAGAAACGTTGTGTTTATGTAGCTAGTGATTTTCAAATTAGAATCAATTTTTATTTTATATGATTCTCCCATGATTATCAAAAACAGTGTAAAACTTTAGATAGAAGCAGTAGCATGCATTTATTCTTACAGCTTTTTAAGAATCTCATCGTAACCTGCTGTAAACCGGAAGATGTTCTAGTGAATCAGATATAATTATGGCCACCTGATACACAAGTGTGCTATATAAGACGTATCCCTATATGTCCCTTTTCTTATGAAACACTGACCATCGTCATGTTTAATTCTCTCCCTAAACACTTGCCACATGATTTTGCCATAAATAAAAAGGTAGCAGTTTCATGTTGAATGAAGATGTAGGAGATATTCTCAGTGCAGAACACCGAAAACTTTATGTCCCTGTAGTCACTGAGTAAATTATGAGTTCGGATCAGAAGCTGCTAAAAACTGCCGGATGCAATAAATCTTTGCTTCCTGCAGTAATCTAAAGATTTAAGGAAGAAGCTCATCGACAAAAACATCTAATAATCTGACTCATAAAACAGTGTATGTACTTGAGCAACAGAAATGTTAGAGAGACCCAGAAGGTACAAGGTGTTGAAATGCTTTGGCAAGCTTGGGTCTTCCCTGATGGGATGTCCTGCATTGAAATAACCTGGAGGTGGCCTAGCCTCTCCCAGCGTGGCTGGTAGATATCCGGCATGGATTTCAAACAGTGATGTGGAATTCTCTTTTGATTCTCTGATGAGCTTTCCATCATGTCTTTATTGTTGTTTTTTAAAGTCTCGCTAAAATGATGCTTCCTATTGCTTAGAGTTTGACAAAATCAGTCAAAATATGTCATGGAGAACAATCCAAAGGAATTAATTATAGCACTTAAATTTAATCTTCCTGTTGCTGTCTTCCCATTTAGCTGACCATCCAATAAATTGTTTATGCAGATTAAGTAATAAAGTTTAAGAAGGAAGAGAAAAAAGAAAACTGTGAATTAACTCTGTGTGGCAGAGCCCATGGTATTCTAAGGAGCAGAAGTGTTTGAGTGCCTGCTGGGGAGCACCATTACTGAATCTGAAAAGATCCGCGGGGATCGCCATGATGACTGAAGTTATTTCAGAGTTATAATTCCATTCTCATTGCTTAGAGAGGGTTATGACAGGGTTAGCGTGCAGGGGTAGGGTGGTGTGACAGCCCCCTGCAAGTCCAACGTGCCTCACGACCAGCCGTATTAGGGGCTCTTCTAAAAAGGACTATGTGCTGCAAGAGCAGAAGGGGCATGTGGGGGCATCCCGGGCAGGCAGTCCACCCCTGTGCCCCGTCTGGCTTGAAGCAGGCTGAAAAAGTTGGTAAACATCTATTGCCATAAGCAAAAAACCCCCACTATATATATATCCCTATATATATATGTATACCCCTATATAGGCATATAGGCATATAGAGATATACATATATATATAGTGTTTTGTTTTGTATATAGTGTTTGTATATATATAGGGCTAATCAGACAAGAATTTCTCTTTGCTCCAATGAGCTGAATTAGCAGTCGTGCAATTAAACAGTGCTCCATCTTTTCAAACCTCCTAAGTTCCTGAGAGATAAAAGCCGTCATTCCCGTTGTGGTTAGACAGCCGGGCTGGGGCAGAGGGCGGTTTCGGGTGCCCCGTGCCCAGGGAATTGCAGGGCACGGGCCGCGGCGCTGCCGGGACGCGCTCCCTCGCTGCCAGCTCTCGTTCCCCTTGCACGAGCCGGGTGAGCAGGGTTTGCAGCGGCGGGGAGCGCGCGGCCCAGCCGTGCCGCGGGTGCAGGAACACGGAGCAGCGTCTCTTGGCCCCTGTGCAGTCCCCACGTATGAATCTCAAGGAGAAGTGTCCCTCTCATCTGCACGAGCCAGGCCCTGGGTAGTGCCCGGGCATTGTGTTGCTGCCTGCTTCTGCTAGGTGTCAAAAGATATTTCTGAACAATTTCTAGCATATGAATGGATTTCTGTGAGCGATAAGTTGTGTTCACTATAATGTCACTCATTATTCTGTTTGACTTCGCTGATGTCCTGAGGTTGATATGTTTAAGATTAATGAGGCATTAGCCCTCAATCAAGGAACTACTTAGGGATATCCATTTAACTTCAGTGGATTGTGTAGTTGTATTAATTAATACCATTTGACCTTTGTATTTGGGTGGAATGATGTAGAGCAATTTTTTTTTCTGTGAGCAGTGTCATAAAATTGATAGCTGGAATATTGCTGCTAGTATGGCCTGGCAATTAATGCATTGATAGCTGGAATATTGCTCCTAGTACGGCCTGGCAGTTAATGCAAGGGAAATGCTGTGCCCGACATGCAGCACTGAGGAGATGTCCCTTTAGTGGTGCAACAGTTGCCACGGAAAATACTTTCTGTGATGGGGTAAATGCCTGAAAGTGCAAGCCTGCAAGTTAATTAAGTTAGAAAGGACCGTGTGTTGTATGTTCTAACCATTCAAATGGCACTATGTATATTTTAATAAGTGTACTGTAAAATCAGTTACTGACAATTAACAGAGATTAGTGGTTTGCTGGAGAGAAAAAAACAGATGGAGAAGAATGGAAGTACAAGCCCTTGGGGAACCTGGAAGGTGAGGGGCCATAACGGAGCTTTGTTGCTTTGTCCTGGAGAGTGGTAGAAGAAGGGCAGGACGAGGTGTGCGGGCTTGGACGTCGGTTTACTTCATACCTTCCATGAAGAAAAGCTTTTGAGATGAATTCATTGCTTAATAGTTGATTGTCAGCATGGAATTTATATTAGCAATGTTATCTTTGTGGAAGGTTTCTCATCTATAAGTCATCTCTCAAGTTCTTCATCTTCTATAAGTTAGAGTCCAATACAAGAATGTAAAGCTGCTAATACAGAAGAGAGAAATGGGGAAAAGTATGGTACAAGAAAGGCTATAGAAACCAATGGAGAATGAGGGCAAGAATATTGTATTTAATGCGCTAAAAAGAAAAATCAAGAGAAGGGTGGGGGAAGGTGATTTTTTTTTCAGTGCTGTGGAAGAATTATGTCTTGCTAGAAAATTTCCATAGATTCTTAATTTTAGCAGATAAATGCTAATTGTTACAAAATTCATTTTACTTTGGTATTCAGTCAAATGTGCCTTTCAAGGGTAGATTTAGTATCCTGATTGAAGATTTCCATTTTTTCTGTGTGTTAACACTGAAATTTAAGCATAATCACTACATGGCAGTATTAATTGGTCTGCTAATGACTAATTCACAGAAAACACCCACAGAATCATTTATTTTATACACCCTGAGCCATTTTATGTGCCTTCTCCAATGTTTTCTACTGAGTTAAATCAATGATTCTGTTGCTGAAGTTAAAATGAAGCTGACACCAAGTTTCCAGGGTGCTGCAGAAACCAATGGTCCTTGCGAAAGGTCTTTTTTTAACCTGCCATGGAGTTCCAAGATGTCACAGTTTTACTAACTGAACAAAATGTTTACACCATCCTGTCCACCTATTTACCAAATTCCACTAAATGGACATTTCCCAATACTGTTATGGAAGTATAAGCCAAACACAGTACAAAGAGGGAAAGAGAAATCTTGTTGTGGATATATACTGGTCACCAATTACAAGGAAAATATTGCCTACATAGCAAGTGGATTTTTTTTTCCCTTGTGCTGAAGGATTCTAACTGCATTTAGGTGTAAGAATACACTATAAAACCCAAAAGATGGAGAATAGCACAGCCCCTGTTCGGGCATGGGACACGGAAACACAGCTCTCCTGTAGCATCCTGTAGAGATGCAGACTAATCTGCAAGTACAAGTATTTAAACATCCACTAAAATATCAATGATATAATCCACCCCGTGAGCAAAAAGAATAAATACCTGCTTTCATGCATTTTCTTAATGAATCCTTTTCTCGGGAAAATTCTTCTGACAGATTAAGCATGGGCAGAATATAGTCATCTAAATTGGCATAAAATCTTATGAGAATCTGATTTATTTTAAAACTCTGGTACCATAGATACAGAAATGAAATCAGTGCCTATCCATGTAAACTTACTTTCCACTGCAGACTCCATCTGAGCATTAGTGTCCGTCAACAGCTCTTCATCTCACACCGTGCTGGAGGAGAGCTGCTCTTTGTAGCAGAGCCTAGAAGTCATTAGAGCCAAAATACTGCAGATCAAATTGCTCAGCTGTTATGGCAGTAATTGTTTCAAAAATACTTACCGCCTGCCAGGGCAAAGGTGGCGATCAGTCTCCGAGTGTCCTCTCGTGTGTGTGCTAAAAAAATGGTTAAGGTTCCATACATAATCGTATTGCTTTAAAGATCCCATTAGTCTAACCCAAGTTGCAAGAAATGCCAAAAAATAAAACAAATAGCAGGTCATGCCCTCTTCATGTCCTCAGCCTCGAGCAAGTCTGGCTGCGGGGGCTTCCCCCTAAGCAGAGCACGCAGAAGTTGCTCAGCAAGAAGCAGCAATAATGTTAGGGGGCAGTTGCGTAGCTGACGAGGGAGGAAGTTTTCCTAATCATTTTACAGAGCTTGACCATGGTCAATAAAGGATAGAAAAACCTCACAGGTGGTATTTCCAGAGGAGTATATTATTAGAAAAAGCTGATATTTGAGGAGCTCTATTTTATTAAAAATGTGCTCCTAAGTGTCTAGTTTCACATAAAGTTTAGTAAAAGGTTAGAAAATTAGCTCATATATGCTGTTTGCACAGTTGGGTGGAAGAGGGAGACTCTTCATTTCACAAGTTTTTGTTTCTGACACAGTCTGAAGTTGCTGTAAATTACGTATGTGGTCACTTGTCACTTAAAAACTGAATTTGGGGGTACAGGCTGATTTTCTAAATGCTACTAAAAAGCCTTCAGGTGAGAAGATGGATCCCAATCGCTGCTGATTCCCTGCCTGGGCTTTGTGGCCGACAGATGAAGGGCTCCATGTCTTATTTTTTTTCATCTCAAGTTCTGAATTTTGGCCGTTTATGAACAATTCATGAACTTGTCTTTGTCTTCATCAATCAATTTACGAATCAAGTATTTAACTGGAATAATACCCAGGGAATTGTAACTTTTAATCCATTTTTATGAATCTATGCTAGAAATAATCTAGAAATATTTCTAAAATATATTCAATGTATGAGAGCAGAGATGAGAACACATTAATGGTAAAAATACCCCAAAGAAACTACACATTTCTGTAACTGCAGTTTAATTGCCAAGGACAGGTAGCCAGACATTTTGCAGCATTTCAATTTTCTGGAACTCCCTCCCCTTGAGAATGAGGGAATAGCCCTCTGCAGATTTTTTCCTCTATTATTCTTCATAATCTGCTAGATTTTAGTTTGATTCTCTCTCCAGAGCTAAATGCTTTGGAAAACATTTTGTGATTTTAAGGGAATTGCTTTCTCTTTTTCCTGGCTAACAATAGTTTCTCCATCCTTTCTCTTGATAAAGCTTTATTCCTGCTGTCAAACTCAGAGTTAAGGATGGTGGTAGTAAGTTGTTGTTGGTTATTTTCGTTCGCACACCAGTATTTGCCATTTCCACTTCTGCAGTAATGCCAAAACCATGTTGATAGTCTGAAAGGCATGTGATAATTTTACAGTTCAGTAATTCATGAACTAGCTAGAAACTCATGCTTTGGAGCATTGGGAATCAAGCAGTTTTCACAAAAGACTTTTTTACAGGTTCTGTGTTTGAGTACTGGAATTTAAATAAATACTTTTATTAAGAACTTTCAGTGTGGTGTAGATGGGATGGTAAATGGAGGTGTTTGTGAATTACGTCCCCAAAGGTGGGGGAAGGAGGCCGAGCATACGATGGAGGAGCACATTCTGAAGACATGATAGATGCCAGTTTGCTGAGATACCTCTGGAAAGGGTGAAGTCTGTCATCTACAAACATGCAAGGAGAATTTCCAAAACCTGTACATACGATTCTCTATTTAAAAAATTATTAATTACAGCATAATCAAAAAGTTGCAGTTGAAGGAATTATGGAAACTGTCAGTCCTGCCATCTCTCTGTACCTGCTTTGGCAATTCAAGAATTAAAGCCAGCCTATTGCGACACTGAGTACACCCTGAACACCTTCTCACGTGGCTTAACCAGACTCTCCAGCTCAGGTGTTTTGCTGAAGTTTGATCACATGAATTATTACCTCGGTACTGAAAAGACAGGTATATCTGCTACTCTGTCACGATACTCGTGGTAAGGGCTACAAGGCCTTTCTGCAGCAGCTGCAATATTTATTTTGCATAAAAAGGGGTGCACACTCTTGGACCAATAACAGCATGATGCATGCAGGCCAGTACTGAATTTCCCAGTAGCTTGGCTGTATCTCTGCAGCTGGGTAGATTAGCACCTTTTAATGTTTTACAAAGAAAGCCATGATTGTAATTCCCATTTCACAGGTAAGAAATCTATTGTAGAGCTGAAGAGAAAGGGAAAGCGGCTGGTCCAGCAGCAGCAGCCACCAGGCAGAGCTGGAATTGGATGAAAATTTCCTGAGTCCTGCTCTGGTTCTTTATCTAGTAGGGCAGGCGTTCTCCTTGCAAATGTCCCATAACGAACTAAAAATATGCTTAAATCATTGCTTTTAATAATTCTTTTCAACACATCTGCAGCCCTGCATATATTTAAATGGAAATGAAAATGGAAAGGGAAGCACAGGACCTGATAATGCTTAATCTGTGAGCCAATCCATCCACGTAGGGTAACAAAAAGGCAACATGCAAACCTGTAATTTTCTTACGAGAAAGGTCAGTTAAACCAGCCTGACCTTTTTCCACATACAAAGCAATAATCTATCAGCCCTATCTGAAGAATCCCTAGTCCTAAGGCTCTCTCAAAATAACTTGGAGATCAAGCATGGCGATAAAACTCAGTAGAGGCTGATGAGTTGGGCATGCAGTTGTTCCTTCAAGATATTTCAAAAGAAAATTTACATATGCTCTAAGCTGAACTAAGGAGACAGAACAGAAAAATGGTCTTTCAGAATAAGGAATCCATGAAGAAGTGAAACAGATGAACATTTTATCATACATCAAAACAAATTGGACCTTCTCTAATTTATAGATACTTAAGCCTTATAATAAGCACATGAGGGTGATGCCATGAGGATATTAAAGTAAAACAGTTTTAGTCCTCTACATCTTAAAGATTCTACTAAATACCCAGTATTTTCTAATTAAATAGATGTTAAATCTAAATACATCAGCAGGTGCCACAAATGTCTTACTTTAAGGTTGCATATTATTTCACAGCAAGTACCTTATTTGTTCCCTTACTCTTAAAATAATGCATTGCAGCGGTTGCAGATGTGTTGTGGCCATTCCTTGGTACAAACACGTTATAGATTTTTACCTCACTAAATGTGATTGCGTACACGTGTGCCCATGCGCCCCTTGGTTTCCTGTGTGAGACCTGGGTGTCGCTCCTGCTCTCAAACACCGTTCGGGTCGTGCCCAGCGAGTGCCCCGGCGCGAGGCTCTGTGCAGCTCCGGAGCCTTCAGGAGGTGGGAAGCAAATCCTGTCCTCTCTGCTGTCCCTTCTGCTCCCCAAATCCCGGCCGCAGAGTTCAGTCCTGCACCACTTGCTGTTGGAGGAACCCGTCCTTGTCACTGCAGCCTCAGAGGATCGAGGCAGTGCGTGAAAGAGGAAGGAAAACTAAAACATTCCCTTAAAACTGGGGAAATTACTACTTCTCATTGAATAATTTCCTACAAGAAACCCATCCTCAATTCTTGATGTTTTGCCCAGAAATTTCCAGTAGTTTATTAGTTTGAATAAGTTTAATGCAGGCACGCTGGTCCTTGCCCTTTGGTGTGCTTGGCACTGTCAGCAACCTGCATCTCTCAGCCTAAACTCAGCAGTCAAGAAAACCAAAACAGCTTTTCTTTTGCTGACCAACTATTTTCTTTTAACTAATTTACGCAATGTACCACATTTATATACAGAAAGTAGAAACAACCAAATAAATCAGTTTGTCATAGTATTTGTCCCTGTATCTTCCAAATATGTGTGGGACCAATTTATTAAGGAACTGATTCTCCATAACTCAGAGCTCTTAAATCCAGAATTTGCATCTTTTGACTATCTATACTCTTTTTCTGGGCAGATGCTGTGCATTTGACAGAGCTGTAGACTTACTAGAGGAGGGTCTTTGGCTGATTGCACTCATCTTTGTCTTCAGCCTTCAAAATCTATGACAGTGCCAAACTCTAGGTCATTTAACCAAGATGCAAAACAGCTTGTCTTTCATAAAAATCTGTGTGCAGAGATTTTTATTTTACATCTAGTGCATACTACAAATGCCTAGTTAAAGTCTAGAAATAGGAGTACAGCCTGTAAAGAGCTGTGGAAGGATGCGTGTCCTCTTTTTCAGCATTTCACTGTTATATCCAGATTTGGGCACCATGTTGCAAAAGTCGACTGGGGAGAGTCCGGATCAGAGAAGCAACAACACGAGGGAAATGAGGGAAATTGGAAAGATGGAGTGCATAGAGGAAAGGGGCACATGCCAAGGAGGGAAGAGGAGAAGGGATGGCCTGGTAATTTGTTTTCCCTGTATTAAAGACTGTTGCAAACAGTGGTTCTGTGCGTGTTGTTGGAGGGACAGGACAGCAGGAAATAGGCTTCAATTATAGAAGAAAGATTTGCTTTAGAAGAAAGGCTTTCTAACAATAACAGGTATATTACCTAGTGATTTGTAGAATCCTTATTGCCTTAAGATCTGTAAGAATGAATTAGAAATGACACAATTATGGTTTTCCCGGTGTTGCTCGGGGAGGGACTACGTGACATCTAGAGACCCCTCCAAGTCATGGCTTTGAAACTAAAATCCTATTGCTGATTAAATGAATCTGTGCCTTGTGGTGTATTAAAATGAATCAAGGAATCGCCTTTACTTTTTAGAAATAGAATTGTGTTCCTATGAAGAATTAGGCTGTGTTATTTTGTACCATCGATCCTGGTACAGTTCTGAATTGCTGAAAAGTTTTTCTCTTCATCAAATTAAACTTTTTTTTTTCCTCCATGATCATTTATCCAAATCTGTAGCAATAAATAGTCTGAAGTTTGAACATATGATACCATGATTATTTGAGATGACTAATTCCTGTGAAATAAAATCTATCACCGAGTGTGTGATCTCTTTATCAATTTTCCTCCTGATTATATTAATTGCACATCATGAAAAAAAATCTAAGGTTGGAATTAAAATATGAATACATATTTCAAGGCAAATAATGTTGCAACTTGTGATAAAACTTGAAATAAGCTTCTTTTTTTTTTTCAGAAAAGAGGTCTGTTACAGGGTTTAAAGAATTAAACCCTGGTCGGGAATTTGTTCGGAACATTGCGTTTAAAGAGAAATTGTCATTACCTGCCATTTACTTAGGTCTCCTTAATGATAATTTGGTTTAAAATGAGAGGTGATTCTTTATAAGCCAACTTGTGCAAGTGTGTGACTTTTCTTTGCGTATATTTCTTACTGCAAATAGTATGAATTGTGGCTTCATTGTATTACCACTTTAGGGCAAAATTGCCAATTTTTTTTTTATCAAACACTTTAAACATCCTTTTGCTTTACAAAGCCTGACAAATGGCAGGATCTCTTGCTGAAAGAAGTTACAGTCTAAGCGATGCACAGGCAATTACATCTGGGCAGAATGTATAGGAGAGAAATATTTTAATGCCTGGAGCTGTGCGGTGGCGATGGGCACACCTGGGTTCTGTGCTCTCCTCCGACCTTGTGCAGAATACGCTGCCATTTCTGTTGGCTCCTGTTTCTCTGCCATGATGTACCCATTATATCTTCTAATCAGCGATTATTTCTTCCTATAGCCGCCTAACAAAGCAAGAATTTGACCTCAGGCTACGTGTGCTGAGGTACCACAGCACCAGCAATGGAAAACTTCTGAGTACCGAGGGCTTTTAAGAAAGATATTCAAAGAAAACTTGCAGTTCAAAGTTCTTTTATGTGAAGGGAACAGAGGGAACATGGACATGAAAAATAACTGAAAAGAAACTTTTGAAAGACTGTTTCTATAAAAAAGTGAGTATGTGATTACTGACATTCTAAAATTAGATGACCTCTGCTGTAGTTGATTAAAATGCACTGATTTCTGTAATCAGATACAGATGCAACTAACAAGCACCTGGGCATGTTTTAAATTTAATCCTGGGAGTAGCTCCTACTACTCCAACGTGTATTTGCTGCTCAGGAGCACTGCTGCAATGCCTGAAGGTAAGTGCACACCTAAGGGTGGCAGCTTCTCCTTAATTGCGATTTTTTGAGATTTCAGTATTCTCTAATGAAGTATTTTGGTATAGCTCACACACTTATATGAGCTTCATCTATTTGTTATTTTAGTGCCTTAAATTAGTTTTAAATTGTTCATTCTTCAAACAGCCATATGTCTGGAGAAATTTCTCTCTCTTTTACAGTTAGGTGAGTAGACTAGTTTTGAGAGAAATCTGTTCTAGAAACCTGTTTAGATGTTGGGGTGGGGTTTTTTTGTGTGTATGTTTTTTGTTTTCCCTTTCTAGGAACTTTGATAAGTCTGATTATTGGTGCTTCCCTGCAAATCACATATATTGAGAAAAGGAAGGAGTTGCAGCCTGTTTAATGGGGCATTTAACTGCATGGTCCATTTTGCTTGCTGTGTTTCACAACCCTAGACCCCCAAGTGTCTTTGAGGAGCTCTAGGGAAGCTGGGATTGACCCTGGAGAAGCTAATGGCAAAACTCCCAAAACTTCAATGGGAAGATGGTTGGGCTCATACTGCATGAGCATTTACTGCCCAAGGGTAGTGTTTTGTGCACAGAACTGTACTTAGAACTGGATCCCTTTCTTTTGGTCAGTTCAGGCATAACAAAAGCATTGAAAAATTAGGAGATATTTTGGTGCACTATAAACTACTACTGTCAGAGTAGGCAGTTATATTTAATCAGAAGCAAAAGGTATCATTGACAATTATTTGCTTATTAGGGGACCCAAATAAACACAAAAACTGAGAGTGAGCTAAAGAAATAATAGCAGCCAGCACTGGAATTAATGTATACTTCGTGCATTTCTATTAATGTCACTTTCTTGTAGAGATATTAGTAAATCTGGATATCTTTGGATATCTTCTACAGCCAAGGATAACCACAGATAATCACTGTTGAGTAATTCTGAAGTAAAGAACTTTAGCATAACAAAGCCTCCCATAGCCACCTTTGCTTTCACTTTAAGTGAGTGAGAAGGCTGAAAAAAGAATGCCCGAAAACCCGCAGAGGTGTTTAGCTTTAGAGCTGCATCTGGGATCTTTAAGTTAAATTAATAGGGATCAGCCAGTCTTGATCACAGAGGAAGACATGCAATTTGAGAGAATCCATCATAATTACTTGATAATCTAGATTTTGATCCTGCAAATGCACATTTGAGGAACTCCACCCCTCAGTAATCTCATAGATTTAAACAATATGGTGTTGAGCTGTTCTCAGCACAGGTTTGTGTTTGATAAATAAAAGTAAATTATAAATTTCTTGCTTAGAGCAGCCTTGCTCCATATACCAGTATGATTTGGTAAATGTACATGATCAGTTCCCTTAACTCCACTCATTAGAGTTTCAAGATCACCCCTGGGGCCATAAAACAGAAGATGGAAGAGGCCAAACCCCAGTGCCCTGATGAATAAGGCTAAGGTTAGGAGGGAAAGCCTAGAGCACCACATCCTGCTTCTTGCCCTGCTCGCAGGATCCTAAATGTGTCATGGTCACTGCAGCCAAGGCTGCCACCAACCTTGGTGTCCCCAACCTGTCCTTCCTTGTTGGTTACCAGCAGTGCAGCTCTCCTTGTTGATTCCTCTAGCTCCCACATGAGAAGTTTCCATCCGTATTTTCCAGGGACCTCCTGGCTTGCTCATGTCCTGTGGTGGTGTTCGTTCAACAGATGCCTCAAGGCTCCTGTGAGCGCCTCGTGTGAACATGAGGCTACTTCTAATTGTCTGCAAAAGGCTTCATCTCCTCCTCCTTCCTGACATACGGCC
The DNA here is from genome assembly GCF_059628265.1 of Tinamus guttatus. Classification (NCBI taxonomy): domain Eukaryota; kingdom Metazoa; phylum Chordata; class Aves; order Tinamiformes; family Tinamidae; genus Tinamus; species Tinamus guttatus. The sequence continues at coordinate 2,954,845 of NW_028288706.1, read as the reverse complement.
CCTTGTAAGAGGCCAATTACAGTAATTACAGTGTCACCCACCTTAGTGTGCACCTTCATGGTCACCTGCAAGTTCTGGGCCCATCTGTTGTCCCCCCCAGTCACTGCCCTGTCACTGGAAGGGTGGCTGTGCCACCTTGCCTTCCTGGCCTGTCCATCCTAAAGTGCCTGTCGTGTCCACTGCAGCCTTCCAGCCCTGTGAGCTGTCCCACCATAAACCATTGTTCCTGAAGAGCATTTTAAAGAATCACGAATTGATGATGTAAAGCTGCTTTCCTTGCATCGCCCGTATCCCTACATTCTTACTATTTTCTATCTTCAGTCTATTCCCTTAAAACAACTCCTTGTTGCTGAGCCGTGGGGCGAGGGGGGTCCCCATCCATCTCACTTCCAGAGTGCCCATGCGTGATCCACACAAGTTTATATGGTAAGTTAATTTTCAGTGACATTAAGGCGCTGGAACTGTATGTTGGACATCACAGCAACGTATGATCGTCCCACAATTGATAGTGAATGTATTGAAAGGCTAAGCCCTTCTTTTGAGAGGTCTTAATGTTTCTTTTTGGGTTTTCTTCCAAGTTTCTCATGAGGAGGGAGCTGACTGTGACCAGAGCAGTGGGGCTGCCGAGGGGCTCATCCCCTTGCTCCCACTTTGGGCTTCTGGCAGGGCGGGCAGGGAGATCGGGACGTGATTTTAGGGGCGCCTAGGGCATCATTTGAGATTTCCGGAGCGCCGCTGCGGGCGGCGCCTCCGCGGGGGACAGCGGAGCGGGGCCGCTGGTGCCGCCGCGCGGCCGCCGCAGCCGCTGCCGCCCCGCTCCGCTCCGCTCCCCCGCGCGGGGGCTCCGCGCCGCGTCTCGCCGCCCGTGAAGGTCACGTCCCTGCGCCGCGGAGCCGCCCGCGCCGCCGCCGCGGCCCCGGCTGCCGCCGCGCGGCTCCCCGGGGCGGGATGAGGCGCTGAGCGAGCGCGGAGAGCCCGCGGGCAGCGGCTGCGGCGGCGCCCGCCCCGCATGGTGAGTGCGCGGGGCGGCGCGGAGCGGGGCGGGCGCTGCGCGGGGCGGGGAGCGTCGCTCCGGCAGCGCCCGCGGAGGCGCCGCGGAGGAGGCGGCGCGCGCGGATGGGCAGGCGGCTCCGCGCGCAGCTCCCGCCGGCAGCCGCGCAGCCCCGCGGAAACTCCTCGCCCGCGAGCGGCGGCGCCCGGCAGGAGAGCGCGGCGGCCCCGCACACGGAGCGCGGCGGCCGCCCCCGCGGCGCGGATCCTCCGCGGGGAGCGAGCCGCGCCGTGTGAGGGGCCGGAGGATGGTGCGCGAGCGCGCGGCGGCCCCGCGGCGCTTCCCGGCCCGCGCTCCGCGCGGCTGCGGCGCAGGTACCGGGCGGGGGGCGGGAGCGGCGCCGCCGCCTGCGCTGCTGCGCGCGGGGCTGCGAGGGGGAAACGGGGCGAAATGAAAAGGAAAGTTTTTATCTGGGGCGGTGTTACAGCAGGCGGGAAAGTTAGTCGTGTTTCTGTGATGCAGGAATTCTGTTTTAGAGACCAAGGAATCGCAGTTCCTCGGTGAAATATCTACCGGGGACGGTGGTTGGGGGGAACGTGAGTTCTCAAGGTACGTTCTCAATAGGCCACTTCAGTTCTTTAAAGAAGTACTTTGTATCGCGTGTTTCAGTCATTAAAATGATAGTAAGCAATTTAGAATAGCTATAGAGTTTGGGGGGATAATTTTTATGCAGCATTTGTGATTATAGTCTACATCTAGTCTAATTTTAGATAGTAATATAGCTGAAAGAAGCATCTTGTACTGTCTTTAAATGCTTGGCTATTTAAGTTTCATTTATGTTTTAGCCTTCTGGTAACTGCATAAGACAAAGGGATCAGTGTTTCTTGAAATGAAGACTTTATTTCTTATGTTCTCTTAGTATGTAACTGGTTAACATTATTGTAGCCGGCAAACATAACAAAATTCATGGTATTTCGATGACTTTCACAGTTCTTGTAGGCAGTGCTCACTGTCCCTGAGGTGCTGAGGATGCTTTTTTGGCTTTTGTAAAAGGGATTTTGCCAGTGACAGAAACACCAGCAGGAGTCAGGTGTCACAGAGGAGAGCAGGAGCGGGGGGTTTGGGTGTGAAACGTGATGTGCTCCCGGTGTAAAATCCGGGTGCCCCGGGGGGTTACGAGCTCTGGAGCATCCCTACAGGCACATCCACCCGCTCCGTGCGTGTTTAGTCCCACGCTGGCGCCTGCCGCGTGGGCGTTTCGTTGTGTCCTTAGGCCCCGGCTGCCACAACATGGTCCCGAGTCCCCCTCGCTCCCGCGCTGCAGCCCCGGACGCCCCCCGCGCCCCAGCGCAGAGCAGCCGGCCTGGGGGCCGAGCCCTGCGTGTGGCCCTTCCTCCTGCCCCAGGCACCGTCCCTGCTAGCCCAGCACATGTTCCTACGCGCTTTCTCTTTGCCCTTATATTTGCCTTCCTGCTTTGGATCCTCTTTCTTTTCCTTCTTTTCATACACGCTCTTAGTTCACTCGTGCCTCATTCCTCCCATGTCTCTCCCTCTGCTCTGCCCAGTTCTGTCTGTTGTTCAGTCCCGGGGGGTCCGTCCTTGCCCGGAGCGGCTGCAGCGCCCGCGTCCCTCGTCCCGCCTGGGCATTGGCGCCTTCGGGAAGGGTCTCTTGGCTGCAGCCCCCGCACCCTGGTGGGCCCTGGAGGTTAGTGACGAGGCAGCAGAGACGGTTGGTGGGGGCATTTGTGTCACAGGCATTTGTTGGTTTTTGATTTTATTTTAATTCTGTTTTTGGTTTGTTTTTTGTTCTTATTTTAGGTATATAGTAGGAAAATGGTAGAAGAATATTTATCCTTTTGTCTTAGGTTCTTGAACTGTAAGGTTTAGGTGAGATCATAAATTTGGCTCTAGTGAATCATGAAATGAGTGGATGTGCAGTTCAAGATGAACTCTTTTCTAATAAAGCTCTTTAAAGTGCTCACTGTAGGTACACGTGAGGTGCTTTGTGCATTGTAGCAGTGATGTGTTTGCAGTCGGTATTCAGCATTACTGATTTCCTTCGCTGTTCGAGTGCTGTTTATCAGGACTTATTAATAATCAGCTGCAATAAAGTTGCAATAAAATGCCGGGGTTGTTGATCCCTAGCCTGCTGGAAAAGCACGTGTGTCCCTGGCTGGCACTGCAGCTGTGACGGTGGGTGCTGCATCTCCCTTAGCTGGTGATCCACGTGCAGCATCCATGAGCTGTCCTGGCAATCCTCACGTTAGCTGGAGGTCAGGAATGGCAGTATTGTACGTTGTGAATGTATGTGGAGTTTTTCTGTTTGTTTTTCTTTATATGAAGCTGATCTCTGCCTCTGCATGTGAATTAAGAATGACTGGATGCTGCGTGACCAGCTGAGAGCGTGTTTGTTTATGCTCCTTTTCTTGTCCAGTGACTTGAGCCCGTGCCGCCTTCGCGCTCCCTGCAAGGTGTGTGGCTTAACAGAGGGGAAAATACCCCTTGTGGCCAGAACTGAGGCATGAATAAGCAGAGGGTACTCATAAACATCTTCATGCATCACATATCAAGATTGTTTTAAAGAGGGATCTAATGGCAGTAGCATTTTTGTTCTCACTCCGGGCGGGTGAAAGTTGCCCACTCGTGCTGGAGGAAGCTGAGCCAACCCAAAACGCGACCCAGGGGACCTATGGCTGATGAAGTAGTTCCCCATCGCCGATTTGTCATGCTGTAGCTGTGAAACGGGGTGTCTGAACTTCAAATCCAAACAGCAGCATTACAGCACTCCTAGCTACGGCCCTGAGAGGATGCGCTAGGTGCAGGTGCACGGGCACCGCTCAGAGGAGCAGCAGAGGGGAACGCGGTAGAACCGTGATCGTGGCTCAAGTGATGAAGTCAGCGGCAAACCTGTTGTTGTCTTGGTCATGCGGAATTGGAGTAGATAAGAACTTGAATAATATTTCTTGGGAGAAGAAAGGTCCTGTCTCTGAGGATGTTTTCCCAAGGAACTAATGAGACACCTTATTGCTTTCTGTGTTTAAGTCCAGTTCCTCAGTTATACTTTTTAAAGTTTAGCCTTTTTTTATTTAATAATAATATTAAAATAAATAAACTGGGCTTTTCCAGTATCCCTCATTATTTTCCAATGCACATCCTTCTCTTGAAAGGATAATGTCATCTGTAAAGCTCCATGTTCTCTATTCTTGAATGTGCTGTTAGTAGGTGCTGTTACTATCACCTATTCGGAATGCGTGGTTTATGCTTAAACAGGAACTGGTTTGGAGTTCTCTATTGGTATTTATAACACTTTCCCTTGATAAGCTTATTATTTTGCTAAATTGTAATATGCCTAAAATTACAATGATAATTTTATTTGCGTCTTTTAAATTGGTGTGCTGGATAATGAATATAATCTGAGAAGAAATTGTATTTGACAGAGGAAAACACTTTTGGGATGCTGGGATTCCCAGTGATGTATAGCAGAAGTACTGAAGCACATGTAAACAGTGTGAAGGCCACGTAGAAACAGTAGCACTTAGTGCACCGTATGGAAACAACTGGATATCAGCAGCATGGTATGACGCTTGGCATGTTTCAAAACTTAGATTTTTGACAAGTAGATGTTATTTAGTATCTTTACTCTTCTGCTCCAGGTTGTACTTTGAAGAGGACCTATCCGGAAGCATAAATATTTATAAGTGGAGTTTTTAATGAATCTTCTGAAATGCGTGGTAGTTTCTGAAGTATTTGATGAAATATTAACTATTTGGCTTTCTAAACAGGGAGAGAAATTACTCTGAATTTTAGAAGTGGGTACCGTACACAAATTGTAATGTTGTTTAAAAACTATCTACTACTAAACACGTACACAAAGTTACAATCTAAAGACACATGATATTTTTTTAAAAGCCAATTAAAAAACAAAGCATTTGGGAAGGTGGGATGCGATCCTAAAATCCCATGTTTCCAAATAGCAGGGTGGAAGTGCCTTTAATACCTGGGAGGAACTGTGTGAATGTGTGCATTTAGACTGACAGATGTGTTGCTGCCTTGCCATGCAATACAGTCCCTTAGAATTAGGATAACTGTCTAGGGTAGGAAAAACTGTGTCGCTAACTCCAGTGCTTGTGTGGGAGACTGACAGTTTGCAGTCAGTCAAGAAGATTTAGCAAAAATAACCAAGCATATCCATTAAAATAATTGCCACTTCGGTTCAAGTAGGAAGAGATGTTGTGACTGCAGGTCGAGCTGCAAATTTTGGATGGTGTTAAAGGGCAAAATGCAAAGCTAAAGCACTTTTTAGAAGAAGAGAGATGGCATTATGCTGACTATGGGGCCAGAAGAAGCTGTTTGAGACCAGCGTTAAAAGATGGGCTTTTTTCATTTTATGATGCACTTTGCAGTGACCTTCTCACATACAACTCCTGCCCCAGCTGCAAGATGCTGTACAGTGGGATCCGGGAAGAAGTTACAATTCCAGTATAAGAAATTCTAGGGAAACAGTCTAGAATGTTTCCTAAATTGCTAAAAACAACTGTTGTTTGAAACAATCTAGAACATTTCAAACAATTGCTATTTTTATGCTTCTTATCATTAAACAAATAGTGATGAGCTACTATGTTTTGTTTTGTAAGGTTTTTGTTTGTTTGTGTGTGTGTTTTTTTTTTTTTTTTTTTTAGTCATTGAATGTGCTAGTTGTGACTGAAACCTTGCCATCACCTTGCACATTTATTAATCATCTTTCTGTTAGATTCTTTCGTTTCTAATGAAGTGTGAATATATGTGGAAGTGTTTTTCTTGGTGTTGACACTTGTAGGCTCTTGCTCTTCTAATAGTTGGCTGGTTCCCCTGTTCTTCAGGAATGTTACTGCCTCTGACCTCCATCTCCTTATTAGACATGAGCAAATGTGGAATGATAAGAACCGTAAGAAATCAGCTTTAAAACCTACAGTAATTGCTGTGAATTGTGAAAATGATTTGAATGAAAATGTGGGCAGGAAATATAGGAGAAGGTTTTAAGGAGTGTTTCAAATCAAGCCGTTATGTACTTAAGTCATTGCAGAGAAGAATACAGATGGGGCAGCAAAACTCCAGTCTTAATGGACAGCTGTACTTGTGTTAAAAATAATGGGCTGGAAGATCTGTTGTGTTGAGAGGAACTTGATGGCATGAGGTGAAGGGCTGGTGGGAGGAGAGCCCGGAGCGGGTGCAGCTGCTGCCTTGAGGCTCGGGTGCCCCGAGTTCCCTCTCCTGGGTCTCCTGAGCATCCTTAGCTTACAGATGTGAGGCTGCGTGCAGAGCAAGGTTACATATTTAGCAGTATTGGTTTGTAAAATGTGACAGTATGCTGTGGGGTTTGTTCCTCGGTAGCAGAACTCGGAATTCATGTGTAGCTTTTGAGAACTGCGAGGAGCTCCCAGAGCGCTGGGGCTCCATAGAAAATGTGCTCTAATAATCGCTTGTCTTGAGGGGAAAGAAAGAGAAAAAAAAAAAAGAAAAAAAAAAAGAGAAAAAGAATCTTTTATCTGTCTGTCCATTACAGAAAGACTTTTTTATTTTTTTTTCACAAGGTTGCTTGCCTGATGAATAGGAATGACTTTCCCTCTGGGTAGTCAGTTCTTGAGTTTCTGCTTTTATCTTTTGAGTCTGGTGTTTTATCACATAGGTCTCAGCTGACTTTTCACCGTAAGTTGTAGAGGATTAACATTTTGGAGTCTGGGGAGAGGGAAAAGTAGACAAGGTTGAATGGCAGTGGCCTAGGAAGAGGCTCCATATTCTTTGACCAAATCTTTCTGTCTGTCCTGGCAAAAACATCCCATTTTTTCATAAGTCTAGGTTTTTGATTTATTGTGGCCCAAACATGTTATGAGTGCTTTTTTGGGTGCTAATTAAAAATATTGCCTAATGATCACTGTGGGTAGCCAACTAAACACTTCTTATGGTGCAACTGCTACCCATTATTACTGAAGCAAGGATTTTGCAACATTACACCAATATTTTGTTGAGCAAATGAGTTCAGTAATAAATGCAGAGCTAGCAGCCACTGCCCTTATGAAATACAGAATGCATACAATGTAAAAAATTGATTTCAGAATAATCTTCCATGTGCAAATGTACTTAATTCTGTAGCACTTAGTGGCTGGCCGCATATAGATGCAGCATGGCCTGTGCTTCTATCCCGGATCCTACGGTCTAACCTCTCTGGTAAGAGAGGACAAGGAGGCCTCGGATTCGAGTTGTGTTGCTGGGTTGTTGTCCTTGATTTGGTACCAAAATTTCATCAGTGCTGCAGGAAAAATAATATCTTCTGTGGCAATGAAACTCCTCTATGAAGTTTTAGTATAAAAAACACTCATTCCACTACAGCCTTTTCCCTCGGCAAAGGAGTAAGAGAGTAGTTACTTAAATGTCTTTTTTGCCGACTTCAAAGATGCACTGCCGAAAATGCCACCTACCACATGGTGATACCTGTGGAACAATATAAATGCTAAGCAAGTCCCGGAGTGCGGTTAGAATCAGGCCCCCCAGAGCTACCCAGCAGGAAGATTAATGGAGCTAGCTATCCTCCAGATCCTGCAGTGATATTAGACCCCCTTTTCCACTCCTTAATTTAGGACACTCTCCAAATGGCTCCTCCACTCCATGATGACCTCTTCTCTGTTGCCATCGTGATAAAAGCTCAGTCTGCAGCTGCCTCCCCAGGAGACTGATTGGGTTTCCCTTGGTCATTACAAGATTGGACTCTTGCCAAATACCAAAATGGTCCATGTTGCATGTTTTGCACACTTTGTTGTGAACATCCTCCACTTAAATAAGGTGTATTATGTATTCCATGTATTCCACGCCATTATGTGTTCCAATCCCAGCTACCTACCCCAAGACTGCTTTTTTATTTATTTTTATTTATTTTTTCTTACTTTTGCTCTTTGTTTGACAGTGTTGCTTTCATTTTGATTCAGTACCAAATCCTTGACTTACAGCTGTTTTTTTAAGTATTCTGTGCTGCTGTGGGATAAATCAGCAATAGCCCAGTTGTGGTCTGGAGCAGCTTAAGGGCTTACCTAGAAGCCTAATGTGAAGAGCACATAGTGTACAATGCTCCAATAGGACCTTTTGCTTCAAATAAGCCTTGCTCTAAAACTAAATGTGCTTTGATACTGAAACCATCTTTTATTCATCCTACTGTAAAATGCTGTAAAATTGGTAGGCTTTGCTACCAGTAGGATCTTTCACTCCTCCTTCTGTGAACTGGCATCTCTGATAAACCATCTGCCTAACGAGCGCTCATCGTGACGGGCTGGTTCAGGCGGGCAGCATCATGCAGTCCAGTAGTTTGTTCTCTTTTTATCACTTCAAGCATGTCTTTGTATTCAGCAAATGCTGTTTACCTGCAGTGTAAATGTGTAAAGACATCTCTGGTAGTAACACTTCATAATGGTTTTCTCTTTAACTTGGTCAACTTGAGGTTTTTCTGCAGTTGTTTCAGTCCTAATGAATATATATATATATATTTCTTTTCTCCTGAATTGACTCAAACTTTTGTTTTGTTGTAGCAAGATGTATATTTCTTAAGGTACAAATGGCAGTCGGAACCTGAAAGGATTTTTAAAGGGACTCAAATGTTCATTGAAATTTCAAGTATACTTAGAATTTTCATTATTTACAAACTTACCTAAGTAGGAACTTAAATATTTTTGATATAATCTAAGCTATCTTTTTGACAACTTTTTTTTGGTATAGTATATCCGAATATATGTTACGATACATTTTTGCCACTGTGATATAGCAAGACCCACAAAATTGTAGTATTTTTTTGGAGATGACTGTAAAGTGTGTGAGAACATAACAGTAAATTTGCTTATAGATTTTATGTAGAGCATGTAACTTAGCAGTAACACATGATACAGAGTAAGAGAATGAGAACAAAGGAGGAATGGTAGAAACAAATAGTTAAATAATTAGACATCAGGGCATAAGGAGTTACTTATTAAATAACAAACTAGATTTAAACGCTGATTCACCTGATCCTTGCAGCAGTTTGTTAGGAGCAGTCATGGCACAAGGTAGTACCAATCCTCAGACAGTAGCACGTGTGAATAGAGCTTTTTTATGCCCCCAAGAAAGGTTTAAATCAGGTGCTAGACCTGTCCCAGTAGGAGATACTAGGGCTAAAACATGGTTGTCCTTTAATCCAGGCTTCCCTAGCCAACATGTTTCCGCACTGCCATAAGGATCGTGTGCTGATTTATGCTGCACTAATAGCACAAGTTACAGTGGCTGTGTGTGTCACTGTGTAAAATGCCACGTAGGCTGGTCTCATATTCTGTGAAGGTGTCCGAGTGGCTCTGGTTAGTGCCGGGGATGACCCAAGCAGCACCAGGTCTTCTCTTTTTTTGGTTCGGGGAGGTAATGGAGACGATGACGGGAAGCGGAACCCGGCTGGTGGGTCCCAGCGCTGCTCCCTTCAGGCTCCTCTGGTTCCTCGGGCCCAGCCTGGCCGTGTCGGCGCCGGTGGCAGCGTCGCAGCGAGGCGCCAACCATGAGGCAGCACCGCGTGTCATGGAGCCGCCTGCGCCGCCAAGAGGAGAGCTCTGCTGAGGGCCCCAGCGTTTAAGCAAACTTCATGATCTTGTAGGACTTTTCCAACCATTATAATTCTGTGATTCTGTGAGTATGGAGGCAGCGTTGACCTGGGAAGGGCAACACAGGCCTTCTCTAGGCTAAGCCTGGCGCGGGGAGTGCTGGCGGCTGTGCTTTTCCTCTGGCTCTGTGGAAACATGGGTTTTGAGAACCTGCAATTATATTTCAACATGTGGGAGAATTTTAGGGTAGTGCATTACTTCTCTCTGTTTCTTCCTTTTAATATTCTTTCTCTGCAGATGTTTAATATGTAAGAAGTTTAAATAATTGAATGAAACTGTCTCAAATGAGGAAATTGAAAGGGAATGCCAAATGCGCACTATGACGCGCTGCTGTTGCAGCTGGAGGGTTCGGCGTGTGTGGGCCCTTCCCGAGGAGCTGCCGAGGCCGGAGGAAAAGCCTGGGCATCCCGGTGACACCGCGCGCGGCCGGGGAGGCTGGACGGGCTGCCCGCGGGGCGCGCAGGGCTGTGGGCGCTGCCCTCTGCGGCGCTCCTTCAAGGAAGGCAGCAATGGGTTTGTTTCCCATGCCCAAAAGCTCCTGCCAGTTTTTCTACTATTCCTCATCTAAGAAATACAGGTGCTGGTCCGTGTATGTGGTAAAAACTATATGCAAATAACGGGTTAGAGAAGGGAATTTGGTATTTTTACATGATTAAACCTTTCTTCCATGGTGTTTATAGAGATTTCTTCCATGCTGTTTGTGGAGGAACTGATAAAAGGAACTGACTTTGCATCTGACAGTTGATTTCAAAACGGTTGAAAATTTAGGAAGATGCTCATGGTTTCTGCAAAACACAACTTGACAGTTGTTCATATTTAATGCTTTGTATCACTGTGTCTAATGCTAAATTTATACCTTTAGTATGTGCAGTGCATCTGAGTTCTTGGCTTCACATGGGCCATAATTTTGAATTTCTTCTAATTTGTGTTTAAATTATCCACCATAAATTTCCATTATAGCCCACGAGGGAGGAAACTTTAAGCTGTGATTCCTGCTGCATGTGTTAAACAAATATATGGCACACTTTTGAAATAGTAAATATATAAGTGCGTGAAGATATACAGTGTTCCATATTCACAAAGATGCAAGCTGCAGCTGCTCCAGTGACTGTGCCCATTAACTAGAATTTCTGACTTCTGCATATAGCCTTGAAATCTCTCCAGTCCTATAGATCATATTCTGAGCTGGTTATCAAAATAACTGTGTTGATTTACAGAGGTAATGGATCTTGTCCAGGGTATTTTAGGTGCTCTGTTCAGCAGGTTGTCTACTAGATGCTTAGTATGCTGCGTATTCATGTATCTTCTCATCACGGTGCTAATGCAAATAAAAATCTGTTCATTTAATTTGTTAGCTGCTGCTGTGAAACAATACTTACCATTGTGAGCCTTGCCTGAGTGACAGCTATAGTTACATCCTTGGATAGTAAATTGGAAACACTGGGCTTTTGTTGGCAAGGAAATTAGGGAAATAACTATTTGAATGTAAATTGTCTGCCCTCTAGCAGCATTTTTATGTGGATTAAGCAAGAATAATTTCCTGTGGTATTTTAAAGATCAAATATTGAGAAGTATACTTATTTGTGTAGACTGTTCACCTACAGGACATCATGCCCTTTTCAAAATTTGGATGTGACGAACACTATTTTCATTTGTTGTGCTCAGATATGAGCAATGTCGATTTGTTAGGCAGCACCAGCTGATTTTGGCATTAGATAATAAAAAATGTTGCGTGCATTAAATCCTGATCTTCCTGAAAAATGCATTTATAAAATACCAGCAGATGTCAGTATGTTCTTGCCATATAGCCCTTTTGTTTTCAAACAATATTTTTTCTTGAATTAAATAATAGGGGAGGTATTAATAAATGCTGTAACACTGTCTTAATGGAGGTCTAATTCCAATGTTTTACTTAAAAGAGGGATTTTCCTTCTATTTTCTAAATGTGGTTTGTATGCCCTCTTTCACAACTACTCACCAGGCTGCATAAACGTAGTTTAAGAACGCTTGGACAAGGTGTTGCTGATGGTGTAGCACTACAGTAGTTTCTAACTGAATCTTTTTTTTTGGATTTTGTTTTGTTTTTCCCCCTATGACTCTTTTATGGTGGATTTCCTGAGGTCTTTTGGAAATGGCACATAGCTGATGTAGATATTATTTCATTTTGTCACTGTTCATACCCAGTAGTCAAAGGCAGGCGAGGTCTCCCCTCCCCGTGTGAGCTGAGGCTTCTTGGGGATGTTTTTCTTCCTGTATCTGTCCCCATGTCTTTCATTAAGGACGTTCTGCACCTCTGTGTGTCCTAATACAAAAGTCAAAATAAACCCTGCAGACTCATTCTGCTAATTTTGAATCCTGCTTTGCTGCCCCCACCATCAGGAGAGGAAAACCAGATTTTCAGCTTAGGTTACCCGCAGAACTTGGTACCTAAAATTGGTGGAAATGTGAAGAGGAGAGATGGACCATTCGTGAAGACAAATAGCATTTGCTTAAGCTTCTGTAGGGCAGCTAAGGTACCATTTTGCCTAGTGCTTTTGCAAACCTGCAGGCATAAAATGTTGTAGCTTCAGGAGCTTTGAGTGCAATTTCCCAGCAGAAATTCATTTTACGTTGTCTCCTCCTGCAGCCCAGCTTTCTTTCTTCTCTTTACAAGCTCTGTCATCTTTAAGAGGTTGTTTTACATGCAGGATCTATTTCTAACTTGTTCCTTGTTTCTTCTCATTTCAAACTGCATGATTTTCAGATCATGCAAATCAGAACAGAGACTTGCAGGACTGCTAAAGAAGACACTTATCTCTAGGGTAAAGAACGTATGGCAATACTTAGGTTGTAGCTCTGGGGAAAAAAGGGCTTTTATGTACAAATACTGTGTTTTATTCTGCATTAGCTCCAGCTTTCTTTATGGCAATACTGATAGACATCCAAAATCCTGTAAAACAGCATGTCTAAAATGTGTGCTAAGCATTTTTTTTTTTTAATAAGGAATAGTAACATAATTAAATCAGGGGATTGCCTTGTATGCCTGAAGAGGGATGGAAAAAGTTTTAGAAAACTGTTGTACTGTTGTCATTTCAGTTGTGAAAATGTAGCTATTTGAGGTTCTGCTCATGAGAGGTTTGGGAATTTTTCTCCTCCTTCCTTCCTAAGTGAAAAAATAGAAAGAAAAAAAATACATTTTCCCTGATTGCCTTAAAAATTAGTTCCAAGCAGTATCCTGTATTGTTTTGACTATTTTCCAAGATGGCAATACAAGCGCTTTTTCCTATTTAACTTTTATAAATAGTTTCCTAAGTATGTCCTTTTTCAACCTGCAAAATATATATGTAAATGATCTCTATGTGGCTGGTAATGGTATTTCACCTTGAACTAAGGTTATAAAAAATGGATGCAGTTTCCATCATGCTTTAACACACTTAATAGTATCAAAAAACCCTTGTTTCAGTGAAATTAATGATTGACCTGAAAGATATTTACTACTACTTGGGTTTTATTGCATACAGAAGTTTTATTTATGGAGATGTAGGCTTTACATATAGGGAAGCGAGTTAAGTGAGCTGGTTTTCTTATGCTAATATAGACATATGGATCAAATTTTCAAATGTGAGCATTTATTTGTGGCTTGCAAAGCTTTTTGAGTCTGTATGCTGACATATGCAGCCTGAGAACAGACAAATGACACTCAGTTGCTCATTTTGTCCATATACTTCATACATAAATGTTTGAAAATGTGCACCGGCTATCAAGATGGTGAGCAAGTAGCACAATCTTGAAAATTCATTTCAGTCAGTCATGTGTTTAGACTAGTTCTAAAAATGTTTTGAACTTTTATTTATATTTTTTTTCCTGGAATACAGCTTTGAGTAGATTAAAACTCTTAGAAGTATCTGCGTTTCTGCTTTGTGAAAGAGATTAACAGGAAAATGATACTAAAAAGGATGTAGAGCTGCTGAAAATACTTTGTTTCTGATAAGCTCTTAGTTAAAGAGTGCAGCTGTAAAAGACTGTTCGGAATTAATTTTCCTTTTCTTGCAGGTATTTACAAGTCCTCTGATTGTCTGTTGGTACTTCACTAAGGGAAAAAGGTCTTTTGTTCTTTTGCTTTTGTAGGGCTTACACAAAGCCATCCTTCATGACCCTGACTGGGATGAAATGAGAGGAGGCAGGTGAGGGTGGGGGCTGTAACTTCCAAAAGATTTTGAGCCTTCACATTTCCAGAGAGATGCCTGCTATTACTATGCACTTGCATTCCTTAAAACTTACTATGTTATATAAATCTAAATTCCAAAAAGAACTAAGGAGCATTTGAAAGCTTGATGGAAGTATACTAGAAGTCCGTATGGATACGGTCAACCCTAATATTAGAATTTAGGCAAGTTTAATGTCTTTGCACTATGTGCTAGTTCGAATGGCTTCGCTTTGTTAATTTTGGCTCATGGTAGTTTCGAGAGAGGCCCATGTAACTCAGATGGGCCTCAGAGATCTGCTGTGATACTTTCCACACCCTTGGCACAGGGGCCCTAATGAATCCTCAAATCCATGTATGTTTGTTTTTTGCAGTTTGTTTGAGGCAGTCTTCACAATCTACTGACCATGTTTCTAGGAAAGGCTTTTGGAAATAGACTGTTCATTGAAAAAAAAATCACGGAAGGGTTTGCTCATGCAATCCCATCTCTGTAGGCACATATTATAGAAGTATAATACGTACAGCTCATGTGCATTCCTCAATAATTGTGTGAAGAACTTGCCCAAAAGCACAGAGTGTCACTTTGTGTTCATTCCAAGGACTGATGTTGAATGGCAGAAAGGCTTTACAGCAGAACTGCAAAGAGTGGCAGATGCCTTGATAAAAACTGGTCAGTAACTTTTTGGAAAGCAGTCATTTAATATGGTAATTGGTGAACGGAATTAAAGAACCTAAAGGGAGCAATGCAACTCAAGATGCATTTCTCTTTCTGAAAGAGATGAAAAATGGGCTCTTCCTGACTAAGGCAAATCTAAGTGCTGTAAAGGTGGTGTGTGGTGTGGTGGGAGGACAGAAGCGATAACTCCGCAGGGAGCCTTGGCAGAGGTTGCGCTTCTGGGGCCTGGCAGTAGCAGCCCTGCTGCTGCACCGTGACAAATGGATGCTGAAAGCCTGGCAAAGTGTATTTCCAGCTGAAAAATTAGGAGAATGCTAGCTTAGAAAGAAACTACTTATAAAATCCATGATGGCATCTTCAATATAAGGTGATTTGGGAGACAACTTGGAATCTGTAATCTGATCTTGCTAAACTGTGTTATTTCATATGTGGAGAACTATGATTGGGTCCCTCAGAATAGCACTGGGATTAAAAGATGGCCTAGCAGTGAAACATCTGATTGCAATTCAGTTTTAAACTTGAATTCCAGCAAAACTGTTAAGGTAAAGACTTCTTAAATTGTCACTTACTTATCCTCCCTAATTCCTGGCAGCTCCTTTTAGCAAAGCTTCCCAGAGCGGCAGGCAGGTTACTTGTCGCCCCTGCTCCCTTCCCTCCTCTTCCCTTCCCCTCTGGTGCTGTGACACCCCTCTTAAATTGTGCAGGGAATGGGGAAGCAACCAGCTAGGCTTTACATGGATCTCTCAAGATCTCATCTAAAGCTGCCTGTGAGACTTTAAATCCTCTGTCTCCTAAATTGCCTTTCCCTGACCTCTGAATCTTGAATGCCCTATATATATATATATATATATATATATATATATATATTTTTTTTCTTTTCTTTTTTTTTTCCTCACCTGGGTAAAAGAGACCATTGGCAGAAGCATTGTAAGCCGAGCAGCAGCACTAAGTGGTCTGTGTGTTCAACTCTGCAACTGCTGCTCAGCTGCTGCATGCGTCTTCATTCTGCTGAAAGCCCAGATGTTCCCTGCATATTCAGCGGATATGATCCCAAAAGAAGAGACCATCAAGATAATCAGCAACAGCAAACTCTGAATGCTGTGGCATGAATGAAGTTGCATCCTAATCACAGCTGATTTGGCAGAGCTAACAAGTAACAGAAACTCCAATTCTCAAATTGCAGGTTCTAGGCTAATGAAGACTATATTCTTCCTGAGTGCAGATCCAAATTTATGCTGGGTTGAAATCCTCTATTTGTTCCAAACAGAATTCCTGATGAGAAGACCCCAAAGTGAATGCTATAGAAACAGTTCAAAAAAGCAAAGTGTCGCTCGCACTCGTGCTCATGTGGGAGCTGTTCAGGCTGTGCGATGACAGGGTGCTGTGACTCACCCTTCCTGGGAGCTGCCATCACTGGGAGGCTTTGCATATCATAGAATCATAGAATCACAGAATGCTCAAGGTTGGAAGGGACCTCTAGAGGTCATTCAGTCCAACCCCCTGCACACGCAGGGTCACCTAGAGCACGTGGCACAGGACTGCGTCCAAGCGGGTTTTGAAGATCTCCAGAGAAGGAGACTCCACAACCTCTCTGGGCAGCCTGTTCCAGGGCTCTGGCACCCTCACTGTTAAGAATTTTTTCCTTAAGTTCCTATGGAACTTTTTATGCTTTAGTTTGTGGCTGTTTCCTCTAGTTCTGTCGGTGGCCACCATTGAAAAGAGGCCAGCACCATCCTCCTCACTCCATCCCTTGGGGTATTTCTATACACTGCATATACTGCATTTTCTTCACATGCTCGTTTCTATTTAGATCACTCTTTTGGGGTTCCTGGCTTTTCCAAGCGAGGTGCTATGTTGTATTGGAAGTTTCCTGCTCAGGGATGCTTTATTCAGAGTTTTCCTCAGAAATATGTCTCTACTCGCTGTGAGTAAAGCTGCTAACTTTGATTTGCTGACTCATCCTAACTATCACAAGAAATATTTTGCGTAGGATTTATATGGAGGCTCTTAAAAGTGATAGTAACTTGCTTAATTAAAACAAGTCATCTTTGTAATCAGATGGGCCTCCTTACCACAGTGTTCAGCCACATTCTCTACCTGAGATCAAAAGCAGAAAAATGATCTTATTCTCTTGGTTTATCTTCAGATATTTAGCTGTCTATGCTAAGCTATGGATATTCGAAGTACGTGGTTTGGTTTTCTTTTTCTTTCTTCAGCAGTAACCTCTAGTATCTGAAGCAAGATTAGGTATGTTCTTCAGAGAACTGGACCAAACAATGGACAGAGCTACCTCTCGGGTGCAGTCAAAACAAAAACTTGATTTTGGTGTTGAGATACAAAAGAGCTTTGGAGGTTGAGGAGGAGCTAAGTGGAGAGTTCGCAATAGACTCTTCCTTTGTGCCTTTCAGCCTTCTCCAGTGGTTAGATTCATCTTCTTACAAGTTAATATAATCCTAAGTGTGAATCATCAGGTTTCTTTCCTGTGGTATTTCTACCCTTTCATAGCACTTTGACGGTAGCTTCCAGGAGGAGGATACCAAGGAATTGGCCCCAATCTGCTTCACCTGTCTGCAGCTGAAGTTTCCTTGAGAAGTTTCCTTAGTGGACTGTGGTGATTTAAAAATAAACTCAGAGAGAATTAGACCACATTTCATCACGTGATATTCTGCACTGAGAAGCCTTTAATTTTCTATCATAATTATTGCCAAGTAGTTCAGACTATCCATTATTCCGCATGGAAAAAAAGTTTTGTGCTGTTTTCTTAATCCAAAATTACATTTCAGAGAAATTCTAGCTCTGCAGGGAGATTGCCTGCAGTGCTTCTGGTGCCCTTATTTCTGCTCTCCTGTGGAGCTACAAAAAGTGATATTTAGTAACATCTCAGATGAGTTGTATTTTATTGTTTACTGTGTGGACGCAGCACTCGGAGCAGCCTGAAGCAGCTGGAATACCTGGAGGGTTCAGCAGATTGCAGGGTGTGACACAGGTGACTTCTTGTCCCAACCTGTCCTCCCTTTTTCGCCCCCTCTCAAAAAAAGAAATAGATATTCTTGGTAGTATTTTGTCAGTTGGATTGCTGTTTCTTTGGAAAAAGTTATTCAGCATTTACCTGTTGAGTGGTAATTACCTGCAAATTACCTTTTGTTGGCATCTAAAATATTCTTTCTCTTATTTAAGTGACACATCACTGTGTCACCAGTTTCTTTGGAAACTAGACAGGAAAAAAATCTCAACTGGCTGGTTAATTAAATCGAAAGTCGGCTTTGAAAAAATAATTTGCTTCCTGAGTTAGTTTATAAATGTCAACTGTTTATTATGGATCTAAATTATAATTTACTCCCGTTTACATACATGTGTATGGAATTTGTGTGTAAATACATATATTTAGATTCTTATCAGAAAGCTTTCTAATTCATTCAATTTACACTAATATATAAACATATATTGTTTAAGAAAACAATCACATTTTATATTGCCCTAAATTTATTTATCCATTTGGTAGTCTCTTGCCAACATATTTCGTGAGTTTATTGCAGTATCTCACTTTCAATGGAATGATTATTATGAATTTCAGGAAGAGTTTTGTGCTGTACAAGTACTCAGAAAGTTTCCACCTTGCTTTTCCATCTGCTCTGAACATTACTTCCAACTGCAAGGGCATAGTATGATTTTTGTGGTTGGAAGGCACAGTATTAATCCATAATTTCATACTGGCATCTCTGTAGAAACGTAAGGTGGACAGATGCAGCGAGCTAGTTGCTTGCACAGCCATGCAGATTTTTCATGAAACAGCAGTCTTTTTATATTGCTGTGTTGTCCAGATGGCTAAGTATATGGTAGAATGGAATTAACGGATGTTGGGGAAATCCACCTCCATGCGGAACAGACAGTAACGTTGGCAACCAGTCAAAAGCCCTCCAAAAGGTTGCAGCTGAAGGACAACACTGCTGGAAAGGCAGACAAAGATATATTCCTGGATGCAACAAGGAAACAGAGGGTGCATTATTCTATGGAATGATTAGATGACTGACTAATGAGCCTTGAGGGGCAAGGAAATTGGCTACAATAGCAATTAAATAAGCTCCTGACATTCTAATGTACTCTGTATAGACGTTTAAACTCTTCCTGTGTTTAATTTTCTTCATTATATACTGTTAAGTCTTTTAAATGCACATAAAAGTACATTAGAGATGTCCATGTTTATGTTAGTTTAATACTGTTTTACCTCAATGCTAAGTTTTTTTTTTTTTAGAGAAATTCATGGCAAGAACTGAAATGCCGCTTGTTTTGCGTGGCCAACTTAACTATGAGGGACAGACTGCTACGGGGCAGAATCCTGCGTTGAACAGACCGTCGTGCCCAGTGTGGTGGCAAAGGGTTTTCGTTGTCAGAAGGGGTCATAACGCATTGTCATGTCAGCGCTATAATTCATCGTCCACATTCTTTTTCTTTATTTTGTTCCTTATTGGCAAACCAATGTATTGGTTATTGGAATAACCGACTGTATTGCAACCCAATTTCTGCATGAATCAGTCTCTTCTTAGATACCGTGAAGCATCCGTGACAGCTTTTGGCTCAGGGAATGCTATCTCTGCGTAGGTTCCTAAGGGCTTTTTGTTTATTTTTTGCACGGGGATTGAGACCCACGATGGTTATGGTTTTCCGTAACGGGATCTGGCATCCGTGTTAGGTGCCTTAGCCAGAAGGCAGGTGGGTGTAGCTTGGGTACCAAGCAGTGTATTCAGCCTACCTGCGGCCTTGAAGAGAAGGAAAGTTGCCTGCAGAAGCAATTAAATGAGCAAGTGATGTTTTGTCAAATTTAGTTTTATAAACCGACTTTGCTGAGATGGGCTCTTAGATGGGATCGTTCTGCTATGCCTGCTGACAAGTAATCTATATGGTACAAAAGGCACCCAGGCAAAATGGGACTAGGCTTTACTTTCAGGCTTAGACAGTTAAACTTTCTTATGCCATTTCACATAACATACAATTTCAGACAGTCAAGTTCTTGTCCTTATGTGGTCAAGGGAGTTTCCTGAGCTCTTGCACTGATGGAGTGGGCCTTTTCCTACAGAAAGGGACCTGATGTGAATATTTTGTCTGTATTCCTTTTTTTTTTTTTTTTTAAAAAAAAAAAGTTCATTTATTAAGTTCATGTGTTGTCCCATTTAGTAGAAGCAGCAACTTAAAAAATTTAGTGAGAGTTCCTGCTGCCGTTCAGCAAAATACCCTGATTCCAAGTGTTTTTTAGAAGCAAAACCCCGGCTCTTACCATTCCATCGCTCTCCCCAGAGGAATTCTGTTGTTCTGGTAATGCTGGGGAGGCCTGTCGAGGTCGGGTGGTAATTTGAAAAGGCGTCCTGGAGAAGCCGTGTTGATAAGCTCATAGTGTGCTGAGAGCAGAGCTAGGTTTGCTGGTGATACTGCTAGAGGTCATCTTCAGCAGGGGTTGCAGCAGATCTCCAGCAAACCCTTTCTGTGCAGACGTACTGAAAGTGTCATGAATTTCTATTTTTTCCAGATAAATGTGTGCAACTGAAAGACTAGTTTAATAAAAGAGTTGTTGTAAATGTCTGTTGTAGTTGTTACTGTTTATGACAAGGAATTGAGCTAGGTGTTTTGTGCAAGAAATTTATCTCTGCTCTAACTAGAGGGAATCAAAGAAATCAGATTCCTCTTCTTAACAAAGAAAAACAAGCACTTCTGCCTATCAAATGACATTAACCTTGCTAACAGAAGAATTATGCCCTGTTTATAAAAATATAACAATAAGTTAATCCTGTAATTAGGATAAACACATGATTAGAAAAGGACATAAAGTTAGATGCAAAGGTCCACCTATGACTGGAGATATTTAACTATAGGAGGTGGAGCTAAGATTTATAAATGCTCTAATATGTTGTATAAGTCCATCTTTCTTGACAGGATTAGAATGCCTGATTTTTGATCAGAAACTGCTTTAGGAAGTGACATACTTGGCTTTAGAGACAGAAGTAGAACTGGTACATCTGAAATGAATGAATAATGTATAGGGATTGATAGTTGGCCTTACTGTTTGGCCTCAGGCAGGAACTAAGAAATACACATAAGAGAAAGATTGGTAAGGTGGAAAGTTAAATATTTAATATCAGCCTCTGTGCTCTACATTGTGTTTTGCCTGTATTCAAGGGAACTGTTTTAGAACTGAAGTAAAACGTTATTTATATCACTGTAATGGCAGAAGCTGTGTTTATCATTGAGGCATCAAAGTGGCAAACTTCGTAAAGGCATACAAGAAAATTCCTCAACTAACCTTAAATTTTTTTCCTCAGTTTATTATCTTTTCTTTTGGCTGTGCTGAGTCTCAGTTTGGTTTTCATTTGGGATATGACTATAACAAACCTTTATTTATTTTTGTTTTGCAATGATGGAAATAATGAGGAGCTGTTGCTTTGTCAGTAGCAGTTTCATCTTTCAAGTCCTCTGGAATTTATCCCCAGCCAGTTGTGATAAATCTGCTGTACCCTTTTTTTTTTTTTTTTTCCTGTAAGAAATTTCTCTGAAACTTCTGCAAAAAGTTTCAGACTTTTTTTAAAAGTTAGTTTTGAGATGATAAACAACTGTGTGTAATACTAGGGGTATAGAACCTCATAATAGTTTGCAGAATCAAGTCAGATCCGAGTGTTTTTCTCCCTTAAGACATTAATTTACTGTTTTCTTTTACGCTTGTTTTGAAGAACTTTGTATAGCTAACCTATATCAAAATTAGGAATGTTTCAGCACCATCTGGTAACAATTTTGCAGCCAAGCTCATTGTCTAAATAATGTATGTTTCATAACTGCAGTTGACTTAAAGATCACTTTTCCCCACTTGGAAGGCATTTAACTATAATTTTAAAATTGAAAGGAGTGCCCTGAGACACGCGATAATTTGGTGGGTAGAATAAAAGATTGTTTGCTATGCAGTGGGTATAAAATCATGACGATTTCCCCCTGCGTTTGCTGATGAAGGGCAATTAGCTCTCTGGGAGAGTTGATTCTCCCAATGGCTGACAAAGGTGCGTGCCCTGCACTTGCTCACA
Source organism: Tinamus guttatus (assembly GCF_059628265.1). Classification (NCBI taxonomy): domain Eukaryota; kingdom Metazoa; phylum Chordata; class Aves; order Tinamiformes; family Tinamidae; genus Tinamus; species Tinamus guttatus. Next base: position 2,933,292 of record NW_028288706.1, on the reverse strand, counting down.
GTATTTGTTGCCTCAATAGCAAACATTGTAGGCTGGATCTGCAGAAGTTTATTTGGCACATTCACTCTTTGAACAATAAGTGTATATTGTTATAAAAGGAAACATTTGCTCTTTAGCATATGCAGCAGCTGGGACTTATTGTATGCGACATTTATTTTTTTTCTTAAAAACTTTGATTGGAATTTTACCAGGTAAGGATGCAGACTCTTCCTGTCTTTAAGTAAATTTAGCATCTGTTTTTCCTTGGTTACAGCCAGGGCATATTGTTGTATTGTGTTGTAGAAATACACTGTAAATAACACATTTGTTTCCCTTTTGCATAAGTCTTGGTTTTCATCATAGCAGGACACATCCTCTGGGCACAGATGCAAATCTAAGTACCTTTCTAAGCAAATCCTTGGGTAGCTGGGTTGGGATGATATTTTCTATGAAAACTGAACATATCTAAAACATTAGGTTTCTCAGAATCTGTTGCTTTCTGGATTGTTTTGAGGTGTTTGTTTTCGATACCTGTCAGAAGGAAATGGATATGATATTTGTAATCACATCCACTTTGTAATCTTTGTTCCTTCTGTAGATTAATGGTTGAAATATTTGTCCTGGAAGAGGGTTTAAGATGCACGTTCTGTTCCTTCTTCTGGGAGAAGAAACAAACCCACATCCTCCTCTTTCTGAGGGAGGAACTGAATCGTTTAGGCTATTGGTAGGTAAAGGTGATGCTCTCGTTGAAGCCGTGCGATCTCAGCATGTGCGTGTGTGTATATATATGTGTGTGTGTGTGTGTGTATACATACACACATACCATCACTTTGCCTGACTGCTACTGAAATGAAAAAAAGTAGTTCACAATGTGAGATACTGTGAGTATCTCTGTGTAAGTTCAGAAATGGAATTCTGCAAACACATATCTGAAATATTTTTACAGAAATATTTATATAGTTTATAGTCTGTAACTAGACTATGTCATTATGAACTCTTGTTGCTAAAATACTTGAAAAGGAAGAAGTTGCATTACATTCCTGTACTAGAACATATGTAAGCTATGAATGATAGTGTGCATCTATGGCCCGTTCTTTAGGTGATTTTTTTTCTTTTTTTTCCCTCCAGTATGTCTTGAGTGATGTAATTAATTGAAAGAGAAGGGTGGACTGACTTCAACCTTTTAAAATTGCTGTTATATGCAAACTGAGGGGATTATAGTATATAGAAAAGCTGCCTGCTCCTTAACAGATGTTCATGTTTTCAAAGTTTCTAAGTTCCTTTTTGACATCTATGTTGTTTATATAAATTGCTTTTAAATCATTCTTGCTGCAGAATTTGTTTTTTAATTTGCAGTATGTCATTATTAGCTATGAGGAAAAAAGAGATATTGTTACATATCTATGTAAAAGATAGGAAAGGAGACACGTTTGAATAAAAAAAGAGAAGGAAACTAAAACCTTGGTCATAGACTTTTTTTTGTAGACGGTAGATAAATTGTAGCATTTCGAAGTAAACTAAATGGAAAATCTGTGTGTCTTTCCTTTCATTCTTCAATGCTTGGTTCTCTTTCATTTCTCATTTTAGAAATGTTAGTCTTGATCCTGCTTCCATCTCCTAGTAACTTCTACAGTGTTGGACAAAGCTATTTATGAAAAGACAAACAAATAAATTGGTTAATATCTCACTATATCTCATTCTGCCTTTCAAATTTCTGGGTACTGCAGGTTGGGCAGCAGTTGCTGATGGAAACACAGACACAAGTAGAAGGCCAGTGAGAGGTTGTGGGCACACAGAGAATCTGTCTGCTCTTCGTGATAAATGGGAAGAATGTAAGAAATAGAAAAGAAAAGCTGGCTTATTTTCTCTTTTGTTATTGCTGGTAATATACAATAATTTTATCTTGATTGACTATGGGGTAGTATACAGGTCGACACTGAAGATCCTCAAAACTGCAGTCCAAAAAGAGGAGAGAGCGCTTGTAGCGATTACCATCTCACCTTGAGCCTTCTGATTCTGGAATACTTGGAGGTTTCCAGAATAGTTTGTTTAGCTCTTGAGCAGTTACAGCAAATTCATCAGGCTGCTCGGCAGCATTTGATGGAGTCCGTGTAGCATTACATGCTCCTGCTGTGCTTCCGATTTATCTTTCCTGTGCTGCATTTTGTCCTTAGCGTATTGCTGAGCCAGGGTTTAGGGAAGAGTTCCCAGAGGACGTTCTCACTCTCTTCTCACAGATACGTTCTCACGGACCGTTCAGTTGGCTGTAACGGGAAATTTACACTATTCTGACCTTCCTTTGTAGAATAATGTCAAGTGTCTTCATTTGTGCCCTAGTCTACCTTTTTTGTATGATAATCACCTGAAAAAGAAAACCTTATTGCAGTATTAAAGACCATCTTGTCTTGGTCATCTTGCATATTGCTCCCAGAGGCCCTCAGGTGATGAGGCTGTTCTGATACTCAAAGGCTGTAAGGAATTTGAGTGCTGCCTTAGTTCAGTGTCTGGAAAATACAGTGATGCCAACCAAGTCCTAATTAAACAAATGGAAACAATATTTTCATAATATCCTGATTTGGAACATTCAAACTCTTGTGATAGTTTAAAAAAAAACAGAGGAAAGAAACAGCCTCACTTACCCATCCTCTTTTTATCCTGGTTTTTGCACTTAAATGCTACAACTTAACTGCAAGAATCCTGCCTAGTGGAGAGCAATACAGAAGCCTGAGTTAGATGCCTTTTAAGTGACAAATGGGAAGCTTACACAAAGAAAAATTGAGTTTAGCACTTCTATTCTGTGATGACAAGGAGCCTGTTTATAGCTAGGTAATAGGAAATCACTGAGGACATTGCTTTATTTTGTATTCATTTGGTTTGCAAGGAGATGCATCCATCTATAATGCTTTCATGGCTCTGAAGATAAGTATCTTTAGCATATTCCTTAAGTATCTGAGTATCTAGAGTGACGAGTGAAATACAGCCAAATTCACGTTTTCCCTTTAGTGTGGAATAAGTAAACCACAATTCTAAATTACTCTGGGATAAAAGGGAAACATCCTTACCCCTCAGAATGAAATTAAACAATTGACAATAAATGTAGTGTTAGGGTGAGCACAAATTAATTTTGCCAGGCATTTATAGTAAGTAAAGATGAAATCTAAAGCGGAAAACCTCAAAACAAACGCAGGCTATACATCTGCATACGCACTGGTTTATGCCTTGGTTTTCCCCAGATATTGTTTAGATGCAGCCCAAAAGCCCAAGTTTGAGAGAACAGCAAGGTTACAGGGGAGTCTGTGTCTCACTGGGCTTTATTCTAGGTCTAACCCTATTCAAATCTATATGGCCATTGGTAGTTTGCTGTCCTGTGCAAGTAAGGATATCTGAAGCTTTTGCAGATCTGTGTTTATCTTTTAAAATCTTCTGCAGATGGAAAGGTCAGTTTAGCTTCCTTGAAGATAGGGGTTTATGAAAAGGAATTAAACAGAGTTATAGCTGAAAATAATCTGATTAAATTAGGGAAAAGGATCTGGTCTGAAATAAAAAGCCTACAGTCATTTCCAGGAAGTCTTTCTCATCACAGTCCTCAAAGCATTCTAATAAGAACTTAATTCTTTGGCACTTCAAAAACAGAGCGAAACGTGTTGAAAAGGAGCATTCATTTATTGGTTTGAATTTCTATAATTCTCTGATTTTTGGGCGAGTAGTTAAGTAACCACAGAAATGTTAAGAAATCCATTTAAAACCATTTGCCCTTTTCAAAATATTCTTGAAGACCTACTATAAAGCACTATATTACAAATTACAGTAGCTGAGAGTTCTTAAAATAGTTACGCTCGTGACCTGTGACTAGTTGCAATCATGACCTGCACATTTAACAACCAGCGAGGTAGCTCCGTGCAGGCTGTTTCCTTCAGGCAGGAAGGTCACATTTCAGAAACAGAAGGGCCATAACATTGAAGCTCTCTGGCTTTGAGTTATCTGAGATGCTGTTTTCCCCTTAAATTAATGCGTGCAACATATTGCAATATTTCATGACATTTATTAGGTTCTCAAAATATATTTATTCACTTCTGTTCTTCAATAAATTCAAGCTCTCATTCTACAAAATAATTCAATATTAGATTCACAGCTGTTTTTTCAGCTTGTGCTTAGCTGGCTTTCTACAATGCAGCTGCCTTTTAATGTCTGTTAGTCTTGCATGCCTTCAGGTAAAACATTATTGACTTTTTTCACTTAACTTGACATTATGGTTTGCATAGATGGAAAAATTAACAAAGTTTGTGTAGATATACTGTACTTATCAGAAAATACTTTTAGATTCTGTCAATAAGCATGAGCTAAACATGGATTTGATTTTTTTTTTTTTTTTCTTGTTGTGTTTGCTGTGGAAGCAGCGAGGACGTGTCCCCTCTGCGCCCCCACCCCAGGCCAAGTCTCGGACTTGGGTTCCCAGTTCAAGCTTCCTCTGGGCTGTGATGCTGCAGAAATCGCTTCTAAAAGGTTGTGATTTTCTTCGTGTTTAGATCAAGGAAAAGGAAGATTCTTGACTTTTAGAAGCAAAAGGGAATAACTGGAAGGAAAAACTCCTCCATAGATACAAGTGTCGTTGTGGCTTGGGGAGAGACTAGAATTGAGCTGAAATTGTAGCCAAAATGCATCAAGAAATAAATGCAAGGAAACGGATCTGTAGCTGTAATCCGATCATGTAAATGATGGATTCATCAGAGGTTGCCAGCCATAAAATGCAAAATTGGAAATAAAATCTGGGAAGTAAGCCCCAAGCAGGTTCTACGGTGATGATGGTGAACTGTTTTAGGGGTGTTTTGGGGCTGGGGAGAGGTGGCTTGTCACCACTGGGAGTCGGAGGGGATAAGGAGGCCGTTAAGTGTTCTGAGGGGGAGCCATGTTGTGGCCAGGCCGGGAGGGGATGGTGAGGGTTGCTGGAGGCCACTGCCTTCGGCCTGGTGCAGCGGGGAGCTCCTGAGGGAGCCCCTGACCCTGCCTCCATCCTGCCTTGGCCTGGAGTGTCCACCGCCTTGCAGCCATCCCCGAGCGCTGGGAGCGGGGCCGTGCTGCCAGCTCCGCCATCTTGTAGCTGTGGTTGCGCCACCTTTCCTCCTTGAAGCCGGGTTTGAACATTTCTCAGTGATATTTCTAACACAAAAGCTAGTTCTATTTTTCTGTCATTACTTTAAGTATTATTTCAGCAAATGCTTTTCAGACGAAAATGTGCAGCTTGCAACATAATGCTGAATAGATTGCCTTTTTTAAAAAGGACTTAAAAATCACTGAAAAATCTTTGTAAAACCAGAAGTCTCACAAACCAAAATCAGTATGTCCTTTTTTTCCAGCCCCTAGAAGTGTTTCTTTAAAAATCATTATTTTAATTTTTAATATATGTGTTTGTGTGCTCTTGGATGCCCTGCTCCCTGAGGCTTGTGTTGTGGGATGGGGGGGAACTTCTGTCTCAGTCCATCTGGTGTAACGGCATTAGGATTTTCCTTTAATGTTTGATGGATGCTTGAGACGGGCTTAAATTCAATAATGTCTTTTTAATATACTGCGCACATTAAAAATGCACGTCAGAGGTCTGAACAAGAAAATGTTGGCCGAAGATGGCAATTTGGTCATCGTTTTGGATCCAAAATCTACATGTGCGTCCGCGTTCACTGCTGGCAGCTCCTATTAAGCAAGGAGACGGTTGGCGCTGTCACTCTAATGCACGTCCCCCTCCAGTTTTAGGAAAATGGTGTATTGTCAGGGCACAGCAGGGGCATTTTCATCACCACAGCTAGCACTGTACCTAGTCTGTGAATAAACTGACTTCATCTTCTTTTGCTATTGATCCATCACCTTTCATGCAAGCACTAAATTCATCCTTAAAAAATAATTAGCTTCAGTGTCTTGGCAAAATTCCAAGTAGGCAATTATCTTCTGCCTACTTAAAAATACCCCCCATAGTTACAATTGGATAAGTTATAGTGACAGACAACTGTGTGTTTTGTGATATGTTTTCTGTGTGGCTTTTTATCAGTGTGAAGTCTGCTGTAATGCTGCAAATATCTTGCACTGAAAGAACCTGCTGACCAGGATGGCTTATTAGCATGACAAAGGAAGTGTCTACTGAAAATATTTCCTCGGTATTTTGAAGACAAAAGAACAAAGGTTTAGATCTTCATTGTGCATGTCAAAACTCAAAATGTATTTTGAAGGCAATATCTATAATGTGCCTTTAGGAATATGTATTTTTATACGTAACGAAAGACAAAACTAAACGTAGCTTGCATTGCAGAACTTAGTATTTATCATTGATCCAGGACTGAAATTTCATAATAGCTGAGAAAAGCATAGGAAAGATGCTGATTCTGTTTGACTGTAGCACTTAGGGTTTGAGACATTTGATACTGAATGATTTGAGAAGTATTACTTAATTGAAGAAAAAAAAGTGTGTGTGTAAATATATATATATATATATATTCATTCTCTGTTCAAGGTGGGCAAAATATTGAAGAATAGTTTTTTAAAAAATAAAACACGTATATTTTTATATGCTCTTTTATATTACAAGATCTAGATAGCTTTTTTTTTTTTCTGGTATCAAGTAGTTTGAGGACAGAAGATAATTTGTGTTTATAGGTATTTGGGGAAGCACTAGATGATTAAGCAAAATACTTAAATAGCATGAGATGAAGATTCCATCTCCTTCCACAGTTAACTGGGTTTGAGCCTCTACCAAAAGGTCAAAGTTATAGTTTGATGAAGAGAATTATCTAACTGACTCAGTCTGGTAACTTTTGAGCTTACGAATTATTGTGATCTCTGTAGCAGTGAAAGAGGTGGAAGGAGGTATTATTTTGCAGCACGTGGACGTGCTCCTTTTTACTGACACATACTCAAAAAGGCAAACATGGGCTGCATATCAAGTCCTTTTGTGTACTTTTAATGGAAAAAAATAGCGTATTTCTTATTTATTTTTTCTTACTGGTCCAATTGAAGAAGTGAAAATGTGGTAAGGAAGATTGCTGGTTGTGTCAATTCTCAAAGTTTAAAACAAATGGGAGGATGTGGTAGCAGCTCAGGTGATTAATGGGTGTTTAGGATTCCAGTGATGGTCCTTGTCTTTATTTCTGTTTTTAAAGTTCTCTTTATGTCCTCTTTTTAAACAGGAAAACCTGTCTGTTTACAAATTGCAAATTCTGGTTTTGAATTTATATTTAGGAAATCAGCACAGCTCCTTTCTGAGTCTGGTATGGATCTTTAGGATAAATCCTTATATCCTTTTAAAAATCGAATGTGAAGAATATATGTACATTTAATAATTTGGTTTTGTTTTTTTTTGCTAGAATTTGTAACTTAATTAACACTACTTCCATGCAGTAGAGGGCTGGTGCAATTGTGATAGTGTGATAATAATTAAAGCAATGCTTGTTTGGTTTTGAGGTAGCAATTTCTGTTTATTTCCTTTCTTCTGACTATTGGTCAAATCATTCCAAGTTAAACAAGCAGAAAAGGGCAGGGGGGAGTCTTTTTCTTCACATACTTTGCTTTTTGCAATTTCTGAGCATAGTAAGATGTTCAATTTCATTTCAGTTTCACTTCAGAAGAGTGAAAGCTGTGGTAACCTCTTGCCTTTGGTGTTTTGTGCTGTCTTGGTCCTCTCCACTTTGCTCTAATAGAGCTAAACGTGTGTAGGTAGCAGTTTCCTCTCTCAGCAGGTTTGCTTTGTCAATCCTTTGCTTTGTGTATCCTTTCAGACATTCACCTTCTATGGAGAGATCTCCTACTACTTAGTTTATAGATCTCAGATTAAATTCAGAGGTTAAAAATTATAAAGACATTACTCTAATGGCACCTTTAAAATTGCTGAGGAGTCATTGAGAAGCAATTGGTGTAAAATTATTCATTGTGCCCCTTGTTTGCAAAGTTGCATTTAGTATTGAATGCTCTAATTGAGGTAATACAATAAGTTTCTATAAACTCTATGAGTTGCAGTGTTGTATGAAAATAATTAATGCCAGCCTGATCTGCAGACTTCAGCCTGAACTGCAAACCTTCAAAAAGATGAAGAAAAGATTGGAAACAGTCAATGTTTCATAAAACTACGCAATTCTTATCTGCAGATACTGAGGCATTGAATTTGATACTAACCAGCAGTGCTAATTTCAACTTGGAGAAATACTTTTTTACTTTGGGAATGCTAAACTAGGAGAAACAAGACTACAAACAGAATATTCCCTATAAGCTCAGAAACGTTTTTCTTGCGACTTACTTATGCTAGTACAATTTTACAAGATCGCCTCTGAAACTAGTGAAGTTTGTTCTGGTAGATAACTAGAGAAAGTGAGAGGAATCTGAAGCCAGAGACTTTTGAGGTAAACCCTTTTGGAGAAATCGCAAGTGTCTCTTACATAATGAAAACATCCTATAATTTTTCCTGTGCTTTTTTCCCTTGTTGCCACACATTTCTGTTGCCATGGTAACTGAACATGAATAGTTCGTAGTAAGTGACCTTGTCATTGCTTTTATATATGCCACGAGTGATTGTGTGGAGGATATTTATAGAATTATAGAGGTGATTGTGATGGGCTGAAGACAAGCAAGTTTTCTTTCTTTCTTTCTCTCTCTTTTTTTTTTCTATAGAGTAAGAGACTAAACACCACATGAGAGGAAAAGACTAACATTTGTCTGTCTCTTAAAAAAAAATCTGGCTAGTTATTCAGAAAAAGTAACTAATAAGTCATAAGGCAACTGCATGAAAACTGGTCAGCTCATCCTTCATGCAATGTTTTCAGCCAATACATTTTTTGTACTAGATTTAAATATCTACTGGTATTTGCTAAATATCTACTCTATCTCACTCTAAGTATCTACTGTGTCTACAAGACTTGATGATCCATGCAGGATTTTGTTTTATTTTTAAGCGTTGCATTCCCTACTGTTGTGAATGGCAGAGGTTCTGACTCATTTTTGTGTCCTTTGTAGGCGATGATAATCCAGGGACAGAACGAATAGACCTAATGGGAAAGGTCAGATTTTTACCTTCCCAGTTGAAAAGGAACAAAGTTTTCCTCTCACCCTGCCCCTTAAAGTTTTATTCAAAGTTTGAACATGCATCCTTGAACATGAGTTACAATTATATGAGGATGTGTTTGGTTATATATATTGGCAATTGAGAAATGTGACTCAAAAATCTTGCAAGTCTGTGTTCACAAATTTCACATTCTACAAAACTGGAGCCCATAAGATGGCCTTAAAAAATCTTAGCAATTCTATGTACAACCCAAAATAGCAACATTAAGTATAGATCAAAGATGGGCAAACTGTAAACTTGCATTGTTATTTTAACCATCCTAGCCTTGCAGCTCATCACACTTCACTTTCATATAACAGAATTACTGAATTTTAAGTAACTGAATTAAACCAAAAAAGCCCCATAGGAAATACATAAATAATGCTAGTTCAGATAGGAAAATAAGAGTGTCTGAGAGCCAAGAAAGTGTTCTTAGCTTCTTTATGCGTTCAAGAAGAAAATACGATTTTATTGCATGGTGACTCTAGTTATTCTGTTGTAGAGAGTCTGTGTTCTGGAGAGACAGTGGCCTGGTTAGGGGCAAGGTAGTCACGAACCTGAACCACAGCCCCCTTCCAGCCAACCTTCACTGTTTGCTGCAGCAGCTTTTCAGGGGGAACTTTGGGACAGTGACAAGAATTGTCCCAGGCAACCGTTACTGGGCATGGATCTGTCAGAGGGCCACAAAAAGTGGACCAGCTAACAGCAAAAAGTGTTAGTTAATTCCCTGGGCAAAAAAAACAAGCTGTCACGTATATTATTGCTGTAAAATAAATGAAACTATGTGCAGATACTTTTAAAATACGCTGTGGAAACTCTTTTTGCAGATGCAGGAATGGTCGTGTAGGACAGTTAAGATGATTAGGATATGCTTTGTACATAGTTTAAGATAAGTGGTAGCAATGAACCTTTCGTGTGCTGGAGGGCTCCTGTAGGACCATGGGTCACAAGGATTATGAGAATTTGGCAGATCAGGAAGTCTGACCTAAGTCAGCTGAAAATACCATGGCAAGTAGACTTGTGGTGACACTTGTCCTGCACTGGACACCATTTGTGGGGGTGACTGTCCACCATCTCCATAAGGAGCTTCAATAGGAGATTAAATTTGCCACTTGAATACTGAAGCTAACAGAGCCCAAAATACATTTTGTTTTAAACTGTCTGACCATGAGTGTGTAGCAAAAGAAATGGACTTTTATGGTAGTTATCAGTCATTAATTCCTGATGAAATAACAATGTCATCAATCCGTCTGCTTTTAAAAGTACCTATAGATAGTATGTACTTGCTAAAGTGTGTATATTTTGTTAATGTCAGCTGCATAGTACTGAGTCTATAGTAGGAGAGCACTTATTCCATATTTTACATATTACAAGATAGTAATAGCAGAAATGTCGGAAGGGATTGCCCTGTGAATTTTCTATGTAAAACATGAAGTGCTCGGTTGGGCAAAATGACTTAGCAGTGCAACACTGCACCATTCGAACTGTCATTTTGAGATAACAGGGAAGGAAAATCTCATGGGAGGGATAAATAGCCTAATGTGTCCTCCCATTCATTACCTACTTAAAATATTCGCTTTTTCCTATGTCATAGGTGTATATTACAGTAAGACTAAGCCTTCCAGGCTAAAGATGAAAGTTATATACAGAGAAGCAGTATTTAATTTGTATGTACTTCCACTTAACCTAATTCACCATCAAGTTATTCGACTTTATGCAGTGTCTACTCATGTCAAACCTTTTTGGGCATTTTTGCTTGTGTTGTGCTTAGGTCAAATCATTTTGTGGTTTGCACAGTTCACTGCACCCTGGAGATCTGGTCCACAGTGTAGATATAGCTACTGTAAGCTCAATAACAAGTAGTGGATCATTGGGAAAGAACAATCAAGGGGTTTCATAATTTCATAATTGGTACTAAAGACAGATAGCAGAAAACAACTCTTTGGATAGACTTAAAGACCATTGGACTTCTTGATCTAGAAACATTTGAAATTAATACTTTCCATAGCAGCATCAAGAATAGAGAGGTTCTCTTTGTGTGTCTCTTATTTTTCGCTCATGTCTATAACTAACTAGGAAACAGCCCATCTTCTCCATGTCTGATAGAATAAAAGTAATCTTATTATCTTCCAATTTGCTTGTATCAATATGATTGCACCTAGTTCTTTGAACTCATTGTTCTTGTCTTGAGTGCTTGCACAAATTGATTCATAAGAGCAATGAAGTTACTACTGCTACAAAACAAGAGAAAGAGAAAAATACAAACTCACAAACAAACTAATTAGCCTTCTATTGACAGCAAATGGAGTGAGTTTTATTTTTTGCATTGGAGTTTTTTTAAACTAGGCGTAAAGGTACAATGTTAACAAAGTTGTGTAAGTGGCTTTGACAAAAGTATTTACTGACCTTTCTCTTGAGGTCTTTACTGAAGCTGCAGTAATTGTAAAGCAGTGGAATTAATGCAGAAGAGATCTGTGGCTGTGGTTGCAGGTAGAACTTGGTGTGGGTAGGCTTCTGGATGCTATGGTCAACTTAGAAAGAAGACAGTGCACCTAACACGTGTGCTGTGAGGGGGGAAAGAATCCCTTTCACATTAGTAGGTTTGTCTGGGTGAACCCTGTTTGTTTTTTCCTGTCATAAACATGCCTAGCTCACAGCTACTGCCAGGATTCAGGCTATTGCAGGACGCCTGGAGAACTCTGGAAGAAGCTTGTCTACGTAATTACTAGCATTTCATCTCGAGCTGCAGTTCCAGCTGTGAGTCAGTCGGTGCATTTGGGGAGGGCAACTGCCATCCACCAACCCGTGAGGAAAGATCCTCACGCAGGGAATGGAGTCGCCGATGAAGCGCCCGCTCCAGCCTGCTCACCAGCGGGGCCTGGAGGATCTGGAGACCCCTCACAGCGAAGGCCGGTAGCTTTGGCAGTTTACTATGAGACTGGAAAGCTTAAACCATGACAAAAAATGTTTCAAGATGTTGAGTATGTGACTTTCAATTTCTGGACTATAGAATACATTATATTTAATTATTATCTCCTACAGATTAGTTAGGCTAAAGATAAGCGAGATTGATCAGATCTTGCATGTCATTTCTTTCTGTTGTTTGCATTTGCACGCTCCTGTTCTCTTTTTCCTTCTTCATTGGCTAGGAGCTTCATGAGGTCCACCACAGGGCTAACGAATATTCCTCACTTCTGGGCGTTTTTAATCATCCCATCACTTTCTCTTTCTTGCTATCCTTTCGGAGGGTTTTTCACACTGCCTTACTCTGGCTAATGCAAGTCACATACTTTGTCTTGTAGAGTCGACTTTTCATTTTTCCATGTCTGGCAGCTCTCTGGTCTGGCTATTTTGGAGCTTACAGCTGTTCCTTTCCTTCCAAAGGAGATAGGGAGGTCATCAGCAGAAGGGAGAGGAGTCTGAGCAGGTGGGCTAAGGTGTTACTCCTGCCTATGGACTTGTTATCCATCCTCAGGCTTCAAGAAAAGATCTTAAGAGTGCAGTTAGGCAAGTAGGAAGGTGAAATTGGGGGTCAGGGTATAGGGTCTGGGTGTGAGGGAAGCAGAGGTTGGTGATCTCCTTTTGTTCAGCAATTCTCTTTTTCCACATTAAAAGATTTTCTCCTCTATTGTAAAGGGGAGAGAGAGCTACCTATAACTTTAGTCTGTTTCCATCATGCAATTGATCATGCTCTGTTTTCTGATAGATAGATTGAATAGCATGAATGCAACTTGTAAAGACCACGACATATTTTAAAGTATAAATAGCTTCATATCACTGAAGTTCTTGAATTTTTAAGCCAATGTTCTTAGTAATGACAAATAAAAGTCAAGATTCATTTACAAGGCAATGTTGTGTTTTTTTTTTGTTTTGTTTTGTTTTGTCTTTTTCTTCTCTTGAATTCCTGCTTTCCTCTTTTCTTTCAGAAAGATTGAAAAGAGAGGGAATTGGTAAGAGTTAAGCTTTTCTATCTCCTCGACCAGCCTAAACCCACATACTTTATTTTGAACTCCATATTGATATATACATAAAAATTTGATAATGGTTGTTCTGGTTCACTGACATCAAATATGGGAGTGTTGTTTATGCTTTTCTTCATGCTAAGCTTCCTGTGTCCTGTACCTCTCTCTTAGTATATTATTATGTACATATTTTTTCCCTCCTTGTCAATACAGTGCCTGTGAAAATTGGACAGTGTTCTGTACCTGGCATTTGTGCGTGCTATTTCAATGCCATTTTTTGTCCAAATCTGTAAGTTCTAGTGTTGAAAATATATGCATCAGGAGAAGATGCATGCAAAAAAACTGGGAGCAAATATTGGAAAAAAGAAGGAGCAAAATACATTTTGCATCCTCTCCTTTTTTCTGTTCTTAAATATATCACCTAGATGACTTAGAGCAATCAATGTCACTAATAATATTTTCAGCTGCATATAACACAAGTGCTTGCATCTTTATGAATGATCGGTCCAGCTCTTAAATGAGGGCTGCCTCCTGCAAGTGGGCAAAAATGTGTAAGCTTGTTCCTATGGGCATTTGTAGGTCTAGTAAGATATCAGTTGTAGTTTCCAGCTCATGCAATTTTGAATGTCTGATGCTACTTAAACCAACAACAATGTGCATATGTAATGTGCTTGATATAGATAGTTGAAGTTAATCCAGAAATATAAAATCAACAGGTGTCTTTCCTCAAACCAAAACTCTTAGCAGTACGTGATTTTTTTCTGTTTAATGAAAGTGCCTTGGATACTAAAGCCATTATCCAAAAAGGCATTTTAAGGCTTGAGTTGTTAGCCCCTCCAGATCTGGAAATATGTGGGACTGTTCAGTTGAAAATGACATACGGTTCTTTTAAAATAAGTAACAGAATCTTAAAACCGCCCGTACAGCCTGGCCGCGTGCAGACATTTGCATCAGTTTTTGGCTGGAATAGAGGCCAGGCCAGTTCCTCATGTGAGCGTGTGCTTAGCAGGAAGCTTTGCTCCAAAGCGAGCCCCAGTTAGAACAATTAGGCAAATCAACAAAAATTACCACCTTTCTGGCAAATATCTATTTAGCATCGAGGAAAAAGCAAAGTGCTCCTTCTGAAAAGCCCTCTCTAGAGGAGAGGCATCACATTTAAATAAGGATTTATAGAATGTGGAGGGGAATCAAAGAACCCCAATTTATTTCCTTTTTAATGAAAGGATTTTTCTTAATTGATTGAAAGCCTTTTATGTAAGGCTAACATAATTTAAAATTGATGAATGGATTTATTTCTGCTTTTGTTCTCCTAAAGTAATATCTTGCAATGGTTACAGGACTCTAAATTCCATTTATGAATTTACAATTACCTATGCAAATATGTTGTGTTAGAGTGCAGATAAAATACATAATCTGACATATTACTAAACACTCTGGTAATGAAGCTATGACATTTCATTCTTGTTTTATAAAACAGAAACCTGTATGGATTTTGTCTATTCATATATTATTCAATATGCTCTCAATATATGTTGCATATAAATAAAATTTTGTGAGCAAAAACATTTGAGAAGTGGCATTCACATAGTAGGTTACAATTGCTGCTTTTACTATGTCTTTGATATATATATGGTCTAAAATCTTTTTAAGAATGCTAATATTCTATCTACAGATATAATGCACATTAATTCTTATGGTTTTTTTCCTTCCATTCCAGTCCTACTTAATCATTTTTATGCACTTCTCTCACATCATAAATTCTCTTCAAGTGTTGATATCTTGCTTGGCTCAGCATTTCCTCATCTTTTTTGTTCATGTTGCTGGGGGTATATTTGGAGTTTAGAGTTTCAGCCTTAAGTTAGCTCCATTTTACCTCTTTCCTCACTTCTGGTATGCTGCCTGTAACCCTCTTGGTGTGAAGATGTTGCGTGGGGCATTTAGGATACGAGGATTATAGTGTCACCCCGGACTCCCTGCGTAACCCTCCCTTCCTCAATTCCAAAGCAGGGTAAGTAGCTGCTTTTCTTACTTGGGTAGCCCTCCAGCACGGCATGTTGAGCCTGGGCTTTAAGAGAATTTGTGACCAGGCTGTCACTATCAAACGACATCTGCTGACAACGAATGCAGCTTATCGAACGGTCTCCCTAATCATCGCTGTGCCGGGGAAAATGTGAAACCGGCTATCACTTACCTATAGGCTCAGTTTCCTCCCCTCCACTTCTCTTTATAGTGCCTGTTAATGCTTTAATGCCATATTAATTACATTATCCTGCTTCTCAGCGAGGCTGATGAGCCCAGGTGGAGTGGTATGTCACGCTTTCTGGATATCTTCTAGAATATACGTTAACGTGTGCAGCTTAGCATGTCACTGGTGCCACCGCTTTGGCCAAAGGGATGCTGAGGATACCTCGTGGCCTGGGATGTCCGCAGGAGCTGCCGTTCCTCGTGCCCCCATGGGGAACGGTCGATCCCCTGCTCCACCTCTACCTACCCTTGCTTGGTTGTTGTCTTTCCAGTCCTTGGTACCGAGGTAGGGAACAGAAATCACTGCTAGATCTCCAAAGTGTCTTGGAAGAAGGTGCTGTTACCCCTTAAGCCTTTTGGTCAGGTTCTAATGCCCTCATGCTTGAATTTTCTTTGGTCATTGCTATGTGACTACTTATATTGGCACTGTTGGAATGTTGATGAGTTGTAAATAAAATGCATTGGTCTTCTCGTGTTAGAAGTGCAACTAATCAGTGTATTGCTGAGTGCAAGCATATTCCATTTTCTAAGCTTGTTAAATCATTTTCTGATACAGAATTTATTCCAACTATTTAAAAAAAAAAGTGACCTTTCTCACCGTAACACTAAAATATCTCATTTCTCTTCCAGTTATTTACTTTATAATAAACTCTAAACTGAGTGTTAGTAATCGTCTGTACAGACAGATACTCTGGCTCGTGTTCATTCAAATTCCAGCTGCAGCCTTATAAATAAGGAATGAGGCTTAGAAGTCTCTGGGGAGATTTCTGGAGGAATATACAATATGGTTTAACCTGTCAGACCGTTGGATGACACTGCTGTTCCACACTGATAAAGGCATCTGAGTTATGTGTAAGAATGAAATTTCACTCTTAACTACGCTGGTTTTTGCTCTTAGACCTCCAGCTACTTAAAATGTTGCTTGTGCGTTAGCCGCGACGGGGCCGCGGAGCCTCGCGGGGCGGCGTGCACCGATAGTGCCCCCGCGCTCAGTGCAGCGCTCCCCTGCAGCACGCGGGAGCTTTGCTGTTTTGCTCTGGGGTGTTGTGTGCTACGTTATATCTTATCGTTCTGGAATCCAGTGTCTCGCGGGTCTGCTGAAAGGAGTGAGGTTTGTGCTGAGGTCTGCGGGCGAAGCGCCCAGCAGCAGCGGGGTGAGAGGGGGCGCCTGCCCTGCAGCTCCTCGGGTGCCAGCTCCTCGTCCAGATGTGGTCCAGCTGATACGGACCTGCATAAACCTGGAGGAGCTGCGGGGAACTCGCGTTTAGCCTTTGGAAGCTGCTGACTCTGTCCAAAAATTGTAGAGGGTTCTCTCATTAAATACATGACTGTTTTTTCAGCTCTGCGAGTTTAATGAAAGGTGTTAGATTTGCCTATAACAATCTCCAGTTTATTTATTTATTTATTGGATCTCAGAAAAATGAGAAACAAGTGCCTGAGTATTTAGGCAGCAGAATAAGTAATTGGCATCTAAAATCAGTGATTTTATCCTATTTATTTATTTATTTGTTGCTATACTGCAATAGTGCTTAGCTTTAGGAAACAGTTCAATGAATGTGCGAGCGACAGTGGATCTGGTCAGACTATTTCATTCTTCTGTAAAACAATTATTTTTTAATTGCTGCAGTGTGAAGCCTTGGGTCAGAAGATGAACATTTTTGTTCTTTGCCATGTTTTTAATTTTCTTCTGCCTTTAATTGGGGAAGCACTTGGTGTCAGATTGTCTAAAGTTTTGTGAAAATTGTTTTTATTTCTATTCTGTGATGCGAAATACTGGTTTTATTATTTGTGATTCACTGCTTCTGCCAAAATTATATACCTCTTGTGAGTGTTTTGGAGAAACTATGAATTCAATTATGGGCACCTTCTTTTGTTCTCCCATTTTTGAATGGGAATTTTAATTCCTAGTGTACAAGAAAAACTAGTTAAAACAATTACTAGACTTCTAGAATTTGCTTGAACTTTATTAGCATTGCTTATTTATTCTGCCTGTGACTTACATAATAATTTTTTTGGTAAGGTTTAGATGTTCTTTTTCTGTTGTTGTAATTCCCCGTTTCTCGTGTTAAACACATGCTCCGTAGCTCGTTTTCCAGGCTCGCGCGCTGCGTTGAGCGATGGTGCCTTCCCAGCCAGCAGGAGTGAGGCTCCTCCACGTGCGACTCTGATGCCGAGACGCTGACATGTCGCAGCGTTAATGCATCGTCGTATTAAAAATGCAACTGCCCATGAATGTTTCACCGCGTTTGTTTCTTAAGATGTTCTAAAATCTACTCTGAAAGTGTGGAAAGATTAGCAGTCCTGTCTGGAGACTAGACAGCCATCTCCCTTAGTCTGCTTGTTTCTTCTTTCTTTCTTTCTTTCTTTCGACTTGTGCTTTTGCTCAGCAAGACCCTGCTTTAGTTCTGTTTTGGTATGTTTTAGTCCTGAACATCCAGACACTTGCAGGCGATTCAAAAGAGCATTTTAAATAAATGTGTTTTCTATTGCTGTTGGGCCAGTCATGCCCAACATCTTGCAAGTGCCTCCGGGTTTTATTTTCACTTGCACGAGTATCTGGGGTTGAATTCCCCATACAATTGGGTGTGTTTGTCGAGTGAGGGTTTGTAATGTGCTACAAGCACCCACAACAAGATGCTCTTTCAGTATTCAGGTCATAAATATAAACCTTAATGACAATAATTAAGCTCCTAGATGATGTGATGTGTGCGATGTCCTGTGTATGTCAGGTGCCCAGATTACCTGCACAACCTGCACTTTTAAGCAACTATTTCAATATTTACTATATGAATCTTCATTTTGCTGTACTCAACTTAGTGATAGGTTTTGGATTTCTCTTCTGCCTCCTTCTCCCTCTCCTTTCCACCCCTTGGTGGTTCCATCCATACCTGAGCCTAGTTTTCTAATAACTGAAACTGTTGGCTTTTAAAAATTACCTTCAAATAGCTCCAGGAACGTTACTTGGCAGCCTTCAAGGCAGCTCCTGAAATGCTTAATGCTTTTGAAAGTCAAATTAAAGGTTTGTTTCATTTAAGTTGTATAGCAGGATAAGATTAAAGAAAGTGCCCTACTTGCACATACCAATCTATGTGAAATGGTTTTTTGATCATCTTCATGCATTTCTAAAATACACCTCCGATTTCTTTTAAGGATCTCAGCTTATTCAGCTTTTACCATAATGGTTCATTAGCCTCCTAGGCTTTTTCTTTTTAAAAAGAGTTGCAGTCAATTTCCCATCTCTTCAAGTTTATATTAAATTGCTTCAATTTCCCAAATTTATTAAGGAGAGAGAGCAAACAGGAACCATGGGAAGAGGGGTCATTCAATGTGGATGCATCTCCTGCTTCTCGCACTATTCAGTTTTTTTTGCCCCTGGCTGCAATTCTGCTGAATATGGCTTGTATTCCCAATTGTTAGGGAATGCTTTAAGTATATATTACTAATAGCACTTCTCGTAGGTGAAAATTTATTTTGAGATCAATGGGGCTTTATATGTGCATAGAGCAAGGAATGGACATAGACCTTCACCTCACTGGAACGTTTTGTAGAGCGCAACTTAGATCTCTGAAAAGCCACTGGTTATTCATTCACATACTTCAGCTGAATGCCTATATTTGAAATGAGAAATACACCCCATAGAGCGTTTGATGTTGCTGTCCATAGACGTCACTGTAGAGAAATGTGGTACAATTTATAAAGTCATTTTAAAGAAGCTCAGTGAGTGGTGGTTTTTTTTTTTTTTTTAATGTATATTTGCTATTTATGTGTACAACTTTACCATCATGATATCAGTGTCTTGGAGCTTGGTTGTTTTGCAAAGCATTGTAGAAAAATCTGTTTGTGGTACATGAGAAACACAAATTTCCCTGACGTTGGCTAGCTGACCAAAGGAAGAACAGCAAGATGATGTTTTTTCAAAAGCTGCTTTCTTCAATTTTAATGAATTTTTCATTAACACAGCAGGATGATGGATTCTTAAAAGGAAAAAATCTATCTGCTTCTGCAGAATTACCCCTATGCAAAAATAACATATATAAAAACAATGTAAATGTACTAGGATAAAATTGACCTCTTGATTAATCTCATCCATAAAATCAGATATTAACTCTTATCTAGAAAATTTTAATGCCTTTTTACCATTACACACAAATGCAGAGTAAAGAACAACATTTTTTTTCACTCCCAACTGTTATTTAATCATTTTAATGCTTTTCTGGTAACTAATTGGTAGTCCAAGGAGCAGCTTTAGGTGATAGGACTCTTGTGCTTATGAAGTAACCACTGAAATCCACCTCTAAGAGGCACCAATTACAGGATCTGGGCTCTTAAATATGATTTTTAATGTGAGAAATGAGTGAGACCAAATATTAGTTACATTAGTTAATACCAGCTAGAAGGGATAGAAGTGGTGAGTTGTTTTGAGGGGCTCTGATGTGTTTGTCCGCCTCGCAGCGCCCAGCGCTTCCCGAACGAGCCCTCCCGTGGCAGCACAGAACAGGGGACTTGGCGCGCGTCACCTCGGGAGGTGCTGCCTGCTGAGACCTGGATTCATTCTGCTCCTGTAGCCTCAGGGTTTGCTAGAAGGATGTTTTTGCTCTGCTGAAGGAGACCAGTTAGTGGATGGTAGCCTGTTGTATTTCATTGTTTCTGTCTCAGCCGCGTGAAAAAATGAGTGCAATTTGCAGTCTCCTTGGTGTTATTTTCAGTATATTTTTCTAAAACAGTTTGCCTTTCAACTACTTTTCTTAATCATCAGTGAGAAGTAAGAGTGCGACAGGTTCTACTCCACGTTACAGTAATTTACAACTATGAGACAGATTTTTTTTTTTTGTCATCTTAAAATGTAAGGGTGAAGAAACCTCCCTCACTAGCCATATTGTTTGGGGATGGTAGTAGCCATCGTTTGAAAAGCCAACAGTTTTCTTAGTGCACGTTTGGCGTGGGCAAAAAGCTTGGGGTGTTGTAGAGGTGATCAGGGTCTTGTTCTTCTCTTCTCCATCGTGGTATGTTGTTAGAAAAGAGCTGGTAAAGGCAAAGCTGACTGATGGGAAATGGAGTTTTTCACTGCTGAGCATTCAATCTGTGTTTGTTGCTAATTCCTGTTCCTTTGAGAGATCAATTTTTAGAGCCGTGAATCATAAAGATGCAGAGGAATGACAACAGTGCTAAGGGTGAGTAAGAAACAAAAGGCTGCTGCTGTTGAGATGAAATAATTTTATGGAATCTTTCTCTACATTAGAAAATTGACATGCATGAGCAAAAAATGCTTTGTATTAACAAAGTATCTTTCTGGCCTGTCCATATTAGTCATTTTTTTCACAGGAAGCAACAATTAAATAGTTTGTAGTTACACAGTTTTTAATCAGCCTTTATGATAGCTTTAACAGACTTTTGCAGAGGAATGTATGAAGTATATATATAAAAAATAAGTTTCATAACTTCAGTTTTCTCTGTAGGAAAAAATAGATCTTCTCTATGTCCATTCCCTTCCATTCTGTTGATTCTCTGAACCTATGGATAAAAACCATTAACAGCTGAGAATAGGCCAAAAGTACAAGAAAATGCCTGTATTTTTGGTTGCAGGAGATAAAATATAGAAAGGATTAGAGTATTAGCAGTGACTTCTCCAAGATTCTCACAGTAATATTTGGATTTGTAAAGCAGTAGGGCTAAATATTGAAGTTATAAACTGGTTCAGCAGTTGTATTTGAGCTATTGAATATTAATCAAGGAAAAAGAGTGACTAGTGGATGCTACATTGAATTTCAGATTACCTTAATTACAGTACACTCAAAAATATGATTTTTGATTTAAAACACTAACTTCTGTCGTGTGTTTCATTTTTCGTATTTTTCTATATCACGTAATCATCACCTTGCTCTTATTCAGCGTTGCTATTTCTAATTCTCCGAGGCAGGAAGCCGTTCTGAGAAGCGTGCCACGAGCGCGTATTAAAGGTGTTCTCTCTTGAAAACTCTTTTGAGCAGCTGAGAAAATGAGATCCCGGGGGTGGCTGGGGTTGAGAGGCAGGAAGCGCCGGGGCGCTGAGCAGTGATAGCCGTGCCCGGCGCAACCTTGGCCAGCCCGGGACTGAGGGTTTGTGTGTTTTGTGTTGGAGCATTATGGCTGCAATTTGAAAGAGGTCAACAAGTCAAATTTCCAATTTTTCAAATCTTCCTCCTATATCCTAGGAGGCAGCGCGGAGGAAATGCCTGCTCTTTTGTACGCTTTCTTTTGAGAGCGTAACCAGCAAGAGATGGAAGTTGACATCAGCTCTTGGCACAGCGGTTTCATGTCGCCGTAATGAATAGAAATGAAGCACTGGCTGAGGAACAGCCAGAAATAAAGGCTTTTGCTTGCTGCTAGTAGACATAGTACAGACAGATGTAGAAAACTTTATTTTCTAGAGGAATTTAAATCTGTAGCAAATGTGGTGCTTTCCAGCTAGCTCATAAAAAGGATCTAGCAAATACAGCATTGAATGCTGTACTGAAAAATCCCACTGCCTCTTTTGGGATGAAGGAAGTTTGACAAGAAGTTGGGAGAAAATGCATTAATATGCTAACAGTTGACACTTTTGTGCTACTTTTGAGAAACGCTCTCCGTGCTCAGGTTTTTCATTATCTGCTATTGTAGGAAGATGCTGTTGATTGGTGTTAATTTTTATCTCCTGAGTAAACTTTGATTTTTGTCCAACCGTTCCATAATATTACATAAAGTTGATGTTCCTCAGTAGGATGCCTTGGGAAGCGTGTCTATGTTCCAGCCTTGAATCAGGCTAATCTTACACGAAGAGTCTTTCATGGAGCGGGTTGTGTGTCAGGTCATCGCGTGCTTCGGAGCAGGTCCATCTGCGCCTGGGCCAGGGAGGTCACTGGTGGTTCCCAGCACATCAGGACCTGCTGAGAGAGCTATGATCATCTACTGGCAGCATCTCTTTTTCTTAGCACTTCTTTTGGGATTACAATTTGAGAAATACCCGCATAGGAGAGGGGAACGAGGAGGTCTTGTTCTTGCTGACCTCGCCATGTCTGACAGAAAGAAACTGTAACTAGGCTTCCCGTGTAGGCAAGTTGATCCATGGACACCTCACCCACCTGAGCAGGAGTCCTCAACCTTTGTAGGAGGAACTTGAGCACAGGCTGGGTGCCTTTGGAAGGTCTAAATGCTTGTAGCAGCTTCTGGCCATGTTGGCAGGCTTAGAGATGACATGGGGCAGCTGGAGGAGCCAGCACCCGTGGCTGTGTCCGGAGCGCTGCTCAGACAGGGACCAGCAGCCTTGGGCTTGCTAGAACATGCCATTGTGCCCGACACGGCTGCAAAAATAGCGTGAAGAATTTTTAGTCTTTGCTTCTCTTTTCCTGCTGGTTTGCTTTATGTAATTTGTATCCTGTCAGTTAAGGGGCTGCAGTGGAGAAATTTGCAAGGCAATAAAGCATCAGGTTTTATTTTAGTTTCACAAAGTGAATTCTTGAAAGGACTTATTTGCATAATGCATTTTTGGTTGTTTTAAGATAAAAACACAATTAAACGGGAAATATAATTATCCTAGAAAAATGGAGCAAGAGGCTTTTGAGTTGGTAGCAGAGCTATTTGCAGGAAGTCTGTTGTGAGACACATCATCAAAATTACTTGTGCTTATGAGAGTTAAATAACTTTCTGATCTCAAAGATATATTTGCAATGTAAATTATAAGATATGTATGAACAGCAGCAAATCTAAACAAGAAGGCACAATCTTTGCTTGTATTCGTGTTATTTCATGCAGGTATAAGAAGGTTAAGAAGTTTTTGTTTGATTGATTTTTAATGTACAAAATGTGGTACAGGAATGTGAGGAATAAGTATAGCAAAGCATGGCAATTTCATAAAATCCAGAAGAAAAAATAATTGCCAGTTCTTCCCTGCTGATCTTTCCATAGCTGATTGCTGTGCAAAATTGAGCCATAATTTTCGATAATCAAGAAACCTTTCCTATCTGGCATGTTTCAGTGCCATAATTCAGCATGGCTTGCAATCACCCAGCCTTTAGTGTCCTGCTTCATGTGGGGATCAGAGGTGAAACAAAATAATATAAATAAAAAAACGGAGTAAGGCTTTGCTCTATTTTCTAGGGGGTACAAGCTTCCAAACATTCAGTGATAGCTCAGACCAAAATCAGCATTTGTGCGAAGTAGCAATGCTGTCACTGTGGACTTTTGGATCTTGACAGCACTGTGACAAATAGATATGTGTAAATTGGAGAATACGCTCGGAACTCTTGAGTTTAAATTGATAAAATTATTCAGGCAATGGGGCTTAAATAGCTGGAACCTGGGCTGAGCTGGAGCAAGCTGTCCCGGCTTTCTGCAGCTGATTTCTTAGTCTGCTTTGAAAAAAGTTAAAGCCCCAGGAACCCCCAAAATAAGAGGACATTTTTATTGTCTTGTCTCCTAGTTTCACCCAAGTCATTTTGGAGGATTTTTTGTTTGTACTGTGTAGCCAAGTGGTACATTATGAGGAAGATTGTGACTTGCAATGTTATATTTCTATAATATTTCTAGTCCTAATTTTCGTTATTTAGTAAATTTTTGTATTCTAACCTGGGTTGGAAATACGAGCTGTTTTAACATGGAAAAACTAAAATGTCTATGAAGACATTCATAGTATTTTAGCTTGATACTAAGGCTGTCTTCTTTTATGCTGTTTACGTGTTTCTACATAATACTGTAGGTGCTTAGGTATATTTCTGGACTGTGTACATTTTTATACATGCATATCTATGCTTCTCTGTGTCGACTAGAGAAAGATATATTGGAAAAGAGAACAGACTTTCTGCAGCAATTCCCAACAAGTGCTACATACGGCCAATAACATCGTGTTCCTTTGCGTCTGCTGATTATTTCTTGCTTAGGAAGTTTTCAACAATTTTCTTTTTCAGTAGGACTATAGTAAAATTCTACCCATTTTTTAGTATCTCCCAGTATGCCCTACCTACGAACCTGATTGCAAGATGAGAGCTAAACAAAGCAGAGGAGAATTTTGCCAAATATCTTGGCGCATTTGCAAAAGCTGCCCTTAGGAGCCCTAGTTTGAAAGTTCCTTTTGGCCAAATAAGGAAAGAATCCACCGTTCTGCACTCAGGTGGCATAAAATCACTTACCTGGGCAGGACAGGACGGCAGAACTGCTGTTTTGGTTCCTTCAGAGTGAAGTAGCACACCGAGAAGATTGGGCGGTTAGTCACGTTGAAACCACTTGAGCAGGTCCAACTAAGTTATGTTAATGCAGCTTTGAAGATACCTCAGGTCTGGGTACCTGTCCGGAGGTCTTCCACATTCTCATGATATAAATAAATGTGACTGGAAGGGAAAACACAACCAGAAAAAAAACAATCAAACAGAGCCACTGTAGGTAACCTTCAGTTTTGGGAGCAGGAGCCTCCTGCCTGTTTGCATGAGGCAGAGGGGCACTGGGGATGGCTGCAGGTATCCGAAGCTCCCTCTGCATCACTTGTTTAAACAAGTCTGAATAAAAACTGATGGTGAATTTGTCGCTTCTTTTTTCCCTTCCAAGCCTATTTTTTCATCCATTCCTTATTTTTAAAAGGTACCTTCAGCAATCAGATCAGGTCTGGCTTGCTGTATCACTCCAGCCATAAGACCCTTCTCAATTAATTCTTCTTTGAACTAGGTAATAGATATTTTAGCAAATCTTCTAGTCATTTCCAAATCATCCTCCTAACTTACATGAGTTAAGATGAACAAAGCAGCTGGATGAGACACGGGGTTCAATCATCTTTTCTGAAGCCCTAAAGACGAACTTGTATGTCCAAAGACTGTTTTCCTCAAGTCTCTTAGCTTGTCTAAGGGAGATCCAGGTTTTAACCAAAAACCTGTGTCATTATTTCGTTTAGATTTTGGGGGGTGATAAAAATTGTTTGTTGTTACCTCTCTCAATAAAAGGGAGGGCCTGCAATTATCCAGGCGAATATCTCCATGCTTGATTCTCACAGTTTCAGTTTGTTCCTCATGAAGTGGCAGAAAATAGTGTTTTGCAATCTATGAGATAATCAGAGTGTTTAGTAGGTTTTAATTTTTTTTTTTCAAGTAATAATACTTCATATTTTGGAAGACAGTGCAGAAGAGATGACATAATAAGAACAATAAAATTCTTACTGGTAATGAATGTCACAAGTAGAATTTTAATCTGTGCTTTATGATACTACTGTATGGATTTATTTAAACCTTACAGATGTATGATTTCAGGTTTTGATTCCATTTATGATATTTTTGTAGATGGTGCTGTATCTTTTTTTGAATCTGCTTTATCATTAGAAAAATAAATCTCTTACCAATAGTTAGTGACAATCTTCCACTATTTAGGCACAAATAACCTTTAGGCTGCAGTTCTAATTAAGGTTTAAATCCTATCTAAAGGTTAGCATACAAATGATCTTATGTCTTTATGTTTTATCATGACTTTTTTGTACTCTTTATACATGTTCAAGCTTCTCCTTTGAAAGCTGTAAACATTCAACTAAAGTTCATAATATCTTTCATTAAGTTTTCTTTTTTATTTGAATATCTATTTGAAAAGGTAATCCGTATCTCCATATTTTTACTGGGCATTGAATGAAACTACGTCACAGAGAATTTCTCACTTTATCTTACTTTACTCTTGCGATAATGAATTCATCATGTAG
Organism: Tinamus guttatus; assembly: GCF_059628265.1. Taxonomy (NCBI): domain Eukaryota; kingdom Metazoa; phylum Chordata; class Aves; order Tinamiformes; family Tinamidae; genus Tinamus; species Tinamus guttatus. The sequence goes on along the minus strand of NW_028288706.1, from coordinate 2,907,353 downwards.
ATCAGACAAGAATGTTATTTTGTACTGCCCAATCAATATTAATTTCAGAATGTTTTCTCTCCGCAAGAGCAGGGAGATCAATTGCTCTATGGCTGCCTGTTTTTGAGTGTTGTTATGTCTTTGTTACTGTGTTTGAGGGAACTGACGCACTCTCAGCAGCACCTGAGTTAGCTGCCTCTTCTCACTGGAAGTTATTTCCTTAAGACAAATGAGGCTTGGAAGAAATAAAACCCTGATCCATGCAGCATTTATAAGGATTGATATGCATAAAAAGTCATTTCAGAAATCATGCTGTCACAAACTAATGAAGGAAAAGTAACAGGTTTTTTAGGTCGGTAGCATCAGTGCATTTGTCTCGGCAGAAACTTCTTAGGAATTCCTTTTATTAATAGCGTATTTATCCTCTAAGCCAATTGGTTTTGCATAGCAAGGCTTGTTTAATGAGTTTTTTTGAGATGGCAGTATTGTTGGCAAATGGAAGCTCCTGAACTGCCTTTTTTCCAAATGTTCTTAATGTGATTTCAACACCACGAGAAATATCCAGATTAATTTTCATCAGATGGATGAGATTACCTCATTCATCAGAAATATTTTCATAACATTCATATTTATTAGAGAATTTTTTTTCTTCCTTCTTATTGCGACTATTTAGGAGGGATCAAGAAAAATGTTACGTGTTTTTGAGGGCTTGCCACTGCCCTTGGAAAAATGCTGTCTAGGGCTCACGTTGTGCTCTCTAGCAATATTTACAGTGTAATGTCTTGGCGTGCTCGTTGTGGCACACTTGGATGTCTTCGTACAGCCTGCCAAGCTGCACAGTTTTATGAAAATTGTAGAATCTGGAGGAATTCACTGTGCACAGAGTGTGTAAAGCCCGTGTTCGTTACCCTGTATTGCAACTTGCAGCTCGCTGGTTCTTACTGACTCTTGTGTATCTGCTTCTTCTCCCCTTGCGGCGCGGGACCGATGACTCCTCCAGCTGGGCAGAATCGGGGCTTGCTGGGCCGGTGCTGCGTGCTGCACTGCTCGGGTGGGCGTCCTGGCCAGCTTTCCGTGCATGGTAAAGGCTCCGGATTGTTGCTTGGATGAGTTTCAGAGCAACGGGAAACAGTAACAGCCAGTGTTAAAGGCAATGCCCTAGTGCAGTCTGCAGAGACAGAATTGAGACTGAATGAGCAGTAGCCATTACACTTGTTGGATTTTTGGTTTCATGGTGTGAATAGAGTGCTGGAATATTGCTTTATTTTCCTGGATCTCGTTATGCTTGTCTTTTGCCTTAGAAATATATCAAGATTTTTAGGTCTAGTTTATCTTTGCTGTAGCCTTTCAAGTATGAGTTCTTAAACTGTAGCTATGGAGACTGAGACTTTTCCAACAAGGTCATACTTTGCAACTATCGTTCAGCAACTGGTATGCTAGGCAAATAACACTAACGTGGCCCTTGGATGTTGTAGAAATGGCATAAAGTAAGAAAATAAATAGTACTGGAAAGATAGGTTTACAGGTTTACAAATGGATTTCCCATTCAGTGTAATTTACCAGTCACCAGAATAATACCCGGATTTGTAACTTTAAAAAATCGAAATAAATTGCCAAATTTTCTCTTTTTTAAAGCATGATAGAGATTGTTTTATGTATATGTGTGTGTATGTGTGTATATAGATAGATAGATAGGAATAAATATATAGGGAAATGAGAGCTATCCTTTCTTTGTAAGTTACTGTTAGTGTCCTAATAGCATATATTACTGTACTGTCTGGACATAAGCTTTTTGTTATGTTCACAGTCTGTCCTATTTCCCTTAGTGCTTTGAGGACAGCATATTGTTATTCCTCCTTAAGATGGCATTTTTAAAATGTGGTTTCTGCAAGCCTGTGATCTCTAATTTGTGCAGAGAGCTTATTTAAGTTGACTCAAGGAAATTTCATTACATTAAATGTCTATTTATGAGTGCTATCTCTGCATTTCATGTAATCTGTCCTTTATCTGTATTGCTAAAACCATTTTAAGGCTACTTTTTACTATGAGCTAGTGTCTGAAAAAGCTAATTGTAAAATGTGAAAAAATACATATAATGATTAAGCCGTGAAAAGGAAAGGAAAACTATGTATGCTGCCTTCAAATAAGGGAAAGCTTCATAGTAACTTGGTAGTGTTAATTTTACTGCCTTTTTTATTGGTTTGTTTGCAATTCATCAGTGTTACTGCTTTAGTGCTAATAATATTTAGTAAAATAACTTTGACAATGTTATCAGACTTCATCTGTGATGTCTGGAAAGCCCTAAACAGCCCTACCACCTCTTCAGCACCAGGGACCTCTCCCTCGCCTCCATGCCCAAGTCAGCAAACATCAGAAAAGTCCTAAGTGCATTTGTTGTGGAAAGTGGATGTCCTCGTTCGTTCCTCGTCTTCCAGCTCATTCTCCTGCACCATCCCTGCTCCTGTAGGTTTTTTCTTTTCCAAAGATACCTCCTGAAACATCCTGAGCAGAATTTGTAATGGGAATGTTTGGGGAATTCCGTGATACGTTTCTAAACGTGTCATAAAAGCCACACAGGGTAGATACTGGATTTTCACTTTGTGTTTTGCAAGTGCAGGCTTTGTTTAAGAGATGTTTTTGCCTACGATATAGGACATTGCTGGTTAAATCAGGATCAAAGCATTTAATGATAAATTGTAAATTAAACAATGAAAAAGAGAATTCTAAGCTTCTGATTACTGACTGGAAATAATAAAGAGAAATCTTGCAATGAAGTTCCATCCATAATTTATCTCTTTGTCAGCAACGCATGTTAATTTTTTGCCTTGGTTTTGCAGATAAGTTGCTTGTCTTGCTAAATAACTTGCTTTCATGCAGAAACTCATGTCTATTTTTTGCTAAGTAAGTCTCTCTGCAGTCATTAAAAATACTCAGAAAGATTAAAATGAAATGTTTGTTAATAAAACATTAGATGGGTAATGTATAAATAGATTTTTTGATGACAGAAAAGTGCTAATGTACTTGAAAAGATTTATTTAAAAATTCTAGTATGTGTAAATTAACTTATTTTCATTTAAAAATATTTTTAATGATGAACAAGAAATTCATCTTTCATGAATCCTATGCACATACTTTCCCACTAGCATTCCAATCCTTGTTCCATTAAACTGTCCTTCCTTTCTTATGTTCTTAGCAATCCTTCTTGGGAGACGTTGGTTAGCTCTTTCTGAAAATGTTGGACATGTTCAGTTGTTAAATATATATATATATATATATATATATAAAACTAAAGAAATGTCTTCCTTATCAGTAATTTAGACCTTATGAGTATGGGAAATGTATCCAGAAAAAGTTATTTTATAGCAGTTGTAATGCAACCTAACATTAAATAATTCCCATTGTAATTCAAGGTTTTTCTTTATCTCCCTGTGACATATTGATTTGAAGGTCAGTATTTGTTTTTAGTTACTGTTAGGAATTGTCTCAATAGAATTTGAGCAAAACACAGACTTGCAGACAACTTCTTGAGGGCCAGTTCAAAAAGCACTGTAACATATAAACATCTTTGAAAAAGTACAAATATGAATCATTCTGTATTCTCTTTTGAAGCTCGTCAAAGCATCCTCCATGAACAAACTTTTAGAGTCTGATATTTGTCTAAAGGCGTCATAAAATTTACAACTCTTACACAGTAATTCCAGAAGTTCTGACTCTGCCAGCCTCTGAATAACTTTGATGTTAAGAAGGATGTAATTCATTTTGGCAACTCACAAAGTGATAATACATTAAAAAGGCAAGCAGAAATGACTGTATAAAAATAAGTTTTGATTTCTTCCATCACATGAGCAGAATGTTTTCTTCGATAGTGTTTAAAAAAAAAAAAAAGAAAAAAAGAAAAGGAAAGGAAAAAAAGCAAAAGATAAGTAGGAAAAAAAAAGAGAATTAGAGAATATTTGTGCTACTAGTTTTTCAATTTGCATTAAGTCCTGGCAATCAGTATGTATTGGAAAAAATAGGTTTTATTTTTTTTGAAAATTCTTTTATAAAGTTGAAAAGCAGCTGCTATTTCACTTTTCTAGAATGCTCATTTTTCAGTCATTTGCTTAGCAAAACAATTTATTAAGCAATGAAGGATAACCAACCATAAAGTCTAATTTGCCTTTTTTAATTGAGTTGTTAATTAGTAGCCCTCCACAGTTGGTAACTCCTAACTTGTATTTGTTTGCTTCTCTATCCAAGGCACTTTAAAGAACCTAATCTGTCTTAGTTACTCTAAAAAGACACTTCCATGAATCAAATCTATAGGTGATTATGTTCTAACTGTGCTGGGGCTTCTGTGGGTGCATATTAATTATGGCAGTGGTTAATGATCAGGCAAGAAATATGTAGATGCTTGCAAGGATTGCTTAACAGAAGCAGAATAAACATCCTGAAATTCTACAGCCTGTCATCTCACTGAGGGGAGAAGCGTAAGGTCACACTATCCTACAGGAGCTTCGGCAAGGGCTTTCTTTGACATCTTTGATGTATGACCACTGCTGAGATCTTGTTATCCATAATAATAAATATCTGCACATCTCCTTCATCCAGCTGCAAGCAGATAGCGCTCTCAACCTGATTCTGTACAGAATTTTGCTACTAAGAATTCAAGCTCCAAGCTCTCCGTTCTTGCCGCCAGGAACCTGACAGAGGTAAATACCCAAGTTATTGGATCATGCGGCGTGCTGGAATGGAAATGCCAAGGCAAGGGTTAGACATAGCTGAGTTGCCTTTAAAATGTCATGTGCAGGCTGGACTTGATTGTAGTATCTGCCTTGATTTCCAGGGTGCAGGACTAAGCCCTGAAATACAGCTTATCATCAGGAAACAAATTTGAACTTCCATGTAGCATCTTTATCTTGTATTTCTTTACTCAGCATGGTCTTGTTGTCTTTTCTGCCTTACCCTACTTATCAGTCACCCAGAGGAATGGCTGGGGTAGCAGAGGATGGATGATGGTGCTATGTTAATTTCATTATTTAAAACTGTACATAAAATGGCTAATTTAACAACAACAACAAAAAAGTATTCAGCAGCAATTTGCAGCGTTTGGAATTTTCTGTATTAGTTTTAATGCCTTTTGGTCTGTTCATAATAAGCTCATATTAGAACAAAACCGATAGGAACAAAGGCCACTTAAAATGATCCCATGATCTAAACCAGTGACGTTTAACCAGGTGTGGTTTTATAGCCTAGGGAAGTGCAGTTACATCACGTTGGCCAAAGGGAACATTTGAGGGGAGACGATACATATAATTCTTCAGGGGAAAAAAGCAGGATATTAGAGCTGCTTTAGAGAGGTGGGATTTGATGCTCCTGAACCTCTGAAGGATTTGGGACCTTTATCCAAACTTCTACATAATCTAAGGCAGAAGCTGATGACTGATTTACAGCATCAGGTTATAGTGCCAAAGGGTACGGCTGCCAAGTAGGAATTGATCAGGACCTGCCGGTGAATTGTGAGCGATTTATAGGCTATATCTCAACGTTTTTAATTTGAAATTGTGCTGTCACTTGCATACTGGCCTTTTTCAAAGCTTTTGCATGGGCCTAGTGCGGGAGAGTAGAGTGTTTTAACACTCTGTTTTTTTTTTCTTTTTTTCTTTTTTTTTTTTTCTGTCACTTGGTTAGGGTTGTGTGTTTGCACAAGATTGGATCAAAAATCTCCGTCTTTGAGGAGACTGTTTGAGAGTGAAAGATGCATCAGGGTGGCTGGGCTAATTCTCGTGTTTTTTGAGGGAAGAGCTTCTTACTCAAAGCTATTTCACCTGCTACTTTTGGATTTTTGCATCATGGGATTGGACATGTGAAATTTATACTTCCAACAAGATCTCAGTTAAACATTGTTTGAGACAATAACATTTTGAAAAATCCTTAAAGTTGAATTTTTTGAGTGCGCCGAGGCCTGCGCGTGTAGGAGAGGCAGCAGACAGTTCGCTGCTAGCTAGGGGAGAGCCCAGCGGGAGGGCAGCCTCTCACCCGGCCCGATTTTTGCTATTTCTATCCAACATGATGTCTGTCAGACGGAGCCTCAACAGCTTCATCAGCACAGCAGGAGTTCAGGTGGAAAAATAATGTAATTCCAACCTGGGAAACACGGTGGACAGGCGGGCCTATTCCCTTGGTCACGCTTCATGCTTCTTGTTATGCTGCAGTCCAGAGTGAACCAGTTAGTTTCATGGAATAATTTAAGTGTCATAACTTCATACAATCCTTCAGGTTCTTAAAAGTTTACATTACTTAAATGTTAGGTGGTTTTATTGGTAGGAACCTTATGTGCTCTCAGTGTCCTGGAGGCTGTCAGGATGCCGAAGCTCTCTATTAAGTTTTGAAATAAACATTTGTTACAGAAGCTAAGAGGAGTTTTCTGTAGTATTCAGGATCCTGTGTGATATAATCCTGCTATGAAAAGTGATTTATAAATGCAACATACACATAAAACACATTAACCAGGAAGAAAGTATTCACAATATGCCCACAATGTAAATCAAATCTGCTAATTATTTAGGTATTTTTGGTGGTTACTGTTTTTTGCTTTTGCGAAGAAGGATTTGTTGGGGATTATGTTTTTTTCTAGGTGTAAGTTTAATGAAGGCTCCTGTTTAGCGCTTGCACCTGTTGTAAGTATAGAGGTATGTTGTATAGTTACTCGCAATAATATTTTAATAGGAAGTAACCCAGTAAGACTATTAAAAGCATAATGAAAACCTCATTCAGTTTCCTGTCAGTTTGCAGAGCCATAAGTGGTTTCTAATTTGCACAAGATTGGAATAGCGTTGAAGAATTACAGTAACTAAGTGAAACAGTCATTGGTTTTGCAATTTTCTGATAGCATCCCTTGTAATTTCTTGTAATGCATTTGTAGCTAAGTACAATGACAAATGTCAAGGCTCATTGTGCTACTTTTAGGCACATCGGCGCTGGGCTGGGAGGTGTAATGTCAACTTTTTATCTCGGGAAGCGCTAGTGCAGCTGCTGCGTGTTTTCCCCTTGCTGGTTAAGTTAGAGAATAATGTTTTTAGTTGGAGGAGGAGTGGAGAAAATGGTTGCTTTCCAGATATTACTTTTACTACTTTCAATTTTCCTTTTATCATGTAGAAATACCAACAATAAAAAGTAGACCTGAGAGGCATATTGAGTTTCAGTTTGATATTAGTAAATGAATTCTCGGTATGCATTAGGTGTTTCCCAGACAAACTGCAGAGGCATAGCACTTATTATTTAAAGCAAAAATATATATGCTTTTAAGTTGACATTGTGTACTGTGCTTGTCTTATATGGCTGGACAGCCAGGTACAAGGGTAAAGGTAATGAAATAACGCTGGTCTACATTTGACAAAAATGCAAACGGGAAATTCAGCAGAAGTATGAACCAAATGCAGCTTAGGAGATGCTTGAAAAACAACCTGCATTTTATGTATCTAACATAAATAAAATCAAGTATTGCTGTTGATTTGTGTTGCTCACTTGCAATCTGCTTTGCCGTCTTTACAGAGTTGTGGTAACATTAACATGATGGTGAACAAAGGTTTAGGAACATGGGCTGAAGCTGGTTTTTGCTCTGCTCTTGCAGATGTGTTACTTGGATGGAAGCAACTCTATTGATTTTAGCAGTAGTAGAGAAGTAGCATAATCCTTTTCTTTTTTGGGGAATCTACGTTAACTTTATGGGTCAAAGAGAGAAACCTTAATGGGCCACATGCCTAGTAGGGCTGCTCTGGCTTGGTTAGGCAGCCCTGCTCTGAATGCAGGTGCTGAGAAGGAGAGTCCGTCTGTCTGCTCTGCTTTTCTCCCATTTTTAATATGCCACATGAGGAGCCCTGGTGAGCGTGCACTTACTGTGAGATTTGTTTGCTCATTTGAGTCATCTCTCAGGTTACTCCAGGCCTATGTGTATATTCCTGGGCTTGGATTTGTAAGTAATAAGACCGGGCAGGTTAATTTTGAATGTATTAGGCAGTCGAGCCTCGTATGTCATAGGTGATGTTGTGGCATGGTTCATTGTGTTCTTGGTTCATATGTGATACGCTCGCTGTGAGAAGGCAGTTTGAGCAGTTCACTAGAAGAGGGAGCAGCATTGCCGTGTTCTTAGCTCAGGCCAGCTAAACATTACAGCAAATGCGCAAGAAGCTGAGTGTTATTGGAGCACAAAGAGACAAGACTGAAAGAAGACTTTGTTACAGTTAGAGAAACATGCCCTGGAAAAAAAGAAAGGCATTCTTAAGTGACCTTTACAAATATGTCAGATGTCACTGAGTGGCATCCTAACTGCTTGCAGAGAAAGTCCTGTCTCTTTAGTAATTCTCTTCCAAATTACCAAAAAAAAAAAAAGTCCATTGCAAGCCCATCTGATGAGAATTTATTTCTGATATATACTCCATGCAGAATCTTTGACTTAAGACAGTTTGCACAGTACTGTGGGATGCCACATCTTGACCATCTTATATCTATTCAAATAGCTAAAGAGCATTAATTTTGATTTTTTTTGGGGAGGTGAGAAGTTTTTTGGTTTTGTTTTTGATTTACATTTCTGAGCTTTGTCTCTCTATTGTAAGAAATAGAACAGATTTTTTCTGTTGACTTCTATGAAGGCTTTGCTTTTGAGTGGGCAAAATGTTCACTCTAAAATACTTTATTTTTGTGTGAACAAGCTGCTTCTGTAACAAGGTCTGAACTTTTTCCATACAGGACAGAATGTAGTATGTGAACTAGACAGGTTGCATGTAATTGCCTGTGACAATATTCAGTCAAGTTCTCAGCTAATTAAATTGCTTTTAAAATTTGTAATATCTTGTCCTCTGCCTACTGCAAATACATTATGCAAATTTTGTCTAAAATATTAAGATGCATCTGGATTCTTTAAACATTTCAACATGTTATAGCTTAAAAGGGCCAAATTTGGAAGTCGTGTTTGCATTTTGGAAGGTGTGTTTAGCCATGTCGTGATTTGAAAAATGCTCATTCTAACCACTGTTCTCCTCTTTTAACCTTTAGAACACATTGGTATAGATCTCTGTCAGTCAAGGTTCACTTTGCAGAAGTGTAGCCTTTTTTTAAATGCAAGGACAAAGGTACCTGTGTTTAGGTACTAAATGGATGGATTAAAAAAAAAATCTGTGGAAAATTGCGGAAAGGAAAACAAGCTGAAACAAAGCCATTGGTAATGTCATGGTCATAGAACTCACTAGCTGGTAAAATTATTAGCTGCTTCTGGTTGATTTTTGGTGAAAGTTCTCATTTTAATAGAATTTGATGTCAACAGGGCTGCATGTTATTGAGTGAGACTTGCAAACTCGCAATTGGGGAGATTTTAAATTTTGAAGTAAAATATAAAGGAATTGCTAGTGCTTCATTTCAAGTAAACTCAGTAATTTTAGAGGGTATAATTTATTTAATATGAGTGTAAAACAGTAAGTCCAAAATATGAGGGGGGGAAAAAAATGAGCCAGGTAGTTGTTGGACCTCAGCTTGTGTTTCAGAGGAATAACTTGGTGTTGGCCACCCTGCTCCCGGCCCAGGGCCCTTTGCCTCTGAGAAGTCACGAGCCCAACGCGGTTGGTTACATCTGTTGGGTTCCTACCGAGGGTGCTGCTTTCTGGGGTCTGGACTGAGGTGATTTTTCAGTTCCTGCTGGTCTGATTTGCACTTGGATAAGCACAATGGTTGATTTAAGCACAAAGAGCGCAAGGGCAGCAGGAAAGTCAGCAAGTGGTGCTGGGGCAAGGAGCAGGGGAGATGAAATAAGCAGGGAGAAAGTTGTTGATAGATGGTTCCCACCTCAGTCAAGCAGTAAAGTAGCTGTGCGAGTCAGGGGTCAGGAGATGCTGTGTGATGACAAAGTGTCTCCTTGGCCGCTGTTCTTGGGTCAGAACTGCTGTGTGCCTCGAAAAGCAGCAGCCCTTTGTTTACATAACAGATGGAGTTCTTATTTATTAATGTAGAACCGTGTTGTATCTAACCTTATAGCAAACAAGTGATCCAGAAATGAATGGCTTTTTATTTTTTAGTAGTGGTGCCTTGAGTTATACATTGCTTGGGACTCATTTTTCAATATATAAAAGAGGAAAGTGTAGGTTACTGTAACCTGAAACCTTGATACATGTTCTGTGGTATCTTAGAGAGTGTAAATCCTTCTTAGAATCCAGTGCAGTTTTAGAATTTGTTAGTGTAATCAGTTTTTTAAGGTTTTTTTTCTTCTTCTTCTTAGTGATTCACGTGCCATGAATTCTTTTTCATTAAGCCACTCCAAGGCTCACAAAATAGAGACTATAAAGGACCCCAGATATTTTTCCTGCATAATCAGCTCACTGTGTTGGCTGCTGGCCATCATTTTACTGTGCAGATCACTTAGATGAACAGTGTTTTTTTTCTTTATCATCTATTGTTTTAGGAAATGAATGAAACACAAATATTTAGTTGATGCATGGGGTTAGATTCATTACGCCAGCGCTCCTGTGGTCTCGAGTCTCATCATTTTGCCATAAACTTGAGTGATGGCGCAGGAATGGTAAGCCTGCAAGCATTCCATGCACATGGTATCTCCTGCATGCAGCAGCCTTTGCAGGCTCGCACGTCCTGCTCGTGGCCGTGTGGCAGAACAGCCCCCATGGGGCAGCCGCAGCCCCAGGCCAGGGCAGGGAGCTGGGCAGCCCTCTGGTTGCTGCTGTGAAAGACGGTGCGGAGCGGTGGGGAGGCTCGCACAGCTGCCAAAGCCCCCGGGCATATTGGCATCCAATTAATGAGATTTTTTTTTAAAAAAAGGAAGAATCAAAAAAATAGTATATGAATATGTGTTTGCAGATTTCCTAGTCTTCCATTTTATTCTGGGCTGCAGCTGCTGTTTGTAAATACGAAGATGCTGGAAAAGGCTGTGCACAGATTTACAGGTTTGTCACACTTCGGGGTGTGCAATTTAAGTGTGAGTTTAAAATTTTGGTAAAAGGGCACTGGGTGGAAATCTGTTTAGTACAACGAATGAGACGCTTTAATCCCATTGACTGAATATCAGCCTGCTGATGAACCCACTGTTGTGAAATATGTGTATAGCCATTACTTTGGTTTCTAAATTATCCTCGCTCCCAAGTCTTATTTAAATTCTTAATAACCTTTATTAGATAGAGGAGAAAAAATTTCATCCTGAAGCCTTCAACTTCCATCAAAACTGATAGAATACACTAATAAAATCATATGCCATATTAAAAGTGTGAATTATAAGGTAGTATAATATTGCCCAAGTTGAAGTGATGGAGCAAAGTAACTAATAGAGTTTTTGATAATTAATTTGTAGGAGAGAGAATCTGAAAGCTGATTAAAAAATTTTTTTTGGCTGTAATTTTCTTCATCACAATGTGCCTAGAGAAATCTTAAGTGGCCATTGCAGTTCCCAGAGGAGTGAATGCTTCAAGGTGAGTCGGGAACTCTGCCATAATTCAGCAGACAGCTTCTGGCATAAGAGGAAAGTCAGATCAGCTCGAGTTTAGGTCAGAATTTAGAGGCCCCTCTGGAGTGTTTATGCTTGTATCTGTAGTCCAGATAAGTTAGTGGAAGAAATTGCTCCCTATGGCAGGTCATGAATCTGATTACCCTAGAAACATTCCTGCTAGTGCTTGATGGAAAATTACTGAGTAATGTGTGCCATTTTAGCCTTTTCCTTGCAACTTGCATCTGCTATTCGAACAGCTTAAAGCTCGTGGGCTGAGACACCCTTAACTTAAAGGATCGAATCATGTTTTTATTGGAAAATAGATCCCAGAGAACTTCTGCCTCAGAGCACCCACCTGAAAGAGCCGCTGCACCTAGGTGCTACAGTGACAGTTCTGTATCCTGCAGTTTAAATAAAACCTTCATTAGAAAAGAGGGCAAGAAATCAGGTTTTAAGAAGTACAAGTGAGCAATGTGTATATTTTCTGGCATCACATGGCTCCTGTAAAGTGAATTCTGTTTCATAGTTACTCAGCACTTAAAGCATTTGAAGCGTGTGAACGTACGAGCTTCCAAACTGGAGGCCGAATGTGCTGGAATGCGGGTGTGCTGGTGACTCTGTTCAGCTGGCAGTCTCCAGCCTGCTCCTTTGCCTTCATTAGAGTTGAATCACACCATCCATCTGGAAATCTTCCTGGAGTTCCAGGGTGGCGCGTGCTCGCGTTGCTGCTTTGCCAGCCGTTTGCTGTATGGCCATATGCCTGGGTGTCCTTTGGGAGCTGTCACCAGCGGGTGACACGCTGGCTCAGAAAGCGTCCTGGAAGGCAGGTACTTGTGTGAGTGGCAAGGAGCACAGCAGCCACTTGGGAAGGTTAAAACAGTGAAGTCTACATGCACCCTGTCTCACTAGAAGCATAGGCAGGACTGGGGAAGGAGGATTAGCAAGTGTGAGACTAAGGGTAAGTCATCAGAGTTAGTTACAAAGTCGACATGTCACAACTCAGGATTTTCTTTATCTCAGGCTACTGACGTGATTTGGTTCTTCCATGTAAAAACTACCTACATTTGACTGAACTCTAGTTATTCTCCAGCAAGCAATGAAGAAGTGAAAAGACACGTGGGAGTCATAAAGTAATAGTAGCATTTCCTTCATTCTTTAGAAAGAAATGTGTCAAAGGTGCCTCTAACTTGGGCATCTCTGCTTCAGTGCTGGGCAGCTGTGCTCCTGGGGAGTTGTTCTGCCTGGGGCAGCTGTGTTTTAGCATTGGGATGCTGGTGCTTATGGACACTGCAGGTCACAGGCTGTTTTGTAGTGCTGGGGTTTGGACTCATGAACCAAGAGCCTTGGGCTGCAGTTCAGCCCTGCTCCTGTGTGAAATGCCCTGTTCAACAGTCCTGATGTGAAATGCGGAGGGGCCTCCTTTTGGGGCCTGCCCATCCATGGGGTAGCATCACCTGTAGATGTTCTTCTCACAGGGCAAATTATTCACCACTTTATTTCTTTTTTTTTCCCTCCTTTTGAAATGGAAGAGATAAGGGGGAAAACTTGAGCAAGACATCTTTTCTTGGCTTATTTAAATTACTCTTTTCTCTTTGGAGAATTCCTGAGATTCATGAGATCAGAAGTTGTTCTAACAAGACCTCTAGTCATATGAGTGTTTTTCACAACTTGGCAAGCAAAATTAGATTACACAAAAGACACCTCCTTTGAGGAGTTCAAAGTGATGCCACCCTCAGCAAGATCCCCTTCCAGAATGGGCAAGATCTCTTATTCTCTGCTTGACAGTTGTGGTGAATGTAAATGCTGAACAACTTCAAAGATGCTGCCTTCAACCTGTCACCAACTGTGCTTCACTTTCCACAGGGGAAAGCAGCCCACACAACTGCACCCACACATCTGTAACCACCAAGATGTTCAAGATGCATTAACTGCAGTGGTAGAGCTCTACTTGTTCCCTGGAGAGCTTCAAGTGGTGGTACACTGTCCAAAAAAAGGCAAATCTGTTGTGTGTGGCACGAGAACATTTTATTAGAAATAAAATGGTCCATATCAAGGTAACTTTGGTAATGATTCCTAGGAAATTCACAGCCTGTTGTTTTAGCAAATGTGCTTAAATCCTCTAGCCAATATTTACGGCCTTGGCTCTTGTGAAATTTTCCCTGAAGTTACTGAAGCTTAATGTGGTTATAGCATGCAAAATATGTGCAGTGATATCCCACTGGGGTGCTGAGCTGGATTAAACAATGTAATTTGATCATTTTCCTTTGGATTTAAGATTTTTCTTCCACTTACAGGTAATACATTTTGTTAATTGTGCGGAAGAATGATGTGTTTACACTTAGGATAAGGATATCAATGTGAGGATATGTTCTCTTACTAGAAAGGATGAAACCAAGGGACTTTTATGGGTAAGTTTCCCCTGGTAGATTCTGTTGTTGTTACTGTTCTTTAATGCCGTTTCTTTAGGTAAACATATACATGACTACATATGCTCCCACACATGACATTTGAACATTGGTTTTAGATAAGTCTAGTAAAACCGAGGGGAGTGTTTAAGTCAGTTGTTTAAAGAAAATTATTATAGAAAGTGCCCTGAGACAAGCACACAATATAGTTTAAGGATTTTTAAAGCTGAACCGTATCCCTTATTTTTTCCTGTGTCCCAAATGAGAATTCATTTCTCCATTCCAAAAATATATAGTCTAAACAGCGTGATATTTTAGCTACTTGCAATTTAAATTACAGGAAAATAAAATGTCCCATTAAGTAACCACACAAAACCTCAATGCCATCTGTGTTGTTTCTTGCAATATTGTTTCACTGGCATCTCTGACTGCTGGAGATACTGTTATCTGAACTGGAAAGTTGTTCTTACCTCTTGTTGCGCGTTTTATTTCTTCTGTATTCCTGGTAGTTGTTCTTGGTTTAAGGGCAATGTGATAAGATCCTGTAAAGATCCTGTGTAAGATCCTGCTGCAGGAACTGGCAGGTGAGTGAGCTGCACGATTTGGAAGATTTTGTACAGTTTTTATGTAACTTCTGAAAAGAGAAGGCCGGACAGGCTGAAAAGTAACTTCTGTTACTTGTTTTGTTGCTATTTCCACTTTTTGGAAATGTAGTAGGCTAAATATATCCCCAGGATACTTTTAATTGCTTTTGTGTCTTTGGAGTGAAATATTTGCAGCTTATATAAGTCACATTAAACCATTAAACTCTTTTTTTTTTTTTTTTTTTCCCCCCCCTCGGGTTGGTTCAAAGAGAATTTTTTTAAAATTAAATTCAATCCCATGTCTTCTTGAAAAAGCCTCCTATCTTTTAAATTATTTTTTTCCAAGCTTATTCTATTATTAACTGTTCAAAGTTTATTATTAACAGTTATTATTAACTGTTCAAAGTTAAACTGTTCAGAGTTAACTTTTAGGAATATTATTACTTATACGTGTAATATTTATACAGTTTCTTTCACTCAAAACAAGCTACTGATGTCAGAGATGCTGGCGTATATTTTAATTCAGTATTAAATCTGATGAGATGCTTTCTCTGCAGATTCAAAACCTTGTTTTCAAAAATTTAGTTGTTCATTTTTTTCTTAGAAATCTGGCATCTATATAAAATCCGTGGTCTCATCTTTCCTATAATGTAAATCCTATTTTCAGTCCTGGAAAGAGCATAGAAACAGCAACTGTGCCCTCTACTGTCTGTACATTTTAACTAGCTGTAGTTGTGCAGATTTTTTGCTTGTAGAAGACAAATTTAAGCTTCATGGCATGCTTATTTTCATTCTAAAGCAAATACTAGAGACATCCGTAGTACATGAGTGTCTTTACAAAACATATCTACCTAAAGGTTCATATCTTGTTTTTTCCAGACATTAAATTGACTATTTATGTTTTCTTTTGAGGGGCAGGATCATTAAACTTTGATTTTTGAACAGTATCCTAAGGGTGTGAACTGCTTAGAAGACCCAAATTTTAGTAGGAAAAGGAGGAGCAAATTAAGATCAGATAATGTCCCAGGCTGATTTTACTTCCGTGGAAATAGAGCTGTATAATTTTACATGATAGTCGAGCCCTGTGGCAGGTGAATCTTTGATAGCGTTTTATGAATGTAATTTTTTTTTTCTGGATTTCCTTACAAGGGCTTCACTTAAGTACTGGGGAGAAGTGGTGAAATATATTATGCTGATCTCCGTTCTTACAGATGAAATGTGATAATGATGAAGATACCTGATTTCACTGATGGCTGCTTAAAAAATACCATATCTAAGATTAGAACAAATCAGGTCAAGTAGAAAGCCAATGGAGAATAAATTACAATTTTATTTCACTCTTCTTTAAAGAAAAAAAGCATTTTTGAAAGCCTTAATAATTTTCTTTAACATGTACCTGCTATTCACTGTTACTATTTTTAAAGAATTCTTTATTTCTGTTTAAAAACGTAGTTGAATTCCTGTGCATAGATTGACAGATTGTTATATCTATACACCACCATCCTCTACTCTGTGTCTTCAAAGGCTTGATAAGATGCCCATTTATGAGAAGTCAGAGACATTCACATTCCCACTTTTTTTTTCCCCCTTTAATACCAAGGAGTTACTCTTTTTTTTTTTTCTTTTTTTAAATGATTTACTGAAAAAAAAGCAGTCAAAATTCAAAATTGGTTGCAGTACTCTAATCATATGGGTAGAGTCTATGGTCTGAGAACAGAGCACTGAGCATAAGCTCTGTTCATTTAAAGGAAAATACAAGGATATTATGTAAATGACATAACTAGAGACTTAGTTAAAATGGTAGAAGATAAAGCAGACCAAAAGGGGCAAGTAAAGCATTTGTATTTTTCAGAGTATTCCTCACCAAAAACAGTGTTTGACTTTCTGGATAGAGCCATATCAATATAAGTATTTACTCATATGTTAGGCTTAAATTTTTTTTAAATTTATGACTAGTACTTTTTTTCTAAGTTAGATATGATGTATTAGTGAAATACATGGGGGGGAAAAGAAAAGAGAGAGAAATTACATGTGGCTTTGCCAGTTGGCCTTTCAGGTTGGTTTATTATGTTCACAAGAATCCCACAGCATTCACTGCTTTTGCATTATTTTGTTAGCCTGTCTTGTGTTCAGCCATTAAAAGAAAAAAAAAAAGGTGCAAGGAGACCCGACCCCTGTCTAAATATATTTGTCCTTAAACATAGTAACATTCGATATGCAGCAGTTTACAAAGACAAAGCCTTCTTGTGAAGAAGCTTGATAACTATTTCATACTTGGTTGCTATTTCCTACTCACTTCTAGCGTAGAAAACTAAAGTAATTTTGGGTAGTTTTTGGAGGAAAAAAAAAAAAGGTAATAGTTGTTGTTGCATCATCGCATGCTCACATGCAAGGTAATAGTTGTTGCATGAGTCCATTTATAACATGTGACAGGATTTTACTTTTTTCCTTGTGCAATTTGTCTTTAACAAGTAGAGTTAGTTTCACCTGGCTCCAAACGTCTCATCTGAAATACAGCCTGTCACTTGGCATAAGGGCAGACCCTGCAGACCAAGAACATCTTGCTAGTTACATGCAGAGCATTAGGATGGAGGAGAAATAAGTGAGTAGAGCAAATGCAGTTGTATTCAAGGCATACAACCCCCTTGAATTGGGGGCCGCAAATTAAAAACTGCAAGTGAATGTAAAGCACTACTTGTCCGTAGAGTCATGATGCAAATTTTTGTAGAGGGCTCAGTTTTCACTGAAGATGTTTTTTTTCACAAAATAATTTATCTTTTTTGGACTTCTGGGTCATCTTAAAAGCATGATAGACTATGCCCATCCCCGCAATTTCCATCGTAGTTATATTTGAAATAGCCATAATTTTCTGTACCCTCATTTTTCTTTATGAAAAGCTTGTGTAAAACAATCACAATTAAAGAAAACCCTAACAAAAGCGATGGACACGTTAAGAGCTTTGTAAATTCTATTGCCTTAGGAGGGACAAGATGTGGCAACAGGAGGGATGGATTTGAACTGCCCTTGTTAGAATGGTGCAGATGGCGATAGAAGCACAGCTGTAAAACTCCTTCCCTTGTACTTTTTAACCGTGGTTTGGTCTTGCACGGCTCTGCTCCGTTCCGTTTCGTTGCCGAAGGTCTGTAGAGGTGATGCCCACACGTTCTCCTCGTGCTCGTGGTTCAGCCTGGCAGAGCTGTGGCCGCGGTGAGCGCAGCCGGCCCGGGCAACCGTCACCAACTCCTCTTCCTTGCTAGCAATGGAAGTGCTCCGTGTGGAGCTGCCTTGTGACGTTACTGTTATTACTGTGCTCTTGGTGGCCCTTGGCACCAAGACACTGGAGCTCCCATCCCCTGCTGCAGCGCCCAACCAGCTGAACCTGCACCAGCCCCTGGACACAGCGGCCTCCGGTGTAAGTCCCTGTCGTGACATGCACAGCCAGAACCCAAAACGTGCCCTGGCCTTCGTGGGACAGGCACTTCCACAAGCCTCTTAAGTTTCCTTTAGCATTTATTCCCAAGCAACCCAGTCCTTGAACTATGTCTGCGTTAGTGTTGTGCATGTCTGGGGCCCGCAGGAGATACCACAGCGCTCATGGGGTCTTGCAGAAATCGTGGTTGCTGAGAAACTTTCACTTCTAGGTGCAGGGAATATGGCTTTTCCACATAGGGAGATTGTTCCCTTGTTCACCAGAAGAAAAAAATCAGGGATTATGAGATTATTTGTATTAATCCTTGAAGCTGGTGAGCCAGGAAGTGGATTTCAGGAAGCCTCAAAATCATGAGCCACGGGTGCATTTTTAACTACCGAGGAGGAGGCAGGTGGGAGATATCCGGAGAAATTAACGTTTCAGTGAAGCCTCCCGCCGATGCCAGGTGCCCAGCGCGGAAGCCCCAGTTCCGCGTGCTCCGCCTGTGGGAGCCGCAGGAAGCGGGAACGGCCCCGTGGCTCTGCCGGCGGCTGCTGGCCATGCTCTGCCTTGGGCCTCAGCTTTCAAGACTCCTCTCTATATTTCTCTTACCTGAAAGCGTCACCTCATCTTCTGCTTTCAGTCACACTCTCTCCTAATGTTTTCTTTATACAGATACAATGATTTGGATTAAGTAGTACATTTGGGCTCATTTGAGATATATTTTTGCAAATATGTGTAGCTCTGATGCTTGTTTTCAGATTTGTAAAGGAAAAAAATATCATAACATTCTGTATATTCTTAAAATTGGTAGCAAATGTTAGACTTGTGCCCCCAAATATTTCTAATGAATATTCTGAAGTTTGATGCAACGGGGGAAGCTCTGACAGTTTTAGGTTCTTTGTGTCGTGTTGCTTTTGCAGCAGTGGGCAATTAAAAAATGTGTATGTAATCCAGTGCATTAGTGGAAAAACAGGACTCACATATGGTGTTTTGTCATCTTTCTGGTTCTCCTACTTATCAACTGGCTTTGCAATTTTAATTTCAGGGTATCTCTACTTATGCTGGTATGTGTGTGACATGAAGTACAGCCCAAATTAATACTGCCCAGGATTGTGTTGTGGTGATGAGGAGATAATGCAAGCAACATTTCTAAATAATCTCAATTTTTCTCTCTGTTTCTGGGCAGATACTCTTAAACCTTCATTGGAAGAGGTGGGTTGTATTCCTTCTTGCTAAATGGTGTTTTTGCAGCATATTGCTTATGGCGTTTAGCGCAGGCTGCTCGGTGGATCAATAAGCTAGAAATAAAAGCTGGAGCTGTGCACAGTATGTCACGTTCATGGCAGCCCCTTATTGTGAATTAAATTTGGTTCCAGTGCATGATGTAACTGTGTAATAGGGAGCACCGTGGCCCCTTAAAAATGTGACTTCAGTGCTGCTTGATTAACTTTCTTGTAGTGAACAGTAGGTAATCCATAGAAATCAAGTGAAAATAAGAGCTGGTGACTGTTTGGGGTAATTCTTCTGTATTGTCTTGCTTTAGGGAAAATATGTGAAGAAACAATTGCTAAGTAAGAGCCTGCATTTAAAGCTTATTACGCGTAGCTCTTCCAGGGTTTATGTTTCTGTGCGTGTGTGTGCCCACAGTTCCCGCTGTGCGTAGGATATGGAGCACTGACTTGTGTAATAGGTATAATTGAAGTTGAACAAAAATTTGCCACTGGAAAATGGAAGAATTCAGGCCGTTTGGAGTTTAATCATGACTGCTGCTCTGGCCCTGGCAGATCTCCAGTGACCTTGCACAGTGTGGTTCAGCAGACAAGAAAAGAAGTTTCAAGTTATTTTTGTTTCCTCTAGAAAATGTTTGAAACGCTGCACAAGCATTAGATGAGATAAAGTTAAGGTTGTTTTGGAATTTTGGTTGAAAGCCACTATTGCAAGAATCTTTTTCCTCAGCAAAGGATGACAAATTCAAATATTGATCCTTTAAAGACTGAATAGCTTCCACATGTATTTGGTGTCACTGGTATTGTGCATAGCTGGTGACAAAATATAACAAAATGCATCTTTCAACAACCGTCTGGAGATTACCTATTAAGAAGGGTAAATTGAAGCCCAAGCCTAAGGTGCTTTTCTTTATGCATTTAACTATAATATGATGATTTAGAAAACAGTGAAAATCAAGCTGTACCATTTGGGTCAGCTCCAAAGGCTGTTTCAGTTTGTTTGTGGTGGTTGTGGTTATTGTTTTGGCGGGGGGAGTGTTTTGTTTTTCCCAAAGGGCAGACCTGGGTTGTGTCTCCCAGCGGCTGTGCCGTATTTATTTCCTTAACTCCTGCTGTATTATTTGGTTTAGCAGTAAATTCAAAGAACGATGGCAGCTCCTTACATAGTCTTATGTGTAAATATATGTGCATGTTATATGAATGTCCTGGTGAGAGTACTTGCACGCCAGTAAAAGAAAGATATTCAAAATACGTCTTTCTACATTTTAGCTTGGTAGATGGGGTGGTTCCAGTCCTCCTCCTTCAAATATTTTGGGAGAGATTTGTGCTTCTCCTCAGTGTTTTCAGATTAAGCCCTGTGGGCTCCTTCCACCTGGACAGGAGGGAGCCCTTTCCAAGACGCAGCTCTGCTTGTCCCACTTTGGAATATGATGTGTATTATAAAATATTTTTAAAAGTTTAGCGGGTATGCCGAGATTTTGGAATAAACTTCAGGTTTGTAGCTAAAATTAAACTACCGCAGGAGTAGGTTAAAGAAAATAAAATGTCATAAACCTCTCTGTTCTTGAAAATGAGTTCTCGTCTTAGTGCTCCCTAGTCTTGTGTTCTGTATCCATGTGTAGCTAGCCTGAAAAATAGTAGAAGTTTTTGCATTTTGTCAGGGGTATTGTAAGGACTGTGAAATTCCTTTAAATCTGTCCTGCGTCTGTGGTTGTGACAGCACTGTGACGTGTTTGCGTGCACACTGTTAAGATAGTTTCATAATATAGTGGAGAGAAATGAAAAGGAGGTTTTCAAAGTGTTTTCTCGTGCTCTGAAACGTGTGACCTACTTCCTGGCACGTTGATTAACAAGGAACAAGTACAAAGCAATAGCCATTTAATGAGAGGGACACTTTAGTAGACAGGAATCATTTGCAAAAAAAGTAATATGACTACAAAATACAGCAGTACGTTCCTCATATTGTGCCTTGTTTGGCATCCAGCCGGCCTATCAATGGTAGCCTATACTCTACAGCTGGTGCAATAAATACCTATAGATTAAGTCAGTCAGTTAGTTTGTTCCCAATTAAGTGCTAATTTTCCCAGTGGAGGATATTACCATGAGTCTGAGCTAAGTGCTTGCCTTGTAATGACCCTTTATGGTCTTATTTGTGATTCTAAGCTGAGAAGCTCTGTCACATAGTCCAGAATTTACACTGTTTTTTTTCTTCCAAGTGCGACCAGCATCATGCTGGTATGGAGCACTTCTCCATAGCATCCATTGGCATGGAGAAGTTAGATATGGGATTTGGGGTTGGGGAAGAGGCTGTGGGAGCGGATGGGAACATTATCTAAAATAATTAAGTTGGTTTTATAATGTATATGATTTTATACCACAGACTTAAGCGTGCTTGCCGTTATAAAACCCGCACAGCCGATGAGATGCGCGTGGTGAGTGCGATGCCAGCGGGAGAGCAGCATTGCCCAGGCTGCCTGTTCCTTGTGCGCATTAAAAGCTTAATGAACCTGTCTCCTGGGTGAGCCTTAACGGCATCACAGGGCTTGCTTTTCTCAGTGACTTACCAGACAGGTTGCTTGATCTTGTATTTTCCTTGCTCCATCTGTCCTCCTTTGCTTGGCTGTTCAAAGCAATTCAGAGCTGCTGCGAAGAAGTTGATAGCCAATCCCATTACCGTTCCTTCCGCTTTTAGGCCCCAGTCTTTGCCCAGTCAGAAGCTGGTTAATTTTCCAACGTCTTCTCGTACATCTGGGTGTCAGGCTGATCGCAATTAGGCCACTTGATCTAATGGACTTGCTGTCTGCCCCTGTTAGTCTTTAAGGTAACCCTTGATTGAGAGAAAACCTTTCGACAGAATTTGTTTTCTGAAGTGACTCCGGAGATTCCCGGCAATTACCTGAACTTCTGAACGCCTTTAGGTTGGGCTTCAAAACCTGGTTCTTCCAGGGCGCCTTGAACTACCCACGTGGATTTGTCACCGTGCTATGGAACATCCCCACCATACCATATACACCGAATCACACCTATTTCAGCAACAGCTAGTGACATATAAATACATACAAATGCCACCAGTTTCCCTGTACCTGTTCTGAACCCTGGCTTGGCATCCTGCGGCGCTTGTGGTGCCACTGTGAGGAAGAACTCCCTTTGTACAGCACCTGCAAAAGTGACTCTTTGGTGCTTACAGTGCCAACAGTAATTAAAGTTTTGAATTTATATGATTTTGCTGAACGTTATTTGCACTTAATGAGCTTTCTTAATCTCTGTCAGAAAAAGGAAATGTCAACAAAATATGTATTTGTTTTTTGCATGTGGAAAGTGCAATATTGTTGGGAAAAAAGGTTTGGCAGATGCATCAAGGGAAAGCCATGGCATAGTCCTAGCACTGCAATTAAATAGCAATACATTATTGTGTGGTAAGTACTGAAAAATATGACCATTATGGGTCATACTGCAAGGTTTATTAGATAATTACTGCTGTACTGGCGGGCACAATTTCATGTGTCCTACAACCTTTTAATCTTCCCTGAACTTAAACAAATTTTAATTTTTTACTATTTTCATTACTAGTTTGCTGTGGATTAACATTTCTGAAACGTACCGTGGCTGAGGAATTAAATGGATAGATTCTGCTTGCATTGAAATAACATCCTCATTTTGAGATCACTTACTAACTTGCATATTGTAGACCTCTTACTTCCTAAAATTTTATCTTTTGGGCTTAGTTTTCATTGTTTAACCTTTCATTTTTGAAATAGGTGTGTTATTTCCAAAATCACAAACAATACTGTGACATGGTTTTGTCTCTGGATTTTTGTTGATTATGTTTCTCCTAACTTGTATTTCAGCAGATGTTTATAGTACACAGCAGCTGAAACTAATCTAGACTTTGGGTTTCATATGAAGGCTCAGGATCTTGTTCACTGTAAATGTGTTTTCAATTGTCTTATTTTAAATTCACTGAATAAAACAGTGAAAAATATTGGTTGACTCTTCATTAATTAAAAACGGAACAGCTTCAGAATACAAATTATGTGCAGCATTTGAGATAGCATCCTCACTACTTGAGTGTCTCATTTTCATAAGCAATTAGAAATTCATATTAATAAAAAATCTTAAATTGAATAAGTGGGGAGGGATTAAATTTCAGATTATTTCTTTCCTTCTTTCTTTCCTTCTTTGTTTCTAGTAGCAGCTTTGGCACTGATTGAATACATATTGAAGTATTTATTTTTTGGAACTGAGCTAAGTTCTTGCTGTGAATTCATGCTTTATATCTAGCCCTTGTAGGTATCTATGGCTCTGTCGACTTATGAGGTAAGGGAAGTGGTTTATTAGAAATTCAATTACGCTGCTGTAGTTCTTATCATATCATACAAAGAGCAGGAGGTAATGATGAACTTCGTGTAAGGAATATAGTGGTAATTATATGTCAGGGTACAAATTATGCACCTTGCTAGTTTGTACTTTGAACAACCATTCTTAGTAAGGAAAATGTATTTTTACTAGCAGGATGGAAAAAGTACTGGTAGAGCATCAGTAAGTTATCAGCATCTTGGTTTTATTTACTTACAATAGGATATTACTGTAATTTTTATGCAAAACACAATATATTTGACCGAAGAAAAAAGCTCAATAAACTCTTTTCATTTATTTACTGAATGTAATTGTAACAGTTTAACCCCAGAACCAATAAAATTGCTGTAACTCAAAGTTTTACTCTGTTTTATAATAATCTGTAGAAAAGTCAACACCAAAAGGGTAAGAAGAAAGCTATCACCCTTAAAATGAAGTTTAGGAGAAAATGCGAGGGAATGTCTAATAACCGGATTTATTTTCCTTGGTAGAAAAGTTGCTGTTTTTATGTTCCATTTCTCATACACGAGCTAGTGCAGTGAATCATTCCCTACTCACGTCCAGCTCCCTTTCCCATGCACATATTGTTTGGAAATATGTCTAACCCCATTAACTGGAATTGGTAGTGGGCCCTCATCCATCTTCCAGTAACCTGCGTGTAGACATTGCTTAGGCTGTGATAATAGGGCTTATAACCATGTCAAGTCAGATAGCTGTTTATATCTGACTAATGACTAGGGTGGAGATAGAAGTTGTATTTCTTTTTCGGAAGGAACCTGTGGAAAGATTAGAAATGTCCTTCACAGCCGCTGCTTTGTCCTTTAGCCACTCGCAGTCCCTCGCCAGCTCGCGTAATTAAGAGGGGACCATTAAACATGTTCTTATCCACGAGGCTAAAGACAGCGAAACTGCCTGATAACGGAATCAATAGGAAGGGTCTCGGTGCTGCTTTTCAGCAAGGCTCCAGGCGGGTTTAGGCTTGGCTGAAGCTGGAATCCAGGGGCAGAATTTGACGTGAGGAGGGTCCGCGGGCAGCTGGACTGCAGAGCCCAGGAAAGGGGCTCGCGCAGCAGTGTCTGTAGGTGGTGTGGGTCCTAGGAGCTGGAGAGCAAGCTGGGCCTCGACAACAGTCTGTAGGCCAACTGATTTTGGGAAAAAAAAAAAAAAAGAAACCCATTTTTCCATTTTCTGATAATGATTTCCCTAATCATTATGTTATTAGAATAACATTGAGTTTAATTGGTTCCAGTAGTTCTGCAATACATGAGGTGCCTGAGGCTGCCAAGGGGCTCTGTGAAGAAAACAGGAGCCGGAGCCTTTGCCGAGGTGCCCGGCAGGAGGACGAGGGGCAGCGCTCAAGGGCAGCAAGGGAAACCCTGGTCAGAAACACAACAGACTGCCCTGGTGGCGATCCTGCACGCGTCCTGTGGACCGGGTTGAAATTTCTACCTTCTGAGGCAGCCGATCCACATATCGGGAAGGCTTACCTCATTTTGAGCAAGAGGTAAGGCTAGATGACCTACAGAAAATCCCCAGGCAAAATTATTCTGCTGTTTTCTTCATTTAAAAAAAAAACACACACAAGTCTCTGCATTTACGTTGTAAGAGAGGTTTAGTTGTTGGGCCCGTAATCAGTAGCTATAAGTTCTAGGAAAGGCAATGTCAAGAAAACAGCTGTGTTGTGAATATTGTGTGAGTCACTTTAAATTAAAAAGTTTTTGTCCTAGGTGCTTCCTTCCACGTTCAATATAAAGCTCTAACTGACTCCATTTCACTCGCAACGGCATAATTTACTTTCAATTTGCAATGCGTTTTTAATGTTAGCACAAAATAAAACAAAAAAAAATAGAGTCCATGAGGCAATTTGGATAAGTAAAATTAATGAGATGAAGTTGGTGTTCATCAGCAGTATCCTCTTGAAAATGTAGTCCTCAAATGATTAATTTTGGAGGACACTTTCTCCAGGAAAGTCATGAAGAACAAATGTATTTGCTGTTTATCTTCTGGCCGAAAAAAAAATAATGTGGACAGCAGCTGCTCAAGCTTCCTCGCTCTGTATACCATATTATTCTAGCTCTTCACACCCATAGCAGAGAAACAGTCCTCAGGGAAAAAAAAAATAATACTCAGCAAACACTTGCCCATCTACTTACTATTTTGAGATTGTGAAAAAGATGCATTTGCAATGATAATTTCCATGGTGCGGATATTTATGCGGTGTCCTCAGTTATAGTTCATGCTACATCTCAAAAGCTATTAAACTGAAAAATCTTTCTGGTGGATGACCAAAGCATAAGGTGCACCTATTTGGATTAGTTTGGTCAAATTAATGGAACTTATCTTGTTTGCCTGCAATTATCTGTTAATCTGGAATTTGATGACCAAAAGAAATCTGGGCACTCTTTTTTCTTTTATACAGAGTCATTTTGAAGGGAAGCAGAAATAATGATTTGATCATTGGGAATGATCACCCTGTTACCAGAAAGGGTGTTGAGCACGGTGTGCCAAAGGCTTGCGAGTGCTCCCTTCTCTCCTCCTCCAAAATGCCCATCTACCAACAGTGTTTCTGTTCCTGGTTATGGTTGTCACCTGCTGAGACTGTCCCAGACTCCCCAAGTTCTGAGCAGAAAACATTTCCTTTTCGTGCTGTTTGCAACAAAGGGGGCACTAACATGACAGCGTAATAAATAGCAAGATACTTGCCTGAATTATATAATGAACGTGCAGCAAAACTAGATTTGGTGAGACAAAGTGGGATTGAAACAGCTGCTTAAAGGGAAAATAGATGACCCAGGGAGTCGCTGCGAAATAGCGTGCAGGACTAGTAATGTCAACACTATTATTTTCAGTTTTCTGACATGTCAGCGTGTTGTTTGCAGCATTTCTCAGAATAATAGAATTTATTCAAGCAATTTATCGTTAATGTGTGTAATATAAATAGTTTATGTTGTGCTTATATATCATATTAACAGTATTTGATTTGTGCTTTCCTTACAAATTGGAAGCATTGATTTTCTTTAGTTCAGATTTTGTGTTTAGGCTGGTGCTTTCTGTACCCATTTTAGGTTCTGCACTTGGAAATAAGTCGATTTCCTGTAAAATTCTGTTTTTTCATAGCTTGCCTCCCATTTGGCAGCAGTTAATATCTTTAAATTAACAAATTTAAATTAGTAAGCTTGCACCACAAAAGAAAAAAAAGATATTTTTGTTTGTTTTCTTTTGTTTTTCCCCCACAATGTTTTCTGATGTCAAGCTAAATATAGTTTTTGGTTTGTTTTCTGAAAAACTCAATATATTTATATCTCTCTCTCTCTATATATATATATTATTATTTTCTTTTAAAGAGTAAAAAGGCATTTCCTGATGTTTCGACAGAAACACTATTGCATTCTCTTCTCCCTGTCGAGAATACAGACCTACTAAAATTGGATTTGAACTTAGTTAGCTTATTAGTTCTTCCTTTTTTTTTTTTTTCTCTTGAGAATCTGTGGATCTGTCAATCGCACCAAACATCTTTTTCCCCCATTTTCATGACACAAGCGTAGCCTCTGGATACATGTTCTGTTTTTCATAGCCTGTGATCCAATTCTAATCTAAGTTTTGAGGAACTGGGTAACACTTCCTTCCTCCTACAGAGTATTTCTGGAGTTGGTGACCATAGTCGGAAATTGCAGGCAAGAATTCCCTCCTTCCTTTTAAGGCAATGATTGGTTGTGTCCGATGACATTTCAGGTATGTATTGCTTCACTTTTGTACTTCTAGAATAAAGCACTGAAGTTGTGGCATTAGTGATGCATTGTCCCCCCAAAAAGAGTTGCCAATTTATTGATATATATGTGTATAAATATACATGACTGACATAGAATCATAGAATCATAGAATGCCCAGGGTTGGAAGGGACCTCTAGAGATCATCTAGTCCAACCCCCCTGCATACGCAGGGACACCTAAAGCACGTGGCACAGGACATGTGCATATATTGTAAGGTATTCTGACAAATAATCCATTTGCTTAATGTAAGACCTTGTAATTTTGTTCAAAATGTGCCTTTTTACCTGAAAAGATGTAAAATTTTTGTTTTTTACTAAATTATGTTAAAAATATCTGTTAAGAATTCTACATTCTTCGTATATGCATACGTGGAAGAGGATCTGTGCTGTCCTGCATGCATTCATCTCCTTGCTTTGGCCAATGAAGTTTGAACAGTGGAGGACTGTTCAGCAAAACTTGGTAGCTTTGTAATTACTTGCAATATTTCCCAAAGCAAATTTAGAAGCTGCTGATAGGTACTTGCAGAGATGCATGACTACATAGACAACCATGATTTGCATCAAGTGATTATCGTGCCATTAATTCAAATTCATTGTTATGTTACAAAGATTAAAGACATTCAACATTTTACAAGAGCAATAAATCTGAGTTAGATCTACTGTTTTAGTCATTCAGGATTAGACCTTTTGGTGAAGTGATCCATTAATGTGTTTTAAATCTATTGAATCATAGTAGAAAGGCCCAATTTAAACTAAGAAGTCACTGAGTGAACTTTCCATTAAGTTAGGGAGACTGTGGTCACAGCTCATTTGATCTTTATGAACTAGAAAATGTGATGTAGACCACACTGGCATTCTATTAGAGGAAATCATGCATTTAACCATGTAGCAAAATACTGTAGCCAATTATATGAACATACACCTATTTTACACATGGCCAATCTTCTGAGTAGAAAGTATTAACAACACGCATACTATCTTGTTTTAAGGAGTATTTACTTTTAAGTTAGAGATACAGGATAAAGTTAGGAGAAAAAATAAATTACCATTTATATCCAAGTTTTCTAGTTGGACAACAGCCTTGCTCGTTAGATGTGTGGGGATTCTTCACTTGGCGTCAGCACAGACCGAGTGCAATCATGTTTTATTTAACAATATCTGTTTGTAAAGGAAGAAAAATCGGTCAAGTTCAAAGTAATGTATTAAAATTCTTGTGCTTTTACTCTCCTCATTAGAGGATGTAAAATATCTTCTGAATTATAGCTCAGATTTCTGCTACATTAGGATATACATGAGGATTTCCAATAATTAATCATTTCACTTCAAAACAGCTTTTCATAAGAAAATGTTCAGTAAGGTGGACTGTCCACTGGAAGCATTAGCTATTTAAATTTCAGCCTCACAGTTTAATTGCCTGGCAATTTGCTTGTTCAATGTTACTGTGCGTTTTAAATTCAATTGGTTTGTGCTTAGAGCCTTAAAAAAAAAAAAAAAAAAAAGCTTTTATCCATTTCTGTTGTATTAGAAGGCTTCAGGAAGTTAAATAACAGATTTAATGTTGATATAAAAGTTGACTCTGGAAGTGCTGAACATCTAAAATACTGTAGGTATCATTGAGGGCAGCTGTATTGATGGTTGCATTCCCTTACCTACGTTCTTATGCTACCGCCTGGGCTCTGGGCAATTCGGTTGTAGATTTGGGGGGCCTTTTTTTTCTTTGTTTGTTTTCCCTCAGATCTCCTTGGCTTTCATGGTAAAATGCTACTGGGAGGAAGGAAAATCTTTACAATGTTAATTCATAATGACACAAACTCCTTTCACCAGTAATTTTGACTGACTTCTTTGCCAGAAATAAATTACGAGCTGGGCTGTTACTACCTCTGTCTTTATGGGCTTATTGTGGATATTGGCATTGCATAATTGGAATAGGCATATGAAGATGAATGTGTTGGATGCCCACATGTCCCTTCCTATACAAAACGTTCAGCAAGTGTTGAGGTGATTTGTACAAGAGTTTTGCAGCGAACGCCAAAGCTGAGTCAAGGCAAATTAAACACCCCCATCTGGCTTGACTTTCCTGCAAATGGACACAGCTCTACATTCTAATATTTTGTTTGTTATAGCTCTTCCTTACAGGGCAGTTTTCTGAAACTGCTGCATGATTCACTTGTGATTTTTTTTTTTTTCCCAGAAAAATTTCTGCATCTTGAAAATATTGCCTGCCTGGTGAAAATGAGAAAGCCCTCATGCTAGGTGGCCAGCACCATCTTCAAATGTGCCATTAGCCTGGCAGGTACACACCTGGTTTAAGGGGCAGGAGAAGATATATTTGAAAAGGATAAAGCAAACTCATGCTTTATCTCGTACAATTATATATAAATTAAAGACAGTCGCAGGTTTAGTCTTTCATCCAGGATAATTCTTTTTATAGAACTAAGAAAGAAGCAGCTTTAAATGCTGTTTCTGAAGGACTGGCCTCAGATTCAAATTATTTTAAATATGGCACAGTTTATGTTAGTGGAATTCTTTTCAGAGAAGTAATAAAATAGGCATTACTAAATATTTTACTGAAATACTGAAAAAATAAGGTAAGACTTGTAGCCCAGCTCTCTAGTATGGTATGAAATCATTGCATTTTTGGAATCAGGTGCTGTTATTAGACAAGGTAGCATTCCTTCCAGGACTGCTTTGCCTGTCTGCACAAGGAACTGGGACTGGGCCTGGAAATGGCAGCTCAATTCAGTAAAAAGTGAGCAAAACAACAAGTTTAAGTTGCATATGCAACTGAGTAAATGAAGAACTATTTGCCAGAGATCTGATGGGGTGATCTTGTGCATACATGCATTTGTAGTCTTTTTTTTCCTCTCGATTGGGCTATTTTTTCTTGTCCTTTCATGAAGCTGCTCTTTGTTTTATGCGCTTTGTGCTTATGAGATGAACAGTACTGGGAGCTGAGAGCATTTAGAGAAGGTAGTTTGTTTTGATTTTGCCCATTTTTGAAGCAAAGGTTTGAGCCAAGGGTTTTTGCTAATTTTAAGATCTCCAGATTTTCGGTCATGTCTTTCGTTACTCCTGACAGCATGTGGTAGAAAGGTAACCTGAATATACCCACAAAATATCATGATGAAATATGAAGAGGCCATGTGCAAACCAATATTTTCATGTTCATTTTGTGAGATCTTTGTTGTGAAACTCTATTTCTAATATTCTGTTGAAGGAATTGGTACCCTAATTCCAACTGGTGATCAAAATACTGCCTTACGGTGCATATGTCTGTGAGTGTGTGTCTATATACATAGGTTTTTTGTTGTTGCTGTTATTTTTTATGTACAGACTTGTGTGTTCCTTGGTGCTAACCACTGCGCAAGTCACCAGTGGTTACATTTTCCTACGTTTTGGGAAGGCCATTTCATTTTGCCAACTCAAGGGTGAATTTCCATCACTGAGCTGTGTATGACCTTCTAAGTAACCTCCAGCAAAAGAAAGGATGGGTAAAAGCAGCAAGAATGAGGTTTTGGTATCTTATCGAGGGATGTGCTATTCCTGATTTTTTTTCGTGTTGTTGTCATCTAAAAAATATAGTGTCTCATAGAAAAAGAATTATAACTAGTTTTAATCCCATATTCCAAAATGTCAAGGTGAGGATTAGTCCAGCTAGGAGTTTCTCTCTCAAAATTTGCTCCAAATATACTGTATATACTCTTTATATACCCTGTATAAAAGTCTGCTGGGATTTCCACTTTTGTGCAGTGAGTGAGCTGAAGTGTGGGTTTGATATAAATGACTCTTACTGGGCAGAATGATGGGCTAAAAACAAATCTTGTAATTAAGTGGCCTTTGACAAAAGACACAGTATGTTGACTTTCCATCTTGCTCAGCTTTTACAGTTCAGCTTTAAAAGTTTATGAAGAAGCACTAAACAGGACCAGTAACCTAGCAAAATATGAATTCATATCTACTTTCTCTCGAGAGACCAGTGCTACAAATCTGTTTTGATTACATTCAGGTTTCTTGCACAACGGTAACGGGGTCCAGGTTTTTGCACAGTCTTCTCAGCTGAGTACTTAACTAGGTGTCAAGGATTATAGATTGCAGTCTGGTCTATGCCACAATTCCCCTCGTTTCCTCAGGCAGATCACTGGGCTCCTGCAGCACATTAGGCATCTGTCAAACAGGGATCAGAGATGTACTTTGTCTCTAGCATCAGGGCAGAACTATCTTAAATTGTTTAATATTTGGCTGAGAAAGGGTCCCTGATCTTTGTCACAGTATCTTGGTCTTGATAAAATCCAAACGCTAATGAAAAGCACTTGAGACCTACCACTAATAGTAAGAATTGCTAATAACACTGAGAATTGCAGGCACAGATGGTACAAAGTAAATGGACAATTAATAAATATTGTTTGAGGTTGGGAAAGAATAATGTAGGGAAGTGGCTTATTACAGGAAAAAAGAGCAGTAAGTCTTGCATTTAGAGCTATGCAGATATAAGAAAGTGAAGACAGTTGGATTCTGTAAAATCGTACTTGCCAATTTTTAGGTTATATGATTGACAAACTGTTGGCAAAGTGGAAATCCTTTCTGCTGTCCTATTGTAACCCAGTGAAACAAGGAGAGGACGGGTTTCTGCCTCAGCACCTCTCTCTGTTGTCTGGCTTTGGGCTTTTTTCTCTCCCTTTCAGCTATGAAGCAAAGCATTTGCTTCTCATACTTGTTGGAGTCCTTTCAAAATATGGAGTGTATCTATATAGAAAAAAAGACGAATGTGGTTCTCCCTGTTCTGTGCTCGCTGGGCACTGAGTTTGGTGGCGGATTTAGCGATGAAGCACTTGGCGCTTTGTGGGCGCTTTCCTTCAAAAGGAAATACCAGCATTTAGGAGCAGAAAAACTTGAAGAGAAAATAGAAATGCAGTTTATGTTTATGTTGAAAAACATTTAAGATACTGAATGTGCTGAGAGATGTTTAATTCAGGGCTGATCAACAGCCTATAGCTAAACTAAGTTTTCAGAGCAGGAAATTAGATCCTAGTTGCAAAAAAGAAACTGTTGTCCTCCAAAATGGGTAGTGCTTCCCTCTGCGGAGCACAGAGGCCGTGTGGAGTCCTAGCGTGAAGGTCATTTCCAGCTGAGTGGATGCTCTTGGTGAAAGGATACTTACCTCATCCCCAGGGAGGTAGGTCCATCTATATATTTGAATCTTTTCACTTAAGTACATACTATTTTTTGAGCTTTGATGTGATTAACAAAATGGATACGCGTTAAATACTCTTCCAGCTTCCATCATGGACTATAAACCTTGCTATTCTCTAGCAATAAAAAAGTAACAATTTTTGTACAAGCCAGATTGTGTAACCAGCATAATTTTCATTCTGAATATCGGTAAGTTTTAGTCATATACAAGGCAACATTTGGGGTTTCCATTTACTACTACTTAGCATAGATAAATGTTTGGGGGAGAGCTGCTAAAATTTTATCCATGAAGTGTAGCAAAATTTGATCGTTCTTGTGAAGCAGTGAGTTGCATTCACATAGAAATACTTTTAATTAGGTATGGAAATGGTGTCTGGATTTTTACTTCTCTGAGCTGTAAAAACTTTTTGGACATTGTTTTATGCATTCTTAGTTTTGTAGGAAATGTTGGTGCTTAAGTTTACTACTAAATTAATCTTCAGTACAGTTGTTTAACTGATCTATGTATTCATTAAGAAAGAGTCCCTGCTGTTGCTGGCTCCAGCACAACTTAATGAATTATTATGTGAAATATGGATGTGGTAAATGATCCAACTTAGTGAAATAGGAGAACAGCTGTTACCTTCTTTTATGTTTGAAGTCACTGACTTTTCTCCTAACTTGTGTGTGTGCCATCCCCTCTTTCATTTTATGACAATAATTCCATAAATTCTGAGCTGGGATTCATCTGCAAACCCTGACCCCTGTCTTGTCCTCCTGCTGTTTCTTCTTGTTCTTCTCCCTACTCACTGTTCCATCATCTCATTTTATAGCCATTCATCATCACCTCTGTAAGCTTTACAAACCTTTACATTCTCATATCCCTCTTTTTTTTTCTGGTTGATTTTTCCTCCATGCTGCTTTCCTAATACACTTGAGAAACTGTTAGTTTAACCAGCTTTTCTTACGATGTGCTTTTCTAGGGCTATATGACTGCAGATTTTTGAATCAGTGATAGGATGGTCATTAGAAGTTTTTCCTAAGTATTTCCATTTACCTTTAAGCTCTGCTGCTATTTCCTCAGATCAGTTACTGAACTAAATGATTTTTTTTTTTGCTTCTTTGCCTGATCTGTTATTTTTTCTATGCAGAAGAGACACTGGCAACTGTCTTTAACACCTCAGGGAAGGGAACCCTTGCAGTCCTGCACCCACCCAGCAGCAGTGTCAATAACCTCAGGTCTTTCTCGTTTATATTTCTGCACCTCAAGCTATGGAATTCTCATATTTCCTTTTTTTGTTATACCTGCAGTGATTATTCTTGAGATTTTTTTCTCCGAGTTGCTGACCAAGGCTCTTGCTCATCTTGCTTTGAGCAGAGGGGTTGGGGCCACCATCTCTGAAGGTCTCTCCCAACCTCAGCCATTCTCTAACTGCCGTATTCAAACAGGAGAAGCAATAACAGGGAATAAAGAGACAAGTATGGAAAAGACTGTGTGTTTAGTGAGAGCAGTACTGCGTGGAGCTAAGCAATATCACCTCAAAAGCCATTTCATCTACTTTCTTCATGGCAGAAGGTGCAGAAACCAATTGCAATTGCTCACCAAAATACCCAAGGGGGTACGTAGAACTTGGCTTTATTCTGCCATACTGCAAGTAGCATTCTTCTGTTAGATAGATGGTGCACAGTTTGCAGTATGTTTTGGCAATAGTTCTTAGATAAAATTAAATCAAAATGAAAAAGAAAACACAGATTAAGTTTTGGCCTAACTTGAATGTATATATGTATGTATGAATGGGTTTATTACTTTGAAAGAGATTTTATGATTTCATAACTCAATAGCCAGTGAGGTCTTAGGGTTTTCATATTAGCTAGGATTACAGAGTTCTCTAAAAATACATTTCAATTGTCTGTGATTTTGAAACTGAAAAGGCAGAAAATGTTCAGGTTGCCATATTAGAAGGAGGTATTACCAGAAGACGAGTCTTTCATAAGGAGGTTATTTGTGAGATTATTGAGATGATCGGAAAAGGTCATGATGTGGGGAAAAGATTGAAAATAACAGAAATCTCTGATTATTTCATTCGTAGAAATAATTTTCCAAGATCTTAGCATAAGGCATGTAATATAAGGAAGATCTGATTCGGGTTATTCAGTTTATGTCTTTGAGAAAATGAATAGGTTTAAATGAAGTGCTCTCCAGCTGCACTGCTCCCCCTTGCAGGTGGCCATGGGTCCATGCTTAGTCCTCCTTCCTGCCGTGGTGCAGGTACCTTGGGGTGCTCTGGATAGGAATATCATACACCTCCAAACTGGGCTGTGCGGCACAGCCCGGCTGATGCCTGGGTGGAAGAGCGGGTAGTTATTTTAAGGAGGAGGTTAGAAGAGGCCATGAAGGCAGGGGCTCTCTGTTGGGGTGATGGTTGGTTTTGCAGCTGGGCTGGGAGCTGCTGCCAGGTGCAGTCTGCCCTCAGGTTTGGGGCTCCTTTTGGTGAGTCTTGCACCCTTCCTGATCAGTGATCTAACCTGCAGCGTTCTTCATCTGCCCTGTGCGTGGAAAAACAGACATAGGAAATCATGCAAATTGTAAGTTTTTACAATTCAGAAACTTTTAATGGGCTGTTTGTCAAAGCTTGCTGGTAGGTCATGGAGTTCAGCACAATTCTGGACATGCAAATTTCCCTGTCAGTTGGGATTCATCTTAGGTGACAATTTGAAGACCAGGTCTGTGTGTGTTTCCACAATTAGGGCACCCACCAAACGTGCAGCAGGGCTTTTCTCACCAGCCGAGGTGGGGTGTAGCATGTGCTTCCTGAGTTAGTTTACTTTCTGCAATGTAAGTTTTCCCTGGAATGTGTTCTGAGCAAAAAAACGTAGTTTTTCTGACATGATGAAGAGAAAATATACATAGCTAGGAGGATTATAGATTCCAGAGAAACTGAGCTGAGACTTCACCTCTAGGATTTCCTCATATGTGCCACCCATGCTGAAGAAATGATAGTTAAATCTCCTCCTTAAGTCAGATGTGAGTGCTAATGGTAAGTCTAAGGAAACACACATATTTTAGATCTTTTATTATCTTTTTATCACTAAAGATAATTATCTTTAGTGGTAGCATGAAGTTGAATATCATAGGTAATGCTTTATTATAATGTGATGCTAGGTAGTGGTGTTAGAATGGCTATGAATAAATGCATGATTTATTTTTTCCTTTTTAACAGTTCTTCACTACTGTATGTATTTACATAATTTGCTCAAAAAAGAGGTCAAGATTGGTGTTCCCAAAACTTTGCTTGACTTTTCCCTTTGGAAGTGAGGGAGCCCTTAGATTTTTCCTAGGTTTTATTTAAAAGAGCAATGAAAGATAATTTGATAAATTGGGAGCTAAGACACCAAGAAAAAAGTGTGGAAGAGAGGATAAGTTTCATGCAGGGTGAAAATAGCTCTTCACTTGATAAAGTCAAGCCTGTATTCAATAATACAGGCTTGGTTATTAAAGAACCTGGGTTTAAAGGTTTTAAGGAAGCTCAGCCAAGGCGCATAAACTGGTTAATGGAGTAGGCCTTAATATAGCATTTTAGTTTGATCTGCATCCAGGATTCATTATATGGTTGTTTATATCCAGGATTATCCCACTATTCTTAGGTCATATTTAGGGTTATTATTTAAAATGATTATTTTTAAAAGTAAAGGTAATTGGCTTAGAGCTTATAACTTCATAGGCCTTTTAGGCCAGCTGCATAAGGTAGAAAACATTGTTCAGTTGCTGAGTAAATGCATAAAGAGAATTTAACCATTAAAAACTTGATGTGTAGGATTTTAACCCATAATATCTCTATACTATGCACCCTGCAATATCCCCAGGTATTCACAAGTCTGGTTTTTAATACAGACAAAATACACATGGTAAAAAACAGGTCAATGGTGCATAGAGAGTATTTGACCATGTAGTAATTTACTTATTATATTCTAAGAAGTGTAAAAAGTAAAAGTAAATTACATCCTCACTGATTACCTTTTCATCAACCACCAAGACAGTGGTACATTAGGGAAAGAAAATTAATGTTCAGAGAAAAGTCCCCTTGTATGAGGTACATTGAAACACGGACTGTGCTGCTGGTTTTTTAGGCTGAGGAAAGCCATGTTGCTGGTATCAAATTATACCAGAATTTTGCTGTTTCTTTTCCTTTCCCTGCCCCATAGCATACAAGTAAACCAGTATCTCTTGGCATTCCAGCTGAACATTTCCCAAAGAGCAGTACTGTAGATTGCAGCCTTGTCAGATGTCTGTGGTGGTTGTCACACTGCATCTGTTTTGATCTTAGACATCCTTATCTAATATACAGTTAACTGGGCCACTTAATAGAATGGAATCGTAAGAAAAGTTGGAGAGTTTCTTAATGAGTATAATAAACAGATTATACCTTTACTTGGCTTGTGATGAAAATAGCTCCTTTTATTGAGCACAGTGAACTCAGATTTCAGAGCACTCTTTTTCATTGTAAACGCCTTAAAATTTCTATATTAAGGACTTCAAAGAGGAGAGATAAAGTAAATAAAATGTAAAATAATGTACGATTAAGTTTTGACCCATAAATTGCTAACCTTCAAAGCTAATGCTGCAGAAGCACAACATTATTAGCGATAAAAAGAATTTGCTTCACCCTTTTAAAATTACCATAAACCGATTGACTGAGATGGAATGATGTTAATATTTAAGAAGTAGGACAGTAGATTCTATTATCTCAGAAACTCTGTCACCAGGCACACTCTGTAGTCCTGTTATCTAATTATTGTCCTTAAATTGCATTAGTGTGCCAGCAATTTGTCTACCTTTGGAAAAGTAATTGACATTTGGGTTACTGCTTCATATTTGGGAGACTCACTTGCTAGTTCCAGAGAGTCCTCTTCTGTCAAAGCAGATTAGCTTAATTTTCCCTAAACGAAAAGAGGAGAACGTCTGTGTTGTAGAGTATGCCACTTTTATGATGCTCTTGTAATTTGGTATTAAAATTCAGGTTATATACCAAAGCTGAAGGAAAAAAAAAAAAAAAGAAAATTGTGGTGACAAACAAATGAGTGATGCTTCTGACTCTCAGTTAATGTTGGGGCAATCTGCCCACATGAAGGACCTCCTCCATGCTCAGAAACGGAGCCATCCCAAGGACCACAGTCTCTGCTGTGTCTGACAAACTGCACCCAGGTTTGCATCGTGCACATGTTTTTGTGCTGGCCGCCTCCCCTAAATGGGGTGAAGAAAAGCAGAAGATTATAAAGATACCTGTGGAAGACGTGGTGCTTGATCTGCCATGATTTAGCAGCTGGTGAGGTAACTTCTGTGTTTATATATGTGTATATTATATATGCACACACACATATATATTTCTAAGGTATTTCTAACACCTTTTCTATTTTCAGCGCTAACATTTATTTCTATAATATTGTCATATTGGTAATATTATCATGAAAAAAGTGGTTAGACTACAAATAATATTTTATAGCTAAATACATAGAAGGTCTCTAGATGTTCTGAAGTGGTTTTAGTTTGCACTTTTGTCAATATTTGGAGGATGAGTTCTTCCAAGTCTGCTTTTATAATTTCTTTGAATAAATCAGTTGAAACTTAAAGGATCTTCGTTACTCCCTAGGGCCTGCAAAAAGGAAGAGCGGGCGGGATTTCAGCAGTTGCCTTTTGCTGATTATGTAGCCACTGGCTTTTCAAAGGGTTCAGCTTGTGTCTGAGCACAGTGAAATGCTTGAAACTTAGCAGACTCATGTCGTTGGAGATCTAAAGTGGATTAGAGATGCATAGTTACAAAATGCATGTAGTAATTTATGTGACAACTGGAATTAAGTTGAAAAGATATGTTAAATTACCAAGAGGAAAGTACTTGTCTAGTAGTGGTGATAATTTGGCTGCATGATAATTTGGTTAGAGGGTTTTTAGGTTCTTGTTCAAAAACAGGAAGATCTTAATGCTCTTCAAAACTACTATTTTTATGGAACGATTGCATAAACTAAAGTTAATATTGAAGTTTGCAGGTTAGGAAATGTCAGTGTAATTCAAATGAAACATTTAGGAATGCAGTGGAAGCTCTTGTAATGAGAATGACAGCATCTATCCTAAAGAAATTATGAAAATTAAGTACTTCAGAATAGTAATCAAGGTACTGCCTGTGTACTGCTGCAGTTGACATGAATTGAATGTATTACAGTAATAAAACAACTGGAGTTGTTTGATGTCTGAGAGCATCTTCAAAGCACCAATTAACCCGTTCCATTACTGGACCATTTTATCTTCATCTGAGATTAGTGTAAGATTGTTAGTTTGGGAAAACCAAGACGTGCTGGGTATACATGAGGTGTAGTAATATGTATTTTAGCATCAGGTTGGTTGGAAAGTTACAGATTAGGAAATTTTCAGTGTGTTGTAATATATTCGGAGTAAAACATTGGTAATTTTTGGAACACAGCAGGAATTTTGTATTGTTTTTCTGAAGTTGCCAAACTTGGGCTAAAATTATCTGTAGTGGGAACCTTCCTCAGGCTAAATTGCTTTCTAGAACTTCAGCTAAGATGGTTTTATCTGTTTCTGATAATACAACCAAGAAAAGCAGATGGCTCGGCTGGTTTGCGGTACCCTTCTCTTAGAAGCGCTCGCGTGTGCTTTCAGACAGGGATTTGGGAAGTGTATTTGGGGTGAGTTTGCTCAACAATGAAGCCATTTGCTGTTTTTAGTGAAAATTCTCTCACCCTTTGCCAAGGTCTAAGCCCCAGAGCAGTCTCCGTGTCTATATGGGCGCCTGCCCCTGTGTGGGCCCAGCCGGTGGGCACACGTGGTGGTGTCTGCGCGCCGCACAGCTGCAAGGAGATAAGACTGAAATCAGGGAAAAGAGGAGAAGAAAGTGCTCCATGGGAGATGTGAGCGGGTTGCAGGCCCACGCTGCTGGACGGGGCTTGGTTGCAGTGCTGATGTTTTGTTGCGCTGTGTTTTCACGCGGGAAGATGCCCAGTTAAGGCAGCGTTGCTGGGAGTGCAGTCTTGGGAGCTGGGAAGTGCCGTTATAGCGCTGCATCACAGGAGATGAGGTCCGGGCAGACCTGCCTGAGAACAGGCTGGTTCTGTGCAGTGAGAGCGCCTGGAGTCGCAGCGGGAGCGGGACCAAGTGCCCCCAGGAAGAGAACAGGGAATATCACTGATGGGCTCCGCTGTTGCCCTGGGTAAGCGGTATCTACCCCTGCCAAAGCATTCCCACGTAATGTGAGGCATCATCCTACTTTGAACAAGTGCTCGCTGATGATGGCTTGATGTCCTGTGATGTGATTTTCAGGAGAGTGTGAGTGCAACTGAAAGCCCTGGGA
This sequence comes from Tinamus guttatus, assembly GCF_059628265.1. NCBI lineage: Eukaryota > Metazoa > Chordata > Aves > Tinamiformes > Tinamidae > Tinamus > Tinamus guttatus. Next base: position 2,867,631 of record NW_028288706.1, on the reverse strand, counting down.
GCTGTGGTGCGAATGACGAAAGTGATTCCGAGCACTGGATGTTTGCAGAAGTCTGACCACAGGCATCTGGAGTGAGGCACCCCAAATAACTCACTGGTTTTGACCTTGGCGCTTTAGTGTAGCGTTCTTCAGTTGAGAGGAGTTTGTAAGAAGGGAGAAAAAATTGAAAATCAATAGTCCTATCATCTTGTTTAATAATGTGCGGTAAATAATTCCTCAGGTACACATTTAGCAATAACAAGGGAGATATTTTTGAAATAGCATTGCACCTTATGTTTGTATTGAATTTGAGTACAGATAGCAGAAAGAATGAGTAAATAATGACCGTGTCATAGTGCAGGGAGAAATGGTATGTACAACTTTCACCCTTGGATTACCTAATGGAAAGTGAATCTCTATCACATGATTTCCTTCTAAATACAGAGAAGAGGAAAAAAGGGTGTGTGCACACCCATACAGGTCTACACCAGTTCCAGAATTTAAATTCTCTTGCACCGCTTACAGTTCCAGGCTTTTCAGACTTTTCTTTTTTTTTCTCTCCATATTTTTTACAAGTTGTGACCAAATTCATAGTGAAAAAGCTGCCTTTGGAGCTCCTGTTGTCGTATATCCTGTCTATTTATCACAATATTTCTAAATTTAAATGGAGAGTATTTATATATTGATTTTCTCTTTCAGTACCTAATGTGCTCTTTGAGCTCTAAATCAGCTTGTTCATGATGCTGTCGTTATTGCTTTCTTGGTGACCTTCTAAAGGACCTTTTTGTTTGATAGTATCAGCTAGAGAGCTTTCCATGGCAAGCAGGTCATTCAAGACAGTATTAAGGCACTTTTAAGATATTTTTACATGCATGTTGTAGTCAGGTAATGTGAACATATCTGAAAAAAAGGCAAATAGAGTTTCTGGAAAAACAGCATTCTTACAGTAACTTATTTAGTAAATACTCTTGATGTAAGCTACTATGAAAAAAAGCAATTTGTTGTTTTCTTTTCCATCTTTTCAATATATATTTTGCAGTTTTATATTGGCCACTTCTGCATGTCTTTTCTTAAACTACAATGACACTTTCCTGAGGTTGAAATAACTTCTTTGTGGAATGTTTTGTTATTCTCATGTATTATTCCAAAAAAGTTTTTCTGTAAGTTTTGTACAATTTTTCCATTTTTGAGTATTTTTTGCCCACTCAGTTTCCTTTCTGCTTCAGCATCTCCCTCTCTTTTGCTCTATTTCTTTAACCATGTTGCTCTTCCTTCACGTTCTTCTTTGATGCCCTTTTAACAAAGATTTGGCAGACTGAGTTTTTTAAAAAAATTCTCTGGTTGAAGCCAAGAACTGGGTTACCAAGGTCTTGTAGAAGAAGAAGGCAGGAAGTAATGTTCTGACTAAAATATTTGCAGGAAAAGCTAGCATAGCTAACTAGCTAACTTATTTTTTTTTTCCTTGAAATCCTCCTTTCTGCGTCATTATAGTCAAGTGCAGTAAAATATTTGTCCTTGGTAGACAGTTGCAGCAATGTTTATAAAAGTTGTGAAATTTTGTGGTAATGGAAATATTTTTCTCAAATGGAATCATTTTAATTAGGGGGGAAGCTTGCAAGCCGGCAGTATGAGGTGTTTTAGGTCAAGAACGGGAGTGCTGTTTGCGATGCTCGTGATGGAGGTGAGTGGTGATGACGGCCACTCCGTGCTGGGTTACCGCTGCCTCTGCGCGCAGCTCCGCTTGTCCCCGGTGAACGCGAGGCCGCGGTGAAGGCCTTTGGCACGTGCAAGGTATAGCATGGGTGACCAGGCCTAGAGTGCCCAACGATGGGGTCCCTTGGGTGAAGGCTGGAGTTGGCCTCCAGTTTCATCCTCTATCCCTCATGGCTTCTGCGTTAGGCTTCGGGGGGCCTACGTTCCCTCCAGTCGCTGATGGAGTGCTCATCTCAAACGTGCGAGTGGCCCTGTCCTGAAAAAGGCGGGGAAGGATGATAGGGAGATTTACCTCAGGAATTACAGCTAAATGTGTTGCCTGTTATTTAAGTTCTAAAACGGTGTCGTGTTTTTATCCTTGGAGCTCAGCCTGCCCCAGGGTGTTTGAGGGGTGCGTGTTAGTACCACCTGTTGCGGTGGTAGCTGGACAGGTGACTCAGCAAGCAGCAGGACTGCAGGGGCGGCCTGGGCCCCCAGCACCAAACGGGGAGCGGGGTTTTACTTTACAATTCCAGTAGGAACAATAATGAGGCAACTTTACTGTTAATCAGCAGAAGGCAAATAACCTTCCTGGCCCGAGAAGAGATGTGTTTAAAAGGTCACAGCGGTACCCGGAGGCAGGGAGGTGACAAGCGGAAACGTGTGCGCCGGCCGCAACAACGGCAATCCAAGGCTGTCTAACCGCAGTAATGATTGTAGGTATTCCACGGGACAAGGAGTGCTGAAGGAGCAACAGCCCCTTCTGAGTATTTGGGGCTCTCGCTCATATGCTGTTAAGAAAGTTAGCGAAGGGCAGACTTTAAAAGAGCTCAGGAGCAGCATTTCGTATTCCCAGCCTACACAGCAGCTGCTGGAGTTTCAAAATAGCTCAGCTCTGAGCAGCTCCGGTGCTGCAGTGCGCGAGCTCCTGGGAAAGTCTGGCGCTCATCCTGGTGCCAAAACAAGATCTGAACTCTCAGGAAAATCTGTGAGTACGCTGATTTCTTGAAAAAATTATCCGTAAAGTGTAGAAGAAAATAAGATGATAACAGGATATTTGTTTCTTTTAGCAATTAATTTCTTGGCACGGTTATGCTGCTACTCTGATAACCACAAATCTCATTCTTCGTATAGTTATGGGAGGAGTACTTGTGCTAAAAATGGAAGGTGGCTTGGAGAAGGGATTCATCACTTCTCTCTCTGCTGCAATCTCTTTGGGGCACATAGAGCAGCATTTGTACTGACGTTTCCTCCAAGACAGACAGAAAAAAAACTGCCTTATAGCATAGACATGTCTGTAGCATGTGCATTTACTGCTTGGAATTATGTCAGTAATATATGCCCAAACTCCACTTTAGATGTATGCTGCTTGAAAGTCAGTTGTCTCCCTAGAGTTTTAAAATAGAAATTATTCAACTTCAGAAAATGAGAATGGTGAAATTTAACACTGCCTACAATGAACCTGGAGGAGAGGGAATTGCTAGCAATCCATGTAAGTGCACAATAACAGCGCAATCTAAATATGAAATGTTCTGCCCTGCTTCTGTTGCTTTGTCTGGAGCAGAGTGGGTTTTCAAGTAATTCATAACTGCGTTTAACAGGACGGGCAACTTCAGAGAGTATTCGTTGTCTTTAGAGAGATCACTGGCGTGCGCTTTTCACATAGACAAGAACGTCCTCTCACCATTTCAGTGCGTTGCGGACTCTACGGAAGCTCAGCTGAAGTCATTCTTTTTTCTTCTGTGAGCTACAGTGATTAAAAAGCAAGTTTTTTTTTTTTTTTTTTTTTTTTTTTTGCTAAAGATAGAAAATGTCCTCTTGATCTATAGCAGTTCCACCTTTATGGATATTTTGGATACAGGCTGGATATTCTGAATGGTTGTTGTTTACAGTTGTGAGTGGTATCTGAAACCTGATTGTTACCCTGGAAGGGGCCCTTGTTTCCCTGCACATTTCACTGGCCATGGGTTACTGCTGTGATATTGTCCTGGGGCCAGTGGTGGTGACAGCCCCTCTGTAGGGCCTGTGTTTCCTTCGTTCCTTCTTTCTTTCAACATACATCAGTGTTTGCTCTCTGCTTTGCCCCAGCATCATGGCATGAGCCCAGAGTGGATTCCTCTTACCGTGAAACATACCCCAAAGTTTGCTTAATTCCACACGTGCTCCACGCACCATTTTTACAAACTTTTCTGTAGCGCGATTTCCTCAGAGCTAATGGTTTTCAGTGACTCAAGTGGCGTAAACTAAGTATTTAGTTTATTGTAAGATTTAATATACATATTACTTTTAAAGTATTCTAAGCTGTGTCTCTCTAAACTTGTACTTCAAAGAGCCAGTATCAGTAATTTATCACCTATAAATACTGTGTGGTTGAACAACTATCAAAATGCATGCCAGTATTTGTGCAATAACTGTGTATATGCATTGATGCTCCCAGACATTCTGTATATACACACATACAAATTGCTGTATGTTTATAATGTAGATGTTGCCGTCTGTGTTTCCCATCTCATCTGCCTTGGTGTAATATTTCAACGTTTTCCTGAAAAGCTTGAAAGTACTTGAAATCTCATTCATATCTGAGGACATTTTCAAGAAATATCTACACGTCCACTTGCTGAATCTATGAAATGTTTCATAAAATGAATAGAAAGCTGTGCGCTAGCATAAATATACCAGGAAAGCTAATATACTCCCCAAACAATATTCATAAAGGTTGAGAAAAAAGTTCACTACCCTCAGGAAAACAAGTCTTTTTTTTTCCCCTTTTGTAGCATCTCCATTCAAATATATTGAGAAAGTAAATCTTGCAGCAGATGCGTAAGCTAACAAATTAATTTTAATGCCAGCTTTCAGTTGAATCGCATGTTGCCATTTTTAGCAGAAGTCCCATTAACAAAAATGGGTATGTCATTCATATCCTGTGTCACTGTGTGTGTATTGTGTTCTCTACTTGGGGCTATCCTAAAGAGAAAGAATGTAGTTTAAGATAATGCAGTGCTTACTTTCATCCTCTGTTATGTTTACTTGAAATCTTCATTCTTTTTTTCTCCTGCAAATTAGTAGGCATGTAGGATGGCTGAAGTAGCTTCTTTTTGAAAATGCAAGGATGACGTTATTAATATTTGCCTCCAGAGTTCATAGCCTTTTCCTAGCGTGAACCACAGTTCCCTTTTTGTGAACACTGTCCGACAAGGGCTCTCTAAGCCATGGACCAGCCTGGGCAGCATGGTCTGCATGAAGACCTGTTCCAGCCTATGTAGCCTAACCTGCCTCCAACATGAATACAAGATGAAGATGATAATGACCCTGAAAGTTCTGCATCGCTGCATGAATGACTGTGAGTACTGCTGAACTGAGCCCAAGGTTGACCTTAAGATTCTGTTGAGTTCAAGTTAAGGACCAAATATCCTGTGACACTGTCTACAGAGGAGTTTTGAAAATGCATAACTCCCTTTCCTCCTATTCCCCAATTATTTTTCAAGGTAACAGTGACATCTTTTTGCCTTTTACGTTGTTACTTGTGCAAAATGAATATAAAGCACTTATTGTAAGTGCCAGAGGGCAGAAATGGTTGTCCTCGAACTGAACTGCTTAAATAAAGTCACTTTTTAAAATATAACTAGTTACAAAAGTATTATATCTGTTATTGTGCTTGAGGGGACATTTAGATGTAGGAAGGGAGTAGTAACACAGTGTAGCTGATGCTGAGCAGCACTCTATGAAACGGTAGGCTGCCTATTCGACTGAATATAGAAAATAAAATGTCAAGTGCAGTTGAAACGTTACCCTCCAGAAACAAAACATGCAAAATATCCATGCATTCCAGTTAGATTTTAGGGCAAGCAATGTAGCTTAACATGAAGGTTAAAATCAGAGAAACCTACTCTTTATGTAATATGTGTGAAAACTAAGTAGTTTTCAAATGTTTTTGATGGGTAAATAATGAGCAGCCCGATGCCATTTCCTGGGTGCGCAGACACACAGTCAGTGTGTTGGAGATCTCGATGGTGGGGGCAAAGCAACGTTTCTTGGGTCTTCTGTTTATTCCTTTGGGACACGAGGATGTCAGTTATCAGTGCTGATCACTTGTTAGGAGCACTGTGATTAAAATTTGAAACTTGAAGAATGAAAAAGTTAGTGTTCTAGTATATTTTCATTTTTCTAATTTTAAAGCTCTTTTACAAATATTTTTTACTTTTATCCTATTTTCCTTATCACACGTCCAATTTGAAAAAGATTTTCTTTTTTAGCTTTTAAGACCAAGTTATTGGTCCAAGATCGGAATTAACTGTTGGTAGGACATGAGTTAAGATGCAATGGCTTGTGAAATTTAATATTCATTATATTTTTTAAGGAATGTTCTTGCCATTTACTCTATAGTATAGTAGTTTTGTGATAGTCTTCAGTGCTTTCCTGTCTTTGAATCCTGCCGGGCAGTGCTGACTCTCCACAGTGACTGTGGAGCTGTGGGAGGGCACTGAGCATACAACAAAGGCACCAAAAACACCCTAACCAACCAACCAAAACAACAAACCAAACCACACTTCCTTCTAGACCTGACGTGAGGCTTTTGTGATGGTTTCTTTTCTATGGTGAGGGAAAGGCTGCTTTTTTGCAGTCCGTAACTGCGCAAATCCAAAGCTTGAGCAAAAGGAGGCTGAACCGTAATAAAAACTGGAACCATAATAATAAAAAAAATTCTGAGGAACCAAATAAAAATCCGTGTTTACAAACTGATCAAGCAACCACGCTTCAAAGGGCTCCCAAAAGCCCTTATCACTCTTTCCATGTTAAGTGGTGGTTGAAAATAATATAGTTTGTGGTCTCAGTAGCATTTTGTTAGATTCAACACTATGGTCCATGTCTTAGCCTAAAAATGCTGTTCATTTTCTTTTTAAAATGATCTTACTGAGGACCATGGTGGTGATTCGGCAGTGGGGAGCAGACTAATCTGGGGCAGTAGGGAAAGAGCTCAGGACAACTTCTCAATCCGTCTGCTGCTTCCGAGCCTGGCCGTGGCGTCCGCGCGGTTCATAGTGCTGGTCGCTTGGTGGATTGGCAAGGCTCATGTGAGGAACTAGGAGTTAAGATAGGAAAAAACATTCAGGACAGAATGGGTACCTAGTGTGGGTTATAAAAGCAATGTCTGTTCCCCCTTGAATACCGGCTCTGGACGCGAGTGGAATATTTGAGCTTGTTGTTGGCGGCTGGAGCTCCCCCGGGAGCAATGAGCCCTTCTGGCTGGCGCCCGCGCTGCGAAATACCAGGTAGGGGCCGGAGCGAGGGCAGGAGCCCGTGTGCGCGCGCGGCCCTGCGCGGGGCGTTCCGAGGAGCCCTTCGGAAGCGGCTGTGCGGGACGCGTGAGCTGCGCCGGGGCGGTAGGACAGCCCCGGCAGCTGGGAAAGCCGCTCCTGGGATGTGGAGCAAGGAAGGAGCAGCGCACTGAAGAGCTACGGCTCGGATCTCCATTCGCAAATAAAAAGAAGAATGCAGTTTATGCCTTGAGTGGGGATAAAATTAGCATAAAATAGAGGAAAATAGGATAGCGTGTTGTTTATTTTTTGCTAACCCCTAGCACTGGAATTTTTCTCTCTTCTCTGCAACAGTAAAAATGCACAGCATACCTTTCCCTGCTCTCCCTCTGCGTCCCAGAGGATGTGATATATTTAGAAATTGATAATTCACAACTTTGAATTAGCAGAATTGTGGAGTTTTGCAAACAAGCATCTTTGGTTCTTTATAGCACACACACTCAGGTGTGATCTGTGCATCAATAACATTTTTCAAAGATCGCAATTTAAAAGCTTCTGAAGTTTTTGTGAGAGAAAAATAGAGTTGTTCTCATGTTTCTGTTGTTGGTTGGTTGGTTTGTTTTTTTGTTAAACAGTATTATGCAAAACTGTCAGCAAAATACAATCTAGAGAATGGAAACCTAGCATTACATTCATATGCATAAGGCATTAAGTGGTATGTTTGTTTGTGTGGGGTGTTTAATTGTAAATGTTACCTGCATTTCCCTTTGCATCTTTGCAACACCTTTCCGGGGCTCTGATTGTTCCTTCTTTCTCCCTTAACTTCAGCAGATGACTCCATACGTTCTTATTTCATTCCATTCTGGTTTTTCAACAGTTGAGGAAAATTTCATTTTTCATTTCCTTTCATTTTTTCTTTTCCTCTTTTCTTGATCCAATTTGATCCAGGGCTAGAAAGGAAGCTCAAACAGCTCCCTCATCTATTAATTGTTGTCCTTTAGTGGGCTATTTCAACAATAGTTGAAACAATAGTCAAAAATATGTAGTCAAAATATGGTTCTTAATTTAATCTTTTATCCCGTAGTCGGATACTTGATTTAAAATGCACAACAGGAGCTGGAGCTTCTGCCTTGCGCCCTTTGCATGAGTTGCCTGATGCTTCTGTGTAGCAATTCTTCTCCAGCCACAGTCTCTGATTAAACTTATCTTATCAGTACCTTGCCTAAGCACTGTTATCCTGTTTATATTTTTAATATATTGCTAGAAAAAATTTTAAGCTACCTTGGTGCTTTAAAAAATTGAGACTTTGAAGTGCTTCTGCCACAGTAGTTTTAATGAAGCTAAGCAGAAAAAGTAACATGATTCCTTTAAACATCAGCATTTCCTGACAGAACTCAAAGATTAATGGACCAAATCCCTTGGAGGCAGGCAAAGCTTTCCCATTAATTGTAATGATTGGGGGTAGAATCCACTGAAAGAGAGGAAATAAGAGTAGCATTAATATATAAAGGGGAATATATAAAAGATTGCTAATTAGAGTTCTATGAAAAATTCATTTTTTTTCAATAGCAAAGCAGTTGTAATTCTTTGCAAACAAGCACGGTGCATTCTAACAGTGACTAGAAGTGCTAGTTTTTTGAAAGGCCTTCATATTTTTTCAAACAGAGGATTTAAATTACCAGGAATAAAGTTTAGCTTTAGGAAAGTAATTTAAAACAAAGTTTGCACTATACCAATGAGCAACTATAGCAAAACTTACGATTTTTATTCCAAAATGTACCAGTATATTAAATCTCGTATTTAGCAATATAAAATGTATTCAGCATGAGCAAATCATGCTTTTCTTTTTATAGGTAACATGTCTGTGCTTTAGATTTAAGAATTATCATGTAATACTTTAGCATTACTAGTTTATTGTTATATTTATCAAATATACCCCCAAAATGTTTATCTTCAACATGAAGTTATGCCAAGCTACCTTGTGTAATAATATTAGTAAAAATAGATCTTTTCAAAGATGGCTTAAATGATGGCTCTCAGCATCAAAAAACCAGCACTATTTGCTTCTCTTTTCAAGTGGTGACTAAAACAACTGATAATCAGTTAAATTGACAGGTACTAATTACTTTTAGTGCACCTAGAGATGAATAGGTCTTTCCATGCAGTTTTTCGTGGACGTTTTTGCAGTTTCCTGTGTTTTGAGGCAGGAGATGGAGCGTTGCTGACTTGGTAAGTGACATGTGTCACATCTCAAGGTGGCTGCAGCACTTCGCAGTTTGGCCTGTGTAATTTATGTCAAAAAATACACTACTACTTAATGAACCTCTCAAAATTTACAAAAGCAGAAATAAATATAATGTAGGTAAGTGTATACTATAGCTTTTGTATTATTATACTCTATTTGGACCAGTAGTTAAGTTGCTAACCTGCTGTAATCACAAAAGTTGTCTTGATAAAGAGCAAAGGGTTAATGTAAAATGTGTCTGCTAGAACCAATAAATCAGATTTTTAATCTCTGGGCATTGTTCTGAAGTGCTGAAAGATGGAGTGCCGTGTTTAGACTTCTGATTTCTAAAGCTTCTGCTTTGTAAAAGTTGCAGAACGCTTGGTCGGGATGAAGAGCAGCTGAAACACTCCTGGGAATGTCATTTTGAAATTTTTGGTCAGGGAGTTTTAATATGGATCAACCAGTTGAGTAGTTACCCCGAGGTGTCCCTGATGAGCACATGGGACCCAGAACAATTTGATTTTGAGACCAAATGTGACTTATAATTCCTTTGTAAACCTATGAAATAAGGCCTAACCCTCATGGATTGTGTCTGAAGATACTTGTACTTATCAGCCACGATTGTGATTAATAAACAACTGCAGGCTGCTTTTAGTGTAACTCTGAACTATGCAACAAACAGGAATGGGGGAAAAATGATTGCAGTTAATACGGTAGCAGCTGTAAGGGCACCATTATATTAAGTGACTTAATGAATACTGATCATGAAGCAATAAATCAAAATGCAAACAATCAACTCTAATCAAGTAAGCAGAATTTTTCAAGCACTTAAAATATATTAAATGCACACTTCAATCAAGATAGGTACCCGCACATGTTCTTGTGTTTCATCTGGTTACTATTTGTATAACTTGACTTCTGGGTTAAGTATGTAATGCAGACCTTTTCTTCCTCTGCATTTTCCGGTTCTGTCGTTTGCTTGTTTTAAGTAAAGAATTTACTTGCAAAATAATTAGTAGTTCACATTGAAACCCTTACTGGTGCTGGAGGATTTTCAGGCAGATTGATCAACCACAAGGTGGTTGTGAGGGCTGCAGCCGGGTGATGGCAGCGATTGCTGTAAGTGAGTGAGGAAAGGATGCGTGTGCGTGTTTGTGTAGGGGTGTGCATAGGGGTATGCACACCTACATAAAGAAATGCAGGAGGTCCTATGTTTTATCTATATGTGCTTTGTCCTTTTCTGCAGCAAGAAGCTAGCTTACGGCACATCTAGATTCTTCACTAATGAGACTGATTAACCTGCAAAGCAGAGGGAGAGAATGAGAACAGGGGCATTTTGGGGCTTATTTTTCTCTTTTGGAGTTGCCTTTTCATCGAGCTGCTCTGGACTTTGCTTGATACCCCGAGGAAGCACAGGTATCTCTTGTATTTCCTGAATTTATAAGTGGAAAATAAGACCTGTGATGGTATTATTTCGCCAGTTGATTAAAGTATTGGGACATCCTTGGTATTTGACTTTTTTCTGTATTTTGGGAATAGATGGATGCTTTTGCCTCCTGAATAATTCAACTCTGCTTCTGTTGTCTGTAGCTGTGTCTGGGCTGAGAAACATGTAGTTGACCTGGTTCTTGATAGTGCCACAACAGCCAAGTTGATTCTTAACAGCGGGTGGCAGGGAGAAAAAATGTTATCTTGATTTTTCGTATGGCTGCTTGTCAAAGCTGCGAGTAGCAGGTGAAGTCTGCAGCGCCTATCTGCCGAATAAGGAGAGTGGGAATGTGTTCATTTACATGGTAACTCTAAGAGATGAACCGTCTTCGGATTAACGGAATAACAGAGTGGAATATTACAGCTGCGAGGTGTAATTATGCCTTGCAGCGATACAGCCTGTCTGTGCAGAGTGATCAAGATGTAAGGAGTCGTGAGGAAGAAATCCAGGAGAGCTATTTCTGGGTTAGGCGAGCACGGATCTCGAGTTGCTGACAGGTAATTATTAATGTCCTGGCAGGGTGGGTCCTTTATATTGGTCTAGCAGTAAAAATTAATGTACAAATAAAATTGGTACGAGCTCATAATTAGCCTTGACTATCTTCAACTGCCAGATACTTGTATGGAGTGCCCTTGTGTAGGTCTGATGTCAAGCATTTGGGCTTTCAGTTTCCTTATTTAAACAATATCTTGAAGAAAACAGCAGAGCAATACTGAACTAGCTGTCCTCTATTTTACCTACTTATCTAGCCCTATTGATATTAAAAAAGACTTGATGCTTTTTGCTACATCTCAAAAAAAAAAAAAAAAAAGTTCCTATTATAATCAGTTGAACTATTTACATCAAAGATTCAGGTGACTGACTGTGATTTAGGTCGCATTTTCTGGGTGTTTATGGGCTAGAAACTGATAGATAATAACTTTATTTTGCCAGGAGAGCTCATCTTCAGCATTCTGGGTTGCATGTTTGCTTAGCCCAAAATTGGAGGCCGGTAGAGAAGTAATCACTGAAATTGCCCCCAGATTTTTACTATCATTTGTGATGGATAAAAAAAGGAGGAAACTGTCAGTTATGAGTTTCAATAGTATAAACTATGAGGACTTTACATTTCTCTTCTAAATGTTACCTTCCTCTACTTAAAAAGAACAAAAGCCATTCTGCTTCTTTAAAAACAGCTGCATAAACCACAACAGGGCACCAACAGTTAATAGTGCAAGAATTTTTCATATAGGAGTGTCAGGCTTTTGTGCACTGGCGTTGATGTTACTGTCAGGTGACAGTGAGCGTTTGCAGTCAATCTATTGAAGTACAAAAGGGCATGTTTTGGCAACTGTTATTAAAAGTGCCTCTATTTCGTAAGAGCAGCACGTGCTTTATTCTCCTGTAATGGAATTCCCCATAACAGACAAGACAGGTCAGAAGTTGAAAATATTAGCAGAAGAGGAAAAATGGGTTCAAGTGCCTTTATTTTTTTTTTAATCCTGTTGCTCCTTCCAAATGAGAGGTTCAGCTAAGAAAACAATAGTTTCTTGGCATTTTGCTCTGCTTGTTGTTAATTGATAGTTTTGTATTTTATTTATTTATTTATTTAATGGTTCAAAGCCTCATAGCTTTCAAACACTGTCTTTCAAATAGGATTTAAAGGAAAGTAAATTATTTGGTAATTTGAGAAATGCAACTCAAAACTCATCCCTCTCAAACTAATACCATGTGCTGTGTCACAGACGTATGCTGCTTTGCTGATTGTCACAATTTAATCACTGGTGGTTTGGTCTATGCCAAGTAACTCTGAGAGGACGTAAGATTTTTACATGGGAGCCTCTTGCTCTTTTGGAGTTTCATTTTGATGAAGAGGCTTGTTGGCAGGTATTGACACCTGGTAAAGTGGGCGATGTGCAAAACCAAGAGCTTGCTCCATCCAACACCTTCAGTGATGCTGTAAATGGCTGTCCACTTCCAGAATGTGGTAACTCAGTGTAACTCAATGTTAAATAAACATTGCAAAAATTGTATTTGCTTTCTCTTGGCATCTGCACTGACTGATGTAATGTTTTCTACCACTGAAGCTTGTGTCGTAGTCTGGACCTATTTGGGCACCCAAGACAAATGGCCATCACTAATTGCTTTCAATAATACAAGAGTTTTGGTAGTATTTTGTCCAAAAGGTTAATTTGTTTTTATACTATGCTATTATTATTATTATTTTTTAACTTGCTGGGGTGCATGTACCTCACAAGGCCTTTTTTTCCTGACTTTTTTGGAGGCTGAGCAGTGGAGGACAAACAGGAGGTTTGCCAGCTTCATTTCATTATTGTGGTTACCTGACTGAGCCTGTTACTGAATAGGGCCATGAGGAGGTGTTTTTTTTTTTTTTTTTTTTTTTTTTTTGCTTTTATGGTTTTGTACTTCCTAATGGTTGAGTTGAAAATAGGAGTGGCTGCTGTATTTTAATATTTGAAATTAAAAATCCTGCCCATTCTCTGATAAGTTTTTTGTGAGTATTGAGAGAGAAGGTCTCCGGGAAAGAATATATCATCCCTAAATGGGAAATACTTCTGTTCCAGTGCAGTTATATTAAAAATGTGTCTTCCCTCCTACCTCCTGAAGTCCAGGAAAATGAGGAGAATCAGAATAAGAGAAAGAATGTGTCCGCCTCTCAGAAGGGAGATCAGCTACTGAATGCGGAAATTGTTTGACTTTTGTTTCATACATGGTTACAAACAGAGAATTGAAAACGGAATGAAAGTCTTGGGTTGCTGGTAATGTGATGGCAAATGCAGTTGCTTTGACTGCATGGTTTCCTCAGAGGAGCCAGGAGTACCTTGCTCCTGAAAGTGGAAAGTAATATTGAGATTTTTTGTTCAAAATGTGTCCTTTGAATAATAAAGGAAGCTCATCCTAAGAAAAGAAAGAGGGTCACTAGGATGATCTCTCATACTGGAGCATCTCTCATACAAAGGGAGGCTGAGGGAGCTGGGGCTCTACAGCCTGGAGAAGAGAGAAGGCTTGGGGGACCTTGGCCAAGCGTATACACGTCTGAGGGGAGGACGTAAAGATCTGTGTGTTGGTAAACACATTTCATGGCTCCTTTTGGGTTTGTTTGCTTCGTTGTTTTTGGCATGCATATATTAGCGATAGCGATTAGCCAGGGGCAGTAAAGGTAATGGTTTCTTCGTAAACGTGGCAGAAGAATCACAACAGCCCCGAGAGCAGCTCAGCCCGAAGCGATGAGGTGGGTGTGTGTGGAGGAAGGGGCTGTGGGCGCCCGGCTCCCGCTGAGGAGCTGCTCCCGCAGCGCGCTCCATTCCCACTGCTCATCCAGAAACTCAGCGGGTTTGGAGGCTGTTGTCACCCACCAGTGAAACAGGGCATTGAAGAAGCGGTATCAAGTGACCCCCATAATTCTGTATGTGTTTAGTTTAGTTGTTCTTTTTTAAAAAAAAAAAAAAAAAAAAAAACTTGGCATAGCCTTATAAATGAAGTTGAAAATGTTGCAGCTGCCGTAACGCCTTTAGCACTCACCTTTTCCACTGACACTCGCAAGTGCAGTGTGAGCTTTCTAATGTGGCATTATTTGCTCTGCAAACTTACCATTTAGAGTGACACTAGAAGTAGAAACCGGAATGATATTGCAACCACTGAGCAGTTACGACTTTCTTAGTTGGAATTTAAATTACTGATCTAATAGTCAAAGACCTTCTCTTTTCTCAGTGAATTTCTCCTTCATTTTCTCAGCAGAATTATGGGTGTTATGTGAAGCATCCATAGACGTATTAAAAACCTGATGGGAAGTGGCAATCACTCAATGACAAGTCCTACAGCTTATTTTTTTTCTTATTTTTTTCTTTTTTTTTAAACATGTCGTATTTTTTTTTCCAGAAATTACCTCATTTTCCAGGTTCTTCTGTTTGAGTTCCCTGTGTTTTTCTTATATTAAAAAATAGATAATTTTTCAAACTACCATAGACAATTGCTTTGTTTTGGATTACAGACTTTCCTATGTAATGGACCTTTGATATATAGTATAATGGATATCGGGGTAAAGGAGGGCACTCTTTTTTTTTTTTTTTTTTTTTCCCCCTCTAAAAAAAAAACACACACACATTTCTTTTGTAAAAGATTTTGTTAAGATTGACTGGAGATAAAATATTTCAGGCAGCATTAGAAATAATCAACTTAATTTGTGCAGTTTGTAGGAGGTTACCAAAGTTGCCAGTGCCAAGGTTATTGCACGGACAGACAGCATATGTGTGGCATGGTAATGGGAAAAAAAGTTACCCGAGAGGATTAAGTTTTGGAAATTTGTATGCTGGTAGTTCAATGCCTCAGTTATTTTCTATACATAGTATGGACCATGTTAAGCTGCACTGGTAAGTAGCTGTGAACTGGCTGCACTGGCTGTAAACAAGTGAGTTCCTGCTGGCAGTAGCTCCACAGAAATATCCCTCATATGAATTTTAATTGTGACCTGTGAAACTGTTCTTTTTGCTTTGTCTGGACATATTAATGAGGTTATGTCCAGGTCTCTGCTAGTGTGATTTGCTTTGTATTATTGTTATCTTTTTTTAAAGATGGAACTATAGGTGCCGTTTTAATATTTTCTAAACTATAGTTTATTTGATCCATGGTAGAGATGTCAAAAATCATTGAGTTCTTGCAAGTTACAGCAATTGTGAGGGTGCAGCAGGAGATCTTACCTGTGCCCTGGGGAAAGACTTAACTGTTAGCTAATTAAGGCCTCGTTAGACCTTGTAGAGCAGCAGAAATGAACCAGGACAGTGTCTTGGACTTTGAGATTAGGTAAAGTTTAGTACTTTCTTAGTCTGCTAAATCAACTGAGTGGAGGATGCAAATTAAGAGGAAATCCTCACTCACTCATTTCCAGTGTTTACGTGAGGCTTTCTGGAAATATTACCCTTCGTGGAGTTAGCGACGATTCTCCAAGCTGTGGCTCAGGAGGGAAACTCAAGGCAAGTTGAACACTCTTCCAGGCTTTAGATCTGAGCTGGTTGTTTTAATGAGAGAGAGTGATACTGGGTGCGAGAAAAGGTGATTAACCAGATTTACAAATTGATGTTATCCTGTTAATCTTTAATTACTGCAGAGATGGACTAGCTCTGTGGCTGAGAAACTGGAAATAGATGCTGGAACTCTTGGCAAAGTTATTTAAAATACCGCATTCACTGAGCTTATTAGATGTAATGACCTAGACCCAAGTCTGCATGAGATGCCCATCGCAGGAACTGCTTAAATTCATTCCTATTTTTAAAAAGACCCTGAAGCACTTACACAATTTGCCCGGAAAAGATGAATTAAGTATGGGGTTTATATGCTTTGCTGAATCAGGACTGTAACAGCAGCCTAAAGCTGACCTAAAATCAGCTTAACTAACTCCAAGAAAAGCAGTGCAAAGAGGAGGTGGGCTGCACCTACCTCCACCGTCTCTGCACCCTCTCCGAGGGCAGCGAGCTGGAGGCTTGCAGGGCCGTTTCAGAGCCTTCTTTTATTTACGGCTGCCATAAAGATCCCTGTGGGGTCACCAGTAGCCAGCACAAGTCAGATCAGGCTCTCGGGGACCAGCCAGGCGTAGAGCAACTCCCAAATGAGACGTGTACAAAACCCTTTAAAAGCGAGTGAGCTACCTAGAACCTGCTCATAGGAGCCTCGTAAGTTCATACTCAGATCCAGGGTATGTTCTGGGTAGTTCATCCTCTAAATTTCTGAGGCTCAGAAGTTCAAGAGGGTCTGAGTTCACTGGTTTGTTGCAATTTGTAATAACAATGGAAATTTCCCATTTAACTTTTTTGTTCCAACTATTTTGGAATAATTTACTGTGGTATTAAGGTGTATGGGAATAAAGTCTTATCTTTTATGTGGTAATGCTACACAATCTGCTGAAGAAACACTATTTAATGCCAGTTACAAACATGTGTACATGGCTGTATGTAGATTATGCAGAAGTTCAACACAACATGACTTAAAGAGGAAATACTGGCTCTTCTCAATGTCTTTTATTGTTTTTATGGTTCAATTGGTAAATACAGTATAATTGGTATACATACAGTAAAAGCAGTACTGTGTACAGAACTGCTACTTTGTTCTGATGCACTCATGCTGCATGCTGAAATCATTCCATACTTTATACAGGTAAGCCATTTCCAATAAATTCTGGTTCTGTGTATGTACTTTGAAGTGCTTGGTGCTTGCTTTGAAGAGGAAAGCAAGCAATGGCTTTGTTTTTCGCTTCGGATGTGTTTTAATGCTGCAAAGTAGTGATAGATTTGGTATATAACATCTCGTCTCCCATTCCGGTGTGATTAGAGTTTACATTTCTTCTTTAATTAGACTTGACTAAATTACTTTTACATGGCATTAATTTTCCAAATGACTTTTTTAGTCATTCCATACATTTAAAGTGATGTTTTCTTAAGCTTATCTTTACCTCTTTTTAATCTAGCATTATGCTTTTGTTTTAGGATGCTGGCTTGTGCAGTTGGCTTACATTTCCTAGATGTGTCACTCTGATGGCCTACTCAGGTCAACTATTTACTGATTTACTGACATAGTGCCCCTTTTTTTTTTTTTTTTAATAGAGATGAAATAGAAATGATCTGATTTCTCTGGTATTCAGTAGGAGCTCAATTACATGAGACACACACACCTGCTGATTTTTATGTAATCATAAAAAAAAAAAACATCTTTGTTATGACTTTTCAGGTTTTGCATCCCCATATCCCTTTGAGAGCCGCGGGGCAGGCGAGCGTGTGCTGTGGGTGCCAGCTCACGTTTCCCTCCTCACTGGAGTTGTCCTGCAGTTCTCAGCCACGACAGCAGACCCGGTGACCCATATTTAAACCACTTGTTTAACTCGCTGGAAGGGTTCTGTGTCTCCTCTCAGTTTTAAGGCTCATGTTCTCAGTCCTCTGGGGACATTGCAGGCCAGCAAAGGATGGCAAATTGTCAAGTAATAATGTTTTAAAGCACTAACTACTACTTCTATCAGTAGGCCTGATGGAGTAAAGCAATCAGTTTGCTTAGATAAGCAAGCAAACAAAAAACAGAAATAAAATAACCCCTGTTTTGAACATTTACAGTGCTCACAGGAATTTTCGATTTATTCCACTAGTAAAAGGTATAAAAATATCCTGAATAATTCTCATATGAAAATAGGCCAAACTTAACATTCTATTTCTGACAGGGTATCTTATCACTCAGTGAGGTCCATAGGGGCAGAGGTATCTCCATCCTTGGAGATACTCCATCCTTGGGGACTCTGCAGCTGGTTCTGTGCGACCTGCCCTGGCTGCGCTGGCTTGGAGCAGGGCTTTGGCCAGGGGATTCCACCTCTTCCAGCCAAACTGTCTCACTGAGTAACTGAAATTTTGGTAGGAAACAACTTTAATCTATGATTAAAGATGATTTTTGTATATTTTCATTATACAAATAACTTAAATACCTGTATTTTTGTTACATTTTCACATTTCTGCACGTTGTTTCTTTCTTTTTCTTTTTTTTAAAAAAAACTTTTTTCAAAATTGAGATAAATGTTGGTTATTATAGTAATGATCCATAAAAATAATTTGTGCTCAGATTATATACATATGTAGTGTAGAGTTATGATGGCTATAACTTTTCTGTCTCCCTTTTTATGTTTAGAAGGGTTCTTTTGGGTGGTTTTTACAATCTCAAGCATCCACTCTTAATACATTTCCTTATTCTCACTTAATGCTGCTTAAGGATTTTCAGCTCTGCTGCTGTTCCTGATAAGCAACTACTTCCTGAGACTGGATAGTGTTTGCATCAGCAAAAACTGTGAAATTCATTATATACACAACTAAAATTAAAAGTGAAATATATACTTTTATGTTGCTCACAGGAATTGTAGAATTTATTTGTGCTGTAGCATTATTTTAAAATCATTTTCACATTGAGTTTTCCTTTGGTATAAAAGGGGATGATTTATGAAAAGCTGTCCTTAAAATAGACAAAACTATATTTTTGGCAATACGTTCATATGTCAGGAAGCAATATAAATTGAAGCTGATGAAGAATGGAGAGGAGGATAATTTAGCACTGAAATTATTCTGGAGTTGTTCTTCAAGCATTTTACCTTGCCAGCGGGGGAACTTGCTGCTGCATAGAACGGCTGAAACCTTTCGGCCAGTTTCAGTATTGGCTTGTCCTTTGTGGCTCTGTGTTTTATTTCAGTTCCTTCAGTTTCAGTGAAGAGTGCAACTGTGTTGCCCAGAAATTTTCAAAGTCATGGTATTGTGTCAAAATTATTGGTGTGTGATCTCTGTTGGTTTATACATGAACAAAGTGATTCAAACTTTTTGCTTAAAACTGTCTTGTCATGCCTTATGTTCAGTGTACTGGGTTATTGTCTCTTTTTCTGAATTGAATGTGCTTTTTCTAGTTAGGCTGGATGTGAATTTTGGTGGTAAATGTTTTCTACTAGTCTCACATGCTCCTTCTGCTGACAGAAGGGCTTCTTTAGTTAATGACTTTCTTTAATTACCTGTCTGATACATATCTTGAACGTGCAGGTCTCAAACAGCTCAAAAGTGAAAACCAAGGTTTTCCATCAGCGGTCGTTTTGGAATTGTGTTAATGTTATTCAACTTCTCACACACAAACTAATCAATTATGTGTTGAGTAACATGATATGCTTGGCCAAATTAATTCCCTGTGCAGTTCCCATTAACAGAGAAATTACACTCAGATGAACTCGATTTGTGCAATCATCTCAATCAGGTGTCACAATCTAGCATGTTGTCATAACACTTTAAAATGTCCTGTTGGTCTCGGGGAGAAGATTTGTTTGAGGTGCTCAGATTCAGCATCAACTAAATTATGCATGGTGGTACCTTGGTAATTAGATTTTTTTCAGTCTTCTGGGCATGTTTTTGCCGTGATTTGTTGTAGCATCAGCCCAACAGTGAACTTCAGGCCAGCCAGCTCAGCTTCTTGTGAGGTTTTATCTGTGGCAGTGCAGAGCTGTGTCTGGCAGGTATGCGGAAAGCTAGCAGGAAGGATTATTTTGGAAAGGGCTGACATTCCCAAAGCTGGGCTGATATCTTTTCCTGGCCTATCCAGTTGACAGCACATTCTTGATTCAAACTTACGCTGGATTGTACGAAATCCACCCTGCTTGGGCTGCGCATCCCTGAGGCCTGCATAGGGAAAGGGAACAGAAAATTGTAGGAATACCCATATTTCATTCCACTCTGACAATGAAACACCCAAAATAGTGCCTTGCAGCACCCATCTGGATCCATAAGCACTGGCACCAGCAGAAGGGAGGAGAGCAGGAGGTGGAAGTGTCCCTCATGACCACAGCAAGGATTTATGCAGCATCAAGGTGATTGACTTCACTACATAGTTCCTGCGTGGGACACCTGGAGGTAGTATGAGAATCTGTCACCTTTAAGGCAAATTAGGTTATAGTTTATAGTGTGAATAGTGCTGTGAAAGTCAACAGGATGCCACTCAGCACACAAGCTGACTAAATCTGGTTGTTAAGTGCCAACCAGTGTATTAAACTTCATTTCTCTCTGAAGAGTGAACAGGGGGAGAAACTGCTTGTACAATATGCAGCCTTGTTACAGAAGACAGATGCCAAGTGAATATTTAATAAAACTTGTATGTTTTTAATGTATTTTTTGTAGTCATTAGCCTCCCTTTTCTGTCTACCCTTCATTGTGACAGCTGTGGTGTGTCATAGACCTTAAATCAACAAGAAGCAGCAGAATATCGTATTCTGCTTGGCTGGCGAGTGCTTCTGTTAGTCTGCATTCTTTCTAGATGGTTTCCCCATCAGACCATCTGGTTCGACTATTTTGAGAATTTATTTTATTTTACTTCTATTGTTGTTTGCAAATTTGCTGACATCTCAGCAAAACACACCATGATTAGGAAATGAGATTAATTCTGACACAGAAGTTTTGTAGGCATGTGTAGGAGGCAAAAAGATTGGCAAAAACAGTAGAAGAATGAAAGAAAAATTAAAATCCTAATTATCAGGACAGAGAAAATAGTTTGATATGGTGAGCAAGTGATTTGTATACTGAAGATGAAATTTAGAAGCAGAATGATTGTTGCAGTACAGTGTGCCAAAACTCTGTGTGACTTGACTTGGAAGAGCGATAAAAATGCATTAAAAAGGAGTGCAACAGTTCTTCAGTCTAGTCAATGTTAGGTCCATAGATTGTTCTTCTGCTGTCTAAAGCTGGTTGTGTATTATAGACATATTGTGGATGGTTCTTGCGGGGCATATTGGCTTAGAAATCATTCCAAAGTTGAGAAAATACTCAGCCAAGTTGTATATTGAGAGGGGTCTACTGATTTTTGCCTTTCACGTTGATTCTGCGGGTGCATATTCCCATTCTGCCATCACAATTTGCCTTGTTCTACGTGCAAAAGGAATAATGGGATCTACCAGTTTACATGGGACAGTATTGAAAAGGTTAAAAATACAGTTGATCAAATATGAAGGATTTAGGAACTTGAATACAGTATGTAGGTTATTGTCTTTTTTTAGTTTACCTAAAAATGTTGAGGTTAAAACTAAGATTTATCTTGTCCTTGTCAACCAGGTGAAGTAATTAACCCGGATGCCTTGAAACACAAGGATTTTCTGATTTTGTTATTAATTTCTCATAAAGAGGCCATTAATATTTAAATTGCTTCAATCTCCAATGGAACGTGTTAATAACCTTACACAGTGTCAACAAAAATCACTGGTGCAGTAAGGTGCTTTGAAATGAAGTTAAGGCAATTGTTCTACCATTTGTTTTTCATTAAAATCGTTGACATCTTTATTATGCAACAAACTTGCATACTTGCATTGTATTCATCAGTTTCATTAATTCGCCTTTTCCAAATTAGGCTTCCTCTTTTTTTGTTGTTTTTTTGTTTGTTTGTTTGTTTTGTTTACTTGGAACTCCCAAAGATGTTTAGTGATGGGTAGACAAAAGATTTTCCAAAATCAAAGTACTTTTATATGTTTTAGCATTTTTCAAGCCACATAAGGCAGAGTTTACTTGGTTTCCTGCCCTTCCATGAACTACAAACTTGTGCTTTCTTCCTGCCACAGTTTGCCCCCCCATAGAGCTGATTTTCTATCTCCTTTCAGAGGTTTGAATAACTCTGTGCCAGTATTTATTCGAGGTGTCTTTGTTATACAATATTATTTATTGTTACTGTGATAGTGCCTAGAGCTCCATTCATGGATCAGGGCTCCTTTGGGTTAGGCACTGTTGCAGATAGAAGAAGAAAACAAAAGTCCCTGTGCCAAAGAGTCAGCAGTCGTAGCTGTGAATACTTTGCGCTCACCATTTACGGTAATGAACTTTTCAGCCGTTTGTGACTCTTTTTCAAGGAGTTCAAACTGGCAAATAGAAATGGGTTACAATTAGCTATGCAGAGAAAGTGGTTTTGGCCTCTTTAAAGTGACATTATTACATTTCAGAGGTTCATGTTTCAGTCTCCAGTAGTGATTCACAGTCTTATACTGAAAGATAAGAACTAAGTGTTACAAACATTGCTCCTCTTGAAGAAAACAGGATTTGGGGTTGGCATTTAGTCCCTCCAGTTTGCTAGATGCCATGGTGGGAAACATGATAACCCTGCGGTGGACGAGGGCTTTTGTTGGGTTTTGATGACTGGGAGATGTTCCCTGTTAGGCTGGGGCAGATCGTTGAGGCAGGAGGACATGACCCCAGGCTCAGGAGAGACGCGGAGCTGGTATTTTGGGATGTGCGCGATTGTCCTCTGGAGCATACTCGGTGTCCCCAGGTGAGGCCGGGCAGCTCCCAGGGAGGACAGAGGATTTTACGGCACATCATGGTGCTTCTTGTGCTCAACCTCCTGGCCTCCTTCCCACACGGCAGTAGTGGAAGAGCTGTAACTGCAGGAGTGCTTGAATAACAGGCAGAACTTACAAGCTGAAGGGTGTCCCCAGCCCACGGGCGCTGAGGCAGCTGTGAGCTGCGCTTGCCCAGACCGTTAGTCGCTGTGGTGCAGCCCCCGCCACAGCTCAGGCAGCCTGGGCCACACGGGGCCGTGGCAAGAGCAGAGCGCTGGCGTTTTCACCACTGGGGTTCACTGAGGTGGGACTAAAGTCATTAGTGCCTTGGTGCTACAGCTCGTTCTCACTCAACATACTCCTAAAAGATGAAGAAAGACGAGATGATTTTCATTATCGTATATTCCTGCTATATGCTTAAGTTGCTAATCTTATTGCTGCAAATCCTGTTGTGCTCTATTGAATTACTCCGTGTTGCTGTGCAGTTGCACAGGTCTCATAAACCGTGTTATCTTTTTCAGCTTTAAGCTGTATCAGAAACGGTAAAACCAAAGCTTCAAGTCACATTTTTTTAATCTCAGAAAAATAGAAGAGTGAGCATTGCTATGTTTTTCAATCAGTAGTGAGCATCTTAAATCTCAGTGTAGTTCAAAAGTTTTTAGCTCAATTACAATACCTGTCTTTTTTTTTTTTTTTTTTTTTTTTTTAACTGAAATTGCTCCTAAAAAGTTATTAATGTTCAAACAAACGCTCCAGGGATGTTTTTGTATTTCTAAAATTACTTATTCAAAGTTTGTAGATATTTCTTACCTACGTTCTATGTAGCAGTCTCTATCATTTTTTTTGGTATGCATCTGTTTATAAAAATTTTTACATTTGGTTGGTAAACTGCATGCTGTGAAAAGGAGGTGGGAGAAAAGAGTTGCAGATGCTGCCGTAATGTTCTTACCTTCTATCCTAAATACCGTCAACAGAAATGATAAAAGAGCTGAATCCGTCCTTGTATTTGTAGCATTTACTTTTTTTGGTAAGCTTTAGCCATTGTTATGCAGCTCTAAGAATGTTAGATAACAATTTATTTATGTTTTAAAACGGTGACTTATATGTCTACTGTGAAAGTGAGGGTTATCTAAGAGAAAAAGAGAATCTCAATCCACTGATCTCAGAAAGCTGTGATGTTCAGGAGAAGGGCTGGAAGTCAAGGTATGCCCAGGTCTTAATAGGTATTTTCTGTCATCATACCTGTCTCTACATAGAGTACTGGCTTGGTTTTGAAGTTATTAGTTTTGTTATTATTATTATTTTTAGTCCAGGTGTTCTTCCTTACTATTCAGTAAAAAAACAGCTTGCTAGTTCTGGGTGACGGAGAAGGAGGAGACTAAGTTCTCACCAGCAACTTCCTGCATCCGTAATGGATGCAAAATATGTTCATAGCTAGGAGTGGGTTAGTTTTAAAGAAAAGGTGGGAGAATAGTACTAAATATTCCGTCCGCACTCCAAAGAAATGTAAAATTAAATGCAGTCCCTTTGAGTTTTTTATTAAATAAATGTAAACATTAGCACTGCACAAATGTTTATCATTAAGCAGATATGTTAATTCTAATGCACCAAAAGTGTTTATTTCTCTGTGAAATCTTTTCATACTAGCTTGGTTTAGTATAGTTTAACAATACAGTATTTTTGGACTGCAAAATGGAATTTTGCCTTTTTATTCATTTTCAGAAGTTTGGAAATAAAACTCAGTGTG
The DNA here is from genome assembly GCF_059628265.1 of Tinamus guttatus. Lineage (NCBI taxonomy): Eukaryota > Metazoa > Chordata > Aves > Tinamiformes > Tinamidae > Tinamus > Tinamus guttatus. The sequence continues at coordinate 2,843,436 of NW_028288706.1, read as the reverse complement.
AAGGCAATGTGAAATAATTGAAGAGTAATCCCACACCGCAGTTTTACTACTATTTTCATATTATATCTGTCTGCATTACAAATGAAACTTTGCAATAGAGGGCTGCTCTGAAGTTTCATCCAGTGGTTTCTTAGTGTGAAATTAATTTATTCAGGAAAAAATATAAATCATTTTAGGTGAAAGAAAATTGATTTTTACCAGCACCTTTCACTTGTTTCCCTCTTAGTAGTGTTAGATTAGATTCTGGAAGTGCTTATATGTTTTATAAAACATTTAAGTCTTGATGTATTGGAGCACTTGAAGGGCTCTTAGGCGTTAGAGAATTATGTTAGGATTATATTGTTAGCGGTCTGGTGTCTGGCACTTCGGTGAGGAATTGGCTGCTTTGGTCCTATCACAGCCATAAGTAGAAAGGAAAAAAATGATACAGGTAGAAAGAAGTAATGCTAGTATGTCAGAATGCAAAATTTGGGGCAAATAGTTTCACAATTATATTCAAAGTCACAAATGCACTGCAAAAATGCTTTTGCAAAAGCAAGGTTTCCTGAGATCAAATCTCAACATGTTGTACAATTTACTTTTACATTGTATGTCTTAAGACACATGGCTAGTAGGAGCATAGTTTGTTTTTTTTTCTGTATATAATTGGTTTTTTTCTCTTGCTGCCATACTCTGTTCACTTTAGCAATCAAGATTTTAAGATTTTACTCTACTTTTTACTCCTATTTCCATGGATTTAATAGTTTAAATGTGCCTGGGGGAATGATGGATAGAGCATTAACCTGCAGTTCCTTGAATCTTTCGCATGTGGCTTTGGTGAAGGCGATGATATTTGCAGAAAGTTGCAACTCTTTTACCAAGTTCAAGTTTAATAGCCTAATGACAGATGGCCTGATCTCATCCACTGTAATCTCATTTAATAGTGCACTAGTCAATGGCTATTTTTTTTGCAAACTTTAGCTGTTAGTTGCAAAAGAAATTTGCTGAAATGTTGAAATATTTCTTGAAGGCTTGAATCAAGGTCGCTATCATTTACTCATAATGGAGACATAAAAAAAAAACCTCAATTTCTTAATGATTGAATAGTGAACATACACCTATTTTTTCATGCCTTTTTTGAGGAATGATGGAAAACATATTAAATCTTAAAGAAATCAGTGCTAATGTTTGGACTGGAGTGGGTCACCTGTTTGACTTTCCACCTCCCAACTCCAGACAATCTTTACACTTAACCTAAATGTCCATTGCTTTGTCTTGTTTTCAGTAGCTTTGCTTCTACCACCCATTTCTCTTCAAATATGTTAAACAAGCTATAATGCTATATCTATGGCTAGACTTATCCTGTAACTGGTCAAAATGCAGTGTATTTTGGGCATACAGGCAAGAGGGTTACTCCTCATGTTGTATTTTTCTAACCAAAGATTGATATTCATTTCATGAAGCTGTAGTTTTTTTTTTTTCTCCTTTGTTTCAGCAGCAAAAAAAAAAAAAAAAAAAAAAAAAAAAGAAAATTTTGAAATGAACTTTTCTTCAGTATGGTTTCAACAACCCTGTTGTTACCCGTTGGGCACAGCCCTTCTGATCTCAGGGGTGAAAAATTGGGGTGTTTTGGAGTTGCTGTTCTCTTATCCTTTCATGCAGCTTGTACTTCTGAGCCCTGTTGGTAGCTACTGAGCAAACTGTGCACAGATTCCATTCGAAAGGGATTTTAATTCCAAGGAAGTACCACCAATACCTTTTTTCTGCCATAAACTGCCAGCTTGATTAAAAACTCTGATTCCTACCACGGACCAGCTAATTACGTTGATAGCCCATTGACTGAGTAGATAACTTGAGTAAAGTTGCAACCATAAATCAGATAAAGTAATTATATAAATTGGAGCATCTTTTTAAAAAGTGGGACAACAAGTTGTCTGAGAGTGTTATTTATTTCATACCAACTAAATACTGCAAGAGTAAACAGTAACACGGGTTGAAGCACATCAAAATACTAATTATATGGATTCATCCTATCACTTATACTTAATGTTCACTCACTGACTCTCTTCAAGGGAATTGCTGAAATATATTAAAGCATAATATCTTGAATTAATCAGAAATATCTGAATTGCATTAGGTAGATCTAAGCTAAACCCAAGGTATCATTTACAAGTAATACAGGGCAAGAAGAAAAGAGATGAATATTAAAAATTGCCAAGTTTTCTTTATACTAATTGTTATCTGACAGTAACCAGTATCTGATGCTTTCAAGAAGATTGCTTTCAGTAATATTTGCCCTTTTTAATTTAACTTAGTAAAATTATTCTTAGGCAAGCAGTTACTGTCTCATACTTCTTACAATTTATAAGGATTGATCTCTCAAATAAATTTCTTGTAATCTTGCAAAAGATATAGACATATGTGGTCACTTCATATCTATCTGGGACATATATCTCTGTATCCTTACTGTCATTTTAAAGTTGATGCATTTTCCAGATTTTATTTTTGGTCAACAGTTTTTGTTTTTAGAAAGAAATAAACCAAGCTCATATTTCTTGTAACAGGTGACTCAGGAATAGAATATTGGAGGATTTGAAGAAATGGGGCAGATTTTTTTTTCTTTTCAAAAAGCAAAAGGGTTTTCAGAAATGTTTTGAAAACCACAGCAACTTGTCATTGGACATGGTTTTATTGACATTTTGAGGATTTCTATAAATACCTTGAAAACTAAAATGCATAAATATGCACTTCTGAAGTTAACCATGTGCCTTCTAGCTAGCATAACTTAATCTCAAATATATGTGATCTTTTTTCTTCCTATATTTTGAGGAATACAACCCAAGTTCCATGAAAAGCCTTGCCTTTTTTTTTTCTTTTAGCCTTAGATTTTTAAGTCAATGATTTATTTTAATTTTACACTTCTTCACAAATTACAATACTGGGAAGTTTAAATCTGTTATCTTTCGGTGTGTGTTATCAGGCTGGAGTGTGACTGGGGCAGTTCATAATATCTAGACTATTTTTTCAAGAGAGAAACAATCAGTTCATCTTTCAAGGTCATCCTTGTATCCAAGGAACTGGAAATTTATTTTCTTGTTTTATGAGAATGGAGTCAAATTCTGTCCAAATGCTTGATTGTACAGCTATGAAATGTGTGTGTAAATGGGGGGCCTTTTTTTTTCTGGCGATTTTAGTAACACACAGCATGAAATAACTCTTTACTGAAGTTTAATCATGTCCAAAGCACTGTGTTGCGGATTTTTTAATTTGGCAAAGAAAAATATCTGCAAGCAAGTGCTTATTTCAAGGAGGGCACTAAACCGAGATAACAAGCTGCTGAAGATGCTATTACTGAAATACCATACTGAATATTACTGAAATACCAATGTTAAATGTTCAGATGATATTTTCCAGTTTATTTCAATTTAGCAGAAAGTAGCAAACATTAGAAAGCAGTTCCACCGGCTGCTAATTCTTGCGGTTATTCAGGATATTTAAAAGACAGTTATATCTACCTTATAGTAAAGTTTGGAGTGAGAATTGCCATGTACCAAAAGAAAAAAAAAAGAGTTTTCGGTTCAGATTGGGTCAGATGCAATGTGAGCAGGGGCTGGGACATGGTCTGAAGCTGTCCTACGAAATCATTGCTAGAAATCACTTTTAAGAGGGTTGCATCTTCTTTAAGATGCACTCGTGCATGCATTAAAGCAGCACTGATTTTGGCAGTAGGGATGTTCGGGTGGACGGGTTCTTGCTTGGCAGGGAGGGCATCTGCAGAAATTGTGCCCTTCTAGAACTGGTTTTAACAAGTTTGTCCTCAGTTCGAGGTCACATTACAGCAGGTTTGTGTCTGCACTGCCTAATGGAAGGTATTGATCTGCCATTTGGCTATGGAGGTGAGTTTTCCTCAGGCTTAGCAAAAACTGTGGAAAACCCAATTTCTTTTTTATGGAAGCAGGGAAGCTGTTTCACTGTGCGCGGAATTCCAGAGAATCGGCGCTTCTACCAAGAAGCAGGGTAGGACCGGGCAGAAGTTTATGCTACAATAATCATTTTTTTGTTAAAGTGAGATGCTGAAATCTCCTTATTCCCTCCCTATATGAACAGTAGTGACATTATTGTTATCATTACAAACTGTGTAAGTGCAATTCTACGTTGCCGCCATCACTTGTATTTTGTATCCACCAAGCGTGAACCGTGCAGGTGTCGGAGGGAGCCCGGGACTTCCCCCAGAGCTGCTGTGCCCAAGGGAGCCGGCGCCGCGCCGGCCTTGCAAATTGCATCCTACGGCGTAGCAGCCCCGTCCTCTCTAAATTATTTTAATGTTAACAAATAAAATGTGATGTCCTATACTGATGACTGATTCAGTCTATACAGAACATAATAGAAACAAAGAGATGAGATTAAACTTATAAATTTGGACTCTCTTTATAGGCAGTTCTGCGGGAAATCTTGCAAATATACAGGAGGAATAATGAAGCATTCATCATGGGAGTTATTTGAAGTAACAGCGTAAAGAATCTTTCTGCAAAGTGAGACGAGTCATTTTCAAAGGTGTTTGGGGAATTGGAAAAGAAATGGAGCCATTTAAATACAAAAAGCAATGAAATGGAATAAATCAAACTATAACTGTAACAAGGTGATTTAGTGAGATGTAGTTAATCTGGATGCAATATGATTGCAAAGGGAAGGGGGACGGTTAGTAACAGAATGTAGGTGTTCAAAGCTAAATACAAACAAGGACAAATTTTAGATTTAATTATTATTTTTTTAATTTTAAACATCCTCCTACATGCATGAACAAATATTCACATAGGAGGAGAAAAAAAAAAGAAGAGAGAGGGAGAACAAGTTGCCAGGTTGTAGTAATGCAAAGGAAACATTGAAAGTGAAAAAACAAAAAAAAATAAATGGGCCATGACAGCATCCTGTCATTGTAAAATAAGCAATGAATATTTTAGTGTGAACTAAGCTATGTTGAGTAATATCAAAATGAATAAGGCTGAGAGATGAAAAATGAGAGAAAAAAAAAAGGCAAATGCAGCAACTACCTGCTACCTGAGAGCTAGAAGCTTGGTCTCTATGAGGGATAGAAAATAATAAAAATACCGAGTTTAGCAAAGGAGAAGAGCAGCAGCTGTTTCTTGGGAGCTCGTGTGGGGCTAGTTAGAGCGCTGACGTAGATGCAAGGTCCGTGTAGAGGTCTCAAGGTTTTAGAGCCTTTGCAGCAACTTTGGCTTTCAGCACTGATGTGCTAGGTACAAGCTGTAAGTTGTCAAAATTAGGCAAATCCTGTATCGGTTTAAAGCAGTAAATATCTGCCCCAAAGGATTTGGTCCTATGAAAAACAAAATGTTTGTATGATTTAATATATTCCTATATTATAATTGCAAGTCAAAAACTGCATACATAGGGTATGTATAATTACAATTTACCTGAGTTATAATTAAAGCACACCATTTTTAAGGCATACTCTTTTATCAATACCTACACACAGAATAAAACGTTTTCTCATTCCACTATTCCCTCCCTAAATGGGAAGTCCTGGTATTTAAAAGAATCACAATCTCTGGTTAGATTTAAAAAATAAATAAATAAATAAATTCAAAATGAGCTCTGCGCTGGAGATTTGTATGCCAGGCTGGTCAGCTTGTGAATCTGTCGTGTTACAGGGCTTTATCCTTGAGTATATCTCGCTTGCAGTTCGGTTTGAATATTAAGTGTCAGGCTCAACTGCATTGGTGAGAGATTTTGCAGCCAGCAGCGGGTTCTTATTGCAACCTGTAAAGCCCGTGACCTCTCTCTTCATTGATGCTCTTATTTCCCCACATCAGCTTGCTGGGGAGAAGCTCCTGATGCTGGGCGTGATGGGGAAGGTACCGTTGCTCGTGATTTGTGATTTTTTTAGTGCTCTGAGAAAGGTGACAGGTAAAGTAAACATGGTGTGCAGCTGGTTTCTCAGAAACGAAGAAGAAAGAGTTTTTGGCACCTACAGAAGTGTTTCCTTTTTGCCCATGGATAGCGTGTGCCTATGAAGAACTGTAAAGAAGCGTTTATTTGCAGTTCTTATGTACAGGTTGGTTCTGCGGCGGTGTGAGCGGGGCTCCCAGAGCGCCTGTGACCATCTCTCGGCCGGGGCAGGGCCGCCGCGAGGTGCGGGGCTGCCGGCGCCCTCGGCTCCGCACCGCTGCGCCCGCCTCCGGCCCGTGTGGGGCCTGCGTGGGTTTCCTCCTGACTCCCACTCTACATTTTTTGCAATCACAATCAATTACACGTAGCTGGAAATGATTTATTGCTTGGAAAGGAGGCCCAAGGTCGTACTGTCTGTCTGAAGTAACGTGAGCAGTAACTTACTCTCTAGTATCAGTTATGCTACCGTGAGGGACTGTACAAACATGGAGGATTTTTTATTATTTTGCCATTTACATCTTTTTCATACTGAAATCTTATCTAAACAATGAGAATATTTTTGGTGAAATCGCTCAAGGTAACTTATGCCCAAAGATGTGTATTGACTCCTGCCTCCTCCTTGTGTCTTTCCCCAAGACTTCCTGAGCCAAAGAAAATTCTATTTGTGGTTTTCTTGTCTTTGCACAGTCTTATCCTGCCCAGCCACAGTGTTTTCTCTCGCATGCTCACTCTCAAAAGTGACTTTTAGGTAATGACATAAATGTGATTATCATCATTTTGTTTCTGTTGAAGCCATTGCACCCCACTGGTTGCCCAAAGTATGGCACTTGAAAAGTCATTTGGAAAGATCTCTGAATGTTTTTATTGTGTTCTGGATTTTTTTTTTTTGATTTTCAAATCAAAAATTTTGATTTTTTTTTTGATATTCATCAGTCTTTGTGCTTTCAGCAGTTCGATCAATGCTATTTCAGGTAGAAGATACTCATTTTACTACTGTTTGCAGTGGAGTTAAATGAGAAGAAGAGGTGTCCCAAGAAACCATGGATATAAATGGTATTAGGTCACCATAAAACCTGTGGTCATTATTGCAAAGAAATATTTAGCCTGCATATGCTGGTGTCAGTGATCACAGTAGTGCTGCCCTAGTAGGAGCAGAGGTTTGGTAGTGCGGCCAAATGCCCACCCTGACTGTCTTAGGTCAACAACATAATTGGGTAGGCAAGTCCTTGGGAGATGGAAGACGAGCACTCACCACTTAGCTTGAGTTCTGGGCAGTCTGTAGAAAATATCAATCATATTCTTAGCATCACCGCCATTGGGGCAGTAAGATATTTTGACTATTAAATTAGGCTTCTTTGTAATTTTGTGAGAGACTGAGGTTGTTGCAAAAGAACTGCTTAGTATGCTGTGGTTTAGCAGAAGAAGGTTTAATTTTTTATTTCTCTATCAAGAAAGTATTGAATTATGATGCAAAAATAGAATATTCTTAATAGTATAATCAGAGTGAAGTATATCACAGTGCTTTTTTTTTCCCCTCTGAGTCTCTACTGCAGTCCAGATGATGCCTTTGTGTATTGGTGGGACATTAATCTTGATAATGGAAATGGAATGCTACATATTTTTGAAAAATGGATCCAAAGAGAAACACTGAGTTGTCAGCTGTGAGGTTTTGATGCTGTTTACTGTATCAGCCCTATCTTTATCCAGATTTCCCACCTTATTCTTGTGATTCTATTTTCCCTTTTTCAGTATTTCTTTCAGTTTAACTACGCCATGCTTAATATAACAATTTTTATGCTGTGACACAGCAAATATTTAAACATCTGCATGGCATCATGCCCAGGAATCATCATTCTGAACGTGGGGGCTTACTGTATATAGACAGGACTTAGATATTCTTTGAAAGCTTCTGGTAATTTCAAGCATCTAATTTCCTTTCTCATCTCTGATGGCTGGGGGATGTACCATGCAGGTGATGCTCTTATCACAGAGACGATAGAGAAAGTGAAGATATTTAGCAGTATGACAGAGCCCGGTTGTATCTTTTAGCCGGGAGAACATAGCTGATCTGCAGGACTCTGAAAAGGCCCGAGGAGCTTTCTTAGAGGCTTGTACAATATTTTTAATTATTTCTTTGCTGTCAACATGTCCTGGATGCAATTTTACTGTTCATACAAAAATTAGCTTGTAAGATTTTGACAAACGCTCAGGAGGGGATGGACCCAGAAGGGCCTGGAGCCAAGGTGACAACGTGTGTGCCCGGATCCACCCAGGAAAAAAGCTGCGTGGAGCGGATCCCAAGGTCTGTCCCAGAGCCAGGACTTCCCTGGGTACAGCCCAGGGCTGCAGTCCATGGACAACTGCCATGGTGGGGTTGGGAGGCTGCTCAGGGCCACCAGGGCCCATTGTGTCTGCAGGGTCCTGGTATTCACCAACAGTAAAATACAATTTTCAACACTGCTGAGGATAATTCAGTTATTTATCTACTTTACTTTCCCTATAATGTATCACACTGGCAAGAGATGAACCTCGTCACATAGCTGTCCAATTAAATTCACCACTTATGTGAGCCTTTAATAGATGTGGGTATAAGGACAGAACAACTATGCTAAATGTTTCTGCCCTTTATGATCTGTTTTTTCCACTGGCATTTTGTCGTCTGACAGAAATACTTTGTTTAGATCTGGTTTTCTCAGCAGAAGGTTATGTTCTGAAAATAGGTACATACTGATTTGCCTCAGTTTTACTGCTCCTTGGCTGTATGTGTCCATATGTTTACAGGACATTTTTATCTACTTTCTCTCCTAATGTGGAGAGTTCGTAGAACTGTCTCACTGGCTGCTGAGGAGAAGTGGCAGCTTTGGCTAGTCTGTCACAACTAGAAGTCTGCTATTCTTCTACATAAAGATCTGGGTAGTTTTAGTCAGTTTATTACTAAATATTTTTGTATTCTTCACAGAGGTTTGGGGTTGGAAGGGACCTCTGGAGATGATCCAGTTCCACCTCCTGCTCAAGGGTCACCCTCAGCACGTTGCTCACGACCATGTCCAGTTGGGTTAGCAGCATCTTTGAGGAAGGAGACTCAGCACCCTCTCTGGGCAACCCGTCATGGGGCTCAGTCACCCTCAGAGTGAAGAACAGGTCTCCTCATGTTCGGACCTTCCTGTCCTTTAGTTTGGGTCCGTTGCCTCTTGTGCTGTCACTGGGCCTCACTCAAAAGAGTGTGGCCCTGTCCCCCGTTATTTACACATAGATGCCCCTCAGTCTCCTCTTCTCCAGGCCGTTGCGTTGCAGCTCTCCCAGCCTTTGCTCATGGGAGGTTCTCAGTCCTTAACCATCTTATCAGCTCTTCACCAGGCTCACTTCAGTAGCTCCATGTCCGTCTCCCGGTGTGGGGCCTGGTGCTGGGCCCTGCGCTCCGGACTCGGCCTCCCTCGGCCTGCGGGCAGCGCTCTGCCCCGCGCAGGCCCCAACGCTGCTCCCGGAGCTGCTCCACAGAGAGCAAAAAGGAGCATGGTTTTCTTTTCATTGAGATCAGAAACTCTTTTCTGTCAAATATTCATTAGAATGATCACATTGCATAAAATGGCAATAACGAGTCGGTGCTCAGAACTTATGATTTAATTTAATGATGAAAAAAAGTGCAGCTGGAAATGCTCAGTAAATGTTTTCGTTCTACTTCTGCTAATGCTAATGAAATTCAGTATGATTCTCTATCTACATGGAGAACACTAGAATAAATATCACATATAGTTTATCATATTCCGGTTACATTTCTTTTTTTTCCTGCTTTCCTCTTTTTTTAACCTGATGTTCTAAGGATTTCCTTTTAGTGCCTACGAACATCTCCTTTTGACAGACAGTGCAAATTAAAAGATATGGCGAGGCAAAGGAAACTGGAACCCAAATATGCCCCCTGGGTTTTCATTTACAGTTAGAAGCTACAGACACAATTACTGCTGACAGAAATTCAGAAGCCAGTGGCAGAGTGCATGTGGCAGTAGTCTCATGCCAGGCAGTAATTGGGAAGATTATTTTTAATCAGAGCATATCCTACAGCCCAAACATTAGAAATCTCTTGTAAGGCTGACAGGAAATTAAACTGAGACCAAACAAAAAAGCCTCAAAATAGAAGTAATATGGTTAGAAGTCTAATGATGGCAAAGCTCACTGCTTGCTGTGTTTAGCCGTTATCTAAAGAAAATGACTTTTAACTTAAAGCAACAGATATCATTGTTAAATTGCATTTTTCAACAGAATTAAAATTAAAAGTATCAGATTAGATCAATTTTTATGTAGGTTTTTGATCAAGGTATGAAGCAGCAGGTATAAGAGTCAGGCTGAGGAATCGTGTGTATCTATTAGTGCTCACTTTTATTATTGCCCTGGGCTTTTTACAATGCCTGAGGGAACCACTTATCTGGAAAAAATAATGTAAAGCCCAGGATACTCCAGGAATGCTATGACCATGGCAACTGGTTAGCAAAGCTGCCCGGACAGAGCTGCTGCTCTTGGTGACCCTGCAGAATAACCTCTGCCTGACGGGCTGCCCGTGCCTGCGGCCCTGAGGAGAGGGGACAGGGATAACAGCTGAGGCTTTCCAAAGGCAGCTTTCCAGCCCGGACTGAATCTTGTGGCATTTTCTTCTTTGCAGGCCTGTTCCATAAATACTAGGCAGGATTTATTCTAGCTGACTCCCAAGTCTTCTTCCAGTTACTTCAGTGGGTCAGGAAGGCAGGACTGAGAGTTGCTGAACGTTACTTGCACGTTGAGCTGGAGAGGGGATGCCTGAATCACCCACAAATGGTACAAAACTGAATGCAAGCAAAATATTTCTAATTGTACATTTCTTTTGTGTGATAGGAATTTTTTGAATGTATGTGGACAGTCTTAATGTGATCTCATAGCAGTATAAAGAATAATATGGTATAACATCTAACATTGGCATCCATGCGGGTCAACAGGGTTATACTGTGGTTTGTCAGAATGTGAGGATTTTTTTCACTAAATGTTTAGCTTTTGCCAACTGTGGGTCCTTCTGCTGAGAAATGCAGAATTCGACAGGGGTGACTAACAGGTCGTGTGAGTTGCTCAGATTCTGCCCGAGTAGCTGGATTGCAAATGAAGTTCAGTTCGTAATGTGTGCAGCTTCTGCAGCGTTCTCCATGCGAGATCTCAAAGCATGGAAATGCACTGTGTAAATAGCTAATTAATGTAACTTCATCAGTGTGTCTGCACGGTTCACAAGAGCCTGCAGGTGCAGTGCATGAGGAGACACCCTTAACTAGATTGCATTATGTAGGTCAAGTCTACTCTTGGCCTGCTATTGAGTATTTCTCTGTTTAGGAAGAAATCTTTATAACCTCCCTTTAAAGTTTGTAAACGTGCCCCTCTTCTTTTGCAAACACAATGGCAAGAAAGCTTCTTCTAGGCTGTTAGAGAAGGCAGAATGAAGGTGGGCTTCTACTCTGATTTTTGCAGGTGCTTTTAGATCATTTGTTTTTGAAAAATCCTTTTATTTCCATGTCATATTCAGATTGCAATTTAAAATAATATCTACATTCAGCATAGCATAACCCTTTAAAATTCCTATATAGAAGAAATTAAAGGGGATGAGTTAGATATAGTACAGTAAAATAGGGCACAATGAATAATTACTCCAGTTAAATATTACAGTCAAGTTAATCACTTCGGATGTAACTATTTCTTATGCACTTGTTCCCATTTAATACAGCATTACTTGGTAAATTACATACAAGAGCATATTCTTCATTCTTCCTAGAACTATATACATTCTTGGAATTACTGTATATTGTGTTTCTGTATATATTCTCAGTTTCTTCAGTCATGAGAGTTAATAAATGCAAAATAAATGAGGCTTACCAGTAGCAGCAGTTTGGACTGTCAGGTTTCTAAAACGAATGGTAGGTCACATTATACTAAACAGAAAGATGACTAGGACTGTATGGTCATGTATGCATTTTTCAGAAAATCAGAATTAATATCCTACAGCCTAAATGGATTAGTAATTTAAGCAGAGTAAAGTCTAAAAGTGTGAGCTTGCATTTGGAAAATTAAAATGATTTCAAAGTCTGAAAAACTGGGGCACCTGATACAGAAATCTTGCGAGACTTAATTTTCAATTATTCAGTTCAATTTTGTTGACCATGAATGAATTTCAGCATGGTGTTACATGATGGCCCAAAATCACAAGTTATTTTGAAGAGTATGTAATTTTTTTTTAAGCTTTAGAGATTATTAAGAAACTCTTCATCTTGTTAATTTACCTTGTCTTGTTCTCCAAGCTATCTTTGATCTCACACAAAGAAACAATACCCAGAAGGCAAAGGCTGCAGTCGTTTTAATGTATGGTTTATAAGCATATCCAGCCTTCTTATTTGAACTGACATTTTATAGTATTTTTGCATGCATATGGCTCATTTTACTTTATGAAGAAGAAGAAACTTGTACCTTCAGCCCAGGAATTGATTAATGGGTTTGTTTTGTCAGCAAGAGGCTCAGTTGCTCACAGGAGCCGTCCAAAGGAGTCCCTGCTCCCCAGGAGCCATCCCCTCTACTACACAATATGGTGTCTGGTGTTCATTCTTACTCTTTCAGATGCAGATTTTTTTTTTCCATGTTATTTCTGATAGTTGTGGTATCACCTAATATGCTTATAGCACATCCCCCTTTCTGGTTGTTCCTGTTATTGTTATTTATCCTCGGTTGCATTAGGGACTCCCAGTAGTGACTGCTGATTTATTGATTTTTTTTTTTCTTCAAAATGAAACAGTATGTAATATAGTTTACGAAAAGCAATGCAATATCTTCACTGTTTTGAATTATAATGGAAAGGATAAAACAAAATATATCAATCTTATATACTGAATACTTTGATGGTACGTAGACTTATGTCCCTGATTGATTTGAAGATTCAGACTATGTGCAGGACTTTATTTTCAAGAGTATTGATACTGGGGAGTATAGAGTAGCACTTGCACATAGAAATGAAAAATGTGCATAGGGAGAATCTGTTATGAGAAAAATGGTCAAGTTTACTATAACTGCTAAAATCAATGAATAATTCAGTAAAATATTAGATGGCACCAGCTGCCCATCAATAAAGAAAAGTGGCACAGTGTAGAATGTTACCCTGCTTTACCCAGCTATGTGCATATATAATGCGTTTTGGATGCCTCTTCTGTTTATACATTTTATGATCATTTTTCTTTCACAAAATTATTTGAAGTTCACAGTTGAAAAATTCACTCAAAGTAAATCACAGTTGTGTGTTCTTATTAAAACTAGCACATACATTGGGGAAAATTTTGAGTTATTACCAGGCAAAAATGGCATAGTAATTGCACATCTATTTTACTAGGTAAATTCATCATACAGATATAGGGTTTAGGTATGAAGAAAAATGCAAAGTGCCTGGTTAGTTTTCTCCTCTTTTTTTATTTTCCATATCTATTGAATAAATAATAAATTACTTGCTGGTGTTTGTGAGGAGATAATCAGATTTTGATGTTGTGCTTTTGAATGTAAGAAAAATGCAATTATGACACCATCATGTATGTGACTGTTTCCCAGTCCTTACATAAAAATATAAGAGCTCAGATAATGCATTGTCAGTATTGAATCTTACAGCTTATTTTACATGCTGTTGAGGGATGCAGGACAAAAAAACAGAATTAAGATGCAAATGATTTCCTAGGAGTTTCTATTATACCACAAGGAGTAAGTCTTTTCCTTTTCCTTTTTCTTAGGAAACTCCACAGAAGTCCCATGCAAGTGGTGCCTCTTGTTTTCCCGAGCAGAGCCTGCTTTCTGTAAGTGTGCTGGTTTGCTTCTTTGGGCTGATTTTCTTGAAGTTGGATGGCAGAGGCAGTTGTGTCCTCAGAAGGAGCAAGGAGATGCTGTGGACTTCCCAACCCGTCTCGCTAGCGCGGGCCCTCGACATGCACCGAGTGCCAGTGCAAGGAGGATGAGGATGATCCTTAGTCTTGGCTGAAGAGCAGCTTGAGCTGCCGCCCTGGCCCTTCGGCACGTTAGGGTTGTGTCACTATCAAATTTATTTTACCTTTGGCCGATTCTGTAAAACAAAAGGAAGTTTGTGTATAGATTAGTTCAGACTCTTCTCCCCTTCAAACAGCCATGAATAATTATTTTTGCATTGCGGTTTGAATGTGCCTGTAATGCCAGCGTTGGGAATATAATGAATTAAGCTACAGATTCATAGGACATGTGAAACAATGTTGGTGTTGATTCATTTCTTTCTTTTGTCCTCCCTGAAAATAGCTTAAAATAGATATAAGCAGCAGGGTTTTCCGTTTCAAACTCGGTGTTGCATTTTCATATTTGAAATTTGATTTTTCTTTTGAATTGTTTAATTTTAAGACATAAACCAATTATACTCCGTGAATCATATTGGTTAATCGCCTTTTAAACAGAATATGTCCTTTTTTATGTCTTATGTTATGCCCTTCACTTCTAATAGTAAATATGGAAGTATCAGGAAAAAAAAAGAAACCTAAGTAAATAACACTGAGCAGATGTGGGTTTGGTATCTATTCTCCTCTAACAATTTTTGCCCCGCTTAAAATAAAAAGCAGTGCTCCAGCATCTTTGCATTGGGCAATAAACATGAATTGTGCCATGGCACAGCAGCAGCAGTTCTATATGGGAAACCAGAGTCAATTCTGTATTGAGCAGGGTGAATAAAAAGGATAGATTTATAGTTATTCTTTTATCTCCTCTGTGTGCAGTAAGGAGGGAAGTTGCACATGTGTCCTGACAAGATAATAGAGCAGATTCACCTTTTTCATTCAAATGCTCTGCTATGAGTTGAGTTTCTCCCCTGCCCCCACAGCCTTGTGTCGGTGCAGGGATTCGATACACAGCCCTTCAGTCCTGCTAGAAATAAGAAGAGTTTCATACTTAATTCTCCTACACTGCTTTTGTGCACAAAATCTTAATGACTTGACAGAAACATTTCATTATTTTGAGAAAGCTGTCTGACTTGCTGGACCAAAAAAAAAAAAAGTTCATTTTGGAGACAGATTTAAATCAATTTTGTCGTGCTAAGCGTGCTCGTTGCTTTTAGCTTTTCCTCCATCAGGAACAGTCTTTTCTATCACCGAGCAGCCCTGTGCAGCTCTGAGCAGAATGTGACACAATTGGCGGCTGACGTTAAAAAAAATCCTGGTACAAAAATGTGAGAGGTTGGGGGTTCTAACCTGTGGGAGACACTGGTCCCCGAGATAATTACTGCAGCAGTGTTGGAAAGCTGACATTAATTTGTCTATGAATACTGTGCTTCGGTATCTATAAACGTGGTTAAAGCAAGAGATACTCATCTTGCTGCAGCACGTGAAAGCAGAGATTGGGGATATATGACAATAAAGAAGAAGCAAATACTCATTTGGAATTTGGGAAGGATTTAATGCTGCCAAATCTCTGCGTGCATAATTGGTTTTATTATTTTCCCTCGTGATGATAACCTAACCAGCACAATGAATATCAATCAACGTGGCGGGCTACGAGGTCCCTCTCCTCGCCAAGGCGGGAGCGAGGTCCGGGATGTTGCCTGGTAACGGGCTATGCAGATGAGCTGGCTCTTAAGTGCACCATATGGCTGGGCGTTATGCCCTATTCACCCGTGACATGATGTACACATGTACTACATTACTGATTATAAAATGGTTTGTCCCATTCCCTTATTTAGAAGACGCATTTAAAAATAGCAATTCAAGTCCGGCGCAGACTTGTAAGATTATGGCCTTCTCTGTAATGGCATTTCTGTCGTAAGGAGCAGCAAAGGTACAGTAGTCACCCGGGACTGCATTGCATGCTTCACAGGAATTCCAGGATCATCTCTAGCTATGGTTCTTTTACAGGCTTTGTCTGCTCTGTTCGAGTATATCCATATCTATGTTCAGGTAAATATAATTTTAATTGTTCCACTGTAGAGGAATCCTGTGTTTTTAATCTTGTATTACAGTTGGTTGATTCTAGCTGAGCACCTATGGATTTGTTTAAGTTTTGAGCTTCTATTAGTTGCACAGGGCGACCAAAGCGGCCCTGCGTTGAGCAAACCAGTAGATAAAGCAACAAAAGGCAGTTTCAGCAAACAGCTACCAAAACTAAACCTGACTGATGGAGGAAATGCAATGCTTCGAAACCACCACGAGGAATGAGTTTCCAGAGCCTTTGCAGGGAGTTTGTAGGAGAACTGGGTATCAACTCCCCATCGATGTGATTGTAATTCACTCCTTTAACTAAGACATTGTTCCCGGTCTGTCATCATAAATTGATATTCATTAAGGTAGGAGGATTCAGCTCAAAGGTCTTCAGATGATTTAATTTCCTTATGGCAAGTGTGTGGGATGCAGTATCAGACAAGAAAATATGTCACGATCTCTCTCGAACAGCAGTGACAAAGGAAAAGCCGGCGGTGGGACTGGTGCTGTGTTGGCAGCACTGCGTGCGTGGGGAACGGCCGAGCGGGGCACGGAGGGCGGCATCAGCAGCCAAGGGAGGCTCCTGGGCACGTCTGCGCTCCGCTGCTTTGGGAAGAGGGATGGTTTTGCTTAGGCCTCTCCTAAAGGAGACTCCCGTGCCTAAAATCGTAACTCTCTGGCGAATAAGCCATTTCTTGGTGACAAGCCAGCATAAGTTCCCTAACAACATTTCAGCAAAAAGGAAGAGAAAGCTGCTGTTATTTTACGACAGTTTTTCAGAGCTGTGTTTCCTCTGCAAGAAATTTTTACAAGCACTTCTAGAGAGAAGAGCTCTGTATACTTGTCCATTTTATCAGCTTTTCGTCATCAGTATGAAGCACAGAAAGTACAGATTGTGCTTTGGTTCATAGCTCCATAGCTGCTGTGGGCAGCGAGTTCATTCGTTTAGTATCAGAACTGTTTTGGGATAGAATTTTTAAAATGGGGAAAGGATGAGCAATTGGTGCTGCACCAGGTTATCCCTGTAAACTCGTCCTCTGCACAAGGAGCTCTGCGGCTGCCTTTGGGAAGAGCTGCTCTTAGTAATAACAGAAAAGTAGCTGTTGTGGCCTTTGAAATAGCTCAGCAATACAGACAATGGATCCCTTTTCCCTCTTTTTGAATGCATCTTTTAAAATTGTTAAATAAAACATTTTTTTCTGCCAAAACAACATAGCATACCCCAGAGGATCCTGATGAGTTGTGTGTGACCTAGGGATTGCTAAATGAGAAGCACGAGCAAAACGACCAGTTTTTATAATTGTTCCCTAATAAATTTAAAAGGAAAAACATTTCAATGATTTTCTAATTGTTCGTTGTGCTGGGTGTTGTAACGCTGTTTTAGTGATAGTAGTAGTCTGCAGATGTTTTAGAAATTGCAGCAGCTTGAAATACTGCTGTTGGTGAATTACAGGAAAAAAAAGAGTTGAAAGATGTTAGTTAAGCGACAGAAACGGAGTGCTCCGTTCTGCTCCCTCACCTCGCCGGGGCTGGCAGGGGAACTGCTGGATTGCAGGACCTGCTCTGTTGTGGTGTGACTGGTTGTCGTCTCGTGCCACCCTGACGCTCTGCACCTCTTGCCGCAGGAATCCGTGAGGCCGAGGAGCAGCCGGGCGCTCGCGCTCCTCATGACGGCCAGGAGGCCGCTGTCACGGATGCTTTTCTTCCTCAGAAAAAGCTTAGCTAAGGGCACTAAGCCTGACCTGTGCTTAGTGGTGTGTTTTTTTTTTTTTTTTTTTCCTAGTGCTGGTGCAAGGTAATTCCATTAACTTAGTTATTGCTGGTTGATCTTTAGCATTACTTTCCCTTTAGTTTAGACTTGTGCTTCAAGTTAGATGTGAGATGTATTTTTTTCCTGCATAGGGAATTAAATGTTTTGCCTTTTTTAATGTGTATTTTTGGATGTCTCCATATATTGCAAGTTTTACCTCATTTCATTTTCCACAGAGGAAGAAAATGATGTTTTATTGGATAATAATCTGAAGCTTATCTCACACAAATTTCTAATACTCTTACACAACACAAGCATTTATATGGTGACAAGTTTACCTGAATCAGTGTTAAAACAAACCACTGCAATAAGTTATGATGCCTGGGTTGTAAGAGGGCAGTTTTCATATGTTTGCATGAGGCTCTGTGAGAATATCTGCTTTTGATTAGCTGCTCATTTCACATAAATCATGATCTCTCCTTATAAATGAAGACAGTCACTCTCCTTGGTTACTGAGTGCTCCGGTAACACTAGATACGTGTAAAAAAAGAAAAATCTAATCATTTCTTCTTTTCCCCCTTCTTGGCTTCTAACAATGATGGACCTTCCTTTGTGGACTTTCTAAATTCTGTCTTTGTAAACAGTGTCTTGAGGCTACCTACTATGAGGTAGACAGGTTGAATATGGATTAATTTTAGGATCTGAATATACCGTATGAAGCAGCCTGTTTAGTGGTGCTGTTGAGATATTTCCTTTACAATTACAATGTTGCAGACCCTTTCTCATTCAGACCTCTGAAATGCCGAGATGAGGACTCCTTTCCTGTGTGTGTGCACGCGGATCTTGGAATACTTCTGCTGGATGCTCTACCGGTTGCAGCAGTGAGACAGTTTTGATGGAGTTCATTACCATAGTGTCATGGCATTTAACAAATACCAAGCACAGCGAATTCCTGGAGGTTAGTAACTCTTATTACCTCCATATTACACAAGAGGAAAACTGAGCAGCCTGACTGATGGGCAGGAGGAGGAGTGAAGCAGAACAAAGATTGGAACACATATTTCCTAAATACCAAATCGTCACTGTCCTTACTGGGTCATCTTTGCCCCTTCTCTCCCTCTAAGGCAGTGCCTTTTATGGCTAATGATTTTTACAATTAACCAGTGAAAAATAGCTTAAAATTTCGTGCTTTCTCCTGTCTCTTAAGAAATTGAAATCTTTTTTCTTCAAGCAAATCATGCTACTACTCCTAGCAAAGCCCTATCAGCATAGCTCAGAGCTAATTGAAATTTAATGGTTCTCATGATGATCTGGGTCATGCCAAGGGATGTTAGTGCTCTTTAATAAAGATCCACACTTGATCCTTGCTTCATTTTCTTTGAAGAGCTTGCAGGCTTCCACAGCTCTGGATAGTTACAGAGGATGGAGGTGCACTCATTGCGAGCATTGCAGGTAGTTCAGGTAGTTAAGTTCAGCAGACTGGTTTGTTTGCAAATGTCTGTTCAGCGGGGAAGGATCATGCTGGAAAATAAAGGATTGTGTTGATTTAAAATGAAGTATTTATTGTTATTCTGTGTAGTTTAAGAGAGGAACCAGTGTGCAAGTAGCATCCAAGCTTGCTGGAGCAAACTTGCGCGCGGATGTGCATTCCCGTTCCTTCAGGCTGGTCTCCTACCTTTAGGAGCAGGAGCTCCCCGGGCAGGTTGTGCCCTACGTTTCAGACACTTCCTGGCATCCGTGGAAATATTTCACTCTAGCACCGGACTTTAGCATTTTGGGAGTTCCTACCCAGTACTTAAGCCTGTATTCTTTACGATACTAATACACATCTGATAATGCATTAATGAAAAGGATTGGCCCGTGACCTGCCTTACCTGCTAATCATCCAGAGCAACTGTGATCAGATTGACTACAGAGCAGTGGTCTCCCCTGTGCATGGGCAGCCACAGAGCTGCCTTTGCCAACGGCTGGCTGGTTTTAGCTGCACCCTAAAGCAGCAGCTGCCCAAGAACTCATTAGATGAGGAGATCTTGGAGCCTCGTGTACTAGTCATCTCCAGCTAGCATGGACTGTGTTTCAGCACGAGATGTGCCTTCTCTTTGTTGATATGCTCAAGAAGCCCATTTGCCTCCAGGCCTGCTGCTCTTCTGCTCCTACTTCTCTGCTAAGTTTTCTTGTGCTACATCTACACCTCAAAGGAACAGCTAAATGAAAAAATGTATGTATTTTGGCTTTGCACTGGGAAAGACTGATTTGATATTCTTCTCAAATCATGTTTTTATCAAGACCAAGTTGCTCTGTGCTATTTATTTTACATGTGCACAGTCTACTTGTTATGCAAAGCCAAAATAATTTATATTTTTATTCTGTCTTTTGCTCAAGCCACAACAAATCAATAATTTGACTGCTCAGGTTACTTGAAACAAAATAAGGAGTTTTAACATGAGAGGTGACTTCCAAGCATTTGTTCTTCCTTGATGTGTGAATCTTATCCTGTGGCCAATGGGGTTAATTTTGTCCAGGTGGCCTTTCAGCAACATGGTCACTACAACAGGTACTTGTGTTGAAAATATAGCTACTTGTTTGCAGGCGATAGAATCATCCCTGATTACAGCAAAGATATGAGAGAAAATTATGCCAAAAAAATGCTTATAAATAAATAAAAGCTGAGTCTATACAAGGACAAATTCAGTTTCATGTGAGCTGCCTTTTTTGGGGCAGAAATTCTCATTATGTGAATTGTAAGGCCTCAGGAAATATAAATTTGGAGTTACTTTAGCTTTTGGCCATTGCGGAAGGCTTTAATGAAACAACTAAAACTGATCTGACAGAAGTAATTTTATAGAAGATTGATCAAATTTCTAATTACTGACTCTGTCAAGAATATTAATATAAGGACTGTGGTTAGGAGAATATAAATTTACACCCTATAGGTATGCTTAAAATGATATACGCCGTGTTTATTTAAAAGGCTAGTGAAGAAAAATTCTTCTCTTATATTTGATGTTTAACCACCATGTAAATCTGCATTTGCATAACTTGATGAGTATCATTACAGTTAGGGTTTCACTGTGGTTTGGTTTGTACCAAAGGGGAGAGAGCAGGAAAAATTTTTAAGAAAATCCTTGTAAAGTAGCTGTAGAGTCACTTTTAGAAATGTTAATAACGTTTTATATCATCTAACGTACAGCTAAATGAAATATAGTGCAGATAAAAAATACTAGTTTTAAGAAGAGAGCTGGGGTCATTGTAAAAATACAGAGGTGAGCAGGAAAATGCCAAAGCTCAGCGTGACAGTAGGTAGCAGAGCCTTGGGACTGGGGCTTTGCTCCCATGCCAGGGAAGAGAAGTGGTGGGGAAATTTTTGAATGACTGTCTAAATTCACATCACATTCAGAATGGGCTTTTTTTTTTTTTTTTTTTTTTTTTTTTTTTAAGGTAGAACTCCATGGGAAATCTCTTCTGTCCAGTCTGTAAAAGGGACCAAATAGTGACATGACAATGCTACTGTTGAGACAGGAATATTCAGGCCAGACCAAATTAAGGTTGACAGGGAAACTGTAGAAAGCTCTCATAAACCTGAAGGATTAAGTGAGAGAATAAAATTCACTTTCAGCATTTCATAATAGATGGAAATTGGTTCTAGGAGGAGGGAGTGAATGACTATTATTGCTCAGAAACCTTTCTTGGAAACATCAGGTGGATTGATCAGGAGCATTACTTCAATGCTTGGCAGCTGTCAAAGGACCAAAAAGAATATTTAGTAATTTTCAGAACAGCACTGGGTATGGAAAATGTGAGCCTGTCGCTGCTGGAGCTAGTGGTGGTCTCACATGCTGGTTCCTGCATGCAGTCCTGCTTATCCCATGTCAGAAAAGGAGTATGGAGAAAGGATCAGAGGTACTGCGTAACTTTGTAGAGGGAAGGGATTAAATGTGTTAGAGCTCTTCATCTTAGGTGAGTAAAACACGAGGAAAGTGATTGAAACAATTATTCATGTGAATATTGATATTACAGTGATGTGACTGATAAAGCAAGGATTATGGACACAAATGATCAAGCAAGGACTGGTGAAAGGAACTGTTTTTTTCAGGTTACCTAGTGCTGTGTATTTGTAGATTTGCTGCATCTTTGCAACTGGATATTCTAGATTCCAACAATGTATCAAGAATCACCTTATTTTCATTCCCCTTAAACATGTACGATAAAGCTTAATGATCCTGAATGGTACATGAAGATACTTGTGCTGTTCCCTTTCTGAAGTTCTACACATTTTTCTCTGGTACTATTTATGTATGCCCAGAGTATTTCCACAGTTCACCCTTCTCTGGTGATTCAGGATCCTCTTTCAAGGCTTCTTCTGGCTCAGACTGAGCTGAGCACAGGGGGTCTCAGCGTAGAAGCCGGGTGCTTCTGGAAGCTGCAGGTGTTTGCCAAGAGCACATGCACCAATAAACACCTGGCAGCGTTATTAGCAACTGTGGGAGGGAAACAAAGACATGAATACAGCATCTGTCCAGAAGATTTCTGAAGTGTATAATATTAGCATTTAAATTTCCACAGTTAAGAAAAAGGTTATTTTGTTTTCAGATAGGCTTAAAAATGCAAAGCTAATAAAAGTAGCCTTTTGGGGAGTGGAGTATTTCATCTGACCTTTGATATGTGGCTTTAGAAATGTATTTATGAATATAGTATTTAGCTCTTCGTTATAAATGTTTTTTCTGTATACAAATAATTATAGCTTGTCTGTAATGCTATCTATAAGGGTATGTTAATGCCTTGCAAAATATTTTTGTTTTAAGATTTAAAATTATAATTCAATCTCTATATTAGATTTGAGTTCCTTTTTATATAAGGAAGTTATTTTGATTATTTTCCCTATATATTTTCTCCTTTTTCAGTATTTACAGTCATCTTAAAATTCACTTGAAAATACTTCCTCTTGTCAGTTTTATTTGTTAATATCTGTAATACTGAATTGTAATGATTCAACATCGAGTCAGGCTGATATTAGCATCTGAAAGGACAATAAATCTTCCTGAAATTTTACTAATTTAAGAAACATCTATCTCTTAGAATTCTCTTTGCATCTTTTGAAGGCATGCCACAACAACACATTTTCAACTCCTAACCCAATTTTTATTTTATTTTAGCAAACATTTAGTAAATCCAACTATGTGTTATCTAAGTTGGTATTTGAATATGTCCTTAAACGATGGGTTGCTGTTCATATCACATCTTCCACACAGTGATGTTCTCTACGATTTTATTTTATTCCAAATAAATATCTCTGAGGGGAAAGACAACAAATTAAAGTTAGTAGGGATATTTTTGTGAGGTTATGGCTGCTAAGGTGTTTTTAATCCAGTGTGAAAACAGAACATCAGAAGTTGTTTCAACAGTGTCTCGGATAGCAAGGTGATCCTAAAGCTCAGCCGCAGAGGATGCTGCCCTCTCTGCGTTCCCTTCACCCACGTGTGTGCGGCGGGCACCGCTGCAAGGGCTTGCTGGCTCTAGGGGCCAAGATGGGGCTCGAGGATTTCTACGGTGAGAAAATGGTGCTTCTTGACTTACTAGGTGCTTGGAGGTGGTGGTTCGGAGCAAGGATATAGTTTTTTTTTTATTATTATTAGATCCTCCAGTTCTATTCACTATAGAGGAACTCAAATGGGATTACATTTTTTAAGACTAAAATTAGCAAATGCCCTCACAGACTGGTAAGAACTTCTCTCCTTGGGCACCACATTGCTGAAGCCACACAGGTGTTTTGATTCAAGCCATTTGCAAGGCAGTGCTGCCCAGGTGTTGCTGCTTACCTGCTAACGAGGAGCTGGCAAATACATGGCTGGGAGGAAGGACTGCTTCTTGTTGCTCCTTCAGCCGGGGGAGCAGAAGCTCTGCTGGTCTCTGTGTTTCCAAGGCTGTGCGACCCTGGGATGGGATCTCCTTCTACCACGCTGCTCTCCTGGCACTCATCTCGGGGTTAAGAGGTGAGTTATGTTATGCTTTGGCTTCTTGAGTGAGTATTTTGTGTTGTGAAATAGTAGTTTGATGGCTGCACAGTACACAAGACTTTGCATGGCTTTTAATGCTTTCTTTCATGTCTCTGTGAGGAATTATTCTGAGAGCAGAGAAATATTTCAGTGTGCCCAAAGTGTGTTACTTGGTAGAAAAGGTTATATGCATTTCAGTCCTTCAGAAGCCTTCCTGTTTTCTAAGGCCTCAGGGGTTGAAGGGCTGTCTCTTCCCAAATTAAAATGCATCTTTGTCACTATCTAACTGCTAAATTTGATAGCATTTTGTATTACAAGACTCAGTGTTCTTCAGCTTCAATAATGTATTTAAGCCATTACACCCAAATCAGTACCAAATGAATTCTTCTACAGTATCTCCTTCATGTTCCACATCAGAAAAATACTTCAAAAGTTTCCTATTAATTATTTTCATCCTGAGAAATGATCCTGTGCGTAGGTACTTCTGTGGACCACAGGAACCTCACTGAATGAACACCTGGCAGCTCTGAAGTGTCAGCCTAAGATCTCTAGACTAAGTCTAAGCTGAACCCCTTTGCTCAAGGGAGGGAGGACTGGTGCTGGGAAGGGCTGCATGAGAGAAATAAAATGTCATGGGGGACACGTAAGGGGAGATTTAATTTCCCCTTTTAAAGGTATTTACATTGTTTATCCTTTTTAAGTGAATAAGAGTGGTTCAGATGGTAGGATTGCAAGTGTTTGGATACCAGTTGCCCAAAGCAGTTTTCTTGTTGGAAAAGTTTAGCCTCTATATTTGTAATTATGACAGAATCGAAATTTGGCAAATATACTGCAGTGAAAATGTTGCACAGATATCTGCTTTTGAAAGTTGATTAATGTTTCATAGTGTTTGTTTACAATATGTATAATAAAATTGTGCATAATTCAAAAGCATGCTGTTTGATCTTGCAGCAGTTATTGAACTAAGAGTTTTTATAACATGCATAAACAAATATATCAAACTAATGGTCGAAGTGCTCAAGGGTAAAGTACATCAGTTGTCTGGGAACTCTGCTCTAAAATGCTCCTTTAGGCTTTCCCCTCGTACGATGCCAATAATACAGTGAACGTTTTAAAAACAGCTTTCACATTTCAAGCAACATTCCCCGTTCTGCAGCACAAAAATTATAATACAGAGTGCTGTTGTTGTTGAGTAATAAAATGGGAGCTGGTAAAGCACAAATAGGTACCATATAAAGTCTTAAGTTGGTCTTCCAAAAACTTTTGCCTGCTGAATTATTACTGCAGAGCTACAGGGCAGAGATTCATTCCCGTTTGCTGCCTGCTTCCCTGCTCCTTTCCCAGAGTTTACTTCGTTCAGTTAAGGACACGCAGCGATCGCAGCAGCAGGTGCAGATGGGCTTTGCAATGCATGCACATTTATTCACAAGGCATCATTACGGTGTGTTGAGGAGCAGAGTATCTGCTGCTGCCTTCTGCCCCGCAGCCTGACCAGCCCACTGCCGTGCCGGTGTCAGGGCGAGGGACGGAAGCCGGGGAAGCAGCCTTAGCAAAACGGGTAATAGGAGCTTCGGTGCAGACTTGGAATAATTTCCTACTTTACCAGCCTTGGCTGATCAGCTGCTGTTCAGGGGTTCTGGTTGGTGTGTGTGCTTCTTGTTTATGTTGCTTTTTCTTTTCTTTTTTTTTTTTTTTTTGCCTGCCAATTTTTCCCCAAAGTCATTAGGTTATTTCACACTGCAGCCGATCTCCCTGGTTGAGCTGCCTTGTATTCTGGTGTCTCCTTACGCTACTGGGGCACAAAGGAAAAAGAGAAAATCCATTAAGCATCTCTTGTACTTTGAAAGATGTTTAAGATTGCCATTGCATGGAATAGCAATAGTGGTGTTTTAATAAAATATTAGCAATGAATTTTCTTCTTTTTTTATCACTGCAGAATTCTCCCGTGTGACATTTTTAAATACCTGTCTGGGATGATGCTCACACAGTTTCACATAGTGTGCACAGACACCTGTGAATAACCATGCTTGATTGCATCGTGAAAGGTTGTCTTCCTCTTCTCAGATGTTTAGACTGGTCTATTTAGTGTATCTTGATCAGGCCAAATGATGATCTCCAGTTTTGCTCTGGTCTTTTTTGGAGAGTGTATCTGTATCTTGGATTTGTGTTGTGCACTGTGGGGATTTGTTGCAAGCCCTAGGGAGAGGTGGGCGGTAGCATGAGAGCTGTGGAGCCGTGCAGGGCTCCGTGCTCCTGGGTAGACACAAGCAGGCGCGGGATGTCGCAGGTTGTGTGTGGCCCCAAGGGGTTGGTTACAGCTTGCTGAAGCTGATAGGAAGACTCCTCTCGACCCTAATGCAGTTGCCAGTTGCAGAGGAGGGTACGTGTGTTTATCTGTGCTGCCTGCATTCAAGGAAGCCAGGAACTGATGATTCTTCTTATTCCTGGTTGAAGCATATCCCAAAGACAAGGGTCATATGTGTGTGTTAGCTGGATGCCAGCTCCTAAAGGTCAGCTGAAGCTGCCACCAAGGAAAGAGATGTAGTTTCAAATTAAAAACAACTTGCAGGTTTATGATAAACACTCCATAAGAGGCAACGTAAAAAGGGATCTGAGCTTGATAGTAAGATGGGTGAATCTGTTCCATAACAATTATAAAAGTTAATGTGCCTTTTTGTGAAGGAGTAACTTTGATTTTGCTGCCTTAAGAAGGAAGAATTTAAGTGAAAACAGCCTACAAACAGCCAGCAGTTACACAAAATTCTGAACAGAAAGCAGCATCAAATCCTAGGAAGAAAAAAGCTTCCATTGATAGGTGCCATTAAAAATAAAATCAGGAATGGTAAAGCTAAGTTTAGGCTATGTTGGAGAGTATGGCGTAGTGCCCTCTGGCCTTATTTAGATGCTTGTCTAAAGACAAGGCTTGGGATTCTGTTGGAAACTTGTGCTGTCAGCTGCGAGCTTTGACAAGGTAACTACTGCTGTGTGCAGCTAAGGGGCACCTGAATGCTCTTAAAGCAAAATACACCGGTTTTTAACAAAATCCCAAAACAAAAGATTAAGTGCTGTGGTGTAGTCAAACTGATTAGTTCTGCTTTGCTCTTCCTTCTCCCACCACGATTTCTGAGCAATGCTCTTCTCTGAAGAAGGAATCTCCCTCCGCTGCTGCCCTTGCGGCGCTAATCGCCGGGATCTGGAAATGCATCTTGACAATTGGTTTATAGTGACAGGTCAGCAGGTAATAGCTGGGGACCAGGGGGTAAATGGCGCTTGCTAACAGGCTGGCTTTCCATACCCTCAGCAATATTCCAGAAAAACGGCGGTTCAGTGTTGGTGTCAGGTTTGGAAATATTGCAGCGAAGTGAAGTCCTGTATTTTGTTGCTGGAGGTGATGCTTTGTCTTGCTTTCTGCGATAATTACCACTGCAGTTACTGACCAGAATCTTTAATGATTAAAACTATGGGGATGTGGGCACTGTGATGAGGTTGAGCTGCTGGGGTCTTCATGTGTGTGTGACTTCACTCTGCCTCCTGCCATGCTTTGGGTGTTTTGTCACATCAGCACAGAGGTAAGCAACCAAAAAAGCTGGGCATGAAATGCACTGTGCTCTTTGGCACATACTGGACTTCTTCTGTACCAAGGCAGCCCACTTGCAGAGCTTCTTGGGCAATTTGAGGTCTTCAAGATGCTGAGGTTGAGAGCTAAGGAAAAAATAGCTCATTTCTGACCAGAATATGCACCAGATACCTAGTTCGTTGTATTTCTGTCTTGCCTTTTCATGCTTGATGGCTTATGATCTTGCAGTGCTCTGCTATATGTTATCTGTAAAAGGTGATTTCCCTAGTGGAGCTTAAAAATGACTAATTTATTGATGCATTTTAAGCGTACATTAAGGGTTTGGATGAGAGCGTGTGTATTTAACATAGCCATTTTTAATCTGGGCCTGCTTAGCAAAGAGCGTGGTCAATTACTTTTTCTGCTGTTTGTTTTGGTGCAAGCATGATTTGTAATAATCTGCTATTATTGAAATACAATTTCCTGGCACATTTGGTGTCGTAGAACAGAATGTGTGTATTAATCTCCATGACCTGGGGATGATGGAAATGAAAATGCGGCTCTTGCAGGGAGCTGGATGCCTGCACATCAAAACAAATAAAACCCAAAGGAAGATGTATCTGAGAAAGCCGTGAGCCGTCACTGATCCTTCAACAGGGTAACATCGTAGCTTCAGCAAGAACACTCCCCGCTCTGGGCTCTGAACAGCCGAGTGTGCAGTTTGTTTTAAGGCTCTTGGCGTCATGATTTCACATGGCCAGTCTGGGCCCAGGACCTGCGAATGGAGGCTGGTGTCACCTGCAGCTTGCTGCAAATGTCAGCAGTTTATTTGAACAGCTCCTTCACAATAACCAGCCTTCCAGGAGCAGAGTGCCAGAGAGAGGCACAGGTCAGTTAATTGCTTGTTTGCTTTAAGACTGTTCTTGGTGGAAGTCACTTATCTGGCATAAACTTTTATTTTTGGTGCCAGAAGCCTTGCTCTGGCAGCAGCAGCTCCATCCCCAGCCTGGCATGTGTTTCCCTCTGTTTCCAGGCTTACTCACTTCAGTAAGAGGCAGCAGTTAAATGATCCAAAGTAATTTTTAACAAAATTAACCTGTCTTGTCTAGGTCGCATCTTCCTGTGCTCTGGAGGGTGTTTCCTGGGAAAGAACCTGGCTCCGTGCTGCTAGTGCAGCAGCGCCCTGGTGCCCAGGGTGGGATGTCAGCCCTGCCTATTGCGGTGCTCCCCGGGGAGCTCCCTGCATGGGAACATCGCTTGTGGGTAACAAAAATTGATGTGTATTATTTTAGGGAAGGAAATGAGCAAGACCCTCGGTCCTTTTATTTCTGGAGCCATTGGCAGTGGCAAGGAGCTCCCTCTGGTCTTTGGGGATGCTCGGTCTTGTGTTGGGCTTTCCTAGTTAATTGGATCATGTCTTGCTTTTAAAGTCCCTCTGCTACCACCAAAGAAGCACCCGGAGCATCTCAAGAAGGCCAGGCTGGGGAGCACAGCACAGCAGGGCCGTCTCGGCTGCGTTTGGTCTTGTTCCTGGGCTCGGATACCTTTAATGCTTCCTCTGAAAAAAGCCTCAAAGGCTGAAGGATGAGAAAAAGGGAGAGGGAGAGAATGAGCTCCATGTTCATGCAGCTGACTGTCTTCAGGCTGTTTTCACACCACCTCAGGCAATCGGTTTAAAAAAAGAAATCACAGCCTCTAACATGAAACCCACTTCTTCAGTCTTGATAAGATGCACCTAGACAGGCCAAGAAATCTTTATTTCTCTGCAAAGTTATTGGTTCACATATCCTGCTCATAGATTAGAGGGGGAATTGATTTTTGTCTTCAGAGGAAGATTTTTTTACAATTCTTATTGTCTATCAAGCCCGGTTTAATTTACTTAATTCCTCTTCCTGCTCACTGAGCAGTATTTGTTTGTATTTTTTCTTTCTCTCTTCAGGCTCTTTCTTAGATGCTTTTTAATTCTGCTAGTGTGTTTTTTCCCGGGAGTGCTGCAGAACATTTAAACCATTAGTATGAGAACATACATTACAAGCACTTTTCAGCTATGTAGATGCTAATCTAATTTACCGTCATTTTCAAGATCATGTACTTCTCAGTATTGGATTTAAACTTCTTTTTGAAAATTCTATAAAATAAAAAGGATATAGGAGACAGGACACCCCTTGGCCGAAGCCGAAAGGGTGAGGAATTTTTCCTCCTCTGTAGGCATAGGGAAGCAATGCTCTGTGGCAGGAGAGGTGTCGGATAAAAGTGCAGGAATACAAATGCTATGGCCTTTGATGCTAAAATTCGTTTCCTCTGCCTATTTAGAAATGGTTTAACATTCTTATACTGAACTCGAAGAAAAAGTGGGTGATGAATTGAGTAGTTCACTGAGTTATTTGGCATGCTGAGGGTTTCCCTGCTCCCTGGTGATGCGCTGGGTTTGAGCTGTGCTGCAGGGAAGCGCCCGGCTCCGAGCGGGAAGCTCCCGGCAGGCCGAGGAGGTGGCGGGGCAGGAAGGTCTCCGGGATGCGCTGCCACGTTCCCTCAGAAATGCACACGGGGCACAGCAAGACTTGAGCACGGGTATCTTGTCATGCTGCTTACTACAGCCGTGAATTGTAAATCAGGCCTTTTGTGGTGTTTTTTGTTTTTAACTTTATGCAAGGTTAAAAGGTTGGCAGAGAAGAAATTATGGCTTAGGTCCCCCTGCCACTTACCCATTACTCCCTGCAATAGTCACAGTGAAGAAGACGGCACGTCCTGTGAGGGGAGCTGCCCTGGATCCATGTTTCTGGCAAGCGTGAGCAAACAGGGTGTTTCTGCTAAGTGTGACCAGCCTCTGCAGACTTAGGTTCCAGACTGGGGTCCCTAGAACTTTGTCTCCCTCCAGTCCAGGGCCCCCTTCCCTCCCACCCCATTTACAGGAAGATTTGAGGTCGGTGGCCAGTGCAACCTTTCCTGCTCGGCTTGCTGTGCTTTAGCATCCCTGGTGTCCTGGGATAGCTGCCCTTCCTGCATCCGGCCTCGGATGGAGGGAGTTGTGGTGGGGAGCCGGCCTCCTGGGGCTCGGTGCTCGTGGAAAGGCAGCCTGGGACCCTGTGGTCCTGCCTTGTGCATAGATGGAAACTGAGCCCAACAGCTGGGAGAGCTCTTCTGTATTTATCATACTGTATGTGTAATGAAATGCTCATATTGGTAATTGCTAGGAGATTAAACCTATTCAAAGACACATTGAGTGAATACTAATGCTCTGACACTGATAGTGGGGAGGGAGAAGAGGCAAAATCCTTGTGTTCAGGGACTGCAATACCAAGGAAAAGCTTTTTACATGTTGTAGGCAGCCAGGTTCGTAGGCCAGATGAGTGTACAGATTTCTCTGTGGAACAGAATTGTTCCTCTGTGTTGGAAACAATTCAATTCTGGACCATGATCCAATCTGATGGGCCTCAATTTATGTTGTTAGTGGTGTATTTTTTGCAGTTGTTTTTAGAGGGATGCATGGGGTAAGTTCTTTGAATATTGAATCACTGAACTTAATATGCTGTTAATTAT
This sequence comes from Tinamus guttatus, assembly GCF_059628265.1. Lineage (NCBI taxonomy): Eukaryota > Metazoa > Chordata > Aves > Tinamiformes > Tinamidae > Tinamus > Tinamus guttatus. The sequence continues at coordinate 2,812,746 of NW_028288706.1, read as the reverse complement.
AATTAATTATTTCTTAGAGCTGGTCTTAACCTCTCTGCTTATAGAGATATTTTCCTGTTATCTGGCTCAGTGTGTATGTACTCTTTAGAAGAGTTCACAGAATAAATTAACAATATGGCAATTTGATCACTATAACAGCATACCAGGCAAGCGGTGGGGATCATCATTCTCTCTCATGGATTAGTAGTAGTCAATATTCCCCTTCCATCTCTCTTGTTTCCTTTTGGGCCATGCCCCAGCACGTTCAGCATTGCCATCCCTCCCTCCGGGTGAGTTTATGATGTGTTTTTCCTCCTGTTGCAGTTCTTATAGGGGAAAGACAGGCAGGTAGTTTGAGGGAAAATTGTCCCTGACTTTATTGTCAGCAAGATCAGTGCTTTTGGAAATTATATTAAAAATAATAGTATATTTAAGCTAGTTAAGACAATAGGAACTTTAGAAAATCTTTGCAAAACTCACTGAAGATGGAAGAAAATTTCTATGGGCATTACATATAAGTTAATGTCCATGACAAGCAATATTAAAACTACTGAACTCTAAGTTCCCTTTAAATTAAAATATATATATATATATTAAAATTAAGGACTAGCTTCATGATGCTTTTGAAGTGCCTTTATAAAATCTAATGATGGTTGGTGCTACTGTTTCCATCTGACCTTTAAACTTCTCTGAGAAATTGCTTTCTTGATGCATGTAATATTTTAGAAACGCGAAGGGACATTTCTGTTTTGATGGCAATTTTAGCTAGGAGGTTTTCCAGGAAATCTAGATGTGATTCATCTCTGCTTATATGTGAGCTTTTCCTGTGAAACAAGCCCATGTTTTCCCCCGTTAAACAATTCGTGAGGAGAGACCCTCTGGAGATGGCAAGAATCACCTAAAATGGTACCCCCGCATGTCCCTAAAGCTCCTTATTTAGGTGCAATGTTCTCGTGTTGTGGTGGCTGGGGCCGGCGCGTGGCATGGAGCCCCCAGGCCCATGGGGCAGGACCGAGGTGTCCCCTGAAGGCAGAGCACCCGTTTTGAACTCGAGCTGGTTTAACCCTGTCATCCCCTTTTCCATGCAGGGGTGCGCATTCCCACGCCTGCTGTTTTGGAAGGGAGCCTATTTCCATGCGCGAGGTGGCGGCTGCTCCCGAACGGTAGCAAAACGGTCGGCATTTTCACGAGGTTTGCCCCGCCAGCCCTGGCCCGAGCGCGCTCGGAGCCCTCAGGCCACCAGAGAAGACGCAGTCCCTGCTGAGAGCGGCCGGGGCATCCCACGAGCCAGGTCCGTGCAGTTCTGTTGCAGTGAAATGTGCGGGGTGTTGTGTGTGTGCACACGCCAATTAGTCTCTGCTTTCCTATTTTAATCCCCAAATGATGAATCGTGTGTTGTTTCAGAGAGCCCCTGCAGCAGCATTTGCATGGGGATGGGGGGTTCGGGACTGCTGGCAGGACCGGGATGCTCGGATGCGGCCTGGGCTAAATGCGGTGAACGAAAGCGCAGGGAGAAGAGAGGCACAGGGGAGAGGTTAGACACAATGTATTTGGTAGCAGAAGTGATTTATAGCTTAAAAAAAAGGGTTAGAATAGGAATCTTTTAAAGAGAAGGGATAACAGTAGCCAGTATATTTAAGGACAGGCCTTTAAATGGCAGAAAAATGCTTGTGAATTTATATGTTCTGTGTTGGACATGCAGCTCCAGCGGCTGTGCCAGCTAGGGAGGAGGCTGGAGCCTGTAGTGATCTCTGGGAATAGAGACCAGTTACCAGCTTGGGAATAATAGCGGGGCACGGCCTGAGTTACAAGCAGGTGAGACTAAGCCTGGATGTAGACCCAAAAGGTATTTAGCTTTGAAACTATTCTCCCTGCAGAGATGAAGAACAAGTTTCTACAATTCGGTCTATGGGATGGGTCTGGGGATACAGGAGAGTTAATGGTCCAATCCTGATTTTGAATTGGACCCCAGAATTATACTAGAAACTTTGTTTACTGTTTGCCTTGTTTATTTAGCATTGAGGAAGTCCTGTCTGTGCTCAGGCTCCCTGTCTGAGTGTTCCTTAAAACAACATTTCCCTCTTCTACCTGTGCTGCTGAGCTATTAGTATGTCTATTTAAATGCAAATTTTGACTTGCTGTCTGTAATCATATAAAGCGTTTGGCACTAAAATTTTAATTGGAAATGTAATTTTCTACAGAAGTGGTAGTGCAGTGGCAGGCCACAAATAGCACCAGGCTGCATCGCTGTCCTGCTTCGCTGGTGCCCTCCTCCATCTGGGCTGGTGAGTCTGGGTGCTTTGGGGCTGCTGCAACTTACTTTAATGTGCGTGCTGGCAACTTAAACTGCACCTTGGATATTTGCTTTTACCAGGAATGTGGGGGGCGTTACTGCCAGCTGCGGCTTTCAAGGGATCGAGCGTTTATCAATCTAAACAGGCGTCGATTTAAAGAAATTCTGCATGTCTGAGGAAATCCGAATGGGGGGTAAGAACTTCTTACTAAGCAGAAGAACTGCTTCTGCTTACCTTCACTCTCAGGTTAGGTGAATGAGGGTGGCTCCTCTCATTTTGCTTTCTTCTCTTTTTTGAAAGAATTTCCATGTTATCCTGGTGAGGATATAGATATGAAATACCAGATATTTTATTGTAGCATCAGTGGAAGAGCAGAGCACTCCTCAGGTTTTGCCCATTCTGCATTTTATGTTCCCTAGTTGCCCTTGCCATTAATTACATACTTTAGATTCCAAATGAGAGTGGACCTGAAGGGCACTCTGCTACATTTTCATTTTCATCACCTCTATTTTCTGAATTTGGATGGGGTAAAAAGTATTCTATAAGGCTTGCGCAGCACTGAAGCTATTTGGAAAAATAGCAATAGCATATCAGGTGTGTCAAATAGTCATATTCCAAGCTGTGTGCCAAAGTAGTAAATTATAAAGGAGAAGAAAAAAATCTTAGCATTTGAACCAAAAGCATTTGACTGCATGGAGACTCTAGAGAAATTATTTCACGCACGTGCTGCTCGGGAATGGTCCTGGGAACTGTTCCACTGCAGCTCGTCTCTCCTGGGTGGGTTTGTTTTGCCCCGGTAAAATTTGTTTATTCACTGCTGCTAAGGTTGAAGTGTGCGGGATCGTTAATCTAACCAGTCAAGGTTAACTGAATTTTTATGCTGAAATGGCTTTTTCTGAAACACGTTTTATGGCCGTGAAAGTGCTGGTACTTTACCTTGGGGGGGAGTGGAGAATTAATCCAGTAGTTGTCATACTTCTGTGGAGACGAAGATTTAACGGGATAACTATATTCACACAAACAACAATACCATTGCAGCTTTTAAAATGTGTTATGTCGTTTTTACTTTTTCCTTTCTTTTCTTCTTTCGCATGCAAGGTTGTGCAATGTCCTCCCAGTATGCAAGTGGAAAGTTTTATTTCTAAAGTGCTTATATGATTTGCCTTATATTTTGAAAGAACAATCACATACTCGAACATATCCTAGTTTCACTTCCAGGTCTGATCTTTCCTTTTTAAATATTTTTTTTCCCGAAGCACTCAGCACAATTCATACTGTAGTTATGTATTTTTACTAATAAACTCGATATTGGAAATTGCTTCTAGACAAGATACTATTCAATGTGATAACTTCCATAGACCAAATTTCCTATGGAAAGTTATGATTGGTAGCAGTAAGGCCCGCAGATTCCTCAAAAAAAAAAAAGTAGAAAAACAGCTTTTGAACCCAGAATGTCACATAGGTGTCAGCTCACAGGGTACTACAGATGCAAAAGCCTCTTATATAAATATATATAAATGAGAGAGGGAGACCCAGTTGTAGAAAAGAAGGCAGCAAACTGCGAAGACAAAACCAAAGCATCATTAGCTGCCCCCATCCGTGGAATACTTGGGGGCAGAGAAATGAGAGAGAATCTGTACGATCCCAGCCTTGGCAAACACTAAAAGGTGATTTAACTGCTCACATTGAATGTCATCTATTGAATAGCTGTGTTTAATAGCCATGATCTTACCTGCCACAAATGCTGCCATGGCAAAAAGCAAAAATGATACTTGTTGAAGTTAGCAAAAGTGGGATTTAAATCAGTGAATATCCTTGCCATGACCTTAATTAAAACTAGAATATGCTTTTAAAAAGCATTTATTTTAGGCCCTATATGGCTGAACAAATATGGTTTGGCATTTATTTAGGTTAAAGCAATATGTGCACGTTAAAACATTAGTCACATCTCTTCCTGCATGGAAAGGGCTTCTATATCACTGGTTTCCTTAATTGAAAATAACGGGCAGGGAGAAAGAAGTAACAGAAGTAGCTATATTTCTTCCCCCTTAAAAGCATTCACAAAGCACGACTGGATTTATGCCCTGCTGAAACAAGTTGAGTTATGGTTTATTGTTATTACACTTTTGCTTTTATCAACTGGATTTAGAGGCTAGAAGCAAAGTTTTGCTTACTAGAGAAAGATCTGGCCTAGATACCAAGAGGTCTGATTGAAAGAGCAACTTTTAATGAGAAAAATTGAAGAAAGGAAGCATTTTCACTAACTTCAGTATTAGTATTATTATACCTATAAATCTGAATTCAATGCAGTAACTAATCTCTTTAAGATATGATTTTTTTTTAATAGATGCTGGAGAAAAACTCCCCAGAGTGAATTAAAACCTCAACCTAAAATACCCTGTGAATTATTACTATTTATGCTCCTCATGAGTATAGGGGACCTTACAGGTGATCAATATGCATTTGCCAAAATATCCTGTTTTGCCTGAGAAATGCCGCATTTCGCAGAGGCAGAAGTTAGTGCTGGTGCCTCACTGTGCATGACTGCATGTGTATGGGGTAAGGACCAGGGCAGCGTGGTTTGGTACCTGTAACCTGAGTAACCTGAGCAATTGGGACACTTAGAGCACAAGCAGGAATAAACTCTTGGGGCCCAGACTTTGTGTTTCCAGCCCGAGGGTGGTTTGCTGCCGAGCTGCTCTGCTTTGCACCTGACCTTGCCCCAGCCGTTTGCCCTTTCTACATCTCATTTTCCTGCCCTGTGAAACGGGGATACTTCTAATTTGCTTTCAGGAATATGTACCTACGTGGTATTTTGTATATGTGTGCACAAACAGGTAATGAACTCCCTTGGGGTTAATACTGTGCTTAATACAGGCTCTGAGTAGCTTCCTGCGTTCAGCAGTATCTGCCCCTTCGTGGCTGTGTGTTTGGCAGTAAGGTGATGCTTGAGGTGCTTTTATTTAGTACGTTCAAATAATTTGGCTACATGAAAAGCAGGGAAAAAGGGTAAGGGTAGGTGAGCAATCCTTTGGAGAAGAATGGTCAAGGAATATATATATATAGTCTTCATTCCTGCATTCAGTGTTTTGCTTTGGTTAGGTAATATAGATAAGCATACTCATGTTGTGTAGCACATAGGGACTCATCTGGGTATCCCTGTTTTTTGTTGCTTTTGTTGCATGATTTTCCTTCCTCAGGACTCTTCTGGGCACACAAAGGTTTGGGGAGCTGTGTTTAAAGCATGTGCTCACCCTGGGCATGTATGATAGTGATACCAAAAATGGGTGAGTTGGATAGGATCAATCACTAAGTCTGGAATCCTTAACCTTTTGGAAGATAGGCTTGCAAGTTAATTACTGGGTTTACCTATTTAAAGTATAGTAAGTACATGTTAGAAGTACATCAATATAAAAGTGATGCTGACAGTAAACATACTCAGTTTTGAGTTTTAAAAAGTGTTGTACCTGTTAATTAGCCTGCTTTAGGATTACAAAGTCTAGAGCTAACTCCTGGATAATCCATACTTATGAGCATGCTGTTATCTGCATAAATACTAATTCTATGACCAGAGTAACTGAGTGATTAGCTCTAAAATGTTAATTGAATTTCAAGTTGGATAAATAATGAATAAAAGTGCTACGTTTCATTAAAATTGCAAATAAAATCAGAATTGGGGTGATGCTTGCATCTAATGTCTTGGAATATGTGCTGTTGCCTTTTCCTTGGTCTAGTAATAATGCTCGTGATAATACTGCATAGTGTAGTCACATTCTAGTGGTATGTGCTCTGCAGTGGTATGTCAGATGTTACAGGTAACTTTGAGGTGGTGACTTATATTTATTTATTTATGCAGATGGCCACCTCTAGCCTGGCAGCCGCTGCTTTAGCTTGTACCCAGATGTCAGGGTTAGCCTCTTGGTAAGGAGCCCCTCGAGCGGTGCGTTGTGCGGTGGTTGTGTCCTCGGGTTGTGCACTCCTGCAGCAGCTGTGCAAGGCACCCTGCTACGAGGCCAAGGGGCACAAGTTCACCACAGGTATCAGCTCATCCTTTCCATACCGTATTAACACCCAGAAAATGTCCAAAATGCTGCTAAGGATGGGCCAAGAATATTTATCAGTTTTAATTTGCAAACAGAAATTGTTGATTGTTGTCTAGCCCTAGTATATAATGTATTTGAGACTAATCATTGAAACTAGAATGGAAGAGGCAGTTTGACCCTGTCATAGCCAGGATCTTTCAAATTCGCCTAAAATGCAATTTGTACAATTTAAAAAAAAAAAAAAAGTCCTGTGATCTTTTATTGCTTGTTGGTTTTTACAAGTTTCCAGGAAACAACATAGCAGGTAGCTCTCTATGTGAGTATCCACAGGTGGCTCTGAACTGAACTTTGTAGGATGAGTATGTTGAACAGGTCCAGGTGATAAGTACTCCAGAACAATATTTCATGTTGTTTTAATATATGCAGCTTTAGCACGGGCACAGACAGTACCATGGCAAGGAAGTCCTGTGCTGTTCAGTGTGTTATCCAGAAGGCATTTGGTGGATCTTTTGGTGCTATTGGGTCAGAACGTGACGTGATCAGAGGTGACCACAACCATCCTACAGCCTTCATAGGTGCTTCCTTCTGCCACCTTCTTGCTTGCTCCCTGTTTCGCAGCCACACTGTGAAAGAAGGAAATTTCTATAGCATAGCAAGATTGCCAAATTGTTCTTTCCCTAGATTGAAGCCTTGTATTTAAAGAATTGATTTTAATTCCTTAAAATCAAGATTTGTTTCTGATTTCGAAGTAGGAGACCAAATATGCTCAAGGAGTTAACTTTGGTTTTGACTCAGACATTCCTCTCAAGAAGGGCCCAGCCGGTTCCCTCCAGGAAAAGCACTGCTATTTACCCATGAGGTGACAGAGCAGCGGAAGGCAGGAATAATGCCTTGGCTGGCAGTCAAAGGAGCTGGATTATCAGGAGCCTAACTGGTGGTTAGGGCCCTTATTGCTGCAGTTTTCTGACATTTAAAGTGGTTTGCACCTCTTCTCTCATTAGAGCTGATGCCAGCGAGTCAGTCACGGTGGCAGCAGGCTGGTGCCGAGCAGGTAGTGGTGCCGCTGCTAATTGATGTGCAGCAGCAGAATTTATAAATGAAATTAGCTCCCCAAAGTTTAAGTCTGGCGGTGATTGAAGCAGTAATGATAGAGTTCATGCGAGTACGTTTGCCATTTATCTAAATGTATCATTACTGACAGTGCTTTTTTGTTAACATTTTGTTAGGCTTATTCATGTCATTGTTATAATGTCCCCTTAGATATCTGCAAATTATACTTGCACTTGCCTCTGATCCCTCCCTCTTAACCCTCCTGTCTTTGGAATTCACTTGTGAAACGTTTGATTTTTGCAGATCTCTGGGAACATCCTCAACATACAGGAGCAAGTGCTGTGTACAGATTGGGGAATAGATCAGGTTTTGTCATGGCAGTTTGGTAAGGAGCCTATAACTTAAAAGGGAATTGATCAAGCATCAGCTTAGGCAAATACATTAATGTTTTCTGAATCTCCAAAAATTTAACATGATACTCTCATTTTGGGATGATTTTATTCTCTTGTTCCCAGATATACACATCTTAAGATTGTAGGACAGAGCAGTTTTGATATTGATGATTCCAGAAGAAACATAATACAGAAACATCAAAGAATTATTTTCCCCAAAATGGACAACTGAGTCTTGTATACCAAAATTTAGGAATGCTTTGCCATAAAGCAGGGTTAAAACTATCAAAACTACCAGGTATACTTTGAGTAGACAAATACGTCTTGTTTGGTTCTTGAAATAGATTATTTACTCTGAAGGGCTATACTCAGATCTGAAAATAAACTTGTATTTGGAGTGTTCTCCATAAGCAGAAGTGTGTTTTTATTTGTTTTTGTTTGTTTTTGCAAAATTTCAGTATAGGGGAAAAAGAAGCAGTTAAATGAGGCAGTTAATTGAAGAAGTATCTTGTACTTGCAGAAAAGAAAATCTTGTTTGTAAATCTTGTAAGGCTGGTAGCCCATGCTGAGCTCTTGCTTTTATTCTCTGGGGTTCTACCGTGGGCTCAGGATTTTGTTAAAAGTTGACTTAGCAGCATCAGCGCCTCTTATTTTCCTGTGGGCTCTTTTCTGAGTGAGGATTAGGTCAAGATGAATTATTTCTACGTTATAAAGGTAACGGCTGCTGTTAGAGGAGCTTCGGCAGCTCATTCTGGTGTTGCTCCCGCTTTGTTTGCTGAGACGGAAGCTTTGCCTTGGAGTGACCGCTGTTCTTCGCTGCCCAGCCCGGCTGCTCCCTTTGGGTTTTGCCTGCTCATGAGGAAGCCCAAATGTGACTTCAGAGGGCAATGCCTGATTTCAAGGTGTTCAAGGGTGCTTATTTCAGTCCCTGCAGCAAAAGAATGGGAGAGCTTTTGGGTTTCCTCTTTATACTGTAATAGTCCTCATCTTCCAGCACATTCAGCAAATTCAGCATCATTAGCAGACAACGAGATAACGGAGTTGAAACAGGATCCCAGTTGCTCAAGACATAGTGGAAGGCCATATATCCCCATGTGGGGTTCTGCACCCGCAGGAGCAATTGGACATGAGGGTCACAAAGCAGTTTTTAAATGATTCTCTCTGCATTTTTAGCATTTAACACTAAGGCAATGCGACTGGAGCACTTCAGGATTGCGTTTCATGCAGAAAGGCAGTGGCCAAGGGTTTTGGGTGTACTCGTGTTTTGAAGCGTTTAATAACGTACTCTTTGTAAGTTGAAGTTTTGGTTGCCTTACTGCATGCAGTTCACTCTTATTGCTTTATGTTTAATTAGTAACGTGCTAATTACTTGATATACCAGGTAAATTCATTAAACTCAAGGACGTAACCTCTCCTAGCCTTTGCCAAGCATCTCATTTATATGAATTTTTAATAAATTTTAATAGCAATGCCTTAATGCAGCTTAAAATTCCAAAGGAAGCTTAGTGACAAAAAGCAGGTTTCTCAGTTTTCCAGCAGTGACGGATACAGCTGCAAGCGGCGATGCTCTAAGTGGGTCCCAGATGGGGCATGGAGAGCAAGGGGCGTTTGTGCCCAAAGCTCCCGCTCCTGGTGCTTCCCTTTTCCTGCCCCTCTGGGTGCTTTGGTGCCAGGACCCTGCCGTGAGGGCTCTGCCATCGCGGGCCAGGGACTATTAACACGAAGGTGACAGAGGTGGCTCCTCTGCTTGCAGCGATAGCGGCAGCCCCTTCATAAAAGTTAATCTTCCTAAGCAAACAAATTTTAATCGGTAGGTTCCATCTTTGGCTGCTTTTTAATAGTCACGCTCTTTTAATATTAACTTTTTCCAGCAAGATCATACCCTGCTCCCTCAGGCCATGTTAAAAAGGTCAGTCACTCGGTGGTATTTTAATTTGAATAAAGAGTGAAAGATGGGCTGCTTTTGCTAGAATACTAAAAGATGGCCAATTTAAACCTGCTTTTTAATATCTGTTTAACTGTCTGTCTTTGAGGCTTTTTGTATGACCTTCAACATAATTTAAACATAATTTTTAATTCATTATGCATGCCATTAAGCCCTGGCACCTGTTTCTTGGCCGCTGTTTCTCACGCGTGGGTTTGCTGGCAGGAAAAGGTGACAGAAAGGTAGGTGAAGCCCGGGGACCGTCCCCTCGCCCAGCTTGTCCTAAGGGCACCGTGTGGGCTGGTGATGGGCTGTGTTGGGTGTTCAAGAGGCTCCAAAGAGCTCCAAGTTCCTACTTTCCTTTTTTTTTTTTTTTTTTTTCTCTCAGTAATTGAGTTTCATGGCTTCATTCAAAAGATGGGAGGAACTCCAGATAGTTGTTAGTTGTTAGTTGATTAGTCAGGGTGATACCGTGGATTGTAGAGGCTTGATATGCTGCAAAAAAGCACCAAAAACTGATAACACTGAATAAAGAAACTAAATTAAGCCCTTAAAATCATGTAATTTCATGTCCAGAGACCAATTTTTTAACCTTTAGCAAAGCTAATGAGGTGGCACCTGGTTTGTTGTACTCAATTGTGCATATTTGAAAAAGATTCTTTGTAACGAGGGCTTTGTGATTGGCTCGGCTTCAGTGCTTCATCCACCCAACCTCAGTTCTGTAAAGTGAACTCAAGCTTTGCAATGATACAGGATTCTGCTCGTAAATCTCTGGTATTTTGAACAGATCTGAACATGTAGCCTTTTTTGTACTGCTAACCTCACGTTCACAAAAGTCACTGCAGGCCATGAAAAGGTACAGCTGAAGTGAAGGAAGGTGCCTCTTTGTGTCGGTCCTCAGCATGTTGAGCCCATGCTGAGCATGTCTTCAAGTTGTATCTGAGTGGCTAGATGCCATTTTTAATGAAATCACAGATCCTCACAAAGTTGCCCAGAGTCATGTGGTTTCTCTGGCTAACACCCTTCCTGCATTAGCCTAGACTTTCTGTGTTGTTATTGTGGCAAGGTTGGCTAAAAATCTGTGTTTTTTTTTTTTTTTTTTTTAAGTGACTTGTGGTGAAAACCATTAGTTTAAGCAAAACCAAAATATCTGTTAAGAGGGCAAATATTTCTTCCCCCCAATCAAATCATATGGATTCTGATTTTCTTTTTCCAACTAATTATTATGCCATCCCTTGATAGCACAATCCTTTCTTTCCCTGACAGGGATACAAGTGGTACCGCTCCTCTTGCCCCAAATGCTTAGAGTTTATTTCAAGTGATCTTTTGTACTCAGTGTTTCCTTCCCTACACAAATTGCAGCAACCCCACATGGGTCTGGAACCTGTTATTTCCACAGCCGGCTGCTAAACTCAGCCAGTCTCTTCTTGCAGAGCCAAAACACTTCAGAAAACCCCTATGGGGAGCAAGCTGCAGCTCAGCTTGCAGCCAGCGCGAGATCCCCAACCAGAAAGCTGCCTCTCCCTTCAAAGCTTTGCTCTTGAGGCCAAAACCTGCCCTCTCTGTGGGACAAATAGGTGTTTTGGTGTAGGGAGCTGAACTGGGGAAGGAGGTGCAGGTTTTTTTGACCAGGCAAAAGCTGCTGCTGCTGCTGTTCCCTCTGCTGCTTCTGCAAGGTGATTGGGACCCATCCCTGTTGCGTCTGCATGGGGCTGAGGAGAACCCATTGGTGCCAGTTAGAAAGAAAGTAGAGAGAGGAAGTCGAGTCTATCAATATTAAAAAGATACTTCCTGGTATAGAGGAGAGTTTGGTAAATTGGTTAACCGACCTACTTGCATGATGCATTATTCTTAAAGGTAGATTATGGCAGTAAAACCTCATATTTCATCTTTCTTGCTTCTGCCTCTTCATTCTTTTTTTTCCTAAGCATATACAAATAGTGAAAATGAAAACTGCAGTTGGGGTGATTTTAAGTTGGGGAGATTGCAGAAAAGGAAAATTTGCCTGTGAAATGTATGAGTTTGATTAAATTAACCAAGTGGCAACACTTACCAGAATAATCTAACTTTAAAAAAGCCTTTAAAAAGCTTGTATGTAGATGACATGTTTAGGCCTATGATTCAGAAGGATGAACCTGGTGTTAAGTATTTGCAAATTGTTATTAAAACTGCTTGGAGCTGGCTGAGTTGAGCTTGTCGTGGTGCGGGTGCTCCCGGCTGCTGCCTGCGATGGCTCCGCGCTGCTCTGGGCTCCTCTTCCTCGGCAGGAGCCGCCGGGGGCTTCCCCTTCCCCGGGACGGACATCTCCATGCGGCGCCCGGGCCTGCTCCCCGCTCCGGCTCTCTCTATTCTGCAGCAGACTTTCGCTTCGAATTTCATTTATTCCACCCTGATGCGAAGAAAAATGACAAATGTCTATAAAGTCCCTGTTCCCTGCTGTGTAAAATGAGGTTTAGAAGAAGACTTCTCGTACGTGCGGCTCATTTCTGACCAGAATTTCAGTAGTTTTCTCTGTTAGCATCCAAACTTGTTCCCTTTGGGGTTAGGCCTATGGCCCTTTGAATAGGGATGCCAAGCTGTGATGTTCTCCAGTAGTAAAAGATGCCCTCTGCTCTTAGTTTTTTATACTGCAGTAGTTTAAATATTAATGGTTTATCAGAAAAAGAAGAAAAACATATCTAGCCAAGATAGAAGAGTAAATTGGTCTACTTGGGGCACTGAGATGCTCTATTCAGATTTGTTTATGCTGAGACACCTCTGTTAATGTGTTGCTGAGAGCCTGTGGGGAAATAAGTTTTAATCAAATACTTTAATGGAGGGATTCCAGTGTATTTTGTGTTGCATAGTCTTTTGGTCAGAGGATTTGAAAAATAAAGCAAAACAAGAGCATTATGGTATTTAAATTTTAAAATGAAAGATCAGTGTGCAAGAATGCCTATACGAATCTGAAATGATAGATGATAAAATGTGTTTTTTAATGAGAAGTAAAACTGTCATGACATCACCTGAATCTATGGCAGAACAGGCAGAAAAACAGCTCTTAGCCAGCATACTGATAAGCAGAACTTTTATGGATTTCTCCTGCAGGCATGAGGAAGATATTTTTGCTTTTTGTCAGTCTAATTAAACCTAGAACACATGTACATGCATATATACATATGTATACATGTATATATGCACACACAAAATACTTACAAAAGCAGTGTTCTCATCAAGGCTCTGCAAAGAGCATACCAGATTGTTAAATGTTGAAATTTGTTCCTTAAGAGTTTGTGGTCTGTTGACCTTTTTTTTCTTTTTTTTTCTCCTCCTTAAAGCGTTGTTAAGCACATTTCTTATCTATGCTTGGCCTGACAGATTGTTTCACATATTTATTGTACAAAAGGGTGGCACCGGATGCCACGAGGACCTCGTTCAGGGCGTGCAGATAAAAGCAGGATGCGTTTAAGGATGTTCCTATGCTCTGTAGTGGATAATTCACTTACAAGTGTCTAAAATTGTTCAGTACCAACAGTTACAAATTTACATTTCCCTTAATGGAAAGACAACAAGTAAATCAAGTAGGGCATTCACCCTCCGTGGGGCTCTGCTGTGCTGTGTGACCGTATCCGTATGGAGCAGCTCTCGGATTCAGGAGCGCACATTTCCTTTTTGACCACACTGAGGAAGTATGCAAGCCCAAGCTCTTCAGCAGCTATTTTTAAAGGCTTAAATATGTAATAGCACAGGCAACAAGAGGGTTTTGTTCGCAACCTACTTCAGGTCCCAAGAAAGATGCCTGCTATTAGAGGCCCCTCCCTGCTTGCTTCTAAGGCAATCTCTTTTTCTGTTAGCTGTTAAAAAGCAGATATTTTAAAGTACATTTATCTCATCTTGCCCAAGAGACGGCTAAAGTGCTTTTCTTCAGTTTGCTTTTCAGTGAAGGCTGTGATGAATTTAGCAAGATGCTTTGGAGTAGCCATATCTGCTACTATCTTCCTGGAGAGAGAAAAAAAAAATAAGCGAGGGGAGGTGATACAAGCGCTCCAGAGGAGCACAATATATAGCTATAGACCTAGGTTCTCTGAATGGTGCAATATTCATGCTTTAATTACTTTTTTCTCCCAAACGTGGCTTGTTGTGATAGTGTTTCTCCTTCTGCCCCTCACTCCGTGGGATTCCTTATTGCGGTCAATGGCCTTGGCTCCATTCTCAGGGTCCCTTCTCTGCGCGTTGAGCAGCACCATTGCCCCTGCACTGGCACTGGTAGCCTTACTCCTGGGAGAACTTAGCCCATGTAGTGGTTACTTTTTCATTATTTTGAATCACAGGCATCAGCGGATACCAGGGGTCCTGGCCATTATGATATTTTTTGTACTATTATTCTCTTTATGGTTAGAAAGTGAGCCTGTGTTTGGCCCTTATGTCTTCATTGTTGTTTCCTCTAGTTGGCTCAAATTCCTTATACTCAACCTGTGTCCCTCAATCTGTCAGCTTCTCTATTTCTAATATGTTTATTGCCTGTTCAGGTACCTTAAATGATGTCACTATTCAGACTTTTTAGAAAGTACTGTGACTTGCACTGTAATTGCATCAGTTGTCTCCTTTTACTTGCCTGACAGTCCTTCTGGATTGAAATCATGTCATATTTGCCTATTTGGAAGTTTCAAATGCATTGAATTTAAGCAACTTATTTGAAGCTTTGTATGCTAGAATTTGTACACTGTAGAATGTCTTTCTTGAGGAAATTGCTCAGTATTTTCCTACTGGTAGCTGATTGATTAAGGATTTTTTGGGTGGGTGGGTTCATAGGATCCCAGTATTAAAAACACGCAGAATGGTGAGCGAAGACATGTTTTCCATGAGAAAAGTGGAGCAACAGATTTCAACCAAGAACCTCGTGTCCCACTTTGCAAGCCAAGCTCATCGTTTTTCATTCTTTACTGCAGCTGGTATTTCACCTTTAGTTGTCAAGTTTTCAGCTGAAAAGCCTCTTGCAAACCCACGCTGTGCACGTTTCCACAGAAATACGGAATTCCGGTGTTACCAGTGGAGGTTGCAGAGGGGTTGTCACCCTTGTCTGTGTTCACAGGTGGATGGGCAATAGGTCTGTTGGTACTGGGCTGGCTCTAATCTAATGATGTAGTATCTCTTCAGACAGGGTAAACAGGATCCTATTTTGTGTAACTTTTAGTGCTGACCCTGTTTTGTTTATGTGAGTTAATAGGGAGAATTCTCGCCCTGCTCTCTGCTCTCGGGCTCTAAATATTGAGCAGATAGTGGCAACCTTCTCTCTTGGAGTCTTGGTTGTCAACAAGTCTCCCTTCATCCGACAGCCCGTGTGCCAGGTGATTCAGCTGCAGGTGTTCAAGTTCTTTCTGATCTGCAAATGACATTTTCATTATACAAAAAAGAATAAAAGGTGGAAAAGAGAGTCTGGTTTTGGTGCCCTCTTTCTTTTCCTGCTTTTGGCATTTAAATAAGATTTAGTTTATTTTCAGCTCTTAGACAGATTTTAAGGAAATGATGAGTTGTAATCTTATCCTTATTTCATCCTTTCATAATAATATATTTTTTTTCAATAAATGCTTACTTCTTAGCTTTACAACTTAATAATGCTTGGGCAGTTGATTCGGTCGGGTGGGCATGGAGTTATTAAATGGAAGATAAGCAAGCACGAAGATGATGCTGTCTTTGAAACACTAGTATAAGTTTTCTAGGGATGCAGGTGCAATGTGTACCCCAAAATTTTTTTACAGGACATGTTGAGATAGAGGTCAGTGTGGTCTCCTGCATGACACTTGTGCCAGGAAGAGGAGCCAAAGCATCTGTGTTAACTACAGCAATAAAACTAAGAGAGCAGGGGTGCTGTGATGGTCAACTGTCTTCTGTAGATGTGTGTGTTAATAAAAATAGATGAATCTTTGGGTAGTATTCTAAAATCATTCTGCTCTGACTTCACATTTAATTAGTGTAATCATCCAAAACGCCAGTTCTTAGCATAGTTACAAAAAAGGTTTAATGATGTGTGATGACTCACAAGAATAAAGGAAATTCTTTATCTTTTTATAAATTAAGCATTGCTCTTCCCATCTTATTAAAAGATGGTGGCTCTTGACTGTCAAAGCACTGGCGGTCAGAGACTTCCAATCTGTGTATTTTTTTAATAAATAATAAATAAATTAATAAATTTTTAAAAATAATATTGCATGCTGTTGTTTTTGGCATTATAACTCAGTTAAATTAGATTAGCTTCATATCTCCTTACCTAGAGTTAACTATCTTGATATTCATCAACTCTGCAAAACTGTTTCTTTAAATAGTTCTGTAGGAATTTTTGGTTATTACACAACTTAAATGTGTTGCAGATGAGCTCTTTACATGCAGTCTTCTCTAGAAGAATTTCATATATGTAATGTATGTAATGCCTGTGTGTACCTGGGCTGCAGGGAGCAGCTCCACGTAGTGAACTCAGAGAGGGTATGAATGGCATTAACAAGTAAGATAATTTTCTGCTGCTTTTGTGTTTCCAGATAGTCGTGATCAAGATGCATCGTCTTTTGGTTATATTAAATGTGTGCATGTATAAATTATAATAGTATAGATATATAATGTTTGTGCAGTGCAGCAGGTTTTCAGGGGAGAGAGGTTAGTGAAGGCAGCGCACAGATGGGTAACTGCTTTCCCTTCCCTGCCATCCCTGCCTCCCCAAAGAAGCAAGGTCACCTTAGCCAGTAATTTGGAAGATTGTTGCGAGGAGGGGAGAAAAAGCCTAGTTTTCTCTTATATGTGGTCTGGGTATGGCAAGATACAGAATTGATGCACTAATAATACGGTATATTCAAAAAGCCCCAGCAGCGAGTAATTTGAGAATCTTGCTGTGACTTTGCTAATATTGTAAATCTCTTATTTCAAGCATAAATACAGTGAAGGATGAGCTATTGGTTAGTTCTTCCAAACTATCCGCTGGGCTCTGGCTGATAGACGACATGCCTCACCTGCAAGTGGTGTTTTATTACAACCCAATATAAAGGTAGCTTGAGGTTTTATTATTACAGTAGTTTTTCATTCCAAATTTTATATCCTAAAATTAACTTTATTCAGTTGAAATCAATGCTGAGTATGTTCCCCAGAGTATTTCCTGAATTTTCAGCATTTTCCTGCTCTGTTGCTCATGGTTTGAATGCTGGGGTGTGTTTAACCTGGAATGCTACAAAAGCACTCCTGTGTTTTTTGCGAGTCTTGTGTGAAGTAAGGGAACGAGGAGCAAAACAGGGGCCCATGTCCCACGCTCTGTTTCCACGAACTCTGCTGTTCTTCGGTGCCCAACGCGCTGCTGTGTTGGAGCTGGAGCAGGGCACGTCCTTCTGCGCAGGTAGGGCACAGAAGTGCACGCACCCCCTGTGCCACGCAGGGGCTTTGGAACCGGGAGGCTGCAGCGTTTCTCAAGGCGTGCAGGCTGTTTCACCAACCTTTTGAAGAAGCTCAGTGAGGACTGTCCTTCTGCACCGTCCCCGGGGCCCGCAGAAAGGGTGAGGTCTGCCCGGCACAGGGAGCCACCAAGCACTGGGACAGACTCAGCATCTTCCTCTTTCTCCTGTTTTTCCATTTTGCAATGTATTTTTAACCTCGATCACCTGTGGCAGCTCAGAGCTGGTGCAGGCAGGAGAGCTTGGGGACAGGGCAGCACCCTTGTGTTTTGCCCTGAGGTTTGTAGCATTGAGTGACGAGAAAGGGACCTATTCAATGAGCTTGTTTTTACTGTGTCTTGTAAGCAATATCTGGCAGATTTGTTAAATCTTGTATCCTCTGTCATCTGGGTTAGGCAAATGACAGACTTTTTTGATTTCTAATGGACTCTGTTCACTTTAATTGTCCTATAATAACCAGCATGTCAGTTGTGAGTTCAGTACGTTCATGTGAACATGCATCAAGATGACTAGTGCTAATCAAATTCTGTAATTCCTTTTGGTCCATGTTTTTGTTGTTGTTGTCCTGCAGTGGGATAGTTGAAGCCAACTACCCCACTAGTCAGTGCCCCAACCTGCTGCTGTCACCAACAGCAGCTTTTGAATCCTTCAAGAGAATTACCTGAGTAATAGCATGAAGTTTGTAGTAAATATTGAAATACCTGAGGCCTGCAGTTACTTTTTTATGCTGGCATAAATATATAGAATAAGTTTGAATTGGGGAAAAGCTTCGTCTTTTTTTACTCAAGAAAATCTAACTTTAGGTTTTGTTCAGGCATCCTTTGAAATTTGCTGGAAGCGTTAAGGCCTTGGGATAGGATCGCTTTTAGAGACGTTTTGTTTTAAAAGCAAATCTAACTAGCGTTTATTAGCAGAATACTGAGCTTCAAAATGAATCAAAAAAGAGAATTTTTATAGTACAAAGAGAAAAATGTCAGTGTTATCATTATGAACTTCCTGTTGTACTTTGCCTTACCTACTATAATGGCATGTGTTGCCTTTGCCTCATCTCGCCTATATACTTGGTTGCAGGTTGCACTCAATGGACTGAGGAGGTACTATATAGTTGAGCTAAAAATAAAATACTAAATATCAAGTCCATAGAAATGTGTATCCCTTAAATCTTTTTTCCCCCCATATTTTTTGCCATGTTAGATGAGATGGGCATTAGCAAGAAATGAGTGCCCTAACAGAGGCATAACTTAAAAACCTTTGTGCTTGCCACAAATATTTTGGTCCTTTTCCATGATATTTTGCATGCAGAGCTTGTGCTGTATCTAAGCTGTACCGTGTATGTTATTTGTAAACAGATTTTGTAAAACTTGTTGGAAATCTCCCGATTCATTAGATGATTTGAAGGGGCTTGATATCCAATTAAAATTTGTCTCCTTTGCAAGATAATTTCTCTGAAAATATTTAGAATTCACAAAAGCATATATGCAATTATATAAGCTTTGGGGTAATTATATGTATATTTTGGCTATTTGGTACACTTAATTATGCTTTGTTATGAACTGTTTATAGTGATTTTTGCTGTGGGAAATGGGAAAAGGGAGGAGAAGAAAGAGGAAGGGCGAATGGAGCTGAATGTGGAGTAAAACCAAGGGAAATATCATATTAAAGATTCTCTGATGCATCTTTGCAGACTTTATGCAAATCCAGTGGGTATTTTGTGAAAGTGTTAATGAGTGTCACATCGTGATTACTGCAGATTTCTCCTCACATTACCAACCATACCAAATCCAATTGAAACTGCTAAAATTAACGACTGAAGTCCACAACAGTTTGTCAGAAAAATGTGTGAAATTTGGTTTTAAAATATCTTAGCCTAATTATTCTTGGAAGCTTTATATAGAGACATTGGTTTAAAATATCCTTTATGTGTCCCCGGATGAATGATAAACCTCATATTGGTCCCCTTTAATCCTTCTCAAGGGCCTTCTATTCCTGAAATGTTTTTTGCATCTCGCTACCAATGAAACCATATAAATTAATAGTCCTGGCACCAGGTCTGCTCTTAGGAGTCTCCTTGTCTGCGAGCAGCTCTCAGTCGGCCCTTCTTGGCATGGCTGGACAGGGACACTTGTTTTTTAAATGGGGCCAAGAAAGACCTTGAAACTTGTGGAGAGATCTTTTGTGTAGAAACAGTGACTGTGATGATTTCAATATTAATTTATATTTACTTGTCATTGGGTTGTGGTATTTGTGTCATTGTGATATTTTAAATGATGGGAGTATGTTAAAGGTATGTGAAGTATCAACTCCTCAAAGGATATTTAGCTCATCACAGGCATATGATGACACTGAAGAATGTCTTGTTGGGATATTTTGTAATTCTGGGACCAGCCATCAATATAAATATTTAGGAGAGAATAGATTGAGTAGAAATAAATTGTTATTAACTTAGAACAAATAGATATCACCTACTGAAGGTCCAATACCAGATTCTTCCATGTACGTTTCCAAAACTGGAAAATGGTCTCTGCTAAGTGCCAGTGTTTGACATGAAGAGCATCCATTGCTCCTGGGTGCTGGACAAGAATGAGAGAAGTGTCTTGCACAGAACTCTGTGGTTTCAAGCCTGTGTGCTGCTTCCAGGGCTTGCAGATGGATTCCCGTGTGGTCTGGCAGTTCCTGTTGCTGCACCTTCCAGGGTGGACTTTCGTGATCGGGGTCCCCATGTCATTGCCTCATTTATTGGGATGATCTGCAGTAGGACTTGGCAGTTGCAATGTAATGCAAGATTGCTAATCAAGGACATATTTTGAATACAGAAACAGAAAACATCTTCTAATATAGTATTAAGCAAAGAACTGTAATTTGTTTATAAATAACATGCAAAAGCAACTGTTAGATTACCTTTGAAGGTAATGCAATGTAGTAATGGATTAAAAGTCCCCATTGCAGCCATACCTAGCAATCCTTGGCCATGCAGAAATGTATTTTGTCAGGAATATTTTAGCATTTCAAGCAAGTAGTTGAATATGTATAAGCACATAAGGAATTATTTTGCCTCAAGACTTTGCTCAGAGACCTATTTCTTCTTCATATTTGTAGATATATTATCATCATATGTTTCACATAGAGCAGTGCAACAGTCTGAAGAAAAATAGCGATTGTTTTAAAATGAATGTCTCTGGGAGCTGGGTTCTTATGGTCGCTTTGGACTTGAGGATCAAGGAGCTCTCCGTTTTATCTCGGCTCTGACCCGTCCTCAGAAGCTGTGCTTCATTTAGGTCCTGGGATAAGTAGTTATTTTTTGAACATGACTTGCTAAGCATCAGTGCACAGTAATGACCATCTTATGGGGTATGTGTTTTGGTTGGTTTTGATGGGAGTGAATGCAGAGATGAATTAATTTGTGATTATTTTCACAGTATTTACTTAACTTTTTTTTCTCAACAAAGCCTGAAGTATCATATTTATTAGATGAGTACTGTTTGAGATACCTCTAAACTGTATCCAAATAAAGTTCCTCAGTGTTTTTCCTAGTGGCACGTGATTTTTGTTTCTGAATAAGCTCAGCTCTTTTTTTCTGTATAGATAATAGCATTTTGCATATCATCCTTTATATAAAGGCTTGCATGGTTTGTGCAAAAGTGAACACTTGCAAAATGTTATCTCCTTGCAAACTCTACTATAATCGTGTGTGTGTATATATATGTGTATATATAGCTGACACAATACTATTTCATTCACAAAATATTGGCAGCATCAATTTCAATACAAATCCTTGAAAAACAAAGCAAAATCAACTGCAACTAATAATACCAAGTGTGGCATTTCAGTTGGATGTAATCACATTTACAAATTCTTTATAGGCATTACTTATGAACAAGGGGCGATGGGGAGAGGAAAAAAAGAATCAAATATATTTAAAAACTTGACTTGTGAACACACCTAGAAGTTTATACCACTGATTCTTTTTATCATCCTTTTTGTAGGTTTGTCACTAAGATGGCTTTTTTTTGTGTCTCCTTGCTATTAGTGTCATTGTGAATACTAAGCAATACTATGCAATATTATGAATTCTTACAGGATTAGGCCCCTGCAGACTATTTTAAATTCTGCATGACAGAGCAAAAACATGCATTTCTTCTGACAGTTTTTAAAATGCTGATTCTTTAGGATGTCTCCAAAAGATGGTACTCAGTGGCCATCTGCCATAAGGAATCCTCAGGGCTGGGTCTCCCTGAGCTCTGCCTGTCCCGTTGGGATGGGGACACGGGATTTATGTTGTTTCTGGCACACGTCGGTCATCTCCCTTGGATTGACACGCTGTAACCGTAATCCATTTAGGAATGTAACTGCAGCATGTTTATCATAAATCGCCTGATTCCTTTGCATGTGAATATGCTTCGTTAGGCTCACCTTCTGCAATAGTGCTGCATCATTAGACTGCGTGTGGAAGGAAATGGTTTCAGCAGCGATCTGTCAGGCAGGCAGAGCCCCCGTGTGTTTGATGCACAGATGCATTGGAGGCTAATGCACCTTTCACTGTCCTGCTTAAAAAATATTTTCCAAGCTGTGCAGTTGCGGGATTACCTAATACTTCAGATGCTACTCTTGGATTTTAGCAATTTAAATTCTCCTTCTCTTTGTGCTATTCAATAAAAGTAATATTCAATGAGGTTTTGCAGAGGAAAGCCCTTTACAAATGGTCCAGAGCTGAGAGGGAGGAATCGCTCTCTAGAGCATGGTGAAAATGAGTGTATAAATGTATGCTGTGTTTTCTCAAATCAGTTCTATAGACTGAAATCAGACTCTGCTGTTCTTGTTTTTAAGTTGGATACAGAAGTTGGGGCTATGCCTTTGATCATGCAGTTATCTTTACCCTCATGTGAACATGAACTCAAAGAAGTTGGAGCGACTTTGTGAGCGATGCAGCTTGTTCTGTGGCAGGATGTTCTTTGCCAGTTCTCCCCCCCAATATTTATTGCTAATGAGATAATTAATTAGTTTAAACTCTCTTTCATTAGTTGAGTAAAGAATTGCTGTCTCTGAAGAACAGCACCAGGTAGCACATGTAACATCTGCCAGCGTTGCTTGTCCTCTGATTAAATGACCATATGTGCTGCAATGCCTAGAAACAACAGGGCAGAGAATGGGGAAGGTTTGTGTGAGGCTTAGCTGTGAACGACCTTGCTGTGGACACGGTATTTCTGTAAGCCTCAAAGACGGCAGCGGTGATTGCTGCTGCTCCTGTTTTTAATGTAATTCTGAGCCAGGTAGTGAGAACGGGCAGTGATCGAAATGAGACTTCAACACAGAGCTGTAAGTCCAGGCGAAATCTGTTGTGGGTTGCAAATGGTATGAGATTGTTTTTAAAGAGGGATGTTAATGTGTTTCAGGACATGCAGCTGTCCTGTTTAGAAACAGAAGGTAAGTTAACTGCTAATTCCTAATATTTTCAGTATTTTTTCTCATGCCCATCACTTAGGTTTTCTTCATCCTCAAAGCAGCGCATGGTCGTTAATGGTCATGGCTCCTCCCGAGGAGTTTGCTCTGTTTTAATTTTACAGGTGGCAGAACTGAGGGCAGCAGGAATTTTTGTCAAGGCCGCACAGTTGGGCAGTGTGAGCTCTCATCTGTTTTGGCTTTTAGCCTGGTGTCCGGGCTGGCCCTTGCGCTGTTCTGCTTCTTAAATTGCATACATCTGCATTGCAAAGTGCTTTTAAATATAGGGATTGCCCTATTTGTCCCGTAGTCGATCAAGACAGACCTGTCTTTACCCTACAGGTAATAAGGTGAGCATGCCCACAATAAAAACTTAGACAAAAACCGGGAAACTATATGAAATCAGAATCTGATTTTGTTAATTTTTAGTCTACAAAAATGAAAAAAAAAAACTTTTGGTTTGCTTTTATGGCCACAGATTCTTTGACCTGGATATGCAAAAACAAATGGTTAATAGAAATCAGTTATTCTATTGGAGATCAGTTTATTGCTACTCCTCACCTTGTGGAATGCAGAGCAATGAGAGACCCTCAAGATGCTTTCCTGAACCCTCATTTTTGAGCAATGTGACGGGTAGTGTGAAAATGCTCTGTGCAGAGCTGGAGAAGTCTCGGAGCAGCGTCCTAAGACTTTTGCCATTACAGTAGGACCAGGGGTCCTCACGATGTATTTTTCCAGACTTAGGCAGACGCTGTTTTAGAAATGGCTGTGTGTTCACGCTGTGTCACCGCAGCTCTGTACATCACGGTGGCAGTAACCACGTTGTGTCGCGGTCGCTGTCCCCTCCGCGCCCCGGCTGGCGTGAGCGCCGTGGCTGCCGCGTTCCCGCGCGGGCGGAGGATGCTCGCGTTGTGTTGCCATTCCAGCCCCGCTTTGTTTCAAAACCCACTTACTCTAAATACTGTTGTGATGGGGAAGCAAACTGAGAATTTAATGCGCAGGTTGCTCGAGTTGTATCAGAAGGGTGAAACAGGCGTGAGCAAAATACCGAAGCGCCAGCCGAGCCCAGCCGGTGCTTTAGGAGCTGCCCCTTTGCGGTGGCTGCGCCCCCCGCCTCTCCCCGCGGCCGCGCAGGGGTGCGGGGCTGCCCGAGCCGCTCCGCGCGCCGCCCGGGGCCGTGCAGGTACGCGGGGGCGCAGCGCAGCGCGGGTGCCTCTGCGGCGCGCGCAGCCTCCGCGGGCGGCAGCGCCGGGCGCGGGGCCGCCCCTCACCGCGGCGCCGGGCGGGGAGCTGCGCCCAGGTGCGGCGGCGGCCGCGCGGGGCGCGCAGCGGAGCCGGAGCCGCCCGCGGGGCCGGGCTTCCGTGCGCGGAACCTGCGCCTGCCCCGGGGCTCGCGTGCCGCGCGGCTGGAGTTACGCGGGGACCCGGAGCAGCGGCGTCTCCGCGGTGTGAGCGCGGGACGAGCTTGGGTCGCAGCCTGTTCGCATGTGCACGTATGTATCCATGCACGGGTGGGGGACCGAAACCACGTGTGTGGGTCTTCAGAACAGCGACAGTTTGGAAAGGGCTGGATTAACACGTGCCTATCGGCACGAAGAGCCTTTTGCAATTGCAGAGTGGTTTAGCTACTTGAATGACTCTGATAATTTTCTTTTAGACAATGAAAAATAAAGCGAGTGTGGGAAAACGTTGAGAGCAACGGGAGAAGTGGGTGTTGTGGGACAGGGCACCCAGAAGGCACATGCAGGACGGTGTCTTGAACTTCACTTCAGGTATTTTGCATTGATGGGTGCTCGGGAGTGCAGTAGCATCTCTGCTGCCAAGTGTTGGATTCAGTCTTGATACAGAAGTAGCTGGGATTATCGGGGGAGTAGATGATTCCCATTATTTTTGCTTGCATGAGTGAGTTGTCAAACTTGGCTTGTGTGCAGTGTGTTGTTTTTATTGTAAAGTGAAAGCATGCGATCCGTGTACAGCCTGAACCTCCAGATAGGCTGTTCCTGTGCTGTGGCTCTTTCATTAAGCATTTGATGCTCACATCTGCTAACAGTCAGGCTTGGAACTTGATGCTGGAAGCATTTCCCCCGTGACAGTGGCTTCTGGCCGGGAGCAGCGCCCGGCGGCGCGGGGGGCCCGGGGCACCTGTTGGGCGGCCGCCGGCTCCGCTGCGCGCGGCTCCCGGGGATGCGCCCACCTGCAGCAGCGCGCGGCCGCACCTCCCGCTGCTCGGAAACTCGAAATACTCCTGGTTTTAATGTGGGTACGAACTTATGTTTAGTCACTGTGTTTTCAACATATGCTGAGACCCCTGCAACTTACGTGGAATTAATTACCCTGCTTTGCACGCTGAGGTTTGGGAAGAATGAACTGTAATGTTTTCTCTCGTTCTACAAAATATTTGCAGTTGGAGTAACCATGGATTGTTTATTTTTTCTTTTTGGTGCTATGGAAAACTTGGTCTATCTGTAAAGGTTTGTTATATGCGATCGTTATCACTTCAAAGTGGTTGCCTCAGTAGTTTCTCTCTCAAGATTGTTCAGCATCGTTTCTATAACACGTTTATGTAAGTACTCAGCTTTGTTTAAAACACATATCAGGAGCAACCGATATATGGAATGTATATGGAATCTTGTAGTATTCTAAGTGCTATAAAAGGTCAAAGAGAAGTTCTCAAGTATAATGTTATATTTTGGACTTTGCTTGTTTTCATTAAAAATATATATTAAATATTAGTTAATTGTATTCTGATAATTCTATTAGAAAAGGCAAGTGAAAGATAAGTCTGGAAATGAGAAGGAAGAGGAATCTGATGAAGTCTTGCTTTTAAGTTCTTGTGTCAATAAATTATGAAAAAAATGGAAAAGACTTACAAGAAAAATATATAAAGAATATTTTTCCATAGAAAATATCATGTCCAGGTGAGACTTCATATTTTCATTTAATTAGGTAGTATGCGAAGAAAAAGCTATTTTTAAGGTAGCTTAAGTTCACCAAAGTTATGCTCTCAGTTTTCTTTATGGATATGGAGCTTTTCTAAGAATGATCATATCATGAGATAGAGCGTTTCTAGAATTTATTGATGGAAAAAGAGACTGGTTACTGGTTACTTTGCATGGTTTTTCAATGACTTACTACTTTTGTGTGTGTATATATTTATGACTGGGGTATAGCTTACAGCATATCTGATTTAAAAAAAAAAAAAGAAAGAAAACAACAACAAAAAAAAAACTTGATAACTACTGAAAGTTTAAATGGAAGTAAGGTTTACTTTTTTCCAACTATTTTGACTTCATTATTCTCCCATAGATTGTATTAATTTTCATTAAGGTAAAAATCAATTTAGGAAAGTTATTTGATTTTATTTTCTTTTGGAGTATACTACAACAGAAATGCTCTCAAAATTGAGTTGAAAAAAGATAACACTCAAACGAATGCAGTAAGGCACTGATATGCAGGTAAATAGTTTTCAAAGGTTCTTTCTCTTGGATTCAAGAAATAATCTAAGTGCATAGCCACATGGTGGAAATGCAGACGTTTCTTTTAAAAAGTTTCTTAAATGTTTCCTCTAAATTCAGGTTCTCTGGAGTTGTAACTGGCTGAGACACCTGATCAGACAGACGCGCACACAGATTGTGAGCAATGTTCAGTCTTTCAGCTTTTTTTTAAAATGTGTGAACAATGTTTAATTTGATGCTCTAAAATGTTTAGTCAGCAGTGGTATTTTGCATGTGTAGGACTGAAATACAAGTCTTTTTTTTTGTTTGTTTGTTTATTTATTGAGGTATCATGTAGAGTTTATAATAGGGTAGGTAGCAAAGCTGCTAGTCTTCAAGGACATTTTGTGCTCTGTTTTAGTCAAACTTCAGTCTGAGCACTGTGAGAGCGTGTTTGCTTTGGGGATTGGGATGAAGTATGAACATATCTGCTTCACCTGGGTCTTCATACTGCCTTTTCACCAGCTGATGTCAGGTAACTGTGTTAAATTATACAAGCTGTGAATTTCCATTCATTTTCATTGGAAATAAAGCACGGTGTGGCTGCTTCCACCAGGCTGGAATCAGAGGCTGTCTTTGTAGCTGATTACTGGTTTCATGCACAGTAACAAGGTTTCTGGAGAGTGACACTCTTCTGCTGGTCAGAAATAAGCACTGAGGAGTGGGTTGTATCAATCAGGAAGGCTTGCTAATTGCTTGCCATGCATGCAACTTTTTAAAATACCAAAACGCTTGAGTTGGCAGTACCATCCAGGTTGAGCAAATCCATGTTATTAATGTAAGCAATTAAAGACGACAGAAAGCCCAGTTTTACTGCCTTGACTGAAAATATGCTTTTAATATTTGGGAGGGGTACATAAAAACTTCAGAATGTTGGTTTCTTTCTCATGCTCCCAAAAAAAGAGAAAGTTGAACTCCAAGCCCACAAGCTCTGGGAAATGCGTCTGCTTTGCATTGGCACAGGGGGTGTTTTATCTTGGTACGTTGTTCTCGACAGAAGCAAACACTAATAATTGAGTCAGGTTAGTGGCCCTGGATTTCAGCACCTACTCATTTATATACTTAAATCCTGGAAATGACTGTTAAAGACAGAATAGTTGAATTTTTAGAAATTGATAAAAGGATTCTTTCTTCACTAGTCTTAAGTATGTATTAAAATAGATATTGCTAAAGGTGATTAGGAATCCAAGCTAAGTTTTCATGCTAAGGTCAGAGCATTTTTGGGGGGGAGGAGGGAGGGAGTTGTTTTTGTGTATGGGATTTTCAGTAATGTTAAGCAGACTTCAATTTTTTAAACTTAGATAAAGTTTGGATATTTTCCTTGTAGTAAGTTGAACTTAAGGTGAGAGGGAGTGTTTTTGAAGAAACACTGCCCCACTGGGGGAAATCTTTTAAGAACGTGTGATTTTGATCAAGCCCCAATGGACTAGGCTGCTTTTCCTGTGTGCCATTTTACGTTACTTGCACGGTTTTATGTCAGTGTTCAGTGTCCATCTCAAAGGATCCTGCCCCTTGGGCTCGCCGCGCGCCTTGGGTTGTAGTCCTGGCGACTGCGGTTCAGCTCTGGCCTCTGCTTTTTGATGACACAACCTTATGGTGTATGAAAGCAACAAGTGATGTGTGTAAGGACGAGAGATTTATTTATAGATTATATCTACTGTCAGCTGTGTATGCAGGAGGGTTTGATAATCGGTTGCGATATGAGTGGTTTAAAGTTCCTTTATGTGCTGGACTATAGTGTAAGACTAGATTAATAATGAAGATAATCTAATATTTTCTTTTTAAAGCTTTTGAGATTTTTGAGGATGTGTATTCATGAATGACATCTGTTTACCCTGAGCAGTGGTGTGGTTTTCCATTTTTCTATCTTGCCAGTTAAGCCAGCATCATAAGAAGCCCTAATCCTGCACTCATCTTGACAGTTACTAGCAAATACAAGATACTGCTGTCTTTGACAAGGAGCTCAATCATCTCCCTAAGAAAAAAAACCTCCTTTCAGATGGCGTTTTGTGCTCGTTGAGAGACTTTGCTTTCACTATGTGTGGAGTCAGGAATCAAGCTGTTTTAGGTATGGATCCAGGTGGGCATTTTAGCAGCAGAACCACCCCAGAAAGCAACTTTATTCCTTGTTGCCTTTTCTATTTGGTGATACAAGCCTCTTCCTCCATGCTAATTCCTTCTTTAAATGGCACTGGGAAGAAAGGGAAATGCAGCATTATTTGCTGAGAGGGACACCAAGAACACCACTAGGTATTTTAATGTATTTACTCTCCAATGTATTCTTTTTGCAAGCTGGTCCATCTTTCCCACAAGTGTCTATAAGGAGGAGAGCAGGTGAGCGGGGCGGCACGCGGGCAGGCGGCGGCTCAGCAGAGCCTCCCGTTTGAGAGCCGGGTTTGAGAGCCCTGGGTGACGCGGGGGTCTCGGCAGCGCGTGGCCGCCGGGGCCGCTGCCCGCGCCCCGCGAAGCCGCCACGGCCCTGGGCAGAGCTCGGGATGGGGCACGCGGAGAGCAGCGCCCCTTGGCACAGCACCTACCGCTTCCCTGCTCCCAAAGAGGGGCGTCTTCACCGGCGTCGTTTGGGATAGACATCGCGCTGATCTTATAAATAAATAAAATAAAGGAGATCCCATTAACCCACTAGACAACCTATTCCAGTGCTTAACTACCTTAACTATTTTCAAGTTTATTTGCTAGTTGAATGGACAGCTCCTGTGCTGCAATTCAAGCTTATTTCATGTTCTTCCTACTCAGACTTGAGGAAAAGGCTCCCATCCTGTGCGCAGTCATCTCGTTCAGCAGTTCCTCAGATTTAGATCTCAGGTTTGTCCCATATGCGTTTTGATTCCTGACTTGTTTTTTCGATCCCTGTTTTTTTTTTTTGGGTGGGGTGGGTGGGAGCTTCTACTTTGAAATTGAGACATACTTTTGATTTTTTTTGTGCGTTAATAAAGGCTATTAAGTTAGAGTTATTAATTTTGACCTAAATATTGGCGGTTGTTCACACTAATGACTATCTGGACTTTACAATCAGAGCTGTAAGTTAGATGTTTTGAGAGTCTGGATCTGTAGCTGGCGTGATCAGTAAGCTACCTGTTAGACTGTTCATGAGACAGAGGCCCTTACTGTTATTTTACTACAGTCTACTTGAGCTTTATTTTCAGAATTTATCATGATCCTAAATTAAACAGAAGCTGTATATAGACATATAGTTCTATCTCATGCAAAGTAAGTTCTCTCAGGAAAAGTAACTAAGTTATGCAGTTTTTTTGTAGTATGTTCACCCGGTTGACAAGCTCTCCCTGCTCTCGGTGGCTCTCATCATTTCTTGGAATAACTATTACTAGATTGATCTGCTCTGTCACCATGAGCTCGCTGGTGGAAGAAGAAAGGCTTTGGTGGGTCTCAGAGCTGTGAATGCTGGTGTCACAGCTCCACGTGGGCACTCTGCACCTCCCTGCTCTCTGGGGTATCTGCAACAAGCTCTGAGGAAGGGTTTGGTCCCAATGAACCTCCCGAGGTCCCTTCTGCCCCAGGTATCTCATGATGATGTTACTGGTTGGGTTCACCTGACAAGAGCCGCAGAATATTTCAGAGCCTCAAGGCGGAGGGTCACGTCCAACGGTGAATGTTGCTTTCTGCACAGGGATGCCCTAGGGAAGAATAGCTGTGACAGAAGAGCAAATTTCCTGAAAACCTGGAGCAGGAAAATGATACAAACCTCTTCCAGAATATCTTAGCGAATTTTGGTTAGGTAACTTGTATGACAGAACTTGTGTGCCACTTTTTGGCTAGCGTACAGCTTGACTCTGACTGTGCACTGCAAAAAGAAAAGCTGAGGACCTGCTGTCTAAATAATCTTTGCATTGAATCTTGTGCATCCACAGAAGTGAGTGGAATAGGTTTGTTCTTTCCTGCTCGTTGAGAGCACTGCAAAGGGCATTGAGCCCGTTAAGATAACGGAGGCAGAGATGGATGGAGGAGCTGGGCATCTTGGGGCAAGTTGTCTTTAAAAATGACATGCAGGCTGTATGCTCCTAATCCCCCGAATCTTTTTGTCTGTGAAGTATAGTGAGTGGGGATTTGTCCCTGAAAGCCACATTTTTCAGGTGGCTATTTTATTGGTGAGGAGGAAGAAGGGACTTAGATAATAATTAAAAGAAAAAAAATGGTAATTTCTAAAAATTTAGCACATGTAGTCAGTATTCAAAGAACACTGGAAACATGGAAGGAAAGAAGAAAGAGATGACATTAGAAGTTCAGAAACTTAATTTTAAAAATAATGAAGTTTTCTCTTATTTCACAATGAGAAATTTCCCTTTCCTTTTGCATGATGGAGAACTGCAAAAAAACTGCCTTGGTTAATAACAAATGTTTCATTTAGTGTTTCAACATTACAAGGGTAGTAGACTTCATCTTTTTTTTTTTTTTTTGGAATAGATACCGGTGGTATTTGCATCTCCATGACTGTAGTGAGCAAAGCATGAAATTATGGGACTAAATTAAGCAAAGGAAAATTTAGCTGAGGCATTATAAAAGCCTTCCTATTAGGAGGACACTCAATATTTAGTTAGACTAGTAAGGGCATGGAGTTTCGATCACTGAGAGATCTTAAAAAGGTTAGGAAAGCACGAGTCAGAGAAATGCCACTGTATGTTATATGTAAAGGCATGCTATAGTTTAATCAACACAGTGTGTATTCCCTTGTATTTCTTTTTCTAAAAAGCAGAGTCTTTCTCAAACAGAAAACTAATTTTCTATTCAGTTGGCAGACCTATATTAAGTATTTATTGAGAAAATAAATGCACTAAATTTCTCAATCCAACTTCATACTTTGTTTTGCAAGTCTGTGAGGTAAGTAATCAATATTGCAGATATATTCCTGAGTAACAGAATTCTGAAAATATGGACTTCTGCTAAACCACTGGTAAAATCTTCATTTTCCTTCTGGCCAAATCTTTTTTGGAGGACGCATATTACAGTAAGCGATATACTGCCCTCCCTGCTCCCAACTCCCTTCTCTTCTGAAATGTTAAGTCTTATAATGATATGATTTCAGATTATGGAAATAATATTCAGCTTACCATTTTGTTCTGAGAAAAAATCCTTGAATGTTATTATGGAATTACCAAATAATAATCCCCTTGGTAGAGTGCCAGAGCCAATCCTCCATGATTAGTATTGGGAGTTTCAGAGAATTCGTTGTATGTAACTCTTACAACATCTGTATTGCATGCAGGAGCTTCCCGTTCTCCTTCATTTTTCCATTAGAATTTAAAATACAAACATGCAATCTGCACAAATCAAGGTATTTTGAATGTCTTTCTGCCTTTTTTTCCTAGGCAGTCATTTTTTATTATGGCAACTGCACAGACTTTCCCATCTTCTATTAATGACATAGCATTAAGGTTTATGAATAAAAAACAGATTATGGAAACATTAGAGCAATTGAAACTTATTTTTATTATTTAGTAAGTGTAAGAACTCCTCGGGGCCAGAGAGACTCTGTTGTGCTATTTTGTATGTAGTATTCTCTGTAGTAACAGTCTCTACCCAAAAAGGCTTTGCATGTGGAAACACTACACAATCGTATAGGAGATTTTCAGTTTACAAACTGAAGTGGCAGTGCCCTCCAGACTTTCTCGTGCTATGATACGAGCCCTAGTTATCTTGAACCGTAATTCTTACTGGGTTATGCCAGCCTCAGGACAGGTAAATAGCAAAATAGAGCACTTGCAATAGAGGAAAAAAAAAAAACATTGTTTGGAATGAAGGGATGCTGCTATTACATTCAAAGAAAGTTGTAGCTTTAGAGTACATGGTAGCAAATGGAAGACTGATATGGAAACACTAAATAGTATGCTATAACATTTATATTAAAGAACTAATTGCCAAGATGCTCGTTACTTTCAGACATTTCAAACTTCAGCGAGTTTATAAAGAATTTAATATTTTCATATGCTTCAGCGTAAAGCCATCTGTCGCAGTGCCAGAACAAAGTGTTGAGAACAAGAACAAACGTATGTTTATGGAAGTACTCCATGAAATGTTAACAAGAAAGACACGAGATACACAGCAGTATCTTGTGACAAATGGGCAAGGGAATCAAAAAAACATGGCAATCATCCTCAATATTTACAGTTACGGCTTATTTTCTAATTTCTCTTTGTGTAGAAGTGTTAAAAATAAAAGTCTGTCAATGCAGATGGCAAAGGAGATGAGAAGGCTGAGTAAAATATTGTTTACACGTACCTTTTGTAGGGTTTTTTTTGTATTTCTACTCTTATGGGTGGTAAGATTCTATAAATGTGGCAAAATCAATGTGTATGTGTTACACTTGATGCAGCATTTCACAGATTTGTTGGAGGTTTTGGAACAAATTAAGTTGCCTGGAATACTCCCTGCACCTGAACTTTACTGGTTCCTTTCTGCCATCTCACATTTGGGAGAGATTTTTGTTTGTGATTGCACAAAAGATGTCAGTCGTGTTAGTATTTGAAGTTAGAAGTTGACATAGTGTGACTTTTAACCTGTCATACCCCAAAATATGGGACACAGCATGGGGTAGTAAGAGATATGAAAAGATTGTAAGGGGGGGAAAAATGGTGTAGAGACATCAAAAAAGTCAAGCGTTCAAGAAAAGTTGCTTTGAATCTTTTGTCAGTAGTTACTGTGACAAGCAAAAACTAGTTCTAAAGAATCTGTATTGCTGGATTTTTAGTTACAAGGGATAAAGGATATGTTCTGTAGTGATTCTGTTATCTTTGTGTCTCTTCTCTCTATAGGTTTGGTGATGGAAAAAAAGGACTGAATTAGGTTGTACTCTTGTGATGCTGAATTTTTGAGGGAGGGCAGTTGATGTTTTTTTTTTTTAAAAAAAAAGGATTTGCACTGCGAGTTTATGAAGGTTTGACCTTCATGATGAGATTTATAGCCACAAGTGTGCAATGCCAAAAATATATGGGTTAGATGAAATATGTTTTCATCAACCTACCAAGAATTAAGCCAGTTGAATGAGGACATGGAATACGGGAATAAAGAAGGAATATCCCCAGGGCTAAGAAGTCACTAAAGGCTTCGGGTAGTGCTAGTGCTGCCGTTTTGTGGCATTCATGCCAGTGTTCATTCTCATCGTTTCCTTTTGGCCAGAGACACAGGGAGCGCTGGCGTGTGCCTTGTGTCCATCTCTGATACTGAGCAAGCCGGGAGAGTGTTTGTGGCGGAGATTTTATTGGAATTCAGGTAAATACATGAGCTCCTGGATTTGTATTTAGCCACAGTGACCTCTTGTGGCTCGTGTGCTTAAATGCTGAAACATAAGTAGCCTAAAAACACACAAGTTGGTCAAAGCAATCAAGTCATAGCGTGTAAATCATCACGGGTTTCCAGAAACCTTCTGGTGTTGTTAAGTAGAGACTGTGGCTCACTGTGATCAGGTGTGAGGTGGCTGAAAGCCTTGGTGGTGGCTCCAGGTGCTGATGCTCTGTGTGCCAGCGCGTGCGGAACTGTCCCAGAAGCAGAAGCTTGACTCTTGCCATGGAAGACATGAGCTTAGCCCTAAAGTCAGCGGGTTCTGGATAGCAAGGTGTAGGTTTTTCTGAAACTTCACTTGTAAGACAAAGCTTTAAGTCTTTGCTTGTCTTGTACTTGCTGTCCAGATGTATCATACGTGACACTTCCCCGAGTTGTCAGCTTTTGCCTCAACCATGAGTTGTGTCTATCTCTTCTGTTTAGAAAAATTCTAAAAGGTTTCAGTCATCCTGTTTTCTATTAATTTTTATTGCATGTTCCTGTGACCTTTTTGAGAGGAGAGGGAACTGAACTTTCTGGTTCTCTGTGCAATCTATTGGTTGTTATTATTATTATGACTTAATATCAAGGCTGTCCTTTTTTTTTCGTTTTGCTTTCCTCTTTCAATATGCAGCGTTTGGGGTCAGTATTCTCAGATTGTTACCGTCAACCTTCTCATGGACCTTCTTAAAAGCAAGTCACAGTCAAGGATATGGGTTGTAAACGGAATCTGTTTTTATTGTGTACACAGCGCTGACCTTGAATTGTTGCCCTAAGTTAACACAGATGACTTGGGAACCTTTAGGTATATGGGCAGCTCAGAGTTCCCATTCAGTATTCATTTTTTTTTTTTTTTTTAACTTACAGGCTAATTTTTCTTGCTAAAATGTTAACTATTCATCTCAACTCATCCCATGTCTGAAACCCTTTAGAAGGTTATTGTGTTAATCATTTAATGGTGGGGGACAGTCATGTTGTTGTTCAAAGCAACATTTTTCCGTCATCAGGATGTGTTTGGCTACCTTAATATATGTAAGTTCCCTTTTTCTCTTTATCTTGAAGAAATTGTACTACATCACTGATATATATCTATATTGTTTTCTCCTTTAAGTAGCAGGAAATGATATGAAATGCTACTGTTTCTCATGTTGCAGAAATTACTACAGCATAGTCTTAGAGTGAAGGTGATTTTATGAGCCTTCACTTATATATATGCAATAACCACTACACTGTTGTCTTTACTAATGGCTAAAAAATGCAATGTCATGGTGGCCCATGAGTCATGGAAGAGTTGTGCGACATACATAGTGAAATGTGCAGAAGAACAGAAGTTTCTTCTTTCAGACTTTTATGCTTGCATTCTTAAATGTTTCTCCTTACTATTCAATTTATAAATTAGTTCTGCAAGTCTCTTCAATGCTGGAGCCTTGTGTAGTTGGCCAGCTTAGTTTGCGAGTAGTCGTGGTGCAGCTGAAGGTGACGTGTCCTTCTGGCTCTTATTGCTGGCTCTTATAGAAAAAGTGCAGTATCAGGATAGCACGTGCCAGGAATCCCTTTACCCTGCTTAGGGGTCCTCTCGTGTGGCAGGTAAGGTTTGCAGGGTATTTGTGATGCTTTCGAGGTTTTTCTTTTGCTGCCAATAACAAAGCAAACATAGCAGTGAGTACCTGTCATTGACATAGTTTCTCAGTCAAGATATCACCTCTTTCCCATTGCATTACTTGCAGAACATGAATGTTAACAATGTGTATTCATTTTAATTGTCCAAATAGTCATGTTATCTAAATAATAGAGCATATTTTCTTTGGTCTTGGGGAATTGTATTTTCTTTCTTGATAGACTGTCCTGTCTGCTTATTTGACCTGCTACTCAATGAAAAATGATAACTGCTGACATTCTATACTAATACTGTTCATTCTCAAATAATTGTGAATATTAATGGTGAAATTAATCCATGTCATTAGTTAAAATTGGTATTAGCAAAATGAAATTAAGTATTTGTTATCTTTATTGATATTGGCCCATATAGAGGATGTGAAACTACCAGGAGATTGCTGAATATAATGTCTTATCTGTACAACTGGTGCTCAGAACAGAAAGAAATCTTGCCTTGATTTTATGCTGGCAGTATTTCTGAGCTGTCACAAATTCATGAAATTGTTAGGAGAGCAAGAGTTTGAATTTTCTTCTGCAAAAAGGAAGACTTTCTGGTAGCTTGTCATAGAGCATGGATAGTGTTGGCCTCTTCAATTAAAATTGTCAGTGGGCCCCGTGGTTCTGCAAGGGATGCTCCTGTGCAAGGCTTCCCCCTTAGCAGTGCTGAGGGTTTTGGGGGCACTCAGCAGTTGGTGTGTGCTCATTTGCTCAAACGTGCCTCCCTGTGAAGATCAGGGAGAGGATCAGCTAGTTGGAGGGTTCTTAGCAGCTTTAGGGATGAGGTGAAGTGCTGGGTGTGGATCAGAAGAAATCTGGGAGAGAAAGAAATCCTTTTACTGCAGGGAAAGGGAAGACAGGGGCAAATAACTGCAAGGTCTGGGAGTGTGGATGGCTTAAAAAGGGTCAGTGCAGCCAGAACTGCGTCCTTCAACCTCTGCGCTGTGCTGGGTGACAGGACGAGCACCCGCGGTCTTCTGAAAATGGGACTCACGGTGGCTGCCTGTTGTGTGGGTGTTGTGTGGTGGGGTTGATGTTGGCACCAAGTCACAGAGGTTTGGGATAGACCGTTAAAAGCATGAGGAACTTTATAATTCTGAGAATGGGACCTATAATAGATCAGTTGTGATTCACTGTCTTTGTGTTACCTGTTGGAGTTTTGCTGATTGGAGTGAATTTCGGATGGAAACTGAGAAATAATTTGACTTTTTTTCCCCCTTCCTGAAGGAATAAATGCTAAGTGCGGTGATTAACAGCCTGCCTCTGAACAGGATAAGAGGATCTAATCCTTAAGATATATTTAACTAACTTCTAATCCATTCCACTTGTAAGTGGATTGAGAAGTAAAGTCTCTCCTGTTGGCTGTTGGTTGCCACATCCCTCCCAGTTATCCTTTCACTTACTCAGAATTTAGACCTTTCTTTTGTCCTGTAAGTTAAGAGCAGCATTGTATCTTAAAAAGTAGCTATTGCCAAAAATAAAATGCAACTTTCACATTTATTTATCGTGGTGGCACAAGTTAAATAGTCAATTCCTCCCTTTCCTTGTACCTGTGTGGAGGCAGCGTGGTTGGCAGTGATAATAGAGGTATTACTTTCTCCCCAGAGCAAAATGACGTGTTCCTCGAGTAATTCACTGTAGTGCAAATTATTGCTGCTCTTTTGTGTTGTGACAGGACTGTAATTATGTCACCGGTCCCTCTCTTACGGCTTTTCGGTTCTCAGTGCTGTCAAGTGGAATTGTAATAAGAAAAAAAAAAAAAAAAAAACTTTTTTAGCTAATGCTGAAGCTTTTAACATTTATGTATTCTGTTATATGTAGAAAGTTGGTGATTATGAGAATGTTTTTATATCATAGAATAATTGGCTGTTGAGTGAAACATGAAAGCTACTTGGAATATTAAAAAGCATTTCTTGTATGCTGCTCTATCTATTATGCCATTTCTCTGAGATCTTTTAAAGTGTATCTTCACATAATTAATATAGATAAAAGAAAGAGAAAGGGGAAGCTGTTTTAAATGAGGTAGTTAAGGAGCTGAATGTTCCCTGAATAACAATCTGAGACCTTGGAGGGGGGAAAGGATATTAGGTTATAATAGGTACCGGTAAAGAACTATTTTGGTGCAATAGTTTGTATTTTTCATCAACATCTCCCATGTGGGTCATGATTCCAGCGCACAGGCTTGTAATCTCCTGCAGTGGGAATGATTCAGCTTAAAAATCAATAGGGCATGAGGTGTTTCAAGTTCTCATTATTGTAATGTGTCAACATCACTTCAGTGACCCCAGAGCCCGACGCCGGCTGATTTGTTCCCTGATTTATTGTGCAATCTTGTAGGGCAAACTATAATTTCACTTGGAAGCAGAAACTCTGCAGTTGCGGTTTGTGTCCCGCTCTCCGATCATTAGGATGTTCAGAGATAATCAATACCCGTGGTCGCTGCTAGCAGCGGAATGAAGTTGTCAAGCAACCAAATTACAAAGGATACAAACAAAAGAATATTGTTAAGGATGAGCAGGTCCGGTAGTGTCCTTATTTAAATTTGCTTTCTCTATAAAGTCAAAAAACACTTTTCTAGCTTAGCAGCATCACAGGTCATACTCCCTTACATTCTTAGAAGTTTCAGTTCCTAAATTTTCCACTCATAAGTAGCTACTGCACCATTTTGTTTTTGACTTATCTGTGCTCATTTATGAGTCTATTACCTTCTATATACCTAGCCAAACTTAATATGTGAACAGGAAGCAGGTTGCTCTAACTGATCAAATGAACTTAACTGCAGTTTTAATATATAACAGCAATGCTGTGAAACTTCCAGGTTGCTTCGTCCCACTAATT
Source organism: Tinamus guttatus (assembly GCF_059628265.1). NCBI lineage: Eukaryota > Metazoa > Chordata > Aves > Tinamiformes > Tinamidae > Tinamus > Tinamus guttatus. The sequence continues at coordinate 2,774,944 of NW_028288706.1, read as the reverse complement.
TCTTAGTGCTGCAAGTGGTAACGTCGCAGTCTAAACTCATCCATCCTGGGCAGTATCGGACCTAGCAATATATTTAGTTCATATTTCCACGTAAGAGTAGCATAGCACAACCAAAAGCTCTTAGGACTTTCACTTTGTTGGCCAATGTCTCATATACTCTGTTGCCAATCAGAGGTTAATACAGTGCTTTAAAAATCTACTATCTAAGATTTCTTAAAATGTAATACCCAATTAGCTTTGATTCTTTATTTTTGCTTAAATGGAGTTAAATCTCTGAAATGTTTTCGGTGTACTCTTGGGAAGTATTGTTGTGTTCTTACTGGATTACGTCTTCAAAAAACAGCAGATATGGCTTAAAGAGTAATTATTATAGAGCATAAGTGTAATGTTCTAGACAATAGGCCTCCAGCATTATCTTTCCTCTGTGTGATAGGAGACTTGAAGTCCTTTGAACATTCTGAAGCTGTTCAACAAGGCACATTCGATAATATGTTGCTGCATTTGACTAAAAGGAATATAAAAATCCTTATGATAAGTCAGTGTACTGCTGAATAAAGAGTAGAAGCACAGGTTTTGCTGAGATAAATTCAGTATTACCTTACGCTTGGAAATGAAGCTCCAGTCACCACCTGGTACACTTTTTCAAGGATGTCGTTTCTGTTAGAAGGCCTGGAACTGCTCGTTGCTGTTGTTCATTAGAGGTTTCCTCTCCTCCTGTGGCCTTCCTACAGCCACGGCTGACACTGGCTCCTTCTGCAGAGGGGACTCCTGCTCCGCTCCCAGTACGTTCATCCTAGTGGTTTGGGGAGGAGTGTTTCAGGAATCTCACCAACGTTTGGGATTCATAAAATACAGTGTATGCAGTTCTTGCAGGCCCACGATGGAAACACGTGCGCTCTTGCATCTGCACATCTCTCTGGATTCAGTTGGAATGCTAAAGCATGTTAGCAGGCTATCAATTAAGTGAAAAATATCCAGTCTGGAAATACACAAAGTAGGAGGACACAGACTGTGTGTGGATGTTGTATTTCTTGAAGATGCTTTTTCAGTATGTATAATATACACTCAGTTACAATATTTGCATGCTCCTGAAATATTTAACTCTAAAGTTGAGAGCTTGCAGCTTACATGATGAGAAAAGATGAGGCAGCATCAGAATGTATATGATGCTTGAATAAATCTGAAATCTGGCAGCTTCTAAAAGTTGTGAAACATCAAGATCCCCAGTTCTTCCTAAATCTAATAAAAGAATATCCTGCATTGGGGAAAAAATGGAAAACACATGATTTAAATGCTAGGTAGGCAATTTATTCAGCAATTTTCAGTTTTATATTAGCAAGTTTGTAGTTAGATAAATATTTGTTGCTTTCCTGGGGGGAGATTGGAAGCTTTAAGTTGACTATTTTCTCACCTAGACCATTAGTTTTAAATACAGACTCTGGAGTGTGTTGATTCTTACCTCGGTCCTTGTAATCTGTGGAGACATTGCAAAAATGTTTAACACTTAAAAGTCCCACTTGTGAAATTATTGATTTGCAGCTATTGACCAAAAACCTCTTATATTTATTCATAATGTCACTCACCGAAGAGTCCCTGAATTCAGCCTACACCAAATAGAGTAATATGTATCAAAATTGTATTGCAGGAAGAACCACCAGGGTTATTCCTATGGCATTTCCTGGTGCAGCTTCACATGCAGTGTGTCAGGGTTAGACCATCTCTGTCATTACAGGATAAGTTATTTGTCTTCTGAACCCATGACGTTTTTAATTACTTGAAACTACCAAAAAAAAAAAAAAAAATGTATAGATACTGATGCAGCAAACAATTGGAAGGGCGCTTCCAATGCACAGGATAGATTTTTTTTTTTCTAGGTTTAACGTTTTAAAAAGATGGAAGCAAGGCAACAAAAGGCTTAGAATATAGAAAACCAGTGTATACTGCAGTATCCTGACCAAGACATGTCTGCTTTCTGGCATAGTGACTGAAAAGGTCAAGATTTCTAAGGGTATCCACCAGCAAGGAAAATGTAATAAGTAGTTTTGGGCGCAGTGCTTTCCTGGAGAGACTGATACAGAAAATCTTGCTACTCTGTGGGAGCTGCTTATTGCTGGAACTGGGGGCTATATGTTGTACGGCTTGGAAGCAGTCACCTTTCCCAGCGTTTGCACTTTGAATTAAACCCCGGAAAACAAAGCAAACCTAAATTCCTTCCATTTGATATAATCAGTGCTTTTGTCCAAAGATTTGATTGTGTCTTTTTTTCCCATCTTTTTTTCTGTAGTAAGTGAACTAGTTTAATTGGTTGAAGAAAACAAAATTACCTCATACATAACCCAAAATAATGTAGATTAACTCAGGAAAAACAGCCATCTCATTAAATGGATTGGCAGATTTCACCAAGATAGTCTTGGAGTGAAAGTGCTAATTTTGGGTTCTTTAATATCATTATTCTTTTTTGCATCTATTAAAATATAACTAAGGTAGAAAATTGTGCAGCTTTCCCAAAATATGTTTAGAATTATTAATACTTGCTAGATTATTTTTTCGTTTTAAAAGTTGTGTCATTGAGAAAGCGGATTCACAGGAAAACTTGAGTAGACGATGCGTCCTTGAAGCATTTCAAGCCTGGGCGATGAGGTTCATATTGGTAATGCCTGAGCTCTTTATAAATATGCAGGAGGTATCAGAACGTTTACACTAATGGCCAATGCGATGATATTCTGAGGTACATTTTTTTTGCATTTTTACATAAAATTATCTTTTAAGCTTGCTAAAGGTTGGTTTGATGAACAAACACGGTGCATACACGTGGTCTGGCACGTTGCACTTGTCACCCTGAAGCACAAGCGCGCTCCAGTACAGTTGGAGGTGGTACCCAGACCTCCTCCGCAGCTTCCCAAACCCAGTATTGGTAGTACTGGTTCACCAATAAAAGTGTTTCTTGTGTCACTGACAAAGCTCATCTATTTAAAGACTTTTTTCATTAAATTAATTGTCATGGGGGGCTGATACAGCTTTAAGTAGTTAACATGTATGGCCTTATGTATCTCAAAAAAGTATGAGTCTTTTCTTCATGAAAGTTTGACCTGTATAACAGAAAACTGTGTTGTATTGCAGAAAGAGGAATGGGAGGGAGGTTTGTGGCGAACCTTTCAGGTGTTGTATGAGCCAGGAAAATTTGTGAAGCTGCTGGAAGCGAGATAACCTGAGCAAATTAATTTGTCTACTGCACATCATAGGGTGCACAATTCATTTACTCATTTAGGTGTCCCACGCTCCAAAGGCCAACTCTTAAAGTGTCCCTGGCAGGTGTAGGCTTGTCTGAGGTGAACTCCAAGGATTTCTAAACAGTTGATTAGATGAAGTTCATGTTGGCTGATAAGCAGAAGAATTCCACAGAGCTCTCCCTGGGCCGTGACTGTTTTATATCAGATTATTGAATTGCTTTTTTCCTTTGGAATTTAATTTCATTTCACGTTTATATATTGTATGAATGTCCACATATCCTACTGAGGGTATCTAGATCTTCAGACCTGCTTAGCACAGATGCAGAGTGAATCGCGGTTGGAATGGACCAACAGCTCCTGACATCCATGTGGCCCCCTTAGGATAACAGTGTCCTGCCCTGCTTGTGCTTTCTTACCCCGCGCATTGCTGCAAACCGTTCTCCTGGCTGGTTGTGTGGTTGCTGTGGCTGTGGGCTGAGGAGCGGCGGCAGATGAGGAGCTCCAGGAGCAGAGGTGGGTCTGTGCGATGGGACCTCGTGGGGCTGCAGCCAGGACCTAGGGATGGATGCGGGACGGATCCCTCCGACTCCCCGCCATGAGGTCGCATCCACGTCCACTCCAGCAAAATGGGCTGTCGATCACCTTGTGCAGGAAGTTTGGGGTGGAAAACACACGTGCATAGTGTTCTTTAAACTGCTAGTCCCTAGGTAAATAGTGAAAAGTCATACTGTGCACGCGGGTGCTGACTTGCAGTAGCCAAAATGTGGTGAGCTTGTAAATTAAGAAAAAACAACTCTGTTACGGGGAGGGAGGGAATGCTGTGGCAAAAGTAAGATGGGAAGACTGCACTGGGACAGCTCTGCTTTTACTGCTTCTGATTTTGTTACCTGTTCACTCCTCTGCATCTTCACTTCTCTGATAAGGAAGCAAGGGGGGAGAGCGCAGGGGGGTGGGTAAAGAAGCTTTTGAGCTTTGCGGCTTGCTGTAATTTCAGCTCAATACATTGTTTCCCTGGGCACTGTTAAGTACCTGCAGAGCTGCGGCCCTGCAGGGAGCTGCAGCAGTACCTGCATCCTGATAGCCACCTTGCAGGGGTGGCGAAGCTCGGGGTTTTCAAAGCGCTTTGAGGCGCTCTGGGGAGCTGTTCCGTGTGTGAAATGCTGCTGTTCCCGCTGCAGCTCAGGCGAGCTGTAAACTGTGGTGGCAGAAAATTCCCGAGTGCTGCGTAAGCTGTTCAGGGGCTGCTCGGCCAAAGCCAAGACCCTGCGCTGGGAGCAGCGAGCGGCCCCGGCGGGAGCCGCCACCACGGCGCGGGTGGGTGCAAGGTCGCGTGTGAAGGCAGCTCTCGTAGGGGAAAACCACCAAATCTGCCATTCTGAACAGTGAAAAGAGATCGAGAAATGACTTTAAAGGTGCGGAGATACAGGAAGGGGAAACAGTACAACAGTAAATGTGGCAAAGCAGCTGTGTAAGCAGTGATACAGAGCAGTCGTCACTGCACTAAGTCGCTTGTTTATGCGTCAGTGTCACTAGCAGAAAATGGTGGCATTAAATGGCATCGTGTCTGCATGGCTCTGTGGGGCTCACCTTTGGTATTCCAGTGTGTGTCAGGGCTCTGTGGAGACAAACATGGTCCTGCTTAAGCTGCATGTTGGGGGAGTAATGGGATGGCTGTTAGCATGAAAAGCATGGATTTGATGAGGGAGGTTTGGTTTCTTGTTGTTTTTCCCTTGGCAAAAGCAAGGTGACAAATCCTTACCAAAGTCTGCATATGTGAGATTTACCACTTTAAATTTAATCTTCTTTTCCTGTTATCCATATTTGTATATGAGAAAAAAAGTACTCATGGATTGAGATAGCTTTGTAGCTTCTCTGCGTACATACTGAAATATGAAGAATATATTAGTCTTTTAAACTTCAATACAAAATAGTAAACATTTTTTCAGCACAAAGCCATGTTGACCATACATAGTAAAATGGCTACTTTTAATAGTCTAAAAATCTTGGTAACTTATAAGGGCTGGATGCCAGTAAGGTAGTATGTGCCACTTGAAGCTCTCAAGGTGAAGCAGGCATTAAAAGAGACCTCTGATGAGAACACATGGCCAGCATAGGATTGTTCTGTAGTTTCAGGTCTGGTCTCTTGTTGGTTTTCACTTCTCTCTGAACAAACGTGTTGGTGCAGGAGGGTCGAAACCCTTCCTGTCCAAGGAGCCGAGTCGCGAGTCAAGATCCTGGTGGGAACGGATGCTCATGAGAAGATACAATCTGGGGCTGCTGTCCACGTTTGTTTCTGCTCCCCAGAAACAGGTATTCTCTAGTGCTGTTCTGAGCTACCTGGCTTCTGCGGGTCCACTTTGGGGTAAATCAAACCCTGCTGTCTCTTAGTGAAACCAATGGCAATACCCAGAAAATTGGGTCTTACCTGCTCTGAGCACAGGAAGAGGTTTAGTGTTGAGGCTTGAATTGTAGCTCAGGAAGAACTTCCAATTTCCAGGAATGAATTCTTGCCTCTATTGAAGGTTTTTATTCTAGGATTTCCTATGTTCTCTGAGAGTATTCTCCAGAATACTCTCTGTGTCAGTGTATTTCTCAAGATATAGCTGGGCAACAAAATATTTAAGGAGAGACTGATCAAGAAAAGAGCCGCAAATAAAATAAATGACATGGTTACAAAGTGAAGGCTGCTGAACAAACGCTGCAGTTGTTTGCTTTAGTCACTTGCTGCAGGCATCAGAGTAGGTCTGAAGCATTACCTGGAAATAACAGAGAGGGTTCAAAGGTGTAATTTGGGGAGGAAAAAATGACAAACCAAGGTGACTTCAGTGGGATGCTTCTGTAGTTTATGTATTTTCTTCTCTATGGTCGTGTGGGTCCTTCCTCTAAAAAGATCATTTTCAAGGACTAGTGTGATGTTTCTTTGGGAATATAAGGTGCAGGCGCTTAAATACTTGTTGTGGCAATTCCTGTTTGGCCTCAGCAGGCACCTGTTGTTCTCTTGGAGATGTTCTGATGAACAAACCCTGCCTTTGAAATGCTGTGGTAAGCAGGAATCTTGGATATAAAATATTACTGTTGTTAAAGTATCAGTTATGATTCACTTGTTTTATATGCTGAAGCATATGGCTAGCTGTAGGAATGGATTAACTAGAAACAAATGAAAACATGTCATTTTGGCCCAAACTCAGATAACAGAAACAAGCAGAGCAGAAGCTAGTATTTTTTCATGGTAATACTTTTATTGATAAAATTTTTATTTATAAATGATTGTTGGAAAAACACTTTTCAGCAGATGCGTAAGTTAACAGGTGTTGTATTAAATATGTGAAACGTGGTTCGTAACAACCAGGATCCATCCAAGAAATAATCTCTTGATTCCTTCCTCCCGGTCTGCGCCACACGCTAGCAGTGGTTAGGACAGGTGAGAACTTGCCGCTTGCACAAGTGGCTATCAGCTATTTTTTAGCCAAGGCTCTCAAAAGAATTTAAAAACGCGCTGAGCCTTGCGTGTCCCTGGGCGCCTCGTCCTCCCTCCCTCCCCATCTGTTGTCCCTGCCACCCCTGCTCCGGTGGCCCACGGCATCGTGTGGGATAACAACCTGCCCCCTCGCCGGGCGCTTCCCCCTTCTGGCCAGAGCTCCCGGTGCGTTGGGCACCTCTGCTCTTGTGTCCTGGAGACTGGGCCTGCAGGCACCTCACTTGGGGGTGCTGCATCCTCGGTAGGGAATAAGGGAAAGAAACCGCGTGCAAAGATGAAAATCTCCTTTTCCTTTGCTATTTTTTCCCACACTTAATTTATTTTGCTTCCTATCTCATTCAGTGTCTCTTCCCCCACTTTTTTTTTTAATTGGCATCTATTGAATGCGTGTCTTTTAGGCTTAATATTGCCCTCTTGTTGCTTCTTGTGGTCTAATTTCTCCTTACCTTCAACTGGATTCCACTGTACCTTCAGGTTAATGGTACATCTCGGGCAGAGTGGCTGTGCATGTTAGGCACTTAGAGCACCCTCCAACGTTTGCTAATCTCTACAGCTCTCTGGGGCAGTTGAGTATTATTATTATTATTTTGCTTTGCAGGGCATTAATGAGACTGCAATAATGTGTTCCATTCCAATGCCCTTGCTTCAAAAGAGATAATGAGAAAGGAGGACTTCGCTCTCTCAGGAAAGTGAGTTCTATAGCAAAGGGGTCCAGGATGAATCTTGCTTTTGGTTTAGCAGGTCTTCAGGAAGAAACTCAGATTGCTTAAACTGTGTTAAAATTTTGTAATGATTATCTCCATATTACTTTCTCCCGAAAAATGAAGAGCTATTTTCTTAGTCTCTAGAAATTTGTGGATATTTTTATTGTGCTCTTCTGCTGTTCTCCCCTGTTACTCTCAACTTCCTATCTAATGAGATATAGGACATCCCTCATAAATTCTATATCATCAGTGTAATGTTGCTTTGATGATATATTGCCTGTTAAGTTGGTTTTGGCATGAAAGGACAGTGTGGGGCTCAGGAGAGATTTTATTTTCCATTTTTGCAGAAAGTGTTCTAAGTTTAATTATATTTAGCAGCTGAGAAAAACAGTTCTTAATATAAAAAATTGTCATTCATTCGTGAGCTCCAGGATCCTTGAAAAATTCTTTCCATAAGCGACCAGATTAGGGTTGTTGACCTTCTGTGAGTAACCTTCTGTTACTCAGAATCATCTTGAAAATCAATAAATGACACCAATTGTTGGAGTCTATAGGGTGTAGTGGTGAGTATTTGTGTGCATAAGATTAAAGATAATATAAGATTTGGCTTAATTGGGTCTTGATGTAATTTAACTTCTGGCCCTGATTTCCTGCTCCTTTGCAGATGGGGCCTCGCCAGGGCCCTTCACATGAGGGCTAAGAGGATGAATGAGCAGGTTGGCTTCCCAGCTGTGTTCTCCATCTGCTTTGGGCAAGTAGCTCCATTACCTTCACTGAGGGATTATCAGGGTTTGTTCCTCGGAGAAGCAGCAGTGTCTGCACTAGGCATTTGCCACACCAGCATTTAGTTTGGCCAGGCTTTTTTTCTTCCCTTTCCTTTCATTTTCTCTGCAACTTTTCCAGAGGACAAAACTCTTATTGCTTAGTGTGTGTGTCATTATCTCAGAGTGGCTCTGAATGAAACCTGGTATTTTGGCGAGTAGTTACCCCTGTACAGTGCAGGGGATGAGTCACCATGTGATAGTCACAGCAGGAGGAACCTGTCCCGGGAAGTCTCCACAGGACCTGACTACTTGGTTAAAAGACTACCGGTGGCCCAGAGGCAGAGCCAGCTCTCCTGCAGTGCTGCTCCTAGATCCATGTCAGGTTGGAGGTAAGTTCTGGACATCTTTTGGCCCAGTTCTGTATAATTTGCTGTTAAAATCTAGAGGGTCCCTGAACTGAGAGCACCCTCTGCTCACACCGCTCTGGGAACCCAACGCTGCATCTCCAAGGAGAAGACAAGACCCACTTGTGGAGCGGGCTGTACCTGAGCTGCCAGTAATCCTTTTCAGGTGGTGTTAAATAAAAGCATAAACAGTAAAACTAAACATAGAACCTCCCCTTTACAGCTAATAGTAAATACAATGGATTTTATTCCGATTTCAAGCCTACAAAACTATGTTAAATATCTTTCATTTCCCTTTTCCAGCAGTTATTTATGTATTCACTATCATTTTGGTGATTGACTGCCTTGCAAGCAGTATAAAATTATCCCGTTAGGTTCTTCCCTTTCCTTTTAAGGAACAGTGAAGGAGCAGCAATAATAATCCTGGACACAAAATGTAAAGCTGACACCTGCAACTTCTCTTCTGTGTGAGAAAACCAACTAACATGATTTATCTCTTTATTTGTGTGTATATCCACCTTGAGCGGATACGTGTATGTATATATATATACACACACACATCAAATATATACAAAGTTCCTGACAATTGTGGTGTTCAGCTCCGAAATAAGTCTTGATATGTCATCATGCCTATCTTGATATTTCTACTCTTTTCATCTTTTTTCTTAATAGTCTGTATTTATTCTGTACTCTTTCCACACAAGCAAATCCCATTTCCCTTTCTTCCTTTCTTATATTTTAGTTCTTTCTTCAAGTTGCTATAGTTTTGCAGGGTGGTAAAGAAGGATCAAACCACCAAACTTTGTCCTTTTTTAAAGCAGAGATGTTTGAACACTTAAAAACTCACAAAAGCGAGGCAGATCAGTAGTTCTGTCATTCTTCAAAATTACTCTTTCATTTGAAAGGAATAGAGAAGCTGTGGGTGGGCACACCGAAAGCGGTCATGTCTGTGCAGGAATAATGAGACTGTGAAAGAAGGCAAGAGATGTGCTGGCTGTGATGAGATGTAGCCAAAGCAGAAGCACTTAAAGGAAAAAATGTGCTGTAGCTTTAGTCTGAGGTTTGATAGGAGAAAGTTGAGACTTCCAGGGCACTCTTGGGACCCCTGAGGCCTGGGTATCCGCTCTCTTGATGTCAGGAGGTTCTAGTGGCCACCAACTGTGGTGAGGTGAGTTGTGCTAGACCTGAATGTGCCAGCTGAAGTTTGGAGTTTAAGCTTTAGTTTGGAGTTCTTGTCCTGGGATCTGCTGCTTGCTTGGTGTTCAGTTCTTGTGACAAGGATCTTAAGTTATTGAGTATAAGTTATTAAGTTATTATTGAGTAGCCTGGTGGTATCCCTACATGAGCTTGCTGTAATGGTAAGCTGAAGTGCATTGAATTTCCCTGAGCATGAAAACGGGTTGTATTGGAAACTCTCAAAGGATTTTAAGTGAATATGTTCATGAGTTATACTGCAAAGTTTGCTCAGATCTGGCCCTTGCACCAGACTACATAGGTAGCATAAAGTGACTGTTTTTACTAGAGTCTTAAGCAAGCTATCACCTCTGAGCTCGATGGGATGCATTTCTCAGTGTAATTCGGGAAGCCTGCTCATTTTTAGCAGCAGATAATTGTTTTTCAACACAATGCATTTCCAATAGAGGAACCCCCATTCCCTGGCCATAGTCCCCTATTCAGGAGTCATTAGCAGTGGTAGTCTGAGGGATTTATAATAGCAATAGCAACACCCAAGTCAAACCTTATGGCTGTTAATAGCTTTGATTTTTCTTTGCAAACTGTTTCTCTCCCCATGCACCCCCTTAGCCCCAGGGCAATTAGTTCACAAAGTAGTCGTTAGCTGCTGATAATGGTCAATTTGTCAGGGATTATTGTGTAGTGATGCCATATTCTCTACTAATTAGATAAACTGTTAATGGAAGATAGTGTCAAAGGCCCTTTCTTGGAGGATCAGGCAAATTCACTGGAAGCCAAAATGAAACAGCACCTTTGCAAGTGGTGCATGATATTTATCATGATGTTTTCAAAAACATTAAGATTTGATAAGCTCATAATTTTCTGAAGTTAGCTGCTTACAAGGAGGAAAAAAAATGCAACAATCCAAGCACAGTTATTAAGGTTGGGTTATTAAGCACAGTTATTAAGGTATGATACTCTGTCCTGCAGTGACGTTTAACCGCACTCATACATGTGTCTATATGTATACATACGTGCAAACACCCCCAAGTGACACGATGTGCCCCCTGCCCCCCAGATGGGTTCGTTTGGGCCCAGCACCGTGTTCCTGCAGCCATCTGGGCAGTTCAGATCCACATGGAGGGGTTCGGCTCTGCTTGAACCTGTTTGAGACATGTTCTGGCCTAAGAGGAGCTCGTTTGCAGTAGAGCCTTGCCCTTCAATATCAAAAGGTCGAATATATCTCACCGTGGCACGTGTTTTAACGTGATTTAAGGGAAACTCTGATGGAGGGCAGGGTGTAGGGAAAGTGCTGCAGGCTGCTTGCAATCCTGTACAGGCTTCATTGCTGCTCTGTGTTTTATGTGGGTTCTTCCAGTACAAGGGTGATGGTTATCACAAAGAAAAAATAAAAGTTGAATAAATAAATCCAGAAAAGAAGTAGCACTGCTGTGACTACTCGGTATTTGTTCTTACCAGAAGGTTATAAAGAATTAAAATCATCACGTGCTAAGTTGTAACTGTTGTTTGCAGTCACGTTCTGCAGTTTAGAGCTATGTGTATGTACAGTTATCATACTAAAATTTACATAGTTCATATACATTATCATATAAAAGCTAATTGCCTTCTGTATATGACTTATTCCAGCATGTGCCTCAGAATGAAGGGTATGACAGGACCAGGAGGAGCGGGGTGGGTTGCAGGGCTCAGCCCCCAGGCCTGGCCTTGCAGCACCTGCACTGCTGGGCTTCCATAAACACCTGTGCGTGTTTGGAGGCCTCTCTGTCTTATCTTTAATTTTAAGGCCGAATGAATTGAGGTGGGGCAGTTCCTTCTTTTCCTCTTGTTATTATGCTGAGTCATGTCTTTCCAAATTTGATGGTGGCGTAAAAATTGAGCAGCTTGGTCCAATGTTTATTTCTGCCATATCCACCACTATATTTCTAGTTTTTACATCACCTCAGTGTAAGAATTTCTGAGTTTGTTAGCAAGTAATAGATGTTTTGCTATTTTTAGTTATTTCACTGGGGTGAATGAAATTTGTTTAAAAATTTGAGCTGCACACACAAAACCAAAATAGATTTAAATCAGCTGTATTTTCTGTGAAGTCTTATAGTTTCTAATAAAGTGATATATATCTGAGAACAGAAACATCTTATGGAAATTATTGCTTAAATCTCTAATTTAGCTGAATTCAAAGCACTTAAAATATTGTATATAACGCAGGTCTAGATTTAAATGCTTCCTTTTTATTTTTTAACTAATTTGTGGTAATTTCCTTTGTAATATTGCACTTTTTTTTCTTTTTTTTGCCATCATTTCTGCAAGTAGTTATCATGGTTTCTGTATGCCCACAAAGGAAAAAATGAAGCAAAGGAAAAATGTCATTCAAATGAAAAAAATCATTAAATAAGGTCTATTAGTTGCTCGTGACCCCTGTCTCTTAAGAACTGGCAGATGATGTGCGAACTGGGGCTGCCTCGTTCTGCAGGGATGATGGTAAGGGATGAAAAGTGGTGAATAAAAATCAGAGTTCTCAATTAATTTGTGATTTTGTGACTGTGATAAAATGAAAACACATCACACCAGATCTCTAATTTGTTAATAGAAATTCAACAGAATGTTAAAGAACTTGTGGTTTGAAAGGGAAATGTCCCTGCCATTCACTGCAAATTATCTTGTAAGACTGACTCATCATTTAATAGATTCTATTTTAGATTAGAGAGAGCAGGTTAATGTGCATTTAAATGCTTTTCCTATTTTATGTTGTAGAATTTATTATATGATTACTCCATCAACTGTGCTTTTTATTGCAGGAGAAAAAGGAAAATACCTGAGGAAAATGTTTCAAATTATAGAACGTTAGAATTCACTGAGTCTCTGCTTCCCCTGTGTTCCAAGTACATTATAAAAAAAAATGTCTTCTAAAGTAGTGATTCTGCAATAATTTTGCAGGCGGTATTCTCATTGCATCCTATAGAAGTCTGTTCATGGAAATCGTACCCTTAGCATAAAATTCCAATTGAAAAAACAGAAAAATGATTGCTTTCTAGTTGGATAGGTGGTGTTTTAATTTTATATCCTTAAATGAATTTGATTGTAAGCTCCATTTAGTCTTAATACTAATAAGTTGTGAAATCTCAGGGATATCAGACTGCCAATTTTTCAGCATTATTTTCCAGCAGTTAAACTATCAAGTTGAGTGGACGTAACAGAGGAAATACTGCTTTTAAATTTAGACTTGACAGCTGATTTCTTGTCTCTTGGTGGATTTATGCAAGAACCCCCTTGCAGGCCAGTTTAGAGTGAAATTTATCTCATGGTTTCTATAGAATGTCACATAGTAAAGGTAAGAGCTGGGTGAGTTTGGCCCGCAGTAGTGCAATATGTGCAGTTTTGCCTTCTGGCTCTGCAGTGAGTAAATGGACTTGATTTTTCTCCAGTCTCCACCAAGTGCTGAAGTTTAGGGCTGCGCTCTGGGAGCAGCCTGGTCTGAGAAGCCAGGGCCTTTGGAGGACAAGCTGCTGAAGGGGGCAAGGGCTGTTGGCGTTAGTGTCTGGAACAACACGGGAACTCGATGTCATGGTAATATTTCAACAAGATAACAATTCAGATCAGAGAAGTGGGAATTGAAATCAGTGGGAGATTGAATGAACAGCTTTGCATTTCCAGCTTTACATTTCTAAATGGGAAAACTGTAAGATGTCTTTTGCCAGTGTCACACAAGTTAGCAAAAGAGTTAGCAGTTTTGAGCAGGCCGGTGCTGTAGTCTGTTGTGTAGGTCATCTTTGGGTAAAGGAAAATGCTCTGTGGTAGACCAGTTGCTATTATACACCAGTAAATGAAATATAGTTTGTATATGAGCTTGTAATGCATTTCCTTGGTCAGCAGCTGCTGAATAAGTTGTGTTAGCATATAAGGTAATAAATGTCAGAATTCAGGCTGTCAATTTTTTGAATGGGTGGTACCAGCTCTGAAGAACTGTAGGTCTTGGTGGTACATTTTGGCTTTGGCACTTTTTTGCACTGTGCAAAAAGATCCTTTACTAAGGAAAAGTTACTGACCTCCATGACCATTCCTGGATACACAGGAACGGCAGCAAATGGCTATTTAAAATGAGGGAAGAACTTAGGAAGGTTTCTGAGCCTGTCAGGCGCTTCACCCTGGAGTTGGTCAAGACGCCGAGCGCAGGGCTCATGTTTGTCAGTAGGTCTGTGGACAGACAGCAGGACTGTTTAGGCCAAGCTCTGGGATCATTCCCAGGTCCCTCTGGAGAGCTCCTGCAGAAGGTTTCCTGGGATTGTGGATGCGCGTGGACACAGCTCCGATGCCCGGCTTGCCCCAGTCCAACCTGCACATCATCCTTATCTCACAAGTGTTGCTTGGATCCCAAAGGTCTTCCCCTATATTTGTATTAAACGCTGCCTTTAAAGTTCAAGGTCAGAAAGTGAGGAAATAAATGTTGCTCAGACAGTGGTAGAAACAGTGCTTATTAAGGCTTGCTATCTTTTAAGTATAAAATGTGAATTCTTTAGAGAGCCCTGACTTTCCTGGAGCGTTTTCCATTGTGCAGGATGATGTTTGTGTGCCAGCAGTGCCCGTGCTATTGATTTCTGTCTGATTTGCAGCATTCCTGTATGTGCTGGTCTCCAGTACCCATTGTTAAAGTCACTCGAGGCTCTTTGCTTTGCTGAGAGCCTCAAACTGTATCTCTTTGCTCTCAGGCTTTTTTTTTTTTTTTTTTTTTGAGTAAAACTTTTGCCTTGCCTTTTCACTCTGATTTTTTTTTTTTAAGAGGAAAAAAAATGTGAACAGATGTTTGCACAAGTATTTTGATGATGGTTTTCCTCTGGTACTTCATTTTGTGATGTGACTCATGAGACTTCAGCATCTCCTCCTTTCTATTGCTATAGTTAGTTGAGTGTGGTAATATGTTTCCCAGCAGCCCTTTTTAGATGCTGCTGCCCTGATTAATTTTCTTCTGCAATAGCCTTTCAGGTACTCCTTTAGATGCAAAGAAGTAAATGCTGTACTTCTGGAAATGTATCCCGAAACTTGGAGGGGCACTGAATATTTGTTAGGAAAAATTAAATATTTGAGGTGAATTTTTAGAATCTGTGTTTTATAAATAGTGACTGCTCTTCCCAACTTAAGTTCTGTCCCAGATTTGAACGGTAGATTATACAGTCAAATCATGTAAGTTGATGATGAGACTTTCATGGTGTCATAGTTTCTCATGAGAATAACACTTGATTAAATGAGTTTGTTCTTCTGCAATTTCATGCGTTTCTGTCTTTATTGTATAAATAATTTTTTTCTTTCCAATGACTAAGAGAATAAAATATGTGGAAATGATGCTTTGCTTGGAGAGAATATTGTTTTTCTAAATACTTTTGAGTAATTAATTTATCAATCTGAGTATTTTAGTGCTTATGACAGTATAATGGAGCCTCAGAAATTGGAACTGTCCCTTTCTGGGTCACCCTTTCAAGAACAATTCAGCTTGTAGCAAGTGGCAGAAAGCTGACCTGCATTTTCCACCCTTACCTGGGTTGTTCTTAGAGGCCAAGATAAAAATGGGTCAAGGAGCCGTGCTGCCCTGTCGCCCTCTGGCACAGTTAATCCAACTTGGGTACCAGAAGCCCTGTCAGTACTGCGGGTCCTTACCCTGCAATAGGCATCTCCAGGAAGGACTCTCATAAGTTTATCTAAATATTGAATTGCTAAATTAAAGCAGCCCAGTTCTGGCAGACGTGACATGGATTTCAGTCTTTTCCTATATATCAAGTATAATGCATATTGTTACCTTACATTTTTATTAAAATGCCTTACAAATTGGTTCAACAGTGGTGTTATACTGAGAACCTTTATGAACTACTCAATCTTAAATTTTATTTTTTTTTCCTCTGGGAAAATTCCATCAACTGCCTCATTACAGTAAGCTTAAAGCAATAGTATTATAAGGAGTTAGGGATAAGGACAAAGAGAAGAAGGGAAGTCATGAAAGGGGCAGGAGGAAAAGCAACAGAGGAAGCTCATGAGATGGGAACATCCCATTTCCATTCTTACCGAGCAGGAAGAGGAGGAGATCTGAAAGCTTCTCTGATCCTTAGGAACCTTTGAGAGCAGAGGTGGCTTTTGAAGAGGTGACCTGCTGCTCTTGGGTGCCATGTGGCACCTCAGAACAACAGTTCCCCCTAGGTTCCTTCTGTGAAAAAACACTTGCTGTAAGCAGGAGAGAGAAAAAAAAAAAAAAAAAAAAACTTATTTTTGTGCTAGTTTGGGGTTTAATAGGGAACATCCCAAACACACTTGTTTTCATCAACTTTTTGTGTTAAATAGTGGTGCAAGTCTAAATATCCAAAAAGGGGGTGATAGGAACTCGTGGCAGAGCTGAGCGCAGGGTGAGGGAACAGCCAGCTCTTTCCTGCTTCAGTGATGCCCGTTTTCTGCAGGGCTGAGAGCAGGGCAGGAGGCGCTGCCCGGCGCTCGCCTCATGGCGCTCCTGGCCGGTGAGCTGCACCGTGAGCAGGAGCCGATGCAGCCGGGAGGTGTTTGAACCCTCACAGTGCTGGTGGTTGTCAAGGTGGGAGTTCACCGATACCCCGTCCACCCAGGTGATGCTGACGAGCGCTGCAGAAGTGATGGGCCTGGTCCTCTACTGCCTAGCAATAATTAACAGTCCTAATGGCCTTGTGGAGCTCGCATGCTTGAGGAGTTGAAACATCTATTCCTAAATAGGTACCTTTGCTTTAATCATTTACTTGAAAAGAAATTTCAAGGCATAATTTTGGAGCAATGTTGGGTGTAGCAGAATTTCGATAGGTGACAGCTGTAATATTCCTTGGTCCCTCTAACTGGTAGCGCTTATGAGCGGGAACAAAGTTGCTGTTTGCAGTAAAATTATCCAGAACAAAATAGCAGTACCAAAGCTGCTGTTTAGTTATTTACCTTTTCACTGACTCACTTTTATTATACTTTTCCACTTTTAATTTCTTTTAATTTCTTTAGTCACTTGTTTCTACTGCGTATGGTCTTTGTTTTGGTGATTACTTTGCATTGTTCTAGGGATGTGATACTCAAATCTTCTGCTTCCTTATTTTTTTCCACGATTTTTTTTTTGTTATTTTTTTATTTTTCATCTCAGGCTATCTTGTATGTATTCTAGCAAGATACTGCATACTACTGTAATGCTTTTGTTTCAGACAAGTTTTTAATGTTCTGCACTGCATGGAAAGCCTGTGGAGCACTCTAGAGACTCTCCAGAGTCAGGCAGATTAATAATTTTCTCTTTATTTTTTTGATGGTAAATAACAATCGCAGAAAGATCTGGAAAAACAGAGAAAAAACTCATCTATCTGGTTCTAAATATGATATATCTCATTCTTGATGGGTTTCTGCAAAATAGGCTTGTTTAGCTGCAACAAGTCTATAGTAACTTTTCCGGATGCAGAAACATTTGTGTGCGGGGGTAGGTGAATTTTCCTGGTGGTTTTGCTGGCTGTAGCTCCCAGCAGATGCATGCCAGGTCAGTATTCCACAAATGTTTCTGGAATGGGGGCAGCTGCAGCAGTCCTTTCAGGTGTTCCCAGGTCAGAACTGCTAGTTGAGGTGTGGGGACTGTATTAAGACTATCATAATTATGCCAACATAGTCCACTTACACTAGACTGTATATATTGACTATTTTTGCATACTTTTTGCAAACATGAGCTGTAGGCAGCACTTCTTTTCAGGCACTGCAAGTGTTTTACTGCAATATGTGTTTTCAAAATTGTGTATTTGCATTTTGGCATGTGGCTAAATAGAACTGCAGCTGTTTCACGATGAATCTTCTCACAGCTCATATCTTAAGCAGGGTTGTGTAATCATGTTGCCTTTTTGCTGAATTTCATTATTTTCTACTTGGTGCAAGAGTTTTCTTTTGACTTGCCAAGTTCCCTGTCTCAATTTTGGTTATGTTCTCCGTGAGAAAAGCACAGGGTATCTTCTATATTGCATACAATTCTTTTAGACCCATGGCATAGGAATATAAAACTGAAAGCATGTTTTCTCTACTTTCTAGCTGTTTTGGGAAAAAAAAAAAAAAAAAAAAAACTTTGTAAATTAAGGCCTAGGGAAATGTTACTTGATGCTCCCAAAGCACTTTTCCAGAAAAGGATCACATCTGTAACGTGTGCCCTAAGTCAATAAATTGCATGCATAAACATACTTTCAAATTTTGAAATCGAGTGATGTGACATTTTCAACTAAGAATTTTGTTAGGGTTTTCTACCCTCACACAATATGGATATCAATCTGTCGGAAAAACCTCAGCTGCGGCTAGTCCTAAGAGCGGGAGGAAGAGGTCTGAAAATTTTTGAACAACCACTGAGTGACATGAAAAGGCTCTAAAAGCAGAGTCTGAAACTCTCCCTGGTGCAGGAGAATCTGCAGTTGGTCTTCTTCCTCGAGACTTGCAGGTGGGAACGTTTTGGTTCTCATTACAGGACAGTCAGCCCTCTACTTGGGTGTAGAAACACGCACTGTAAGAGTTCACGTAATTTTATGGAATATATATATATATTTAATTGCTATCATTGTGAGATATGGGCAGTAGTTGCACCTTACTGCATGTTGCATGTAGAGTTCTTATCTCTTGAAAATAAAAGATGGAGATATTGACTTTTTGTGATGATTGACCTAAACCAAGAGTGACTCCTGAGTGACTCAGAAGTTGTTTGGCTTGCAAATAATCCTGACTAAGGCTTCATGACCCAAACATACATAAACCATACCATGTGCGGTCCTTTCACGTAGTTCAGTCCTGAAAAGCTGCATCCTTTTCTCTTTTTTAGGATAACTTGCAAAAAAAAAAAAAATCTCCCCAGAGCTGTTCTGATGTATTTAAACAAAATCAGGCCTCTTCAGTTAGTATTAATTTGGTAACGTGTTTAGAATAACTGCCCTATAATTCAGTAAACTGGCTGTAAAATTCAGTTGTCTTCAGTGATAACTTTTGCTTTGTTAGGTCTTCAAGTAGTTTGGCTTCTTTTTAGGAGGTGACTTGAGGGAACCTTTGTTTTGTTGTGTTATTTTGAGAATGACCTTCAGCCCTGATAGCAGCCTGCCGTAGGGCACGCTAACTTTTTTGTGACTGACAGCACTGTTTAAATAATGCATTGCAAATCCACATGGTTAAATGGGATATGACTGCCCAAATTTCTGCATAAATTGGGAAACTTCACCACAGGTTGCATAAGGACAAATGCTTCCCAGTTGTGGTTATTTTTCCTGTCTTGTACAACCCTTTCAGAGTTGGTCTTAATCTCTGATGCTCTAGAGAAACAAGCTATAGAGCAAATAGTTCTAGTATCCATTTGTGGGAAGAATGCATTATGACCTAATTGTTTTTTTTCTAAGCCAATAAGAATAAATTAAATATGCTGGGCAGAACCACTCAAAAGTGTTTCCAAGTTCATAGAAAATAGTAAAATACTGTGTTTTCTCTTCCTGTGTTCATAAAACAAGTTTTATGTAATTCAGCTAAAATGAATACTAAACAGCATATCACATATCTGGTAAGATGGCAAAGCAGTTTAATATTATTTCTTTCAGAAGCATCAGAACACATTTTTATTTAGTTCTGTCTAAAATTATCTGTCATATGCAGATGATTATGCAATATCTGCCAACATCCTACCCTAAGACAGAGCAGATGGTGGAATGTGTTTCATGTGGCATTTGTTTAAATGCATCTATATCCATTTTTTCTGTAATTATTAACACTATTTTACTTCTAGTGATTTCATCAGCATTGAGTTAACTACTTCTAGGCTATTCCTGCCAAATGTTGTATTGAAGAGTGTTTCAGCCTTTTATTTGCAGGGCAGATAGTTCACTTTAAGAGTCTAAGGGTTATATATGTCACCACTTTGAATGACCATTACTTCTTCAGTGCTGGATATACTACTAAGTGAAGAAAAGAGAGATTTTTATTTAATTTAGGTGTCTCATCAAGTGCTGATCTTGAAGCAAAATGAGAGTACAGCACCAAGACTGTGTATTGAATCAGCAATGTGAGATACAGGCAGCAAATATAAACTATGGCAACCTAGTAATGATGCTTGTGCTTGAATAAACTCAAGTAACTGTCCTATATAGGGAGGCTCACCTTCGCATCTGTGAGAAAAGATAGTGATAAAACCAGATCTCCACTGGGAATTGGATAATTTTACTGTTTAATACTGTGCTTATTAGGATAGATTATTTGTTAATGAAGCTTCAGAAGACCTCTATACAGTGGAAAACCAGTATATTTTACATACACGTGCATATTTGCATATGTGTATATATTTATAAATATATATATATGCATTTACATATATATTATATCACATTTTTTTGAGTTGAATACAAGTAATCTCTTAATTTGCAGCTCCTTCTTTCCAGACTCTACTCCATTGCTGCTGCTTTTCCCGGCTCTCCCCTCTGAAGACATAGTGGGAAAACATTAGATGATGAGTTCTATATTAAAGACTGCAACATTAGTGAATATCATCTGGAAATTCAAGTTAGTACTGCAGTGAAGTCAGGAGAGAGGGAGCACTTCTGGGTTTTCAGTTTTATTTCTGCAGATCAGATTGCTGTTTTGCCTTGGCCAGTATGGTTTGTAGTTTCTTATTTTTCATTGGCCATAAAAAATAAGATGATAGTGTTAATAGTTACTGAATAAAACTCTGTTGGGGCTCACTTGTTACTTTAAAGCCAAATACTGTATTGATTTTGCAATAGGAAGACATGCAGGTCAAAAATAGAGTAAACAATGAGCAATCAACCACACAGCACTGGTCCAAGATACTGCAGAGAATTACAGAATTCCAGTCAGAAATGATACGAGGAAGGAAATAAAAGACTGTAAAAATAGACAACTAGTATTTAGATAGAATAATATTGAGAGGATATTCTGATGCAGAAGGGACTTGTGCTGCATGCGCTGCTTGTCATAGGGCATAGTCATGTTTACTTCAATAGCTGTTTGCAAGAACTGGAATATTTGGTTTGTATGTTTGCTTCCAATAAAAATATGTCATTTTGCTTGCTTACATCTCTTATCAATGCCTATGAGAAGGCATTAGTTTTAGTTTAACAGCCAGACTCTGTTTAAAAACCAACTAACCCATTAACTTCTTATGCTAAGCTAATAGTTTGGTCATTAGTCTCATCTAGCAGCATAGGAGGAAACAAGTGTAGAGGGGCCTGAGGGTGGAAGCCAGCCTGGCTGTGTAACCTCCACTACCAAATTAAACATTGCCTGCAATTAACTGTGGCTCAGAACCTTCCTTCTGTGAGTACTAAAATTCTTTAAAAGATAGATCCATTTCAAGTGACTGGAGCATAGTATTTTCAGGATGATTTTTTTTCAGATTAGGTTTATTCCTAGATAATTATACGTAAGATACCTGAGAAAAAAAGTTTTATGGGAACATTACTGTTTATGGCTAAGCATAATTTTTTGATGTCCAGATCTAGATTTTAAGTATTTAAATGATTATATTGGTTATTTCAATCTAAGGGATGCTATCATGAGCTTTTTGTTCCAGTCTCTCCTCTCTCCTGCTTTTTCCTGTGTAGTGAGGGACCCTTTCCAGTGTTGCCCAGCTGTTTAGGGAGCAGATGAAGGGAGTACTCTGTGGCCCCATAGCAAGCAGAAAGTATCTCTGATGTGATGTGGGGTCTTTTTTGTGCTACCTGCCTGTAACCTGGGCGAGCACGTGCTTGCGTGAGCGCTTGCAGGAGGACAGGGATTGAAGTGTAGTTGCTGTGACCAAGTTGTTCTTGGGAGTTTTCTCTCACCGGACCGATTGCTGGGGAAAGTTTGCTGATGCATTCCTTCACGTGCAGTGTCTTGGAGGGGAGATGTTTTGGGACAAGAAAACAAAATGTCAAACTTTTATTCAATATATTTATCTTAGGCTAAGAAGTAATGTTTTTCTTTCTGTTCAGGCAATGACTTGATTCCTACGTGCATACTATCTGGCTCTTCAGCTTAAATTCTTGCATTCAAATTGTGTTTCAGAATGTAAATTATACAGTAGAGAAGTATATTTAAATTCTTTTATTTTAGGGAGTAATAGGACACTGTTATCTCTGTCCTCAACAGGCAATTATTCATGCCCTCAACAAACTATTCTTATTCCAAAAAAAAAAAAAAAAAAAAAAAAAAAGGAAAAGAGAGTAGGTAGGTTAGGGTGCAGAGACATTAAAGAGTACTGCAATCTAATGCCAACCTAATCGCAGGTGGATTGCTAGGCTGGTAATTCGCGTTGCCCTGTGGATGAGCCTGGGCATTGGGTGGGCAGTAGTGGCCCCGGGGACTGGGACACGTTGCCTCCCTCGGGGCACGCGGGGGTGGCAGTACGTGACTGCTGCTCCCCGGGGCCTCGCGGTTGTGCTTGGTTTTTAATGCATCTGCATGTGAAGTTTCTTCTCTCTAGACCGCAGGTGTTTGAGACCATCTGTAGTGGGCTATAAATGCTGGGCTTTGACCCGTTGAAATTGCATTATTCACAATGTGAATGTAAAGTGGGAATGATGTTGGAATCTTCCATGAACTGCTGCCATCACTGCGATTGCACATTCCGGAGTGAAGGAGGTAGCTTTGTTTGTCGAGGTGATGCGCTCAATTATAGCTAATATTTCCTAACCCATTGCCTTGGTAAGGTTGGTTATTTTTTCTGTGTATGCCCTTGGCTGGATTGGAAGAAAAGAAAGAGATGATGTTTTACTTATTTAATTATGTGGCAAATATCTCAGAATGATACTTCCTCAAGGTTAGGCTTTAATTTTGATTTTAAATAGAGCAATTGAGAGAATTGTTCCTTGTTTTTATTTGCCATGAGATGGAAACAGCTTTGCAAAATAGAGTAGCTAATACAATTAGCTGTCAGGCTAATGCAGATAATTTTTTTCAGGCGTTGTCAGAGCACAAGAATTTTTTTGCAGATGACGCTACACAGTTCACGAGCATTTGACTTGGATCAGTAGATAGTCATTTTTAATAATAATTGCATGTTCAAAATAAGTCCCATTTAATCTGCAGCAATTGGTGTATGTTCTTAAGTAGATTTCATGGCCAGCCATTTCTGGCCTCTCAGGAGATACACTCCAGAAAGCACAGTATCCTAAGGGTGTACATTAGAAATGAGACAGAGATAGCCTTTATTGAATGGGAAAATGAGCTTTTATTACGGTAACCAATTTCGTTTGAGCTGATGACTCTGATTACAGAACTTCATTACATCCTTACGCAGGTACGTGCTTCCCAGTTTGCATCCTCTGTTGGTGGCCTCTCCATTAGGTTCAGGCTCTGCACTGGGGCTCTCTCCAAAGACAACCCCATGAGGAACTTCATCCTAGCGCCTTGTGCAGCAAGAGGCATTCAGCAACTCCAGGCAAACAGAGCTAAATAGGTTTTCAAATAAATAGTTTGTGTTGGCTTTACTTGTCTCATCTGCTGAGGTTTTACAGTTTGCAATGGTTCTTCTACTCATTACTGGGATCTAACATTTGTTGTTGCTATTCGAAGAGATTTTCAAAAGTACAAATGAGACTTAGATATTAAATTCATGGAGAAATAATGGGAAATAGAAGTTTTTGTAAACATCCTCCTCACAATCTTTTAGTAAATCTAGGTAATAAGTAGGAACTTTATCTGACACAGTCTATCTCAATATTTTATTTTCTTGTTATAGAAAAACCCATTGCATTTTTATTGCAGTATCAGTACTTGCAAAACTGACAGTTCCATTTTAGTGAGAGGTCTCTATAAAAGAGATAAGCAAGCTAATCTGGATAAAATATAGCATTTTTCTCTGCAACTGTAGAGTTTTAGAACAAAATTTGGAATAAATTTTCTGAGAGTCTCATAGTCTTACTCATCCAAACTAGTCCCAGGCTCATTATCCTGCGGAAGGAGAGACTGACCAAAGCCTGGATAAGAAAGAGCAGTTCAATGGCAGAGGCCAAGCATTTCTTTCAGTGGATTTGTCTTGGATTAAGAGCAAGGCATGTCCTGTTGAACACCTAACCTGTTGGCCACAGTGTAACCAGCTCCCCTTAGATTTCTCCCAGGCCTTTTCAAGTAGTGGGTGGAAATGTCTACAGCCTGTTGCCTCTTCAAAGCAAACGGAAACAAAGGTTATAACCTGTTTAACAATAAGTTTTTCAACTTTGTGACTTTGTCAACTTATCAGATTTCTAAGGATAGTGATTAATTTGTCTTTTAAGTTTACATATCAAAATAAAAAGACAATATATAATGCTTTATTTGTTTAAAAAAATCATAGTGTTTTTTTTTTTGTAGCCATTTGAAATGGAGTATTACATAAAGAAATGGGCTCTTCAGTGCGTGCATGGAGTAGAGAAAGCCTCCAATCTCACCAGCTTTTCTAAGTATTTTATTTTTACTTCTCCCACTTTATCTAAATTTATCAACATTAGGAGTATCATTTTGAATGTATCTTCAGTGAGAGCCTTTGAGAATTGAACACTGCCAGCCTCATACATTAGGGAAAGGCCTGGGGATGCTGAATCTTTAACAAGGCAGCTGTTACCAAAGTGTTTCCTAATTATTCTTATTAAGTAAGATGATAACACGAAATTGCTCAAAATGGCCGGAGCAGATATCTTGGCTCTGTATTCTTCAGTTTTGTTTCACTATTGTTTTGGTGAAAGTTGTCTGATAAATCAATTTTTTCCTCTTCATCTTCCTGGCTTTGCTTCTATCTTTCCTTCAACCACGTGTGGCTATAAATGCTTGATGTGTTTTGTGAATATAGTTTCACATAAGAGTTTCTCTCCTGTAAACAGAAGGACCATTCTGTAAATTCAAATCCATGTTTAAAGCTCTCTAGAGGAGCAGGAATTGGGAAGAATTTGTTTTTGCTCTGCCCACTGGGTTGTCCTCAGGGAGGGAGGCTGGAGGGTCCTGTGTGTCTCGTCATTAAACTTTGGGTTGCCTGGAGAATTCTTCAGTAGCTTCCCACAGTCTGGACAGTGATTTCTATCCACTCGTCTTGTTGTTGCCTCCATGTAGCCACAGAATTGTGGCTATTCTTCAGGTTCTGTGATTCAGTGTTTCCTGTTTATCTCTGCCTAGCTTGTAAAACTCTACTTTTTAATCTCATTTAGTTGTCTGGATATTTTAAAATCAGTTTAATGTCATTTTCACCATCACCGAATCCTCAGTTTTTACATAAGTCAGATTATTTTTGTCTGCTTTCTGAACTCTTAGTGAAATAGAGGTTTAATGGGGTTGATACAGTGCCAAAATAAATATTGGCTTTTCACAACCTGTTTTATTTACAAAATGGAGAGTTGAAACTTCTAGGAATTTTATAACTAAGCCTAATCACTTGAGTTATGTGGATGGGTGTTGGTGTGAGGAATTATTCCATTATTAGTTTTTTTTTGTCTAAAATTATTATTTTTTTTCCCTGGGCACAAGCTTTGAGTTTTTAAAGTGATATATTTCTTACTACAATTGTAGAGGTCAAATATTCAGGAAGAATGCTTTGAAAACAAGGCACTTTAATAACTCAAAGCTTGTGCCCAGGGATGTGGGCTGGGATAAAGAAGTTGAACGTTGTAGTTATTTAATGACATTTATGCATATATAAGGCATCTTGTATGAGGAAAAAGAGCAAAATGGGACTTGATTTGTGCATAAAGATAGGAGCAAGAGCTCACGATGGTTAGTGCCCTTGGCTGTGATATCTTGTGTTAGGGTGAGTGTACTCTGTGTAGAAACACACTGTATTTTATATATATGTTTATTGTTCACATGGGTAACATAGTGGTTTCCTTTGTAACGACAGGGTGTCTAGAACTTTCTGTAACAGGACACTGAGGTGTCGGGGAGTGACGCTGCTTTGTCTCCAGCCCCCTTGATGAGGTGTCACACCAGGGAAGAAACATGTCAAGGAAGCAGCATTAGTTGTTGCCTTGGCCTTCAGAAAGAGGCATTTCTGATAGAGGCTCTAGGTTCCCCTTGCACTTCCATCCTGCACTCACATTTCTGACTAAGATCATGCAGGACACAGGTGCCCTTATCACCTTTACACCACTCTAATGTGACTTTCTTTTGATTCCAGAGGAGGAATTTGCTAAAATGTCTTCTAAGAATTACGGACTGAGCAAAATAGATGTAAAGGAATATGTTGGGCAAAATAAATTCACTTGTGTCCTGTGGAACAGGACTGTAGATAAGATCTAGTGGACAGTGACCCTGTTCACTAAGGGAGTTTGTTTATAGCTTTATATTAAAATGTAACCAGCAGAGAAAGCTATAGAGATAGTCAGTAGTAACTTAGAGGGAGAATTGGATGGCTTGTGAGATTACAGAATACAGAATTTTGCACTTGCAGGTCATTACTTTGAATTCAAATATACTCCTGGTAGTGATAAAATTTGTTACCAGATGACAGCTCTTCAGTCGTGTGCATGCGAGGGGGTTTTCTGTCCAGCTGGTGATGGGCAGCTGCCTGCTACACACACAGTGTCACAGCTGACACCGCTACATCCTTCTGCTGACGGTCTCAATGGGGTGGGCAGCAGTTAAATAGATTATAGCAGGGTCACCTTTTTGACCCTACGTTTGAGTCTTTCAAGGTGTTCACCAGAAAGTTTTGTGCAGAGAAGTGTTCAGGGGAAAATATGGATTTTTCTCTTATATTATTTTTTTTTGTAAACCATTGCTATGTGGTTCACATACCTTAACAGAAACTACGTGTTATTCCTCATTTTGTACGGTACCAAGCAGCCTTTCACCAAGGGCAGTTATCTGTAAGAAAATGTAGTTAGTATTTTGGCAGAGGCTAGCATTAATTTTTCACTTTTCTCTGGGGCTTACCATTCCTGACACCGTTGAATAAGAAAGCTAATTTATTCTGGACGTGTAGGTGTTGCAGAATGTAACTGCTTTTGAACAGAAGATGTGGTGCATTTAATGTGTCTGATTTCAAGGCAGCTGTCCTTTACTGTTGGTAGAAGTGAGGTCTCTGACAGCTCCCTGGGCCTGGCGTGTGACTCATTAAGTGGGAAGTTCTGCAGGAGCTCCCACAAAGCAGCTCCTGGCTCATGATGGTAAATCATCTTTATTGTGCTTGCTCAGAGGTTTGTTTTGCTCTTGATGTGAGGAAGATTTATATTAGGATCTTGTGATCCCCCTAATAAATGCAATAGAAAAAGTGACTGTCTCATGATTCTTGAGATAGAGGCTACCATAAAAATCTCAATAAATCTCTTTGCAAATAATTAGCATTGCTGAGGTAACACAGCTATCATGAAGAAAAAAAAAACAAAAAACAAAAAAAAATGACATTTTTGCTATTCTGATCTTGGTATTCATCTGAAGTTGGAGGGTAGTATGCTTGTTTATGTCTCAAACCTTAAAAATTCTTCAAAGAAGCTACTCCATATTCTGCCACCCTTACAGTATAAAATAAAACAGTAGTTCTAATTTACATGAAGCATTTGTAACAAATATAATCAGAATGTAAATAATTAAGAACCATGCAAACACAGTATTTATTGTTCCAAATGCAATAGGATGAGCTACAGAATTTCAGCACAATGTGTTTATGATGGTTTTTATTTTGAGTTTTTTTATTAGTATGAGAAGTTCCCAGAGAATTCAGAACAGAGAAATGCTGAAGGATTTTTAGCACTGGAACTATTGGGAGCTAATAAAGTAAAACCTGGCATGAAAGTAACAATCTTATGCTGATGAACATGGCAGACATACACTCTTTCCACTTGGGGACAGTTGACACAGATGGCAGAACCGTTTTTACCATGTGCTGTATGTCTTATTAATTGCCATGCCAATTAATATAAATCTAAACCCTGCTTCTTTGTTCCGCTAGGACAGACACTGCAGCTTCTCTTAAATTTGTTTATTGTAAAGTATGAGAGTTTTGTATTTGTTTTAATAGGATTTGCAGGCTCTCTCTTTCTGCTCCATACTCCTCCTCTCTGCTTATTTGTAAAAGTTTTTTTTTTTTTTTCAGGCAATTTCTTTTTTTTTCCAACAAGTCAATAAAGTTAAGTTCTAAGCTGGTGATCTGCAAATAATCTCTGCAGAAAACATTACTTTGATAGCTTCAGTCCAGACTGGGGTATCTGTGGAACACTGAAATGTTAGAAAAAAGTGATATGTATAATGTGGAAAATTATATATTAAAATACTTCTTAGGTATCACCCCATATGACAATTGTCATACATGATTTTACACTTTAAAAAGTGCACAAAAACAAGTAGCTATTTGACCATGCTTGACAGAAATCTGTTTTGTTTGTTTGTGGAGCAGATTTATGCCCAAGAAAGCTAAAAATTTAAATCTAGTGTTATAGCTGGGTCTTATTATTTTGGAACAGAAGATGAAATCCAGTCCGTTTGAGGATGACTTTGCACCCAAGCAGAGAATAAGTCGAGTGACGCTCTAGGAACAAGTATAATGTGCGGATTCTATAACAAGGGTTGTATCATTGTAAAAGGGATCGATAGATATTTGAGTCTGCTGTGTCAGTTTTGTAAAGATCAGGCTGGACTGGACTGTGTACTCCAGTTTGGGGGGTCTTGTGGAAGAAGGCAAAATTGTTCTCTGAGAAGCAACACACATGCAGAGCTCATTGAAACCCCAGCTGGGGAACTCCAGCAAAACTCCACCCTGGGGCTACCTGATAAAAAGAGACCAGCAGATGAAGAAAACCTTTAATTTGAAGAAGGGAGTATTGTCTAAAATAGTTTAGCATAAGTTAGGATGTTAAACCAAAAAGTGTGACGAGACAAAGATGTCCTGATGGGAAAAAGGAATGCGTTGGTCTACGGGGCTGGCCAGGATTGCAGCTGGTGGGTGATGCTAGCGCAGCTTTGGGGAATATGGAGATGGTTTGTGTGGTTTCCCTTCTCTGGCTTTGCCCTAAGTAACTTAAGTCACTAGATTCTGTGAAGTTGAGTGACTTATTACTGGTCTACAGTATTGTCTCTTGCACACTCTAGAATTACAAATGCTGAATTAGTGTCAGGTTTACTGCAGTAATAAAAGTGACTTGCAGTCTGAATATTCAGTCTGGTGGGAGAGAGCTTGAGAAGGGTTATGGTTGGAGGCTTGAAATTTGAGTGGGCTTCCTCTGGAGGGTACTAAGAGGTCAGAACTGTGACAATTAAATTCATGCATTTGTGAAAGATGTCATGTCCTTGTAAAGGATTTCACACCTTAAAGCCTTTGCAAGCCACAAACATGATGAAAACCCACTGGGAGCAAAGGAGGCTGTTATAGCCCCAGGCATCAGGTCAGAGCAGGGAATATGTGTAGTAGATTTTGCCCTCTAACTTATGCATTTCATTTGTGTTAACATCAGTCATTTCAGCTTTCAATACTTCAGTCTTAAAGGTGCTATCTGTAAAAGTGAACTTTTATGATTAGAAAGATATCTACTAAATCTGTAATATAATTGGAATGGTAGTGTGAAAAATACCCTCATGCATGCAAGTTATTGCAAAATGTGATAAGCACGCTAATTATTAGAAATATTTTTTTGCCATACATGTTAAATGACCGTTCTTCCAGTACTGGAGGACTTTGCCAAGAATAGTTTTGTTCTTTAAGTTTGTTTTGTATCACAGCTATGTTACCATCACTATGTCTTTCATTTTCCATGCCTGTTCTCAGAAGACCAACCAGCAGAACAACTCTGAACTAGAAAAGCTGCATAATGATCCTTTAAGCCACTTACCATTTGTTGCTACACATGATTTGACAGGTATAACTCTCAGGATCTTTGAATTGCAAAGTTTTGCATGAGCTGATCACCAGCTGGTGCACGTTTTTACCTGCGCCCCGTGGTCCTCTGGAAGTGTCACCGCTCGCGAGGCGTCAGCTGTCACGCAGGGTGTTAGATGTCGCTTCCTTCTTGGGTGCAGGGGTCTGCAGAGGGTGTGTGCAAGTGCCACGTTTGAGTTGTCAGTCTGCCCAGGACACTAGAGATGTGTGTAGACTTTTAAATGACACATGAGTGTAATTAATCAAGGCTAATTAGAGGAAAAAAGGCAAACTGTGGCAATTACTAGGCTGGTGGCATTACGGTTCATGCTGCTTGTGGGAAGAAAAGTCTCAACTTGGCCATGTTTGCTCAGAGGCCTCTTTGGAGGCTGCACAGTTCAGGACAACGAGCCCTGAGAATCGCTAGCGTGATGCACAGGAGGGGATAGTTGTGCAAGGATTTCTGTGTCATGTTTGGTTATCGTAAACGCGACCAAGTCCTTTATAGGAACAAGGAAAATCCTCATCTGGTGAAAGAAAGGATTTTCTAAAATTATCCTTGTAATGATTGACTAGAAGCCATGAAGCAGCTAGATCATTTGTTCTTAAGCTGGTTTATTCCACTTCAGAAAGGCTTTTAATCTAATCACGATCAAACTAATATATTTTTGGTTGTTTAACTCCAGGGAAATTCTACATGTTACTATATGTAATCAGATCTTATCTTCCATGTTTCACATACAGAATTTCAAAGCAATGTTATGAAGGCAATGTACAACTAACAGACAGGATTTTCCTAAACGAGTGGGAAAAGTTTCATTTATAAATCATGAGCTTTTTTGCAAAACTAGTTTTATGGGGATTTTTAGTATGTGAGCAGTATTCATGAGTTTTTGCTATGGAGACTCTCTGTTAAATTAGTTATGTTAGCTTTTTATGGATGCTTCTGATGAGATTTGAAGTAGAAAACTGGCTATTTGCTTTATTAACAAATATTGTTTAATTTTTGAGACTTTTTTTAGAAAACATGTGTTTCATGGAAAACATAGATCTGAGTTTCAAACCAATTAAATGTTCCTCTCATCCATAGAGAGCAGATTTGGCTTCCTGACCTTGACAGCTGCTTCAGGAGATTCCCAGATATTTACAGTCCATCTTTATAAAGAATTCCGTGCCTGTGCTGGAAGGAACGTGGTTGCTTTCCAGTGAAAGTGAAGCAGAACTTGAGTGATCCTACCAAAAAATGTAGGGTATATTGCAAGATGTCTTCAATCTGAAAAATTGCTTATTTAAGGATGATCTGATAAAACAAGCCCTGGCATAACAAGGATTAGTCTTTATCAATAATTTATTCATCCTTATAGCTTCTAAAATGAATATTGCCATTTACTTCATATTGCAAATTGAAACAATGATATTTTATCAGTTCGGCTTGTATTTATGAGGTTTTAAAGACAGCAAATGGCTGGAGCATCTGCCGTTCCCTTTCCCCGATAGCTCTGGAAGATCCCGGGAGCCCTAAGCCGGGTCTGCGGGGAGGAGACCTCACCTCTCCCTTGGCTGGTGTGAAGCACCAGCACTTGGGTAGTGCTGCTAGCTCTGTGCTAGATTCATTTCTGGTTTCTCTCCTAGAGACCAATCATTTTGCTTGGCCCTGAGGTTTTCTGGAAGAAATCAGCATACTCTCAAAGCTTTCCATTTGGTTCAGAGAGCTGCAGTGATGGCACAATGTAACTTAATATGAAGGAGAATTAATATTGCTTACA
Source organism: Tinamus guttatus (assembly GCF_059628265.1). Classification (NCBI taxonomy): domain Eukaryota; kingdom Metazoa; phylum Chordata; class Aves; order Tinamiformes; family Tinamidae; genus Tinamus; species Tinamus guttatus. Next base: position 2,743,621 of record NW_028288706.1, on the reverse strand, counting down.
AACCTGTCATCAATTTCTAGGAGATGAGGAGCAGTGAGACCAACAGGAGAAATCTGAATCTCTTAACTGGACCCACTTCTGCTGTCCGGTAGAATTGCAAGGTTTAAAATCACCATTTTGACAAAGGGTTATTATTCAATTTGTATCCATTCAAAGCAGAAAATCTTAAAATAATTTGATTATATATATCTATATACTGTCATGTGATGCAAAAACATTAATGATTATATACTGATAATTTTTTAAAAAAGGAAAAAAAGGACAAAAAATAAAGAAACCACGTTAGTGAAATACAGCCAACTCCATCAATGGAAATTTAATTTTTGTGGATGGGAAGATACCATTTGTTGGATTGATTATGATCAGGAACACAGCTGAGGTACATGTGGACTGAAGAATAAGAAAAAATGCATTAGAAAATTTTAGATACAGGTAATAATCTGTCACTGGACAATAATAATCTGTTTATGAATACTGAATAAATACTAAAGATACTTCTGAATAATGATTCACTGTGATTTAACATGCTTCATACATCCTAGTTATAAGAATTAATTATAAGAATTTTAATTCTATAATTACAAGAATTTTGATTGCTTGTTAAAATATACAAACACTTCTTAAACATGGCAAATGGAGCACAAAGAAAAAGAAAATTGTTACAGATTAGTAGATTTGATTTAACTCTAAGTTGTAGACAGAGACATTAAACAATCTACATTATGATTACCTTTTTACCTGCAAATAATTGTATGGGTATTTAAGTTCATGAAATACTGTATTTTATCTCACTAAAAAAATTATTCATAATAAACCTGAAGAAGCACAGGATACTGTTTATGATATGACCACCTCTGGTGTGACTAGAGAGAAAAGCAGCATACTGAATGGGATGAGTCATAAACTCAGCCGATATTTTAAATTATAACATTTGTTCATGGACAGCACGTAGTATCCCTTTTCTATTTAGTTTATTTTTTTCCATGCTGTGTACTAGGCTTTCTATTTCTCACGCAAGTTTACATAACTTTGCCACCTTGATTACAGCTTTAAGTGTCACTTTTCTTCCTGCATTCACTGTCTTTTGCTATATACATGGTGGAAGTTAGGAGGCCATGGGGACAGGAAAGCCCCATGAGGATTATTAAGCTTTCACTTTCTTACATGGCACTAAATGTACTTTAGGTAATGAGAACCCTAGTGCTCTGCTCTACTCGCTCTTTCCCTCTTCTTCTATTTTTGTTACTGCTTATGGGGATAAAGATTTATAATGTGCATGTTGAGTAGTACTAAACACTTGTTGTTTAGTTGATAGAGATTTGGGAGAAAGCCCAGAATAATTAACACCAATTTCTACTCTGTTGCCAGTTTTTAATGGATCTTAGGACGCGATCCTTTTTGGAACTAAAGCTGTATTGAAAGCATGTTGAAAATAGAAAATCAAGTTGGATATGGCCACCTTGAGAAGCCATCTGTTCCAAGTGTAATACTTGCTTCTTGTAAGGAACAAGTGCTAAATGCAATATCAACAGTGACCTTGAAGCAGAACTCCCTAAATGCCCTTGGAGCTCTTCCCAGTTGTGTATCTGCACCTCTCGCTCCATGGTTAGCTTACATGGAGGAACGCTCCACCATACCCTTGCGAAGGGAATATGTAGTGAAAAATCAGAGTTTCCCATAGCGAATCCTGCTATGTATGTTTATTAAGACCTGTCATGTTCAAAACCAATTCAATTTTTATAACAAATAAATAAATTCTAGAAGTTGCTATGATTCTATGCAAGTACTTCATACAGTATCTAAAAGGTGTGAGAAGGGAAAAGAAAACTGTAGCCCAATTAGGATGGGATTTATCCTTCTCTCTAGCTCAAAGACTGTCCTACCTAGCTGTGGTTTTTTGTTCCTGTCATCACTGCAGCTCTTTGCTGGTCAGAGAACACAAGTGCCAGGTATCGTCGTCGGCTTCTGCATGTTAAACAAGATCCTCATTAAAGCCGCCCCGTTGCCCTTTGCGTTCGGTGCTGCCGGGAGCGCTGGGGGACTCCGCGCTCAGCAGCCTGTCACAGCAGACTGATGCAAATCCTCTGGCTTTAGCTTTTTATAACAAGGAAATGCCATTTACCTGATATGATTTGAAGGTTTGCTTTGTTTTTCCGTGTGCTACCATTCTCCTGAACTATTTGACATAAGTATCTTACAGTTCCATTCTATTTTTAGGTTTTTATGTACTGTCTATTCCCGGGTATTATTTCTTTTCGAATGAAATGTATTCCGTTTGCCTTATAAATGATGTAGTGATTGCTTTCTTCTTAAATTAAAGCATCAAATACAATTAGTCCTTTGGACAATTTATGCGAAGAGTTGGTAGAATTTCTGTCACTTCCATTTTTTAAGACCAAATGCCATAAATATCTTTCAGGACGGTTGATGTGTATTTGACTTTGCTTGAGAGAAGCAGGATGGTCTGGAAGATGTCTAGGCACATCTGAGACTTGGTTATTTTATATTCAAAACTAACTCTTTGTTTCTGTATTCAGATACTTAAGTTCTGGTTTCTTAGGGGGAAAAGGCTCATTGTTTCTGCCAAGATACTGCAAGGAATAAATGCATTTTATATGTCTTTATCTTAAGTTTTAAAATCTGAAATTGCATGGAAATGATCAGAATAGGAATCATTTTGAGTTTTGGCCAGACTTTGACTTTTTTAGTGCCCAGGTTTTTTCTCATTTTTATTTACCTGAAGACTTGAAGGAGAGAGAAGGCTAACCAATTAGCATATGGTTATGTGAAACACAGTGCATATTCCAGCTGGTGAAAATACATTTTAAATGTGTTATTTGTCATCAAGGTGCATGTTATGTGACTAGCCTTTTAATGGCTTTGAAAAATGTGCTCCATATAATTTGAAACAAGCTTTCTTATCAATATGTCTTGCAATTAATTTAATCTTGTTTCTGTTGTTTCCACAATATTTTTCAATTCAGTGAACCTCATTACATTTGCAAGTGCATTAAATGAGAGTCTGGATAGAAGAAGAGAGATGATTATCAGTTAATTTAATTATGTTTCTACATTTGCCCATTTAATGATATGTCTGCCATTGTTGTTGCAAGGCCTTCCTGCAGTGACACCGTGGAGAAATTAGTTCCGATTCCGTGTCGGGTTTGTGTTATCTGATAACTCCCGAGAACTAGTGGAGGGGCATGTTCAGTAATTGATGAGTGTAATCAGAAGTCCCTTTAAGTCAAATGGCTGGAGTATGGAAGAGCTTTGCTACCCCTTTATAATATTATAATATTTCCAGGCTTTGCATGTGCAGAGACTTTCTTACACAGGTTTACATCATTAATTAAGAAATGGAAGTGTGCATTTCTGTTGTAATTGAAGAAGCAAGCGTGTCATTGCACAATTCTGTTTCAACAAGTAGAATAGTTTAGCTACATAATGCTTGTTTTTTTTTTTTAAAAAAACTATTTTTAAAGAAAAGGGGAAAACGGAAAAAGAGCGAAGTAAACCAAAACCTAACCCACTAAATTAACTATACCAAGTTCTTCATATAAAATGGCATTTGCCCTTATTAAGTTCATTTTAGGAGATGCTACAGTCTGAAATTCTAGTACTTCTCTTCCAATACGATGTCTGTCAGCATTATTGCTTTTGGCCATGGACTGCCGGTTTTCTTTACTAGTCTGCTATTTTTCCCTCCCGATTTGGTCCTTGGTTTGAAATCCGAAGGTGGATGGCATTTGCTCTGGCAGCCTGCCTGGCTTCTGAAAGTCCCAAGGATATCGCTACTACGAATCTTGAAAGCAGTTCTGTATTTCACGTGCAGATATGTACTGAACTCGCATTACATGTGTGTGACGACTGCACAGTTACTAAAAGCAAGTTTGTTAAGGCTATACTTTCCTTTTTTATGTATGTTGAGTTGAGATTTATATTTACTTTGCGTATAATGCAAGACAAAACATTCTGTTAATGTCAGCAGCTGCCAGGTAAATAATGCATGTATACTGTACGTATTTTTTCATTGCTGCTTTTTCTGAAATTGCTTGGCCTTAGAAAAAGTGCCTGTGGCACATTCGAGAGGATTGATATCCAGAATAATGACCAGCTTCCGTTGGTCCCATGGTCTGATTGCCAACTTCCAGAAGTCAGGTGATACAGAGAGATTATGGACTGTCTTGTAACAGAATGGATAAATAAGGCTTTTTCAAGATAAACACCATGTTTTTAATTAAAATTAATTGAAATGTTAATTAAAACAAATCACAAGCAAGTCTGGTAAATTTTGAAGGTATTTGCTGGCTTTTTTTTTTAATTTAGGTTACATTCTTTTGCACATACTTTCATATTTCAGTTCTTCAGTGTGAGTTGTGTGTTTTGTGCTTGGGAAGAGATGAGAGCTTGATGAGCTGCTTAATTAGAGCCTGCAGTGGTCAGGGAAATCTTATGGTGCCAGGAGGCCTTCCAAGGTACCAACCCACCACAGATGGGATTTCCTGCCTGAAGTGGCCAATGCACAAAGCAGCAGCAGGGCGTGTTGTCCAAGATGAGCTGCTTTTTCATTTAATATAGACAAATGCTGTAGTATGGAATCCACTAGTATCTTCTAAGTAACATGTCAGGAAGAAAAAAAAAAAAAAAAAAAAACACACAACTTCTAACTGCATATGCATGTAAGATGTTATATAGAGGCTTAAAAATATTTCTACTTTTGTCACAGAATAAAAATGTTGTTTCATATTCAATGCTCTTGTTGCAGGGCCCTAGAAAGTAGGCTAGATGTGGTGGCAGGTCATCTGAAATGGAGAGTGTGGGTTCAGAGTGCGGGGTCGGTCTGAATAAGCTCCAGAAAGATTGAAGGTTCATTTATTAAGTTGCCATTCCAGAAAACAATCATATTGTCATAGTTAGAGCATTAGTGCTGATGGGTGACATGATGCCCGAGGGGGTTGTTACTACATTGTAGATCTTGTCAGCTGTAGAGCACTGCTTGGAATACAGCAGTGCTCCGAGCAGCGGGAGTTAAAGCTTGCTTTTTAATTCTTTCCTTTTTAGTAACAGTTTCATAACCTTTACTAGGATGACCTGAGGAATCCCATATCCTACATTAGATACTCACTTTTGTTTACACTAATTATATCATTTTTTGTTGTTGTTGTTTACTCTTCACCTTGTAAAGTTGTTTTTGGGCCAGGAGGGCCCATATGCAGTTGATGCTGCTTACGCAGACAGAGCGCATGGAAGCACCGATGTCCGTTGCATCTGATGGAGTATGTGAATATTAAAAATACTGTAAATCAGACATCAAATAGGTTCTCTGTTTTTCTTGTAGCCATCCGTTTTGTGTTTGGGGGCTAAGCTCATGTTTATTTTGAGTTCTGGCTCATGAATTTGTAAATTTTGATGTTGTTAAAGAGTTAATACTTTTCTAAAGTAAAGTATTTAATGTTCAGCTGCATTAGCAAATAAATGTCTCTGTATACATGCACTGCCTGGTGTCTCTGAGGGCAGTTGCTTTAGCAGGGGCTCTTGGAAATTCCTGATTTTTAATTTCTTTGCACTGGCAAAGTCATCACCAAGAGACTGCAGGGCAGGGACTCATCAGGCCTTTTGTCCAAACACAGAAATAAAGCAAATGTTAATTAACTCAGTCTGATTGTCATAAATAGTGTCTGATTACAGGGTTCTGTAACTAATGTTAAGGGGAGTAAAAGAGATTAGATAACCAGGAGTGGCAACTAGGGGAATTAAGTAGACGTAATTAATAGATCAATGAAAATTTGATATATTAGAGGATAATATTTCTCCTTATACTGCCTTTAAAATCTAAATAACTATCCTCACTTGAGGTTTTTGCTAACTATTCTATGAGTTCTTTTGTTTTGTTTTAAACTAGTCTTAACTTTGTAATTGACTGAGTCACCTAGTGGCATTTCCTCTGCAGTGAATGGATTTCTGCTCTCCTATTTCACAATTTCTTTTACATTTTTCCCCCCAAATTGGTACTTTCAGAGGGACTGAAATCGAAACACCAAATCCCTTAATACTCTCTATTTGAAAAAAATACTGTGTTTTTCTTTCTGACAGAAAGATCAGACTGCATCTGAATCTCTCCTTGTCTAAGCTGCTGTGCTTGACATCTCATTATTTGACTCAGCTGTTTCAGTTTCACCTTCACCCAGCTAATTAAGAAACTCATTGAATGTATTATTCAGTAGGTGATTATTGTATCTAAGTTGGTGAGAGATGGAATTAGAGAAAAAAAAAAAAGAGCGGGGGGAGAAAGAAAGAAAAAAATTCCCTTGATAGGATTAGCGAGAGGATTTTTGTTCTGACATGCTGGACTGAAATGCGAGTGAACTCATGGAGCTGGCGGAGCACCGACCAAATAGCGACGCTTGAATTGATGCAGGATACACGGGGCGTGGAAGAAGCTCTTTGGTTGTATTTACGTTGTTGTTACCCCTCTCGGCTGTGGTCCTGTAGAGTATTGTATCCTCATGTGTCAAGTGTAGATACAGGCAGCAGCTATTCGTGGTACTTGGGTTTGTTCATTGTTTGGCTGGCTTTCCACCGTGTGCTGCTTTCCAGCACTTCTGGCTATTTTGGCTGGACTAGAAATGCAAACAGGAGTGCTCTGCAAATGAGCAAAGCCCAGCTTTGGTTGTCCAATTTATTTGTGTTACTCTGATTTTGACTGCCTTTTTTTTTTAAAAAAAAAAAAAAAAAAAAACTTTGGTTTAAAGGGAAAGGTCATTAAAAGTAAATTAATTTTCATATGTTAAGACTTTTTTATATTAAACATTCTGAAATGAGCATGACTAAACAATATTCCTGTCCACTTCATGATTACACATTTTTATCTGCATTAGTTAGAAAAGAATATTAAAACTTTTTTAAATAAATGCAAATTAAAACAAAACTAAAACATCACCAGAGAAATCTAGCCTAAAAGTCTGGTGATATGGAAGACTGAATATACCCACTAAATTGAGGGAGAAAAAGTCCCATCCCTTTTCGTGGTTAGCTATGTGTATAACTTGTGAATTCTAGAGCAAGATGAGTTTGTCTGTTACTTTAATCTAGTTTGGCTCTGAGCAGATGTTCCTGGGGATGCCAGGGGAACGATAACTCCTGGTAAGGAGAAAAGGGAAGCCCTTGCATGGACTGGGGACCAGTTTGCCTTGCTTTAGCAGACAACTCTGTCCAGAAGGCTCTCTGGAAAGAAAAAATAATTGTAACGGCACATTTTCAAATTAGAATTCTGAGAAACCTTTTTATACTTATCCTTGTGCTAATGGGAAGATGTGTAAATATTTTATTCAGCTACTAAAAGATTGAGAACATTGACCTTAATGAGACATGAAGTGAAAAAATTCTAGACTATCAGACTTCAAATTGTTTGAAACAATGGAAAAAATAACTGTCTTAGAGTAGTAAGGCTTAATAACTATACTTTCATGAGCAGATAGTAATTTCTTTTTTAAGAATAGTATTATTTTTTATTTATTTGGAATCTGTGGTTTGTAGTTGCTCTTCTAGAGAAATGCCAATTCTTACTGGCATTTTTTTTTTCATTTTTCTCACAGGAAAAATAAGTTAATTGTTATATAAACATAGTTCAGTATTTAGATAATGTATGCAAAATGAGCTAGACTTTCAGGTAATTTTACACCTGTATTTTAGAGCTTTTTTTAAAGACAAACATGTCAATGTTATAAATTAACCTGCTGACTGGTACTCTACTTGTATGTAGACATTCTTTTTGGAAAAAAAAATAAAAAAAGTAAAAACAGCCACTTCTTATTTCACTATTTAAAGCAAAGTCTTAATTATGCTTATAAGGAAACCAAATCTCATTTGCTGTGAAATTTGGGCTGTGACTTCTATCTGTTTCATAGCTGCTGTAACATTTTTATCATAATATGTCTGTCTACTTATATTTGTCAGTAGTTTAAATGACGTGATAGCAGATTTTAGAACTTAAATTATCCTCCACCTAATGTAAAATATAAATTGATATATTTCTATTAAATGTTCTTCCCCCATATGATAAGAGCTGGCCTCCTTTAAGCAAGGTGGCTGCACAGCCTTTTTGCTAAGGACAACTTATTCATATTCTTCTGATTTCTAAGTATCTTTCAAGAGTGCATTGGGCCCAGCTTTCACCTTAGCTGCTCTGTATGTTGGTCTGTCCTCATTCACAGGATTTCTGAACAGCAGAGTGGGTTAATGCCCAATTTTCATTAGTGCTGCCTCTATTTTTCCAGGAGTCTTAGAGATTTCACAGTATTTTTTTGAAGGAGTGATGCTTATTTCTCTTCTTATGATAGAATGTTTTGTTCAGAGAGTAAATATTCATGCCTTTGAGCACAAATTATATTTATATTAATGAAGCAGTTATGCCATTTGATTTTAAGTACCATTAATTTAAGGGAACTGCAATCTCATGAAAAATCAGAAACAGCTGTTGGTTTTGCTCTAAAACACAAATTTAGAAATGAAAAAATGCTTGATTCAATAACTAAAAAAAAAAAAAAAAAAAAAAACAACGTGCTGCCTTGCTGTAATCATATATTCCCAAGTTCAAACACTTTGGTGTTTCTTACTCAATGTACGTCTAAGGTCTGGATGCAAATTTGTCCTCACTGAAACTTCAGCTCATTTCAGTCGCTTCAAGGGACCGAATCTCAAACATTCAGTGCCAATTAGTACATTGACCTTTGAAAAAATGAGCCAGACAAGTACAGAAAAGCTCAGAGCTGAAGCAGAAAATTTGTCTTGCTACAGCATCCTTAGATTTATTGAAAATGTCCATACTAACATTTTCTGAAATGGTTCTTTTTGAAAACAAAGGTGGCCTCTTGTCCCGTCACTGGGCGTTCCTGAGCAGAGCCTGGCTCTGTCCTCTTTGCACTGTCTCTTCAGGTGTTCATACACTGTGACAAGACCCCCACAAGCTCTTCCCAAGGCCGAACAGTCCCAGCTCCGTCAGCCTCTCCATGTTTGAGAGATGTTCTCATCCCTTGATTGTCTTTGTGGCTCGTGTCCGGACTTGCTGCAGTGGCTCCCATGTCTCTCTTGAGCTAGTTCTACCATGCTATGAAGGTTGGACCTTCTGGGCCTGTGCCGTTTCAAAATCTCCAATCTCAAAAATTTTAAAAAAGATTTAGACTGACAAAGACCTGAAAAGTTTTTTGCTTAAAGTGATTATGCTGAATTATTTGAAATGGGAAGGAGATTCTCTGGAGTATTGCAAGAGAACTGATTAAATCTCTCTGCTTTGATCTAATTCTTGAAGCTCATAAAGAAGGTGTGTGTGGTTTTGTTTGTTTGTTTTTCTTCTCTCATGATAGGGAACTTGATAACTTGATGATTTTTTCCCCTTTTGTTTGTCCTTTCAGTTTCATATCTGACATATAACGTATTGAAGCACAGAATTGTGATGACTCTTGTTCTGAATCTCTGATGGTCAGCCATAACAGGAGGTAGAGCTAAAAGTAATAACACTTCTGTAACTTGTTGCTTGATAGCAAGCATATGTTTTGGGTAGAACAGGGAAATGCTCCAGCTATATTTTAGATTACTGGAGGGTGATCTGATCTTTGGTGTTGACACATCAACTCTGCTTTCTCATCTCCAGAATTTTGGGATTCAAGTCTGTCTGATTTCTAGTAATTCTGGTTCTTTGTACTAGCAATTTTACCATTGAAATATAATATTTTCCTGCTTTCTGTTCCCTGTACTCCATTGCATTCAAAGGCAGCTTTGCTGCTGCACTGGTATTACTGCGTTCACTAAGTACTGCCTGCATCCTGTCTAGGTGGAGGTCTATCTCTATGTATGCTGATAGACATTTCATAGATGAAAGTGCTCTTTCTCCTGCATCTCAGCTCATTATGTTCTTTTTGGTGTTAATATTAAGAATTATGTAATTTAGTAACTAAGTAGTATAATGTAAACCTACTTGATCTCAGTAAACTTGGACTTGTGTTGTGGTGCTGGATGCAGAGTTGGAAATAGTATTTGTAGTTTCAAATAAGGAAAATGGTTTCTCTCACAGAACACAGTTGTAAAAACAGCACAACATTTAACTAGGGCATCACTGCAGGCTCACGACTGCTAGTGTTTCATGTGAGACTAAATATTTTGCATTTTAGAATAGGTATTCTAAAATCATAATCCTTTTTACTGTTACTGGCACTTGCTCATATTTACTTCCTTGAAATATATATTCCTTGAAATAGGTATGCTGTGTGCATAGCTTTTAATTCAGTTATGATATCTATGTCATTGTACTGCTCAAGTAATACTGAATAAAATTAGTAAAACTTTTAAATTTCTTTTAGCTTTTATTTTATAAATGCTAAAAATTCAGAGTTAAAAGAGACATTCTTTACTTGTTTAATACTTCTCTCCATTTTTGACGGGTGCTTAAACATCTAACTGACATTGCTTCTAGTTTCCCAGGTTGCCAATACCAGGCATCATGCTGCTTTGAATCAAAAAGGAATATATTGCAGTGCTAGGATATGGACTACTAAATAGAGACTATTCAATATCATGGAAATTTGAACTGAAATTTGTTCTCTACCTCTAATTTCATTTGTGTTATCGTCATCTCTTGAACTCAGTTTTCTGAGGCTCATCAGAGGTATTATTGTTAGAACACCATTTTTAAGAACACCATTTTTAAGTATATTTTCTGAGGTTGTTAATAAGCTTGAAAGTGGCTTAGGAGTAAAATGAAACAACTTCGGTAGTGCGCAAACTGAATTGGGAAGCAGTGAGTGTCCACAGTAAATCCCTGTTGGTCGTTGGGTTGTGCAGTGTCTGGAAACAGGAATTTCAATCTCTCTTTTTTTTTTTTTTTTTTTTTTTTTTATCCAAAGCAAATAGGTTAATCTTTCCTTCTTTTACTGTCTAACCTCCTTCATTTGTAGTAGATTTTATCATTCAGGCATTCATCTAGTCTGGCTTAGACTATGAAAAATTTTTTTTTGATCTCTTCCTGTGGTCTCCAACATGAAGAAATGATTAACCACTGATCAAGAGCACTCTTTCTACTTGTATTTTTCCAGTAGTTTCCTCTGTCCAAGTTTTTTACAAGTAGCAGGGAGTTGCTGATAAAACAGTAGCGATGAGTGACAATTGAGAATATGTTTTTGCTGTTGAAGATACCAGATGGGAATTAAGCGAACTGTAGCCAAGTGAAGCTTTCAAAAGATGAGCACATTTGGGTAGCTAATTTTGCAAGGTGCATCCCACCCGTCATCTCAGCCCCTGGGGATCTGAGCACAAGAGATCGAGGTCACGTAGGCCTTGTCTGTTTGATTGGAGTACTCTAAATTCTCTGTTAGTGTTGAGATGGATTGGGTTGCCCTTTTGAGCCCTTAGATAGGAGGTACCCTTAACTGTTAGCATTCTGAACTGGCTAATGTAGATATTTTGTGGAATCTCAGCACTCATATGGCCTTTGGTAGAAAGTTTCTGCCGGATTGCCTTTCTAAAGCTTGTTTTGTTCTCTCATTGTTAGTTTTGTTGTATTGCGACACCACATGACAAAATAATTTTTTCTACCCTGATGTAGCGAACAGAAAGTATTCCTGGTCAGAAATCATGTAGTATAATATACCAGACATTATAATTAGATTTTTGTCATGCAGTTTGGTAAACTGTATGTCTCTGGCTGCATCCTTAATAATCATAAGGCACAATAAGAGCAACTACAATGCAAATGTGTTGATATTTTCAGTATTTGTATTGTAAAACTGGCTACATTTTCGTAAGTGTTACTTAAACTTGGTGATGAAATTGCATTTTTAATTAGTTTAAACAGTCAAAAATTCACAATCAGCACAAAAGCAATTATTTTATCATTAGTGGCACTAAAGAAAGAAAGCTTAGATTATTGGAAATTTATCCTTTTGGATTTCTAAAGTATATTTTAAAATATAATGGAGCTGTTATGACTACAGCATCACCCATATCTTTAGAATTCTCAAGAGAAGTTACTGTCTTTATCAGACTTCTATCTGTCAATAGGAGGCATCCTGGCACTTCATTTTACATAATAGTATTTTTCTTACTATCTTAGAAAAAAGTATATAAACTCATATTCATCATATTAGGGTTCTTGTAGTCCTATCTTCGCTTGGTGGAAAGCATAGTTATAGCAAATTAAACCTGAGATTAAAATTAGCATCAAAATCCTGGGCTCTGTGCTGATGGATTGTCACTGGTCCATGCTACTCACGTTGCATTAGACATTTTGTACAGTTGTGTCTGATACTCCCTGTGTTGCCACGGGAAGGACAACATCTGGATTCTGACATGTTTTACGCATCAGCAATGGCATGTTATGAATTTACACTTTGTAAGTCTTTTCTCTTCTGACAGTAAGTATAGAGTACAGATAACCAGCTCAGAAGTACATTGTAGCTTCCAGAGATTTTAAAGATGCAATTTAGGAGGAGATTTGAATTGCTCTTAGCTTTCATAAAGTGTGGAATACAATTTAAGTGAGAAAAGATGTGTCAGGAAATAAACGCCTGGAAATGCAGAGAATTTTTGTTGTACTCCTGGAAATTTTAGGGGCCGGGTTGCTATTGATGTTATTGAATTCACTGTTAATACGTTAGTGTGTTCAATACTTAGCTAATGTATGAAATACCTTTTTTTTTCTTTTTTTCTTTTTTTTTTCTTTTTTCTTTTTTTTTTTTTTTACATTTGATAATGGAATTTAAACATTTAGCCTGACTAACAAAAATCTGAAACTTAAATCGTTAAGTAAGGGTCAATACTTGGATGAAGTACACTTCGTTCATGTTGAATTCTTGACTGTTTTGTATCTTTTCACTAAAGAATCACTTTGGATCTACTAAGACAGTTGATTAATGCCTTAGGATCACTGCTTTCTTGCTTGAAAATAGTGACAATACAATTTGATTTAGAACTTTGGTTGTCTTTTAATTTACAGTTAAGTTTGGCACCTAAATTTGTTCATAGCTTGAAAAGCCAAGGAAAATGCGAATTTTATGAGCGTGCAGCTGTTATCACAGCTTGTCAGAATATGGTATCTTTGTATAAATAAAAGTTGAAGCTGGTCAATTGGCAGGAAAGCAACTAAAACACTTTATCTGATTTTAGTAGTGACACTTTAGTACTATACATTTTTAAAAAGAATAATTTCTGAGATATAGCAGAAAAAGGTTTCTACCTTTTTTCCTTAAAAGTGTGATTCATTTCATTTAATAAATAGAGATAAATATTGTATCTGTTAGTGTTCTTCCTAGTAAGGTTCTTGCCTTTCTAGAGGGCAGGGGGGAGAAAGAAAAAAACAAACAAACAAACAAACAAAAAAAACCCACCCACATGTAGTCGGTGTTGATTTATTTTCCTCAATTGAAGAACCCCACACCTGTTACCAATGGTAGAACAGGTATCTAGTCTTTATTATGAGCCTCATTGTAGTTACCATTAATTTTTATATGAACAATAAAATAGGAATCCAGTTTTGCCTGTCAGTCTATACTCTACAGGCATGTCTTAAATTATTGTGGGATTGGGAGGAGTTGTTGGAAGTAAGGTTAAAAATGAAAGAATTTTTTGTTGCTTTTTTTGTTTTGTTTCTAAGCATTAGAATATATGTTCAGTCTTTAAAAAAAAAAAGTTTTGGAATATTAGGATCACATATTTAAGTGCCAAAATGTCTTGCTAAAAAGTAATTTAAAAAATTTACCATAGAGCATAAAAGTATATTAACTGGCTTTATGCAGAAATAAAGGAAAATATCTGCTCTAAGGTAATTCTAACTGATTGTAACAGCTCCTGAGTTTCACAGGAGGCTCTGCAGTTATTTTCAAAGGGGTGAAAGAAAAAAGTCGCCATGGAAGTGTTGTTAATTCAGGACTGGTGCCGTTTGCGCCCCATCAGAAATGGGTTCTGATGCAGTCGGATTATCAGCCTTTGAAACTGATGCACTTGCTCTGTTGGATTTTGTTCTAAATTGTGCAACTTAGATACTGTTTGGTAATCATGCTTGAGTAACTTGATCAACCTGGAAATAAAACGTCATAAAAGGTACAGAGCTAGGTATTTAGCTTAAGATGAAAAGAAGGCTCTGGCGAGTGCTCGTTTAATTTAAGGTTAGGGTGGAGGTTACTAAGTCCTGCTGTACTTGTTCTCTCTTGGATTCCTTTCACTGTATGGAGTTGGCATTTCAGAACATGCAATCCATTATTTTCTTTTTCTTGAGTTTTATTTTTATTTTTTACTAAAGAATGCCACCGGATTTTGTAATGAGATATTTTAAATGATATTTGAAATAATGTTTGCATTTTATGTTGCTGCTTCAGGCAATAACAGTGTCATTCCAAATATATCAGAAACCACATAATTGGAGGTTATCCTTGAGAAGATGGAGAATTCTCTCCAGAATCTAGAGGTTTGTTTATGCTTTTGCTATAACACTCCTATTAGTGTAATGTTGTAAAGACGTATGAGGGAATTGAGGTTTCCATGTAAGAAATTTTACTGAAACTAAAAGATAGGAATTACGTATTTTTTTCCCACTTCACATTTGAAGCTAAGGATGGATTCAGGTGTGGAATTGTGTTGTTCTTGGGAGTAAACATGAAAAACTTTCAGTCTTAAAGCTAGAGGGCAATGCAGAAGAGGAGTTTCAGATATGACCTGTAGATCAAAATGATGTTTTATGCAGGAAAGTCTCAGTCAGTCCCTAACACTTTATCACCAAGCAGGTATGTACTTGTTTCCTTAAACAAGTGTGTAGTTAATTAAAAAAGTTTGATTTTAGAGAGAGGAAAAAAAAAAAACCACTTTAGTGTCTTGGTATCCCAGGGAATTGTGCATGATCCAAAAGCCGGGATGAGAGGGAAGACGAGAGCAGTTTCCACTCTGACAGCTGGCAGTGGGTGGCTGTGTGGGAGAGACACACACGAGTTGCTCCAGCTCTAAATTGAAATTACAGCAGTATTTTTACAAGCAGTATTTTAATGTAAAATTTGTCAGTTCAGCATACCAAGAATCTTGAACACTCTCTTCTTCAACACTGTCTGTTTTTAGCTAAAGACTAGAGTAAGTTCCCCCGGGGTCTGAGAAACTTGGTTTTGAAGTCTTGATCGTATGGATTTCCTTTTTGTCTCTGGACAAACAGCCCTGAGAAAAACAATAGGAAAAGATTCAGGTGATCGAGTCTTCCCCTCATCTGTGACTGTGTCCAACGAGCTACAAGCTAGTGTTGGTCCAGGAATGTTAGGATATAGAGATTAAGCCATTGCTTTTATCATTAGGGCTGTTTTCTTACCCATTTCACATTTCAACTATTGAAATCATTAGAGCCTGGAATTTGTTTCTTAGCTCTATCTCATGAGGCTGGTGCCTGAGTCCTGCAGGTGCAGGGAATAAGCTTCCTAGACTTGAATGTCACAACATAAACTTTCCTTTCCCCATCAGTAAATATTCATTCTCTGAACTAAGTTCACGTGCAAAAATTGGGAAATATAACAGATAAGGAAGGAGTTAAAGTATTTTCCTCTCTAACTCAGGGGCTTCATCTTTTTAAGCAGTGCCAGTCTCCAGAAAAAATCAATGAAATAGAATTTGTGTAGTTTTTTTTATTATTTTGCATATATATTTTATTATTTTACACCAGTTTTCCTTATTTTTTTAATCTATTATAGCTGCAATTTAGAAAGGTAGAGAGTTCTTATGAAGTTGTCAAACCGTGCTATGAAGTAAAGTCCTAAATTGTATTTTCACTTGTTGGCATGCCCTACAGTTTTATGTGTAAAATACGTGACCAACCTGATCAGTGCAATAGGGATTTTTTTATGGGAAACTGAGCAAGGTTATTTGCTTCCACCTACCGACCATTCTTGATATTACAGCCCTTCAACTTGTGTTCCAAAATGTTTGTGCAAGGCTGAGAGAGAATTGAGGTGGCAAATGGGTTTCCCAGGTGTACATAATATTGGCTTAAAATTCTGACCCATATGAATCATCAAAATGAGCAAAACTGGGGAGAGGGCCCTTCTCGTGTAATGAAGAGGGTGTCACATCTGACACCTTCTCTACTGTGCTCTTTCAGTAGATTGTGTTGTCTAGTTATCTGAATCACAAGTTGTCTGTAAACTCATACTGAAAAAATGTGCTGCTTTATGTCAATTTTCTACCTGGAAAGATTGTAGTAGTCAACACAGCCATAAATCTGATATGAGTTGGCCACTAACAGCCCAAATTTTCACAAATTTCTAGACGGAACATTTTGGGTCTGCCTTTCAGAACTGCATGCCTGTGAAGACCAAGGTCCGCATAGTTTCACCATCTCAACCGATGCCGTTCTACTGCCCGTGTCACAAGGCTTGGTTCACATCCTAAAAACTGTCCCTGTCAAGTGTTGCTCCTCATGGGCTGCATGGCAGCCTGGTTTGATGCCCTGTGGCTGCTGCACAAGGTAGCAGACAAAAAAGGGACCATTTCCTTTTACGCTGCCACATCGATATTTAAAAAGCAGAGCTCCTAGGATGATACTAATGGTCTAATTTAGTAGTCTTGGTACCAGTTATGCCTGGAGAAGAAGGGGTTGGTGTTGGTTTAAAGTGAAGTGGCTATAGGGGTTGTCTACCCTTAGCAGTAGGGCATGTTGTTTCCCATGAAACATACTACGCACTTGTATATATCATTCTGTCATTTGTCCAAAACACTAATTCTTCAGGAGGAACAGGTTTTTGTTGTTCAACTTTTTTTTTTTTTTTTTTTTTTGTCGTGAAGTGATTTTTGTATGAGATGCCTCTTGTGATGTTTAGACCTATGGGATTCTATACTTTTCAATGACACTTTTCACATAATCTCAAAAAATTCTTTCAGTTGGGAGGTTTGCAATATACCAAAATGACAACATTGTCATTTCAAAAGGTAGCGCAGACGTTTCCCAGGGGAGAACATCCTCTCTAACTTATTCTTTATTCTACCATTAATAAATCATTAACTTGGATAATATTTTTTAAAATTTGGTTTTCAGTTTTTTTTTTCTTTCTTTTTTTTTTTTAAGAGTAGTATCTAGGATATACATGATACCTACTCAAATATTTAAGCATATATTTGAATTAGCTAGTGAATTGCCTGGTTTAGAGAACTATAGCAGTAATTGTCTGAACGAAATTGGTTTGTTTTACTTGGGCAATTAAAGGTTTAATTGATTGTGAAATGAAAGGATATACGTGCAATCCTAAAATGAAGTATTACTCCTCTTTAAGGATAACAGCTGTCTGAGTTCTTGTAAAACTGGTAAGGAGGTAGTAAGAAGGTAACGAGTTAGTAGCAGACTAGTTCTGTTTCTAAAGGACGCTGTAGTAGCCCCCCTGGAAAGATCAAATGGCCAGGAAGCAACTACAATAACCATTTTTTTTCTGTAAAAGTGACATTTTTCCAATGAGACTGACATTGTCCGGAAACTTGAACAACTCCCTTAGGTGTTTTAAATGTTGCATTTAGTTATATGACAACCTAATACTACTATCTAAAGAAAATCTGGTGTGGGCTTAGTAAATGTGACAACAATAAATAGAGGAATTGTGGAAAGATTGTGTGTATATTGTTTGTGCCAGAAGGTTTCTCTTGTTTTAGCAGTATTGTTATCAACAGGAAATACAAGTTGTTTTCACTTTATTATGTAGCATCTGCCAAACAGTGACGAATGTGTAGTGCCCCACTTCTACCAGAAGAATAGCTACTAGCTGTTACTATTGTTTTTAAATGCAAACCCTATTGCAAATTACAGGGTATCATTTAGTTAATAAATTGCAAATAACTGTTTTATAAGAGGATCATCTCCTCTAATTGCTGTTCACCTGCTGCCCTGATTTCTTTTTGTGATACTAGAAATGTATACTTGATGCAATGTTTTCTTCAGCTTCTTTAAATTCTGTTTTTTTCTGCAGGAAAAAGGGTTTAGATGCAGACTAGGCAAGTGCAGATGTCATGGTTTCCTTAACACATTAAACCTGAGTTAGTGGATACTGCTGCCAAAATCCAAGATCCCACCTTACTGTTTTCCACACAAGCCCTTATTCCTGTGTTGTGCATCTATTTTGTGTTCACATAAACGTTTGTGCATTTGTATTGTGCAGGCATTGGGGAAAGGCTCCAGATTTGAAGCCATCGCTGGAAGGAAAAATGCTAGGTAGTTGTAACCTGGATCAGTACTGTAATTTAGTTTATAAGCTATGCAGAAACTCTGGTACCAGCACAAAGGAAGGTTTTTCAGACTTGTAGCTGGACTTGGCATTCTTTCAATGCAAATATTTGCAAAGTTTTTTTTTTTTTTTGGAGGGGGGGAAGTAGTTAAAATAGTGAATGCAATGCATTAGTACAACTGACTTGAACTGCATCAAAAACATGTTTCAAGTTACCCAATACAGATACACCCTCCCCTTTTTTCTTTTTTCTCCCCCCATCTGCAATACTGAAATATAGATGCACCTGTGGCCTTGGGTTCTGTTGCTGTGTGTTGGAGGAACCCTGAATATGCCTCTTGATTAGGAACAGCTGATGTCTTGCAGGGGAGAATGGTTTTTCTGGATCTGTCATGGCCTGGAGCAAGATGCTGTTACCAGAAACATTCAGTTTTCTTATACTACTTAGTCAAATTGAGGGTAACCGGTTAGTTTAATGCTCCCAGGGTTACAAATGAATTGAAACAGGCCCTTTGGGTTAATTATTTTGTATAGACGATTTATAAATTCTACTTCAGTCCATTGTCCACTTTTGGGTACACCTTGAGTTACCTCTTACTGGATTATATGTGTTTGGGAGGAACTTAGTCCTTGGTGAAGGAAGATCAAGTTCTGGAAGGCAGAGCTTTTAGAAAGTGTCATACCAAATGGCTGTTTATGGTCCAGGCTGTCATCTGATACTGTGCCTGAAGGAAGCTTGTCAGAAATCGTTTAGGGAATATTTTAAAAGTAAACTACTTGAAATACCATACATTTTGTTTTTCTTTGGGCAAAATTCCCAATTCAGGTTTCAACTCTTGAAGACAAATATTTATTTACTGTCATCTATATTGTGTAGTTTCAAAGGTAATCAGATACAGCTCTATGTTCAACTTCCAAGAATATTGAAACTTTATGCATATAGATATCAAGATTGATAGTAAAATGCTTAAGTTTAACTTTTAGGCTTTTTGATTACTAATTGTAGCAGAGAGTCCCAGCTGGATTGCCCTTAATTACTTGCAGCTGGACTGGCTTGTGCTTGATTTGCACCCTCTCCCTTACTGGTCATAGGCAACCACATTGCATAAACTGAGCTGGGAGAAAGAGGGTGCCTCTCTTACCCAGGTAAAGCTGTGTTTTTAATTCCCTTCGAATAATGGATACTTTTGATTGTTAACTTTTAAGACTGCTTTCAATGGGAAATTATATTGGCCAAATAGCAAAATAGAATAGTCTAGAGACAGTGGATGGGATAAGGATATTTTGAGGTCTTCAGCAAGATGTTGGTTACAACAGTTATGATTGGAGACTGGTAGGCATTATTTTATCTGTTTAGGTCAGTGCCTAAAATATGGCCATCCTTGTTCTTAACAATATGGTTAACAATATGATTGTTCTTAACAATAAGATTAATCTTTGATTAACCAATAAAGATGTTAAAACCCATGGTGCTATTTTCAAAAGGTGGCTTAGGATGTCGATAGCAGCTGAAAAGCACTACAAAAAAAAGTTTACATTTATTCCACTGCAGCAGAAATCTTCTTAAAAACTTGCAGGAGGGGGATGCTCTTTGCGCATTTATTAAGAAAAAAAAATACAAATAAGCTGCAGAGATTAGCCTGTAGGCAGAGACAGTGGTTCTTTATCCACAAAATGGGGAGAGAGAGGTAGTAATATATGTTTAGCTGCTACTGAGTCACACTTGAAAAGAAATGTTAGTCTGTTATATTCTGTAAAACATGGTCTGATTCCCCTGGGACAAGTATTTTGAAGAGTATTTGAGATGCAGATTCATAAATTGTATATATAATGGCCTAGAATAGCAAAGAAAAGTAGAAAACATACTGTTTAAGAAGTGACAGAGAACTGATCACTCCTGCTGACACCTTTTTTTAAATTTTCTGTGAATGGATTTTTTTTTTTCTTCAGGAAATCTTGATTCATCTTGATTGAATGTTTTCTTTTTTAAAAGATGTTTCTAAAAGAATGTTTTATTTATTTTATGGGCCTATGGTTTAAGTAAGAACTTTTTGACATTCAAATAATATGCGAGATGAATGCGTTTGTATATATGTATGTTTATATATACACATATGTAGGTAATAGATGCCTGGTTATACTTATGTATTACTGTGAGATTCTTCAGATATATTCAACATACCAGGTAATCCGTAGGAATAAACATGGACTACCTAACAAATATTCTAGGGTGGGTAATAAAATAAGGGAGTTTAGTGCCAGAAGTTATAGCACTTGTTTATTCTTAAGGTGATGGTGATTTTTACACTAGAAAAAAATGAAGTAAGCATTGCAAACAACCAAAGATGAAGTGAGAAAACAAGTATATTTTTTCTGGATGCAAACGGGGAAAAAAGTATAGAGGTATACTGGAGATTATATTTTTGATTTTGAGCTACACTGAAATAGGGTTGTTCTATAATGTTTCAATCCTTTGATTTGTGCTTCCAGTCAAGCTTAATAAATCTTCTGAAAAGCCCTGATTTGGAGCCTTGCAACTTTCAATATACTGTGCATAGAGAAACAACAATGCAATAAAATGCAGTGTTTTAAGAAACTTTTCAGACTTCGGTGCCCTTTCTAATCTGAGTTATTTCCACACCCCGATGAGTTTTGTGATGTGTTTTTTTTTCTCTTTGTCTTTTCAGGATACTAAAGCAGAGTGCAGTTCCTGTGTAGAAACTGAGGACAGAAAAGTAAGTGGTTTATTTTAATGTGATATGTGAGGCAACTCCAGGAAGACTTTTTGAAATCAAACCACATGTTACTATTTTTTGTTTATTTTGGTATGTTCATTAAAATTGGGAATGATGTATTGGAGATAATATGTGTATTAGCAATAAATCCTAATTTTTGAGTTTTCAGGAACGCACAGAGACAGCAAGGGGATGTATGAGGTCTTCATTGCTTTTGATTGCACTTTGAACAGAAATGAGTATCATTGTTGATGACATTAATCTCCAAAACTAAAGTATGTGCTGCTGCAAGTGTTATGGCCCAGAAATATATTAATTAAGCAGATGTTCTTTTTTTTCTGTATTTGAAATTGAATTTTTTTACTGGAAATATAGACTAGGAACTTAATGTGTTTCACAGAATCTGAACATTTTAAGTCAGTATTTTGATTCCATCTATGTTGAACTTGAGACAAACTACTGCAATTAGGACATGCATCATTAGGATCTTGTAATTTGCATTTCCATAATGAAATATACTGCTAATGAAGCATATTATTAGCAATTAATGAAAAATGTTGCAAGTTAACAACAAAATATAAATCTGCAAGGTGTCTTCCTACTCTTACAGTCTTTTTCCTTAAGTTTCTTAATTTCTGTATTCTAAAGTAGCAATTTATGAAGCCATTGCTAAGTCTCTTTGCCTGAAGGCAAGCTCACATCTATTAAGTATAATTATTATTTTGAAATCTATTATTCTGTAAGTCATAAAATACCATTTAACAACCTAACTGCTTTTTCACTGTGATCTCTCTCCTTCCCTTGTTACTTCTACTGACCCTTATGTAAGATTCTACCTGTTTTTCCTGCAATGATAAAAGCCCTCAGGTTGGAGAATAACAGATGACAAGTGATCAACAGTCTGTGGTAAATGACCTCTATTATTCTACACTAATGAACTATATTTACTACTGCCCTAGGTGCATGTGTGACTGGTATTCTACCTAATTGGAGCTTTTTGTTTGCTGCATTTTGGTTCTGTTCTCATATCCTTATCCCAAACATAACAATATTTGCTGCTGTTTGACTTGCGTGTTGTTATGCTGAGAAGCTTTAGTTTAGAGAGAGAAGGGAGAGAGGAGGAGGGAGGAAAAAAGAAAGAAAGAAAGAAAAAAAAAGGTATGTTTCAAAGCCAAGAAGCCTGCTGAAAATATGGAGTGTGATGTAGAAAACTAAAATGAAATCTGAAGTTAGTCTCATGTTTTTGAATTTAATTCATGATTTCTAAGCCTGTGACATCTTTCAGCATTGGGTTTTCCTCATGCAGGAGTAACAACTTAGTATTTTTCTATCCTTGTTTTCTAGTAACTATATGAGTATGTTTGGGGCAAGCCAAATGAATAAACGTCTTGAGCTTGTAGCTGAAGAGTATTAATAAGGCTGTTGCCCATTTGCCTAGAAGGGGGGAGCACTGGATTCCCCTGCAACTTTCTCTTCTATTTTAAATAGTCTCTCTCTCCATAAGAAGAGTGTTCACATGTGAAGCTGTATATTTTTGATTACTCTTGCGTCAGCATCATCATTTCATATGAGTTGGGAAAAGCAATGTTCCTAATGTATGTTCCTCATACACATTTTCTAAAATACTAGCTCATCTTTTATCTTGGTTCAGGCCTTTTTTTGGTTTTAACCAACAGGAAAGAAAAATAATGTATGGATCTTTCACAGAACAGAACTTTGCAAAAATATCCTCTGGAAATAAGATTTCTCACAGAAATGTTGGAAAGGACCTTTAGGGATCATCTAGTCCAAAAGACCAGGAGGATGCTTGTCTCACTGTCCTGGAGCTCTGAGAGGAGCACACATGGGAATACACCGCGGAGCAAAACAAGCCATTTGTCTTGCTGCCAAATGAGCTGATGCCAACGCTGCGAAACCAAAGCTAATGCATTAGAATACTAATTCCCTGCCTACTGATACTGCCCCTGCCCTTTGTAGATTGTCTTCTGAAATGGAAAACTTTTTGAGCCACCCAAAGCCAAATGGAAACTTTCATAAGGACCGTTCTGTGCTGGGTGATTTTGTTGCAGCAGTTTTTTACCAGGAATGTTTAGCTTTAGTTTCTTCGTTCTGGTTTTATTTCAGCCTGCTCTATAACGTAATAGATTCTCACTGGAATGTGCAATGACATTCTCCTCAGTATTCCTTGCAGGGAGCCTAATGCTGACCATTAACTAGCAGCTAAGTGTTATTAGCTGAGTGACTCAAGGTCATGCAGGGTATCTTGCCTCATTTTCTATTCTCCAGACAGAAAGTAGCTCACGGAGAGAACATTTTTGAGATGCATCTTGACTAAAAAATTTACCACTCTTGAGCTTAGAGTACAGAGTTTTTATGAAGGCAATAGACTTTATGGGCATGTATTAAGCCAGTAACGTGATAGGTCAGTAAGTTAGAAAATTTCCCTGTAGTGACATAATGTTTCATAACTCCCTATTACTTTCTTGGGGATATGGTATAGGCAGTAATGCCTTTCCTTTTCTATGCTTGCTGTGCAAAATTCTTTTTTTCTTTCTTTTTTTTTAAGCACCTTCTGTCAGTGAATCTCAGAGCACCTCAGAAAAATTAAAAACACAAGGAGGACACTTATTTATGTTGCTCAGGTTTCATTTGGGGAAATAGAGGTATGAAGGGAAGACAGACAGGTTACAGAATGATCTAGAGATGAAGGGAGGAGGCAGAGAAATAGATTTGTTATATATATATATTTTGTCTGTTATCTGGCTTCTTATCTTTTTTTTTTTTTAAATGATCATTTCAAAATGTATTCCTTGAATGTTTAAGGCAAAACTTTGCCTTACTACATGGAGAAATATTAATACAATTTCTTTAACAGTCCTAGCTGGGTTATTGAGAGAGGGAAGAAATGAGAGTATGAAATAGTGAAGAGCTGATAAGAAGCAGTATGGAGCGATTGACTCAGCTACAGGCATCAAAGATGTGGATGTGTTTGTATACCCTTTCCTCATTGTAATGCCCTTCTCTGCTGATTAGGAGCTTCCCATCAGTGAATATGAATGTGTAGGTCTTGTTTTTATTAAGTTATAAGCCATCATGATATCTGCATCTGTTTGGAGATGTGGGATTTTTTTCTTTTTTCCTCATAACAAAAAGGATTATTTTACTAATGAGGAAAGGTCAGAGACTCGAGTGGTTTCGTAATGAAGTGTTCTGTACAGGTTATTTCTCTGTTAGATGTTAGTATTCTTTAAATTGTACTTGAATATTGATTTTGAGGAATTATCTTACGCTTTGAACACAAATGCCGTCCTGATGTCTACTGGAATGGACAAATGGTTCCTCTTTCTTCTACCCCATTAGCTGTTGTAGCTCCTTGAACCCTCAGTGAATACAGAGGATTTGCCACATTCCTCAGAAACAGGTAAGAGTAGCCCCAAAAGACAGAATAACAGATGGGCCTGTCTTGGTGCTCTCGATGTTCCCCCGGGAAACCTCAGCTGATACAAGTCAGAGTTACATGAGGCTTCTAGATTCTTCCTCAGCACAGAGCTAGAAGTTTTCCAGAATTACAGAAGAGGGGAGGGAAAAGTCTTATTTTATTTTTTTCAGAAAAATTGCTTGAAGTCTACTGATGCTTTCTGCACCTTAATTTTAATTCAAGAGCTCTTAAGCTTCAAATTAACCATCGCTTTAATTGAATTACACTTCTGAGTTTTAGGTACCATTTGAGGTCAGATCATAAATGAGGTATCATTCAATGTTATATATACTATTTTGAATACATTCATTTACTTGGCTTGTTCAAGTAAAATATTACTTACGTAAAAATATGTAGCTCATGCTTGCCCTAGAACTTAACCCACAGCACTCATCAGCCTAGTAAATACTGGCGATTCTAGTGTGAGGAAATGCTCAGCAGCCCAAGAGGAGAAGGCTGCTCATCGCCTCTTGGTACGTAGATTGACACAGTGTAAAGTTGTGCTGGAGAGTTTTGTAGCATTTGGATGATCGTAACGCCGTTGCTATTACTGCTCCCTTGTTCGTTCTGTCACTGACGTGCAATTACGGAATTGCACAATTGAAGTGATGACAATTGCTCCCGCGTTTGTGCGTACGTCTCCCTTTCCACTTAATCCAACTGTATCTAGCAATCAGTAGTCTGATAAAGTGGAATTGAAATGACAGGCGATGACAGAAGTGCCAAAACAATAATATGACCTCCCACTGACGTGTCAATGTGCTCAGCTGCATGACTTCTACAAGTGCTGAATATGTAAAAGGGACACGCATAGAATGTTTACTGTACTAGGCTACCTGTGAAGGCAGAATGCAGAAACATGATACTTCTGCAACGTACCCTTTTGTCAACACACTCCATCTGGAACGTTACATTATCTATGCTTTTATTACTATGTATGCTTATTACTGTAATTGCATGAGAGTTGTCCATAATTTTATTAGAGGAGTGCTTTCTTGTAATCTTCAGTTTTGCAGCTGTTTTTCTAAATCTTGGAATTATCTTTTCTCTGGTCATCTAGAAAATTAGTTCATGAACAGGTCATTTATATTTTACTTTCAAAGGCAATTTTTTTTTTTGTTAAACACCCTTGGCAGAAGGAGTCTAAGAATGAAGAAAGATCCTTGTTTTCCTATATACAGAAGTCATTCTTCTCTGAAGTCCTTTAATGCTAAGGAAATTCGCAGTTTTAGTTAACACTGAGTATCAATTTCATTTCTTTTACATATTAGGTTGTAAACAAACTTTACAGAGGGCAACAGTCTAAAAAAAACTAATTTTAGTTCCTGTGTATATGAAATGCAGAATATGAAAATGTGTTTTCTGCAGTAAACAAGTACTGATAATTTCAGTCCTTCAATTGTGTATGAGAAAAAGCTTCTGCAATGGGTGACTGGTGGCGAGGAGATTGAGTACTTGGGACCTCTGAAACTCCAACTTTTCACTGAGCTTAAGAAATTCTAAAATCAGGTTACATTTATACTCAAAATAAATATGATTGAAATCTGGTTTAATAATGTTGCTGAAAAGATGCATGGGCACTTATGAGACATTATTGCAGCTGTTCTACAGTGTAACTTTTTGTTATATTTGTGCAGCAAGTAAAAGGTGTTTGTTGTGATGAAAGATAGTGCTCTTTTCAATCTTTTCTTGTGACTAGCAGTCATGGCTTTCAGCTCATATTCTTTCCAGCCTTTTTGTTTAATGCTTTGGTGGCACATGCATTTATCTACAGTAAATTCAGCACTGATATCTGCATTATGCAAATTTAAAAACAGAAAGCAAACAAAATTTACTTTTTGAACTTGCTCTGACATGAAATAAAATGCATTGGGCATGACAGCTTTGTGCTAATATCTCTTGGAAAGCCCACAGTGCATGTCCCAAATAGCATTCTGAAGTATCTTCTACTTTTATATAAATTCATAATCATTTTCACTGAAGTAAATTTCATGCGTATGCACAAATGGCATTGGAATATATTCATATGTACTTCAGCTGCATTGCATATCATGAATTATATTTCACCTGGGGATAAGTAATGAGAAAGAAAAAAGAATGAACTTTTTGGTTATAATATTCAGATCAATGTAAAGTTAAAATATTCAGCTGGAAAAATATCAGCTGGAGAGTGACAAGCCTGATTAATCTCTCAAAAATAATCGAGAAAGTAATTTATGAGGCTAAACCTTGTTGAACCTCTTTGGCTGCATCTGGCAATTTTTTCATATATATCAATGGTATAAAAACCCAAAAGGGAATTGACCTGTGATATTACACAAAAAAGGGAGAAAAAGTCCACAACTCTGTCAGTATTGGCATGTTGTAGGTGGGAATGTGTTCTGAGTCTCTTCTGTGTGCGTGAACAAAACCTTGCAGCAACAACCCTGGTGGCTTCGGCGTTTACCAGCCCAGGTCGCCTCAGGAGGATGCAGGCAAATAGGAATGACCCAGGGAACAGACAGAGGGGAGATAGCACCAGAGTTTTGTCCTTTTTTTCCTTATATATTTTTATTAGGCATCCAGGCTATTTTTTAGAATTTCAGCACAGCTTTACCATTAGCCATTTTGACTTCTCTTTTCATAATGTAATTAAGATTGATATTTCCTGATTGGGGAAATGAAAATTATAAACTTATTTTACTTAGGATCATTAAAACCTTTCATTTAATTGTTTAAGATGAACCATGTATTCCTAGTAAATTGCCTGTTTTAGTAATCTGGAATTACATGTTTCTACTGAACCTACAAGAGCAGAATATCTCTTTCAGTAGTCTCCAATATAATTGTACTAAAGAGTTTTTTGAAATAAAAAATGAGTTTCAAACACGACTATTTTTGGGGAAGGCAAAGAGCAAGAGCAATCAAGAAATTGTGTACTATCTCTCTTAACTATTTTTTTTTAATAATTAGCCTGAATTTTGAAGTGATGAGCATTCAGCTAAAAGCTTTTGTATGAATCAATTATTATTACTTTCAGTTATTCTTGCTCAAAATGTGCTTTCCATCTCTGACAGTAGTTAGTTCATTAAGTCACGTGAAATCCAGTCATGATGACAGTAAACAGATTAGGTCAACATTAGTAAGAATGTGGAGCAGAAATAGGCAGCCGGATAAATCCTAAGAGAACTTTATTTAACAAGGCCACTGTAAGGAGCCAGTCAGCGTTCTGCACTCGCAGAGAATCAGAGAATTTATCCAGGTGACAGAATTTTGTTGTTGCATGAAGATCCCAGATGGTAACATTCAGAAAATATAGATAATACTTGCATTTTGTTAGGGAGGTTGATAAACTTTTTATTCAATAAATGATCTTCCAGATGCTGTTTTATTCAACTGAGGTAGAGTTGCTTTCCATTAATTTGCTATTTCTCAGTTGAAGGCAAAGGAGTCTAACTTTCTTTAAAATTGTAAGATGACATTTTGTGTATTAATACACCAGTTGCACATAACTGATTAAACTTAGCACAATAGTACCAACAGAACAGTTGCTAGACAGTTTTTTTTGAGTTATCTAAAAGGTAAAGTAATAAATTACAAATTTTAACTTGCGTATAACTATTTCAGAAGTATTTTTCTTGCTATAAGAAAAAG
Source organism: Tinamus guttatus (assembly GCF_059628265.1). NCBI lineage: Eukaryota > Metazoa > Chordata > Aves > Tinamiformes > Tinamidae > Tinamus > Tinamus guttatus. Next base: position 2,715,551 of record NW_028288706.1, on the reverse strand, counting down.
ACACTATTGACTTCATAGGTGTTTGAAATAGGCACTGCATTTTCATGAGATCTGCTAGAAGAGTCTAAGTGAGGGGGATGTCTAGAGGTTGTATCTTTCCTCAGACAAATTTTTTCTCTTCCATTCTAAGTCCTTGTAGAAGTGCTCGTGTTAAGATAAGCACAGAAACCGTTTGTGATGGGGGAGCTTGCAGCTGCCCTGGCTCGGGAGAGGGATCTGTTGGATGGCTCCTTCTCCACGGGCTCCATCATGATGCCGGGTTGTGTAGTCCAGTATCCTCTCCACTGAAGTTGAGACTCAAAGTTTAAAGTACTTAATACGGGCAAGTGCTTTACTGTTCAGAATCCCAGAATGGATCGATGTTCCTACCTTGAAGGCAGTTCTCCTTTATTTGTACGTTACTGGCATAATCCTGTTACGGCAGGAAGCAACCCAGCCATAACTCTTTGAAGTGTCTCCCCTCGCTGCCAATGTTTTGGTACTTTCTTAGGAAACAGAGGGCAAGTTTACAGGCTATTAATGGATAGGGAAAGCCCCGTTCCATTTCTATTTGTGTTTAGGTTCATCCCCTCGTTAAGACACAAATTGATCAGATGGCTTTTCAGGAGCTCAGGCATGGCCAGATTATCAGTGGCAGATTGTTTGAGGGATATTTGAAGGGAACAGACTGAATCTGACTATTGTTTCATTTGCCAAATTAATATCTGGGACGTAGTCCAAACTGATGAGCAGAATGGCTGTGATTGGATCATAAAGAGGGAAGCACACATTTGGAAGGCTTTTTCTATACATGCTGGTTTTATTACTTTCCTAGTGGCTTGAAAGCATGCAAGAATATGCCTCTATCGAGTAGTTCAATTCATTTCTTACTGGTTCCAGTTGGTCTTGTTGTGTTGTATGGGATATTTTGCCAGGTAATTTATTTCTCTGTAACAATGGCTTCCCTTTTAGCAACCACCTAGACGTCTGGTATAGGGTAGTTTGATCAAACCTTCCTAATCTGCTTATCTCAAAACTGCCTCCTTCAGTAATGATGCAGAATGTCTTTTCTGCTGATTAACTGTGTCATAATTGAGGATAAGACCACATTCTTAACCATATACATCCGTATTTGCAAATGCTGTGTGTGTGTGTGTGTGTGTGTACTTCATGATTGTGAATTGTATGCAAGAGGTAAGCTCTAAGGGATAATGGATTTTTTTTCTTTTTTTTTTTTCCTTTTTTTTTTTTCTTCTTTAAATGGGTGGGTATATTTTATTCCCTTACTGAGTGATAGATAATAGAGAGACCTTGTGTTTTAAATCTAAACCACGTGTTGTCCAGGTTTGATTTATGTAATTATAGCGTTTTACAGTTCAGCTGAAATGTTGTTGATCGAGGTCAGAAAAATCCAGGGGTTCTGCGAGTTGAGTACTTAAATAATTCTTGAAGATACTTAAGGCAATACTAGAAGAACTTGTGTGCAGCGTGGGAGATGATGATAGTGTGGCTCCTTGCTATGGCATAGTCAGCGTGTATCAACTTTTTAAAATGTTCAGAGGTTGTTTCTGGAGGAAAAAAAAAAAAAAAGGCAATTTAAGTATTGAGAGGAGTAGTGATACTCTAAGAATAAAAGTAAAACATTTGTCTTCTCCCCTTGCCTCCTGCAATATAGAAATAATTTTGTTGCTCCAACATTTCATTGGTTCATAATGATACCCTGAATTAAAGAATGATTTTTAACTTTCAAATGGCAGCTGTGTAATGTTAAGACTGGTCAAGAGCACATTTGCTGTCTCTACCACTCTTTCTTTTGACCTTGGCAAGATTTAGATTAGACTTAGATTATTTAGGATGTGTTTCTAGATTATTTAAGAAGACTGATTTTCTTTCGTTAGTTTGATTTGTAGTTGTCACAAGATAGAGATAAAATGCTTAGTTTCTAACCAATGTCAGGAAGAAATTTCTTATGGCAGTATGTGAATGCTTTTCAAAAGTAGTGAAAAAGAATATATTTTTTCTGTTCTGAAGGTAAAACACATAAGACTTTAAAGTAGGACTGATAAATGTTAATGCTAATAAAAACAATGCTGTGATATAAAGCTGACTTTGTTTTAGAGCAGCTTAACAAAAGAGAATTCCACTTGCACCCCCCCCTTAACCTGTCAGAATTTTCAAGCGTGTTCCTTAGTGCATTTGCAGTCACAAGACTTGTAGTTCTTTGTAAGGTGGGAATATCCATCTTGAAAAGATGGGATTACCTTAGTCTGTGTAACCAACTCATGATGGTGGCAGAAATGCTGAGGATTTTTCATGGGCCTTATTACATCCTAATTCTAGAAGCAAAGCATTTTATTGCCTATTGTCTAATTTTCATGTTCTGCCAGCATTGTGTTTTGTTTTGTCTTCAAAATAACCTTTTCAATTACATCTTGAATGCTTTTTGAATAAATACAGCTCTGCATTATTTTCTTATTTATTCTTATTTATTTTCTTACTTATATTACTAAGAGTTTTGGGGTTTTTTTCTTGCATTCAGAAGTAGCTTGGTCTGAGTTTGATATACCGTGGTGACATAGCATACATAACCAGAAGATGGCAGTGCAGGATTAAAAAGAAAAAAAAAAGGCATTTGGTTAGTAAACTAATTTATTATTTAAAGGAAGAAGTTTTGTTTAGTCCCCTCACCTCCTCCAACAACATTTAATACTGACCTCTAAATTAGTTGAAAGCTTGCACTGTCTTGATAGAAGTATCATAGTAAAGGTTCTCCATTACTGTTCTGCCAGTAGCGTACAACTTATCTGTACATTTATCATATTCATTTCAGACCTGAAACTGCCCTCAATTTTTTTCTGTGTTTTATTTTTTTTAATCTACATTTTGATGTGATCTTATTACACAATCTTAATTATGGGCATTTTGCAAAACGAAATCCTGTACAATTCTTTCAATTCCAACTTTTTTTTAAGGCTATTGGTATGTTAATGCTTTAGACATTGCATTGACCAGCTCAACGTACTATATACAAAAAACCTAGAATGGTAGTTTTAAGTTTGTAAGCTACCAAAAATCCACATATGTTACAGTGACAGTGCTTTCATCTGCCTGTCTGCATCATGTAAGGCCAAGCAATGAGGAGGTGGAATTAGTTTAAGGCAAGAAAAAAGGTAGCCTGCTTTTCAGGCTGGCACCTGGAAATTTCCAAACGCCTATTTTTGTACACTTTATCCTAAAGTGAGTGCAGTGAGCTGCCAGCTGATCCGAGTGTGACAGCTCAGAGCTGTGTTTTCCCCCTCTTTGCTGACTCCTCTCTTCCCCAAACTCCTGCTGTCATTTAGGCATTATTGGATTTTTTTTTTTTCTTTTTTAATGAGAGGGAGCGGATTAGGGGAGGAATTAAGCATCTTGATAAGGAGTTCTGTTTTATTTATTAATTTCAGTTCAGAACAAGCAAAGAAAAGATGCAGTAGCCAACTTGCAACATGCACATATGAATAATATAAAATTAAGCCAAAGAATTTGGTGATAAGCAGCTGAATTGGCATAGGATGGTTTTAAACATGAAGTCTGTTTATTATTTATTCAAAAAGGTGAATGTATTTGTTCAAAACACAAGCGGATATGTCACTAAAAGTACGTGGAAGAAATAATGTCACAAAAAGTTATTTTGCTGAGATGTGTTTTAGCCTGAAATATGATTGTTACATTTGAGTATTTTGGCATGTTCATCTGAGGCCACAGTGTTGGCCACAGTGTTTCTGTGCTTGCTGGATACCTTCGGTTTCCACAACAAAGCCAGTGTTACTTTTTTTTTTTTTTTCTTTTTTATAATAACCTTTGCAAAAGTGTCCTTAAGAGGCAGGCTAATAAGGCAGTTGACACTAAAATTAGGCAGGGTATTGAGGAATCATCAGTGGAATCGCCTCTTATAAAACCAGGAGGTAACGTGTGTAGGGGTAGCCAAGAAGACCTCAACTCCTGAACTTGCCTCCTCTAGCCAGTCGATTTATCGTCTTCTGTGGCCCACGGGGCACGTTGCAGAACTTGGCTGTTTAGTCAGATGTTTATTTATAGGCTTACGCTGAATCTGAATGCTATTTTTTTGACTGGTAAGATGAATAGCACGTGAGGAGCTTATCTGCCATTGCTCCTTGTAGGAAAAACTTCCTGCTCAGAGGTATTACAGTAAGCAGTAATCTAAAGAAAATGGAAATTGTAGCATTTTATAGAACTCTTTCAGCAGCTGAAGGTGCACTGGTGATAAAATATGATTAAAATTTATTGTTTCCTAGTATATTTGATCATTTATAGGATTAGTAAGTATAAAACTGAGTACGAAAATATTTCAGATTTTGAGTTTGGTTACCATAACTGACGTAAAACTGTTTAGCAGAAATTTCGAGTAAGATATTCATAATGTGTGGAAGAGGACTCTCCAGTTGATAAACACATTCTTGAAATTCAACAGTAGATAACCAGAAAACATATTTAGCAAAGGTTTTACTGTGTGTGTGTTCACCTGTTGTCTTTATCTCATCAGATTTTTTTTTTTCTTTGTGCTTTAAGAGAAGACTTTGCTGAAAAGTTAGACTACATTTAACATATGCATCTCCCTTTTGTAACAGTCTCGCAATAAAGCCATAAAATGTATATTAATGGTACTTTCTGACTATTCAGTAAATATCTATGTTTAATGACATTGGGATCAACATCCAATGTCACTGCCATTTGGTTGATAGTGTTTCAGAAACTTTCTCTGGGGATGGTTTGGCTTGTAGATGTCTCAGAACTGAGTTTGCGCAGCTAAGAATGGGATGAGAACTTTTTAGAGATATTCTGATTAATAGTTTTTAACTTTGCTATTCTTAATTGCATTTCTACTAGTATAACAAATTCTGGGGATTTTCAGAAATCTTCTATGATGAATAAAAGTGTTCTAGTGGTCTTAAATATCCACCTATCTAAACAAAGTGAGAAACTAAGACAAACAAAAAGAAACACACACAAAAAAGTGGTTCACTGTTACATAACTTACTTGGCCTTTTCTTCCTGTTTAATGTTTCATGCTAAATATTATTGTGTAAAAAGAAACTCCTAAAATATCTGCCCCCTCTCTTTTTATAATTAATTCTGAATTAGTTAATGTTTGAAATGGCTGTTAAGAGATTACTTGATTCTAGTTGTGAGTATGTGGATAAGGCTACATGTTGACCGTTACTCTAAAAATACAGACAATATAAATTACAGTTGGTGTAGTTATTTTTATATTTCTATCGTGTAACTATGTGCATAACAGTAACTTTCATGATAGAATTTGGTGTGTTTAGCAACATGGCTAATAGTTTAGCTGCGTTTTGTTTCCTAAACAACAATTTTGTTTAGAATCTACAGCCACGTTTATGTATCTCTTTTCTATAAGTCTTGTCGTATTCCTTTTCCTGTACAACTCTTAAATGTAATGATTAATCCTATAAAGCTTCAGGACAGGTGGAACAACTTTATTCTAAAAACTGTAGCCTGTGCAAATAGGTGAGGGGAAAAAAAAAAAAAAAACTTGTTTGCGTTTGCAGTTGACAAATAATATTATGATATTATTTACTAGCTGATGAGATGTTGAAATCCTCCAGCTTAGCCACTGCTGCATTGAAGCCAAAGTTTGCTTTATTTGCTCCCTTATTTATTGAAGTGCTGTGTTTCCTCTTTGCAATGACAGTGTGAGGTTTGCCTTTCATCTTTATAAACTAAGTATTTTGGTGAGATAAGTACAGTTCATAGTAAATAAACAAGTAATGCTAATCTTCAAACATGGATTCGTCTGAGAAATGGGAGGGGCAGGAAATCAATACTTCTTATCTTGACCAATTTCTTTTAGAAGATAAAAATCACTTTGAGTTGACAGAGATTAATTATACAGATTGTATCAGTTGTCTTCAACAGAATGCTGTAATAGCAAACAGAGAATACTGGTATATTTAGTTTCTGCGGCTTCTTACTGAAGTACAGACTAAATCTTTCCGTGATTTTTTTTTCCCCAAATATTGCTGCTTTAGTTGAAGTTTTCTGTTGCAGGAACTCAGACCAAAGTGGTTAATATACCAGGCCTTCATATTTTTTCATGACTCTTCAGACAAAATAGTATTGTCTCCTTTCCTCATATGAAGAATCTTTAGAGAGTAAAACCACTGCTTTCAAATTTAGAAATGTGAGAAGAAATCAATGGTGACATTTAATTAGATGTTCCAGGCTGCCGCCGATAATCTGTGGCCCTATAATATCAAATTTTCTTCTAGTTGTTTCTAGTTCCTTGAAAATTTTCATGTTCATGATGATGTGCTGCTACCTTAAAACTCCCCATAACTCTTCGACGTGCAATTGTTTGGGTTATTCCTGTAGTTGTCTTTAGAAATCCTCTTAGTCTTCATTTACGTCTTTGAAACTTGATAGCTGACAAACGGTAACAAGAATATCTTGGGTTTATTTAATGGTGGAGAAAAGCTTGAAAATACAATGTAAGCATTAATAAAGGTTTAAAATGCAGAAGGAGATAGAAGAAAAAAAAAGAAGAAAATAAAATGCCTATCATTCTTTCACTTTTCATGTTTTGGAGGTGAACATGAATTTCCCAGGCCATCACATGGCTGCAGACCAGGAGCAGAGGCTGAATTTTAAAGGTCTGTGTGTTAGTAGCCCCAGTCCACTTTAATTACCACCACCTGCACTCAGATTGTTTCTGAGTGTTAGGAACCCAATTACCAGTGTCCAAACCGAGCCTTGTTAGAGGCAAATAATCAATAGGTGTCTGCGAATTTGGAGATTCGTACAGAATCTCTCTCCTTACTTGAAGAAGCTCGTAGGATGCTCTGGAAGGATCCTGTCCTTCGGAGGAAAAGGCCTTTCCGTTGATGCTCAGGTTCGTTTCCTTTTTGGTTTCTTAACCACTGGTCAGAGGTCAGGTAGTACTTGGAGGGCAATCGGCCCCTTCTTTGTAAACTGACTTGATTTATACTGGTATCTAGCTTACCATAGTTGCCTGCCTTCAATATGTATTTTGGTAGTGGGGAGGTAAGTTGTTATTCTGATTAAGCAGTGAAAAAATCCTTAGTTTCACTATAAATCCACTTAAGTGGTCAGCAAATTAAATACTCAGTATAAGAAGACATTTATGTTGGAACTGGAAGCTCTGAAAATTAAATATTTCTGCTGATTTTCTTGGGACAAAGATGGTCTTGTTTTATCATCTCTGTAACTGTAATAACAGTGGGCAAGGATATCAAGTTGGGCTTTCTTCAGTGTCTGCTGTTAAACAGTGCCACTATCTGTATATTTATTTGTCTCCTATTCACTGTTGATGGATTCACGGAGTTCCTTAAAAATGTGGATCAAATATTTTGATGCAAAGATTGCATGGATGAGTGCAAAGTAGTTGAGATATAGATTATGATAGTATTAATAAAGAGATCCTTTAACAGGGTCCTGGTTTCTTTTTGATGATCTGTAATGTGCTGTGGCTTATGTAGAGGCTAGAAAACATTTCTGTGACAATAATAATTGTAATTATTATAATGGTTTATTTAACACATTAAATAGATCATTGATTTAAATATTTGTTTTTCATTCTAAGATGGTGTAAAATAGCACTTAATTTTAATTAGAAATGACTGCTGCTATATGACCCCTTTGCATTCAATGTTATATAAAAGATGGTGGATTTTTTTATGAAGAAAACATTTTTAAAATATCTTCCTGGAAACAATAATCCAACTCTACAGTGCTTATTTTCAAACAGAAACAAAACAAAAAGTCCAAAAACAAAACAAACAAAACCCTTATGATGGCAAGCCTCTACTTTGGTGTTACTTAAAGTACAAATTTACTATTTTATATTCTGATCTTAGGATTTCTTCTAAAGATCTGCTGAAACTTGTGCAAAGCTTGTGGGTGTATTCAATGCTTTTTCAGGATGTTTTCAGTGGCAGGTAAGGCAGCCACTTCTGTGTGATCGAGAAGTTATTAAACCTAAGTTAATTGCAGACAGTTGAAATTTCACATACGTACCAGAATCTCCTGGGAATATTGGGGAAATAAGGGAAAATACCAGTATATGGAGAACATTGTTTTATACTGCTTCTCTAAATAACTTAGAATCTGGAAATGCATTTAGTTCATTACAGATTACAATACAGTCCTGAATCAAAAATGACTGCTTTAAAAACCTCCATAAAGCCAGCTCAGTCTTTTCAAATGACGGGATGGCGAACGAGAGATCCTTTATTCTTTTCACCTCCAGTTTTTCCTGGAGGTAACGAAAAATGAAAAATTTTTGTGTAAATGTCAAAAACATCGTAAAGAATAAATCTGTGGGGTTGGGTAATGAAAACTTTCTGCCTGGTGGCAAGGCAGCGGGTCCTCATCACTACAACAATTGGCACTAGGACGCTTTGAGCGGTGATATCTCAAGAACTGTGTAGCACATTCCATCACTGATTCCTAATTTACTTAAAGTCTCCTAGGCACCTGGCTCGTGCTGAAATGGAAAGTAATGAAGCTGGTGTGCCTCCTCCTCCCTTTCCTCCTCCTCCTCCCCTCCAAGCTATCTATTCCATGGAGATGTCAGCTCTATTGTCTATGTATTAAAAAATGTAAGATGGCGTGAGCTGTGGATACTCCTTGTAGTTACTGAAGATTAATTACTTGGATTATATAAACACATAATACTGTGTTATGTGTTCATACAGACAAAGTGAGATTTTTCTGTTTGTTTATATGATTTCAGACATGCAATCTGTGCAGTCACAGTTGTAGTTAGTGGTATACTGCTACAGTTCATGTAACAGAACAAAAATGGAACTGAAAAAGTGAAGTGAAATGTGGAAGATTCCCAATTAGGAAAGTTAAAAAAGGTCACAAAAAAGATTATTTTCTGTTTTAAAAGGAAAAATTTTTACATTGGGAAGTATATCTGTTGTTCATGAAACAAAAATTCCTCCAAAAGATACTAACTAGCAGTTCAGAAATACGCACCCATATTCACCCATTTGCTCAGGAAGATCAATAAGTTGGGCCTTCTAATCAATAACAAACCGAGAAACAGTCACTACTTAAAATATTTGCTTGGTAGCATGTTTGTTATATAGGCTTGCTGCAATATTTACTGCAGCAAAGCTATTCAGGATGAGATAGGACAGAGGTCATACCCTGTTTTAGCATAGTTTGAGCATCTGTTGGATATCTCTCTCCTCCCAGCAGCGACTGAGCCTTTCTCAGAAGACCTAGATGTTGAGATTTTTGTCTTGAGCTGTTTGTGCAAATGGAACTGTAGTGTCTCTCTGGCTCTATTTGTTAGTCCCCTGGAAATGGATGGTGAAGCTGTTGTCAAGTGGTTTGTTGGCATATGTCTTCAATGTTCAGGATGATCACAAGAGAAGTATTGTCACCTATAGTTGAATATATGTGTATATAAATAAGAAAGAATAGAATTTCATAAATTATTTAGGAATGAAAAGGACACTTTATTGGTTTGTTCATTCCTAAGTATAAATCTAATAATTAAATGAAGAGATATGTGGAATTTGAAATCCAGAAATCTGTCTTGAAGCCTTGGCTTCTTCAGGCACTGCAGCTTGGTCAGTCTATATGAGGAAAAAGCAAAAGAAGAGTATGGGGAACAGGACTCTCTGCATCTCCTTAGTGCAGCTAAGAATAGGTACATAGTTTATCATATCTGAAAAATCACCTGAAAGGTTAATGTTTGTCTTTTTAGTTTTAGCAGGCCACATCTTCTGTATGTCTTATATATGTTGCACCATCTCTTTTTCTTCTGTATTGCTATAGAACCTGAGGCACCTTGGCCTGCTGTTGGGGGTGAAGGAAAGATATTGGAGGATTTTTTTTGGCAAGAGACTGTCCTCCTCTTGTTAGATGAGGGAGGGAATTTTGCAATTGCTGGTTAACTTTAGTTCAAACTTCAGCGTAAGCTAATGAGTGTTTTGTTTGCTTAGAGATAAAGAAATCAAGGTCTGCTCATATACAACATCACAACATAAAGGTGATAGTTTTTTGGGGGGGAAAAAATAGAGTAAATTGAGTCTTCGTTATTTTCTTTCCTAAGTTTCATCAGATTGACTGTGATCTCTAGCTTATTATTCACATTATTGACCTAGTCCTCGTCCAAATTGTGTTAGATTTTAACTTTCTCTAATCTTCTGCTTTTAGAAGTTTCACTGACTTAATGGAATATCTGGCTAAAAATAATAACAAAAAAAGGGGCGGGGCAGGGGAGGAGAAGGAGGGTGGACCAGATGATCTCCAGAAGTCGCTTTTGGCTTTAGCTATAGAGTGATTATGTGAAATTCATACTCATGCTGAAAATTTATTTTAAAACATTGTGCATCTTCCAATGTAAATGATGGAGAGGACACTTAGCACTTGGATGTACCTTGTGTAGAATACTATTAAGCATAATAATTCTAGATCTACCAATGCATTTAATTTTAATATCTTGTTAGTCATAGAGCAGCATTTTTTACCTGCTTTCCTCTAGGTATGGGAACAGGTTTGGAGATATAATTAGTTCCTCTGAAGTTGCTCCTAGGGTGTGTTTTTTGAGAGAGAGAGTGTCTCTGTGTGTAATTTACTAGGTTTATATTTCATTTATGTTTTGCCATGTGTTTTACATGATCAATTACGTGTATGTTTACGGAGTTTCCTTTTGATAATCCTATAAATAATAATTCCATTTTGAAGTGATCTTGATAGATTGTAGCACAGTATTGGTCTTACTGGTGGCATCTCTGGTGTGCATGGAAGAATGGTGGTGGTTTGTGTTGAAGTGGGGTGAAGCTAGACTGGCTGGAGGACAAAAATACGCTAAATAGAAGTTCAAAGAATACATTTTTAACTAAGTCAATTTGGTAATTGCAAGCTGATGTATGAGTAGATTTTCACAGCAGGGAGGATGGCAAGGAAAATAAGAGTGATAATTTTATTTTAATTAAGCTCTTCTGTTAATCAGAATTGCAGAGAATTCTGCCACTAAGCTGGGAAGGAGGAGCAGTGTGTTGTTACAGCTTGCATAATGCTTAACTTGGCTGAGTGGCATCCATTTTATGTGGTTTTAATAGGAGCGTTTTCAAGTATTATTGAAGGATCTACTCAAACGGAGAGCGAGCACACAGTAACAGGATATAGCTCACTTGATCTTGTTTTAGACCTATGTTTTTTATGAGTTTCCACAAGCTCTCAGGGCTAAAGCACTCTCTGCTCTCAGTGAGAGAAGCAGTGGTAGATAGAACGAGAGGCCTGCTTGACAGTAAATGTAAAAAGCCAGATTGTTTTTAAGTTTGATCATTACTACTCTGTGCATAAAAGCTAAAAGCATTATATAGTTTACATTATGGCCTAAATAGTGCCCTATGGGAGAACAAACACTGTAATATGACATCAAAATCTTAAAAGTTTCTGTAGCTGCTAAGCCCTCAGTCATGGCTGTGATTAGTAATTAGGCTGAGTTATTTGTTGTATGTGAGTAAAAAATGTCTCCCATAGACTGCTTCAAAAGCAAAATCCAGTTCAGTGTTTGAATTTTGTGTTAGGACATGATTTGTGCCCTCAGTAATGAGCCTTTTCAGAGACCCTACTGCCCTGTTCAAATCAATCTGTGCTTTCCACAGAAGTACAAAATAATTTACTGGTCCTAGTTTTGATTTGGGTGCCTGTGGTTTCCTGATCCACGTGACAAATTGGCTTAAAGTGATCAAGACTAAAATTAAAGTCTGTTTATTTTTTATAGAACTCCTGAAAAAAATATTATGTTCCAAGAACCAGATGTAGGCTTACTGTTCTTTTCGAAAAAAAACTGAACTGCCTTGCCAAATGCCTTAAATGATAAGAATAGTAAACCTATTATCTAATAATTACCAGTTGCAGTCCAACTACTAATTTGCATGACTCTGACTCTAGCTTTGCATTATATAATCTGAATCTTGTGATAATATCACAGTTATGAAGAGAATTTGCTTAATTGTATTATGTAGATTATCAAGAAGCTATTGCAAGACAAATTCAGGATCCAAATTGCAATAATTGGTCAAGATATGTCAGGACATGACTAAGTTTCATATATCAAGCTGAACTTGCTTTTCTAGCACTTGAAATAAAATTGGATTCAAATAGGAGTTGACTTGTAGTCACTGACCTCAGAATGGAGAAGAAATGCAAGCCACCCTCTTTTTGTAGATTTTTTTGTAACCATTGCTTGAAAAACTTTTGAATGAGTCAATGGTACGTTTCTGTTAATAATGAACTGGTCAATTAATATTCAATTACAGTATGTGTCTGGTTCAGGCTGACTTCTAGATTGGGTACTTAGACTTCTGTCAGATGGTTCTGTACGTATTTCTCTGACATTGCATCTCAGTGAGTCAGGAGGGCTGCCCAGTCCTTTGCTTTCATGATCGAAGTGGCTGTGTTTGAAGTTAGTGTGTTGATGAATTCACTTCTTGTTAGAGAAGTTTGTTCACCGGTTTCAGTTGGTGTGCAAGACTGCCATTGTATCATGCTATCCTATGTAATTCTGCATAGATAATTCATTTCCATGATTTAAGATGTTCTAAATTGCTTTACTGAAGGGAGATAGAACACCTTTTAACCAAACAGCTGAACGATTTGCTATGACAATTTTGCCACTGTGCATTCACTTAATTTCCAATTAATCAAACATTCAATAAATCATTAGTATAATTACACCTGCTCAAATATTCTTACTCCAGCACATTAGCTATGCTCAGGCAAACTCCTTTAACAGCTGTGTGGATGGATTCATTTGTCTGACCCAGTTGGTTGCACGTCCTTGCTGCTTGTGAGCCCTGAGAAATGATAGGGCAGAGATTTCAATTATTTATAATGCCAGAAGTTTGCTTAATTCTTGGTTTCTTCTTCTCACCTGAATGCTTCTGTAGCAACTTAAAACAAACATCAGTGGAGTAGTGATTGGTTAATTTCTGAAGCTTTCTAAATCATTTTTATTTGCGTACTGTGTCACTCTTCTAATTACACTGTCTCCCCAGGGGTGCAATAATTCCCTCATCACCATACATCTGAAACATGGATTAATAAAGTGGTGTAGCTAGTGTCATACAAATGTAACAAAGTGTCTTAATGATGCCTTATTGAAATCCAGTAAATCAGTTCAACAGAGTACTGTTTTAGGACCTTGTTTTTAAAGGTTGCACAAGTGCCACCCAACCGATGTAGTTTCAGACAAATGGGTAAAATTATTTTTAGCATTTGAGTAAAACAGAAAGCCAAAAGGCAACTCTCGCAAGTATTATAGAACTAAACCTTGAAACACCTCTGTGAGATGGGTGAGTTTTATCATCTGTTCCTTCCATACGGATTAGGAATCTGAAAGAGAGGGTAAATGGCCTCAGGATCTATAGTGAGGATGTAGTAGTAGTGAGATTGCTCAGTGTTTAGTCTGTTGACTCATGCTCCTTTGCTGTATACTATAAATCACACTTTATGTGTGCCTTTGCTCTTAGAGTCAAAGCAAAAGTATAAGAATTCTGTGGCAGAAATTTAAATATTAGGATCTTCATGTCAATATAGATACATTTTAGATCTTAGTGTAGGTGCTGTCTCTTGGGAAAAAAAATAGACCTATCGATTGTAACTGGTCCATATTTTTTTATGAGATATCAATTGGAAGAGATTCATGATACTTTAATGCCTTAATACAAACAGGTAAGATGTTTGGAATTACCTGAAGGTTTCTTGATTCATCCAGTCACTTTCTGTAGTACCAAAGTAAGCCCTTTAACCTAAAGGGAAAAGGTATCAAAGAATTTATTTGGAGAATAATAATAATAATAATAATGATAATAAAGGTTTTAGAGAAAGATATACACTAATCAGACATTGTTTTAATTAAACATTTGTCAAGTTAATAATTACTGTGAAAGTCTTTAGTTCAGGGATTCTCAAACTCTTTCATTCTGAAAAATAGTAAGAAAGCATCTTGTCTGAAGATTACTGCTTCTTAATTCCTCATGGTAAGGGGTCTTAACTCTTGCTGTAAGAAAGAGGAAGCTTTCCTTAGAAACTAAGCTCCATTTGTTTCTAGATGTTCTACCTTGAATAGTTGAATAGAAGATTTCTTGATAGTGTATTTACATATCCAATAATGGCATGGCATTTGGTTGGGTTTGATCTTATTGCACTTGTGTAACTGTGATTGAGTATAATCCAGCCATGTTGTCACAAGATGAGGTCCAGCATTGTGTGTAGGGTTCAAGATCCTGCTGTAGGTTTTGATGACTTATTTGTTTGTTCTTTGCATTTTTGTGATAGCGCAACACAAAAACATCACCTGAGACACATGCCTACCTGTATAGCCTTATGATTCACTTGTTTCATTCTTGAAAACTTTGAAACATTTTCAAAATTTAACTTTAGGTATACATACATATTTAAGTCAATCATTACATTTCCTTTTGCAATTTTCACTCTGTGAAATTGTTAGTATTCTTTATCCAGCAATTTGATTATAATGGCCCTTATCATAAACTTCTTCACACTGTCAAAATGTCTTCTCGAGTCTGAGCTCATTTAACTTTAGCTTTTTTGAAGTTCACTATAAATAATTTATTACCTTGAAACATAACAACCTAGCAAATTAATCATTATAAACAACAGTACGGCTTGTAGTTGCCTAGGGAAAGGTGCACAGTCTTTCAAAAGATCGTGAACAGAATTGTCTTCATCAGCTGAATTATGGCTATAAAATTCCCCTTTGCTTGTCACTCTTCAGGAAATTCATCTAAGGTTTAATTGAAATATTCAATTTGTTTCCTTTTTCTTTTTTCTCCTTTTCTGGCTTTTCAAATACTGCATAATGTACTACTACTTCAGTTTTCAATCCATATCCTTTGGATATATGCTCATATACTTGGCAATTTTAGAGTGTAAATGTTCAAAATGTGGTGTGATAAAATACTTCAGTGCTTCAATATAAAGTTTTACTTTTAAAAATTACCGGTACTATCCAGCAGAATTCCTTAGCCAAAATGTGCCTTTTCTTCTCAGGTTTGAGAGCAGAACAACTTGATTTCTGGGTTTCTTTTTCAGGGAGGAAAAAAAAAAAAAAAATCAGTAGCTGATGGATGTGTTGCCTAGTGAAAGTATCATCCTTGTCACTGGTGTGAAAAACTGGAAGAACTCCCAGTGTGCACATCTGCAAGCAGATAAGAGATTGCTATCCTTGCTTGGGTGCCACAAGAGTGGAACAGGCGCTTAGTGGAGAGCTGTTGGGCCCATGCCTAGACCTTGCTCCAGCACCTGATGGTTGTTAGATGAAGCAGTATTCTCACAAGGTACCTGCTGGTAATCTTAGTATTTGTTACCGAACCAGTGTCTGTTTACCCCTCTAAGGCAATGCTGCTGAAAAGACATGGAATCAGCATAAGAACATGTGTGAGATGAGTCGATTGCTCCAAAGCCTGGTTCTCAGCCTGCTGCAGAATCCACAAGTGAACCTGCATGAGAAGTGCATCTTTCAGGGACAGGCAGCTTAATACAGTACACAGATAAGGCTTCATTAATACCTATATGTCTTGCCATTACTCTTTTTACTCTATCTCTATTCTGGTAAGGTGAAATAACTTTGTAATATCAAACTGTGAAATGTAAGAGGTAAGACTATAATCAACACTTCAAGTTAAAACCTGCAAGCAAAGAATATATGAAAATGCACCCAACCATGTTCAAGAAAGTTGAAGACAAGGCTAAATTAGTAGAAAATAAGTTATGGAAATGCACATTTAGGGAAAACTCATCACTTGAGCTCTGCAATACCTTTCAACTGTATAATTTTGATGAGGGCGTATCAGTGTTTGTCATCCCAAACTGGAATTAAACTAGCAGATCGTTCTTCCACTCTTCATTATGCAGAAAAATGGAATTAATGTTATTAGGATTTCTCACATCACTTAGAAATACGCAGCCAGTCATTACACAGCTAAACCATACCACTGCATACATAAATCCATTTAATGTGTCTGTAATGTAAAATTTCTTCCAAATGAAGAGGAATTAGCTTCCAAAATTGTCAGGTTTGTTTTTATATCCATGTTGTCTACTGGCTAAGCAAAGCCACAGTGCAAGCAGAATGCTTGCAGAATTGTCTGTTATGCAGAATTCTTCATTTTATAGAAGGCCAAGTGAAACTATGAACATAGAAGGCTGCTATATGCATTGTTGAGAATGAATTATCAGAGCTGGTATTTGGATTTAACTTCTCTCCTCCATTTTAAAACCTCCTAGAACAAACAGATATTAGAAATGTCCAGGAACAATCAAGCTCTACCAGTAAGATTATTTTTTTGTTGCTGTTATGTTAGGATAAAGCCTCCTTTTCAAGATGGTTATTCAGCTTATTTTTTCATTTTATTTTTCAGTGGAGAAGAAAAATATTGTCCTGCATAACCCTTTCAAAATATGCTCTTTTTGATGAGAAAAAGACTTAAAGAGGTGACTCCAAGATCATAATTTATATTGTGTGGGTGATTGTTTTGGAGAAATGTATTGAATGTTTTGGCATGCTCTATGCTTGGTGATGCCGCATCAGTCAGGAGCCTTCTGTGGGCTGCTTAGAAAACCCCTTTTTTCGTATTAACTGTTGATCAAATCCACTAGTACAATGAGTATCATATAGAAGGAGGATAAATGTGTAGTACTTTGCTTTCTGAATCACAAAGCAGTTTCTGTGGTGATAACTTTAGAGGCTTATGAATATGTTTATGTATTTTTTTCTCAGAATAATAAAATGTTTATTATTTTTGTACCATATTTGGATAATCCACAATTATGTGGTTTTTATGAGCAATCTAGTTTAAAGGCCCTAGTCATCAATACAGTGTGAATTATGTGGCCAGGACTCCATTTCAGCATTGTTTTTTTGTGGGTCCAGATGGGGGTTTTGGTTACCATATCCATCAGCAAGAAATCCAAAAGCATTCTAACATCTGTGTGAGGCCGGAGCCCACATGCTTGATGATTTCCAAACTGCAATGAGCAGCCTAGTTTTTTCTTTCAGAAAGATTTGATGGTGGTTTTATACTTGATTTGTTATGGAAGAGGCAGCTTTGCAGAGCACAGAATGGGTAGGGTTCTGGTGACTGCATAGCAGAGCATGGGAGGTAACGCTCTGGTGATCCGAGGCTGCGGGTTGTTATGGCTTAAAATCATCTGTCACTTGAGAGGGTTTTGAGAAAGCACAAATGCAGGTTACAGGGCAAGCACTTGAGCCCTTCCTGTGCTAGGAGGAGGAAAGTTGATTTGCATCACAAAGGGCAAAACTCCATGGTCACTACCTACTGCTTGTACTGCTGTCGCACTGGTGCTGAAGGACACTCTGAGCAAAACATTAATAGGATTTTGAGCAAGATCGTGAACTGTATCACTTGGTGATGTTCGAGGAAAGACATAAAGGAACTCAGCCTGAAGAGGAGTGCAGAATCTATGACAATAAATATCAAGCAGGCTGGTGAAAATGGACATATTTGATAGAAAGGATGTCTGTGCCAAATAATTGGAGGAGCTATTGAATCATATTTCGTCCTGGAGGAAATGTACCCCCAGTGCCGACAAGGTCAGTGCCAGCTGAACAAGGTCACGCTGGCTGCCCCTGTGTGCCAGCCCTGCGGGTTGGACCTGCCATGGCACTGGCTTGGGTTGAACGTCTGATGTTCCCCAAAGCTTCTTTGCTGCACTTGCCTTTGCTGCGCCTTCTCCACATTGGTGTGGGCATCAATGTACACTGCTCTTCTTTCCTTATTAGCATTTTGCAGGGCCTTTTCAAGTCTTTACTCCAGTTTGTGCCAATGAATGTAATTTTTTACTCATTTACCTAAATGTAGTGTTACATTACCTAAAAGTAGTGTTTGAATATAAGCATGGGATTATTTTTTTTTTTAAGTACAAAAGCTTTTGTTAGCATCTCCCAGAGCCTCTTTTACTCATTTCCGTTCCATTCATGTCTTTTGATATTTCTTAAAAATGGAATTCTGCATTGCATAGTTTTATGAGTTTTTAAAATAAATTAATATATAGTTGCTGTAAGGGGTAGTTGATATATTTGGTTTTTGTGAGGAATCAAGGATTTGTAATCAGAGTAAAAGAGGTCATCAGGATCTTTCTTAAAATAAGCAGAACATCAGAAAGCCATAACAATCCTGCTAGCCTAACTTTAAAAATTAACACCTGTTAGGACAGAAGGTATTCCTGTTGGTGATTGAAATATAGATTATCCCTTGTAATGATGGTAAATGTTATAACTTTTTATACTTTTTGTGTTTTTTTTATTATGATATCACACTGCATTTTTCTTGTGTTTATAGCCAAAAAGTTTTTTTTATGACATGTTTTGCTACATAACAGATACAGTTAATGACAATATTAAGTAGATAATCTCATGAATTTCTTAGCCTTTGGTATTGCGCTTGACTGCTTTTAACTTTCAGCAACGGTGATGGTCAACCATTCTACAAAGTTTATGTATGGAGGTAATCTCTGTATTAACCGATAAATATAATCTATGCAGTTATGTGACTCTTAGAGAAAGCATATTTTTGTTTTACCAGTCCAGGAGGGGGCAGTACATTTCTTTTTATTGTTAAAAAGTAAAAATAGGTCTAAAATTACCTATGTAGCCATTTTTGATCTTTATTTCATCATCTCCAAAATCTTTACTTGACGGTTTCTTATTTTCACTGTATTGTTCGTTCCTGAAAGTTACTGTTTTTAAATTTTTATTTTTAGAAGATGAGAACTTTCAAAATTAGTCATTTGTATTTTTCATCTTCAATCTACTCAAAATCTGTCATGAGGCAGGCCATTTTAACCATTGAAACTTCATATAAACTTACTTGATTTTTTTAAATCAATTATGTTGAAAATATTCTGTTCTCAAGTAGCTCTGACGAAATGGGGAAAACATTACATCTGTGCTGGTGTAATCATGTTTTCTTATCAGTTCCAACCTCTGTATCTGTGTATATATGCATACAGAGAAATCAAGCTACTTTTAAGTACATGCTCTCAAATTATAGGTTTAGATTTCTCAGTGTACTAAAGTGACTTTCAAATGAATATGAGGGAAAAGCCTGGCTTTTATGAGTGCACATAACTTTTTCAGGACAGATTTTTATGGTTTCAAGTTACTGTGCTAGCTTGGCTTGGAGGTAGAATGGGAACAATTTTGGCTGTGAGAAGAACAAAGTGCCGTTCTAGCTCATTGAAGGTGGACAATAACATTTTACAGTTGTATCTTGGAATTTTGTTTTTGCTGTTGGGCAAAGTTATTAGCATGAAGTTTAAGGTACAATTAAAATGGCATCGTAATTCCCCATAACCTACTTTGAAAGTTTTCGTTTTTATAGGTACTATAATTCTTAACAAGTTCATAATAAAAATGCCCCCGCATTTAGGAACGATGATGTTAGTTAGCCCAAAAGTTTATTGTACAGGAAATAGAAATGAGTATTACTTCTACTGTTCACACAGAATACTTTTAATACAATCTCTTATTTTTTTTTTAAATTATTCTTTTCAATTATAGACATACTTGGAAATTAGGAGCATTGCAAAGCCCTGGCTACAATATTCTGTTACACCTAAAGACTGAAATGTTACTTTCAGTGAATTGCGTCTTTACTGGAAAGTTGTTTAGCGTAACCTCAGGTCAAGAAAACAGTCCTACATCTAGTGCAGAAACTGTGCCATGGAAATGTCTTCAATTTAGGATATGGATGAGTCTTTTGAGATGCTTCTCAAGACAACTTTTTTTCTTTAAAGCCTTGCAGTGTCTTCACTTATAATTTGCACAGCTGCTGGTTCATGATCCATGAGGCACCACAGTAATGGTTTAGCTCTTCTCAAGTACAGACTGCTGTTCCAAAATGCATAATGTTGTTTGTGTTTTAGTATTGTTTGTTACTGCTTTTTTATTTTATTTTATTTTTTACTACTATTATTATGCATTATAATATTTTATGAAAAAAAAACCCACAACTGTATCTTCTCAGTGATATTTTCTTGAGTTAGAGGATGGTGTGTTAGGGAAAAAAACAAATTTCATATAGATACGTCTCTGAAATTCTAGCCTAAAAATTTGAAATAAGAGTGGGCTGGAAGAATGTGGGAAGAACTTTGTACTGAGTAACTTGAATTTTTAAAAATAGTAAAGATTTAAATCAAGTGCCTACTATATTGAATATAAAAACTGTGCATACAGCTAGAATTCTCAGACCTAATTTATGCAGCCTGGATGTCTAAAGCTGCACGGCTAGGTGCAAGTTACCTGACTTCCAAGTGTGAAGCAAACAGCTGAAGATGTAAATCAATGGAAACTGCATATGTTCTACAGCTATTTCAAAAGATAATGCTTGTAGATATTTCAACATTTGCAAACAGATTTGAGCGGTATTGCTGAATGTGAGATGGGTCTTAACATAACGGTTTGTATTAAGTGATAAGCAACTAAGATTATGCCAAGAGATGGCAACAATTTCGAGAGCCAAAATATCAGAATCGAGTGACTTTTTCTTGATACAGAAGCAGGTTCTGCCATGTTCTGTTGTACTAAGGATAGAATATTAAAGGACCATCTTGTTTGTATTTGTTGCTATCAGGAATCCAGAGAGAGAGAGAGATCTAATGGTCCTTCTGTGTTGCTTTGTGTTTTGACTGTCCTGAACTGGTGAAGAAAATGAGTGAAGTTGGGTTATCAATGCTATGAATTTTAGGCCTTTACCTTTCCTACTGCATTTTCTTCATTTCTTAGAAAAATTGCATCTTTAAGCAGTAACATTACTGAAACTATTTGTAAATTGCTATTGAGAATTAACCTGCATATCAATATCAGACATTTTGCATTAATTTCTCTCAAGATTTTTTGGCTGTTTTGTATTGAGCAAGTACTTGACTGGATATATACCATACTAGATTTTATATGTTGAATTTCTAGTACTTTTTTACTTCCTCTGACAATAGGTACTAGATGGCAGTAGGCTACAAAGGGCATTCATCAGAGGTTGGAAAATTCAGTAATGATCATGAGAAAATGAGCTTAAGCACAAACTCATGGAAAGTGAACTTCAGGCCATTCTTCTCTTTTATAGTTTAGTGTTAAAAAGAAATAAAAATGCTGCTTTCAGAAACAATGATAAATGGCAAATAATCTGTTATTTTCAAAACAGTGCACAATTATTCAATATAAAAAAATGGAGCTTTTAGATGCTTCTGTCTTCATAAGCTTCCAAACTATAGCTAATGTCTAATATTGATCCTGAATAATTTAAATGGCAATAAAATTGGGTTTTCATGACAGTCGATCAGAGATGTTTTATATTTAATGTTCGTTTAAAGAAACATAGTGCCTTCTTACCTTCTGCATTTCAAAGCCATTAAAGTAATTGCAGGTCATTAAGCTAAATTTCTTTGAATAGTCAGGACAGTTAATTTAATTCATGTACCATTCAAAACACTGGGCAGGAGGGGTTGGAATGCCAGGCATGGATTTTTGAGAGATTCACCAGATGGGTTTTCAGAAGTGCTTACTAGTATTGCCCACACACTTTAAATGGTTGGAACTTGCAATTGTGTTTCTGTGATATTTTTAAAACGAATAATTTTCAGAAGAGAGGAGGCTCTGGAGGACTGTTTTCTTTTGAATAACCAAGTCATTGCATAGTCATGAAGATCTTTATTAAGCCCTACGATGTATTTTTTGAGAAGTTATTTTTGCAGGTGTATTAACTATCACAAAAATACCCTCATACCATGTGCCATGCGTAACAAGTGTTACAGAGTGCAAAAGAGGTCTAAATGAAAATACTGTATTTTAAATCCAAGTCTTACCATGAGAAAGGATACATCTCATCTGTTAACATGGCTTTCTTAGTTGGAAGTTGAAAATGTAAGATCATCTCTGACAGAAACTGGATGAGGGAACGATGATACAAAAAGGAAGCAATCAAAGTCCTCAGCAGCGTTTTCTGCTCTGGTCTCTGTTGCTGTCCCTCCCTCCCTTAAGGGAGGCAGCAAGGGAAGAACAAAAATGTTATCTCTCTTTGTAGGACCGATGTATTAGGATGCCCAGCAAAGTATTAGTAACTCGGTGTTTAGACTCTTCTGTGATCGACACACTGATGTGTTTTTAGCACAACGTTTTTGATCCTCGTGTGTTGAGGAATGCTAAATGAATGCTGTTCACATGTTGAGAGAGAAGTAAATGCTCCTGGGGGGCAGGGGAAGGGGAAGGAGGTAGCACTGGCCTGACTCATGCAAATCCCTGTGCACTTCTGCTCCCAGGCCTGCCCTGCAATACCTGCCTGCTCCTCGTGGTGCTCCCTCAATAGCTGTGTCAGCTGCTCTCCTGTAACCAGTGGATGGCTTGACTCAGCCTACGCCTTTGCAGCAGTGTTTCATAATTAGGGATTTATACCAAAAATGGGAGTTACATCAAATACTCCACTACACGATGCTTTAAATAAGTCCAAATTTTCATAATAATACAGTATTAAAAAAAATCAAAGTTTTAAACTGCATAAGAAAGTAAAGTGTTATTTTTACACCTCTTAAGAATTGCGGTGTGCTTAAAGAAAAAAATCTCCCATAGTGGTTAAGAAAAGGGAAAAAAAATACATCTTTTTATATCCCTGGAATATTACGGTGGTTGTTCGTCAGGTCTGTGTTCTGTGAAGTTCATGGGGATTATGCTAGATAATCAGCAGATTTTCAGTAGGGAGAATCGGAGTTTCCTGTGTCCTTTTGGTTTGATGCTATGAGTGTGTTCAGAATAATAGCAATTGGAGTGGACCATTTATTTAAAAGATTTTTGAAATTAAATATAAAAACAATATAAATAATATAATATAAGTAAAACAATTCCTTGTTTGTATTCCACAGAGTCCAAATCTCCCCTACAAACAGATATTTAGGAAAAGTATCATGTGCACTCTAAAAAGAACTGATTTGTGGGCATACGTTGGTCTGTTAAATGTGTACAGGTAGATGCCTGTATTTCCAAAAAATGAGAGTTGTGGGCTTCAGTTCACAATGTGGAGATTTTGAGATCTCAAAGGCTTAAACTTTCCTGTGTGGTTCATATTGCATCTCAAGCAGACTCAAGATATATATATCTGATTGTGCTTATGCTCTGATGAAGTGAACACGTTGGATAACTTGAGTGAAATCAATGGGAATTAGTCCTGATCTTATGCAAGACTTAAAGCAATGATTTCAATGGAATTGCCTACTTTTAAATCCTCAGATGAGGTCTGGATTGATTTTTGTGAGGTTT
The DNA here is from genome assembly GCF_059628265.1 of Tinamus guttatus. NCBI lineage: Eukaryota > Metazoa > Chordata > Aves > Tinamiformes > Tinamidae > Tinamus > Tinamus guttatus. Next base: position 2,692,213 of record NW_028288706.1, on the reverse strand, counting down.
TAAAAATGAGTATTAATTCATTCTACAACCTTAGTTTTAGTTGTGTTCATTTTTGAATAAATTTAGAAAAATTTATTCAATAGAAAAATGGGTCATCGTGGTACAGTGTTTTGAAGCTCCTGTTATGTTGCTATTATGTTCCTAGAAAGCTCCTATTAAAATGTGAGACAACTAACTTTGAAATTTAGCATTATTAAAAGTTTTGGGTTTTTTTAATTTATTTTTTCCGATGTATGCTTACTGTAGCTGCTGTAATGACTGAAAAACCAGTGCAATATCTCGCAGCACTCTGCTTAACTATCTTTATTTGACAACAGCCATATAAGGCAGAAGATTTTCTTCCTTTCCCAAGTTTCATCAGTCAGTGCAGGTTTTACTGCTAGAATCTCAAAGACTAAAAAGCTCCTTTCTTCCTTTACAAAGGAAGATTGATTCAAGAAAGCTCATGAGTGCACGTGCACACCCATCCCTCTTCAGGAGGGCATCTGAGCACTTCAATTAAGATAGAAGCATCTGGGTCAGGTGACAAAAACGTGTAATTTACTCCCTACTATAAAACAAAGCCTGTATCCCTTACCTTGTTAAGAAGAAGCACCATTCAGCTAGTACTAGTGTTTATGATCTGTTCTCCAGCAAATGGTGGTGATGTGCTGTTTACGCAAATACATGCTGATCTGGCATTTTGAAGTTTAAGGAGTTAAAATTCTCTCACCTTGCCCTCAAATTGTTTAATAGTTGTGGGTTTTTTTTTTGTTTTCTGCTGAAGCTGACTCACTGACCAGCTACTGATTGTCTTTAAAAATTAGCACCTTTTTCAAACCTCTCTTGAATTTCCTTCAGTTTCAATGACCAATGCCTCAAATTTCTTTTTCTTTTCTTTTTTTTGAATAAGAAAGTTTTGCATTTCATTATGCTCAAAATATAACCTTTTTAATCTACATATTTCTTGCAGACTATGCTGGCTTATTTCCACTGGAATACATTAAATTGGAAAAGTATTAAAAATATTGATTTACCATTTATAATACCCAAGTGATATATTGAAATGAAATTTGGATGCTCTCCAGCCCTCAAATAACATTGGCATTATTGGAGGAAGCTGGATGATCTCATTCTAATTAATATGCTAGTTGCATGTGCAAAGTACAGATAAAGTGTATCTGAGAGTTGGTCAAAATGTTCAATACAGAAGACTGTTAAGGTTTTTAATGGTTAAAATAGGCTCCCTTCCATATTTAACATGTCATATAAAAAGAAATCATTGCCTTGCTTTTGTCCCTTCTCCATCTTCTCCTTCCCCTGTTATCCCTCCCTCCTTGGACTCTGTTATCTTGGTATGAGCGTATTTAAGTGTAATGCCTATTGTCTTGTACTGCATATGAATGCATAGGATATATACATGCAGTTGTATATTGATTAGAATTTGCATCCTGCAGTGCATCCTGTAACAACACAGCTTATTTTAGTTAGGTGAAGTTGGATTCAAGTGAATTCAAAACATTAATCTTACCCATCGAGTAGTGTCCGTGTAGTAAAGCTGTGCCCTGAGCCTGCTGCATTTCAGTATGTTTACGTTCTAGCACCTTCCATAACATGGAAACATCCAGGGGGAGGAAAAAAAAGGAATTTTCAATTACTATAAACGGCTCCTGTATATAGTGGTGTACCTGGGCGTTGATTTTAGTCTTTCTTTATTCATCTATTTCACTTTTTTTCCCCTTCTACCAAGCAATTTAACAGTCATTGAATTAGCAGGCTTGGTTTCCATATTGGTTTCCATATTTCTTTTTTTTCCCCTAAATGCTCTCTATCCTCTATCCATTAGGCTTCTGAAACCTACCTCCTCCTCTTTGTTTTTCGTGTGTAGAAGTTAATGGAGGAAAACTGCCTGTCATCAGATTTCTGTAGTGTTGAGCGTGAGCAAGCGCTTGCCATCGCCGAAGTTGCCGGCTAGTTCACATTGATTGAGCTGCCTGGGCTTGAGGGATTTTTGCAGGGCTGGGTTTTTATGGTTGATATGTTTGGGGTAATTTGTCATAAAAATCATTCCAACTGAGCTGTTTACTCGTCTGAATACTTAATTACAGCAGTAGCAGGGAATGGTATAAGCTTTAGCTTTTACTGAATATTCATGGAAAAAGTGGAAGATTGATTGTACTACTGTTTTTTCCTCCATGAAGTTCTTATGCACAAGCATGTCTTTTATTTTTTAAATGATTACCACAACCGGGATTTTTTTTCTCATCCTAATATATGATATTATAGTCATCATTTTATGTTCACAATATGTACTTCAAAATTGGCTTGATTTCTCTCTGTTTCTAATGGTCATGTGAAGCATTTTTCAGACATCTTGTTGACATTGGTGGTGAAAGCTTTTAACAGGATTTTAATAGTTCTGTATCATCTTTAAAATACACAAACACATGGAAATATGTTTCTGTTCAAAACTAATTCATTGAAAATACTGATGTGACTGATTTTTTTTTTCTTTTTTTACATAATGCAAATCATATTAAAGGAACAGATTATGTATCAGACTATTAGAAAACAAAAAAAAAAAACCCAGATTCATAATTGTTATTGCTTTGGGAGAAAAAAATTGGATGGAAAAGGTTACATTCAGTTTTGGTTTTTTATATTAGTATTTTTATAAATTATATAGTATTCCAGTGTGTTTTTTCCATGTCTGTGTAAAAGCATTTTGCTTTTTAAGTGCAAGTCTCTGCCTTGAGTGCGAATATATATATTTCATCATAGAGGTATGTAAAAGCAGAGAATGTTTTAATGCCGAGGTAATTTGTCAGTGTGACTTTAAATATTTACTATCATTTTGATGTTTCATTTATCTTTGAATCCGCAGGGTATTGTGCTGTGCCTGTTTTTCATTGTGCTGCAGTTCAACCCATTTAGATTCATTTTAAAAGACCTCTTTAAAAAAACTGTCTTTATTGTAAACAGGGAATTGTATTGTTAATTATTTTACCAATAAAAAAAAGCTTTTCCAAAATCTAGTGCCCTTAATTTAAGTTCTCAAGAATGAAGTGAGTTAGATTCCTTTGGGGCTGCCAAAAGGTGGAATTGACTTTTAGGGAATATTGTGCTAAAAACTACACTGCAGCTTTGCACTTTTTGAGATAGCAACTGTGTGTTAGGACTAAAGGCAGAATTTGCAGGTGGTTTCAAACTGTTAGCTGAGCCTAGGAATCAAAAATATTCACTTCTGCGATCCTATCAGCCTTGTTTAGGTGTGTTCTGGCATTGATCAGCAGTATTCTATGCAGACCTTTTTTTTGTTTGTTAGATGGAGATTGGAATTTAGATTTTTTGATTCTGATTTAAACTACAGTAGCAATATTACCAGGGAAATACAAGGCAAGTAGTGTGATCTTTTCTGTTAATGTGTACTCAGTTGGCTCACACACAAGTTGATCTAGCTTTAGTTTTATTTAATATTTTGTAGAGGTTTCTACTGTAAAAGAAACTGCCTATTTATAATTTTGTTAGAAAAGGGTTCCAATTATTTTGATTCCTTCAAAAGTACCTGACCCACCTAATGCAAGAAAAATTGGCATGTTGCAACTTAGTGTCAAGGAATAAAAAGATGTTTTATAATGTTGGTGAAAAATGAGGTCAAAAGGTTTTGCGAGTTAGTGTAATAATTGTATCAAATAATGTGTCAAAAAAATACGTGAATGCAGATTTATGAACCACACAAAAATAAGCTACTTTCAGTGAATTATAATTAAACAGAGTTCACAGTAATGTTAGCATGTTGATACTTGTTAATTGACCTGAATGACTAGTCTGACATTACTTTCACCTGACAAAATTATGAGGAAGACAATGCTCTGAAACCTCTCCTGAAAATTGAACTTAGCATTCCTTTCTGTGCTGGTCATACTGCTGTTTTCAGTTCATAGGAATGCATCTGGATTCATAAAGGAGTATATGAGCTTGAGAGAAACTTGAGTTTTTAGAAGATAAAAATGCGTTCTCTATCTACTGTGGGAATCCTTGTTGTTAGGCTTCTACCAAAATCCACTACATTCCTTAGTGCTATTAAAATAATAGTAATAATAAAAATTGTGGTGGTCCTTAACCTATATTTAAGGCTGAATGTCTTAATTGTGTTTTCCATCCAAATAACTCGATTTTGCATTATAAAAATCCTTTGTTACAGTCTGCTAGTATAATTATATAATCTAATGCAGACAGTAGCTATCATCATTTCCTGTAGAGTATATGGATGTAAAGAAAACCAAAAAAACCTTTATGTATGCAATATTACACACAAACTTTGTAAATATTCTTTTATTTAATATTCTAATATTGATTCTTTATTATACTTCAACCAGATGGCACCTCTCCTTATATTTTTTTTTAATTGCAAAGCATAAAAAAAATTCTCTGGGGTTTTGTTCTCCTTACTTTTGCCAACTATTGACCTTAATGCCATCTACTCATGTATTTGCTCCATCTTGTCATAGACTGACTCTCTACCAGCACTGAAGTGCTGTCTGCTTATTTCTTTGTACAGGAGGTGGCTTCCATTTATAATCACTTTTACTTGCAAGTTAGCTCTGCTGTATCCACAAAACCTTGACAACTCTGAATAGAAAGCACAGATAATTTTTTATAGTTAGGGGAAGTTATTCCATATGTGATGTATAATTCAGAAGCTTCTATGAATATTTTCTGAACAAATTAAGGTTAATGTTCAACCTATTGCATAGGGAATTCTGTGTGCAGCTCCTGCCGGGTGTTAATGGGATGTGATTTCCTGGCACGTGCTGAAAATCCATCTCCTGGGTTCTGGCAGGTCAGACTAGGTAAAGCTGAAGCCAGATGGTTTTTGGAGGGATATATTAACTTCTCAGTTAAAACATGGGTTGTGCAACCCAGCCTGTAAACATACAGTTTGGGTTGGGCAACTTATAAATTTAAATGAGAGAGAAAGCTTGGTCTCCCATTGTACTGATGCTGGGAGGTTTCAGTGGGAAGCTTTTCCACAATGATATTCACAACACTGAGCATAATTCTTGTGCTTGTGTAATATTCTGGCTTAAGTCACTAGTTATTTGATGCAGTCCCCATGCAGTTCATGCACTCTTCTCATGCATTTGCATGTCAAATGGCATTCTCTCATCGTCTCCCTGTCGACACACTTTACTTTCCCTTAATTTCCACAAAATATCAATATAATGAAGCATGTTTTCAGGAAGTTTTTCATGTCATAGCTCAACATGTTTCAAGTGATTGAGATGTTTAAGTAGAGGCAAATTCTAAGAGGACTGCAGGATTACAAATCACAATGCAATTTTCAAGTTGTAATGAGAGCAAGTTGCATGGGAAGGCATCTTTACAAATCTTGTCACGAGAATGAAGCTACCCAATGTTAATGTTTCACGTGTTCTGTGCAAGATCATAATAAACTGTAAGCCTTTGACCTTACTAATGTTCTATAATTTGATTTGTTGGCCATTTGCATTTTTATTTGCTTACAGCCCTGGTAACCTGTGAGGAAGAGGTAGAACTGACAGTGAATTTAAACATAACTGAATGCAGAAAAGGTCAGAAATATCAGGAAGGTTAGAAGAATCAAGAACGATAATTTTGATACCACCTTCTCATGACAAAGATTGTAGCAAAGTAGCAGAGTGTGAAATCTATTGTAGTAACAAAGATTGATGCAAAAAAAAGAGAAGTTTGGTATTGCTGTCTTTAATGAGAACTGTAAAAGGAGAGCATGCTTGTTTTCTTGTACTTATTAAATACTGAAGTGTAATGCCCTTTTATACTGAAGGGCCCTATTCAAGCTTGCTAAATATGGAGGAGGCTGAACTTCATGCTCTTCAGGAGGAGTTTTTCCAATTCGTCAAGAGAAACCTATATTTCTTATAGTATATTTTGTTTAAAAAACAAATAAGCTTCATGAAATAATATGGTCATCTATAATGAGCATGCAAATCTTTAAATTGGAAATTTCAGGATTTCCAGAATTTACAGAACAAAGATCCGATATTGGATGTGCAAACTCAAGATCTGATTAAAATCTTAATGATATTCTTTGATTTCTACTTACTTGACTGAGCACTGAATCAGGCGAGCACTCCTACTGCTTCCTGGGATTCAACAGTGCCACTGATCGATTTATTTAGAAATTTAGAAAATCTAGGAAACAGATTGGAACAATATGTAGATTAATGATGGCAGATGGGATGCAGTGCAAAATACTCTTGCATCCAAGAGTGCTTCTTAGATTGATGCTTGGATTGTTTTTGCGATGCTTCTTCAGTAGTAGGATAAACATTTTTTTCCTTTTCTCTCTCCCTCCCTCCTTAAAGTGAGTATAAATGGAGAAATTTGAGGATCCATCCACAAAGCTTAATTTCCGGTACAGAGCTTAATTTCCGGTACAGTCCTTTTCATGGAAAGTTCAGTTCCTGAAAGACAGGATGATTTTTCATAGATGCTGAGAAACTTGTATTATCTTGCCAAGCAAGTTAAGCAGCTCCTACTATTTTCTTCTTTGTCAGTGGATGCTTGAAAAGCCAGGCACAGTTTTAGCCCTTAAAAATCGTTATATGTCAAAGGTTTCAGTTTTGCCGCAGTCTCATATATTTAACCTCTCATGTAAGATCAAAGTCTTCAAGCCAATTCATGATGTGTTAAATGTAAGTAAATATATATGTGGCAGTGAAATGACTACCTGTGTATATCTTCAGGAAATGCTTAATTTCTTGTTTTGTTCTTGGTCAGTATTGCATGTTTGGAGAATTGTATTTTGCTTTAACAATAGTGAATTTTTTTCCTCTGTTGGATTTCGTACTTTTTATTCCTTCAGAGTTGCTTGCTAACATGGTAGCAAATAACAATATGTTATTGTGTTCACAAAAGAAAGACTAACAGCTAAAAGTTACTCAAAACATTTAAATGAAGGCTGCCCATTTTAAATGAAGGCAGACAATTTTGTTTTTTGGACGGGGTCAACTGACAGCTTTTTGGAAAGGCAAAGAGATGCTGAGCTCAGGAGACGGTGCTGAATGTTTTCTCCTGGAAAGGGACATTTGAAGGGATCAATCAGCACATTCTCTGGATAAATGGTAATTGTTGCTCTGGGATGTGCAACTTTCCAATATTTGCCAAAAATACCAAGAGTTCATTTTTAATGCATCTTTATGTGGTGTCATTACAAAAGCATTTTGAGACCTTTCTTGCACTTAGAACTGCTTTTTATGCTCTGGCATTTCCCCATACATCTCATCTGAGTCTGATTTTATGCCAAAACAGACCTCTAACTCCCACAGAGCAGCAGTTATCATTTATTGTTATACATAACTTACATCTGAAATGCTGAATCTAACAACAGGAGATATCTAAAATGTTATATATGATTAAGAAGGTAGCCTAGATGAGCTGAGGCTCCTCGCCAGGCTGGTGCTGTTTCACCCCTCGCCTGAGTCCTGGCAGGATGAGGTGTCTCCTGGCTCCATGGAGCTGTGACAGCCTGGAAGGGGGAGACTGCGAGTGATCTGGAGGATATAGGAAAGAGTCCTGCCGGAGGAGCGGAGAAAGGTTATTTGACTCTTAAAAGGTTTTTACTGAGAGGTCCGCAGTTCTGAATTGTTACTCTTGTAGTGGATCTGCTCTTGCCATTTGCTTTGTGTTCTTTATAAATTTATACAAATTGATGATGAATAGTGCAATGAGTTTTCAGTTATCATTGCAGCGGTTATGCAGATGTCTCACTTAGCAGCTACTGTTGCTTTCTACAGTGTCCGCAAGCCAAATTAGATTGCCCCATAAATTGTATTTAGTTTGTTAATGGTTTGTAATTGAAGAATGACTTGATCTGAACATTACTTCTACGGATTTTACAGAGACAAGAAATAGATTCAGTAAGAGCCTCTTCTAGTTAGATAAAATAGGAACTGAGTAAAACAGAGGAACAACACTGTTAAGTGAATTTAATGCAAATGTAGATGGCTGTGATAGCACAGTATTTGTGAAGGGCCTAGCAGGAGGCACAGCTCATAGTGTAAAATTATAACATTTTATGAAGTTTGGAAATTCTACTCTACTACTCTTCAGAGAATATATTTGTAAATGAAAGAAATGCTATATTTATGTGAAATGCTTTGCAATTCATATTCCATATGGCATTCTCACCTGAGTTTGAACTTTTAGTTCAGTTTTAATTGCTGGTGTATTTTAATGCTAGATTGGGTGAGTGGGAGCTCACTGAACAACTCTATTCTTAAAACCCCCTTATGTGAATGCAATAGGGGTCTTAAAAATGTGAAGAAAATTTGCTTATTGGAAGAGAGGAAGGGAACTGGAGTGAAAGTGGTAGATATTTAAAGCCCACTGGCATTTATAAAATAGATTCAGGCCTACCTGTGAGAGCAAGTATGTGAAGGAATTGCTTATAGCGTCATAATGTGTGCTGAACTTCCATTTCTGGATATGAGAAGTTTGAACAGCAGCTTCCAAAGGCAGGGCGAAATTCCAACAGTACTCTTTGGTTTAGTGTGCATTATAAACGGGTGTAAGTGATCCAAGAAGTGCATTGTCTCTGTTCATCTTTGAGAGAGATGCAAGGAAGCTGCAAAGTCAGCAAGTTGGATGCCAAAGTAAACCTAGAGCGTGCCTCGAGGAAGCTTCCTTCCACCTCCCCAATATGCTTTGTGGGACTTGAAGGGAATCAGCCTCTTTCTAGGGAGACGTTATCTTACAGCGAGGCAAAATAGAGATTTTTTACTGTTGAGTTTTCAGTTACTGATCAGGCTTTTAAAGAATTTGCTGTTTAAAATTGCTTTGTTGACTGAAATATTGATTTTTTTTTTTTTTTTTTTTGATTACTAGCACGAGAGAGGCCTGAGCTTTGTGCTTTCCCCCAGGAATATACATGCCTTTTAGGAGGAGTCCATTCCTGAGCCAAAACCAGCCACGTGTCTTGGCTGTGTCCTGGCCAGATGTCATTTTGATGCATGACTCAACATGTGAGCATCTCCTAGCGTATGTGCTACAGTGAGGGGCTCTTGTCCATCCGGATATGGGCAGATTGAGAAGGCTGGAGACATCTCTTGAGGTTGCCCATAGCAGTCGATGGGGGTGCTCTCCTAAGAAACACAACCATTCATGGGGCCAACAAACTGAACTGCTAAAACCCCTGATCTTTGGCACTTCTTTTTGGTGGTTTGGGCATCACTTGCCAAACAATGTCGGGATGCAATCACAGTGGAAAAAATCATAGAATCACAGGATGCTTAAGGTTGGAAGGGACCTCTAGAGGTCACCTAGTCCAACCCCTGCACACGTAGGGTCACCTAGAGCACGTGGCACAGGACTGCGTCCAAGTGGGTTTGGAAGATCTCCAGAGAAGGAGACTGCACAACCTCTCTGGGCAGCCTGTTCCAGTGCTCTGGCACCCTCACTGTTAAGAAATTGTATTTAAAAAAAGCAAAGCTGGCCATCTACGCAATGGTATTGCACAGAAATTTGGAGAGTTTTTTAGGGGTGGTGATGGCTTTAGCTTGCAGTAATTTCACAGTTAAATCTCACCCACATAATTCATGTCTTCGGCATAAGAATAATGGATTAAATGAAGTCTTGGGCTAATTTTGAATACCTCTTTGAGTGTCTAACATGAGAGCATTTGTCAGTATATGATACTTAGCTTTTATTCTTTTAAGCCTACTTGAATTATATGGCTACTACAGACATTACTGTATTTATATATTTTTAACTCTTAGCTGAAAAATAAAGTCTGAAAATACGGTCTTGCTTTAATATCATATTTATATATTCAACAGTGCATCAGACCAGCTCTTGTATGGGTGGTATCTGACCCCAGCAGATCATTTATGCAACAATATGGTGCGCCTATGCTTCCTGCTTGGAGATAAGAAGCTTCAGTGTAGCTTTTTTTTTTTTGCAAGTCTACGCTTACTATTCAAAAACCTTTAAAATTTTCTCTGAAGCTGTAGTCTGACCCTGAGGCATCAAGTCAATGCAACCAGCTTTGGTTGCATTAGGGGCACATGTGCTCACCATAATGCAGCTCTGCTGTTATTACATAAACTCTGAGAGTTGCAGCATTATAGAAATGTCCCTCAGAATCTGGTTAGAATTTGTCTCTCTTCATGCAAAAGTGTAATTGTGATATCTGACAAATAGTGGCAAATAGTGGCAAATAGTTATATAAATCAATACACTTGCAGATTTCTTTGTACAAAAGATTTCTCTTTTGCACACATTTTGATAGATGGGAGGGTTGGAACAATAGTAGCTGTGGGTGTTGGACATGGTTAATATATCACAGTTGGCAGTTTAAGGTTTGTGTGCATCTGCTGGTTTACTTGGTCTTCCTTAGATTTGGCTTTAGATCCCTGTGTTTATAGCATGAATCTGTATCAGGAACCCATGATTGGTATGTGAATCATGCATCCATAAATTTGGGTTAAAAAAAGGAAATTTAATCTGACTTCTACAAACAAAAATAAGCATTAACTCCTGTCTTCTGTATCAGTTCTACTCAAGATTCATGTCCTGGGAGTTTATGTGAACAGCTACTTAAGAGCCCTGCATTGCATTTCAGGAAGGTTCAAGACTGGCAAGTTGTTGGGGGGAAGCTGGAGTTCCCCAACTGTTGTGTGAATTCCACGACTGTTGTCCCTGAGGGGCAGGAGACATGGAGAGGTTTGGCAGGATACGTGACAAACCACGTATCGATTCCCTACTGTACGTCTTGGAATGCACATTTGTGGAATACACATTTGTGCATTGCTCCTGATGTTTTCAGTAACGGTATGTGATTTTTGAGATGGGAACCTATTGCCATTCAAATTTCCAAGGGACTGGTGCCGTTAAATTGGATGTGTCCTCAGATATGTCCTAAGCAATAAGATCAAAAGGTAGCTGGTATGAATTGCTTAATACTGAGACTTTCAGCAGTGCAGTCATCAAACATCATCTGAGCACTTCTCAGGAACCTAAACATAGCTGGTGTACAGCATAGAGGCCTAAGATTGAGTTAGAAGCTTACGCTGATTGCAAGGCTGATACAGATTAAGCTGGCAGTTTATTCCATTTTTTTATTGAAATCATATGATTAGTTTACATCTCACTGGCATTTTCAGACTAGTGGAAAGGTTAAAAATAAAAGAGCGTTAAGCATATCATGAAAATTTAGGTTCCTGTTTGAGAGAGAAGTCCTAAGGCAATTTGAATGTTCCTGTTCTAATTTTTAAAAAATAAGTGGGGATTTGAAGCTAACATCTCCCTGAAAGCAAGTCTAAAGTCTTAAATCATCTAAGTGTCTTGAAAATTTTACAGAAATAGGCTGAAAAAGGTCAGTAGGTTGAAATGCAAAGGGCTTGGGGGGAGGCAGGATGGGGGCAAGGGCTAAGTTTTAGTGGTACAAGTGGTAGTTGTACCACTTCTTAATTTTATTTTCAATAGAAATGCCATTTTTGCCTAGAAGTTGTGAGTGATTCTGCTTGTAGTCTTGCCTACCTGAAAAATAAGTAATTTCACAACAAAAGAAAGCTGTGGTTTGTATGTGGCCAATAATTTGCAGAGCATTAGATAATTCCTGGTAGACAAGACCCAAGGCGTGGGGCAGTCGTGAGCTGCCGGCTCTGTTCCTTGTTCCCCTTGTGCCGCTGCTGCTGTTCGCAGCCTCGGGAGCGTGGTGGCTGCTGCTGTCATTTTGAACACCATATAATTAAAATGATCAGAGCTGAGTTAAATGATAGAATGCTTGAAGCAATGACAGCTGCCAGATGCCTGAGCAGCACCCACAATTCTGAAATTTAACAAAGATAAAATGAGCTTGGAGTGCTTCTCGCTGTGACATTTGTTAGGGGATTCTTTGCTTCCCTTTTCTTTAAACTTTGTTCATGATTCTTGAAGTGTTTGCTTGTGACTTCTTGTTATAAGGATATTATTTGACTGTCATGAAGTTTGTTGCATCTTATTGCAAAGATGGTTGAGTGAACTCAGAAGATCTACTCGTTGGATTTGTGGCAAGCTTACTTCCTTTGCAAGACGGGAGGTTATACCAAAAAATGAACTTTGCGCTATTTTGGTGTCATGTTCTTGTAGCTATTTATGAATATGTTAATATTATGGTACTTGTAGGGCTTTCTCCCCGCCCCCCATAGTGAATGGGAGAACTTTTTCCACCCAATCTTAAATAATTGCCACTATTTTTAGATGCTGCCTACTTGCACTAAAAAAAGCTTTTGATAGATGTATAATTGATGTAAATTCCTCAGTGGCTACAGAAGCTAAAGATAACATGTGAAAATACTTTATCATGTGCTAGGTTTTTATTTTTATAATGCAAAGCCTTCTTTGTAATGTTTGAACTTGGTTTTATTTCTGTGCATTTGAATCTCGTGGCTGTTAGAGGATGTTACGTAGTGGAATGTAGGGTCCCTGGCAGGGGCTGCGGATCTTGAACATCTGTTTGATATTCCTGTCAGATAAAAAAAAATAGAGTACATTAATGGAAAATTCCCCTGTTATTCAGCAAAAAGAAATGTTTTCTTGGACTGACTATTGCTTAAAGCTGTGGCCTTGATATTTTAATCTCATGCGTTTTGATTGTGCTTGATATTCATAACCTGTAGGTTTGATAATTTCTTACAAGGAAGTGGAAGATGATGAGAAAACACAAGGGGAGTGTTGCATTTCACACCTGGTATTCAAACCTTCAGGTTTAATTTTCGCTTTTTTCACTAAGTCTTCCTTGGTGGAAGACTGGTTGAATCACCATTCCCCCAAACTGGCTGTAATCTATTTAAGAAAAAGAAAAAAAAATCCCCCAATTGCAGAATTAGCTTTCTAAAATTCCGATTTTAGTAATGCAGCAATATTATTGCTTAAGAATCAGAGAGATCTTTTGAAAGCTTATATAAATGTCCATTTATGCTCATAATCTGTGGAATAGATTGTGTCATTTCTACATAAGTAAAATTGAAAAGCTATCAAGAGAGGAGTACAGTTTAAAGATATGCATGTCCTCATTGCATTATGGAAAGAAAAATCTCATAAGGCAGCTTTAAAAGAGAAGACCAATAAAAAAATCAACTGAGACAGCAACTTGGAAACACAATTCAATTTATTTTAATTTATAGTATTATAAATATTTAATTTATATTTCAGAAAAAATATATTAATATGAGATTTGAGTTCCCAAGTTATTTTGGAAATAAAGCATTATCTCTCTTTGTGCAATCATAACATTTTTTTTTTTTTTTTTTGGTACTTGAACCAATTTCAATCAAAATACTGTTATTACCTGACATAGAAGCTTCCCAATTAAGAGTGTAGCACATATATTTACTCAGACATGAATGCTGGTTCCAACTTCTTTTCATTAAGTATAAATCAGAATTGGAGACTATAGAATTATCACCTAAGCTAATTGCTCAGGAGATCGCAGCGATAACTCGCATCGGATTGAGGGTGTTAATGAGAGGAAGGGAGGAAGAAGAAGCATTGGGAAGAGCCAGCTAGTTTAGTGCTTTCTGCCCGCAGGGCGTACGTGAAATTTGGGAATCTGTGAATTCCAGCCCCTTCTCACAGGGGTCCGGATGATATTTCTATAACAGGAAGCGAATGATCTGCCAAATTACGATGTTCTCATATTTTCTGAATAACACTGATATGAGTGTGATGTTTCTGTGTGGGGAATTGAATTTAAATATTGTCATGCTATCGTTAATGGCTTAATTAGGTATAATCAGCGTGGGTCAGGACGCTCGTGGTTTTCCAACGACAACACCTATAAACGTTTAGGAAGGTACATGGTGCATGGAAATATTACAGTTTACAAGCGCTAAAGCAGACCCAGCTTCCACATGGTGAAGAAGGGCTTTGCCAATGTGTTAGGCTGTGGTCTGTATTATTTAGGAATTCCTGCTGTTTACCATCTGTGTATGCCCACTTCAAATTAGAAGCGCATGACAGTTTTAAAGGGAGGTAATTTTTTTTGATTCCTGATGTATGAAATCCTACTCCGCAAACTGTACCAAAATTTTCATTCCTACACATCAAATTAGGAGGAGAGTGCCTTGGAAATCCCTTAGAATTAAAAGTGTTGAGCTTCTGTTTTAAAAAACAGAATAGGCGAGCCATTTTTTTGAGCACTTTGTCATAGCTGGTGTTGTCTGTGGTCAGAGCCAATTTTTTGGGGTGAGGAATTCAAGAGCCCTTCGTGAGGTGCTTTGGGTGTCCAGGGTTTGCACAAGTGCCTTAAAACCAGCTCCAGGTTTGCCTCCGCCTGGGACCAGGTCTCACTTGGGTTTCTTGACAGGAATTATATGCATGTTCATTTCAAAAGCATAATTTTGCAAAGAAGCCAGGAGATTGCTTTCAAGTGAATAATAGCTTAAACAGCAGGCGTGTGTGTGTTTATATAAACAAACAGCTTTTAGAGTTTCTACATTGTGGAATATTAGTGTTGTGCACAATGTGGATTATGTAGCATATTCTGATTAGTAAAGAACTCTAAACTACCATGGAGATAAACATAATAAGATTTGAGATCCAAATTTCAAGCTCAGATATATGTTGCAGATATTCCAGCCTGCCACTTTGGTAACCTTGTAGGCTCAGCCTAATTCCTGTATTCTTCTACCTTTTTATTTTCTTGTAATTGCCAGACAACTCCAGATAACATAACCTGAGAATTTTGTACAGTTCTCTCCACCTGTAATGGAAAAGATATAAGATATCGAATTTTATGATTCATTTTTCCAAGTATCTGGAAAAGAGATACTGTTTTGAAGCTCCCAATGTTCCTTGGATGTTCTTAAACTGCAAAGGTGAAGCCAGAGTGGTTTCCGAGGTCTGGTTTCAGAAAAGCACAGATGTGTTTTGAAGCATATATGGAAACTCTTGTAGAGGTGGAGACAGAGTGGTCACATCAGAGAAGTAGTTTATATAATATATATATATATTATATATATTTATATAAAAACCTTTTATTTAAACCATCATGAGGTGTAAGCTCTTGTTTCTTGATTCCACCTTTATGTCTGGATCAAAGAAAAATATCTGGGGAAGCCCGTACTTGTTTTCTTGAGCTGTATTTTTGGACTGCTACCTGCAGAGAGCTTAAGGCTACCCTCTGGGCTTTAAATTTGGGTCTTCATAAGTATATTCCAGTATTTCCAAAGAATGATCTTTTGCATTCTTAGATTGAAAGGTGTTGATTTAGTACTGTAATGTAATGTAGTGCAATAATGTTCATTAATGTTTCTTCACTAAAATGAGAACAATGGTACCGTTGTGCCTTAGACCAAGGTAGATCAGTACAATAGTCAGATGACTTGCAACCTAGAAATTCAAGTTTTCTTCATTTAATATAATGAAGGAGTCTAGACAACAAGTTAAACTATGCACATAGACATTGTCAGAGCTACTGGAAATGGATTTTGCTCTCTATATCAGAGATTCGTGGCATGCACTTTCTAAAGACAAAGAGAAAATACATCCAAATGATCTTGCCTCAGTTCTCAAAAGATACAAAATTGTAAAGTAGCTCCCTTTATCTGTGCAACAGTATTTCTCAGTAAAGCACAGCTTAATTTCATATACACAGTTGCTAGGAATACTCTTATCAGTCAGTAAATTCTTGTGTGTGTACACAAGAAAAAACAAATGAAATGATGTGTGCCCAGTAAGGAAATTATTGCTTCCAGCAAAGACAGTGGCTTGTTTGTTTGTTTTCTTTTTGGTAAAGAGTGTTCCTAAATTTTAAATGAACTCCTTGTGGAATAAAATTTGTCAAGAGAGGTGACAATATGTGTATTTATGTAGTGACAACAACTGAAGCTATTACCAGCACTGTAGTTTAGACAAAGGAAATATTTCAGTGTTCCTGCAGTGATCACTGTGGCTCTGTTGTTAGGATCACTTATGATTCATGTTTTACTAAAATTTGTCCTTTATCAGGAAACGTTTTTCCGTGTCAATATGGGGATGCATGTTTGTATAGCCGTGTGCATGTATGTATGTATGCACATGCCTGTCCAAACATACATGTATATAAACTAACGCTAGATATGTGTTATGGATGAATAAAGCACCAATCTTGTTCAGTGGCAGTGGTGGACAGCCCGTGACTTTATATATGTACATAGAAAGAAGTGCAGCCTATTATTATATTATGCTCTGCCAAGTTGATATCTGGTTCTGATTCTGCTTTGCCTTTGATCAAATACTACTGCTATTTTTGCGCTTCAGATTCTGCTGTTACAAAAATGTGCTGTAATTTTTGCCAAACATTTTTGATGGTTTGCAGGTTTTCCCCAGTCTTTTTTCCTGCTACTTTTTGATTCTTTGCTTGTTTTTAAACAAGAGACTATTGTCACACACAGATAGTTGCATGGACAAGGCACTTAAAAGAAACAGCGCAAAACTAGAAATTATTGAAAATTTTATATATATCATTTAAAGAACTGTGGTTTTAAACTTGATTATTTTTGTTGTTGTTTTTTTTTTTTAAGTTGCACCAGAGAGAGAAGACAGTGCATGTCTTGCATAAAAAGTCCACTAGCTTAAAAAATTATTCTGTTTCTCATCCTTGTTTTACATATGCATCAGTAACCAAGGAAACCTGATGAAATATTCCGGTATTAATTGTATTTAAGTGTATTGCAGCAAAATTCATGCAGTCAAGAATGATTAATTCTGTTGTAGCAAACAAACAAACAAAAGCTTATTTTTGCTGAGGCAGACTTGTGATATAATGTTTCCTATTAAATGTAAAGGGATGAAGCCATGTAACAGCTTGAAAATGTTAAATTTGGTTTCCTCTCTAGAAGTGAGGACACGTGAAAATCCAGAAGAGCGTGAAAAAGCATGAATATCAGAGAGGAAGATTTAGGATTTAGAGGAATAAAACTTTTCTTACTTCAAGTGCTTATGCTTTTTAAAATAATGTTACCTATTTTAGCACAGCTTTAATGTTTCTTTGTTATCTCCTGGGTTTCTGAGGTGTCTTTTTGAGGAGAAGCGTCGTAGTCCTTCAGTCATTTCAACCCAAAATTGGCTTCTAGTGTAATTAGCAGGCTGAGCTAGAAAAGAATGATGGGTTCATTTGAAGGGTTGGGAGTAGAAGAGGAGGAACAAGCAGAACGCAAAATGAAACAAGTCAACAGTTTCAAGTAATTGATTCTTCAGTAAAATCTTAGTAAGAATGTTAGCAATGCTTTCTGGTTTTCACCAGCTCTCCTTCAGCATGAAAATGGTTTGTTTTGTGGTTAGTGGAAATGATTCATTTTTATATTATGGGAACAGAAGACTAGTTGGAGAGAAAATCAATGTAGAAATAAAGGGGAAAATGTTGGCAAAATATATTCAGCATTGCTCGATGATCACTGTTTCATGAAACAGTAGGCAACTGCGAGCTTGTTTGCGTTGATGTGTGTGGTGTTTTACTTCTGTCTTTGCTGTCCATTTGGTTAATATGCTAAAATCCTTATACATTTAACTGAGAAACTTATCTGAAATGAGTTTGAAAGTCAGCACAATTTTCTCACAAGCAATTCAATTATTGTTGTTATGACTTTGTCATTCCTATGATGCTGCAGGAATTGGTAAAGAAGATAGTAACACATTGCGACGACTTCTTGGGCATCCAAAATAGCAGCTTGTCTAGATGAAGATAGCAAACTTATTCTTTAAAAATGAAGCAAATAAATATCTAAGGATTTATGTTCTGTAAGAGTATGAAGGCCTTCCTTTTGATTCCAATGGTATAGTCGGCGTTGTTTTTTTTTTTTTTTTTTTTTTTTTTTCTTCCCTTTATTGTGGGGAAGGAGAGCACCTCCTTAGGTTTAGCAGACCTAAACATGAAATATAAGGCATAGCAGTACAGGCTTCTGGGAGCTCATTTTGTCAGGAAGGCTCATCTGTCAAGAACAAGGTGATGTTCCTGTTCCCCACGGAGGAAGGAGGAGGTAGGTGCTTCTTACTGCTAAAGCTTTTACATGTGCGAATTTCAATTAGTTTATGGCCTTCAGTAATGTCCAGTATATTAAAATGTCTGTTTCTTGGTTGGAAGATTGTTAGAATGTACTTCTTAAATTTTATAATAATACTGCACATTTGACTTTGAGCTTAATTATGTGAATCTCAGTAATGTGCAAGTGTTCTGAGCCTGGATGTTACTGAATGACCCAACTTGAGAGAACCATGCTGCACAGAGTTCTAAAATACTTTGTGTTGTTGTCCTTCAGACAGAATTACAATCTAATTGTAGACTAGGGAAAGACAAATCTTAACTCCTCAAGAAAACAGGGAAACACTGACTTGTGATCAGTTGCTTCATTTTTTCTGATATCAGCTGATAGTTTTGAGCACTTTGGAGTTGGGTGTTAAGGAGCAAATTGTATTTTGTATAAAAGTCGAGGGCAAACTCCTGTTGGCTTCAGTTAGAGGGAAATCTGTAATTTTGAAAGATGATATTATAGTACTCTCTAGCTGTGTACCAAATTGCTGATGGGAATTGATGTATGTGGTAAGATAGTAATATGGGGGAAAAAACAAACAAACAATGAAATAATGAAATAATAACTCAGAATGAAGGAAAACCTATCAAAACCAGTGACCTGAAAATAATTAAATAGTCAAAACTAAGATGATTTTCTCTTTTTAGCAATGCTGCTCTTTTAAGATATATTAAGCACAAAACTTAAATTAGTTTCTACAGTATATTATTAGAATTTGTGGATGGGGAAAAAAGCAGTCTGTAAAAATACTGGTATTGATATTGCTGCTGGGGATAATTTTTAAAATAGGATACAAAGCATTTTCTCTCTCCTGAGAAATAGGCTGCTGAGGAAATCACACAGTGAAATAAAAATGAGAAAGAATAAATACTAAGAATGGTATATGATTCAATAACACTCCTGAATTGCTTTGTTGGCTAGTTAATGAAGCATGGTACCAAGTTTCAATGCTGACATAAGTCAGCATATTGCCAGCTAACACTGACAATATCTGGGTTACAAGTCCAAGAAAGGGAGACTGTTAACTAGTAAATACATTTTTTAAAAGGGGAAGGATCAAATACGGTAGTTTGTGTTCTTTGTAAATACCAGGTTTCCCAATTGCTGCTACATATATTACATTGTCTGTGGGGTCTAATACACTTTCTTACAAATCCGTGAACATAAACTTCACTAGAATAGGATTTGCAAAAATAAGACTTTTGCTGTGACAATAGCATAAACCCTGTGCTATTAGAGAAGCTCTAAATCAGAGGTATTATTATCTTCTTCCTTGAAATATTTCTAGTTTGATTTCTTACTGGAGCAGTTCAGGGTTTATTTCAGCTCTGTGGTAATTTCTTGGCTTTCCTTGCAGGTAGTCAGGTTTGTTTGGATAGAAATTTGCATAACCGTTTAGTATCATTAGCCATAATGACCACATATGGTCACTGTTCAGTTGGTAATTATTTTAAACCAGGAATGCATAAACATTTCACTGGATTTTAAAGTATACATATTTTTAATGCGACTCGAATCCAAGTACTAAGCTATTAATTTTCTTAAATATTGTTGTGGTTTGTGCGAGATTACTGTTTTCTCTCATCATTTCACCATTTTTTTAATTGAAACTGGTAAGAAAGTATAAAGTTTTTTGGTAGTTATAGAGGATAAATGAGAGAGAGATATCTCACTTAGTTCAGTTTGAGAATAAATGAAATATTTTGCCCCTTATCAGTGTCAGAGAAAATACATAAACCTATCTTCTACTTTGAAACCAATAAAACTGCAGGCAACATATGGATGAGACCTCCTGTAAGGTGTGAGATGTTTCTTCTGCCTCCAGCAGTAAGCCAGCTGCATATTCCTCACGGTGATCCCTTATTCTGCATGGAGGGGGAGGAGGGGGAAAAAAAAAAAAAAAAAAAAGGCTGAAAAACCCGTGAAGCCCTAACTAGGTTATATTTGATTTGGCAACCAGCAGTCTTTTCTACTACTGACCTGGAGGGAGCTGGCTCTTCTCAGTTGCTTCGTGGTGGGGGTTTTATCCTACAAAGACTCTAATGCCATTTGGAAGAGGTTTACCAGGCTGAAGATACAGAGTACTGCTAAAAAGGCCTTCTGGCTACAAAGAGCAGTGATGAGAGAGAGACTAAACTGATTGAGAGAGACTAAAACTGATTTTTGCAATGGTCACCTTCTGGTTTGGGGCACTGCTGTGTTGGGGTTGATAAAAGCAATGAGCTTTAGCACGTTTTAAACTGAATAAAACACTGTAACTCTCTTGAACCCTTTCCCATTCTATATGCATGAGGAAGCCACCTTCCGTGAAATCCCTAGGGAACAGGAATCTCTCAGCGTTGTCTCTCCTCTGCTGATCTTGGTGACTTCCTCCCCAGCCCAGGCACAGCAGGGCATGTGTTCCAGCGCATATGACAGGGTTGACATTGCATCAATACCTCAGAAACAACACCAAGATCAAAATGTTTTCCCACCATTGCACAAACAAAAAAAATCCTCTCCAGATACTTTTCCTTTGGAGTAACAAATCAATGCATCTGATTTATCTAGATGATTTGCTTGACAACCTTTTACAAGAGGCTATTGAAGTTTTTATGAAAATTCATGGTCATCTCTCTCTCCAAGCATAAATACTGAGTTTGTTTTATTAGATATTAGATGAATTTAACTACGATAATCATTTTTAGGTGACATATTTATAGTGATACAATTATGAAAATAATCAATAAAGAATAGTGAAAGCAGAGTAAAAGTAAACTAGATTTCCTGGCATGGTATGTCATTGAACTACTGAGATTAGATTGTGTTCCCTCTTACACTTGAGGAAGTACAGTTCAATCTAAACTTGCTCACAGTGGCTTAAAGCATTCTTCTGTTTCTTAACATACCAAATATCTCTTAAAATGTATCTTTCCTCCCTAATTGCTGTGCCTTTTTAGAAGAGGCATTTTAGAAGTGATCTTTCCTGATGTCCAAACTGAACCTACCAAACTCAGCTTTGTCATTTTATGCAACAGAGAAGAGTTGGGCTTTGTCAACTTGTAATTGCTGTTCCGGTAGGTGTAGGCTTCCCCTTGGCCAAGGTTGCCTCTTGGTCTCTTCTGAGAAAAGCAGACTTCTATAAATGTGAGAGCAGCAAAAGGGTCTCTAGGGCGAATGAGGGCCCTGGTGACAAAGGACCCAGGGCAAAGGGCAGAGATGCTGAAGTGCCTCAGCCTTTCCAGTGTAAACCTGGCTTCAGGAAGCACAAGCCCCTGAGAGCAGGTGGGAAGTCTGGAGTGATGACGACTGACTTGTGATGGAGAAGGATTAACTTAAGGGAGCTGCAAAATAGTGGTTACATGCTACTGCTTATGACATTGCTGTCAAGTGTTATTATTAGATTCATGAAAATAATTTAAACTATAGATTTTTCTCGTATTAATAAGTAATATTAAATGAATTGCCTAAATATTGCTGCCTTGGCAGAAGGCAGAAAGTTTGCAAAGACTGATCTCAATTTGAATAAAGATGCTGGCCTGACATCCCATGAGGAGATCTTCAATGAGGAGGAAATTGTAAGAAAATGAAGCATTTTTATAGAGTATATTAGCATTTTAGGTGATTTTAATGCACATGGATCTAAATTATCTTGAAAATATACGTTTGAAAAAAATGTATGCATGCCCTGTCCATTCCTCTAGGCTTTGGGAGCATGGCAAGGAGGAAAGGGACACTGTGGGCAGAAATGACTAAAAGAGTGACAGCATGTGGAAGAGGAGAGGGGTAGGTGAATCTAAAATAAATGCTTCTAGAGATGTTGCTGTAACATTAGATGGATAAAGGAGCCTTGGCTTTAGTTAGTTTATTTGCTTTTAGGAGTTTCCTATGTGTGCTTTCTGAGAAGCATGAAATGGGAGGCCGATGATGCCAAGCAAAAAGCTTATGTTTCTTGTTCTGTATGAGGGATGTGGTAAGAGCATGCGGGAACCTCTCAGACCAATTAGTAAAATAAAAAAAAAAAGTAAAATTTTACTATGGCACCATCTTGATGTAGCCACTTGATGGGAAGTTTGTATGTGACTGTGTAGCAAATCTCTGGGCATATGAGTTCCTCCCATTATATCATGTAAATTTTCTTAACTCCAATTCCATGGAAAATGACTGTCTATGAATTTTCTTTATAAACATGAAACTAAACTCTATCGAAGCAGAGAGAGCAGACCTACCTTTCACCACTCTGTAGTTAGAACTTTCCAGCATTTAGGAAGTTGGCTTAAACCTTAATGTATCAATTTTCCGGTTTTGGTATTTTTAAATTAGACTGCTTTTTATTTAATAATGGAAGCATATTTGCTCTTGATTTTGGGGAGGTGATGAACATGTAGTCTTCATGTAGTCTTGTTTTGGGAGCAATTTTTTTTTTTATCTTCTCCATTTGGTAAATGTTTGGTAATGTTTTCTTTATGTATTAATTTTAGCTGGCTATTAATGCTTAGCTTATTAATAAATGCATATATACATTATTGCATTCAGTAATTGAACAGAGTGTTAAAAAAAACAGGCAGAATATTCAAGCAATGAAAGTCTCTCATGAAACTCACTTTTTACAACTTTGTTTCCTTGGAGATACATGTATTTTGGTACAGATTTTAATTATGTCATTACCTGCTGCTGGTTGGTTCTCCCCCAGAATCCCTGCCTGCTTCAGAGCTCTGCCTGTGCTGAGCAGGACTTGCTTAGTGAGCAACTGGCTTATCTTTATTGTGGCAAGCATGATTAATTGCATATTATTTCTGTTTTGAAGACAGAATTAGTTTTGTGTGACCTGTTCTTTTCACTACTAGAGTGTTATAAGACTTCACAAGCCATTAATTAGTTTTCATTCCGCCAACAACATGACTTGAGATGTAGGGTGTTTTTTCCATTTTACAGAGCATGAAGTAAGAGAGAGATAAGCGTAAAGTCAAATTATATGTTGATTTAGGGTGCAGTAGTGGGAAGTTCTTTGGAACACTTTTTACCATTTTTCTTCTAATATTTAGTGAATGGTAAGAATTCAGCTGCTCACTGCTCAAATGAAGGTTTTTGGTGCTTTCAGGTGCTCTGGCTGTTAGGTACATCTGTAAATCAGGTTTTAGGCTATCTGCTCAGACATTTATAGATGATTGTGTGGAGTCTGTGTGTAGAAGAAGCATCATAATAGCATATTTTTTGGAGCAGGCTAAAATCTGAACCTAAAGCATTCTTTCTGTACCAGCATTGGCCAATCTTACCATTCTGGGTTCCCATGGAGCACAGAGAGCACGGCTCAGGCCCCAGGGAAAATTATGATGGGATCATTGCGTCGTCTTGGGCCGTAAGTCACAAACAGACAGAGTTAAGATTATGCAGACAATCTTGTGTGTGGGATAACTTTTGAATGGTTGACTTGTTTCTACTTTTTCTATTTGTTTGTTTGCTTAACGTTTCTGTGTACAGGTTTTCAGTTGTGCATTGTTGTTTTTGAAAAAAGAATCTTGAAAAAATCTTATTGATTCTACAATGTGCAGCTATGTTGGGAGAGGCAGAAACCTTTAGATTGTTGCAGAGATGAGTTGCTAAGCTGAAAGAATTGTTTGCCTGGCAAGCTATCAAGTTCTCTTTGTAGCAGAGGCTAAGAATTTCAGGTGTGTTTGCTGAAGGAAGAATAAAGGGGTAGGCTTTTATTATTATTATTATTATTATTATTATTATTATTATTATTAAAAAAAAAAGCTTGCTCTTGTAATGAGGACAGTCAAACATAGCAGCAGGTTGCCAAGAGAGGCTGTGGGTTTCCCATCCCTGAAGGTTTTCCAGCAGCTGCTTAAAGCCATAAGCAACCTGGTCTGATCTTGCAGCTGGCACTGCTTGGAGAAGGAGGTCAAGTCAGAGACTTCCTGAGGTTTCTTCCAATCTGACTTCAAATCTTTCATCTTATGTTTAAAACATTCATTCTTATCCCATTTTATCAGTTTCTGCTTCCCCAGTACTGTTTCCTAGCTGAAAGACAATTCTGAAGGTGAGCATATAATTATTCAGTTGCACAGTAATGAGTCATTACGAGGCTTCACTTAGGTGACAATATGGGAATCCCAAAAATCATGTCTGTTGTTTTCCTTAATCTACAAGAAAAAGGCATTGCTTTTATAGCTGTTTAGCACTGTTGGTTTGAATGACTAGAATACGTTTGATTTCTGGAAGAATTAAGAGACTAAGCAGCAGAATCTGTATGATAGTAGAGCCTTCAATGGGGTTGGCCTTGTGGGTTTCTGGAAAATGTATTTTTGAATAACACCCAAACACTAACAGCTAAAAATCTTACCTTATTTGGCCTCTGGACAGCAAATGCTATTTTCTTATCTCAAGATTTTTGACTCAGAATTTGAAGGAAGATATTTGAAGTTTTTTTTTGTTTAAAGTAATCAATGCGTTGATTTTTTTCTTTGCCTTTGTCAATTGAAAAAAAAAAAAAAAAAAAAAAAACGGGTTAAGGAACAATGTTTCTTAAGAGTGTGAATTTATCTAGGTAGAAAAATAATGGTATATAGTTCCACTGAATAAATTTTGTGGCTATTTCATATAAAAATAATTGTCCAGAGCTTGAAAGCAACAACAAAAATTCAGCAAATATAGGGATGTATAGAACCTCAGCCCTTGACTTATGTAAGAGTTTTTGGTTTGGTTCTTTTGGTTGTGTGTTTGTTTGTTTTTTTTTTTAACCTAAAAGTGTAATGATTAACGAATCTCTCAAAACATGATATTTTCTGTGTACTTTATTCATTTAAAGCATTTGATGCTTTCTTGTTGTCATCCTTATAGCCACTAGTCTGAATATCTGAATAGATACTTGTAGTTATGTATCAAAATACTCAACTTATAAAACATCATAAAAAGGTAACAGCTTTGTAAAAACAAAATCAATACAAATTGCTTGTGCCTTATGAGATAGGTTTCATAAACTTTTTTCTTTGTAATAACATAAATATCTATGAATATAAAGCAACATCTTTTGCAATTCAGTATGACTCTTTCAGATATAGAATAGGGGCTATTTTCTCCTGAGAATGTAATTTTGATTCCTGTTTGTGCTAATGGTGTCTGTGATCATAAATAATGAATGTAAAAATGTATTTTAAAAAGGAGATAAAATATACTCAAGTGATTTGCTGAAGAAGTTTTATGTTCATATTTCAAAGATGTTTAAGTAAATTTAGAACTTTGGAGAATAGTCTCCTTGATCCGTCCTTTTCAAAATAAGACTTGCGGCACTTACCTGGACGGTGGTGGTATATGTAAGTGAGATTTTAACCAGGACACATCATTTGAAGTTGTTTTTAGTCTGGCATTTGGGGATTCATGAAATTATGAGTCTGTAAGTGGTGTAGCAATTGGAAGGATTTGGGGACTTGTACTGTAAATGTGTATAATTGTTGTGAAAACTTGTTTAGCGAGATTCCAAATCAGCCTCTCATGTAGGAAGCAAAATGTGGCCTGTAGTCACAATAGTTGCTTGCAACCATTATTTTAGAAAATATTTTTAAAAACTTCTATAGTGCTATTCCAGAGAATAAGTGTTTTTGATACCAGCCAAACAACTACACTTCAAATACTCATCAGAAAGCAAGTTTCAAGGAGCCCGTCTGCAAAAAGCAGCTACCTAGTTTAATCTATTGCCTGAAATATTTGCAAATTATTTTCCTAGCACAGGGAATATGAATAAATTTGCTAGACTTATTCTAACTTTTTTGCTGTTTAGTTTACAGTATAACTCCATTCCAGTTAAATCTGCATTTGTACAATTTAACTGAGATTTCTTGAGGCAATTAATTTGCTTGCAAAGTTTCTGCGTTTTTAAATTACACAACGAATTGAGCTGCCCATTAATCATAAGATGAAGAGCCACCACACAGAATGACAATAAAGCCATGCATCTTAGTCAAGAATTTTACACCAGTCGAAGTGGCTAGAGTCAAATAACTTCAGAAGATAAAACACAGAGGGCTCTAACCTTATTAAAACACGTCAGTAAATAATAGTTCTTTGCTACAGGTTTAATTTTCAAAATTTCTGAGGTATTAAGTTAAATACTTATGGGGAATAATTGTAAATGATATATAACCGTTGTTACTTTGGTTAATAAAAATGGTAATATGTGTACAAAATTGAAGTGTTTGCAATGCCATAACCTAATTACTTCATGGAAAACACAATAATAAAGCAAAAAGAAAATCCTAATATACCTAATTTCAGCTTGAACTTTCTTTGGAATTAGAAATACTGGCTGGTTGTGTGGCCTGTGTTACAACAAGGGCAGAAAAACCATTGCTGCCTTACTGTACTTCTCACTCGGAGTAATAAAACCAGAGTAGAAGATTGCACAAAGCTTCTTTGTTTGAATCAGTTTAGAGAATTGAATAACAACAGGGAAAATACAGTAGTTCTCCTCCATGCACCTCTTAGAAAAGGGAGGCTTGCACTGCAAACACTTGTTATCTTTCCTAAGCAAAATCTTGGAGTGTGGCTATGGTTATCCTAGCCCCTTAGACCACAGATGTCCAACCAAGGGATGGAAGCAAAAATTTATCTCAAGTTTTCTTGCTTTTTGGTTGTTTTTTTCCTGAAGGCAGAACAGCGTTGTTCTGTAGGCAAATGTACTGTTTGCCCTTTGGTTCTGGGGAAGAATTAGAATAGTCATGAAAAATGGTTCCGACATTAAAGCTAGAAAACTTCTTGGTTGCTTCAACAGTATTCTTATTTTTGCTGGTGGTCTTTGAGTAGGAAGACTTTTTGTTCTTTGGTTCCTTGATGACTTTGTCTGGATCATCTCTATATGGTGAGGAGCGGAACTGGGGAGATGAGCAGGAAGATCATAGCAGGGACTCAAATCTGTGATGTTTATCAGTACTTGAGTGGGTAAATTTGCCTGTGTTAGGCTCCATACAGTGGTGTTGCATGTAGTCCTGAAGATAAATCATTTATAATTAGGTTAGATGTCTTAAGTTTACACTGCAGTCTATAGGGCATTTAGTTCAGGAGTGATATAGTGGATTTAATCTCTTGGAGATTAAACTTTCCCTCTTTTTCCTTCTTCCCTACTTTCCCTCTGCTCAACAATTCTGGCTCTGTAGCACAAGGGATAATTGTAAATTTAGCCCTAAAATATATCCATTTGCAAATAAAAACAAAGTGCTTATCTGGCACTGTTAATTGTACATCTGATTTATTAGACTGTGTGCTTAGATGATAAATAAAAAGCTTATAATGGCCTTGCATGTCACCGCTCAGTATTTCTTTTGCATTTCTTGTAGGAGACCTCTGTGTCTGTTCCTAAACACCAGCGAAAAGCCCAGTAAGTGCCCTGGGAGTGCCAGGACAGAGAGGGACCATGGTGGGTGTCCTCCTCTTCCCTTGGTAATCCAAAATGTTTGAGGCAGGAAGACAAAAAGTAAAAATGACGTGGGGCTGAATAGAACAAATTAAATTAAACACTGTGATAGAATATGGCAAAGCCCAAATGTTAGCAACAGAAGATCAGATATTTAAGCTGCCTATGAAACTGTGGTTAGTTTGAGCTCATGCAATTTTCTCTTTATATTTCTGAAATGGTTACTTGTAGGATGGGGGAATCGAGGCAAAATCACCATGTGGCTACAACTTTCCTCATCTTCTCTGGAACATATTGTGGCGTGCTAGATAATTGCATTGATTTTGTCAGTGCTGTTTTGGGAATCTCCCTGTGTTGTTATTCATGACAAAATGCAGAAGATGCTGCAGATCTGTTTTTGGTTTTCGGTGGTTCAGAGTGATTATTCCCACTTGAGAGGGGTCATTACTGACCTTATTGTCATTAATACATGTGTAGCAAAACAGAAGTAAAATAAATACATAAAGACTAAAGTTTTAAAATGACTTAAGGTTCTTCTGGAGTGGAGAAATATTTAAGATAAAGGAGCTTCACATGGGAAATGTCATCTTGCTCCATGCTGTCCCGGAGGCTGCTCACATATTCTGAAACACAGACGCAAAACAGGAGAACTAGAATAAAAAATGTTTTTCTGTTTGTGCCTGAATTCAGTTACTGTTTGTGCAGTCTGGCCATGGCAGACCCAGTGCCACAGTGTACTTTGATACTCACATTACTACTACTAGGTGTAGCTTATAAAGAAATTGAGCATTTGGGAGAAAATCTTAAATGCTTTCCATATATTCCCCAATAATGCTAATTATACGTAGACAGCTATTGTGATAGTTTTATTTAGTTTTGTATGTGCTTATGGCACAACTTCCAAATTGTCTTGCTAGTCTAATTCTGTACAATTCTATTCAAGCTGTGCCCATAGCAATGTATGCGTATATATAGATGTGTATATGTATATATACGCATATATATTTGCTTTGTTTTGTTTTATCATTTGAGTGATAAGTTCATGTATTAGTAGTACATCACAGGTTCAAAGAGGTTTTAGAAAGCTTTATAGGATTAAAATACCAAGATACTCAAAAAGGCAGATAATATTTCTGAATAATCTTTCTAATACTGAGCAATGGGAAATGTAGTAAGTAAACAAGAAAATTATAATCCTTCTGAAATAATATCACTTATTTCAAACATTTTCCTGCCTTTACAAGTGATAAGCAGAAGGGTTGTACTTGTTAGAAATGTTGTAAGAACAGCTCCATATTTACAGTTTGCTGCTGTGTTTTTGGAATGAGACTGAGTCTTGTGGGGGAGCCCAGGGCAGAGTATTCACCACTTAATTAAAATTCTACTGGTGGCTTCATTCTGGTGTAACAGAAAGGTGAATTTGGCTCTGTGGCTGCAATAATGTGATAAAGTTACTCGGTTTCCTCAAGGGTCCAGGAGGCTTACGACCTACACACAGTGGTGAGTTTTACCTGTAATGACTTGGAAAATGTTATCAAATAATTACAGCTGCAGGGTCAAATACTAGAATAAAAGAAGAAAAAATTCATTTGCAAGTGCACAGATAAAATTTTGGTGAAATGTTAACAGGATAGTGATAGATGTCATAAATAATTATAGATACAAAGTTGGTTAAATATGTCTATTGAAAGTATTTAAATCAGAAAGTGAGCATATAAATTGAATATAAGCGTTACACAGAACATTTGAACTTGGATTCTTTTTCATATCTATTTTGTTTTGTATACTTCTCTTACGTAAGTCTGTATGAGGCATAGAACAGTTCTTAAAGGTGAAAAAAGGTAAATGACTAAACAGTCCGACCTATCCATTTAATATGACACTGAAATTCCAATACAGTGATCAAAAGTTTTGTCTTTATGAAATAAACAGATGCCTCCTATTCTGAGCAGTCACCACTGTGCAGTCTTTTAACTGGTTTTTATTTTACCCTTTTTTCTAGTTTTCTAAATATTGCAAAATTAATGTGCAAACCTCAATTTGAATGTGGTCTGTGGGGAAAAAAAATGCAAAAGGTGTCACATGGATCACACTGTCATAGGTAATATTAGCCAGGTTTCTGTTGTTGCCAGGACTTTCTCTTAGAAGACATCATGTGTAAGTATAAATGTAATTGTGGTTTTGATAACATTGCAGCCACAGTGAAGTCAGTGACAGACGGTTGACTTATAAAATACAAGTCATCCAGTCAAAGAATACATTTTTCTCTTCAGGCCTTGTGGTCAATTGGGGTTTCACAAGTGATTGTAACAAAGGAAAACTTCCTGTCTCTCCTCCCTTCGCATACATGAGACTAATCACGTCTAATGTCATGAGACTCTGGGAGAAGTTATGCCCTGTTCTCCCTTCAATTTGCACCCTGCGGTCAGGAAATTATGGTCTTATAGCTACAAGGATCTGATATTCTTCTAATTAACTTGACAGTAATATCCCAATTGTGAAAGTACACACCTCATGCCTTCAGAAAACTGGAAGCATGCTTATGTTCACTGCTTTAACTGCTTATGAGCTTGTTAATGCATAGCATGTTTTCACTAAAATACATATGAAGATTTAGCTCATTAGGGTTTATGCAAGTAGCTATGGCTGTTCAGCATTTTCAGTGGAAATCAGTTTCTCTTAGGTATGTAGCAATAGGTGAAATGAGCATCGTTCTTTTAAATTTCAAGGTTGCCTATTTGCATGAATTTGTTGTCCCTGTGTATGTTGAGGTATGTGTGTTTTCAGGCTTTTTTTTTTTTTTTTTTTTTTTTCCTTTTATGGTTGAGTCAATGAAGGCTAACAACTACTACCAAAATTCTCTTAGTACACTGTTTTTGTTATTCTAATCTTTCCCTTCTCATCCTCTCTTTATGGCTGAATTTACAATGAAGAAATTAATGAAAAGCCCACTAATGTAAGGTTTCTAAATTTTTTTGTTGTTGTTCTTTTCAACTTACTTTAACAGATCTCTGGAGATTTAGATTTGGCCTATATGTCATCAGAACCATCTCTGTTGAGTAGCAGTTGTGTTAGGACTAGTCTCCGTAATTAAGAATAAAATAAATTACTTCATTGCTCTGTAGATAACATTTGAAAACCCTTTCCCTGTGCTAATTCAATTGCTCGTTGGCGGAGGTCTTCATTTGGGCTTCCCTTCCCTATTTCCCTCCCTCTCTTGGGAAATCAGAACAATCCAGTTAAAGTCTCAAGAAATGTGACATCCCAAAGGAATCAGCACTGTGCTTTGTTTCCCTGTTGTTGCTCTCAGATATCTCAATAATATGTTTTTCTAATCTATTTTTAATAGTAAATAGGTCTACCTCTTGAATGGCCAGACAGTATGGGAGAAAACAAAGGGGTGCATGAGCATCACACTGTCACATCTTGTGAACAGTCATGTAACTACACTGGTAAATCACTGCGTGTCACTACTGCACAGAGCTGCAAGGCGACTCATGTAGCAGTTGATCTGCTCCCTGAAAAAGTAAATGATGTAAATTTGATTGTAAATAAGATTGATGTAAATTTGGTATAGCATTATTTAAAATCCCTACTGTAAACTGTCGTATTTCCACCCAGTTTGTTGTCCCATTGTCCTCCCTGCTACCACACACAGCAGAAGCGCTGCAAAGAAAGAGAATACACTATACAGCCTGCATGTTATTTTGCTAAGGATTATTTTAATAATGATGTCTACTGGAAATTTAGTATGCTGCAAGAATAGCTTCACGTGAAATCTTGTGAATTTGGAATATTAATGCCAGATAAATTACTTTTAAATTGAATTTCTAGAATGCAATTGATTGTGTTTGTCTGGGATGAATAAGGAATTATTCACACTGTTATCTAAAACTTAGATATGCTGCTTCTGAGCAAGTCAGGGAATTATTTAGGAATATTTCTGATAAAGTGCAATGTATTTCACATTGCCTTCGATTATTTGAGAAACAGAAAAGCACTGTTTTGGTAAGGCATATCTTTAAAATGATCTTTTATAGGTAAGGTAAAGCCTGAATTTTCAATTTATTATAGCAGAAGCATCAAAACCCTTCCATCTTCATCTCTGAGACCATTTCTTCTCAAAATTCTTGCATACCTTTATGGGACTTTGTTGCAGTTTGTTGCTCCATTCTATGGCAAGTTCGGACTTGTTTTATCATGAGCAGCATTTTTCAGTGGTCACGAAAACAGAGGGTTCATAAAGATATGAAAATAGACAGACTGCTTGACTTTATTCTGATGTTCAAACTGCTTATCTAGAGTAGTTTTTCTCCATTTATCCTTGGCAAAATCATACTTTCTAATCTACAGCTGCAGGAGTCTTAGGTAGCAGGCAAAATCTGTTTAGGAGGGACAAGAATGGTGGAAGGTCTCTCAATTACAGTGTAATTTACAGTACATACTTAGTTTTATTTTTGAATAACTTGTAAACTAACACGGTTTTATTCACTTGATAATTAATTTCACTTTGATTGTAAAGGAACCCTCTTCACCACTTCCTGAATTCCAAAGCTAACAATGACTGTCTTGTTTATGAAGCAGAAATTTACTTCTTTATCTAATAATATAGAAGGAAACTCCAATTAATGTAATAAATACGATTTTCTGAAAGGCAATACAGCTGGATTTGGTTTAAAAAGAGCAAGAGCAGGCGTAAGTCATGTGTCATTATAGGAGAGAACTGGCGACAGTATTATTCATTATGTGGTTTCAGAGTGCCCTAAATTGGAGTGTAAGATTATTGGAAGTGGATGATTTCCCCAGATTACTGCTTAATAGTGACTAAAGGGCCCACATTACTCATATTTGCAATGAAAATAGTGCCAAAACCCAGCAGTAGTTGACTGGAATGAAATGTGGAGCCCTCAGGGCATTAGCTTGAGATGCAGCTTAATTGTGTGTCTCTTGCTCAATACGAATGTCCCAGAGTCTGCAAAGCTGGGGGTACTTTCAGCATTTGCGCATCCATCCAACAGTTTCCCAAGGATTACTGCTTTTTTTCTCATTGCTTTCTAAGCAAATTATAATTATTACTTTGCAGACTACGAATAAGTTTCCCTGGTTCTGACTGTTTATTATTGCCAAAAACCTGTATTCTTTCAGCTTTCTGGTGGCTTTTGTTTATTTTCTTTATCTGCTTAATATTCCAAAATGATGTGGTTGGAACAGGTTTAGGGGCTGAAATTTAATGCATAGAATCGAATCTTCCCTTTACAGTTCTAGAAAAACGGGCATGAAAGAACTACCCTGCTGGTTGCATGTCCCTTCTGCTGTAACGCACCTGGTTGCTCTTTTAAATGAAATACAAGTGTTTTGAATTAATGAAAGTCTGCTTTGAACCAAGCCTTCTAACAGATCCAAGCAGATTTGCTAAAGAACTTTAAAAAAGAATTTGTGATAGTGAAATTCCTTATACTTTCAGGGACGTTTGTTAGCCCTACTGGGATAAGTTTTTGCTAAACTGATCAGCTCATAGAGTAACTCAGGTAGAAACAACCTGAAATGTACAGAAATTTGGCACTAGTTCCATCATACGGTACTTCTTCATTTACTATTTGTCTCTGCCAAATATGCCATGAGATGAAGCAAAGATAAAATCGGGGCTGTGAAAGAGAAGTGTTTTGTGTGTAATGGTGCCAGACTGAAGCTGCGAAGAATGAGGTTTAGTTTAGATGTTAGTAGGTGTTAGTAGCAAAGCCCACCTTTTGTGTTGGAAGGATCATTAATATTTGATAGAAAGAAGAGCTAAACATGTTTTCAAAATGAACGTAATGGTTGCATCTTATAAGGTTCACCAATCCCTGAGTTTTGTACATCTTGCTTGTGTTTTTCAAAGGGGAAGTTATTTGTGAGGATTTTTAATTGTTATTGCTTCCTTTAACTTAAAAGATTAAATAAATGTTTTATAGCACTTAGTAACATTTCCAATAAACATTTAAGCCTTTAAGAAAGCATGGAACTGATCTACAATATTTGTTAGAGATGTTGCCTGAATCCAAGCACCTAAATAAAGTTATTACATTAATTGCAAATAACTTGCATTCAGAGATTACTTTTGCAGCTCATATTTCTGCAATACACGAGAATATTAACTCTGCAACAAGAAACAAGTTGCAGGGGGTCACTCAAGTGTTACACAGTTAATTCAAAGGATGAATATCTGTAAAGGTGTCTGACTTTTATAGCAGGGATTTGATGTGATCTGTTTTTAGTAGGCAGGAGAAACAAGAAAGTGAAGAAAATTGTTCTTCAAAAAATATGGAAACAAGGTATTTCTAGAAGGAGAAAACTAATAAGTAGAGTAAAAATGATACTCTGAGGAACTGAAAGAAATTCCTTTTTATAATAGTTTTTAATGCAGCTACTCATGAATGATCACATAATCTGTGAATTTGTGATAGTTATTTCTTATATCATAAATTTTCAGTTCAGTTAATAGCAGATGAAAACTATATTCCACTGCACTGTGTAAAACACTATTGAAGTGATTATATTCCTTCCACTTCCATTTAGTAAAAGTGCATTTCATTTTCCGGAATCATAATCTAAGTCTGATTCTACTAGTTATTTACTGTCACGAAAAATACCTAAATGCTTTTAGCTTCATTATTCCTCTCTGGAAAACTTGGATGCTATTTATCAATTTCAGGCATCTTGAGTTTATATTAATTTTTTGAAGAAAAAAAATAAAATGCAATCTAATTAAAATAATTGTCTCTGAAAAACAAACTGCTTGGACTTGGTCTTTCACATCTCCAAGCAATCCTGGAACTGAGACCACATATTAACCGTTATTCAAATGGTACTTGTATTTTGTAGAGTAATTAGATGCAATTAATTCTTACAGTTGCCCAGTCTCATCTTTAACTTTGATTTCTATTACTTTCTTATCATGTGGTGCACAGCTTTTTTAGGCTTCATGCTGTTTGCATACATATCTGTTGAATACAGTATTCCAAAAAGGACAAGGGAAAAAATAAAGGCAAGAGTTTCTTGTTGAAAATACTTTATTTATTTCTCTCAAAGAAAACATATCTACTTATGTAATACTATGTCTCAAGGCTAGGAATCTTGGAATTCACATTCACAACAGCATCCAGCTCAAATTGAAGATAATAGAAATCAGTACTTAGCTAGGAGCTGCATCTTTTCTGTGTCTTCTGTTGTATTCAGCCTAAAGCAATTACCTAACATATACCAATATCCGTAATGATAGAACTTTTACAATATGCAAGGACCAAATATTCACCGCTTCTGAGTTAAGCTAGAAACAAAGGTCTGGAACTGATAATGAAACCAAGTGGAGGCTCTGCTTGAAAAAATAGAAGTTATTAAATAATGTCAGTTAGGCAAGGTGGCAGTGCAGTATGTGCATGGTGGCATGCAGAATGAACTCCCTCTTTGTTTTTGTCTTCCCACACTTATTATTGCAAATGCACACTTATTATTGCAATTATTGCAAATGAAAGAGTTTTAAACAATCTGTCTGATAGCTCAGATGATGTCTCCTTCCTCAGCAAACTTTCTACTCCTGTTAAGCACCCTGCTTTAAAAGCATTTACTATTGCACAGCGTGGGGTGACAGCACTTTACTTGTAGGGCTAAAGTTGCTCATCACTGTTATTGGGGAAAAGTTTTGAAAACAATAGAAACATATATATATATATATATGTATATATTTTATCTTCAACTGCTAGAAGAATAATTTTAATAGGCCTTTAAAATGCTGTCATTGTGCTGAGATAATGTTAAACGTTATCACAAAAGTTATGATTCTTGAACGTTTGGTGTAGTTGACATAGTAATATGTATGAAAACATTTATTTATCTTTTTATAGTTTCTCTCTACTATTTCATTTAAGAGGCTGCTAAATAATTACGTAGGTATGAAGAAAGAGTCAGATATTGTTATAAATAGTTTTTGTCCAGTTCTCCAAATGAAATCTATAGAGCTTTACAGGCCTTTTTCTTATTCAAGAAATCGTACTGAAGTGTTCGTGCACTCAAGTGTGCACTTTAAAGTTTCTGTACTTTTTAAAAACTTCATAAACGCATGCAGAATAGGAGTCAGCAATAGTAAAACAAATTGCCAGTAATTTTTCCGAAATTCATAAGGTCTTGGGTACAGATTTGAAATCCATCTCAATTATAGTGAACACAAAGTAGATGCATGGAGCTGTTGAGCTAATAGTACTTATTTCTAGCTTAAATAGCAGCAGCATGACATGTGGGCTACCAAAATTTCACCATTAAGTCTGTTTTTAACTTCAGTGTACTTGTGTGCCTTATAAGGGATAATTTTTGGCAATGATAGTAAAAAAATGTCCTCTGCATGAATAGAAAATAAAATTCTCTCCCATGGTAGTCACAGCAAGGTGCATCTTATGTTACCCCAGAAGAACAGAGAGGACAGGGTGCTCCTAGATCCCAGTGTTTTCATATGTTTCCGGGTAATGAAGACTTTGGGACTTTCTTTTCACATGGGGAGTTTTCATAACTCCTTACTGAACTCCAAAAAGATATTTTCAATCTGAATGACACAACTGGAGAGACCGACTGGAATGATTGACCATTAGCTTGTCCTGTTCTGATTTTCTCTTTCAGAGATGCAATTTTCAAGGGCTGGTACATTTTGAAAAAAGCCTAGGAAAGTAAGATAGATGTAAAACTGGTATTTCTTCTTCGGAAAGTGAAACAATTGCACAGAGTAATTAAGATGGAGAAATGTGGAGCCAAAATTCATTAAGTGTTAACAAACAATTCAATGAGAATGAAACTATGAAGATATAAAGATCACATTTACAGTCAGCAGTTAAACAGATTCAACCTCAAATGCATTGTGAAATCATAGCAGTCGTTATGATTATATTTGGTTCAATGATAGATTTGTTTATAGGATGTGTAGCAGAAGTATTCAAGAGAAGTCTGACAGGCACTCTGAGCCTCTTATGGATGCTGTGTGCCGCTCTTAGCTTCAGTGTTTGCCATTGGACACCAATGTAACCTTACTCTTTTATGGTTTCCGAAGTTGTAAGAACACTTAGAATTAATTTTCTTGCAATTCTAATAAAGATAAAAATGCATGAGAAATAGCAATGAAAAACATGGCACACTTAAAAGCTAAACAGCTTTAGCTAATAGCTAAAGTTTTTATGTGGAAGGAGAAGCCCATAGTGTATAGATTTCTTGCTCCTCTTTTGCCTGAATGTTCCTCCAGTATTAAAACTTTAAAACGCTACAATACTTCTGTTCCATTTCTTTACTCAGTTCAGTGTAAGACTAAAAGGATTTTAATTACAACTACTTCACAAGCTGTACTGAGCCCGTGAACAGTGCCTGTGCATGAAATGAAAGAGTAAATGAAGCAAAAAGATGCTCTAGTTTCTGCCATATGTTATTGGGGTTGACAATGTTAGCTTATTCAGGAGGAAAAAGTACTCCTCAGTGCTTGAATTAGTACAGGAATTCTCTGACCGGTGGATACAGCTATGTATAAGTAGCCTCTCTTGTCCTTAACACTATTTTGGCTAGCACAGAGGTTGAGCATAACATACATGTTTTCTTTCCACTTTTTTTTTTTTTTTTTTTTTTTTTTTTTTTTTTTTTTTTTTTTTTTTTTTTTTAGAAAAAAACTTCAACTTGGAATAATAGATGGCATTTAGAGCAACATTATCAACCTGGCATTCATGAGCCTATATGCTATTGTATTAATTTACTGAGCTTATTTTCAGGCTTTTCAGAGGGAACAATAGAGTTCTTTTAAAAATAATAATAATAATAATAAAAACTGTGAATTAAGTGGCTAAAAACATGTTTAAGATGCCAGATCTAGCAAGAGTTGAGTATATGGCTGTGAAGTAGCAAGTAAAATAACTGCAAGCTGTTAATGTAATATAACAACTACAGGATCTGAGATATTTCATACAAGTCTATGGAGCCTCATTTTGTAATTCCTTAATTTTATATTGAAATTCCATTTCATATTGTTTTCTCAACACCCCCTGCTTGAGTTAAGAGTCATGGGATTGTAATTGAATAGCCCTTTCACCTATGCTTCGATTTCTCAGAAACTATTAAAAAGGGAAACATTTATTATTTATCACAGCATTATTGTGAATTTTTGTCATCAGTAAGAAAAACTCTATGGCGGTAATGAAATTTAGAAGATGATACTTGAGGTTTTCATAAAGTCAGCACTTCCCAAGACTTAGCATTTGCATAAATCTTTGTTTAAAGCCAAGCAAACCTTTTTAAATTTTTATTAACTCTTATTTTCAACATAATTATGAAATGACCTGTTTTTCGTGATATCAAGACCACAGCCTGAGTTGCACAGTGGCCAAAGACTGGGATTATAACCTGGGGCAAAATTTCTGTTCACTCATTCATATTTACATCATCTTAACTGACAAGGTCTTTTCTATTCATTCTAGTGCAACTACTTATGCCTCATGTTATAATGGAAGCAAAATCACATAGTGGCAGACCCTATGAGTTTTAAACAATAAAAGTGATAACCTGTTTTTTGTAAGTGATAGAAATGTGTTTTAAGTGCATCTGTTGCTGCCGCAAAGTGATTATATTCATTGCCACCACGAACCCCGTTGACTCGGTCACTGTACAGGGGCTGAAAGGGCATTTCTGAAACCCTCGGCTGCATGGACAGACTCTACGAAAGGCAGAAATGCCCTAACGTGCTGCTGCTCTCTATGGAACAGCTCTGGACACTCATAGCTTGCTTTTAATATGGACGGGAAGACTGAGAGAGATGTTAATCAAAAAAGACCTTGTGGTGTTTTGACAGTATTGGATACATCTTCTCTGCTGTAGTTATTTGTTTTGGTTAACCGTTTTCCTGAAGTTCTTCTTGTTTAAGTTCATTTTAGTTTACTCTTATACACTTACTGATTATACATTTATTTCTGTTCTAAAATTCATGTGAATGATCTCTCCAAGTATCAAAAACATGATCTGTGTTTTGTTTCTACACAGATGGTGAGTTTAGTTTAACACATAAATGTTACTTGTTTGTCTTTATATATATAGTGTTTGCCTTTTAAGTCTAGCATTTAGATATTAAATTCCTATCTAAAAGCCCTTAATAACAGAAAACATTTTGTTTATTACTTTTAATTTTGGAAGAACTCAACCTTAGTATTAGACTGATATGATGGGGGAAGGTGGAATTACTACCTAAACAGATAATCCTGTATTATAGAATCCTGTAGATAGAATATATATTTTGGCTCCCATAGCTATGAGTGCCCTCTTGGTTCTTCTGTTTGAGACAATGGATCAGTTACAGAGGAATGAGGTGAAAATCATAGATTGTGTGTGGAGGTGGACGGTAAGTACTTGGCGTATCCTGTGAATCCCGTAAGTAGTCTGTAAATTAAGAAAGAATTCTGGATTGCAAACTTGGTTACAAGGGGCGTGTGTCCTTTTTATCCCTCCCGTTTACTTGGTAGTTGAAACTCCCTAATGTCTATATTGGAAAATAGTTTTGTATTTGTGATGCAAAACTTTAAGATACAGGTACATGTAAACCATACTTAAAATAACATGGAGGTTATTCAGCATATGTCGTGATCGTGGACAGAATCATTCTGCTTACCTTGCATGCTCTTTTTAAAGGTGGAAGAATAATACATATTTTTGTGAAGTAGGGTTGAATTGACTCCATCTGACAAGTATTGCTAATGCTGTAATCAAATTGCTTGCTGCTCTTCAAGACTCTGGGTACTTTTCTGCACAGAGAATTTATTAGGCAAGGTAGATCCATTTCTCGATAGAGCTTCTTTGTTTTTCCTTCTTCCTTTTAGTCACCGTGAAAGGTACAGAGAAACTGGTGAAGAAGCTATCAAAATTTATTAAAGTATATTAATCATCCTTATTGTTTATTAGTTCTTTGAAGCTTTTGTAACTGAGGAAATAGCTTAATATTTGTAATAATTGTTATTGAATGCCAAAGAAATGATCTGAGTATAACCTCTTGCGTTTTTGAGCTGTGCAGAGTTTAAACTGTCTGTAACTGTTTAACAGTCTATAACGTGGCAGGCACGAGGAGTAGAATTCAGTTGGCAATTGGGTTACGTGGGATGTCCAATAACTGAGTATTTAAGTTCTTATTAATATAAACAAAATC
Source organism: Tinamus guttatus (assembly GCF_059628265.1). NCBI lineage: Eukaryota > Metazoa > Chordata > Aves > Tinamiformes > Tinamidae > Tinamus > Tinamus guttatus. The sequence goes on along the minus strand of NW_028288706.1, from coordinate 2,652,606 downwards.
TTGTCAAATAAAACCATCAAAGAAGCTTTTTCAAAATGGGATGCCTTAGATGCAGTAGGAGGTCAGTTTCAGAAATAATCTTCTTGTAAGTGGTGTTTGCTTAAGGATATATATTTTGCTATAAAACTATAGATAAACCTAGAGATTAGACTTCTAGAAATTTAGGAAAGTATATTTATTAAAAATTGTCAAAATAAAACTCTTGATAAAAAAAATATATAGCAGATAAAATGTAGACTTCTTTTAATTCTATACAGAAGTTAATTCTATGCAAAAGTTTTGACAAACATGGGGATCATGCTCTGATAGATTCGGTTCTTATTCGCTAACTAGTTTCTCTAAGAACTGCTGCCAAACATTTCTTCATATACTTCTCAGTTTGTAATATATTCTGGTAACAGTGTTTATCAACCTAGTGTGTTGTATAATTTTCAGTCCAAGGTGCCCTGCCTTCTTCCTCTACAGAAACAACCTACCAAAGTTTGTGGAAAGGGACGACTGATTTTGCTAGGCCTCACTTAGAGCTGGTTTCTGCTCATGACATATATTGGTTAGGACAGGAAGGATAAAACAAGAGTCCAAAAATGCTACCTCCTTGCTGAACATACGCCAACATGAAGCTCTAATAGAGGGAAAGAATTCTCATGGCTGAGAATTGCCCTTTTGTGAGAAATAGCTTATTTTGTTCATGAAATTGGGTAAGCCACAGGAGGAAAATGCATGTTGCTGGCCCTGTTTGCATCTCTGCGATGTTTAAGACTACACTTTCAGCAGCAGGTTTATCTTTCTTTGACCACTGACACGCAAGAGCGTTTGAATTAATCTATTATGTGACTTTATAGGGTTGTTCTGTTAAGCCTTAGCTCCAGTATTTGATTGCTATTGTAAATTTGGAGATATATTCAAGCTAAGACCTGATTAGAGTGAGCTGGGATATGGGAAAGTGGGCAAGGGAATGCTTTAGGCATAGTCAATATTTAGAGTGAATAAAAACAAAGCAGCCTTAAGGCGATCTAAATTACTTCATTTGCTATTTTACTTTTTATTCCTTCCTCCCCACCCCACAGTCTGTTTGAGATTTTGCATGAGACCTCTGAAATGATGTTGGGAAATGATTTGTCAAAATGGTAACAGGACGCTTGATGCAAGTGTACTCCAGATGCACCGCATGCCAGCCAACACAAAATGAATTGCAAGCATCTCTTTCTAAACCAAACCAGCTAATTACGTTATAGAGTGAGGTCAGCCTTAGTTCCCTGAGTCTCTGAAAACATTACCATCCATGAAATTTTATTTGCTAGTTATCAGTCCATGGAGTCTCAACTGGCTCTTTCATACATGAGACATAAGGGCAAAGGTCTCAAAATTTCCACATCAGACTGAATGAGTCCCTGCCTCTTATCATCTGCCACTTTTCCTCTCATATGCACCGTGCTTGCTTCTCTTCCACAGCATATTCTGCCCATTTTACTGTGCCTTGTTTCTCCTTCATTGCCCTTATTTTCTTTTTCCTTATATTATCTGACTATTTTTGGGCAGGTATGTGAAGTAGAGCTTGGTAAATGTCCTTCCTGTGTCTATCTTTGAATCAGAGACTAGCCGATTATGACAAGAATTTGTACCAGGGACAGATTTTGTTCATTTCAAATATGCATGACCTGTGGGAAAAAGGATTTATTGAAATGTAATGACATTTGCTGCTGGTTTAAAACTAAAGGGAGTTAAAGGGTCAGTCCTTTCAGTGAGGGGGCAAAAATTTTAAAATGAATGGAGTAGACTGAGACCATCATGATCAAGTCTCTCTTTTCCACTGGAAAATTCCAGTAACAGGGTTTGTGCCTAACTGCAGCAAGGTAGTGTGTGTAGTACCTTCAGTGTTACTAAGTAAGGAGAAACCAAAATGGGGAAGCTAAATCTCACAGCAAGTAATATGCAGTGTTTCATAGCAACCAGCTAAATAATTAATTCATTTGCTTTTATTTTTTTTTAAAGTCTAATGGAATAATACTGAAGATAACTGCAGAGAAATGACTGGTTCAGTATAAGAGACTGCCTTTCTTTCAATGTGCTCAGCATTTTATAAATGTAGATCATGAATACTTTGCAATGAATGGATATTCAGCATTAGGCAATGATTATGAATTTTAGTTATTTTAAAAAATGCTAGAGAAGCTTTGCATGTATTTCTGACATGTTACTACTGTTTCATCATGAGGTTTTCAATTTATAAGCTTTCCTTCTCTTGGGCTTCAGCTAAAACTGTGTCTGTGTGAGCTAGAGGAAGGAGAATAGGACTCACTAGAAACAACCTTAGCGTGTGTCTCCATGGGCAGCTAAATCTGCTCTCCAATCCTGAAGCAGCAACTTTGAAGAAAAGATGGAAGAAAAACAAACAAACAAAAACAAAACCAAAAACCCCCACAGCAATAATGATATTTTCAGCATTTGAGAGAGAGGATAAGGAGATGCTGTAAGACTTTTGGAAGTAGTGTTGAGGCTTTCCCCTTATTTTAAATTGTTCCGATATGTTGCTGGTGGTTATAAATAGATGCCAGGAGAGAGAGCTGTTTTTCAAAGCAGAAGTCATTTTTCTTCATAAGACTTGCGACATGTAGAAAGTACATTAAGGTCCTTTGGGGGAAAAGAAATCTAAGTAATCACAAATTATTCTGAAGAATTATACTCCAGATTCATCTATTAGCTTACCCACTTGTTAGGATAGTAGATAACATTCTTCATTGTTGCCATGAAGGCTTCACATTCATGAACTTCGTGACATCTTTTTTATTTTTCTGTTGCATTTTGGGGACACTCCATTTTATTATATGAAGAAAATAGTAATTTACTATATGAGGCCCCAATAGCTTTTGCTTTTGCTTTTAATGACAAAGCATATTCTGTGTTTAAAAGTTTAGTTTAAATCATTCTCATCCTATGACTAATTAGATAAGCAACTGTTCTTTTTTTTTTTTTTTTTTTTTTCTTTGTAAAAACAAAACAAAGCTTGAGGACATCTGTGGTTTTACAGGTCATTATCACTGCTATTTGGAAGGGTTTTTCTTGCTAATGTCAAAGGTTCTCTTTTTTGAAGAGGAAGAAAGGAAGCTGAGGTGGAGTGGGGTGTTTGCGTCTCATTCTTTAGATTTCATCACTATAAATGCTGGTTTCTCGTGGTAGCCTTCCTTGGATTGACAAAACAGCACAAACAGCCCCAAATGTTGCCCTTGCTAAGGTCAAGAAGGATTTGGAATGGGTAAATCCTGTGGTTCAGGATCTGCACTGGAGGGCACTGCTTGTGATGGAGATACCGCTGTAGCTTAAATGGAGGTATTTTGTGAAGGTTTGGGGGTGCACCTGGTGAAATTTCTGAAGTCTTACCCATTTTCTGTCAGGAATTTGTCAACACTTTGTTTATTGATTGTGCTTGAATGTACAAATTTATCTTCAATAAATACATTTCGTAGGATGGTTCCAAATGGAATTCTACTTATACTCAAATACTTTGAATGGACAAGAATGTTTTGGTTTTTTTAAAAGCAATACGTATTATCTTAGGTTGAGAGACATCCCTACATCCTTCCCTCTCTGCTGAAAACCCATATTTGTTCTGACTTGAAGCACTTACCCATTTTCAACTGCAATACTTCTCTTTGTTTCATCCAGGAGACTTTTTTCAAGCAGACGCTAAAATCAGATTTGTTCCAGTAAAATGTGTTGTGCTATAAGGGCAGTGTTTTTGTCTCTGTGTGGATCTGTTATTAGATTCTACTTTTTTTTTTTTTTTTTTTTTTTTGAGGCGGGAGGGGGTTATTTTTAAATATCTCAGATTATTTTACCCAGGAGCTTAATGTCATGGAAACTCTTTACTGGTATTCACAATTACATGAAAATGGAGCTGTATTGGCCAGGCCCCCGGACTCTGACATGAGCTTGTGTAACTGCTGCTTTTTTTCTATAGTGCAGATAGATTTATGACACAATTTGTTAGTGGTTTAATAACATTGAAAACTTAATTTATCTTCTTTTGTTTATCTACTTTCTAATAGCACTGTTAGCATAGCTTCGTATTGTTAGACATTTTACGTATTTACTACATTTATTTATATATGCATATATAAAACACAGAAATGATGGCGGTTAACCTGGGTTTGCAGTGTCATGTAGTTTTCAGTGAGGCTGAATTTGATCATCATCTTATGAAATCAGTACAATGATAATCTGAATAATTTACTCCTGTGAGGTGACTATAAGCACATATTTTTGACAAAAAAAAAAATCATGTATTTAGAATTGTTTAGAATATTCTTGGAATACATTTCATGGTTCCGTAATTTGGGGATTCATAAAAATAATTAAATTAAGGAAGTGGTTAATGCAGATCTTGTTTAGTTATTTTATGAAAGCCTAATTAATTTCCCTTTTAATTGTAGAAATGTTACATTTGAGAAGTGGCAGGCAAACAAATCATTTATTGGAGTGGTTTTGCTTCTCAATTAAGGCCTACAAATATTTCTTTATTTTTTAAAGCAGGATATTGTAATATATGCCTAGCCTGGATGCTTCCGTAGTTATATTGCCTGATCCTAGTTATCTCAAGTAACTGCAGACATGATTTTTTTTGTGTGTGTTTTTTCCCCATTTTTGGACACGAGCTTATTGTACTCATATTGATATGATTCTACATGGAGTGCAAGACCAGTGCAGTTTGACACAGGGATTGTCAAGAGCTAGAGAAGTAGATGGGGACCATTGCCCATGTACCCTCTGCAAAACTGTCCAGAACCAAGACAGAGTGAGTGTCACACTTTGAAAAATTCTGCTGGTTTTTCTATTTGATACAGAGCTGTGCAGGACAACTCTGGTCATGGTGTGTGTGGGGGGCTCTGTGTTCAGAAGGGGAGCGCCCTTGAGCCTGGAGGTTGCAGTAGGAGCCACGTCCAGCGCTGAGCCGACAGTTTAATTTGCTTGGAACAGTCTCTAGACATTTAGCTTTACAAGGGCTGTTGGCACTCTTGCTGGTGTCCACAACACAGAACAAATTAAAAAAGCTATTTCAAGTAGGAGTAGTTTCTCTTTGACTGATGAGTTGTAAGTAGGAGAAAGTAACCACTGAGTTTTACTGAAACGAACTCGGTGCAAGAAAAAGAAGGAAGGAAGGAAAAAGAGGGCAGAAAATACACTGCAGCTGCAGAAAGAGTTAAGTCATTTTTCTATTTACATGGTTTATTTCGCAAGTGTCTGACTCATTGGGCATAACCAGCACAGTTAAATTACAAAATTACTATTTGGTTCTTTTTTATTGACTACAATTCAAAGCTGCTTCAAGCCTTCCAAATTTAATCCCTCCAGCACTTTGCCAAGAACATTACCTTTTATTTTCAGCATTAAACTGTGGAAGATACCCTAAGGCTGCATGCGAGCTCGCCCTCCATGATGGGAGCTAACAGAGTGTATCAATTGTTCGTGATTTCCCGTTCTGCTGGAAATTGGGAGAGGCGGAGGAGGCGCCGCGTGCGGGTTCTGCCTGCTCAGCGTTTCTGCAGCTCCCGGGCACGCAGAGCCCCTCTGCGTAATTAATTGTGGAACCTTTTCAGCTCTTCACTCGGAATTACCATTTAGCAACCTGCCAAAACTGAACTAATAAGGCTGTTGCATGTGCTTTGATGTGCTTATTTTACTGTAACTTTTGGGATCCTATCTCTCCTTCCCTCTCTTTGGGTGAAATGAAATGAAAAATTAACATGAGACAGTTAACATGGGATGAAAAGATCTTTTTGCAGCGATACCATTCAAGCTCTCAGGCAAGGCATCTATTGTAACATCTCCCAGCAAACTGAAATTTCATAAAAATGTTGTCCTTCTGCTCTACCACCTATTCCCAAATGGGGGATTCTCTTATTACTTGATGGCACTGCAGGTGTGAGTTGATTATCTCTGACTACACTTGCTTAATTATGATGTGTTTTATTTGTGGGAGGGAACTCAGAACTCTAGTGTAAATTTAGGTTGGTCACTTCTGATTATGCATTTTGTCAGTTGAATGTTATTTTTAATGCAATTTAATTTTAAAATGCCTCAGAACATCCACTGAAGTTGAAAGATCGTATTTAATAACAAAAGTATTGAAGGGAAAATATTTTAAAATCTATTTCTCTACTAATAGGATGACCTGTAATGTTCAAGAAAGTCCTCTGTTTTACTGAATAAAGAAACTTTTGCCCAAAACTGCCTGCGGGACTCCCATGCTCTTACACTTTTTTGGTATTCTAAAAGCTAACTTTCTGTACATTTTATTGTTGTCTTGAATTCAAGATAAAGATCAGGATGAGAGTATGTTTATAAGAATATAGTTTTATGAATATATACAAATGGTTGGATATGTTAGTGTTTTCTATAATATTAAGAAATGCGTATAGTCTCTGCAATTATATATAGTCTATGTATCATCTACTATATATACGGTAATGCTGAAAATTTCATGTTGCTCACCAACTTTTTCAATGATAAATTCTGATCAATATATCCCCTATTCTTTTCATATTTACATATAGAAAGGCCATAGGTGCACATGCAACAAGCAGTGTTGTAGTAGAGCAGGTAATGGAACAGCAAGAGGACAGCACTAGAGGTTCAGTGTAGACACACATAAAATCCTGACAAAAAATATCCTTTTGCCAATATATAGCAAGCATCAATTGTGAAGGACCAGCTAGTATGACATCCCCAGTAAGGGACCTTTCTGGCCATCACTTTGCTTGATCTTTGTGGGATTTTTCAGTTTGTCATTGTTGATAATCAACTCTTTGGATTTTCTTGGACTGAAATCAGATTGGTTTTGAGCGTAAATTCATGCTGGTAGAAGGTGTTCAGATTGTCTTAAATTTGTCCTGTCTGTTGGTGACATGAAATATATTAGTAGAGGCAATTTGACAGGGAAGTTGGAAAATGGGAAAGGTAATTCAGCTCCAGGAAATGCCTGGATTCATATGTGAAAGGAAAAGACAGAGTAAAAGTCACAGAATAAAAGCAGCTTTTTAGTGTTATAACAGGTCTGATTTTATTTTTGCTGAATGAAAAGCATATACTGGAAAAGGAATATTTGCTGTTTTGCAGAAATAAGAGAGCGTACCTGAAAACAAGGGCAATGAGACAGTACCAGAAAGAAGAGTGATCACCTAAGAACTGCAGAGACAAAAAGTATCCGGTTTTTTCCTTTTTTTTTTTTTTTTTTTTTTTCTCTTCATTGCATGGTAGCAGAGTTGAAGCTTGGGTATTTTGTTGATGCTGTTGATGAATTTGCAGGCTAACTAAGTTCATAGTTAGGCCTGGTCCTACTTTGTTGGTCAAAATATGAGGTGAAGCATATTTTAATCTTTTCATATATTGAACTTATGTTAATGACTTGTTTTGTTGTTGATAAAATGCTTGGGGAAAAAAAAGTTTCTTTTTCTCTTGCAGATGTCTCAGTTCCATTTCCATTTCTCCCTCTATTGTATTCCGAGTATGCTGAGTGCTTATATCCATAGCAGTAGAACAATTATATGAAATTATGTTTCACTATGTTATCCATGTGTTGTAAATATCTCACTCGTAGTCCTATAAAAATATGTTCTTGGAGGTAGGTAAGCGCTCTGTGTGCATTAGTAGTTTTGTTTACAGAGGTTAACTTGTTTAACTTGCATACCTGCATTTTTGGACCTCGCTCTGTGAGATTTTCATGTTGGTTGTATGCAATTTAGCAAAATATTGTATTTCAAAATATAGTATTTCAGGAATAAGCTATTGATGTTTCCTATTTAATTAATTTGAAACTTGTTGCATATATTTCTGAGGCATCATATAAATTACTGCAAGAATACGACTTCAGTATCTAGTTTAAAAATATATCTAGTATCTAGTTTAAAAATATATGATTATCAATACTGATAGTTTTCTATGTTTTTATTGCTCTCTGGAAGGTATTGCTATGTATGTTATAAACCTAACTTCCAGTGTCGTATTACTTTAAAATTTTTCTAGGGCAATTCTTTTGTTTAACAGAAAAAAAAAAAGTGTTTTTTTTTTAGTAATTGAGTTCTCATGCTGGCACTACCTTCCCAATTAATACTAGTGATGCTAGCCAAATTGTCAAAGGCTGAATCAGTTTCTGAGAAGCATCAGGGTAAAGGTTAACTGAAAAAATATGCTACCAACAGGTATCACTGTGTTTACAATAGTTGCAGTATTAAAAAAAAAAAAAAAAAAAAAAAAAAGGCACAAGTAAAACAGTGAGTTTCAGATGACAGGTTGATATATGACAGTAGGTGTTTGCTACCTGCATTTGCTGGAGAACTGATTGATAGATACTTGATGTGTTCATCTGAAAATGGGTGACTTTTTTCATCCAGAGCAGTAACTGCCCTGCAGTACAGATTAACTGATACTTACCCAACTGCATTACATATCAGAGATGGATGGAACTAAAGTCCATGCTAGGAGTAGTCTTCTCTTAAGTCTTGATATATGAAAATACGAAAATATGAACATTTTGTATGGAAAGGACCCAAGTACAAAGATGCTCTGATAATTCTCTGTAGCCTAAAAAAATAGGGAAATATTTTCCTAATACTATGAATAGTATTTATTTAAAACTCCCCTTTCTTATTCCTTAATTATGCTTTTGCTTTTATAGATGTAATTCACTGGGGGTATTTTGCTCTTCTTTATGTGCATTCACATATTCAGGCAAGATTGCCTACCTGCCTTGTAAATGTGAAAACAAAGGAAATGATCTTAAAGGAAGAACAACTACTACGCTGTATTTGGGTTCACTAGACAGATCAAAAATAAAGTAGATTCTAGAAAGTTGTGAGGGTTTATTTGGAAATAGCAAAAGAGAGAGAGAATCCACCATTTTTCTTCAGAGCTTTGTTCCGTAATTAATTGTTCTAAGATCTTGATTTTATCTGGCTTCAAATTCTTGCCATGGTCTAGTTAATTGCCTAAGTGCAAACCCATTAAAGGAAATAATTCTGGATTGGTTTATCTGAGAGTTTGGTTGCAGAAATGCAGTTATGAGAAAGATCAAAATCTCTCTCTCTCTTCTCCCTACCCCCACCATTTTTTTGTTTGTTTTATAATCTTTATTACAATCAGTAACGGGCAACAAAGAAAAGTATCCACTTTAATTTTTAAATCCCAGGCTGCGAATGTGCTGGAAACTAGCAAACAAAAGCGCATTTGCTAAGGAAATCACCAAGGAAAAACCAAATATGATATCCCAGGATGGTAGTTTTACAGAACCGTTTTTTGAGTTGAGCCAATTTATGGTGCGAGGCCAGGACATAAGGTCTGTATGCCCATTTTAAATGCCTGTTTTGCAGGAACACATCTTTTGTTTCTGTCATTTTCTGCAATGGCTGGACATGGCTCTGGCAGGGTTGGGTCCTAAGCTCCCTCTTTTACACACCTTGAAGGCCACGTGCAATAAGCAGCCTGTAGTTCCAAGTTATAATTTATTTTTAAGCACATGCCTATGCAGAAAGTCACCCAGCTTTAAGTCTGTCTTTATATCCCCATCAAATAAATAAGACTTCAGTGTGTGTTTCCCAGTCCCCTGCATAAGCGCTTCTCTTGGTGGGATGCTCTACTGGCTGGAGCCCTTGATGCCTTGAAGTGCTCATTAGCTGCCTATTGATTTTGGCAGGAGGCTGCAGTTGTCCAGGCTTGCTCAGGGAGAGATGGAATCACACCTGACAGTTCTCTTGATCATGCTGGGGGACGGGGGCTGCTTCTTCTATGGGCAGAGGAGAAGGATGCAAATAAAGTGGTGCCAAGCTGGCTTTTACAGGCTGGGAGAATTTTAAGTAACCTTGGTCCTGAGAGCAGCTTAGTTCTATAGACCAAAGGTGTCAAAGGTGGTTCTTCCAACTGACTGCCTTTGTGGGAACCACTGTATTTCAGGCTTGACCTCAAATGAGTATTTTCAGGAAAAATTGCCTTTTGTCTCTTTCATGCTTGGGAATTTCAAATCCTAAAGCAAACACCTGCTGTGCTACTTGTGGTATTTCAGGTTTACAGTTTCTGCAAGATGGATTTATGTTATGAGATTGCCAGCAGATTTTTTTTCTCTTAACTAGTGTGATTGCCTACGTACATACATTTTCACACAGAAATGTGCACTCTGCTTTTGAAAAAGTCTGAATGCAGCTCATATAGCAAAGATGAGCATATATATAATTTTAAATCATCTTGGGATTTGCAAACAAGAGAATTTTTGTCAGATTTGATTATATATGCAGTAATTTCTAACAATGTAAAAACATAAAAATAAAGCGTTTTAAATACTTTTTCCATCTGTATAGTAAAAGTATTTGAAAATTATGCTTAAGTTATTTAAGATAAAATTCTTATTATTATTAATCAGAAGATTATCCTACTTGCACAGGTTGGTTCCACTGCAGAAGAGCTTGCCTGAGAAAACTTCGTAATTTGGGAATCCAATTTTGAGTTATTAAACCAGATTTTGAAAATATGGGCATGAGCAGTCATCATTGAAGCATTAGGTGAAAAAAAAAAAAAAAAACTATCAGAAAAGGTTGGCTGAGGTTCCTCTTTCTCTTTTTGGAGTAAGATTAAGGTAAATGGAGAGCATGTTAGGATGTCTGTTATCCTCAGGTCTGCTGGTAGATCAAGTCTCTGAGTTTCTGGATTAAGATCCTGCATAGTGGAACCATATTGCGGGTAGGCAATCAGATTGACTTCAAATATCAGCAGGTAGGTGAGTGAAACAATTTATAATAAAGCTTTATTAAGCTGTTTCTGGCAAAAATATATGGATGACGTGACTAAAAATTATTTTTAATATTCCTTATCCAAAATAACTTAATCACCTCCAGAGTTCTCTTTCTAAACTGCAGAGCGTTTATTGTAGCCATTCTGAGTTTGTTTAGTGCAGTCATTCCATATACAAGTATCAAAATCTAGCACAGAGCCTCTGAACAAAAGCAAATACTATTTCTGGTAACTCACATCTAGAAATTGTATTTCAAGCTGTGACTACACTACTAACCTCAGTTTTATCAACATGAGAAAACCTCTTATCACGTCCAATCAGAACTTATCTCCTGCTAACAGATGGGGAAAGTTTTGCCATATTTCTTTGACAAGAATTCACGAGAGTATTATCATGTACTCCAAGATATCTTCAAATATTATGGGTGAGGATTACCCTTGTTAAGGATTTCAAGGGATGAGAGTTACTTTTGACTGTAAAGATAGCTTTTGAGTAAACAAACACATTTCTGTGCAGAAAGAAAAGGTATCTTTCCGGAGGCTCAAAAAAAGAGCATCTTCAGAATATAAATCAGATTCAAATATTTATCGAAGATGTTGCTCTTGCTGGCATTTAGGTTACATGGTCTTTCTCCAGTCATTTGTAGTAAAGATTGGCATATCTCTTTAGTTTGTTAGTTTTATGTTTCTCCTATTATATGTAAAATTAATACCTGGTTACGAGACTAGTAAAGTACATGTAGTTTACATTACAAATGTGAAATTCTTAACTTCCAGGTTTACCTGACAAATGGAACACATTTTACTTAAGTTACCTTGAATACTAAAAGCACACCAGTAAGGTAAATTAGCTGATTTGGCTGGGAAAAACATTTTGTAATGCTGACTGTTGGTGGGGATTATTTGCTGAAGGCAGCATCTCCAAGAGGGAAAGATCAGATGATGGTGTGAAATTACAGAACAGCTCCTGCCAGAGCACATGTCCTGGCCATGCTTGTGAGGGCTCTCACTTTGCCTCTGAGCTTCTATCATGTCTGAGCGTCACAAATCTTCTAAATGCTGATTTGAGGCAGTTAGCGATGTCAGTGGGATAATGACACTGATGAGCTGCTGGGTATCCATGTAGCTTTTTTTTTTTTTTTTGGGGGGGGGGGGCGGCTGATACTAGTTTCTCTCTTTTTCTGTGTCTCAAGGCATTGAGAACTGTTCAAATTATCTGCAGTCTTAAAACTTTGCAACTCAGGTTGTTTCTGTTGTTCTGGCTTGTAAATGTATATGTTCTTTAATGATATTTGTATTTGTTAAATATACTGCTTTTTGTAAGAGTGATAATAGCATATTGACTTTGTTAATATTGCTAATAGCCCTTCCATATTATAATGCCGTTTTTAAAACCTTTATTTGGAGTTTTATTTTGGAACCTTGTCTGGGAGCAAAATCTGGGTTATGTTTGGGAGCAAAATAATAGTAACAGACCTATGAAACTGTTCAAACTATACATAGATTAGAAGTGAAATCTCCTGTGATGGTTTGATAGGTGAACAATATAAAAAGATAAAACATAGGCCTATTAGAGTTTTATATCCAGCTGATAGATTTAAACAATGAGTATAAAAAGACTGAGGTGTTTCGTATTCAGCAGTAATATGGAATGAATCATTTGAGCTTTGGGAGTCCTCAGATGTCATGAACACTGAACATGAACTGGACTTGAGATTGTTTTTGGCTTTCTTATTACAGAAATTCAAGTTTCCAGGAAAGGTTATCTGGGTATAGTTCAGACCCAGACACTGTTCTCTTAAAACACAACAGTAAATAGGTACCAAAAATGTAGTTGGAACTGAGGTCCACCTTAAGGAAACACTGCTAATTTTCTACATTTTTGTGGCATCTGCATGGGAATTCCTTTATAAAAAAATTAATAATTTTTTTACACCTTTTATATAACCTGAAACAATTAATTAATGTTGGCTATGACAGTCATATTTTTGCCCTCACATAATAATAAGTCTCGTAATTTAGATTTTAAAATAGAAAGAAATAGTGTGAAGATTACCATGGGAATATTTTTACAGCACAGTTTAATTATTTGGTTCAGTAATGCTCAATAATTATTTCAGTGTAGAATTCACTCACAATCCAGTTCCTTCAAAAACTAAACAACGGTTTCATTACCAGTAACTAATTTACAGGGCAATTTCAGAATCTCACCATTTCTTGCCTGTCTGAGATTTACAGTCTCTAATAAAGGGCCCTGCCTTGGAGACATGAATTAACAACTCATTAAAGGGGGAGCCCAGATTCAGGATTTTGATTCTTTCCCCTCTTGCTGCTGCCTGGCCCTGTTGCATGGTTCTTGGGAGGAGCAGAACGATGTAGTTATTTTATTTTCCAACTCTGTCTGCCTTTGCCATCACCATATGCAAGCGAGAGCAGTGTCAGCACAGCAGTCGGGTTCCTTTGCTTTAAAAAGGCAGGCTTTGAGAGCACGCTCGGCCATTTGTTCTTGCTCCCTTTCGCTAAATTGCCATATTTATGTGGAGGTGTCTGAGGTATCTGGACCAATAATAATAAAAAGTGTAAGCTCCTGGTGCATCCTAATGGAAGATGACTTTTAACTTATTTGTGCTCACTGACAAAACATCAACAAGCTTCTTCCCTTCAAAGTGGCCAAAAGATGAATTTCAAACCCATAATGGCATTAAAATGCATCAGAAATGAAAACAATCTAAGGATTCATCATAGGTCAGAAAATAAGTGCTTTTAAACTATCAAGAGCTATTCTAATTTCTTTTCACTTCAAGTTTCTGAAATATTTATTAAAGAATAATCTGTGGAATAATGAATATTGCTTTCCTATAGAAGTACAGAATGCATGCTATATTTCTGTTGTAATGTCTTATTAAATATGGATGTTGCGAGTTTCTAGTCACTTTGGGACCAGCTACTGAACGTTCTGCCTTCTAGCAAACAACACTTGCCCGGTCGGGGTTTAAAAAAAGAAACAAAAAACAAACCCAGCTATTTTAGTGATGGCTTCTTTAAAACTGGAAAAAAGAAAAAGCTTTGCATAGTTTGGGGTTATTGGAAAGTATCTGGTAAGGTAATTAAGCATTTCAATATTTCATATATACCACAAATTTAATGCTCTTTGCTGCCCAAATAAAGGATGGATTAAATGTTTGAAAAGGTAAAAATATGGGTAAACAGAAAGCTCCTGTGGTTCTCCCAATGATTAGTTTGAACAGCATTCCTTAGCATAGGAATAAACAGTCTAAAATGGAAAAAGAATCACGCTGGATATGGTCAGAGCTGATAAAATCCATGTTGGGCCTGCATCGCTATGTTCCTATCTAACAAAATTGTAGAAGCAGCAATTGTAAAATGGTGTGGCGAAAAGTGAACGTTTGCTGTATGTCTGGGTACCTCTGTGTTTCTCCTATCCTCTGAATGAGGCGCTTCACCTTCCAAAAAGGTAGGCTGTGGAGTAACCCAAAGGAAATAAAAGTGCTTTAAGATAAATGCTTTTATCCATGCGCTATTCATCATCTGACAAGACCCACCTGTTTACTATTGCAATTTGCTCTTAGGCTTCTATATTGCCAGCTATTAGTAGTGAGGTCATTTTAGGTTATAATTAAAACATATAAGCAAAAGAGTCACTGTTAATTTTGAGTTTGTGATTTTAAAAAACCTGTACTTAGCTTGTTGGCTTTGCCAGGCCCATTGAGGACAGCTGGGAGCTGGATGCAGGAGTATATAAACTGTCTTAGTGCTCTTGTGCTAGAAAGAAGACCTGACCCCATCAGGTCTGATCTGGTAGGTTGCATTTACCAAAATAGGTTAATTTGTCAGTGGCCGGGGGAATTCACTGTATTTGAATTCCTTCCCAGCAGTGGGAGTCCCTGGTCGTGCCTGCTGGCCCCCAGGGGATGAACGTGTCACTCAGGGGGATGGCATCAGGTGATGTGTGAGGGTGGCACTTGCAGTGCTTCATCCTTCTCCTGCCGTGCCACGGTCCGCTTCCCATTCCTCCCTAGCAGTGTGTCAGGATTTGCCCGAGTGGATATGGTTATGTGGACAGATGGGGCTGTTTCAGTTCATGGTCTGTGTGTGCGTATAATTTAGGACCCTTAGCTGAGCTAATTCTCACTCGGTTGCACTTGGCAATCGCTAATGTCAGAGTCAGGCTCAGGAAGGCTCTGTTGGATGGTGAAGTGCTGCTGCCATGTGCTGCTGCATGTCTGGAAAGTTCTCCAGAATTTCTTTGCCATGGGAATAATCTTATTTTAAAACTGGATGTTAACAGATGATTATTTCCCTAATAGTCAAGCCCTTAGGCTCAACATGAAAATAAGTGTCACTAATAACAGTATGTCTAAAAATGAATGTACAACTAATGACTTGTGAATTTAAAGGGTTAATCTCCATTTTGCCGTTTTTTCCAACTGCCGAGGGGTACAAAGGAGATTCTGTAACTGGCCTTCTTGAAGAGCAAGGACTGAGCCCTACTGCTGCCCTTGGCCAGCTGATGGGGCACATGGCAGCACGTGCCCTTGTGAGAGGCTCTCTCAGCCGCTGTCCTTGTCCCAATAGTTTATAATTCCTGCTAGGACAGGACGGGCTAACTAGGGCAGGCCATGTCCCCAGTGACGTCTGGGGCCCAAAATACTCCTGCTGATGCTTCAGAGAGGTGGGTCTCATCAGAACCCGCTGTAGCATTTAGGGTGTTAGTAGCAAAATGCTGAAAATGGACATGGCTTTTCTTCCTTTATTGAGTGTGCTTCTAAAAGTTATAAATAAATGTTTGCTTCTAGGTACGATTTAAGGTTTTCATAGTCAAGAATGTTAAATTTCTTTTTCTACGGGATAAACTGCTAAAGAAAACTAAACTGCCAGTACATTACCTGCCCCCTTTTTTTCTATCAGAACAAGCTGATAGAAAGCATTATTAATGATATAATTGGCATAGGTAGATACAATATCCATCAAACAGGCCATTACTGCAGAGATGGGGATTTTGCTGTTTGAATTAAAGATTCATTTCAGATTTGTGCTGAGATACTTTGAAATGCATAGTTTTGCATTGCTAAAGTGGGGAAACATGGTTTTCATATCTTTTTAGATGATCTCTTTTTTTTTTCTAAATACGGGTGTCTGGTACTTGGGGAAATCTGAATTCATGGTCATGGTTTATCTGCATATACTGTGGTTATGTTGTAATTTAAAGCTGATTGTGTTAAATCACTGTGTTACTCTTGTGACAAATGCAGTTAGTTAAAGGATGTACTCCTATCACAGCAGAATCTTCACTTAGTGTTATTATTCAAGGCACACTTAAAATTGTCATCGTAAATATCTCTCCGTAAGAATTTTAGCAAGTATTTTAAGTGTGATCTATAGTCAAAGGTCAGCTTCTGACAGTGGGTTAGATGATATCTAAACATTGCTATAAATAATTATTTGAACTGCATTTTTTTCACAGTATTTACAAAATTAACTTGAAGTGTATGCATTTACCACCTGTAAAAAGGCCATGTAATCTGTCCTCTTGCAGAGATTACAGGCAGCATCATAGAAAAAGGCAAGAGTTCAGGTAGATTCCAAATCCTTAGGTTTGCAACAACTTTAAGCTTTCTTCATTTCAAATGTACCATCAGAGTGGAGACAGTCATTGACAGGGCATGAAGTTTGTTTTTCATTGCTATAGCCTAGACCTGGAATGTACTTCTTGCATGCCTTATTATTTGAGGAAAGCTATGTCAAATAGTCTGAGTAATTTTCCATCGTCACAAAGCCTTAAATAAAAATTAATGTCATATTTGAGCTTAAAGACTGAACGTGTCTTACTGAACTCCTTGGAGACATCTTGATTTTATTTTAATTTGTGTGCTCATTTTTAAGACGACTTAAAGTCTTTCAAAATCAAGTTACACAAATGTATTTTTTAACATCCTCTTTAAACTCAACATAAATAGCAATCACAAAATACTTTCTGGAATGCTGCCAAGTTTACAAGTACCCGAAATATATCATCATGGTTTTTTGAGTATGGAATTTGAACAGTGTAGGAATGAGATGTTCTAAATGTGTGACAGATTATTTCACTGTTGAGGCTGTCATATGTTTTGATAAAGTATGCTTTCTGTAATATCGAAAGTATTTTTTTCTGTATAATACTAGCAGTTTGATTGTTCAGGGATTATTCAGTGTTCAACAGATGGAGATTGGCTGCAAAGTATGCACCAGTAGACCGGTATGATTTGCTTGCAGACAAAAGTGATGCTGCAAGAAGGCCAAGGAGTACATGGACCTCGGTATTTTGCATTTCCATCTGTTGCTTATCTTCTTGAAGGAAATGCAGACTATCTTGTCCCTGCTATATGAGATGTCCAGGTGATACTTTTCACAAATATTAGATATCATTTATGTTTTAACTTTAGATTTTCAATAGCATACGCATTATGCAGACACACATCTGTACAATGCTGCTGCACTATCAACTAATATAAAATGAAGTCTTAGAGGGCAACATACAGTAAGAGGCAAACAATATCATTGTAATAGTTTCTGACAACTTCTAGCCTGGTTACAGGAAGTCTAAATTATAAATAGGAATCAATCTGTCTTTTGTTGGTGGTTTTGAAAGAATCAGATTCAGTTGTGTAATGCTATTATTTTATTCTGTATTTCATTTTCTGTTTCCAATAATGGTTATTTTCAAATTTCTGTTCAATTTCTCTTTTTTATGAAACAATTTCTCTTTTTTATGAAACAATTTTGTCTCCCTACCATTTCTGTTTTTGTTGCTTATCCCTGGAGTAAAGTGTAGCATATGTTGCTACTTCATTTATCCTTGCAGCAGTCTGAATAGGAGAATGCTTGTGGTTGTCCTTTCTTGCGTATTGACGTTTTATTTGGTTTTTCTTCACTGAGTTGCTGTAAATCTGCTGATATTAAGATATAGTTAATTTTCTTTCTGGATGAATTGAAAAGCTATTTTTCAGTTTTCACTTAAGCTGGCTCAGGAAAACAGAAAAATCAGCATCTTCCTATTGGCCATGCCTCCAAAATATCAATATCATAGAGAGGACTGGGGAAGCAAGTCTGTATCAGAGTGGACATATTTAAGTAAGATTTCTGTGTGTAATCAGTCTATGCTACCTCCATTTTTCACTCATTTTGTTGATGTCCGTGTTTGCCACAGATGTCTTTTAACTTTGCCCCTTCCAAATGATGAGGAAGAACATTGCTCATCGCATGTGTGTGTTTTTTGTTTTGTTTTTGTTGTATATACTTCCAGATCAAAATTACTTGGAGATTTTAATTCAGGTGGATTTGAGCTTTAAATAGAGTTTGTGAAAGTTCTTTAAAGAACGCTGAGAATTTTCCATACATGTGTGCAAAAGTCATCCTTATATGTTAATGATTTCAGTCTAAATACCTAGCAAAGATGCTGCCAAAACTGCCAGAGTTTGTTACTGTTTTTGGTATTGAGGAGGAGAGTTTTAATACTTGTTTTAAAGGTTAGAAGGAGGGTTTGAGAAAGGGATTTGAGTACGTGAGCAGAAGCAGAGTGACTATTGAGAATAACAAGGAACTTTCTAAAATACAAAAAGTCTTTAAAAAGAGAGGGAAAGGGAAAAAGGTCCTTATGGTTTGCTGTAATATAAAAATACGGAGTGGGAAAAGGAGAAGAAAAAGGCATTGAAGTGTAAGATCTGCTAGAATTTTCTGGAAAAATGAAGATAGGACGTCAGCAGACAGTAAAAAATTCTTAGTGAACAGACAGTAAATAACAGCATGAGTAGAAGGAGTACCTTCAAAGATTTAATTTCATGTGTTATTTAAATACCTACTGAGGATAATAATGTCTCAGGGATGACAACAGTGGAGAAACGTAGAGATTAAATGCTATTATATATAGTATAACAATGACAGTTTTGAAATGCGGAGTTCTTGCTGCTGAACTGATCTGAGCTCATGCTGATGTTGCCGTCTGGGGGGCTTCCAGCATAGCAGAGTGCCAGTGCACCATGTCTGGAGTTTTTTGTACCAGTGTCACAGAGTGTTGGGTTTTCTCGAGTAAGCACTATAGAAACTCAAGTCTGTATCGACCCCCAGCAAGCAGGGTGCCAGATTTGCTGTCACCAAGTCAGGGTGATTCCTTTTATGGCTTTGAGTTTCATCTCTGGCCCAGGAACTGTATATAAGTGCTCAACTTGGTGATTTCTAAGACTTCAGCAAAATATAATTAGAAAAGTATGCATGTTTATCAGTAGGCTTGGATATATCTTTTTCTCTTGCCTCAGGCTTCCTCTAAGGCTCAGGTAATAGATGCTGCTAAGGCAGATTTAACAGGTCACAAATCTGAACTGGAATTACTTAGGAATCTTATTTGGGTATTTAAATAGCAATGATGCAGACTAAGTCCTGAGTGAGGACTGGGAGGTGTTTTAATGGTGATCAGTGAATTTGGGATCCTGCACCATTTTGTTCTGTTTGCCGCCATACTTGATGGCAAAGACAGGTCTGTTAATTCATAAAATTTGCTCGATGAATGGAAAATCTTAAACGAAAGAAGCCCTAAACCCAGGCAAAATGGCTCATCTTTTTCTTTAAGTCAAAAAGACACTGAAAGCTCTGCGAAGAAAATCTGGGTTGAATTATGAGAGTGCTTAATCTGATTCCATGTTGGGTTTGAACATAAATAAGAGGTGTTAATTTTGTGAGAAGTCTCATATAGATTAGACCTTACCTTGAACTCCCCCTTTCAAATTGTCTAAGGAAAAAAAAAAAAAAAAAACAGTAATTTGCTATCAAAACAATAACAGTAGGGACCAAATCTCTCTGGATGCCCCCATCTGGCAGAGGAAATCTGCTTGTTAGCATATCAAAAGGCTTGGTGAGTTTCTTCAGTTGTTTATGTACAGATGTATATAGAGTTTTGTAAAACACTTCAATACCTATGAAATAGTTCCTACTAATAAGAGCACTATCCTTACTGCAGACAATGTTGTTGTTTTTTTTAAAAGTTAAGGAAAAATGTCTCGCCTCCATTTGTTTACATACAGAACGTTTAATTTCTTAAAATGCAAACAAAATCTCCCACTTTCCTCCAGGCATTGCTTTCTCTATGAAGGTAAATACCATTCAGATGGCACCTGAGTGTTGCTTTCTTGCTGCAGTAAAAAATCATTTTTTGATTCCTTATGGTAGGATTTTTTGAGTTTTTGTTTGCATAATAACTATTATCTGCCAAATTCACTTGTCTTGAAGGGAACTAAAAAGTAATGCAGTGTTCTGTGTATTAGAATGTGTGTTCCGAAACTCTAGTGAATATGAGGTTCGCTCTCTGGGTTGGAGATATTTTCATTAAAAACCTGGGATGGGAGAGGTTTTGTTGTCTCCCCCCCTCACCATAAGCACAAAATCCTCTAGCTAAGCACCGATCTAACATGTTGCTTCCACATCATTGTTGTTAATAACCATCATATACAACCCCTATATTCCTGACAGATCAGGTTTCTGCACCTCAAAATCAGATCACCCTCAATGTGTGTGACACCTTTGCTACCGTGTTAGTCCTAGGGAATGCAAGGAAGTGATAGGAAATAACAGGGTTAAGCTTTTCTATCTTTTTATTCCTTGATTTTTTTCAGTTAATTTATTCATCTGTTTTCTTAGATGTGTTAAAGAAGACCAAAGCACAAAACAATTTTGATTGCTATTATATACCCGAAGGCAGAGATTTCAATAAAAATGATCTGTCAGAGATTTTGAGTGAAGTATCTGAGAGTGTTTTGTCCAAGCACTTGTGTCTCAACAGAAAATACGTATCACAAAAGTAAAACAATGAAAAGATTTATTGGCTGAAACAATTTCCATTGTCATGTAGTGCATAAGAATTAAATATTTATACCTACTCACTGGAGTAATAAAAACATATTCAGTTATGTTGCAGACACAACCAAATGATTGTTGAGGCATCTAATAACGCTGCAACTCTTAAAATATATAGTATAAACAAGACTCAAGGAAACGAAAACCATTATGGGGAAATAGTTTCTTGTTTGTTAAAAGAAATAGCAAGATGGATGATAAACACCATAAGAAATCCCTGGTAGCCATAAATGTGGATTTAGAAGGCATTTTGCTGATGAAGGTCTCAAATTCTGTAAGACTTCAGGGCTGCTCAAGGAAGCATGGTTGTCCTTCATGACTTACTTGTGTTTTTCAGATTCAAAGGCATGCACCCAGAGCTTTCTTTTTCTTTAGCTTGGATAATACCATAAACATTTTTATTTTTTCGTTCCAAATAGAAATTGTTAGTAGTTTCCCAGTGAGACTCTGTAACTCTGACTCAGTAATGTTTCTCTCAGTCCTTTGCCAGTTAAAGGAGAACGCTGGGGAGTCGTGAGTTTGCCAAGGCTCTTCTGGGACACAGTTTTAGTTAGGGATTGGATTTGTGGAGATAATTTGTACTAGCTTCTCTTTCTCATAGACGTATGAGAAATTGCATTGGCTTCAGCACCTTTGTCAGCAGCAGCTTCTTTCGCTGCGGCATCTTTCCTTGTAGGTTTTTAATTCCTCTTTGACTTGTTCAGTGCAGGCGTATCTTTGCAGGAAATTCTTAGCCTTATTTCTTCTGGGACCGTTTCTGTTTACCTTTGTGTCTGTCGTGACACTTTTGTAATTAGTTGTTGCCAGCCCCGGCTTTGCTTTCAGATGGACAGCGCTCTTAGTCCTTGCTTATTGCCTTATGCCAGAGTTTCTCATGTCTGCGATGGGGCTGCATGCTTCTTTTGCATGCAATAGTAGCCATTAATAATCAAAACCAATTAAAAGAGCACAGGATTTGTCAGAAATTCCATTGTTTGCAAACTGTTGATGTAAATAAATGGAACTGTGATTATTTTAAAAGCCTTGTAAGAGGAACTTGAATTATTTTCTCATTCCTTCCAGTGAGTGGATACATTGATTTTTAGCAACTTTACAATAGTTTTGCTAAGTGTCATTTTTTTTTCTTTACTAAGATAAAAATTATGCCATCAGCATGTCAGGTGTGGGTTGCATTTCTACGATGTGAATGCATCCAACTGTTTTGAAACAGCTGCAATGGCAAATTTTCTCACGGCAAATAAGAAGAATGTTTTCCTACTTTTGCTAGTTAACATCATAAAGCAAACAGAGAAAATGGAAGGTTATCAGCATTGTCTATCATCTGTGTTGCCAGACACCAGCATTGATTAAAAAAAGAATAATAATTAAAAGATAAGTGTTTAAAACCAACTTATAAGCTTAGCCAAAAGAAATCAAAGCCAAGCAGGCTGGTTATGTGAATGGTATGCACAAAATAAGTTAGCAGAATATTACTTTTTATCCTTAGGATCTCAAAATCAACACTGAGTTTGAGACAAGGCTTTTTGTAGGGTCTTCTTTGTTTTTTTTAAACTTTGAATTAGTATATGGTAAAACATTATTTGATTTTTTACTTCTTTTTCTTTTCTTTTTTCTTTTTAGCTTTCTTTTCTCCGTTCATAATTACCTTGGTAAAATACTGAATGTTTTTTTTCTAGTAGTTTTTTTTCTACCATTCGAGTAGGATTTGCAAAGTTACAGGCTTGAAAATGCTCTATAATGAAAGACTATAAGAAATGTTTATTCTCCTTCTAAAATGTATTTTTAAAATGTGTGGAAATATGTTTAGTACTCTTTATAGTCTTAATAGTCTGAAATGTGCAGGCATTTTGTTTGATATTTGCAGGTTTAATTTATGTCTAAGTAGTTTAAATTCCTGACTTATACACAGAGTTTTGGATTTATGCCTCGATCTTGGTGGGTTTTTTGTTTCGTTTTATAAATGTCAGAATAAGTAGTAATCTAAATGCGTATAGGAAATATGACTTTTGAGTCATATATTTTCTTGGTTTTTTTGTCCATCAGTTCAGGTATATGATGTCCATGATGTATGAGTGATGAAAGAAACTTTTTAATGTTTGATACTGTAATGAGTGTAAATGTTGATCAGCATAAATCCAAATATAGACATGAGGCAGAAAGGGGCATTAATTTTCTCAATTTTTTACCATTTTTATTTTTCCTTTTCATTCATGACTTTTTTCCCCACAATAACTAAATGAATGTTTAAAGCTCTTTAACAGATGTTTTTTTATTTTACTCAGGTGGTATATTTATGATGCATTAGTCTCTTTTATGTCATTTTATTTTGGCAGCTTCATTCTGAACTAATTACCACACTAGAGAGATCTCCAAATAGAAAGTACTGCTTAAGTACCTGATAGCATATTGCAGAGTCCATCACAGCTGAAATGCAGCGCGCTCGCAATCCCAGCGTGTAGCATAATTGTATTTCTGAAGCACTGAGCTCTTAGGGCTCTGCATCTTTTGGTTGTGGAACTTTATGAAGAAAACACTAAAGACCTCTTAAGTTGCGGTGAATTACAATTATGAATAATTTACTCTATACTCGCTACCAAATGTTTATATTATGTTGTGAGAGACCTGAAATGTCTGCAAGCCTTTTAAGTAAGTGTGTATGCATTTGTTTACATCTACATATATATTTTTTTTTCTTGAATTGTGACTAAGAATTTGATTTTTTCTCTAATGCTGAAAATGGTAAGAATTGTGTGGTCTTAGTCTAGAGCCAAGGATGAAACAAACCAAATTTGAATTAATGGATGATTTTCCGCTACAGCTTTTTTTTTGCATGAATTTATTCATGCTAAGCATTTCTCTATAGCATTCATCTGTAGCAGTAGGTCTTCAATATCTTTGTTCTAAAAAGTGTGCATTTTGCTGTTATACTAAAATACAGTGTCCTGTCACTTCTGTTAGCTATTCTGGTCTGTGTTCCATGTGGTTGACTGTTAATGGTAGCTGAAAATACAAGAAAAAGAGACTGAACCAGTGTCTCTTAGCTCTTACCAGGAAAATGTGTTAGTATGGATTATTGAGAGAAAAACAGCCTCGAGTCAGTGCAGAGTGTAGTGGGGGCTATCAGAGACCCGGCGTTGGCAGCTCTTCTGCCTGATTTGGAGTGAGCCCTTTAGGGGACTGGGAAGGCAGACCAAAGGTCCCCAGCTTCTACAGCTCCAGCCATGTGTTTCATAAAATCATTTTGGTTGGCAAAGACCTTCAAGATCAAGGCCAACCGTAAACCCGTTGCCACCATGCCTACGAAACTATGTCTGTAAGTGCCTCATCTACACGTTTCTGCTAGGGACGGTGACTCCACCACTTCCCTGCGCAGCGTGTTCCAGTGCTTCACCACTCTTTCCATGTAGAAATTTTTCTTACTATCTAACCTGAACTTAAATTAGCCTGCAGTTGCCATTTCACTGGGGAGGCCATTTCCTTTTGTCCTATGGTAGTTCTTTGGGAGATCAACGCCTGCCTCACTAGAACCTCCCTTCAGGTAGTTGTAGAGAGTGATAAGGTGCCCCCCGAGCCTTCTCTCCTCCAGTCTAAGTAATCCCAGCTGCCTCAGCTGCTCCTCAAAGTCTGTGCTCCAGCCCCTTCACCAGCTTTGTTGCCCTTCTTCGGACATGCTCCAGCACCTTAATGTCTTTCTAGTAGTGAGAGGCCCCAAACTGAATACAGTATTGGAGGTGGGGCCTCACCAGTGCCTACTACCAGCGCATGATCGCTTCCCTAGGCCTCCTGGCTACACTATTACCGATCCAAGCCCTGTGTTTCCCCTCAAATGTGTCTCCTTTTCTTGCAGCCGCTGCACTTTCTTAGATATCCCTGAGGGACGACACTTCTCAGAGCTCCGGTGCCTTGTGCTGTCGGTCACGCTTGTTTCTGAGCGGGCAGGCCCAACATGGCACGTGTTGGTTAGCTGGTCAGTGCCCGTGTGTGAGCTAACTGGGCACCCATGTGTCAGCTCGTTGGGTGCCCATGCGTGAGCTCCTCGGGCTCTCGTGTGTCAGCTCGTTGGGTGCCCGTGTGTGGGCTCCTCGGGCTCTCGAGTGTGAGCTCCCGGGGTGCTTGAGCGTGAGCTCACCGTGCAGTCACGCGTGAGCACAGTGCGCTCTGCAGTCCGGGCCTACCCACCGTGATACGTATTTCAGTTATAGCGCATCTCAGCCCTCCTGTTTTTCCTCAAATCTGAAATACTTCCCAAATCACACCCAAGTAAAGAGAACAAAGCTTCTGCATGGGCATCCATATTAGGAGTCCCGGGGAAGAGGCTGGGTTTTCTATTTGCCAACAGAAAACGTGCCATTTGGTACCAGCAGAAATGCGCCAGTCTTTACTAAGTTCTTTTATTTGCTTTTACTTACTTAGAGTGTTGATAATGGTTTCACTTTTTGTACTATGGTACTATAATAGAAAAACTAAATGCCATTTTTCCATTAGTTAAGTAATTAAGGTTTCTGTTTGATTCTAGGTTAAAAATTGGTCTTCATCATCTGCAAATACTCTGTTGTTTATATTTTTGAATACAAAATAGCTTTCTAAAAAGTGTTATTAAAAGAGTAAAAAGCTACAAGGCTCAGAACAAAGAAAAAGAAAAAAGGAAAACAAAATGCACTCGGGAACTGACAGCCACATCAGCATTCTGTCTCGCTATTTATCTTCAGATCTATAGCACTTGCTGTTTACTATTTATAGTTACACTATCTGTCTGCAGGAGAAGTAAAGTAACTTCCTTGTCTACTTAGAAATTCATTAATGATTTAGCCAAGGAATTTCTATGTTTTCTAGGCTGTCTGATGCAAATATTTATGTGACTGCAACCTTGTATGCCATTAAAGCAGGGAGCAGCTCTTTTCCATGTTTGATTTAGTTGAATTCAGAGGTAGGTTTTGACCTAAATCAGGTAATGCTGAAAAAATCTGAGCCAAATAAGAGTATTTCTGAATTATAGCATAAAAGCAAATATATGTTCAGTGGGGATACTATTTGGTTAGTAGAAGTTCATTGCCTGTGACAAGTGTGTGAATGAGCTGTTCCAATTGAACTTCAAGATTAAATTACATAGAAACGTCAAGAAAGGGTCCTTTCCACAGCTGGGAAGGATTCTAAAACCACAGTCCAAATTATTCTTTTTCTCAATTACACGTATGTTGATTCATTCTTCTGATCCCTCATATTAATGGGCTGAGAGACGTGATTTTTTTCTGCCCTAATTCTCTCATTTAGCAAATCTAAGCATTAACAAAAGGACAATTTAAAAGCTTTTGACAATAAGTCAGTGGCCTTTCATACTAAACCATCTGCCTAGTAAAAGAATGAAGAGAGCAAATTTTTCATTATTAGTTGTGGTGAAAACTGAGAAGCTTAAAGATGATGACAAGTAAAAAAGTTCCTTTTCCCACTGCAGTGATGAGAGTCATGTAACAGCAGGAGTCCTTGCAGCCTGTGGCTTTGACACACTCTGGAGTTAACTGAACGTATCAGTGACAGCCTCAAACTGTTCTCTCCAGGGACAGTAACAATATCTTTATAAAGTGCAACTGCATGGGGTTTGTCCTAAGTAGCAAAATTTAATCACAGTTTTGAAAGCAGTTTTATTATGTTGGTGCAGCCAGCTCTCCCATTTCGTATGTAATTTGTTACTTGATGTTCTGTTATTTTCTTTTTCTTTTTTTTTTAACTTCTGAATATTGCTTCATGTGGAAATAAGGCTTTTGTGAATTGCTGTTTGTTACGTATGTGTTTCAGCCTGTATGTGCCTGTTCAGGAACCAGGTGGGTTGGGTGATAGGAGATTGAGGTCTGGAAGATATTTAAAATGCCTGAAGATGCACACAGTTTTCATGAAACAGGGAGCTACCGTGCTGAGAATGATTCCGTAAGCTCATCAAATGAGGGTCATTTTTCAACAGGATCTGAAACTTCATTAAGTGTGAAATATTGCGTGTCTTCATTAAGCATGAAATAATGTGGGCAACTCCAGACAAGCTTCAGCTGGAGCCTGGACCTTGCAAGACACCCAAAGCTGGTAACCTACAGATGAGCATTTTGGTTTTACCAGAGCTAACGTTCAAATTTGGTTGGTAACTAGCATGTGAAATTGTCAGTGGAAGGAAACTAAGTAGTAAATCTAAAACTGGAAGCTTTTGCTGTTTTGCTGCATAAATTATGCTTTTTGTTCACACAAGGCTATTTAACACCAAGATTAGTTCATTAGAGTAGGCCTCATCTTCCTTCTCCATTTCCTGAATGGTGGAGATAATGGAATTGATCCTGACCCTATTTAAGTTTCAGTATATAGGTATTTTAAGTCAGAAGTGTGTCAAGTCAAGTTAATGGACTTACATCTACACAAGTGAAGTAAGAATCAATCAATTGAGCATGAGGGAAGAATGCAGTAGACCAGAAGAGGAAAGATGGAAAAGTCGAATGAATTTGGAAAGAAAGAATGGAAAATTTGAAAAAGGTATAATGTAGAAGGGAATATGCTGTGAACCAGTTCCTCTGGCTTATATGCACATATTGCTATAAACTCATAATATATCGTGCTAGGCTAAGCTTAACACTAACTTCATGCTACACCAGATAATTTAAGATAAACTCTTTCCAAAATGCTTCAAAAATATTTTTGAGATGTATATACAGGAAATAGTAACAAGCTATTCTTTGCAAGTTATTTGTCGCATTTCACTGATGATTCTATTTGCTAGCATGTGTTCAAAATTCCCAGGACTATGGGCTTTTCCGAAGTGAGCATGTAAGCATGGAAAACAGAAAAAGCTATATGGCATATATGTATACACACAGACACACAAATGATGTAAAATGATAATTGTGTATGGAAAAAAAAATCCAGAATTAAAGAATAATCAGAAAGAAGTCTGCGCAAGAACCTGTAAAGAGTAACCTATCTTCCTAAAGATAGGTGTTGTGCTTTAGTCTTTATCAGTTTTCCATGTTGGCTGGATTTCTAATCTTCCTTTTCAAAGCATGATTAGTCTCCTTCATGATTTCTCTCCTATTAGGCTTTTGCTTTTTGCTAAACTATTTCCCACTTCACAATTAAAAAGTAATTATCTGACAGCTAAAAGGAGTAGAAAGATGTTCTCATAGTTTGCAGCAGAATATTTTAACTGTGTTTTTTTTTTTTTCAATTGCATGCTTAAAAAGAGTTTAACTGGTACATGAGGAAAAGTTGGAGCAATTTCTTCCTGTTTAAACGTACAATACTGTCTGTGTTTCACTTGCTCTAAGTCTTGTTTCATTCATTATTTTCAAATACGTGCATAGGCAACAACAGTCGTTCTTCAAACCACTATATATGAAATAAATACTGTGTGTGTCTCTTTCCCTGGTAACTTTTTTTTAAGTACTTCTACCTATCAAAACAAAATAAGTTAATTCTTTTTGAATTTGGAAGATGATGGTAATTTTTTCAGTTACATTGAAAAACAGAAATATTGCTCTTACATTGTGAAATTATGTAACCGTTTACTTACCTTATCCACACTAACACTTTAGCAAGGTGATTTGGCATTTTGGGATGACCTGGAACATATCTCTAAGGTCTCGTTTAATGATCTGTGTTCTGCAGCTATGGTGGATGGAACTAATGGGAGAATCAACACAAGTAGCAGTACACAGTTAAGAACTACTGTCAGGAGGGAATGTGTTTTTGGTCCCATTTTCTGGAAATATGAAATTCCTTCAATATGAGCAGTCTAATCGCGTTCTAGCAGACCGTGACCTCACTGGATTTCAAGATTTAACAAGAGCTTTTCCAGAAGGAATCCTGATATTCTGTTCAAAGGATATTCTGTTTTGACATTATTTAATTATTTAATATCTCTAATCTTTAGATTAGGGAGGAAATTGAAGCCATTCAAAAAGACCAGTTTCAAAGGAAGAAACAAGGCCAGTTGTAGCAGTTTCTAACAGAAAAAAAAATAGTGGCAGTTCTAAAATCTTTATTTCTCATTTTAATCTTTCATGCTGTTTGTGTTTTTTGTTATACTAATTTGTTTTATATCTCAATGGGTTATTCTTAAAAATAAAAATAAAATAAAGCAATTATTCTAAGGAACAGAAAAGCTTTCTGTAGCATTTCATTATAGCTATTGCAATATTATCCAAGTTATCTGCTTGAAGACATGAAATGTAAAGTGAGTATATCTATTAGTCTTCTATTGATTTTTCTCTTGACCTTGTTTCCCCAGGCACATAAAATTTTTAATGGAAAAAAAAAAAGCGAGAGGAAAAATATAATTGTTTGGGCAAATTATGTTTCACATGTTGGACTCTAGTGTGGATTAGACTATTCTTCTTTTATAATCTTCTCTTGAAAATTAATTCACACATTTGCCCATAGAAGCATACTAAATTATGAGGTGTTAGTGGTACAAATCTATAACAACAATAAATACATGGTTACTTGTTGGGGGGAACCTTCCTACAATGGTAGATTAAAAGAATAACCTTTTTTTTTTTTTTTTTTTTTTTTAATTCTAAACAGTTTTGTAAACAACTCTTCACTGTATCGCAATGCACACTTTTTTGGAAGGTTTAGAAATCCATCCACGAGCTAAGAATGACTCATGGTGTCAAGATAATATTTCTCTTTTATTGTTTTAAAAAAACTTCAAATTTTCTCACATTTAGAGAATCTTATAGCTTGCTTGCATAACTAGTGTGTGGAAAAGATGTGAAACTAGTGGGTTGTTTTTCTTTTTTAACTATTCATTATTTATGAAAGGGAGATAAAATAGTTAGAAATGATTGTTTCAGGGGATTTCCTGTAGCTATATTATTTTGTTCAAAGGATTTTGTCGTACTGGTTTAATTCCAATTTTAAAACTTAAAGCTCTTTTTATTCTGACCTACATTTAAAAAAAAAGTTTAGTAGAAGTGTCTCTTCCATATTTGTTTAATATTAGCTTATGTGCCAAATGAATCTTTACTTTGGCAATATTTTCTTATGTCATCACCATTATTTTAATTTGAATGCACATGAACTTTGCAGTAGATAATTCTGTACTCTTAATATGTGGTATCTGATGTACACTCCGTAAGGCATTAATCTAGTGAGGGCTGGTAACCTGAATAGGCATCTCTATTGGATTAGCCTAGCTGACATCTCAAAAGTTGTTTCATCACATGTAGAAAGGCTATTTTACATGAATAAAAGTTGCACCTGAAAAGACTTGCCACTTCTGTGCCCCTTAATATATATTTACAAGTGTGAATAATATCATTTTCCAACAAATTTTGAAGTTGCTTTCCATAATCTCTGTTTATTCCATTAATAAGTGTTTTTGTTTGTTTGTTTGTTTTTGAGTTTTTCAGCTTTTTGTTAAGTACAACACAGAGTATCTTCCTGGATATAGATTCAAGTTCTTGACTTTAAATAATTTTAAAAATGTTGAACATATTACATAATTAGATAGACATGTATTAATTAAAGGCTAACTTTAGTGTATGTGCGTATGTATCTGGAAAAATATATATAAGTAGAAATAATATTCAAGAAAGCTCATGAGGGAAAGTAAACTGCAGCCTGAAGTGAAATCCCATAATAGTAATAAAAGTACCCTTGCCCTTTTTTGCGTTTTGAACACAAGCTGTTAAAATTCATAAAGACTCAATTATTAAGGTTAATTTAAAGGTAACGTGATGGGAGGGGTGGACGTTGCCTGATATTTCTTGTCAGAAGCGTGGTGAAACATTCCTCATAAAAATCAGGCCTGTGAGTTGTCGCCAACAGGGTGAATATGGAGTAGCAGATCCTGGCTGTCGTGGTTGATAACCATACACTATTTAATGGAGAGTCATGCTTGCACTTCCAAGTTTCATTACGTTTCTCTGAATTGACAGCCCTCTTTTTTTCATACTTCTGTCACTCTTTTTGTAGTGTTATCCCAATTTTAGCTGACTGGGAAGATCTGTAGAGCTGCCTTCCCTAATTCATACTAACACGCACCATGCCGTAATGGTGAGTGAGGCCTAAGAGGAGATGTATAAAATGCATCTTTTATCATCACCTTTTGCATTTATCAACACACCTTTTACGCATCAAAGAGTGCAGGTGTCAAAAGAAGCTTTGTTAAAGATTTTAAAAGATGTGACTGTGGAGGTGATTTGGTTCTACTGGGAGTTGTTCAACTTCCTGAGCTTATTTCTGGACTCACCAACAACCAAAACCCTTCGCTGTTCTGACCAGTGTCCTCTGCTTTCCTTTCTCCAAACTACAACAACCTAGTGTATGTTGCTCGCATGGCTCATCGTGTAGCTTTTAACAAGGTAGATGCTCAAATAATTTGCTCCTTTTGGGAGTGAGTGATTAAGCTTAAGGTGGTTAAGCTCCCGAGAGCCGGAGGAGGACTGCAAATCTAAAAGTAATATAAAGATGGAAGCAGTTTTTCAAAGAACAGGAAAATATGTCACATGGAGGCTAGGATCAATGGTGAAGTCTTTGGTGAGATTGTATTTCAATATTTACATTCCTGAGCTGTTAAATTTTGGTGTGAATGGCATTCCAAGCTCCACTATGTGGCCTTAAAAATATTTTGTAAATAAGCAAGAACGTCGTCATCTCCTTGTAAAGCCAAGAAAAATATATATTTTCCTTCACAAAGTTGTCTGGGAGGATCAAGGGACATTTTAGAGCTGAGAAGCCAGCAGCTGCTTTGATGCTCAGGACAGAAGGGTGTCACAGAACGAGTGGTGGTGGGGGTGGGTGACACAATGTGCTTCACTTGTGGAAAGAAAATGGTAGTAGGTTTTCTTGATAGTGACAATAGTTTCACGAGATTCTGTGGTAAGGTCACTTATTTGCTGCATGGAGGTTCAAGATACACACAGAGTTATCAAGGACACCCTCCCCTTGCGTCACGAGGTTCAGATTGGATCCCCTTCCTTTCCAAACTCCTCATGAGAGGAGTCTGGGTGCAGCTGGATCCAATCCTAGTCCCAGGTCAACGCTTTATGACTAAGGGATTTGTGCAGAGTTACAAAGTAAAGTTCACAAGTTCAGAAAGAGAGCGCGCTGCAGTCACTTATCGCGAATCCGCAGTGGGAAGGATCTCTCAACCTGAGGAGCCTCTTTGAGAGGCTCCAGCTCAAGGGGAGATCCCGGCGTGCAGCCCGCTGCCATGTAAGGAGAGCTCCATGGGCTCTGGGCTGTCCCCGTGTTTATGGGGGGAGATGATTGACTTAGAGCCATTTTTTGAATTCAGAAATGACTGTTGGCTGGTGTACACCCAATTAGCCTTATCCCCCCATCAGGATGCAGCCATCAGGGCTGTTATTGATGGTTAATGTCTGAATAGGGGAAGAAATCAGGGAGGCAGCTACCAGCTTCAGATATTGTGGTAGTTAGCACCTGAATAGGGCTCCATGTGAGAAGTCAGGTTGAGCTGGGGAAGGAGCACATGTGTCTGGAAGGGCTTTCTCTGGTTGCTGGTGTTTCCACAAGCAGATGGAATATGCTCTGCGGCAAAGCGGGCCAGCTCACAACCCACAGCCATGCAGTAAATGCAAGCCGAGGTTGTCAGGGTGGTAACAGCTTGATCAGATTGACACTTACTTTAGCTGATGAGAGAGAGAGGGCAGTGCTCAAGAATCTGCTTGGCAGAGCATCTGTGAGCAGCAGGCAGCACGCAAAGCTACGGTTCCTGCTCAGGTTGCACTCTTACCCCAGGTTCATTTAACAAAAACAGCATCCTAGTACTCAGGCACAGTAAAAATACTGCTCTCAAACAGCCTAAATTAATAGAAACTAGTTATCCATCTAAAGGTTAAAGTTAATCTTTTTTTTAGATGAAATATAAAATATTGCAAAATGGCTTGTTTGGATCAAAAGAAAGCATTTAATTCGGGAGTGACAGCTATCAAAACGAAATGTGTATGCAGAAGGGGAAAAATCCTGTCCTGACTTAAATAGGCTGCTATCTAACACTGGCGTTAGAATCACACTGGCAAAATTAGAAGGATTATCTCCTTGTTTAAGAAGTTATCGTGGTGCAAGATTTTGGGGCGTGAGGGCTGGTAGCAATGGTAGAAATTGAGCAGCTAATCTTTTCCTGTTATTTCGGTGTAATTTATACTGCATTGCCTGCAGTATAAATTACTTCTGACCTGCAGTCAGCTTTTTTGGGGGGATGGAGGGTGATAAGGAGGGAGGTCATTGGGGACAGGAAAGTTACAATCCTGCTTTGCTTTTGTTCAGTGAAATTTAAGAATGTTCAGAGTTACAATGATACAATCTGTACTTCACACTGAAAATTACCCTGCTTGCTTGTGGAATAGTTAATCGGTTACTAGACTGTGCATGTGATCCCTGTTGAAATAAATGTTGACAGACCGATTGTTTTTTTCCCATTCTATTTTACTCTTTCTAGCTGTGAGTAATGCGATCATGCACTTACATAATAAGCCCCTGAGTCAGCCAGAGCTTTTATCTGGTTTTAAATAGACTTTCTCCTTATAGAGCACTCCCCAAAGAAAGCTGAAAAGCTTTCACATATTTTAAATGATAAGTTTTTTTGTACCTAAAACTAGAATACTTTGGAACAGAAAACTCAGGGCAAATAAGCAGCAAATACATATATTGTAAAACAAATCAAACGTGTTCTGCTGCATCATTTCTCTTTGGTACTTCTAGAGCAAGACCTCTCTTGGAAAGCAGGCTCTATTTCCCATATAAAAATGAATGTAGAACCAAAGCAGACCCACTGCTACTGCTGTCGTTCCCCTAGCTGTAATTCTTATCTTATACGGTCAGATGTTTTAGGGTAAAATTCACTGAACTGTCTTTGATTTAAACCTGACATTCTATTTTATTGTGAGGCGTTGGTGGTGGTTCGTTATCACTGTCATGTGGTGGAAAGACAGAACCCATCTCTTTGGTGTAACCTGCTTTTTAATTACCGGGATCTGCGAGTAGGGTGTTTATTCTGTATGAGAGGTGTCCGATGGTATCGGAAGGCTATATGTCAAGAAGGTTTTCTTCATTTCCTATGCTGGAATTACAAGTACTGATGTTGCGCCCAGTTAAATGGCTGCTGTATTTCACTTGGAAGATGTTCTTTCACTGATGGATTAAATGTTTCACAAGACATAATTTGTGAATCGGATTTTTTTTTAAGTGTATTGGTTTCCTTTGGGGAGAAAGGAACCACATTACTCTTAGATGATACTGTGAAGTTGCTGTTGTAACTCATAAAACTTAACAGAATCAATGAAATAAAATGAAACTTGTTAATAACGACTGCTGCTGATACTCCATTTTTATTTGGCTACCGACAGAAAGTATTTTTTATTCCCTTTTACTTATGTAAGCATTAAACAAAGCAAAATGGATAAAATACTGTTGGATGGGCAAGGATGATTTTAATGTGGCTATTGAGCCACACTATATAGTGTGTTTAATATCAACCTGTCGTGTACTTTTCTATAAGTATTCTGAATAACGGATTAGTACATGAGGTGTGGCATAGTGGTTGGTTGCACTTCACAGCATTGTGGTTTTAAAAAACAAAATTGCCAAGAAGTAGCCTGGAATTTACTTTGTACTTAAGATGACTTCATCAGGAAAATCAGTACTGTAGGAGGAGAAGAGTCTGGACTTTCTGCAGAGAATTCAGGGATACCTTAGGCTTGTTGTACTGTAGAGTAGAGGGCAAAGGAGGAACAGGTGGAATGCCTTTACCCGTGGTTCTGCAGAGGTGGTGGGTGCTACCGGTAGATGTGTTTCAGCTGTAGGTGCTCATACGTGACATGGGATGAGTTTTGTCCTGTCCTTGTGGAATGCCGTGGTGCGTAGCCACACTGACTTGGCTTCTCACTGCCCATAGATTTGCTCTTTTGTAAATATGCTACCATAATTCAAGATTCTTAGTGTGAAATTCAAATTAAAAGTCCTTATTTCTGACAAACGAATTCAGTTATACTCATTTTGTTAGCTAAGGTAGGGTTGCTACTGTATTCTGAATGATGTAGCCTTCTCACTGAAGAGATTTCTATTTTGATTGGAATAAAACTGAATAGCCACAGTATTTTGATTCACTACAATACAGGATTTTATCATTTTATGGTAAGAATTACCTCAGCTAACATTTTCATCTTCATTTTTTATCATCTGTTCGATTTAAAAGTTTTGTTTAAGAAATGCTTTCTTTCTTATGCTTACAGGGGATGGGATCGTTTTTAAGTCTTAACCAATTTCCAGAAAATCTTCTAGTCTTTGCTGTGGCTGATTTATTTATTTTGTCATTGATGGATTTCCTTGCTGTGAAGAAAAGGAATCCAAAGTTCTCTGGGACAAAGAATTTGCAGTTTGAGTATGAGGCTGTCAGAGTAATGACATCTTCTCTTGATTGTTGCCAAATCTCCAATGAAATTTTGTATTTGTTATTGTAATTAGGTAGAATTCACTGGTGTATTGAAACGGCAGGCTATAAGTGTCCAAGGCTTAATCTTGTCTTTAGGATACTAATACTGCAGTATCCACAGTGACCTAATAAATGGTTTGTGGTTGGGATGTTATTGTCAGCTGGCAGAGGAATCTTTTCTGATGCAAGTGGCAAATATTTAGCAATAGGTCCGGTCTGTGACCTGTGCTTTTACCTCCCTGATGGAACACGGAGATGAAGTATCTCATGGCTAATTTGCTCTCCTAACTTCCAAGTGGTGGTTCTTCTTTCTTACAATATATAGGCAGACTTTTGCAGCATGTCTAACCGTCCATTTCACAGGAGCTTCAGCATATTTAGATTGAATTCCATAGGAGTGTACACTGGAGAACTGTGTTTTAAAACATATTCCTTTTACTTCCACACTGTGAGAGCGCCATGATCCTGCTTTTCTGTCAATGTTTGTGGATACTTGAGAGTTCTCTAAGAATATTCATTTTAAACGCTAACAAAGTATTTGAAGGTGAAGACATAGGAGACAAGAACCAGACTTGGGTGGTAATATATATGTATCTAAAAAGGGGATGATAATCACCGACTAATGAATTTGGGTGACAAAGTAGGTAAGTTCCTTACAGAACAGGAGCTTTCCTTTCTAGAAATGGGAGCTTTGCTACCCATTATGCCGGGCTACTTTTGGGTTATTTTCTGCTCTTTTGAGAACTCTCCTTACAGCACTACATGCACTGATAAAGGTGAACCTTTCAAGTTGGGGATGTACGTATATGCTTTTTTCGTCTGTCTTAATATAAATGAGGCATTTGTCTTTGAGGTAGCATAGACAGGCTCTGGGAAGGGCCTTTGTTTTGTCCCAGGAGTCATTTTTTTTCCTGGATGGACAGATGTAGGTAACGGTTCTGCAGGCAACGAGATATCCTTCGCTTTGGAGGCTTAACAGAGACATTAGCTTGTTCCAGGCAGTGCAGACTGAAGTGGAGCGTGAATGATCAATGTTTCAACCGTGTTTTCATCATTAAAGCCATTTACATTTAAGAAGACAATCTCTCCCTCAGCTATTAATAATTTATCACAAGGAGGCAGTGCACTGTAGTATTGATTACATATCTGCTAGCTTTCCTGTGGTAAATATCCCTCTGGATTTAGCTGAAAAATCTTTATAGGAACTTTTCGCAGAAAGTTGGGTTGTTTTCTCTCTTGGCTTCCCAATGAGTTCTTACAACACAAGTTCCCTCCTGGAGCGTTCCTGTGTGGTTGTGAGAGCGGCGGTTGTGTGTTCCCAGGAGCCAGGATATACGAAATAGAAGCGATTGTAGAATCCTTCATGGGAAGGTGTGAGATAGGTGGTGAAATATAAATGTCAAGATGCGTAATAACTTACTGGCTGCTAATAAGTTCTACTTCCTAAATACATTATTTAATCAAAGGTCTTGCTGAAATGAGGCTGTAAAAGTAGATTTGTAATCTTTAAAGTTCACATAATTTACAGTTTACATGGCATTTATGAGATAAAGGGATAAGCCTATAAATATGCCTTCTCTTCTGATTTTAGTGAATCTTATTAGAATATTTGTAATTATACACCATAGTAATTTGTTATTAAATGACACAAATAATTTGGATATTTCTCAATTTAAATTATGGGGTTTCTCTTCTAATTGTGCAGGTAGAATCTACTTAGTAAATATCTGGTAATAACTTTTTACTATTTGCCTTGCTTTAAGTTTACTTGCTTGCAGCAACAGTTTCATATATCTAGTTCTTGCTCGTACTTTAATTCTACCCACAGCAAAGTTGTTAGTTTTTTTTTTTTAAATATCATACCGCTATTTTAGCCAAGACTAAAGTAAAAAATACTCTGCTTCTGTGTTCTCCTAAATGAATATTGGATTAGCATATATCTACAATAACATATTTCAGGCCCACTTTGAGTAGTTTATGTCACAATGTAAATATGCAAAATATCCTCCAAATATGTAGTTTTGCTTAAAAAAAAGTGTAATATGATTTTGTTATCTATAAATATTCATTTTGTGGATTCTAAATGAAGTTAAAATTGGCAAATCTAGTAGATCTATAATTAAAACTTGTGAGCTAGTGATGTGTGGGTGGTGCAGATTTGCAAGTTAGTAATGTATGATCAGTATTATACTAAGCATATTTGATCATACTGATTTATAAGAATATTTATAAAAACATATAAAAATATGCAGTTGGAGGCTATAATTGTATTTAAACATACTAACACAGATATAGAGAAAATGAAAGCAACTGATATGTGTTTTTTCTCATGTGTGATATACACTAAAAACAGTCATCTTTATTTTTGGGTATGCTTTCAGCAAATATGTATTTGAGTGTTTTGCTCTGTAGTGTTTGTGATAGTATTCAGATGAGACTGATCAGGAAAGATTTGTTAATGCTTTTTGATAGTAAATGAGAAAAGATTGTGTGTGATTCTTGATGCTCGCTTTGAAATTTGCCATCTGCAGACATTGTGTTTGCATCAGTGGATTACTTAAATGCTGACAGAAGGTGACCATACATGTGGCAAACAGCAAAGAGAAATTTACGTTATTTAACTGTAGAATTTGAACATTTAGGTGTACAGCACTTTTTATACATTACGGATGTGATAGGTGAAATTATATGCCACATGAGTTGAACAGTTGTCACCCTCTAAATAGGGAGGTCTACAGAAAGCGTTGGTTTGGAGTGATTTTTTCCTCATTTTTAATCCTGTTTGCTTCTCAGTGTTATACCGGCACTTGTAAGGAATGAAGCAGAGCTAATTTATCTTGCTAGGTGACAATGGAAGATGTTATTGAGGGACACCATGCAAATTTTTGCAGTCCTTCCCTCTTGTGCTTCTCTCTCTTTCCACAGTAAGCACAGCTGTGGCATTAGGGATATTAGAGAGTTCATCCCATTTTTGAATCGGATTTGCTGATATCCTAGAGTTTCAGCAGGTTGCTAAGGTGAATATTCTCTTGCAAAGCCATGTTGACTTTTCTTTGTGGCAGTCTTTAATCCAGGTGCTTCAGTTACCTTTTTTTATTCTTTACCTCCTAGAGTCTACCATCTTCAAAATATATGCTAGCCATCATAGAATGCATATATTTTTTTATGTTAACAGTTTGATAAGATCTCATGTATGGCATATACTAATTGTGTGTGTGTGAGCATGCACAGATACAGGCTGTGATATTGGTTCATCTTTTCCTTCCACTTCTTTCCTTTTCTCTCTTTTTCTTCCCTGAAATTCTATTTCTTCACAAGTTATTTTCAAATATTTCTGCTATACATAGTCACCTCTTTGGAAATCCCTGAAGATGAAATAAAGCCAGAAATCTGGTAATCTGAGTATGTTGTGAACTATAAGCCTTCATGCAGTTTTGCTTAAAAATGAGAGATAAGACCATCTATTTTTGTTGTCTGGGTCTGGCTAGTGTCCATTACACAGTACTTCCTAGTATTATAAAGGTTTTTCTATGTACAACATAGTTAAATGCAGATTTTACCATAGTGAATTTTTACTGTTGCCCGAGCATAAAGGGACAACAGTAAAAAATTACATGGCAGCTTCCCTTGAAGGATGTCAAATCATTTTTCAAAACTTAATGAACTAAACCAAGCTGAATTAAATGGTGAAATTAAGTGATGTTGAAACTGAACCATTTCACAATCCTGGAAAGCACGGGATAAGAAGAGGAATAATACATATTTTCTCTACAGCCTCAGCAGCACCAAGTACTCTAGTTTGTGAATTAACTTTATATTCAACATTTTGTCATGTACATT
Source organism: Tinamus guttatus (assembly GCF_059628265.1). Taxonomy (NCBI): domain Eukaryota; kingdom Metazoa; phylum Chordata; class Aves; order Tinamiformes; family Tinamidae; genus Tinamus; species Tinamus guttatus. The sequence goes on along the minus strand of NW_028288706.1, from coordinate 2,613,659 downwards.
AGGTGTTATAGTGCATGAAATGAATACATAGTCACATACCACTAGCTGCAGTTCCAAGTGATGATCGACAATGCTGCCTCTAGCTAGCTAACACTTTTTCCTATGAAATATTTTCTGCATGACCACATCACATGTCAGCAGGCAGCAATGCAATTTATGAACTAGCTGGAGCTGTTGGTGCTAGTGAGAACTCAGCAGAGGAGGATGTATGTTAAAACAAAACAAAAAAGCAGAACAAAAGAAGTTACAGAAAAAAAATCCAGTCAAAAAAAAAAAAAAAAAAAACCTTTGATTTCAGAGATTTTCAACTAGAAGCTTAATGGCAGTGAAAATTCATATCTGTGCCCTATTCTTATAAGCTTCAGTTATTACTAAATCTAGCCTCCACTTGAGCATGTTTCCATACTATAAATAACTGGAAGAAACCTGACACAAAATAAAAATTCCAGCTTTATCTGAGATTAGAACTGTGATTTGTTTGCAAGATGGGGTGGCGGGGATGTTTGGTTCTTACCAGGCCAAGTTATTTGCTGAAGTCAAGTCAATGAATTTGTTCTTTTATAGAAAAAGATTCTCCTCTAACATTTCTCCCTGCTGCAGTGATTTGAAATAGCAAAAGTCTTTTTGCTGTCTTTTCTTTTTCTATATGTATTTATCAAGATAATCCTCTCCCCACTTGAAATTACTCTCTGCAGATGTGGTTTTAAAAGAAATTTGCTTATATATATATATATATATTTTTTTTTTCATTGAAAAGCAGTAAGAAGAACATAATTTTTTCAGACCTTTGTACCCATTGCAGTTGAGATGTTTGAAACATTCTTCAAAGCGCAGTGAAGTAATTCTAATAGTTTTCAGATTTGTGGAACCCAAGTCACTGGATATATTCTATTGAGATGAAGTCTAGAATTTTTAACAAAATCAAAAAAAGGGTAGCAGGAATGTTACTTTGGTAAGGATTCAAACATGGACTAAGTTAATAGAGGAGGTGACTAGGGCACTCTGCAAGAGGTGAGAGGTTCGTGATCAAATCCACATTCTTTTAGGTGGTTGTTTTTGCTTACATGTTTTGTGTTATTTCAGCCCAGCTCAAAGAATGTGCATGAATATTCAAAGATATGTGTATAATTGGAGATGAGTGCTATGATGGCATACGTAAGACATTCACTATTAATATAATAAAGGGGGATGTCATTTCTGAATGGCAAACCTTCAGTAAATGGAGTGATTTCCCTTTTTTGTGCTTTCACCATTGTTTGTAAAGAATGGGTAAAAGCAAAAGAGTTCAGTGAAAACATGGATTTGAATAACTAGCTCTAGGTGGACTTTCTGAAAATAGTCAGAATAGCTGTATAGGATTAAAAAGAAATCCTTATTTACATTCTGGTAAGTCACTGACCCGTTATTTTAAGAAGAGTGCCTTAGCTTTGGCTAAGTCAGCCAACAGCCAAGTCCCTTAAAAGAAATTTCAATTGGGTCACAATATTGCCATAGGTTATATGAATCTGAGCTAACTTTGGTTCATCTTATTTTAATGTGCTTGATCCAAATAGAGATGATTAAAAAAAAAAAAGAAAAAAGAAAAAGGAAAGCAAATTTGAAGTTCCCTAATATCAATTAGTATCACATCTACTTGTCATACAAATACAATGCCTGTCTTATTTTTATCCAAATAGCAATCAATCAAAATTTGCTTTTTGACAGGATTTTGCCTCCTTGCTATCATAATAACGAATACTTCTTTTTTTTTTTTTTACCATTTCCCAGCGGGGAAGGAAGAGCCGGGCGGGGGGTATAGACATGCTGAAAATCGTTTCTAATTTTACCACTCAGATGACTAAGGAATTCTAAATGTCTTTGTTAATTTTCATATAAGAGAGTGATCTGGTAAAAACCAGCTGTGGAGACAAAGAGAGACTTCCTAGGAGCTCCACATACAATTTCATCTGGGAATTTCAAGGTTAAATAAAAAGAACCAAATCCTATAAACAGGGGAAAACCAGAGTAGGGTGCAGGAAGCTGTCATCACAGCTGTATGGAGCTGCGCTTGTGTGCAATTCTCCTGGTCTCACTTATGTGAGAAGGTCACACTTCTTGAGAAATTTTAGACCTCTTTCTTGTCTACAGATTTCCCCACTCTGAGTCTCAGCAGATAAATCTGCCATAAAACCTCACATTGACTGGCTTGTACAGGAAGAAAGAGCCCTGCAGGAAGTATTATTTTTGTATGAGTGCACTCTAAGTTGGCAAAGAAGGGATTTCTTGTGAGGTCTAGAAGTGGATTCAAAAGAATTTGTCAGAATCACAATTTGCGTGTGTTCTTTCTATATTAATGTTGGTGTAAGGGATGGAAATCTTCACATTTCCACAGTTCTATTATGTCAGCAATTGGCAACATGATTGTAGGCTTGTGTCCAGGAAAGCCTATCTTCAGCCTAACAATTTGCTGATTCTGCATTAAAAATATATTAAAAACATATCCTTAGTTTACTTTTTTAGCATTGCAATGGTAAGTCTAGGGGAGATGACACAAAAATACAGAGTAACTGGTCACTAGCAGTAGAGTGGTATAATTTGCCCAGGATGCTGGCAAGTAATGTTGTCATTGATTAATTGCAGCTTGGAAAGATCCATTAGTGAAAAAGTATTTATCTTTTTATCCCTAGTGATTAGTCCAGTAAAGTAGAATAAAGTAAAATCTGATACAGAAACTTATTCCAGAATAATTGGGCAAAAGACCCTTCCAGGCACTAATTCATCCCTTCCACTTTGCAGCTGTATTTTAGGTAAGATGAAGCTCTACTGTTGTGTCAACCCTAGGTTCTAAATATCTTCTCTTCATTAACAATAGAAGTGGCTAAAAGGTAGTTTCAGATCAGATGTCTTCCTTTTTGATGACTAAAGTTAAGTGAGAAAACATTGCTCCAAGGAAACCAGTGGCCTTGTTGGGACCATTGTTGCAAGTCATCTGAGGTGAAGAGTGATCCGAGCATTGAGGATTAATTTGACTTTTAACCCAGGTTCTGTTTTTATGATTTTGACAAAAAAATCTAGGTGTTGAATGAAGTGACTAAGGCTCTTGGAAAATGTGGAACGTAATGTCTCTGTTCTACATTTGTAGAAGGAGGAAAAACTTTCATTTCACAGAGTAATTGTGAGCATAAATGCATTTAACAAGCTTGTAGTAAAATATAGTGATAGCAAGAAAAGTGAATGAAATATATGAATGTGGGTCATACCCATGCCTTCTCACTGTTTCAAAGATCAGCTGTTCTGCTGTGTCATGACTCAAAAAAGGTGGAAATTATTCTAGAATATATTTCAAATTGCTGTGGTGGTTGTGTCACTCTGGACTGGAGGAAAAAAAAGAGTGAAACTGATAATTTTAGTAAAGCTAAAAAGCTAAATTTTAAGCCATGCTACTCTGTCTTGTCTTTAAAAGGAGAAGAAAAATATTCCTAAATTTAGCAATTTTGAATTGGCCCAAAGTTGTCATATTTCAATATGAGAAAGCAGTGTATGATTTAATCAAGGCAAGCAAATTTGGCCACGATTCCTGCAATATTTTGCATATTGCACTGTTTGATTAAAAGACAATGCATCCTTCCTGTATTATGGCATGGGCTTTTCTATTCTTGGAGATTCACAAGAAAGGAGATGATAAACCAGGTGTTACCTCGGGAGGGGATGCTGCCAAAAACTGAAGATCCTGCATGTGACTGTGTTTGCAATTGGTATTTCTCTACAAAAATGAAAAAAAAAAACTTCTGCTCATATGTCTTCTTTTGCTCTTATTCTGCTTGAGTTTTTTTAAAGGAGATGAGGAGGGAGCTGCCCTCCTGTTACTTTAAAAAAAAATCTGAATTTTTAATGGCTGATTGTGATAAATCTTTTAAAATACATGAGATTATTGATAATACATCATGCTCAAAGAGCTCTTAGCATTTTTGCCTAAGTAATAATGGGTTGAAAGAAGGGGTCGAAAAGACTGATTACCAAACCAGCAATAAATCAATGAGATGCTTGTGCTGCTATGTTTCCTCTGCACTCACATATATGGTGTTTGCTTCTTGACATCTGAAGCTCTCAAATGCTGATTTATGCTTCCAGTAAACAGTGTCCCTATTCATTAGCTTTTATAATATAGAGATGTGTTACTGTTTTTCCCCGCATATCTGTATTTTAGAATTACGCACCTTTTAATCAAGACAAAAACAAGGGTATTTCTAAATTGCTAACTTGCCTGTAGGATTTGTGCATATCTGATATGGCCGAGTGAACTGCGGCCTCTCGGCTGCTCCAAACCCAGCCCAAGCCGTTGCATTGCTTGGATGTGAGGGTGATTGAGTGAGGGGTTTCCTCAATTCTGGACATATTTTGTAGTGTATTCTGTAGCCCTACATTGTAGATTTTGATTTTTTTGATTGTTTTGGAGGATCTTACTAAATAGGGACAAGTGTAAGCCAAAGCAGCCACGATCTGCTGCTTTGAGGCCTACAGGTATAAAGGAGGCAGGTGATGGGCAGTAGGAAGTTCACGGGCTGGAAATGAGCCCATGTTCTCAGTTTTGATTAGTGTTTTGGTTACCGGCTTGATATTCAACCCAATTGAAAGGGGAGAAAAAAAGAAAAAAGGGAAATAGTTCTTGGGTTCTTGCAAGGGAAGTGGATTGGGATTTGTCACTGTCGCTTTACAAATCCTTGTGTTGCTTTTTCACAGTTTGGCCTTAGCATAGTTACAGGGAATAAGCGGTGGCTTCGAGAGGGAAGCATTCTTTGATACTACTTTACACAGAAAAATACTTCAAAACAGAGAAAGTTAACTTAATACGGAAAGCTGGAAAAGTCGTGCCACAGCATTTTTTCCAGTAAGCTTGGTGCTCTTTGCTGAGTTTTGCACTATGCAGCCATTAGCAGGCTGGTCAATGCATTGCTTTATGAGGCAATTATTTCAGCATACTCTATTCAAAATACACATTAGAACTTAACCTTCTGAATCCTGAAGTAGCATTTTTATCGCCCAACATTAGAAAAGAGTTGAAGTCAGCAGTTTCTCTTTCTTTTTATGATCTGGTATCATTAATAAAGCATTGTGCTTCGTACAATTCTCTAGGATAATTTGTGACACAAGAGGTCACATATGTGCTGCTGTGATACAGTTGTCTGTTGACTTATTCAATAGCAGGGGAAACATAGAAACTGTTTAAAAATAAAAATGAGTAAGCGGGAAAGGGAGCTCTTAAAACAAATGTAGGCCTGCTGCTATTGGATATGCACAAGTAGAAATGGGAAGTTAATATGGAATTTCTAATTAGGGTCACATGCTAATGAACTCCCTCTTCATATTAGTTTTATGCCGCTTCAGAAATTTTTTATCATATGCTTAAAAATTTATGGCCAGAAACATTAATGAAAATGAGGCGTGAATTGGAAATTGTGCTATTATGGAGATGAGTGTGGCCGTGGCTAGTCTGATTTCTAAGGAGGGATCCTTTTATTGCCTTTTTCTATTTTTTTTTTAAGGGATGAGAAATGATACACGTAAAATTAATGACTAGACATATTCTTTGCCCTGACTTGGCCAGCATTATTATATTTGAAGTTATAAAAGTTGAATTTAATAAAATTTTGAATTAATTATAAGGAGAATTTTAATCATAATTGGCAGTAGTTTTAGGAAGGAAACTTGTAAATTATCAGAAGTGCAAAACTGAGTAATTTTTTTTTTTTTTGGCTATATACATGTGTATATATAAAATATGCAACTATGTATATAGAGACACTCACATACATAGAGTGAACATTTTCCTGTTGCTAAAAGCTATTTCCATTTCTTGCCTTTAAGTTATATGGATGAAAGTTTGGGTGTAAATTTTCTACAATCGACGTTTTTGTCTCAGGTATCTGAGACAAGATTGCATGATAATTTCTGCAAGACCAGAAGAAACAATACAACAGGTAGTGTTCTAGGCTTTGTCATTTTCAATAGGAAGCCGAATTTATTTTATATAAATTATCATGCAATCTTGTGTAAAAATATATTGAAAACATCTGGTAGTCTGTCTAGTTGGAATTACCTTTGGAAATAGTCTAGTAACTTTTGACAGCTAGGCTTTACAAGGATATTGATTTCCCTGCAGCTTCATCATGGAGAACTGATGAATGGTCAAAAGCTGAAAGTGATGTAAAACAAGGTTTATTTTTTTTATATGAAATGCATGTAATAAAATAAAGTAGGCTTATAAAACTTAGTAAGGTATGCCCTTGTGAAAACAGTAAAGTCTTTTGCTGCATTTCAGTGTTGTGGATTACTTGGCCTAGGGGCACTAAAAATATTTCTTGTCTTCCTGGAGATGGATGGACAAAGAAACTTGTTTATTAAAACAGTAGTATATTTTGCTAATAATTACATTATATTTGTGGGAAGATATGCTTGGGTTAGTGCTTTACAATTGTTCTTTGTTTGTTTTGTTTTGAAATAGGCTATTAATACTGTGGGAAAAAACAATATGTGGAAAAAATTGTTTTCTTGTTCCAATAAGAAGGAAAAATAGACAACACAAGCCCAAACAACTGAAGGGGCATGTAACATGGGAAACAGGAACTGCAATTTGAGTGAAGAAATGTCTTTTATTTTGTAGGGTTGAAGTGAATAGGAAGAATCAGAAACAACATTGACCATCAGTGCTTTAGCTACTGCAGTGAAAGAAAGGAAGGAAAATATAGGAGATAAAATTGATTTCTTTCTGGACAAAGTAATTACTTTACTGGTCAATTAAATATAAACACAATGAAAAGGTGTTGAAGTAAAACCACTTGTGTCTGTTGTGCAGAACACGCATTTCTGTGTGCGTAAAATGCCTGAAAGTTTTCTGAGGTGCATGTTAATGTGGAGCCTGGGTAGATGCCAGCACTGGAATTGTGATGCATAAAGGCTGCATACGGTTCTTTTTGGGGGCTGAAGAGTTGCAAGACTGGAACAGCAAGAGGAAAGTAATTTCCAAGCTGCTTCTGAAGATTCAGCCAACATTCAGCAATGGAGGTGTCATGCCCCTTAAGAATTGCAAGAAATGTAAGAAATTTAAACTGTTACAGAGAAAGACAAATGAGACAATGGAAAGAAAAATTGACAAAAGAAAATTTTGAAAGTGCTCTAATATTCCTTTCTTATTCATTTTCTGTTCAGTCTTCCCTTTTATATGAGCTCTTCTGTACTTTTAGTTACCTTTGCTGCTTCTGATTTGCATTTTGATTAAATGAGACCAGCAAACGAGTGACTTGTTGAAGGTTGCATGGGGAACTTTCAAGTCTCCAGGCTGGAGACCTAGAGAATAAACCTATTTTTCTCTTAGGAAAGTAATGGAAGATATATAGCAATAAATAAATAAAAATAATAAAATGATATAAATGAGGAATAAAAAAAGCAAGTTGTCTCGCCTCTGACAAAAAATGAGTTGACCAATAGTATACTAGAATGATGTAATGGAAGATCAGAGTTGAGTGCCTAGGAAAAGAGTGTAGCAGTTTAACAATTATTCTAGTTGGTGCGCAAGGACAGCTTTGAGAAGATCATGGATGAGGAAACAGCATAAAGAAATAAATGGTGCTATAAATTCACTATGTGCAAGGAAATCACTCAGGCTGGATGGTGCTGTCTGAGAGATGGTGGGTTTTTTTCTTGCAGTGAACAAATAGCACTCGATTTGTCTACATATTTTAATGTCTGGCAATGCGAACTGGTGCCTTCCTTGCTGCAAGATAAGCACTGATTAGAATGCTTCTGAAAGCATAAAAAATTGGAGTTCATCTCTTATAAAACATATGAAAATATTATGAAGTGATCTTGCTAATTGGGTTCACAGTGCTGTCTTGAGCACAGTACGAGGGCAGCTTTCATCCAAGGAAGTGTGCCAAGTAGGATCCTTAAACAGCAGATGTAATATGAAATGGAAGAAGGAACAGAACATGAGTTATCTTGCAATCTCCTCTGTGCTTCAAGTGCTGTTTTTAACTCATAGGGTCCTCTCTGAGCAGTGAAACAGATACAGACGTAATGTGTTAAATGAGTGAAGGTAATTGAAATAACAGATTAAGGCGTGTTTGAACTGTTTCAAGGCTCCTGGAAGAGACAGCTGCTCATTTTTGTATCATGGTGTTTGTAGGCTGTAGTGTGTAATGGAAAGCAATGTGGGCTGCAGGGCTCTGAAGGCCGGTGGGGGCACTTTGTTTCAACCCTCATGCTTGGCCAAGCTGTGAATTTCATTTTCAAGAGCCTTGACCTGTACTTTTCCCTCCTTGGAAAGGCTAATGTTGCTTTAATAACCGTTGGTTCTTTGGCTCTTAGAGTGTAAATTTTGCATTGAATTCCATGAACAGGCACACTTTGAGATAATTTTCCTGCACGTTGTAGGTGTGCAGACACACTACTTTTACCTGGCGAGAAACTTTGGCAATATGAGAGCTTCATATCGAAGTCCTAATTATGGTGAAAATAGAAGGGCAGACCTGTAAGGATCAAAGCATTTTATAGCTGGAATAGAAATAAAAAGAAAAGTATGAGGCTATGTTGGAAAGAAATGCCCAAGACCTTCATGCTGTGGCTTTATTTATTAAAAATCTGAAGTATTGGATTCTTGCAGTGCAGAAGAAATGTGGAAGAATACAGATTCCGAAGCATACTGAAAGGAAAAGTATACGAATAGATTGAAAGCTAGTGTGTAGAACGATCAAAAATTATCAAGTGTGGGAATACCAGGGAGAGGTAATGTATCTTGATTTTGAGAAGATGGTTGAGAAAAGATGCATTTCCCTTTCTGTTTCTTTGTAATCATTTGAAACTGATTGTAATTAGTAGTGGCATAATCGAACCAGCCGCCCCTATTTTATTAAGCATCCGTGATCCTGACCTGATGTGTTGTGAAATAATGGAGAGTAGTTCTGTGGCTATTGCCAGGGAGCAGCTTGGCACCAACCCTGCCCCGGATGGCGAGACCACGGGGGAGGCGCCCGCGTCGCGGTCCGATACTTCAGGCAAACTGAGGGCTATTAACGCACATCAGCCCAGGCTTTGGCAATGCAGGGCCTTCACACTCTGCCTTGAGAGGAGTCCCCAACAGGCTGCTACTTCACTGCTTTCTACTATATTTACACCTCCAGCCCTTTTTTCTTATTCTTCTTTTTTTCCTCCCTCCCATAAAGTTATTACAATATAGTTATTAGCTGATTTTTGTAATATACTTTTGTACTTTAAGTTGATCTTTTTTGCATTATTTCTGCCTTTCCATTCCTAGAAATTGTTGTTCATAATCTCAACCAAGCACTGTATATGTTTGGAATCTGAGGCATTTATGAATGCTTAAAATGATTGATTGGTTAAATGAGTGATTAAAAGATAAATCAAGTTGATGTGAGAATATTATAGCACCTTACTCAATAAAATAACTTTAATAGGACTGGAACAACTAGTCTTACTCTTAATAGTATTTGTAAAGTATGGCCTTACTGTATCAAATTGCTGCCATGAAAAGTGAAGAATTGAAGAGCGTGCATCAGAAGTTATAAACTTACAAGCCAGTCTAAGATGCTTTGTATTTTTAAAATTTGTTAGTAGAATAGCTAATAGGATTTATATTGCAAGCTTATATACAATTAGAAGTCAGTGTAACTTTAAAACATAGGCGTTCATTGTAAATGCAGATCTTAGTCAACTCATCTCACTATACAGACGATACAAAGTGCAAAACTGTACAGAAGCAGGTTTGCAGATTTGCTGTTTTCCAGTATGAAAAGGATGTAGTCTACACTGATGCAGATCAATAGAAAATCAAGGTGTGAATTTGTTGGTTGACCAAAACGACCGTTCTTGCTGTCACACCTAAGATGAGTGACCAAGCTCCTCGCTTTATGGCATTTTTTGGAGATAGAGACATATAGCAGTTTTGATTCTGCAGCATTAGTGAACAGGGATGGATGCATGTAGAAAATATGCCGTGGGACATCCTGATCTGTTTTTTCAGCGTAAGGTTGTTTTTTTTATTGTCTGTGTGTGTGTTTTTTTTTCCTCTAATAATGTCTAACCAGGTTAGTAAGACATGTCTATGAGATAGAAATTGCGTTTATTGATAGCACTAGCTAACTATGCCATATCAGGAAGGAAAGGGAATTGTCAGTACCTATGAGGTAGCTTCAGTAACACTTGACATGGACATGATCCCACGTCCAAGTCTGTATGGTGGAGGGGTCTGTCCTCAAGTCACCCAGAAAGTGTGTTGACCTCTTATGCTGGTTATGCTGTTCATGAGCTATGAGCTACTGGGTTACTTTATTTTTGGTGATATTAAATCTTTTCCTTTTAAAAGAACTAATATCTGAAATATTTTGAAATAATTAATGATTTTGAGCTCAAAATATTGGAAGCAAACTATTTCTAATCTAAGACTGGTCTATTTCTATCTCTAATCTAAAGTGAAATTCATTTACTGCACTCTTCTAGCAGCCAAAACACGCACATACATCTGTGCATATCTAGTAGTCACAGGAAAAAAATGCATAGGAAAAATACTGCCTTGGAACAGCTTGTTAGCTGAGCAAATGGTGTGCCTGGCTGAAACATGCGGAGCAGCTTTAAGTGTATGCTGGGACTTGGTACACTGTGTTACTGATTCTTTTCTAATTCAAAATCAAGCTACTGTGCTGCACCAATACATTTTTGGGCTTATATTAAATAATGAATTTCCACAGTACACGCCATAAAATGAATTGGCAGATCTCGTGAGTGATTGGACTGTAAATCTGAAACGAGACTCCCTTCGTCACAGTTCCAGTGCTTCCCACCAACTGTTCGCACGCCTCAGGTGCCAGAACGGATCAGAAAGTGCTGGGGGAAAGGCTGGCAGCTCTGCTGAGGGTAGGGAAAATGCAACAGTATTTTTTCTGCTTTTAACTGAACACCACGCGCACAGTGTGAAGCTTTACATTTTACAGGCTTAGCTTAGGTCGTAAGATCCTATTACAATGCATCGGTTACCTTTATGTTTATAATCAGAGCTAATGCAATAAAGAAATATCCTGCCGATGTCTGCCCAGGTGCCAACTGATTGGTTTTAACCTGGCTTTCAAGCATTTCTTTCTGTTACACCGTAAGGTATGAAGCATAACGGAGCAGTGTGCAGACACAGAAAAAATGTAAAGCAATAGCATACCTTTAAAATTATGTTTTCATGACTATCTGATACCAGCACAATTTTTCCATAATACCATCATGTTTTTTTAAATCCTTCCTTTGCTAGTCATCAAATGAGTTTATGTTCCCAAAGACATTGTAGGAAACAGCTGTTGCTAAAACCCGAGTGTGCAGCAGGAGGCAGTTGACAGTGGCTCTTTTAAACATGCCTTTCTAGGACATAAGGCTGCTGAAATGCTTCAATTAATAACAGAAATGGCCACCAGCTTTATTAGGTTCTAATTTACCCCCAAAGTTTAAGTGTTCTTAAATGAAGTTTTTTGGTCTAAAAGAAGTCGGAACAGTCGCAACTGGGGAGTCTTGGTCATAAACCTTTGGCTGGCTCCAGGGAGAGGCTTCCCAGGCTGCTGTTAATTGTCAGTGCACTTCTGTTGGAAATTAGTGCAATATAGGAGAACTGTGTATTTTTTCTCCCCTAGCTAAGCAAAGCTAAGTATGGCTAGCAAAATGCTGAAGTCCAGAAGTCCAAAAAAAAAAATACATGTCTTGTTTTGACTAAGAAGGTATAGATTTAGCATTAAAGACAAACATCATGCAAAAATCAAACCAACACCAGCAAACTCCATTTCATTTTGTAGAACAGGAACAAAAAAGATAATGTACACTAAGTTTCTGCCTTATTTATATATACTACACTGCTACTGAAACAGATTGATTTTTCTTTTTGATAGAAGTAGCTTGTAGGTGAATCAGGTCTCTAGCTGACAGGTGTTTCCCATAGATCAGGTTGGAATGGCTTTCTGTGCCGGAGCTCTGGAATAGACTTGTCAGCCAAGAAAAATCACAGCACAAAGATATCCCTGAGTTTCGCTGGTATTCAGTTGGGTTGGACGACCCGTTTTCTCATTAACAAATGCAGTGTCCGCAGTGAGCTCCCTTACTTCAAGCACTCTCACATAAGCATAAAAAAAAAGCACAAAATGTATTTTAAAATCTTAGAAATATGCAGTGGATGTTTGTCTGGTGGAATAGAGAAAGCAGATGTAAAAATATGGCTGAAATGGTCTCAGCAGTAGTTTAAGGAAATTGTTTGTTCCAGCCATCTGTTGTGAACAGAGGAAAACAGCAAAGGTGTGAGGAAATGGTTCAAGTATAACTGATGTGGTGAGATATCAGGTGGGAACTGTAAGTTCTGTGGATGGATATGAAGTGCTAGATGTTAATAAGGTTACAGAGGATTTGAAGATGATATGTTTATGGAAGGTCTGAAAAGGAGGTCTGCTCAGAAGCAGATGGGCAGTAGGAAAAATGAGAAGATCTTGTTTGAACTTGATGCAGCTGTTAGGTATCCATGAGGAGATTTAACAAAACTGGTTAGGATTTAGTTCACTTATGTAGAGAGATTACCTTATGAGTCATAGAATAATTTGTCCTCGTAGATGACAAATGGCCAAGGATAAGATGGGTAGACAAAAGAGTGGGAAAGCAAGGACAGCACCTCTTAGAGCACTGAAAAAAAGCTGATGGTAGGCAAGAAGGAGACATAGCTAATGTGAAAGGGTCATTGCATGAGGAATTGTGTTTAGCTGCCTGGCTGATGTTATACAAAGAGGTTTACAGGTTAGTTGAGTGTGAGTCTTTGTCTTAAGGGGACAGAAAGAGTGGAGCAAAGTGGTTGTGGAGAACAGTAAAGGAGGGAAACTGGTACCCAAAAGTGGGAAGGTGGCATCTTGCAAGAGATAACAGGTCTGCAGCCTTTAAATGTTTCAATAGACTTTCTTGGAATAACGAAAGATGGGGAAGAGGGATCCTTTTAAGCAGAGCTAATTAGCCTAGACACCCAACCGTGATTTAAAATCACTAATAAGGATCTCTGTGAACTGCATTGCACTGTATAGACATCTAGGGCCCTTCAGAGCTCGCCGGTGCATTTCCTTCTTGATGCTACATTATGCGCTATAGACAGGCACTAGGTCAAACAAAGATGAGAGCTTGTATCTTCTCTGTGTGTGGGGAGAAGGCCTTACATAAATGTATAAAATAATTTGTAGCTTCCACATGTTAAATAATGATTTTCTTGATGAAATTAATACTGAATTTGGACTTTCCAAAACACAAATTTGCCTTTATTTAGGTAGTAGGATTATAGGGGAGGTAACAGTTCTTATCTATGAGACTTTATCTGTGGTCTTCATAATAGAGTGAGACTACCTTACAAGTCAGACTGGGAATGGCTTGCTATATAACAGTTAAGATTTCTAAGTAGTGACTAGAAACAAAAGGTCTCTATAAGCAGTTTTCACAAAAATGTATACTGCCCTACTTGCAACAGAATGAAACTTTAGGTTACAGACTGTGCTGTAGCACAAAACCTGTTGTCTTTAGTAGTTTGAGATATATCTTTCTGAACTTTGTACTTTCCTATTTTAAAAAGAAAATTATTAATTTTCCTAATAGGGCATTCTAGAGGAGTGATGCTTTATATAATGCTAATTTTATTCTCCCAGTTTTTCTTCATTTGCTTTTAATAATGTTTATCAAATAATGGCTGCAGGTTTAAGCAAATCTGTTCCTTCAGGCTATTCCGATCGCAGAGTACTGTAAAGAGGCAAGTTATTGTTAAATCTGATCACGGCTGAGAGAGAAAATAATTGAAACAAAACAAACAAGACTTCACTGAAAACTCTTTCTCAATATGTATTTCTTACTGCATTTTTATTTTGACCAGGTTTCAGTTCAGAGTGAGCTTTACAGGATTTTTTTTTTAATATATATTTATTGATAGGTAAATTGACAAACTGCTTATCTTAGTTTGAGACAAAATTTCCACTTCTTTCCCTCTATGCTAACCTGCTGAAATGCAGCTGAAAGTTAGTAATGGCTGAAAGTCCTAGACATATTATGACTGTTTGCTGCCTTTTTCAAATATCTCTACAGCAATTTGGGGGGAATAAGTATCCTCATCTATAACAAGCAACTTTCACACTTCCAGTAACACATTAAAATAATAGTGAAGGTGCTGGGTAAAATACTCATAAAGCAGAGAGATTGAAATTTGGGATGTGAATAAAATTTTAGCTAGGTGCCTTTTCTTATATATTATGGATCTTTAATGACCACTCAAATCCTGTTTGTTTTGCAGATACTCTCTTGCATACCATAAACTAGGAATAGTGGAAGGAAAGTGTGTTCTCCCATGGCTCTGGATTGAGGTTAATTCTCAAATAATGAAAGGTTTTCCAGCAGATAGAAATGTGAGTCTTGTCATCTCTACCTTCTCCTGTTTCTTTGCCATCTCTTACTAGAAGCAAGAAACAATTTAGTCATCCATACCTGCTTCTGCTAATAGTTTTTATCCCAAACAAAAGATGAAGAGTGAGAAAATGAACAGGACAGGCACAAAGTAAATGAGAGCCAAAACCCCTCAATGTTAGCATGTTCAGCTAAGCAATTCCATTCCCAGAAACATTCTTCTGCCTTTTCTGTTTGCATTATCTGTCCTTTTCTGCTGATGATCTTTAGAAGAATATGTAAGGGGATAAAATTGATGAAAATGTTGCTAATTACAGGGAAAACATCAGAATGACTTTTGAAAAGGAAGGTCATGGCTCGCAGGCCTCTTGGTGTTGCTTAACATAGTAAACAAATGCAATAGGGAAGATTCATGTTGAAATGGTTAGTTTAACGGAGTTTCCAAAAGCCTTTTGATAAGTCCCTAATGAAAGACTGTTGGGATAAAATAGAAGACCCATGAGCAGACTAAAGTGATGGTTAAAGATCTGGAAGCAAATTGATGAATGATCAGTTTTCACAGTGGAATAAGGATGATATGAGTGAAGTTCCACTGGAACCTATGCAGTTCAACATATTTGTTGAAGGAAGGTCATTAGTGACAAAGTTGTCTAATGATATTATGTTATTCAGATTGGTTAAGATGAGCGTTAACAGGTATTACCATTAGCAGATTCCAGGTTCAAAAGGAACAAAGTGCATATGTAAGTATAGATATTCTTGCAACATGATGTTGCAACTGCTCAGCATTTCTTTCAAGGGAAGACTGAGTAATTGGATGGAAAAGAAAAACCCATCGAGGAACACAAAATGAAAAAAGTACACAAAGTTTTAATACAACAAATTGGTGGAGTCTGGGAAAGTGTTCGGGGAATAGCTGTTCTTCCTTGCCCCTCCTGCATAGGAGAATCAGGAAAACAAATGTAGAAAAAAAAAAGAGAATTTCTTTACATGGAACAGTTATCTCAGTTGTCACTTCACTAATTGTGAAATGACTACCTGCAGCAAAAAGCAAAATACAGATGGAATGAAGCTGTTGTCTTAAGAGTAATACTAAAAAATCCAGACTAATTATTTTTGATCTCAAGCTATCCGCCTTAGTCATTTACCTAACCAGCCTGCAGTAACAGCTATATGAATCACTAAGTAACCTAATTATAGTCATTAAGCAGGTGTATCCAGTGTGTTTTCCTTGTATTTTTTTCTCCTGTTTGTAAATCTTCTTGGCGTCCAGAAATAAGATACAAAAAAGGTAGACAACAATTAGGTATACCAAGAAAAATACCAGAAAAAAGACAGTTTGCACTTCAAAGTCAGCAGTTTTTGCAAACTTTTAAAATAACATTATAGAAAATGAAACAGAAAAGCTTACTTCAGCATTTAAGAAAGATGTAAGCAATTTTAAATTGTACTTTGTCCCCATAGAGAGTGTGAGAATATTTCTAACAAATTAAAATATAATAAAAGCATTTACTAGCCAATAACATAGTTTTCATATTAATTTCTCAATTTCTAGGGTGCTTAATTGTAGATCTCAAGGGCATGAGGTTAAAGCAGTGTGTTTCCATGTTGAAAGTATGTGCTGTTTTCCTATTCCGAGTGATGCTTGCTTTGCTTCAGAGATTTTTATCTCCCTTTACTCCGAATTTTTGGCAAATGAGGTTGTTTGTACGTGAATACTGAGGGTACAAGCTGCATACATTTTAGTAAAAGATTGCTCAAGCTGGGAGGATAGAATCCAGGGTGAGATAACTCCCCTTACAATTAATGATGCTGAGAAAACTCAGGAGCAAGAAGCAAAGGTGGCGACTGGTGCTGCGTGTGGAGTGGTGGAGTTCAAAGACAAATGTCATGCTGAGCATTTCCTCAGGAGTGGGGTACAAAATCCAAATGCCTTTCTGGGAAATAGGTTTCAGTTAGTTGAAATAGTGTAAATGAGAGTGGTTCAGACTTTCTTCTCCAGTTAGAAAGATGAGACTCCATTCACAGTAACCTTGGTTATAAAATGAATGGTTGTTTTCTTCTGGTTTTGGTACTGAAACTGTAATTGATGTTACTAATTTAAACTAGAGAGTAGCTTTAGTCAAAGAGAAATAATGTGTTTTAAAGGAATGCAAATGACTTATAAAATGCTTGAAGCTGTGGGTCTTTTTTTTCCTTTAGAGTTTACCGGCTTCATTGCATTGGAGGGATGACCTGTTGGTATCTCTAGCAGCAGCAGAGTCCTGCATGAGTGGCTCTTTTAAGTGCCCTGTACTACAGGCCACAGGCAAAACTGTTAAATACCACAGCATTTCCCACTCTATTAGGCTAATGAGGAAATAGATTTTACCTGAAAAAAAATGTGCTACTTAGAGTCAGAAGGGAAAGCAAGGAATGGTCATTTCCAGTCATGAATGCATGAAGCTATGTACTGTATTATAAAACCAGGGGGAGCAAAAATCCAGGTTAATGGCAGGACCTAAAGAACTGCACAGAAAATACTACTTAGGGATGCCATGTTTACAGATGCTGTAATACAGCTTTAAAAGGCAGCTTGTTGTTATTACAATTTTAAATACATAATGATTCTTATTCCTAGATCCAGAATAAAATATCCCTGTAATGAATTCACTTTATAATTTCTGACAGTTTCTCCACAAAATTCTATTTTCACACTATAATCCACAGAACAGTTAAGTTGAAACACCTAAATACCTTTAAGGATTTGGGCCTGTATGAGGTGGTGAAAAATGCTACTATTGTATCAACCATAAGAAGAAAATTAAGAATCGCTTTTTAGTAAAACATTATGGATTAAAGAGTGGGTCAGAATGCAACCTTATGGGCAATACTGGAAAGAGTAGGACTTGGACCGTTTAGTCTCTGTGGGACTGAAGTCTAAATGCGTATTTATACTGGTAGTGTGTTGTCATGTATTTCTGAAAGCATTTACATTTTCTTATTAATTTTCAAGCTGATAAAAATTTTGGCTATATGCAAAAATTATTAGCATTAAAAATTTGGGGTAAAACTGAGGGTTTTTTACATGCAGTTTTTTTGCAGCATATTGTACTAAAATACTTTTGCACCCTTTCCATTATGTTATTCATAGGGTGAACAAATATTGGTATTAAACAGAAGAAGAAACAGAAGGTATAGTAACCATAGCCTGAAGACAATTGTTTTCATCATGCTTTTGCAGAAAATAAGCTTAAGTTGACATACAGCACAATCTAAATAAGGTTTTGTTAACGAGGGCATTATAAATGATACTCACATTAAAAATGGAGAAAAAGGCTTTATAATTAGTTCTATACTTCAAAAACTAACTACATGTTGCAATACACATTTTTTTTTGTCTGATAAGTTATATTTTTGCAGTTGCAGCAAAATATCAACTTAAGTTTTACATGCTGCATTTTTTTCTCATTTTCCAAGTTAGTTTACCACATTAGCAGTCCCTTTAGTTACAAATATATTTTTGATTTCGCATTGCGTGCAGTTTTCTGTACATCATAATGCTACCCAAAGTATAACATGTTTAGGCTTTTTGAGCTATTGAATATTTTTTTGGCATTTCTACATCTTCAGTTTCACAGCTGCGTGTCATGGATTTGGTTCATTTGCTTATAAGTAACAAATGGTGTAGGATAGCCTTTAAAATGATCTTGTCTATGAGGACAAAAACGTTAATAATGCAGCAAAAGGGTGCACAAGTATAAAGGCAACATACAGATGTTAATTGAAGTCCATGCCTGTACCTGAGAAGCCCCCTGTCAATATTTATTTGCAGCCCTGGTTTTGTTCCTTACAGCGAGGCGCGAGGGGCGTTGCGCGTGCGGAAGGACTCGAGCGCGGTTGTTCAGGCTCTGCTCGGCCTCGTTGCAGTGGTTTGTGCTGCTTGGCGTTTCTGTGCATTAGGAAATGCACTTAGTGCCTCCCGTTCCAACCCGATCCCTGCGTGCTCCGCCACGGAGCAGGGCTGTGGGCACGTGCCGGGGAATCGGCATAAATGCGCCCACGCCGAGGGCGCCCGGGCGGGAGCTGTGCCGCCTGTTCCCAGCAAGTCTCCCAGGGACTAAGTGTATCTCATATTGTATTGATTGTAGCCAATAAGTGCCTAAATGATTTGATGCGAGGCAGAGGGATTATGAAGGGAAGAGGGAAGAGGCAGCTTTAAAGAAATATGTGGTTTAATTACAGGATGAATTTCGCCTATCTGCCTCCCCCTAGGAATTTAACAAATAGGCCTAAGTGCACTTAGCTGTTCCTGACATCTGTTGAAATGGTATCTGCCCATGATGAGGGGGTTGTGGGAATTGGTCTGGGGGTATCGTCAGAATCACTGAGCCACGGGAAGATGCTTTCCCCTTTGCTAAATTAGAGGAAAGAAAAGCCTGCGTTAGCAATCTTAGGTTAAGACATAATAATTATGGTTTCTCTAAGAGAATTCTACTTTTTGATTTAATGACACGGGCTCTGTCTTTAGCAAGATGTTAAGTAAATATTAAAAATAATATTAAAACATAAGCAATGTAATAAAAATCTAAATTGGAATCAAAAACTCTATTCCTGGTGCTACTGTTGATAGCAACTTGATTCATGCCTCTTGAGAGAAGCACTTGGGTTCTCTCTGTTTTGGGAGATGTTTGAAACTCAAAATGTCTTAGCTGAACGGCAGAAGTAGCACCATTCAAGAACAGGGAATGCAAAGCTGGAGTTTCAGCTTCAGTTTGGTGGAAAGACCAGCATGGTAAAGACTGATGTTGTGTGTTTGCTCATTTTTATTATATCTATAATTCAGGAGGAAGCATAGATTCCTTAATGCCTTTTACTGCATTTTATAATATTTCTATATACTCGTGCAAAAGAGAACCTGGTAATACCTCTGAAGTCCTGAGAGATGAAAGTTACTCTGCATTATTTGAAAGCTGTGTTTTCCAGCGCTTGGAGCGTTTTTGTGTATTAGCTCATAAATTACACCTAATTCGTTGCTTTTATAAAAGTGATAAATGTTTATTTGGGGAGGTAGCAACGAAAGGTGAGATTATGTAGCTTATTATCCAAAGTTGAATGCATGCCATTTACCTCGTGTGCGTGTCTCTTGACTATGGATTTTTCCTGTGCAAAGACTCTAAACCACAAGACCAGACCTGCTTTTTTGTTGTTTTTTTGTTTGTTTGTTTCGTATACAATACAAATTCTCTCCCTGCAGCATTCTTTTCCCATAATTTCCATAGATAATATGAAAGCAAACATACATGGTTAATTTATTCTACTGTAAAAGACAAATTAGGATTTATGGCTGTAGAAAAATTTTATTGCTCGTGTTGCTTACAAATACAGTAATTGAGGACGAAATTACAGTTTGGCAAACCATGCAATGTTTTCTTGGAAATGACTGTTTGAATTTACATCCATCTAAATGCATGATGCACTCTACTGATTTATCGTTTTCTCCAAGAGTGCACGGATGTTAAATGCTCAAGCACATGACAAAGATGAGAGGAGAAAGAAAAAAAAAAGGCAAACCTAAAAATTTGATATTTTTGGATATTTTTTCTATTACATTCCTAAATGTATTTTATAGATATATTTAGCTGTATTACACAAAAAATGTAGAAAGGAAGAAGACGACCTATTCTTGAATATTCTTTTTTGTTTGTTTGTTTGTTGATCTTAAAGCAGTTATTTTTAAAAAGTTGCTTGTATCTGAATTATGAAGAGGGCTTGTCCCCTCCTTGTTCTCTCCACTTCTTTTTAAAAGCTGAGCTTTTATAAGCAAGCGTGCATAGACCAATCTGTGCAGCACTACTTGGCACAGAGCCCTTGGTTTCTCCCAGAAGGAATAGCTTTAAAAAAAAAAAAAAAAAACTTCATTTGAAAGTGCAACTAGAGTACGATAGACTACATCAGTGTAAAAAACATGAAAAACATGTCACTTTATGGCATTTGGTATATACAGAAAGATGCCATCAGCTGTTTCCCTCTTGGAGATCCAAATAAAAGAAGAATCTCCTAGAAAGCGCAGCAGCTTAAACAGGGCGCTTTTTCTGTAGCGGAGATATTTTTCCCCAACAATAAACTTAGTATTCACATGAAAAAAATTTATTTGAATCTTTTAATTTCAAAACTCTGAATGGCTTTCCAGTTTGCTCTGAAGCATGCTAGAGTACAAATTACAGCCAAAAATATTGAGATATGAAAAATTGCTCTTCCCAAACAACCCATAATTACTACTTAATTTTTAGGACTGTTTTCCTTTATTGCTCAATTTCCTGAAACTTAAACTTAAGTTTTTTTTAAGTAAACTTAAAAGAACCCAACTTTCTAATGTTTAGTATAAATTTCCTCGCAGTATGATTAAATACTACTTATCAATACCTGCGCAGCTATAAATACTGTAGTCATCTTTTAACTGAAGTAAAAATAGTTTTTTTCTCCCCAAGCACCCAAATTATTAAATGGCAATATATGCATAATTATTTCACTTTTAATTGAGTATGACTTATCAACCATAATATTGTAATAAATCTTAAAGCAACTTCCAAACAACTGTCATGTAGTATATTTTAATCTAGGCTAAAATTTTGGGATGTATCAAAATCTTGCACCCATAATTTGATTTCTAAATATAACGGCCTGATTTTACCAAGACGTGGTACAGTGACTTGCTAAGGTTTGCCATGCTCTGCATTTCTGCAAACCAGGCCACTTTATATGTGGGCAGGCTAAATATAGATTCACAAACTAATCTAGGATTTACGGAAACTTGAAATTATTGGCCATGCTTCTCTCTTGATGTTGTCCTTAAAGGAGAGGAATGTGATTCTTTGTAGTGATGCTTGTCTGGATGGCACCCATGGTCCAGCGGGAAACAAACTGGTGTCTGGTTTTGAAAGTATTTTTGAAAGCTATATAACACTTTCATGTTGTATTATATTACCCCAGTTGAAGCATAAGCTCTTCCTTTTATAGTCTTTTTTCATATACCTAAAAAAAAAAAAAAAGCTTAATGGAAAATTGGTTAGGTAGAGCACTTTGAGTGGAACTAAATTATGTATGGATAATCTAAAATGCCTGCTCTTTGCAAAGCCAGTATGTTTAAAGAAACGCATTGCTTGTTTTGAATGAATCACATTTTATATTTAACAGAGCATTTACAAATCTTAAAATGTGTTTCCTTCTGTTTCTTCTTTTATAAGCAGCACTGTGTTTCAGAGCTTACCAGAAACCTCCACATACCAAAGTTTTTCATATTTTTCTAATTGGAAGATATGTTCACTATTCTAATGATCAGTATTTTATTTCTGTAGGTGCAGACTCCTCAGTTAAAATTTATTTTAAAATATATGGTATCACTGTGACAAAAAACAGTCATTGTCACTGCTAATGCTCTGTTATTGTCACCGCTAGTGACACTGGCAACTGGATGAGAAGGTGATAAAAAATAGGACAATTAGAGAGTTTAATAAGGACTTGTGCAATATGAGAACTAGTCCAAAAAATCCAAATTGTAGCCTGAATGTCTATATTTGTTGCTATTCTTTTGACCTTGTCCAAGTTTCAGTTCTTCTATTTATTTTTATAAATTAACAACTCCTGTTAATCGAGGCCTGTCATTATGTTTATCTGTGTAGGATATAGATGGAAGAAAAAGGAACTGTGAAAATGTGCTAACACGAACATTGCATCCTTTAATTTTTTTCAGAAACACATATAAATTATTAAAAAAAAAAAAAAAAAAACTCTGTATTTTTAAGTGAAACTTGGCATGTGCTTTAGTAGCCAGAGATTTTTTTTTTTTTTTCAGAAAGCTGGATAGCATTGTACTTTGTTTTATAAACTATTTTTTATTGTGAAATGGCAGTAACACAGTATAATTCTCTGTGGCTAATTTATGCTTCTGACACAGCGTTACGGAAGCACAGGATTAGGCAAATAGCGGGACTGTGTTTTTCCCCATGTCCCATGATTTCATTTTCCCTCATTGTGGAAAGAGGTTTTCCTGCAAATTCATGCATTTCTAGGAAGAAGAGTCCCTTTCCAAAAATGGTAACAAGTATCATGGTGTTAGCTTCGTAGCGATCAAGTTGCTTGCATGTTTCTGTAACTGATGATGGTGATGACACGTCTAAACCAGGAATGAGAGAAAACAGCTGCAGTCTGGCAAAAGCTCTGCGTTTTCCTGGGAAGCTCAGTGCCAAGAGGTGCAGGATTCAGCTAGCAGAGCATTTGTCACTGAGCCAGCCAACAGTGCCACTTCAAAACATTTCTTTCCAGTGAAGGAATTTAGTGACTTTCTCCCTCTCCCCTTTATTTCATGTTACATGAGTAATTCATAAACACTGTGATTAGGTAGCGAGGTGGGAGCAGAAGTATCTAAAACTGAGAAAATCTCCAGCCAGAATGACAAATCCTTAGGCACAGCTATAAAACATACAGATCAGTAGCACGAAGCCATAAGAATATATTGACTGTGGCCCAAACTCATCAGAAGATTGATCAATCCAGCTGACTTGCATTAATTGTGAAATAGAAAGAACGGCGCGATCAATGCGAGCCATGGAAGTGCAGCGGTAATGATGCCCCATCTAGCTAATCCAATACTGGCGATCCTGATGTATGGCATATTGGAATTCCTCCGTTCGGGCCCCTGTCACAATAAAGTATATCCTGCAATTACGGGGAAAAATTGAGCGGGCAGCAGTGGAGGCAGCCTGATGGGCCAGCACCACAGTAGTTGTCCTGATTAAACACCCAGCTCAGCGGCGCTCAAGGACCACCACTTGCCCACTTGTAAGAGATAAGCCTTAAATTCATGGGAAAACTTTGTATTTTCATCAAAGTAATCTACAAATATTAAACTCTGTGCAAGGCACCTCGTTAGCTGTCAACATTTTAGCAGTTTATAAGCAGGGCTCTTGCTGTTGGCTCCAAGGAGCAAGGACCATATGCTGAGTTGAGAGCCACTGTTTTCACCTGTTGAAAATCAACCAGTCTTTATACAGGCTCAAAAAAACTGGTGAGAGAAATAGTAGATTTAACAGCCTGCTAGATAATTCAAATTTAGTTAATGCCTGGAGCTGTTTGCCGTAAGGGTGCTAACCTCTATCTTCTTGGCATTGGGTGTTGACCAGGGGAAGAAGGTGGTTATTAGAGACTAGATGAAAGTGCACCCAACCCTGCAGCCCCAGTTAATGGTTGGTTGTCCTAAAATAGATCAAACAAGCAAGAAAAAACTCTTTCCAAAATTTCCTGCAGGAACATGGGCTCTGGCTGCTGCCTTACGTACGGGGCTACGATGGGAGGTCGATGCTGTCTGCCTGGTGTGGAAGGGGGATAGAGAGGAGCAGAGGAGCCTGGACTGCCCTTGCTGTGCTCCGCTTTTCTCAGGGACTTCTCCAGGTTTGGCCGAAGGAAGGGCAGGGGCTGCTCATGGGGCTGAGCAAGGGCTCTTGGTGTCTGTGGTTTGAGCTGTTACGGAGGCAACTGCTGAGGAGGCACCTACCTCATGGTGCTGCCCGGCCTCCTGAAGGTCCTTGTCTGCTCCAGGTCAAGTAACGGATAGATGTATTTTGTTCAAGTGAACAACATTTTTGCTTTTCAGTTACAAGCATTTGTGTGTAAATTGGAATGAGGTTTTGTTCCTAGCTGTGCTTGGTAGTTTTCAATAGACCCTCATGCATTTCTGTGGAGAAAGGTAGGGTTTTTTCTTTTTCTTTTTTTTCCTCCCTCAAACACAAAACCCCTTTGCTATGCTTGCTTTTTTGTTTGAAGAGTGAGTATGGGGACAGCTGCTTGAGCAAATAGCATGGAGCCAAAAGATCTGCATCCCCACGCCGTGCTGTGGGCTGGTTCCAGCCAGTCTGGCTATCTCTGTTCAACGCCCTCATGCAGAGAAGTCAATGCTTTAAGACTTCATGCACATCTTCCTTGATGAGAGTTATCTTCAAGAGTCAATAGCCCTGGACCCAGAGGTTATTTGGTGAATAATTAATAAGCTATTTTCATTGGATAAGATATAGCATCCTGCGCTATTGTCTCTGCCTGTCTGCAGAAAGCAAGTGGTAGCCTGCAAATTTATTTATCAAGTATGAAACCCAAACATATAAAATTATTGAGTACACTTTTGAAAAGTGTATTCATTAAAGGTACAGTAAGCACTGAATTGATAAAACTTGTTCAATCTCAAACTAATTTCCTTGACTTTCTGCTTCCTGTCAAAATTTTGTAGAGCAATTCAAGAGTTTAACCCAGACTGTACTGCACAGTTGCACCTGGATTACTTCCTGCGTAGGAAAGAGGCAAGACTTAAAAATAACTTTTGTCAGAAGTTTTTGATGAATTGGCAAAACAAATAGATGCTGTCTCTAAAATAAAAGCCACATTCAAATCCCATGGTTTCTGCAAGCCTTTTGTCACTGAACACAATGCATGATGTTTTCTGTGGCATGTCACAATACACTTGAGGTCTTAATACTGAAGACTTTTACATAACTGTCACGGAAAGACTCTAGCAGAAAGATAATTAATGTGCATTAACTTTCAAATGAATCTTTAGTTAGTTAAGTTCAAGGTACATGTAAGTACAAGTATGGTTAGTTAAAGGTACATGAGAAAAAGAAAATGTTAATCATGTAACACAATTTTCTCTTTCAATTAATATTTAAGTAGCTTTTTGCTTCTCTGTAGGAAGCAGATAGAATTACATCTCTTCGGCTTATTGTCCTTTAAAATACTGCACTGTAACCCAAAAATAAGGAAAGGTGACCTAGATGTAAAACTAATATTATCATGGCTAGGTTTCAATAGCATGTATGTGTGAAACGCAGAGTGCAGTGTATATTTTCTAAACATACTTGTGTTTGCATGAAGTGCTGGCACTTGGTGTTACGCTTCCCCATCATAACAGTAGAAGAAAATGGTTCAAGCTATGATAAATAATTACTGTGGAAAAAACCCTTGCCTTTCTCCGCTGAGTCTTTGTTCATTCCTTTTTTTTGTCACTAGGGAATTCTTTTAGTACGTGAAAATTGTATTCAAGTTATATTCCAGCAGTAAATGAGAACTTCTGGGCCTTATTTCTTTCTGGACTAATTAATTTCAAGTCAACCTGTGTTAAATAAAGTACTGAGCAGCGTGTTTTATAATTGCTGGAAAGTGTACATGCAGTATTAGAATAGAAATATTGGGTTTTCTTTCAAGTTTTGCGTAATTTCAGTAGACTGGCAAGCCACTCTGAATAATTCTGTAAAGTCTAAGGAGTTCAGTATTGTCCCCCCTACTCCCTTACAGATTAAAATAGTTATTGGAGGCAAAAAGTCAAAACACCTTGACATTGAGGCAAGTTGAAGACACTTCTATCAAGACTGAAGTAGTAACAGATAGTGTAACGACCTTAACCTTGGGTTATAAACTAGCTAGTGATGCTTTTTGAGGACATTTTCATTTCCAAACAAGCTGCCCACCAATTGTTTGTGAAGTTAACCTAGTAACTTCCTAATACAAGATTTTATGCAAATACTTTGCTGTTAGTAATGTAATATAATTAAATAGTTGTGTATGTCTTTGTAGAGCTGGGAGAACTGGGGAGAAGGATAAGCATGCTCAGAAATGTCATCTTTCATGAGAATTGTGATGTTCCATGTCACAGACAAGAAGCTGCTTCAGCTGTAGGTAGGCAGTCTCATTGCTTTTGGGAGTCTGAGCTGTGCTCTGGAAATAAACTCTGTTATGCAGAGGGTGACGCTGTAATGAAGCCTGTAAGACTTGTACGTGCTTGACTGGAAGGAGTTCATGTTTTTCTTGGGGAAGGGAGAGGATTTTCCTCCTCCCCTTCAGTCTACCACTTGCAGAAGCAAGATCCTCCAAACATGCAAGTCAGTGAACTAAGGAAGATAATTTAGTAGTGAAAGATGCTATTAGGATCAATTAACACAACCTAGATATCTATCTTCTTTATTCCTCCTGTATGATTTTCCACATTTTGCTCTTAATGCAGAGTCCTGAAAGCAAAGAAGGTTTTTCTTAACAATTTCAAAGCAACAAAAGTCATCAAAATGATCTTTAATTTTGCTTACATCCTGTTTGTTTCTTTTATGGTCTACTCAAAAGCACATGGACATCTGGGAACCATTAGGAAGGACTGTTGACTGGTCTTAACTTTTTTTGCTATTTGAAAGTGGGATTACTCTCATGGTAAAATTTGGTCTCTACCTCTTAAGCTTTGTTCATTGACTTATATATTTATGGGTTTTCCTGTACTACTTCATCATATTGTGGAATGCTCCTTAGAATTCAATAAAGGTGGTTAAGGTGTTTTTAGTCACCAGTCATGTGACTATATTCTACTGGGGGGGTCAATGTTTACAGTACAAACTTTGGTCTTTTTGAAATACGGACAGTGAATACTGGGAAGTCATCTCTCTATTGCCAGCCAATAATATATGAGTATTTAAAATGTTCTGTATTTCTTTCTTGTAATTGAAATGGTGCAGATGGTATTGCTCAGCTGACCCAGCTGTGGGCTTCTGAAGTCTGTAAATGAGCCAGCAGTGTAAGGCAGTAAGTTCGGTTCACTAGTGTGCATCAGCAATGATGATTATTCTAAATATACTGCAAATGAACTAGACTGCTCTTTAATGTGCAAGTTGAGAGTGCTCATTAAGGAAGAAATGAGGAACTTCAAACACCTAATACTCGGCTTAAAAGGATTCCAGCCCCACTAATATGCACAATTTTCTATACCACATAAAATTAGTTTAATTTCTATAAAAAGTGACAAGATGCTTGCAGTTCATTCAGGAAGGCATTTACTACTTTTAGGAAGACTTAACTGAATTTATCATGATCAAAGTTGTGGATTGCTAACTCTTAAGAGCTGACTGCCAAAACTAAGCAGGAATGGGACCTTCTAGTACGTCTGGCAATGTAGTGTGCTCTTGTGTTGCTCGTTGCCATTGAACAGAGAGAAATATTTTTTAAACTTGTTTTAAACTTTAGAAGGAGTAAAATGCAGTGAAAATTATTGAGCAGTTGTGTATTTCTAGAAATAATTCCAGATATTAGAGAGGGACTTTAAATAACCTATTTAGAAAAAGTGGAGTTTTTTCACTGTTAATGGTGACTTTGAGGCACTTGAGATTATGATTGTTGGACCATAATACATATAGCAAGAATGTATCAAATCCTTAGAAACTATTCTGTCGAACCCAGGTAACCAATGAACATGATTTCTTCTCAGAGCTACAGAAAATAAAGATATATTTCTTAGAAAACCAGTCCAGATCTATCAAATACAAATGAAAGCAAGTGTGATGCTTCTTTCCCAGTCTGACTCCTCTGTGAAATGTGTAGCCTATTTGTTGTGGGGATACATAAGTAGATAATGTCAGCAAAGCTATTGAAAATGCAAAAGAACTCATTCCTGGTTTTATTGCTTTATTTCATATTTAAGTCCTCTTAAGACCATTATAATGCTTGTGGGTTTGGATTTTTTTTCACATTTTGCTTAGGCTTTTCACTTGCTTTGAGCAAAATATTTTTTTCTAGAGACAGATGGTGGCAACACTGTTCTCTCTCAATAAAAAGCAAAACAGCTGGTAAGGTGCAAGGAGAGACTAGACCAACACTGCATATCTGCTTCCAGTGTTGTGGAAATCTCCTTTGTTTTTTCAGGGAAGTTGGCATATAAAGTAAGCATACAATATCTTTTCACAAATTCTAACAGTAAAAAAAAAAAAAAATCACAAATAACCCAAATTTATGGTGTACTATAGATTCAGTACTTTTCCATCTTGGCATGCATATTTAAATCCAGGCCTAACTTAAGTAAAATTTATTGCTGTCTAGTAACTATAAAATACTACGAGGAAATAAAATCCATCTTGGCCCAGGTCTTGCAATGTGAAACACGTACATGTATACACCATAAAATAGGGTAGAATACTGCTTACTCAGTAGATTCAGCTCTAGGAAGCAAATAGAACTGAGAATGTTTATTTAAAAAGAGAAGAAATAAGAAAGTTTGTTTAATAGATGCCTGCAAACTCTTGTTTTTGTAAAATCAAGGTGTTCTGTCCCAGTTTTTTTCTCTCATAGAGAAGTCTACACTATGCATGGATATATATACATATATGTATGTGTTTACCATATATATTTGTGTATTTGTATATAATCTATATCTGACCCAGGCAGATGGAAGTTGTTGGGGTTTTTTGTTTTGTTTTTTTGTTTCTTTGCTTTTTTCCTTTGCTCCAATGTTTTAGGATCTATGCCACACAATTCTCCTGGGTAGTAAATGTTGAATTGCACAGTATTTCAGGAGCCTCATTAAAGGCTTTAAAAAAAAAACATCTCTCTGTAATGTCTGTGTGAAGTTTTTACTGTTATTTTATCTTATTATTATTAACTGTTTTCATATTGATGTTGAAATGCAAAGAAACATGTAGATGAGACGCTTAGGGACGTGGTTTAACAGGCATGGTGGTGATGGGCTGATGTTTGGACGTGATGATCTCAAAGGTCATTTCCAACCATAATAATTCTGTGCCACTTGTTGATTTGAGTTCAGGGAACAAGAGATACTGTTTATTTGGTGTAGCTGCCACAAATATAGTGCATTTACCTGTGCTGACGAATCTTCAAGTCATTTACTTGTTCTTTGTTAACAAAATTTCATTCTATTTAACACGTCCTATTATACTTTGATAGACTATATTGCTACATATGGTAAATGACACTGCCAAGTGTTCCATTATTTTGAGAGTGTAGCTTAATAAGATAGTGTTTTCTATAAATAAAAGTTACTAAAAATGATTATTTTTAGGTTTTCTGGCACCATGCATCTGTGTTAAAGTATCAAGAAGTGAAACTTGACATGACTTAGGGATGTGAACATTGTCAAGGTTGTCCTGCAATTTTTGGCAGCCTCTGTGGTGTGAGATGCAGTTTGCAATGAGAAAAAAGCCCGGTGTTTCTAGAAGAATCCACATTGGCTGGCTCTTCCACAGGTGACACTGGAGTCCAGTAATGAATGCTGCATGTGTAGTGCTTAGGAGGCTGGTATTTGACTTTGGTGGACATCACTTGTCCTGTTTGCACTGGGTTTGCAAGATGTATCTTTGCAGGACATCCTGTATCTTGCAGGACAACTTGCAGTGTTTATTATTATTATTATTAATACACATTATCATGTTGTTTCCTTTTCTGTTTTTCCTCTTGAATTACTGAACTGCTGACTGATCTCTAATGAATCCACCTGTGTTTTCACCCTTCCTACATTGCACAGCTTTAGCTTGTGATCTTTAACACATCTTAACGATGGTTTTCTCCTTAAATGTGAGCCGGGGAGTGGTAGGTCACAGCCCTGCAAGAGCTTGCTGTGGATGAGGTCCTTGAGGAGCTCTGGTGAGTGTGTCCTGTTACAGTGGCTGTTCTCTGCTTGGTGTGACGGTAATGTTGGTCACCAAACCTCTAGAAATCAGACTGCAATCAACAGAAAACACTGTCCTGTCTTGGGGTTCTGCTAAAGCTGTTGTGTCCAAGAAAGAGCAAGAGGCTGTATGGAAACACTGGGAGGCTGAACACACTCAAAGCTTGAAATGGCTTGAGGGGAGATGCGCTCTTCTGAGCACTTTGAGCTTCCTCCCTTCTTGTTGTTGTGTCACCTATAAAATGATGATAACTGTGGTGTGGAAAGATAGCAGTTTGAGAATGGACTGTGATTTGTCTGTTTTTAATCTGGGTTAAGAAACATCAGGAAGGTGAGAACATGATGAAAAGAGGATATATTTATTATAAAAGGATGTAATAGTTGGATCTTTCCTGTATGCATGTGCAAGTATACATATATATGTGTGTATGTGTTTTTATATTTATTTATATAAAAATTTCTATTTCCTAAAATATGCCCTGCAACCCTGTAAATTTAGTTCATCTCCTTTAGCTGATCATAGAGTTTTTAAGAGACATTGGAAGCAATATTCCATGCACCTTGCATAACATGCCATTAAAGTTATTTTGAAAGGTATAGCTATGGTGGAATCTTGAAGCTAGAATCCCAAACTTGTTCCTATGCCAGTCATGGAAAAATTTCACCTTTAGTTTGCAAAATGAATATTCTTCACAGCGTTACACATGTCCATGTATGTGTGTGCCCTTGCACACACTTCTAAATATTTCCATTTTTATTTTTTTAGATACTGAGGGCATTGCTGTGGTCTCATTAAAAGGTGAAAGAAAATGTTTAAATATTTGCCAGGTGCACCTAGTTTTTGCTGCTGTGATTGCTCCTTGTCTTAAGGGGAAGGCAAAACACATGTGAAGTGAGACTGGTTTCAAGGTAACCTTACCACTTGTGAGTGAGAAGAATATATTGCCCTAATGGATTTTCTTATATGACAGTCTGTAAAAGTCTTTGCCTGTTTAGTGTCAAGGTTTCTGTAGGAAAGCTTTAGAAATCCTTGGGAAAAATGTTTCATTGCAGCAAGCTTTAACACTGCCACTAAAAATATATTGCTAATTAAGGTTTATTGACATTTTTTGGAATGCATTCTTAGAACAAGTAAAAGCGCTGAGTAGTTATTGAATGCTAAACCCTGCACCTTCTGTAGTTAGTTAAGCTGTTTAGGAAAGGAGATTAAGGTACTCTGCCCTTGCTGTCACTGTGTGGTTATTGGATTTGAGTATTGCACGGAATAAAACACTCCTCCCTTGGATGTGAATGCTACAAAGACCAAAAGAAGCTTTGGTTTTGACCCTCGCTACTTCACTTGTAGCCATGCACATATTAGAAAGTAAGTTCAATATTTTTAAGGCCTGCAAAAGATACTCCCACAAACAGAGGGAAAGAGCTTTGCCTCTTCAGGAAACAATTCCTTCCACGAATTATTGGAGTTGAACAAGGGTATTGAGAGGAATTTTTAGCTGTGTGTGAATGTAAATGTGAACTTGGAAGTCATACCAAGTTAATCAATTCTAGATGTATTCTGTTTCCCATGCTGGGGTATTTGCTGATGCAATATATCTTGTTAGCATTTTCTTTTTTCTTAAAGGAATATTAAAAGACAATCTCTTCCTAAATGAAAATCCTTAGTAACAGACAATAGTAAAAACTTGCATTATAAGCCCGTGTGGCCTATGAAAACTCACATTATTTTTTTTTTTTAATGACCACTTGAAAACTGTTGCATTTAGCTGCCTAGTAATGTTTAGGAAAACAGCTGAGGTGTTCACCATGTCTTACTGCTCCTCCTTAGAACTTGATACTTAGTACTCATTTCATTAGAGTTCCTCTGCAATTTCTTGCTCTAACTAAGAGCAAAGTAGTGCCTTTGGTATTTGGGTGTTACAGAACAAAGCAGAAACAAGAGTTTTTCATGGCTTTTAAGAAGTAAATATTGTGCCTGCTGTACAACCTACAGTTTTATTGAGCAACATTATCTAAGTTTAATCACTTTTTGAAAAATAATTGCCTTATGACATGTTTGGTCTTATAGCTTGCTTAAAATCTGCTTACAGTTTTCTCTGACTTGAGCTTCTTGCACTTACCTAAATGGTCAAATATTTTTTTGTAACAGAGATATGGAATGAATCCTAATGGGGAATGCAGGTCCATCTCATGGCCTAAAAGCACGAGACAAACACAGCCCTAGGTGGCAATACCAATACTTTTTTTTTTTTTTTTTTTTTTTTTTTTTTTTGGAGGGGCAGAGAAGTGATTCATTCAAAAATAGACTAGTCTGTTACTGGGTATTTTTTGCTGCTGCTGCTGATACAATCTTTTCTCTCTAGACATCATTAAATATTTCTTCTCTCCATCTTCGTTACAGTGAGGAGAACAGCATCACCTGAGGGGTCCATAATTTGATAAATTAGTGCAGTAAAGGTAGCTTATGTCTCACTAAAAAGATTTATTAGAATACAAAGCGCAATATGTGATAAAGAGTATGATGCTTGTGTTTTGGTTTGTGATTTTTGTGCACAAGCACAAAATTTATAATTGCATTTCCTGTACAAAATAAAGTCAAGGGATAATTTAGTCATCTAAATGTCATTTTTGTCTTCTATCTTATTGAAAATCAGTATAGATTTGAGTTAAACTGCATCTTACAGTTATGTCCTTGAAATTCTCTCTCAATAAAGACCAGATATGTAAGAATGTAAGATGAAATCTTACAGTAAAAATGAAATCTTTCAGTACCAAAATTATTTGAGATATAATTATAATAATGTTTGAATGGAGACCAGCACTTTTACTGACTTTACTTCATGTGTTCACTTTTTTGCAGTTGAATTTTATTGACAAGAATTTACTGTATGAAGTAAACATAAGGCATGGACTGCTTTTAGAATCCACACTTAAAATTTGCATGCAAATTGTACTTGTTCCAGAATTTCTTGACTGGATTAAAAAGAAAATGCAAAAAGAATATTAATAGCTTGACCAAATTGAAATATAATTGGTACTATAAGTATTGGATGTCTAGTAGGATAATGTTAATCAAATCACAATTGAAAGATCTTGTTAAGTGTTTATTGTTGAAAATGTTAAAGATTCTAATGAATCCCAATTTTATTTGCAAACAAATAGGGTGTGTATTGTGGATAAATTTGCTGATGGTTATTAGGTTAACAGTGCATGGCTATTAGGTTAATAGTTAACTGGCATTCCAATATGGTTCAGACTAGATAAAAATCCATTGCAAGCATCCATCCTGATGCTTCCTCTTGCTTCAGTTCTTGATTTTTGTTGACCTGGCAGCTCAAACCAGCTCTTCCTCTCATGGTCTCTTCAACTGTTAATGTAGGTCTGCCAGATGAAAGCTGCGTTTTGGCTTTTTTGTTACATGTCTGTAGGTTGGTGACTCAGTGAACCTCTCCTCCTTCCGTTAGCACCTGGGCAGGTTGCATTCCAGGTGTTCACTGGTAACACACAGGCAATGGCTACAGCAGCAATTTGTAGGCAACTTGAGTAACTGTCTGAAAATCCATTTCATCTCCAGTGGTATCTGTAGTTTCAGTCTCTCATCCTTTCTGCTGCCTTGCACTGTTTTTTTCTGCGATGTTGTATGCAGGTAATGTATTTGGTACAGTAGTAGGTTGGTATTTGTTTTCAATCTAAAATAGAACAATCTTCTCTATAGAAAATGGAATTTTTACTCAACCCGTGCCTTAATTTTGTTTTATATTCTTGGGACGTGATTTTCAGTCAACATTTCAGTTGATTATATTATATTCAGTTGATTATATACTCTGCAGCATATTGTGTTTTTAGCCTTCTGTCCTGACTTGATGTATGTTTCTATAATGCAGACCTTGAGACTTTGTTTCAGAAGCTGGCTGTAGTACCTGGCACTAGGATATTAATTGTTATGTCTGATTTTTCATTCCTAATTTATCTAGCTTTTGAGTTTATCACTTAACCATTTTTCATGTCATTACCTGCATTATTTTTTTTGGATAGAGCCTTTAAAGAAAGAGATTTAACATCCATTTTCCAAAAGATAAAGACTTTTATAGGAGTAAATTTTCATAAAAATAATAATATGGTTATGATAAAGGAAAATGATTAACCCTGCAATAAGCATGTAGTAGGCCAGTCTAGCTTGGATAGTGTTTGCATGCTAAGATAACATATTTTAACTCTGTACTGACTGTTATTTTAATATTACCGTATTTTCAGCTATGAATTTGATGGTATCCATTTGTTCTTGTTAGCACAGCATCTTTTCCTGCTAATTATTCCTTATGATATTTACTGTGTAAATTAAATAAAATGCACTAAAGCCAGTCTTTTATGTAAAGAAGAGTATTGATTGCAATACTAGGATAGATAATGTTCCTTTGGGGATTGTGCAGAACTTAATGCTGAGGTTTAGTCCTAATTTTCTTCTAGAATATTACTTGCGAAAAAATACTCTATTTGATATAGACTTTAAAAAGGTTTAAGTTCATTGCAAGGCAGTTTTCTAATATAAGAAACCAATATCTTAGCTTTCGAGGGTAAGGTACTTAGTGCAGATGCAAAGCAGATTTTGCCTTTGTAGCACTTCGTGCAAAAGCAAATCCAAGACCTGTGCTTCCAGAGCTTGTTATGACAAACCAGGAAAGGATATGGTTATTTAACGGGATGTGACACGGGAGCAATGGCAATGATGATGGGGAAAAGCCGCATTGCTGGTGGGCGCCGAGCCATCCTGCAGGGCTGGTGCTTGGGGGTCAGCCCTGGGCAGCACCTGGGTTCTCCTGAACGGGTTCGGGTGTAACTTAAGCTGTTGAAAACAAAGCAGAACAAAAAACTGGATTGGACATCTTGGCAGTATTGGTCATGCTGTTCAAGTGATCTCACCTGAAGCTCTAGCTTAACAGGAGGAGAACGTGAATATCCAACATCTTCAGGGATCCTCAGATGATTAAACGGGCCATTGTGTATGAAGAAATGCTTTCCTGAAAATTGTTTTACTAGATCAATGCATTTTTTTTTTCAGTGTCTCTGTTAGATTTTCTTGTTTTTTTGTCTCAGTAAAATTCCGTTGTTTGGAATATCTTGCTCATTTTAGGAGAGGAGATAGAGGATGGGGGAGAGAGCGAGATGCATGTAAATGCATAGATTACTTTTTATGGAAGATGAGATGGTCCCCATTTGCATTTACAGCTTTACAAGGATTGTAGCAGTAGTTCTTTTTTCTCTTTTTTTTGATAGAAATGCTTAATCTGAGCTCAATGGGCCATAATAATTGCCTGTTTCTTCCAGCAGAAGCAAGCCCTCCTGTATGTGACACTTGAAACCTTAACCGTGTTTAGTTTAACACACAGAATTGTAGGCATTTCTTCACCCACATATATTTGACAGCTGTACTAGTCGATATATACCGTACCAAGCCTAGGGTGTTGGAGGATAAATCAGTCCCTCTAGCTATTTCTCTAGCATAATAACAGATAGTTGTAATAAAACCCCACAAAATTAAAGTTCTGTACATGCAGAGGCACATACCTCGCCAAGCGAAACCCAAAACTGTCTCTTCTCAGGAAAAATATGCATACGTGTAGGCATACACACTCTATACCCCTATGTATTAGAAACACAGATTGCAGGAATGGCTCATAGGTTTTCAGCGCTGCCTCATCTCATTAGACTCTGTTCAAGTAGGCAATATTTGGGATAGCAAATGTGGGTAGCAACCCACAGGCAAAACAAAAGCTGCTTGAAGAGGAGGACAGCCCCAGGTCCACCTGAGGTGACAGTCTGACCATGAGGTCCAGGGGGTGGCAATGTGCTGTGCAGTTCTGGGGGTAGCTCAGCAATTTTCTGCAGTATGGCAAGAAAAAAAAATTCCATGTGTTCAATGTTCGACAAAATGACTTTTACAGAAAGTTGAGCATCTAATGAAAGAAATACCTCAGTTATTTAATCTGCATGAGGAGATATTTGCAACCTTAATTTGATAATTGGAAATTCTGTTGAAACCACTTGGACTGTGTTCAGTGTCAAATGGTCCCATCTGACTCATGATCCACAGTCACAGCTATGAACTCTCCGACCATCAGGAAAACAGGCATATTTTTACAATGTAGATTTTTTTCTTCCCCCTTTTTGGAGGTGGAAAAAAGAAAGATGAAAATGATGTAGGGCCTTTTCCGGAATTATTCTTAAAGTAGGCTACTTATGCTTCACAGAAATCATGGATAAGCGACTCCAGTGTCAAGGTTGCTCTGTGTACAGCACAGACTTTTCTTCAGAATATAGGCTAAACCCACAGGAAAGATGCTAAAATGCCTAGAATATAAAATACTCCATATAGATCTGAATACCCACTCCCCAGGTGGGCTGTTAGTGTTGCTTATCAAGCTGTGTAGTGCTGCTGCTCTCCCTCTTTGTATGCTGCCTCTACCGATGTTCCTGATTTTCTATGTGCATTTTAAGCCCTGCAGACCAAGGACTTGCTTTGTGTCACCTACTTTGCTGCACCTCTTGCAGCAATGTGAATCCTAGAATATTTGGTGGTGGTGTTATGTGGTTTTGTAGTGATAGTAATAATTCTGAGGTTTGAGTTTGACATTCTTGGGGGGGGTATATTTATAACTATATATTTATGTCTGGTGTAACACGTTTGAGGTGAACTAAAAGAGCCCGAATGTGTACTGGGAAATATCCACAAGCCCATGCAAAGCTCTGTTTAAAGAGGTATAGTCCTGGCTAGTCCCTAGCGTGATGTTTAGATATGTATGTGCTTATGAAAAGACTTATGGCTGATAAATACATGAAAAATCTCAATTCTCCCATCTGCTACTGTTGTTTAAACAAAACAAGCACGCTTCCCCACTCTGTTCATGTGCCCAAACTCACTAGAGAATCACGCCAGTGGGTCGCACACTATTTCCAAAAGGTCTTTTTGTTTAAAGTGCTGGCGCTTGGCAGCAGCAGTATTTCTGTAAGACAGCAGTCTTTCTAAAAGAATTGTGCAAGCTCTTTAAAAATGTTTCTTTGATGAAATCCTTTAAAGAGAATCAATATTTTAGGCATTCTTCCACTAACCTCTAGCATGCAAGAGCCTGACATAATGACAGCCAACACATTGACCAGGTTGGTCATGCAGCTTTGAACTAAAAGAAGAGAAATAAATAGTTCCTTTCATAGGCCTCAATCCACAGACATAATAAAATAAATTTAAGGTTGAGAATCTTGTGTATTTAAAATTGCAGGACATGCACAGGGTTTGCTTCTAAGGTCTCCTGATCATTAATTATGTAATAGTTTTCAGTTCTTGTGGTTTATCACTACAGGTTTACATATTGTAAATGCATTATTTATATTTTCCTCTAAGTGCTTGGTACTGCCAGGGTGTTTCTCTTAAACTGGCACAGTTAGCAAAAGAAGCAGAACAAGACAGAGCAAATTTGGCATTGGGCAGTTGCACAGAAAGCTACGTGAATGCATGTGCCCAAATGAGCCTCTCCCAGGTGCATTATATATGTGTGTGTGTATAAATATACTCACACATGTATACATATGAAATTGTTTGTTTAAATGGGTGGAAAAAATCATTAAGATGACCATGGTTTGTTTCACTTGATCTTTTTAACTTACCCTAATAACCCGTTACCATTTGGCCTTCCGTCCTTGTTCTGGAAAGCTCTGGGAAGGGTGAGAAGGGAGCATTTTGTGAGGAAGCTGGCTCTCTTGGGGGGAGCCGTCACTGGAATGGATGTTGTAATTAGAGCTAAAATACCCGGCTTGGCATCAGATCTTTGCTGAGCTTTTAAGAAGGGAAATCACTGTTCGCGGTGTGTCCGTGCATTGCGCCTTTGTGTCTTCCTCTGTTTCTTTCAGGAAACAGCAGCGTGTGCATGTGGTGCCAGATTTTGCAGCGAAAGGTGTTTTAAAATGTTATAAAACTTCCATACGCTGGTACGAAGGTTACTTGTTTTAAAATAAGTGGGTGTTTCTGTTCTATTTCTGTTACTGGCAGATGTGCAGCAGCAGTTGCGTGTTGAGAAAGATAAACCAGTCACCTCTGTCGACTGGGACCTCTTTGATCTTGTTCAGGCTCCTCTGCCTGTTCCTTGTACTCTCCCACTACTCATTAATGTTTCATTTTGATCCTAAATAAGGCTTCCTACTCTGCTCTCTGTGATGTTAGAAACTTCTGGTTAGAAGTTCCCTCATTCAAAAGGCCCTAGCAGGTAGCCCTGTAAATGAGTAATTAAAACATAGGCTTAATTATCTGCCTAAAAAGCCATTACTGTATTCCTTGCTCCGTTGTACACATTTGATGCTTTTTTTTCCTCTCAATTTTTGCCTTTCTTCTATTTCCCAAAGCCCGACCTGCTTTGATTTCCTAATAGCTGGTGTTATGGCAAGCTTGCCCATCCACTGAAGGCAGCTGATATGATTTAGACCAGAGGTCTCTTCATCCGAGGTCCTAGCTCGAACACTGGTGCCTATAGAAGAGAGGAGCAAAGCATGCAGGGCTATTCTTTTGGCTTCTGCTGCTATTTATGTTACTGCTACTGCTGGTGTTGTTGAAGTACTACTTGAAAACCTACAAACATTAAGGCTCTGTTGTGTTCTGTTGGTGAAAAATGTAGTGGAAAATGCTCTCTACCCTCTGAAAAATATCCTTAGCAAGTGTTGCATCTCTTTTTTTCATGTTTTGTGAATTGTTTGCCATGTATGCTTACAGGAACAACAATGATCGCATTTGCAAAATTAATAGTACTCATTAACAATTATAGTAGTCATTTAACCTATTTTCTTTAATTAAAAAAAAAAAAAACCTCATCACGTGTCACTGAAAGATAAGGTGCTGGAAACTGTGCGCTTCCACCTTCCTGGGCAAACCTGGTTCCTGTGGCAGGATGGATTTAGATGCTGCCCATGTGCAGGGGAAGCGTCTGCTACTACTTAGCACCTTGAGCTCTTTCTAGAAGAGCTACTCTTTTGCTGGGTTGGTCCCCTCACAAATACAGCAGTGTCTGCTGCTGTTGGAGAGTGAGGGCTGGCTCAGCAGCTCCCTGTGAACCATCTCTCTCACTGAGCAGGACCTCAAGACAGAAGGGTGGGAAAACTCTTCTTCATTGGCAGAGTTAGTTTTGGACCAGCACAGAACTGGAAGTTGTAGGAATTCATATGATCAATTCTCAGAGCTCTTACATCTTTATCTCTAATATGCACTGTTAGACATGATAACTATGTAGTGTAATACTCAAATATAATACAGTTTTATGATAAAACAGAAAGAGAGCAAAGCTCCTTCTGGAACTGAACTCCTGAAGAGATCTCTAAAAAGTGGTAACATAGTTCTATTTTTAAAAAGAGCATTCTTAAAAAATGCTTTTGTACTTCAACATCACTCCTGGTGACTTCTTGTAGTGTTGGTGTTAGCTTATTTTTGATCTTTAATTTATAAAATTAAAATAATAAATCCAAGAAGTAAACTTTTTTGCAAAAATAAATCTATCTAGATCCAAGATACAGTACTGTGTTAAGACTTATGGCTAAATTTCCAATAATTCTTCATGTAAGATGTAAGGAACCTAGACCAACTTTCTCGCTTCATGAACATTATACTTTTAAAATTGAATTTTTTCTTTTTTTTTTTTTTTTCTCCTGGTAGAGCTCAAGGCAACAGATGAGTTGTGAAAGAGAACAACTAAGGGTAAGTGCAGTGATACGCAAGATGTTCTTTTTATTTCATATGTGAAGCAGAATCTAGTCTGTGCCAGATGGGTGTGATGCCACTAGAGGCACCTCTGGGATTCTGGGATTAGTTGCACTGAACTAATCATTTGTCAAATATGAGAATTTATTCAAGATAAGAGCTTAAAACACAGCTAAAAGTATAGTAAAGTCAGAAATATAACAGAACTGAAAAGATATATATGTATCAGAGCTCTACAGTTAAATCATAGATACATGGTAGAACAATTGCTCTCAGTCGTGTGTGTGTGTGTATGTATATATATATATATATATATATATATATATAGCTAGCCAAACTAATGACAGCCCGCAGTTACACCAAGACAGTCATAGTGTGCATAGCACCAGAAAACCTAGTGCTCAGCCCCAACACTGCCTATTTCCAGGTTGATAATGTGGGGAATCGCCCACTGCCCAAATGTTTATGATGTCTGTGTCTGGTGT
The DNA here is from genome assembly GCF_059628265.1 of Tinamus guttatus. Lineage (NCBI taxonomy): Eukaryota > Metazoa > Chordata > Aves > Tinamiformes > Tinamidae > Tinamus > Tinamus guttatus. Next base: position 2,573,554 of record NW_028288706.1, on the reverse strand, counting down.
CACTTCTGCTTTGCTGGTCTTGATAATCCTTGGCTTGATGGAGGGTTAGGGCTACAAGATCTTAATTTGAAGTGAACTTAATGAGCTCAGTTAATGTCTCCTGGTTGTTGGTAAATATCATATATATATATATATATATATATGTCAATACAAAAGAGCTGTAGTAGATGAGGCTTTTCTACTATAATTTAACTAATTTGATAGTAAATACCTCTACTAGAGCTTGCTTTGACATTCAGTGTCATCTTTTCATGAGCCACGTAAAGATTTAGTAATGGTAAATGTCACCACGTTTCTCAAACTTTCTCCATTACCATTTGGTTCGAAATGAAGATACTGCCGCTCCCCTTGCCTTGCTTCAGTATGTGTGGTTTTGGGTAGGAGCTACTGCTCAGAACGTGAGGGAAGTGGCAAAGGTGGTCCCGGTGACTTAGAGTGTACAGTCTGCTGGTGTACAAGCCCTTTTTATTTAACTTGGCCTTTTTTGTATAGTGTTTTAAACAGGTTTCAGTCCCCACTTCCTTTGAATGCTTCATGTGCCAGTACCTCTGCCACTCCTTTTTCATCACAAGTATTGCCTTGTACAGCTAATTGGTTCTAATAATTGTTTGGAAAGTTTATTCCTAGGAGAAAAAAAAAAAAAGCTTTTGAATCCTTTAGGTGTTGCTTAACAGAGCTTTGTTTATTATACCATATGATGGGTATTGTCTTAAAAATCCCATTTTAAAGTTGGGAGACAGGCAGGTGTGAAGCAAGCATGCTCTTAATTTTTCATGTAAAAATACTTTTGAAAATGCGAACAGCAGCATTCCTTGTTTACTAAACATCAGCAGTACCTGTGTGACTTGCAAATATAAAGAATATTCTGTAGTCTTAGAGCAAGTTGTGCAGTGTTGTTAAGCAAACATTCACCCATTCATTACATTCACCTCATCAACATATCTAGATGCTTCAGTTGGTCTTTGCCATATTTGCCGTATGAATTTTGGTAAACAAGTTATGCAAGAATGATGCTTGACATGTTGTCCTTGACGCTTTCCCTGGTGATGGGGCTGCATTGCTATTGTAGTGGAGCTGGAGTGAGAAGTTTTGTTTTATCCATAGTAATGTCTCAACAGAGCAGCTGTCAAAGTTAAAATATTGCTATAATACTTGAAGGACGGTCTCTTCAAGAAGTAGCAGTGCCATAAGAACTAAGAAAGTTTTCATTTGTTTTTATTGAATTTTCTCTTGTGAATGAAGAATGGAAGAAAACACTTTGAAATTTAAATGGGGGGAGAGGCCCCCTTCAAGTGCAAGTAAATATGTGTGATCTTACTAATTAGTGGAGCGAATGTGATGCAGTAATAGCTTTCCTGTGTATTCCGGTATAACAAGTGTACGTGTATTAGCAGTCAGTTTGGTGCTTCTAACGCCTTTGTGTGATCTCAAAATGGGAGTTTTTCAGGACAGCTTTGGAAAAGAACAAAATAAGAAGTGTCTTTAACCTGTTAAGATTAGGTGCATCTCCTTCCTGTGAAATGAGAAATAGTTACAAGTCTAGAAGAAGCTTCCTGTGTTCCTCGCACTGAGATGCAATGAGAGCAGTGCACCATGCCGCAGAGTTGGAGCTTGCAGCTGCAGTACATGGTAAAAACAAACAAAAAATAGAAAAACCCCAGCAGTTTCATGAGAGCAAACATGGTTGTGACAACAGGGCTGGTGCCGAGTGTAGCTTCCCTGGATTTTTTTCCAACCTCCTCCATCTTGCCCCATGTGCAGCATCTATTCTAGCTCATCCTAGCTCATCTGCTGTGGCAGAAAGAACACAGTGAGAAGTCAATATAGTGTGTGGAGGTGTTCTGGTCATAGCTCTGTGCTGATGCCCTTAGCCCCTGTCATGGCACTCAGGATAGGCCTTCAGGGCAGCTGATTGTATCGGGGTGAAGTGTTGCTCTTCTCCGACTTCCAGGCTTCTCCTGAGGTGGGGAACGTGTTTGAGGTTCCTGAATAATAGGCAGGTTTAGATTTGTCTGGCCTGTGAGGTTTCCCATGGGATCTGGATATGAGGCAATCTCTTCACCACAAAATATTGCTTCATCCCAACTGAAAGAATTGAGATATAACAAGGAAATAGGATTAAAACAGCAAAATGTAAACATCCATAGTAGTACTAGATTGCTTAAGTATTTCCCATCCTCCTAGTTTCTGAATCTCTCTCATTTTCTCCAACTACATCTCCTCACTATTTTTTTTAGTATTTTTTTACAGAAATATTGACTGATAGTACCTAGTCGTCCTCCCAGTTCTGTGTTTTGTTCTTCACTCCTGATTTATGACTCTGTTCTTTGGCAGATCCACCTTATCTTCTTCTCTGACTAGTTCTTACCACCACATACTGTGTTATGAGTAGCCATCTGGAGCTTAATGGAGTTGTCATTTTAATGCATTATAAATGACCTGTAAAGACACAGATCTCACAGCTTGCTCAAAATCCTTTAAAAAAATACCATTTCTTCTCATATTTGTGGCCAAAAATTAGACTTTGAAGCATGAATCGCATTGCTTATTTAAGACTGTGAGGAAGCTTAGGATGCCAACCATAGGTAGAAATAAACTATAATTCATAAAGTTGTAAAAAAGCATAGTGACAGCCTCAGGAGTCTCTACAGCTTTTACTGAATCTTTCTTTCTGTTTTTACTTAAACCAGGGATTATCAGTTTTATCATAACCTGAGGACTTAATCTAAATTTGCAGTCTAACCCGCACCTTACTGGTCATACCTAGCCTTTCTTTCAATTAAGACATTATTTCCTGTTATCAACTCAATGTAATTGTTTACATTTAACTTCTCTATATCTGTATTTACATGCCTGAATTTTGTTTTCTAAGCTAATGTGTTTGATCTGTATCCAGTAATACTTCATATGCACTATAAAGTGAGCATGGAGCATTTTTAAGCTCTAATGTTAGAATATCAATGAGTTCTAATGGTAAATGGTGTGATTAACTTGGACGATCTCAAATTTTAAGCAACTTGTGGCTGTAATGAATGGCTTTTCACATACACTTATTATGAGGATGCATTGTATATAACTGGAGTTCTTTGGTCTAAGATATGGGAAGGACAGGGTCTAGTATCATCTGATATTTAGTATCAGCTTATATTTGAGATAGTACACTTAATTTCAAGTAGGGAAAACTTTTCACCTAGTTTTCACCTAGCTTGCTATTAATATGTTGAGGAGGGGAAAAAAAGATGGGAGGAGCGAGGGGAATTAAGAATGGTGGTAGCATTTGTTTGCAGGCCCCTGTGCTAATGGAATGAAGTACTGCCCGGTGGTTAGGAGCCTTGCCGAGCATAGACAACAACCTGAATGCCAGTATTATCTTTAAGTTCCTAATAACCATGACCATTATCAAAAAATAATAATAGGTGTCAATGAAAGCTGTTAGGGTTCATATCCAAAGTGACACGGCCTGTCATCGTGAGGATGCTGTTATCCTCCTGCCGTGCTGACTGCTGCACCACTTTCATTTTTGAAACGCTTAAGGAATAATGAAGGCGTCGCTAGATATTTTTCTTGTTACTGGTACTGATGAACATCATTCAGAAAACACTCGGTTTCCTTCCAAATGCTTTTTTGGCATCTCTCCCTGAGAGCAGTAGGCAGAATATTTGCTGCTGTGCAAGTCCCGCTTCCTTTTGAATTCAATTTTGATTTTTGCACAATCAGATGTTTTCTTAGTAATGTAATTTGTAATAGCTGAAACTGAAGCATTACAGTAATGTTTGACGAGCTGGAAGCAATATTTCAGTAACTCCCTTCCCCTGCCATAGCTCTGATAGTGTCTAATGCTGCTGTGCACAGTACGGAATTAAGCAGTAACTCAGCACATACTTAAAATCATCTTATACCCGGAAGATCAAGGTGAGGAATGGGTTTGTGAGGCAGTTGACAAGATATTATTGAGGTTCAGGAAGTGGCAAACTTCTGAAGAGCTACAAGGAAATAGATGTAGAGAGTATAAGGACTACTGAACCACCATGGGTTCGCTGTCCTGGCGCTGTCCTCCTGAGGCGAATGCCTCAGCAATGTGCCAAGTTGGACACCCAGTGTATGTGGGGCCAGCTTGCACACTCAGAACAGGAGCATTTGGTACAGTAATTGTGCAGGCTTCCTGTAACACTTGCATATAGCTTCTTCTGCAGAGCACTTGATGTTGTCAGTGACTCTTCTAGTGGAGAAGAAGAGTTTGGGGTGCTGCTGATGATCTTACAGTATTTCCTAGGGACATTTTCTTTATGAATAGTCTGGAAGATGCCTCTGAGAGAAGGAATACCAGAATAGCTTCTGTTCTAAGTCATCTTGCATCATGTTATCCTGGCAAACCCTGTGTTTGGCTCTGAATTGGAACAGGTCCAGCAGTGGACCTGCTTTCAGTCTCTGCTGGATGTGGGGTTGGAAAAGGGAAAGGCTGTGCAGGAGCTGCTGTTCTTCTTGACGCTTGAGTGATTGATGTTTTTACTGTGATCCACCCAAAATGAGACACTTGTGATCGTTTCTGTCCTCTGGTTTGTGATTGTCTACTGGTACACTGTCTTCAGTTGCAAGGTTTCTTAAGCCAAGTATTCTGGCCTATGCAACATTTTTATAACTTTCCATTCTAAGAATTTACTAGAGTAGCTATTATGGTGATAGGATCCAAAAAAAATGTTGTGAGCTTTTCCATGACTTTTATTTTCCTTTTTTTGAACTTGTAAATATTTGCTCTTTCTGACAAATAATGTCTCATCTTTGGGATTTCTCTCCACACTTTTCAGTGAGACTCCATGGAAAAAAGGCAGGTTAGAGCTTGAGCAAAGTGAACTCTTTGTTGAAATAGGGGCAGCCATATCCCAGTGTTGTAGTCATTGTTTGAATCCTTAATATAATGGTGATTTTTTTAAAAAAAAATATTTTTACAAAGCACATAATTAAAACTTTTATTACCCTGATTTAATCATTTCCATTGGCTGCAGTTTTCCATACATCCTATAGATCACTTCATCTTCTCAACTGCTGCTTTCTACAACTGTTTTTGTCATTGCTAAGAATCATTTATATAGGGCCATACATTACAGGCATCTGGCAAGCACAGAGTAAGATACATTCTTTGCCCTGGATAGTTTATGGTACAAAAACATCCTTGATTTCTGTGTTACCTTTGCTATGTCACACAATGGCCTGGGTGTTTTAAGCGAAATTGCATTAATCTTCTATTCCTGCTGTTTTTTTGTGATCAATGACTGTGATCACAACTGTATGCCACAATTTATGTGATATAGTTCACTGCCTACTTGTTTGCTACATAGCTGGAGGCATTGGGAGAACTGTTCCTTGCTAATAATTCTAGGCACCCGATTTTGTGCGCAGATATTTGCATCTAAAAGGCATGGTGCTGAGAAAAACATTTCTTGGCTTCCCCCCCTTCTCCCTCTTCCTTCCACTCTCCCTGTCCCAGTAATTTCCAGGCATGACTGCCACAGTGCCCAAGTCAAAACTTGAGTGTATTTTCTATATTAATGCCTTTTAGAAGGTAGATTTTTTTTTTGAATTTAGTTTGTTCTTTCTGCTTCTATCCCAAGGGAGTCTTAAACAATGTCTGCTGTCCTGCTTCCGCTAAAATTCACTTCAGAAATTGAACTATACTTACTATTCCACTTTAGAGTCATGAAGAGTATTTTCTCACCTTTACCTGATAATTAGCAACCCAAAATATGGCAAGGTAACATTACTGTAATTATTTGCTTTTCTTCCTTGACCTCTAACTGTAGATTTAAAATAAAAAGAAAAAAAAAAAGACAAAAGCCCTGTAAATCTGCCAAAGACTATAAACCCACTTACCAGCTCATAATTCACCCAAGTTCTTGGCATGTCTGATTCTTTAGATCTGATTGTATTTTCACTCGTGCAGACTGAAGAGTAGAGCAGTATAGGGAAGTCTTTTTAACACCGAATACAAAAAGGTCGATGTGCTTTTTGTTGTTGCTCCAGTTACGAAAATTTTGCATCCAGACTATTGAGCTAACAAGGAGGGATGAGATAGTATTTTGAATTTTCATTGATGACTATAATAAAATGAAACTTTACTGAATTCATGTGTATTCAAACTCTGTAATTTGTTAGACATATCTGTAGACATGAAAACAGGTATTGCTGCCTGTTGGCAAAGCTGTGGCCTTCTATTTTTTAAAAAGCAAACAGTGCTTACTACACACTTTTTAGACTTACTAGCTCCAAGAAAATAATAGTTTTTCATAAACTATTCAGTATGTTAAAATAACGATATCTCTGAAGGACCCAAAATAACCAAAGACTTTTTTATCACTGATTTCTTACCTTGGAAAGGTTTTAAAGATTTAGCTTTAATGATGCACAACACTATTAGGATCCTATATAAATTTTAGAAAGAACTGTACTATTTCTAAAGGATTCTGTGTGACTTATATGGTACCAGTATATAATGATGGGATAAAAATGTACCTTTATTTGTATTCACAGGAGTTTGCTGAAGGTTTTCAGCTTTTTCTGTATAATGAGTTGTGTGCACCCTTTAAGATGGAGAAGCCAGAGTTATAAAGCCTTAAAAAAATCCCTAAAATGTATTAACTATATTATCCACATTATTTCTTCTGATATTTTAACTGGAGGCTTATCTGTTGTTTCGGTATTTCATTTCCCCTTTTACTGTCCAGGAGGTATAGCTGGTAATACTGGAAAATTATTTTATAGACCAGAAATGATTTATGTAGATGAAACTCAAGGTGGCATGAAAGGGCCATAGTGTTCATGAATCAGTGAACAGCAGTCAGTTCAAAAGGCTGATGAAAATCATCTTAAAAAAAAATCCTGAAGAAATGTTCCTGCAAAATTCTTCATTGTGTTAGTTAGAACTTCCCCTGTTTCAGATGTGCTGTTCTGATGGCCCTGGATAGTCTCCTCTAGCAGTTCCCCAAAGGAGTAGGGAGAAAAAAAGTGGAGCCAGATGGAAATCTGAGGGAGAAGTTTGAAATGAAAACATCCCAGTTTCCACAACCTCTGTAAGGAGTCGCTCTGGGGAAGGAGAAGCTTCTTATGAAAAGCAGCTCCCTCATAAAAGCTCAATGTCAGGTATAAGAAGAGGCGTCTAAAAACCTTAAAACCAGAGGAACAATTATTTTTGTCCCTTGCCAGCAAAACCTCAATAACCTGCCATAATAGCTTTGCATTATAGACTGAGAGATGGTTAAAATACAATAATGACTGAAATCGAGAAATCAAAAGTTTCTGGAAACTATATCCTAACAACTATATCCTAACAACTCTGTAACCCCTTTCTCCAAAAGTTACATGGCTGTTGTAGTCAATCAAATTCTCATCCAGAAAGTTGTGGATTTTGAAAAATTATTAGTGGTATTAAATGCATGCATAGAAAAGAACACTGTAGGAATAAGGGGTCATACAGAGCTCTCCTTCAAGTCTGGTGATCCAGGTGCATCCAGTTGTGACACTGAGCACTTTGCTGGCAATGGGCTTGGTTATTAATGGCTTTCCTAGAGACTGCTGAGAAACTCTCAGCCTGGATCATTATATGTCAAACTGGTCTGAAAAGAGAATTTCTGCTGTGTACACCATGCAGATATTTGTCAAGATGTTGTTGCTCCTGACTTGAAGGAGAAAAATCTCTGTTTTCAAAATGCCTCATGAAACAAAATTCTCACAGTTTTTTCAGGGCCATCCAAGCATTTGTACCGAAAGCACCGAAAAATTCAGATGTTTTATTTTAAATAAAGACTTTACTTAAGCATACAGATGCTGTCCTATTAGAATTAATAGGAGACTATAGTGTGGGGAAAGTTGAATCGAGGGGGGAAAAAAAAAAAAACCCTTTTCAAGACTATTACAACAACTAGGAAAAGCAGGTTTTTGTTCCTGGGTGTTTTTATAACCTGAATTCCCCCTGATTCTTGCTAGGCTCCTGCACGGGGCTGCGCGGGGTTGTGCTGTCTCTGCTCCTGGAGTCCTGGAGACTCTCTGCCCATGCTGGGTTGCACTGATGAGCTCTGCTCCTCTAGTGGTCCTGCTCCAGTGGAAGATGAGCCTTGCCAAATTACAGCTTTGCTTTGTGTGTTACGTACTTAGGCTTTGAAGTTAATGTTAATTTGTTTTGGTTTATTTCAGTTTTGGTATGTGTGTGTTTGCTGTTGAAAATAGTTAACTTTGCCTTTTGTTGGGAAAGATGTACCCAGCTGATGTGAACCATGAACCCCTTAGGAGAGTAGAAAATACAGAGATTCAGAGCATCACAAACCACAAATATTTAGTGTAGAGGCTGGAGCTCTGCTAATGGAGAGTGTCCAAGGTAAGCATGGTACTACTAATCTATATTAAATTTTTTAACTGAAAGAATGGGCAATGCAGACAGTATCTTCTTTTCAAGCAGATAATAGTCAATAGTAGAGTTAATAGTGAATCCAACTTCACGTTATTGAAGGAAATTTCACAGTAGGGTGGAAGGCTCTGGCTGGCCTGAGGTGCATGCAGGTGGCTTAGTGTCCAGTTTATTATCCTTTTGGTGGCTGTGCAAAGGGGTACAGAACTGGAAAACTGACCTATCTTATTAAGGGTTGATACATATATACAGAAGTGTTCTAAATATTATGTTGCTGCTTGCCCTTTTGTAACAAGCTGCATACTCACGATTAGGCTTTTTTATTATTATTGCTTGTGAGCAATTGTAAGGGATATGACGAACTGGCCACAATCTGGTGACGCTGTGGGGAAAGGAGCACAGAGCCTGTTCCTCAGAGCACTTTGTGCATTGTGTGCATTTATCTTCAGTATGGATTTACAGTTTCCAAGCTATGCAAACTATGTGCTTGGTGAGAATGAGAGCAGATCATGGATAACTGGGTGCAGAACCGTTCATGACTGTGTTGGTTTGAGATGCCAGAAAGGCTCTCAACTCTTCATCCCACTTGCTTTGTTCCTTGGCATCCCCTGGGTTCCCTCACATAATTTGGACTGAGGGGCCAAAGTTTCCCAAGAGAGTTTTCAAAATCCTTTGATAGCATTACTGAAAATTCCGAGAACTGTTTGGGCTTAGACGTACATACAGCATTTTGCATGGATTAAGAAAACACTGATGCAGCTTTTAACTGTTATCTCATTACTGATTTGTCATAATACACAAATGGTTCCAGTAAATGTCAAGGGTTTCTGGAAAAACAGTCTGAAAGCTATTGAAGGGGAGTGTCCACCAAGTCTCAAGGTAGAAGCCAAGAATAAGCAAGGGATATGGAAAGTATATGCAGCCATAAAGATGATGGAGAGAGTCCTCCAAGGCACAAAATGAAAGGAAGGCGAAGATGCCCAGAGTGTTTCTGTGGTCTGGAAAGCAGCCAAAAAAGGCATTGATTTATTAAAGAGCAGCATCCCCGCTTCCTTTTCTTGATCCGATGGTGCCATTAGTAGCTCCTCAAGCAGTCTCTGATTTCAGTGAGAATGAGGAATAGGGGTTTCAAACAAAGCACTCGCAGAACATTCTGAAGCACGCTATTTCGCAGGCTCCTTGCTAGTACACAAAATGCTAACCTGTGTAAATGGTTCCTTACCAGTTGTTCGGGTGGTGTTTTGCACTCTTCAGTTATGATGCAGTATGCAAAGCTAGCTTTAATGAAATTTAATGAAATAGATCAGCAATCGTAAAATATATGTATATATTGGGCTATTATTTGAGTTACCTCAGTGCCTTTCTGTGGACCTGTAATGTAGAGAGCCTGTGCATTTAGACTTCTCCTCTATTTCTGCAAGTGTCTGGTTTCTCTTAGGTCTCTTACTTTCTCTGAAATGTTCGTATTTTTATTTTACCTTTTGAAAATTTTTCCCTTCCACAGAGCCTTTCTGAAATGATGCATCCTGTGTCTGCTCATTTGTCCCTAAAATCTATCATTTCTCTCTTTTTTTTTTTTTTTTTTTTCTTCCAATCCAGGTCTTTACTCCACGTCTTCCTTGTTTGCAGGCACAAGCCAGCATCTGGGGGGCTTCTTGGGGTCAAGGCGGGGGATCTTTGAAGTGTGATGCAGCTTTGCATCCAACTGCCACATGGATTTGGTGCCCGAGGAAGGGATTTTCTTTGTGGCCCTGTCACACTCTGAGCATGGCAGCGATAAAGTTCCTGTGTGCTTGGCACTGCCAGTGGGCCGGGCCCTGTTGTGACTGACCACACAACTGAGTATGGCCCTTGCTAAACCACCCTGTGGTCCAACTCGGGTTACAAGGCTCTGTCCGACTTTGTTTAGTCAGATATAAAGTCACTGATATAGATATAGCCACTGGTGGCCTTGCTGCATTAGGTTCTGTGTGATGGCTTTGCTGGAGGGTTTGTGATTGACTGAACTATCAGAAGGGATAAAACTGATCCATTTGTTACCATGCAGTGCATAAAGACTTCTGGATTTAAGGAGCCTGCACTAAATACCAAGGCGATTTATAAACTCATAAAGTGAAAATTATAGGCAAGTAGTACTTAAGTCATTGGTAATACCTGTGTTTTATCATATTAGTGATGATTATCAAATATTAATTGCCCCTCCTCATGTAAAACACATTTATACCTTAGAAATGTTGTAATTACTTTTTTTTTAACAAAAAAAGAACTTCCATGCCTTAAGTTTTTGTTATTTACTTGTTTTGTGCAAGAGAAACAAGCGCTGTTTATTTATTTGCTTGGGGAGAGGGTTTCATATCAAATCCCTGTATCAGCTGATCTGAACTGATTTATGCTGCTGCCTGTAGAAGTACATTGGCTGATGTCAGCTGAAGATCCATCTTGGTTGGCTCTAGTACTTTATCCAGAGCAAATCTGAGTACAGTGTCTTTCTCCGTGTTTTGGTGAACACATAATAGGTAGCAATAGTTGGTTTCAGATTAGCCTAAGGAGAATGTAATAATGTGACATGCCATGAAGATGGAAATACCCTGAATTGGATTTTAAAAACACATTATTGTTACAAGAATGATAGCCTTCTCTGTGTTCTCTCGAAGCAAAGATTTTATAGGCAGTGGGAAGTAGAAGGTTTTAGCTAGAACTGAGCAATCACTTGCCTGGAGATAAATTATCTGATGATGTTATTTTCTTTTTCACTCAAAATTATCCTGAGTTATCTAATTAACTCATTCAAATTTATTCAACAAATATGTTGATGAGTTTTAGTTCTCAGTGAGTAAATGGACTGAGACACGCTTGTTCCCCATCTTCAGTGCTTGATATACAACTTGTTTCATGCAAGCGTGGCTGATTGTGGAATGCAACAGCTTTGTTTCTCTTGGTTATCTGCCTGAGCGTAATCTGTACAATCACAGTGAGGATTTGCAAGAGCACCTGGAAGGTCTCTAGGAGAAGGAGATTAGAGAAACACATTAATATTTCAGGAAATTTAGTTTGAATGCTATTTTCTGCTAGGCACTATGTTCTGATTGTTTTGTCTTGTGTCAGTCCTCTGGCAGAGGATTCTGAAAACCTTTATCTTCTACAAACGTTAATCTAAATAAATGCAAACCCGTCGCCATACCACAGGGCACTCACACCGGCCTCCCCTGAGGATTGAGGCTGGTGCCCAGTACACGAGCTTCACTGCAGGATGCAGGAGCTGGTACTGAGCTGTGTATCTGCTTGCTAGGGATTTCCTTGGTGAAACAGCGTCTGCTCTGTTCTCACCAAAAGCAGAGGGAAAGTAGCAACAGTACAGCGCTTGTCACCAGATTCTGGTGACAGGACTCAGCTGTTATTCAATCTAGCAATAGTTGCTAATAATTTTTCTTAGTTACCCGAGTTACGCTATGAATCTGGTCAGGATGCACCTTTTGAATGTTTGGAGGAATGCTAAGCTCGCGTGAACACTGGGAAGGGAATAAATGAACACTGGGAAGGGAATAAATGATCAGCACATACCCAACCAAGGGTCATGTCCCTCGCATATCACGTCACTTCACTATGCTAGGAAGAAAGCAAGCAAGTTGGAGATGCTTGGATCTAGGGATGCTATGAATTGCATAAATGCAATGTGTGTCTCACAGCATCTTTGTCACGGCTGCTACCTGTCACCCCTTGAACTGCACATAGGACACACTTCACTGGACAACCATGAATCCTGGCTAAATATTTGAAATCATGATGATGTCTGACAACTGCATTGGTAACAGCTCATTCCCCAGGCTTCCCAGGGAAAATGCTCTGATCTTTCAAATTATGCTTAGAAGTTTATGGAAACTAATTTCTTGCATCAAAAGTTGAACTATGCGTCATGATGCACACTTCTTACAGTTGCACTGAAATTAAACGCAAACGCCAAAACACAGAAAAAACAAAGCAAAGCAGCAGTAACAGGACCCTTGCATTTGCAGTGAATAAAGAATAGATTTATTGCAACATCTTCTAAAATGTTGCAGTTTTTCATTTCTAAATAGCCATGATAAATGAAAATATCAAGTGCAGAAATGAAGGAGAAATACAAATATTACCAGCTCCCTGAGTATTTCAAATTGTTTTCAGTTCCCTAAATATATGAGATTTTAGTGCTGTTGCAGCTATTGTGCCATCTGCCTGGTTGGTGTCTTTTCTTGAGGGAGAAGACTAAGTACAAAAAGCAATTCCTCAGCAGTAATGTCAGCACAATCATTAGCACCACATTCTCTCTCTTCCATTTTTTATTAGGCTTTTTTTAAGATGTTACTTAAAAAAAAAAAAAAAAGACTGTTTTTAAAATACGAAGTAGACACATTAATTGAAAGTGTGGGCTCACTGAAGTTCCTGAAATTTCTGTCATTATGATCAGTAGTTTTGCCATCTTTCTATGTGTTTACATAGCATCTAGCAAAAGGGGAGATTGCAGTGTTTTAGCATTGCAGTTAAATATTCAAGAGTATTGAAATATTCTTGATTTCTAGTAATCTTACATACCCTGAAAGATGAGATATATAGTTTACCTTTTCTTTTCTTCCAATGCAGTAAATTGCAATATCAATATTATATTCAATCATCTTTATCATTAATAAATATGCCAAGATGTAACCATGAATTATGTCTCTTTAATAACATAATGGAACTCTTGACTTAGAGCTCAGTTTTTGTACTCTGAGTTGTGTAGGTGCCAATAAGAATGTGCTGATCTTATAGAAATAATTTTGATTAGATTAATGTATAGTTGCACAATTATTTATTCTTTCATCTTTGCTGTTATGAGCTATTTTTATCTGCTCTTAATTCAGTAATTCTATAGCCAAAATATTTTATAGTCTTGTTAATCAGAATTAAATTGTGTATATTATGAGCTAGTATAGAAATGCCACTGCTCTGAAGCTAATGCCTAAGTAAATGCCTCTATTGAAGAGCCTCATATAAATGCCTTTGGTAGTGTTATGGGGAATCAGATGTCATTTTACAGCAAATAGTGTCTAGTCATCTTGGGAACAGAGTTTCTGATCGCATGGTCTTTAAAAGACCAGCACAATTCTTATTGATTTCAGTAGCCTTTGATGTGAGCCCAAAGGCAGCTCTTTTGGACCAACTTTTATTAAAATGACCATGGTTGGCCCCGCTCCTGCTTTTGTGACACTGCTCCCACATCCAGAACAGGGGGGAACTAAGCTCAGCAGATAGTGTTTGGGTTCTACTTTAGTCACAGGTGAGAGAGAGAGGAAAAAGAAAAAAAAGAACACTCTGTGTTTCTGTCTTTCATCTTCTTTTTATTCATGTTTTTCTACCCATGTAAAAACTGGAAATAATCTAAGGAACAATTCATTTAATAACAGCAGTGCTAAAGATAAAGCATTCTAAACAAATGGTTTTGTGTTGAAATTGCTTCACTTTGAAGGAATAAGATATGAAGAATTGATTAACCACTTTAATAATGATGAAAATTAAAAATACAGAAAGATTAGTTCAGAGCCTTGGGACACAGTTCACTGAAGTTTTATATGCTATCTATGCTCAAAAACAGGGAAATTTTGATACAAGTAATTTATAGGCAATAACTGCGTACTGCCTTTTATCATGTTAATAAAATTTTTAACCAATCTTTGAAAATTCAGAACCTTGTGTGTTCTGTTGAGATGTAAAGATCAGAGAGAACTTCTGACTGGCTGGCAGATGAGCAGATACATTATCAGAAAATGTATTTTCAGCTTAAGCAAAATAAGCTAATTCATTCTAACATGATATTTCATGTATATTATAGTGTAGTTGAATACAGAAGAACACAGTGCACGATACAGTAGACAGAATGAGATGAAATGTACAGTTTAATGGTGACCAAGTTAGACTGATGAATATTGATGATTAGATTGTCTAAAGATTGAGAGAGAAACAAAGCAAACAAAATATAAACCAAGGGAAAATGCTGTTCTTTTCCTTTTAAAGATTGCCATTGTGACTTTCCTTTATGCAATGATACTAAGCATATTTAGGTTTGTATTATCCTTGCAGATGAGTGTAAAATTATCTCTTTAGTAATTGATCTATTGTTTCTATTCTGTTTTCACTAAAAGAAGGTAATATTCCTTTACATGACACAGCATTCAGGACAAACTTAACTGATCTGGCTGTATGCATATGCATATCTCTGTATCTGTATGCACTTCTGTATTTGCATCTCAGAATGAAGTATGAAGTCCTGTTAACTCTATGTTAAATCAGTTTGGACATGTTAGCGGTCTAGCAGTTATTTTTATTCCTGCCAGGGGTAGGAGTCTTGAGGACTCTCCTGGATACTGTTTGTTTAGCAGTATGGATTTGGGTTTGCTCCCTGTGGTCCTGCTTTCCCGTTGCCTCTCCTGGTGAGAGGCTGTTCCAGCAGGTGCCCACCCATTTGCCACCTGCCTTGGTGCAGTGAATGATTATGCAATTTGGTTAATGTGTTTTAATTATTTAGATGACATTTTGCCTTGTATGGTTAGGCTGGATATGTAAATTGGCTGGAGTCTTTAGTTAAAGGAAGGCTGTTTTTTTTGTTTGTTTGAAAGTCCATGACTGAAGACAGTAAAAAATCAAACACAAAAATAAAAGTTTTGTTTAATCCCATTCCCATGGCCATTTGTATACATACTTCTTTTATTTAGCCATTGATTTATAATCATTAAGTATTTACTCTAAATAGTTGATGCACTTAGAGGGTGGGTTGTATTTGTAGCTTTCTCCATCAATACCCAAAGCATATAACGGTCATGGTGTGCTATGCTGCCAGTTGACAAGGTCAGGGGTGCTTTTCAAGACAAATAATACGCAGTTTATAAAGTGATCAAGTGTCCCCTTACACTGTCAAATTCGCTCACATGAGGATGCTGTTGCTCAATTTAGCAAATATATTGTGCATGAGAACTAAGCAAATTAAGTGAGTTAAAAATATTTCCTTGTAGGAAATGGTAAATATTTAGCTGCAGTCCAAAGATTCTAAATCACTTGCATATTGATTCATTTTATATAAGATGTCCTCAATTTAAAAAATATTAAGGTGATCACTAAATCTAGTTCCGTGTATTGGCCTTTGTGTCTTGTAAAACACCCACATCATAAATCTCTCCAATGTTGAGTTTTGAATGTATCTCATTTTATTGCAAAAACAAATGTGACAAAAAAAAAAAAAAAATAGTAGTAAATTAGTGTAAACCCTGTTGCTGTTCCCTGGTTCAGTGCTTGTGTTTCCCTGTTTCTGAGTGGCAGTTCTCCTGCAGCAGGACTCGCAGCAGCAGCAATAGCGCAGGGAAGTCAGTAGATGGCTGTAGAAAAGTGTGTTGAGCGCTCGGGTGCCGGAGTAATCAGATTGGGAAAGGCCTTGACCCGACGGGATGCGGCTTTTATCTGAAGTACATTTAAAGCGATAAAGGCGAAGCCGGGCGTGCTACATGTGCCTTTCTTTTCTGTAGGAGGGTTGCTTAGAGTTTAAAAATTTCTCTAATGCAGGATTTGTGAACTGGGTCCCTTAGGAAGGCGAGAGAATGGCTTGAGTGCCACTGGAGTCACCTGCTAGCCTCTCAGATATATATATACACACACATATATATATATATATACATACACGTATATATACACACATAGTTTTCTTTTTTTTTTTTTTTTCCCCCCCTGTCAAGATGTCTTAGAAATTCTCCTTTCATTCCTAAAGAGAGGGGGGTGCCTTTACATCCTATAAGAAACAACCAGGAAGTGGTATACCCTCATTTTTTAATTATTTTTTCTTTTTCTTTTTTTTTTTTTTTTCCTCCCCCCTTTCTCCAATGTAGTTGGCTGCCTTCAGTGCTCGAACCTGCTCGTTAAATAGATACACCAAGAATTGTTACCTAAGCAAGCCTGACAGTAAAGAAAGGACAGACTGAGTTAGAGAGAAAAAGGGAAGAAAAAAGACAGCCTGAAGCAAGTCACTTCACACGCAGAAAGAGCCACTGAACGAATGCTATTCTTATAAACAAACCAAAAAAAAAAAAAAAAACCCACCTTGTATAAGAAAAGAAGAGAACTGTGAGGACTTGACAGAAAAAGGCAAGATTTTCTACCCACTGTTTTCAGTTTTCCTTCCAGACATACTTGGTGAAGTAAGGAGACTTCTGTGTGCTGACAGAGCCCTTGATTTCTTTCAAGATGATGATGTATTTGTGGGTAGGTAGTGTCTCTCTCCATGTCAATCTTTTATTAATAAATGGACTTTAGCGCTATGGATTTTAGCCTATAGTTGCAGAATGTTTTCTAATATGTAGAGATGTCTATACTGCAGGATGGCTTAGCATAGCTAGCGTTATAGTACATGTGCTTGCCTTTCCAGGGGGAGTTTATACAAACTGGTTCATTAACGCTAAGCTGCAATTTATTTTCAGGATTTGCAGAATGTGGCATAGTGCATTGTTTTCTTTTTATTGCCTTAGAAATTTTTACAGTTGTATCTCTAAGATTCACTGTTGTGATTCAGTCAGAAAATGAATGCTGCTTCACTTGCGGCTATACAGAATTTGCTTTTTTTTGGTAAGAAATGAAGCAATCTTCATGTGATTAAAACTTCTAATTTATGTTACTTGACCTAGGTATATTTGTATTAGTTTACACTGTATTTGCATGCTTTTGAAGGTTATGCCAATTGAGAAGCACAGATAGGTATATAAAATGTACGGGGCTTAGTGCTTTTTATATTCAGCATTGTTCAGATTCCTTGCAGCAAAATCTGCTACTTGAGGAACTAAAACGTTGTGCTGTGACATGCATACTGTGAATTAGTGAAACTATTAGCTTTTAAATTCATGCAGGTTTAACTATGAAACCTTTTTACTTATAAAACAAACAAACACACACACACACAGTGAATGAATATGCATTTCGTAAATCTTCAAAGCTTGTACATCATCTGGGGAAACACTTTAATCTCATTTGACAACCTATTTATTTATTTTAAATATATGTAAAAATAGGCTTGCAGCTCATCTGGGCCATCTTTGCAAAGCAGGCTGCAGATGAGCAACGTTTTGTGGAGATACTCTGAATATATTGCCTGTGTTCTCTTAAATTGCCTCTCGTTCTTGCTGTAAATCCCCCTTTATGGTTCCATCTAATTTCAATTGACCCTCTAATGTATGGTGGTAACATGTGGTGCCTGTGCAAAGGGCACTCTTGATGCAGACTTTTAAGTTACTTATTTCAGTTCTTTGACCCGTGTTATCATTTCAGGGGCTCACCCATCTCACCGAGCCTTAGGATTTTCTCTTTTTTTCAGTGTTCTGTAGTACAAGTCGCTTTAATTTTCCCAAGCAAGTATCTGTTCTTGTAATAGCAGCTGAGATTGCTGCCTTTCCCTTAACCCTTGCTGTGATTCTTTATTGAAAACTATATATATATATATTTTTTTTTTACTAATGCAAAAAGTAATTTCATTATATATCCAGGTTTATTTGTAAATCACTTCACTTTGCTGTAATTGTTTGTTTTTTCATTCAATTCTCCTGTGTTTTGCTGTTTTAGTTAACATAATCCAGAAGAGATTCTAAAGTACACAGTAAATATTTGAGGAGAGAACGGGTATTTTGCCTTTTTTTTTTTTTTTTTTTTTTTTTTTTGTGGCACAAGCTCCAAATGGTTAAAAGCTAAGAACTGCTCTTTGCTCTTAAAGCCTTAGGAAAATAGTTTTATTGAAGGCAGATATGCAGCTTTTTATTATCTTTAGTGTGGTATAATAATTCATTATTTATGAACTTTTCTAGTTATTGCTGTTAGTTTGTTGTTAGTTTTCTATTGTTTTAACCAGAATACAGCACTAAGCAGCTTCTGGTGGTACATCCTCCTGCTCTCCAAAGCTTTCTCAGTAATTAATCGTGGACGTTTAAAATTGTATTCCTTCAAATTTTCTTTCCTCTTTTGAATTGCAGTTTGAGGATGTCTCACATCTTTATTAGCAGCATTCATTAAATAGAAGAATGACTGTTTCTTTTTTTTTCTTTTTTTTGGCACTGCTAAACCTAGCTATTAAGCAGTCTTCCCATTTTTAATTTAACTTTGCTAGTGCAAATGATTTAAGTAAAGTTTCAAAATTGAATTAGCTAGAAAGCAAGCAGCAAATGAATGTTTTCTTATTGGAGGAGAACATTGTTGCTTCCTTGTGTTCTGGAGGTACAGATGAGTTGTATTTAGCAAAAAGCTTAATTTATTTCTGAAATTTTAGAAGTGGAATAAAGTGTACTATACTTGAAAAATCTGCATATGAATGCACGTGTATGTGCAGGTAAGAGATGTAATATGTAAAGAAGCTTTTAACATGTACAGGTGCAGTGTATGAACTCACAGCAGCATTTGAAATGCTCTCTCCTAGCACCACATTAATATTTTATGGAATTATATAAAAGCGTCTCTGTAATATTATTAAAATTTAAAGTAGCCTACTTGTGCAAAAATTTAGTTTTCCCTTTTAAAGTAAAAGGTTTAAAATACATTTATTTCCTTTATCTGATATAATATCTTCCTTATTACTCTCCTCTTATTTGGCAGTACTTATATATTGTTTGATTTCATGCATCATACTGAAATATTCTGCAAGATTTACAAAAAAAAAAAAAAAAAAAAAAGGCAGCTGCTGTTGTTTTACATTGTATAACCTCTTACTAATCAGTATCCTGTAATAGTTTTTGGATTTTTGTTCCAATTCAACTGGTGATGATTTTGAGTTCCTTTTATGGCAAGAAAACTGTGAACATGCTCTGCTAGTTAAATGAAAACATTTTGCAATAATACAATGCAGAGCAAGGCAATTCAGTGTGTTGAAGGAAACACCCTTGATTTGTTGCTGATTTTAAATACTTATTTCAAGATTTCAGAAAGTAAAGAAAGATTTGAACAGCAGTCCTGCCAGAAGAAGTCTGTATTTGTTGCCAGCCGGGGTGATACTCCCCCCCAGGGAAAGCAGGGCCTTTAGTGACAAGAGTGGGAATCTGCTGCTGCCCGGGAAGGATTTGGCTGTTGGTGGAACAAGTTTTGCAGGTGTGACTTATTTCTATACACGCCTGAGCTGGAGGAACTGGAGTTCATCCACACCAAATTTCATACTGACCAATAACATCTGTTTTTTGGTGTGCGTGACTGATTTTTAGGACTAGCATTAAATCCTAAAGTCAGAAGGATCTGTATCCTTTTTTAAAGCATATGGATCTTTTTGCATCCTTGCCCTGCTCCAGTATAACCAACCTTTCTTGCTGTCACAAGATTGTTGCAATGATTAGACAAATGTTTCTCGACATGTGATGTTGCATGTTGTGTGACTGCGGATCATTGTTCCCTTTCTGTAATCGAGCCCCTGTCTGCAAAAGATGCTCAGGTTTTCCCTGGATGTAGCAAATCAGTAAAAATTCTTTATTTTAGAGGGCTGCAAAGTTGCTGACTGCTGTTTTGCTTGGAAGTAAAAGTATAACTGTCAGTGGGTGAAATAAATGTGTTCTTGATGGTTGAAAGCTGAGACTGCTCAGACTCTTGCATGGAACCAACAGTTTTCCAAAACTGAGCTTCTGTATTTTATTCTGCCTTTTCTCTTTTTTGGAGAACAAGCATAGTTTGTCTACTTCATGGCACAAGCAGGTGCTCATTTCCTAAGCAAATGGTTTCCTGATGGTTTTTTTTCTCCACTTTGTAATTCTAGTTGGACCATTCAACTTCTCAAAGACTGCATGGTCAACCTCTGTATTTTGAAGATGATAAGGGTTGATTCCCCGCATCTGATTAAAAAGCTGAGGTTGTGCACTCTTAAATAATATTTTAAGAAGCTAACTATAAGCAATCATTTGAAAATGAACTTTGAAATATTCTTATGATTATTTTTCCACTTTTTGATATAACCTATGAAAATGTTACACTAAAATTACCTTAATATACAAGGATTGAATCATAAGAATATTATAAATATTTAATTACTGTTTGTGTGCTCAGATATCTGCTTCAATCCTGTTAGTCTGCTGTTCTTTTTAATAGCGGGGAATGATTATTTTGTATGTATTCAGCAGAGTTTTTCACTGTCAATTTTAGAGAAATACTTGATCAAGCATGGCAGGAAGCATGTCAGCAAATGAAATTTATTTTTGACCAAATCTGGAGTAGGCTGATATGGAGGAACAAATTGAAAAATATTTATATGTAATAGCAGCAAGATAATTTATCCTTCAATAAAACATTGTTTTGACAACTCATAAAATAAAAGCTTTTGGATCCAGTAGAGAGAACTGTATGTTCTTCTGGCTTGTGTTGGGAGACCAAAGGAGTCTTCAGGGAAGAGTCTGGTGCAACGAGGGTTAAGAATATGGATCAGAAATTTGGATAAATATTAAACTACTTTATGGTATTGTTTTTGGCGCTTTAATATGATTTTCCTGCTTAGAGACATCTTAATGCATTTGTAGGTGTGAGTTCAAATATTGCAAAGCACGTGATATTTCCTTCAGCTGAACAAGACTCTGGTGTTGGTGCCGGATGCAGCAGGCAGTGCCATGTGCATCTCCCTCCAATTGGGCAAGCTGCAATTTCCACCTCTGCTTCTGCGCTCGGGGTACTGAGGGCTGTGGGACAAGTCTGTAAGTGAAGTAATATGAAGACTTTCTTTTTAAAAGGGAATTATGATTCTAAGTGGATGTGAAGATTTCTAAAAAGGCAAAATATAAAGAACCAAGAGGTTAGATTTCTTAAAGTTGGAGTGAGGAAGGAGACTATCCTTTGGACAATATAATTCTTTTCCTATTTTTGAGGTTTTTTTAAAAAACTTTCCTTGCAAAATATTTTGCAACATAGGCATTGTGTACAGTAAGCAGAGTCTTTTGCTTTTACATGGTTTTCCAATAATATCCCAGAAAAAGGAAAATGAACTATTCACTCTGTTTAAAGAGCTGCAGACAGTTGGCATAATATAAACTAAACTGAGAGAATAAATGCATATGTTGGCAAGATGGCCAGTGGAACACTTCAGTATAAGTTTTGTTTATTTGTTATTTTTGTTTTACACATATAATTACTGAGTAATCAAAATATCTAAATATTTAAATCTTTCCAAAGGATAAATCAAACACATTAGCTGAAAATCTGCAGGCACCTTCCTAGTCCAAGTGATCTTCATGTTGCTTTCCACAGGGACATTGAATAAAATATGTAGCTTCAAAACGTATGGCTGACTGCCTGACGGCTGATGTTGAGTAAATATGTACCTTTTATTATTAACACAGAAAAAATACAAAACAATTTAATAATAGAGAATGCTGATATGAATTTCAAGCATCTTCAAGGGCATTTGACTCAATAAACCTGAATAATGGAGTAATACAATTTCTAAATCGGCAGTCTCGAAGCCTGAATTGCTTGGGCATTTGCTGAATGAAAACAGACTTACAATTAGCAAAGGTAGAATCTGGGGCAATTCTCGGTAGGTTATCTTTGGTGTCTTTTCTTAAGTACACATAAGTGGGTTTAAAAGCTGTGTGTATGTATAATAGCTCTTGGAATAAGAAAAGCTAGAAATCACAATAATATGTAAAGCATAGAAAGATTCTGTGCAAAAGTGGAATCACCCTTTTAAGGTTAAAAATCAAGAAGGGAAAGCTGATTTCAGTTTGAGAAATTTGACAGTGACATTTGTTCACCTAATACATGTAATCTTAGTGTTCTTTGATCTACTAGTATATTTCTTGAAAACAACATTCTATTATTTATATGAAGCAACAATATGAATAAGAAAAAATCAGTAATTATTCTGCATTATATATTACCTAATGCTGACTTTAGCAATATCCGGCAGTTAAGTTCAATTAGAACTTTAGGATTATCTGTGTCATTATTAGTTCTCTTTCAGGAGCATTCCTGCATTTCTGTACAGATCTGTGATGGACTATTCTGTACTTTTCTGAAATTACAGTCTACACTTTAATCCCCAAATATTTTTTCTTTCTGTTAGCAAGAGTTGTATTTGCTCGATTGCCATTATCTCCTCCTTGTTGTGTAGGTTCAAATTAAGTCATTAATGGCTTTGTTTTCTATCACAAATCTGAAGGATCTCTGTGACAGGGAATGTTTATATGAGCGAGTAATTGAACAAGGGCTACATGCAGTGGTGGCTGGGTGAGCAGACTGCAGGGATATTGTTGTCCTACCACGATTATCTCTTAGTGGAAAGCCTTTCCAAGAACCATGTCTATGATGTTCTGGGGAGTTTCAATGCTATTACATCTTGAATTGATACAGTCTTGGCTGCTTATGCAGATAGTCTCGATTCCCAGTGACTTAAAGGGATGCTCAAGCATTGGAGCTTTTTGGCAGTTGATATTCTCTCTCTTTTTTGTCAGCCTATGACATTTATTTCTTGATTGGTTGCTTTTGTGTGTTTATTCCAGTGAAATATGTCTATTTTGCTTGTGATTTCTCAGTTAAAAGTGCAAATGTTATTAGACTTGGTTTACCCTCAATAGTTAGTGCCACTGGCTGTCATATGGTTTAATCAATGATATGAAAAGTTTCCTGGACCCAGGCATCTGGTAATATTGTTAGTAAAACTTCATTTTCTTTTTTTGATTTTTGTTTTGTTCCTTGTTTTCCTTCCTCTCCTAGACTGATACTTTTCCTTGGACAAATAAAAGATTCTATATTTAGATCCCTCTGATAGCTTTGCATGGAAACACACCTCTTGGTTTTTACTGTGATCAGAAAACTTAAGAGTAACATCTCATATCTGCACGTGTGACTTCCAGTATATAATATACTGCGGGTTTTTTTTACACATTGAGTTATGACTGTAGTCAGCTAAGCATGATGGGTTTGGCCTGGCTATTGGCAATGCAAGCTCTCTTCAGAGATTGCTCTGTGATCCTTTTCACTGACTATCTTGGCCATTTACTTGATAAGCGGTGTTTTATAAATCTAATTTCTGTAGTATGTGTATATATAATACAGTGAATTATGCTTTTTTAGAGAAAAAGTGTATATATTTTATATATGTATATATATTTTTTAATTTTGACTTTTTAGTCATTTTTTTTTCCTTAAATACAATTACAGGAATTCAAGGAAGAATAAAATACGCCAATGTATTTGTGAATCATGAGATTTAACAGAGACTGAAGTAGATCTTGTTATTGATGTGCTTACTGCTTCATTAAATTCCCCTTAAGGTTTGCAGCATGGATATGGATCATTTGCAATAATAATTATGCAGTGATCGATTGATTGTGTCTGACATTGTACTTGTCACCTTGAAATGCAAAATCCATTCATTTTCCACTGTGTGAAAATTTTTCTCTAATGTTACACTTCAGCATTCAATGGTATATTTTATGGAGAAGCGTATTTTATAAAGTTGGGATACTTAACATTAACCTTTTCCTAAAAATGAGGTATCATTTGTCATATGTACAAAAGTGAAAATTACCCAACCAGCTCTTTTTGAGATTAGAAAACAGTCTAATTTGAAAAAGATTCTTAAAATTGGAATGAATGTATTGCTATTGATTGATACATGTGTATTACTGTTATTAGTTTTCTGGTAGGTCTGTGTTTGAGATGCAGCACAATGAGCATATTAGATAAAATGTCAAGCTTGAGAACTCTGTATGTACAGTACGTGAAAAATCTGTTTTCTGTTTCCACCAAGATGGTTTGATTAGTGGCGATGAAAATTAATTTGGAAAATCAGTATTAATTTTGACCTTTGACCTTAGTCACTCTTTGGGTTAAATACTGTGTACTTGATGTTCTGAACGGTTTAATCATTGTGACAATTCAATCTTTCTTTTGTTAGGAATGTGAGTAGCAATGAATGAAAGAGCCTTCTTGATCATAATTATTTGGGCTTTCGGAATTTTGAACAAAGTGTTCCTATGAAAAGGAGGAGCTACCTCTCGGGCTCTTCAGCCTCTGAAATCATGCTGGAGGAAGCTTCTAGCTGGGTGTTCTAACTCCCCCTTACCTCTGCCCAGAAAAAAAAAAAAATCAGCTAAATACTTAAAATCTCTTTAATGTAAATCCCTGACTGTGACATTTTCTTCCACTTGCTTGCACAGACTTCTAGCTTTGTAAGTCAATACGGAGCACATTTTGTGATGAGATACAGGGGAGTTCATTTACGATTTTGATTTAAAAAATAAATAATTTTGTTCTATACCCCAATTATGCAGCAGCTAGGTGACGGGGCTGTGCCTATGCACAGAGCTCTTGCACTTAGTCGTTAATTCCCTTGGTGGTCCGGGAACTGCCCAGCTAGTGTCTGCTTGGTGACTAGAGATGAAATGATTGACTGAATTCCTGGCCGCGTTTAAAAAAAAATAATAATAATACAGGAATTCTGCAGGTGAAACAGAAAAATAGTCAAGGTTTTAAGATGCATTTCTGTTGAGCCATCTCCTGGACACTTTCCAAGACACACATTCTGTTTGCCAAATATCTTAAGTAAAGATCATATTTTAAAAAAGCAATGCTTAAGACCCATTAAAATCATCACTATGTATATGCTCCATGCTGAAACTTGATTTTGGATGTGTGGTGTTCCTTTTCTTTTTTAGCAGTTCAAATATCTTTTAACAAATATTTAATATGGGTACACAATAGTTGCTGGTAATCCCCAAATGGCAGAGAATAAAAAACGATAAAGCAACAAGCCATGCAACTTAATGGTGAATGGGTGTAGCAGCCCTCCTTCCACTTTTGAAACAGCTCCTCAAAGAAGTCTTGCAGAACCTTCCCCACCACTTCCTTGGAACCAGATAGTTTTCTCTTGTGCTTCTTCCTTCCAAGCCCACATACATTTGCCAGAATATTTGAATAAAATAAAAATATGGGTAAAAATGTATGAATAAATTTGGCTTTATGAAATTTGATATCATTCTAACTGCACTTGTGTGCACAGCAGCACTCTATGTAGGTTCCCCTTTTAATAGCAAAGTGTATGTATTTTAAATTACTGTTATTTTGTTAAAGCTTCTATTCAACAGCAGCCTGAAGTATCTTTAAAAAAAATACTTGATATTTTTTTTTCCCCCCTCAGGGAAGGCAAGTAAACACTATGATTTTCTTCTAAGGTGAGGGATCAAGACAGTAGTTTATATATGCTACAGTGAGAGTTATGAATTAGTACTTGCACAAGAACTGGAAGCATTCTTAATATAAAATGCCTCTGCAGTTAAATTCATGCTGTGATAGCTGTAAATGTTGTATGAAATAAATGATTCAAAATCTAATTCTTAAAATAATATTTTCCCAGCCTATTGCTGGCATTCTATTCTTGGTGTGTCATGCAGGTGTCAACTGTGATCAACTTGTACACAGTGGGGGGGTTGTTTGGAATTCTAGGGTAAGAAAAGCATGCCAGGTATGAACAGCGATCATTAGCTTACAGTCTGCCTCAATTCTCTATTTTCAAAACAATTGTAGTGAGTTAAGGTTGCTAAAACTTTTTCTTATGAGACTCTTTTTTTCTGATTTTTCAAGTTATTAAATATTCAAACTTATTGTATCACAGAAGATAGCTGGTTGTTCTATAAGAATAAAAAACTGCCAGGGTTTCAGTAAAAATATTTGCCATGTTTTGAACAGCTGTTAGAAAGACATACAAGTTGTATTTTTTTTTTTTTTTTAAAAGAAGAAACGAACAACGGAGAGCCTAAAAGTAAATCAATTCAGTTTAAAGTAGTCATCTGAGGAGAAAATACTGTATGTTACTGAACAAATGACCTGATAATACTAGTGTTTTTTGTATTGAGAGTAAATCGGTCCTTTAATTCTCTGATCTTGGAAAAGGGGGATGAGTTTGTAAGGCAAATATCTTAAGTGAGTTCTATGGCTGTTCTTTTTTTTTTTTCCAAATTATTCAGGGAAGTGACAAGAAAAATGTTCTCAACCAGCATCTTTGGCATTGCAGTGCTGCCATCCCAGGTATCGAGTATGGTGGCTTGGTCTCTTGAGAAGCGCAGGTTTGTGGCAAAAGTGTTTTGTTCTCCTCCAAGCTTATGAGTCTTCAGTGTGGACAGTGGATGGTGCTTTTAGCTTAGCTGATACTGAAATACCTAATACTCCTTTGATTTTAAGAAAAATACCATTGCTTCAGCCACTATTCGTGATTTTTCAGTACTGGGTGAAGCACAGAGGTCGGTCGTTCAGATAACAATTCTGCGTAATTCAAGGTCTGAGACACTCTCTCAACAATGTGTGGAAACTGAATTATTGAACCCAGTGCTCATGTTTTTTGTGGCTATCCATCATGCTCAGGTACTTGGATGTGAATCAGCTGAAGTCTGTCAGTGTTCTTCCAGGTTACGATACCGGGTGACAGTTTGCAAAGGTGTAGGTAGTCATCAGGAATTCTGAGTGCTAGAGAGATCCTTGCAGGCTACTTGTAGAGAACTCCGGGACAAGGACGAATACTGTCCCCTTGCCAAATACACTCTCTTGGCAAAAGACAGTTGTTAAAGTCTTCCAGCCAGTGATTCCATCTGATTGGTTTTGCTACTGTCCTCTTTGATAATGGGACATAAAATCCATAGTCTGCTGGAGATGTGGAATGGCATGCCATCAGTATCTTGGTGACAAGGAGCACAAAACTCTTGAGTCTTTCTAGCAATCTCAGGTACACTTAAAAAAAAAAGAGAGGGGGGAGAATCAACGAATGTAATGTGGTGTGGTTTTGCAGATGAGTCATGGGAGAATGCAGAAAATCCTTGTCAGTTGAGAGGGAAAAAGAAGAATAAAGTGATGTACTTGAGGACCTGTTCCTCAAGTGTAAGCTCAAAGTAATAACCCAGGGACACTGTCTTACTCCGGAAAACTCTCCACAGAATCTTTGCATTATAAGCCAGTAGACGAGTGCTTCCACCTTTCTTAGTCTTGTTTTCTTTTCAGATCTGGAGATTCTGCTTAGTGGGTTTTCACATATTTTTATTCTAATTTCTTAAGGGTCTCCGCAGTGTTTCCAGTTCACCCTGGTGAAACAGTTACTTTGCTCTCCATAACCAGTTTATTTGTCAGGATGCCTTCTTTCTTTCTTTTTTTCTTTCTTTTTTTTTTTCTTTCTTCTGAGATGTTTAGGGTAAATATGGGAAAAATAGTTTCTAATTGTTTGCATTTTTAGTATTTATTGGGTTGACTGAAAGGCGTTTTTTTTTCTGTTGCATTTCAAAGGACCCTCACAAGTACCAGCTATAGTTTAGAATTCCAAAATATAAAATGCTAAGTCCTTAGAGGGACAGTAGCCATGTAAATAAAGAAATTTGTTATTACAGTATGGTAGTTTTTTCCCCTGCAATTTAGCATATAGAATAATGATTTTATATTTAGTAATACGTCTGAATTGACAATCGTAATTCAGAACTATGCAGTAAGTAGTGCACCATGAAAATAAATATTTCATTGCCAAGTGTCAGACTTATAAGCTAATTAAACTTTTAGCAATGGAAGAAGTAAGTAGTGCTATTAGCTCTGCTTCTGGAGCTGTGGAGGGTGTTGATCCTCTCTACTCATGTGAATTTTGCGCAACTCCAGTGAAGGCACACGCTTATTAATGCTAAACTGTCGGTTTTAAATGCCAGGAACACAGTTTATGATGGGACTGCAGAAGACGGAGCGCCCATGGTCGGTTTGGGGCCCTAAAAGTAGTCCGTGGCACGTATGCAGGAGTCTGAATGCCAGAAGCAGTTTCCAGTCCAATTAGCAAAATAATGTCTGCTCTCAGCGACAAGGAAAAATGCTGGCAGTGTACAAGCTTTTGAATGTCATCTTAAAAGGTTTATCTTTCGAAGAAAGGGTTTGCAGAGCAAGCACCGGTGGTCTAACTCTGAACACACAATATTTTGATGTTTAAATATTTGATGGTTGTTTGGCAGCATTCACTGTTTGCTTGGTCATTTGCTTTCAGTCGGCTAGTGTGGTACTACTAGGAGGGACAGAAATTTTCTTAGTAGAGAAGTGGACAGGAGAAAAAGCAGGTCTTGGAGCTGTCTGTCCCCCAGCAGGGTGGCCTTCCAGCCGAAGCCCAAGGAGCTAAGGAGCAGTATTTCCGAGTTACTCTCTCCTGTGTGACAGGAGAACATGATATTTGACAACACTAGGCATCTAGGTAAACTGTTGAAACATTGATTTGGGACCAAGCAGCATAATATCCAGCACTGGTGTCAGGGTCAAAGCATGTCTGTACCAATGTACAGTGTATATGTACAGTGTCAATGTACAATGATATTAAAAGTGTGAAGGGTATTAGTGTCTATTAGCTGTACAGTTTGGGGGGATATGTGCATAAAAACGGGGAGAATCTCAGAGCAGCAAGGTATAAGAGTTCTCCTTGAAATTTTGACCTGTGAATATCTAGTTCTGCCTGTACATCCCTTGTGACTCGTTTTGAATGGCAGCTGTTACAGTTTCATAGTCGATAAGTAGATGTTAGAGGCAAAAAGTTCTGGAAGTGCCTGAGTGCAGTGTCTTGGAGAGGATGCAGCGTGCTCCACTTCTGGCAGTTAGGAAGCTCCATTCCCTGGAGGAACAAAGATGCAGGATTTCCCTTTCCTCAAAGCTTCCTACTCCAGCTTCTACCACGGCAGGAGCCAATTTCAATTTACTGAAGATAGGCAAAATTTTGGATGTTTCTTCTCAGTTTGTTATAGGAAATACTATTTTTTATCAGAGAATATGCTTGCTTTGATGTGAAAATCAGTTGCTTAAAAGTACTTCATTAAGTATTAGAGGCAAGTAATTTTTGACTCATTAATTGAATTATCCAGGATATAGTTATTTCAGTTCTTCCTAAACTGAAGAGTCCTCTGGCTGTGAGGACATGCTTAACTTTCAAATAAGCATATTTTAGTAAGAGCTAGATTTCAACTAGTATGTCCAGATTCAGAAATCCTGTGTTTTAGAACATTTGAGACTGGAAGGAAATGAATGAAAGCCCTCAAACCAGTACAGAAGTAAAACTATCTGCTTCATTTTTTTCTGAACCAAGAAGTATCTAAAATGCTATTACTGATGATTCAAAAAGGTTAAAATGTTCCCAGCCTTAAGCCTGTGTTATACAAGGTAATTTGTTAATTTACATGTATTTATATAATGTAACGGGCTACTGAGGTATAATTCTGTGATCTACTGTGCATAATAAGGATGTGAAATATACGCTCGATAGTGCCTTTGGACTTCCCAGTATTAGTCACATTCTGAAATATTGTGGCTAATCTAAAAATATACAGTGGAATAGAAAAACAAAGCCAGTTCCAAATATGAATAAATGATCTGCTACTTAATATGTCAGTATATTTGTCAGGTTGATAACATTTGGCTCAGCTGCATTCAATTCTAAAGCTTGCAATATTTGAAGTTTGATATTGTGCCTCACTAAATTTAATACATGGACCTCAGTAATAGAGGAAATCACTTTAGCACTTGGCAGTTTGTTATGCTGTATAAAATTGACTGCCCTGCAAATACAATAGCAATAATAAAAATTGTGGTCAGTAGGTGGGTATAATACATTTTGTAGCTTCAGCAGAAGTTCAGCTGTATTGAGATTTTTGCAGTTGGGGTGAAGATCAATAGAGCTTTGCTAATAATTTGTTGTAAGGGTACCCTTCAGGGATATGACATTTTACTTGAAAACTTGGGTAAATTTGAAAGCAGGCCTGGTGATAACAATGTCAAGTCCTAGTGTATCGAGAGCATAAATTTTTGCATTCTGCTTGTGGGAGTGTGTATTTTGACAGCAATTACATTTGGAATCCTTCAATGTATGATGCAGCCCAGTACTGATAATGGGATTTCACATTTTTTGTAATATAAAAGTTTTAATGTAGCTCTTCAGAATATACCAAACATTTTAAGTACTGCAACTCTTTTCTAATCCAAGAACTTCTATGCATCTGTCAGTCTCTATTTTCTTGCACAAAATTTTCACAAATGCTTTGGAGTTTATTTTTCCTATGATCTATTGGAAAACATATAGTAAATTTGTCTAAATTTTACCACATAAATTCTTAAAATGAAAAGATTTGGGATTGCAATCTAATTTTTCATGGCTGAAAGTTAGGAGTTTTCATAAGAAACTTCTTATGGATCTTCTTGTGGGGCTATTGGCGGTACTACTTTGCATAATAACTGTTAGGTTGAATTATACATCTATATTTCTTTAACATTTTCATAAAAGAACCTTTACTTCATTTTATGTGCTAAGAAAAAGCCTTCCTTTTCTGCCACCACGTTTGATGGACATTACTGATCGTAAGGAAATAGAAATTTGTCAGCACTTTACAGTTTGAACACTGGGACTAGGTACAGCAGGACAATTTATTTTCAATGAGCATGCACAAAGTAAGATTTATGACTTTTGCTGCTCAGATGACATTTCTTACATAGTTGCCGAGCTACAGCAAATTAAAGGGATCCATGAATACTAAGGGGTGTGTTTTTGCAATGAGGGAGAAGAGACAGAAGCAATAAGAACATAATTAAGGTAACAACTTGTGAAAAATTAAAGTGTTTCTGTCTTTCATTTTTGAATCTCTGAGCATAAACTTTGTAGTTGTTAATTTAATTGCTGATGTTCTCTGGATCCCTGAAGAATATTAAGGATTAATCATCTGGTTCATTTCAACAAGAGATAAGGCCTATGCGAATTGAAATTTTACCAATTTAACCCTGTCTTCTTCTTAATATGACATGATTAACATTTTTCAATTAACAACACATAATTATTCTAAAGGCCTCATTGCACTTACTCCATTTTTCAGTTTTAGGTTGCCCTTTACAGGTATTACAAATGGTAAAAGGAAGGCTATATTTTTACTCTCTTATTAGTTACCTTTGTATTCTGAGTTAGAGAGCTAAAATATAAATTCTCCTATTTGCTTCTTTTGTAGTCCTTTTTTAAAACTTTTCTCTAATATATATCCATAATACCTAAAATTAAGACACTCTTAAAGCAGAGACAAGTATTTGTTTTCCAATTTAATCTTACCTGTCTAAATATAAATCTTTTAATTATTTGTGGGTGAATACTAATTTATAGAGCTAGGAATTGCACTAAGTCCTAAAATGCATAGTTCATATACATATCGGTGCAATGCATTGTCTCATTCAAGAATAAAAGTTAAATGGTTTATATTTGTAAGAGACCTTGTTTTAGAGCTATGCTCAAAAAAACTTCCATCTTTTTTAGGGTTCTTGATCTTTTCTGAAGTGTCTTCAAACTATGTTTAAATGCACAATGTGTAAGT
This sequence comes from Tinamus guttatus, assembly GCF_059628265.1. Taxonomy (NCBI): domain Eukaryota; kingdom Metazoa; phylum Chordata; class Aves; order Tinamiformes; family Tinamidae; genus Tinamus; species Tinamus guttatus. Next base: position 2,541,820 of record NW_028288706.1, on the reverse strand, counting down.
AGTTGCCTTTTATGGTTGATCAGTGGTCACTGGCTGGCTGGCCAGTGGTGGCTTTTCCATCTTATCAAGACTAATTATTTTTCCATAGAAATGTTTCTGATAACGATAGAGATTTGAAGAATATCTATGAGCCTAAAACTTTGGCTGTGTAGCCTAAACAATTGATAGGATAGGAGACTGCTAAAATCACTTGGGATGATTTTCTCAGAATCGATCCTTAGTTCGACATCATCCCACTGAGGCCCCATCCCCAGGTCACAAGCAGGGGTCTGATGGGATGTCCACATTACACCCGATGTGTGGCTGGTTTTTATCAGGGCTTTTCAGGCAGCTGTTCCCTAGGGATCACCTGGTACTAGCTACCAGCACCACGCTCTGCTTGCAAGTCTGCTCTTGTATGTATCAGCATGGAAATCGAGGATATATTGTAGAGAATTTGGCAAGTCATATATGTTGTTACCTATATTTTTAAATATGGAAAAGTCAAATATTACTTTTTTGTTGCATTTTAAGCAGATCGCTAATCAGTATTATAGATTTTGAAAACTGCAGGTGCCTTGTGGTTCTGCAAAGCACTGTTTTCATATACGCATTTTCATATGCATTCTTGGAACAGCAACGATCATTATTTTCTTTTTGTAGTAATCAATTTTAAATCAATGTTATTTCTGTTTTTAGAACTAAGATGCTTGTTGCTTTTCAGCTTTAACCATCTACATCTCATGCTACATCTTCTAATTTCTCTATCGTATCATCTCTTTCTGCCTAGTAATTTTGTCTCATTGGAAAATGAGCAATTTGGCCATTTGTCCAGGCTTTTCTGATGAGGTTTCCAGATGGCCATGGTACATTTGCATGTTTAATTCACAGTCATTGTAACGTCAGCTTATGATGAGGGTTGTTGTACAGTACGTTCATACCAGGAATATTCATGATACCTACCTATTTGTCAGGGTTCTGCCTTACGAAAATCAGGGAGGTCTAATGTTTGTTTGTTCTTCCATTGTTTTACCATGAAAAACACAGCAAGGTTCAGTAACAGTTGATAGTAACTTACACGTTTGTGTGGAGCCTTCAAGCTTGCAGAATTTGCAAAGTAGTGCTGAAGACTTTCTGAAGAATGCCCAGGAAGTTATGTGACTTTTTGGCAAACGCTTGAAACATATTCTGTCAATTGAATTATGATGATTTTGCTCATGAGTTCATTTCAAATTAGATGGAATTCTGCCTACCTTTTTAGAAACTGAGATTTTGGGGAAATTACTGGGTATTTGCAATTAAATTGGTTTGAAAGACTGTGCTATTATGCTGATTATTGTAGTTTGAAGTGGAAAAAAAAAAAAAAAAGTGGTTCCTGGCTAATGAAGAGGTTTTTGTATCATTTAGAATTGCTCACACATCCTAATACTGTCTTGATAATATTGGGTGTTACTTTAGCTTTAGTAGCTTCACTAAGAGAGAGTAGCGGAAAGTGCATTGTTTTATTGGCCTAATAATAATGAGGTCATTTCACAGAATCACCTAATGGTTAAAGCTGGAAAGGATCTGTCTGAGATCTCCTATTGCCAGCTGGATTCTCTTTCTGTGATTCTTCAAAGACACGTGGTGGCACTGGACCTTTGGTAAAAGGCAAAGAGCTTCACTGAAGCCAACAAACTAGAAGCATTCGGAAAAAAAATGTTTATGTAGTTGCTGTGGCCATGTAGCATTAAAAGATCTAAAAGTGCCTTAAATTGATTAACTTAATCCTTGTATTTTAAGGACTAATTCCAGTTTGTGGGGAAGGGAGGATAAAAGATCTTTTTTTAGAGGAACGCTACCCTGTTTCCTGTTTAAGGGTTTCTTACACATTTCCAAAGAACACCAAGTAAAGATTGCTGCTGAAAATCTGAGGTAATACCAGATGAATCATAAGTCGTTGACTTGGTCCAGTCTGACAGCTCTTTTCGAAATTTTATATATAATAGCGTAGGACTTGGGATTCTGAAAATAAAACTGTCTGGATTTAGAAAACTAAGAAAAAAAGAAAAATATAAAAAAGAGTATAAATATTCTATGCTCCTTATTATAAGTGTCATCCACAGTTGTCAAGAGATTATGAAGTATCAGCCTGAAGTAATACCTTTACCTCCTGCATGTCAAAAAAATACATTAGGGGAGAAAAGAGTCAGACCTCCTTTCATGAAATAAATGTGCAAGGCTTTCCTGAAAACTACTTAAACCACCTGCAATATTTTACCTGCTAGAGGAGCAGGTAAAATCCATGCAAAAATACAGCTAAGTATGATATACATACAGATATGTGAATGTGGAAGGGGTTGGTGTATGTACACATACATGCATGTTTACATGTAGATACACCAAAGAAGACATATGGGTCTTATCTTTTGGAGAAAAAGAATAAAAGGCCTTGTTCCTTTCACAAGAGACAGAAGATGGAAGTCGGTATGAAATGGAGAGATAGTATCTTTCTATGAGTCAGGGAAATGGTTTCCTTTTACCAGCAGTTAAAAGTTTTCTTTCATGACATACGAGCAAGGGAAAGAGACTCACAGACAGCCATGTCGCTCTCAATATCTTTTTTTTTTTTTTTTCTTTTTTTCTTTTTTTCTTCTCTAATCGGTGAGTTGTGTGAAGTCTTGCTCAGGCGGATAAATATCAAGTAAATAATTAGCAAGTGAAGCTAATTCACGTTAGGTATCTTAGTATCTTTGTCAATTCTTGGCCTTGGTTCAGTGCCTGCAGCAGGCAGGCAGGAGCTCTTACAAGTGTTAGATGTGGCAAGTGCCTCGAACACCTTTATTCCCTGTTGTGCTGGCTGAAGTGTTCTGAGCTTTTTCAGAGTGTTTCCTTCTTTTCATCCTCTAATCTCTATAATTTAAACACATCTGCTGTTCGGAATTAACAAGGTCATTTTTTTTTTAATCAGCAAAAAAAAAACCCATACGGTTGTTTCTGCAAAGAACTGCAAACAAAGCTGTCACTAATTTTGACAGTTGTGATTGATAGATGAAGCTAGCTCAGGCAAAGGTGCTCTTTTTATAGTTTTACTCATACTATAGGAGTAACTGGGATGAAAGAGAGCTCATTTAAAGTGAACGACAGGAAGAATGAGCTATAATGTCCTTGTTCCGCAGCTGAAAGGATTGAGCACTGATGGACGTACACAGGGAGAAATAAGTTTTAATTAAACTTCAGATGAGAGTGGTGATTTTTTTTTTTCGTTTTAATTATTGCATAGGTGGATGTAGTTTCAGATGTATCGATGAAAAGCCAAAGACCATTAAATCACAGCCTTAAGTGCAGTGTCTTCCTTTGCCAGCTGGCTGGAAGACATCCAGCCTGTGATGGGAGACCTGCAGAATCCTTCCAGCAGGAGGGGGCTCAGAGGGATGATCCTGGCCTGCAGCTCCCCTGGGATCTGCACCACGAGCTCCACAGCATGCCGAGGTGCTGCACACCTATGCGATGATCTAGGGTTTTCTCCAATATGTGCAGTAACAGTTGCTCTCATAGCAACTGCTTTGCAATGATTGTGTTGTTCTTAATGTGGGCACATCCCTACATACATCTCATATATTTTCTTTAATAAGACTGGGATTCTTTAAAGACAATAGACTTCAAAATAAGATTAATGCAGTGTTACACAACAGATGCACAGTATTCAGATACTGCCCAGAAAGCTTTCTTAGTTATTCTCATGTCCAAGAACTGTGACTTTTCCATGCGCTTTGGAGAATCTGATGTTTATTCAGTTATAATTTATGGTTTATACAAGAGTTTTCCCTCTCTTCCTTGAAAGATGTGCTAAATATGATACCTTGCTACTGTAGATTTGTGCCTGTATATCCAAAAAGCAACAAAAAAAACACAGTGATTGATGGTATAGGTGAAGCCCTGGAACTGACTTAGACACAACAGGCTGTCAAAAATTAGATGTTTCTTTTCTAAGATCTTTCTGTTAGGATGATCCTACATGTAACTTAAAAGAGTGTTGCATGATAAAACAATCCTAGTGGTAGTGTCATAATTATATGTGTCTCCTTAAGTGTAAGTGACGAGGCTTGTTCTCACTTTCCTGGGATTATGCATTTATCAGCAGGTAGCAACCTACTATTATCTTATTATTATATCCATGAAAAAGCAGGGTCAGTGTTTTTAAAAGCTGCTTTTTAAAAGCTTTTTCTAAAGCCTTGCTCTTAAAAGCAAACCCTTATTGTTAAGTCGCAAGCGAAGAGCTTTGAGCCTGTTGAGCTCAGTGCTTCCCTAATACAATCTTGGCTTCTTTAGCACCGAAGTGTAGATAAGCATCAAATGTGGTGCACTTAATTTTAAAAGCAGACTCATCATTTTTGATGGATAATAAAATAGATGTCAGTAACCTTTGGGTAAGATATCAAACAATTTATTGAACAAAGTGCTGGCTACTGTATTTAGTTAGCAAGTTTAAAAAAAAAAAAAAAAAAAAAAAAAACAGGCTAGTATGCCAGACTGAAGTTGATATTGCTTGTGCTGTTTGCCTTGCAAGGGGTTAATACTGCAAGGGGTGACAAAAATGAACATTTTGCCAGCATTCACGCTGTGGCACATCAACTGGGACAAAAATCATAGCTGTTGAATTCAACATGCTGGACCATCCGTGTGGTCCAGAAGACACTGCACGTTGCAGTTCCACTCCACCCCCGTAAACTCAAGTGATAGATTTGGCTGCAGCTGAAGGTAAAAGTGTGTCAAACCCTGCCTATCACATCTGACAAAACTTGTCTAAAGACCCTTTAGACTTTGGCAGCCGTTCAAGTCATTCATACTGATCAGATTCCTTTAGCTTTTCAGACTGTGTAGCACGCAGCCTTTGAGGTAAAAATAATTTATTCCCAAAGTGCATGCTGCTACATTTACTTCAAAAAAGCAAACAAACAAAAACACTAGATGTAGTTCCAGTAATTAATGTGCATTTATAAAGCAGTTTGATTATCTTGCATTAAAAAAGGGGTGCATGTATCTCCAACACATAACGGCAGTTAATAGTTGTGTCAAGTGATTAGCAAATTGGATGAATACATAAAAATAAGAATGTATAAAGCAAAAGATGAAAATAAAAACATGTTGTGAATGGTAATACGTGATAGTATTCAATTCATATGCGTATCTTATAAAATTATGTTTTTCTCATGATAATTCAATGTAATTTCATGTTTTGAATTGAAATTAAATTCTACAGTTCTACATTTCCAAATGCACAGTCAGTTTTTTACCAGCTATGCTCAGAGCAGGCTGACGGATGAAGAAACTTCAGGTGAGCTTTGGAAAATGATGTACATGTCTTTTTCTGCTTGTTATATAGAGAGCCTTCAGATCAAAAAGGAGGCACCAAGAAATCTGTTGAATTTCATTGTTAAACCTTTTTTTGGCATATATTGTTCACATAGAGGTAATAAGCCAAGAATGTGTTACTAGGTGTTAACTCTGTTAAAGAACTAGACCACCCCTTCTTGGTTTATCAGTGCTTGCTAGGGAGAATGTCACAATCCTCAGTCATCACAGTCTCATATTGGTCTGGGAAAAAATGTATGGAAAGAAGCAGTACACTTGTATACTTAACATGAAAAGTACAAACCATCACAAAACAGATTTCACATGTTGCTGTAGCAGTGCCTTTAATTTCAGCTTTAATAATCTGCCTATGAGAATAGTAAGGACAAAGAGGAAGGGAATCTGACCTGGTCAGGAAAATGGGATCATTAACCTCCAACACTTCTCATGGAGAGCAGAATTGCCTAATAATGGAGAATCTAGCAGATTCTGTCTTGACAATAACTGTTCGTGATTTCCCCAAACACCAATGGAGACACTAAGAAAAATATTGCAGAAAAGGGATAAAGGCAGAAATGTACAGGAATGAAATCTTCTACTGCTGATATGAGCAATGTTTATGCCTGATAGTAGTTCATTTCTAAAGCATAACTTATATTCCTCCCACTTGTGATAAATTAAGAATACATGCAAGTATCAGGTTCAAAAGATTTCTTAAATGCATTCTGTTTCTATTCCAGGCCTGCTGAATTCCTGCTATTGTGGAAGGATAATTTGAACAGCAGGCAGTTATGTTTAATAAGGGAAACGTTTACAACAAATATATAGGCGTGTGTGTAAATGTGTGTGTGAGTGTGTATGTACATGCACACACACACTGGGTAATATGTGTATGCATTCTACAAATAAATTGTTTTCCCTACAATAAATACATAAATAGTTGCTCAGATAATTCAAAATACTGGGCAGGAAGAAAAATAACTTGCTAGCCTTTGGGGGAGAGTCATTTATCCCCAAATCTAAAATACATTTTAACATATTTTAACATATTAGCATATTTTTCAAAGTCAAAAACATCCTTACCCTTTAAAGACAACAGAGAAAGCCAATGTATTGTCATTTATTCGCAGTTCAAATATATGAACTGTGATTGTGCTAGAGCCATGCAGTGCATTGCTCTGGCAAACTGTGTGCATTAGGTCACAAAGACAGAGAGATAACTTGCTTATACTGGGCTGTAAGACTGTTTTAAATACAGAGAAATTCAAAGCAAATCCCTGCATTTGGTTTTATTGCAGTTGATTATATGCTAAATATTCAGAGGCTTCAGTGTTAAGTGTATATAACTGAAATGACATGGGCAATAGCATCCTTCTCAGTGCAGGAAGGAAACTCATCTGATCGTCTTTTCAGCAGCAGCCTTGCACATTGAAAAGCTTTTCCTCATGCATATGCACAGGGTGGCAGTTTGCTGTGAAAAGGACTGGGGTCTGGGAATGAGAAGCTGGACCATATGCTTAGTTATTAAATGAATTCATAGGACAAACTGAAAACATATGTAGTACAAGATACCATTTCAATTTGAAAATGGATCTGGGGTAAATACAAGGTTGTATCTCCTGCACAATGTCATTATCCTATGGTGTTGCTATGGAATCAGAAGGAATTGGATGGTAACTGGTAGATGGGATTTGTCCCAGTGTACAGATATGTTGTGTTTTACTTTAGAAGAGCAAAAGTAAAATACTCTCAATTCTGGGAAATAACTTCCTGGTTGCAAAAAGGAATCATATGAATATATCCAGATATACTCATAGACCTGTATAGTATTAAGTCTACTTTAACACTTTTTCATTCTTCTAACACTAATTTTTTTAAAGAGCTGTTTTGAAAGGTAGCCTCATTTATAAACTCCTCCTCCAACTTAGCTCTATGAAATTCCATTGCAGGAGATAAAATTTAATCTCTATTCCAAATGAAATTTGGTACAATTTAAAATGTCATGTCCCATATTCCCCCTTAAGCCTAGGCTGCATTCTTCCCCATTCTGCCAGAGACAGTCACGTTCATCAATGCTGGTTTTTCCCCTATTTTCAAAGCCTGCATGAAATGCGGCCCATAGGCCAGCTGCAAGGCCTAATCCATTCTCTATGGCTGGAAATGAAGTATGAGGGTGCTCGTGTCAGGTACTGTGATGCCTCTGGACTGCAAAATACCTCGAGACTAAGGGTATCTTTAAAAGCAACCTGGTGGCACCTGACATAGAGCTCTGCTGTCCCTAGAGAACATGGAGGCTTTGGGTCTCTGGGGTGAGGTTCTCCCCATCCCCAACAGGATCCCTCTGTGCTTCCCCAGCCACCAAAAATGGTGCTCTGCCTTTTAAACAGAGGGAGAAGGGTTGCAAAACAGCACTAACTGCTTGTCCACAGTGAAAAAACGGTTTTACCCTGAAGAACGACCACAAAATATTAAGATACTTAGTGTACGGAGCATACAGGATTCCTTACTAATACAGATTATTTCATGAGATGCCTCTGTGTTAACAAAGATGGTTTTCACTATCCTTAAGATAAATCTGAGTTTTGTTCTGTTGCTCATGTTGAATGACATGTGTTAATTTTCTTCTCCTCAAATCTACTTACTCTCTTAAGGTATGTGAATTTCAAGTTAATAGAAAAAAGAAAAAAGGTATTTTGGTTTTCAGTACATCCAGAGCCTCCTTGCAGGAATGCTCTTCCTCTTTAGTGAAGATTTCTAGGGATTTGTTTCCTCTGTAAGGCTCTTCAAGAGAGGAAACAGTAATCAGGCCTCAAATAAACACTTTTTTTAATGGAGTATATTTAGCAAATAACTTTCGAGTATGACAGTGTTTCAGGGCGCTGCTTTTTCACATATTTGGACTTGCCCTTAGTTGGCTGGTCTTGTTGCCAGCCTTCTTTGGAACCAGGATGTGCATCCCTCCCCTCTTTTGATATCCAAAGTAAGAAAAACATGTAACCTTAACAATGTCCTTAAACTCAATATATTTTAAAGTTACTTCTAGTAAGAGTTTTCCATGTTTTTCATTTTAAAAGAATATATGCAAACTTTGCATTTGGTAGCCTAGCAGAAGCATGACTTGAAGTTTTGTGCTCAACAGCTGGTAAAAGTCATGAAGACATTTGTGCTTGGGAACAGCCGAGAAGAGCAGTGCAAATTTATATTGAAATTATAGTCAATAGGCTGATGTCCCTTTTCAGTCTGTTTAACTTAAACATGACATTTGTGAGGAGTCTCTTTTGATAAATCTTTTTGCAGACCATCAGTGTGCCTACTGCACTCCCTTCACCGCTAATTAGTTTAAATGACACCACTCATTCTCGTTAGAATTAATAAGACTTTCAAAGTCTGGCCCTTCATTGTGCAATCATGTTTTAGTAGGTGAAAGCAATAGTACCTGCTAATAAAGTTGCTTAACACTGTCAACTAGGTTTAGTTGCTTAAAATGTTGCCTGTTGTTAACTGTTCAAGATGAAATTTTACATGCCAGGCTCCGAACTTAAAGTTCTGGGTTTTGGGGTTTTTTTTCATTTGTTTGTTTGTTTTCCACTTGAATATTGTACCTATAAAAATAAAAGCATTCATGAAACTGAGCTTGGGAAGAAAAATGTTGTTTTGCCTCTAGTAAAATCTGTCATGATCTTTTTGGAAATACTCTGCTTTTGTATGCTGTGGAATAAGAGCCTTAAAAGCTAGCCTTTGTGTCAGGGATTTGACTTTGTCAATGATAAGCTTTCTGAATATTTGGGTTTTGTGCACATTTACTAGATTTTTTTTTTGCTACATCTCTGCACCTGAATTCAAAAAAGTTGTTGCTAAACCGAGCGTGCTGTAGCCCAGGCAGGAGGAGAATCCGTTCTTTGCAACTGTGTGTGTTTGTAGACAGACATCAGCTGGGTCCATGAGTTGGATCTTAAAGCTCTTCTGGTTTCCTGAAGTCTTTTCTTCAGTTCACTGCTGTTGTTCCTTAGCTGATATGGTAAAGGGAGTTTCTCCATATGGCTAGAGGTGGGACTGACTATTGTACATGTACTTATTTCGCACATTGCTGTACTGGCCACCAAGAGTTCACTACAGATGTGGTGAGTCTGAAGGGGAAAAGGAAATTGGGAAAGCCAAGACTGGGATAGATGCAAAGCAAGATGGAAGTGGTCAAGGAAAAAAAATATATAGGAAAGAGAATTCTTTATCAGTGATGAACATGAAAATGAATGGCCAGTGAGTCATAGATTGTGTCTGGTTAAGACAATGTGGAGTGTCTCCTGAGGATACTTCAACCTAGGTTTTCTCTAAATATAGGAGTGTGTTCCAGGCATTCTTGGGCACTGGAATTTACTGTTATTTGTCAAAAAATAAAGTCTTCAAGATTCTTGAATTTAGCCTTCATCTTGCAAGTCTGTAAGTACATGCTACACTTTGCATATGCTTCCACATGTGAGTTACTTTTTTGCTAATCCCCATGACTGTCTCCTCAGCTTAAAGAGAAAAACTCCCATTTTGTAATATAATAGGTATATATTTGTTTATAAAATTGGAACATAGTACAGAAATAGTGTTGTACATATCTATTCTAGGTTGAAGAAAAAATAATGCTTCAAAATTACTTTTAAGAATGAACCTTTTTGTGTGTGTGTTTTGTTATCTGTTTTGAGGATTCCTCTATTTTTTCATACTTGACAAAGCAGTGGGCAGAAATCTATAGCACTGTTGTGCATCTCAGCCAGCTGTTGAATATTTTATAATGGCAAAGGAAAAACTTGGCTATTTGAGCTCAGCTCTGACCACTGTAATCTAAGATGCTGGAAAATCTCCCTTAGATTTTATACCTGTGACTGCTGATTGAAGGAGTTAATTCTGTCCTGTAGATGTTGGCAGTTCTTACATACAGAAATCAATTTCTTATAATTCTGCAGTATTCATTAGAAAAAAATACAGTTTATAGTAGCCTGCTTTAAAAAAATGCCCATTTTTCTATTCCTACCTGATACTGAAAGAAAATGCTGCAGAGCATTTGGGTCCTAGAGCACCCAAAAAGCCATGGGGCTTTTAATTTCTTAGCAGGCATTTATCAAACAGATACTCCTATTATTCTATGTGAAAAATCAGTTTAAAAGCAAAAGAGCAGATTTCTCCTGTTTCCTCGGGATGAGAAAGGCCATGTTTTACATGAGCTGCACTTCCCCACAGTACTTCCCGGAGTGAAGCTGAGGACAGTGACATTTCAGAAATAAGCCCTGTTGAAATTTCAACGCTGTTAATATGAGTATATAGATCATTTTTTTGGTTTTCTGGTATTAAAGTTATGCTGCTCTTCTCTGACATATGAATTGCCTTGGAAGAAAGGAGATGACTTTTTCTTTAAGTAGGTTAATAGGTCCCATGGCTTCCAAAGCTGGATTTGTTTGGTTTTGGGTGGTGAAGGTTTACTTGTTTCAACAGCAGAGCAGCCCAGACAGGTTTTCCCATTGGCCCTGGTATTTACTATAACTTAGATGTGTGTATCTATCTTACAACTTCAATGTGCTCTGCGCCAGGCTTCGGCTCTGCTAAATAAGCTCCCCAGCTTTGATTGGAGGGCTGGAAATGTTGTGGATGTTTACTAGGTAGCTTGAAGATAATAAAAATATGATAGTCAGCCCAGTGTGTGTGTGTGCTTGTAGAAAATATGCATGCAAAGGCTTTCTCTCTTCCCCTGCTTTTTGCAGGGAGGGAAAAAGTTAAAGGGAATACAGAAACAGGAACTGATTTTCTCATATGTGGTTCTTGCTCTCTCATAGCAAATGAGATACCAGGTTTTCTGTTTTAAAATTTACAGTCCATGCTCAAATTCTTACATGTATGTTTTTATACAAATATCTGTGTATGTCAAGGTTATAAAAACTGCAAAAGTGTCCCGCACTCTATTTCACATAGTAGATAATATGCTAAGTGAGGCAACTTATATTTAGACACATGTATTTGTACATGTGGGTTTATTATTGATTACAGGCTTTTTATCTCACTACGACCTGTCGTTATTGGACTTCACATTTTAGAGGTGTTGAACCTTTTTTTTCTCTTTTTTCCTAAAAAAAAAAAAGATCAGTGAGCTAGCAGTGATGTAGATTTCTGTAGCAGAACAACCCTACGCTCTCTATATACAGAATGTTTTAGAAATAAGATGTTAGTATGAATTGTAAAATGGTTTGGGAGAGAAGGTCAGTTTGCCTTTAAGAACTGCACATGACTACTAGCTAAGGTTTGTATCTAATGACATTAATGTTCAGAGAGAATTCAACGTTGATACCAAGATATAAAAAGGACATTTTAGCAAAATACGGAATTTCTTCATTTCGCTAGCAATTTTTTTTTCCTCTTCGGTATTCAGGTTAGTTTCAGGGTCTTCATCTTGTCCACATCAAACTCCCATAAAGCAAAATAGGCCTTCAGTTTTCTCGGTAGTGTTTTAGGGAAGTGTTTGGAGAAAGCAATTACCCTGAAAGATTGTAAGAACTAGAACAGCGGCCAAAACGGCTTCTGCTACGTTATGGATTTAAGACCTGCCAAACACTCTGGTTTGTTTGTTTGTTTTTTCCTATTACTGCAGAGCAATAAGCCTGCTGTGTAACTTGAACAACAGGCTGAAATAAATCTGCAGCAACTTGAGCATTTTATTCACTGCAGGAAAATATATTTGCATCACTAGTATTGCTGCTACTGCACGTTCAGCTTTATCCCACTAACAAGCTGCATGGTTTTCTAAGCAGAAGGACTTGTCTAATTTTAAGACAAAACCAGACACCTTAGACAAAGCAAACCAGGATAATTTAATAAAATAACATTGCCTTTATTTTTCAGAAAGAAAGCGGTATTTTTTTATTGTTCTGCAAAGAAGGATATCATGATTGATTTTAGAATTAAAAAAACCAGATCCTTAGCTGATGTGTTGGGGTGAGTTGAGAAAGATGAGGTGATGCACAGAAGAGTTAGAGGCTGAAGAAGGAATCTGTCCAAGAATCTGTTTAGGAAATACCTTTTTATTTGCACTATAAATATCACACAAGTGATTTCTTTCTCTTCTTTAATTAAATCTACTATCGCTTTGAGTAAGACCTAATTTCTTAGTAATATAATTTGAAGTTTTTGTGAAGCATTTTGAGGTTCTAAGATAAAAGATCGTGCCGGGGAATTTCCTCTTTTTCTTTCCTCTCTAGCAGGAATCCATACAGTCACTTCTAATTCCTTGGAAGGGTAAAATAAAAATACTCATCTCCAAATATAACCTGCATTTTTAATGAAACCTCAGCATTGGGACAGGGTGTTATCCCGCAAATTACTTAACATTTTCAGCAAGCAAAGGCAGTTTGGCACCAATGACCACACAAATGCAAAAACACAAAAGGTAACAACAGCTCTTTATCTTTTTGTGACCTTAATATGGATCCTATGACCAGGACCTAGTCCAAGATCTCATCAGAAACCTTTTCTAAGCAGTAATCTGGCATCTCCTGATTAAAATATTGTTGCCTTTGAAGATACTGAAGTGTTCTGTGAAATACTTCATGTGTATTATAGTGTAGGATGCTTTATGTTTTTCATGTAAAAACAGTTCATTACTTTAAAAAATATAGTTTGTCCCTTTTTCCTGGCAGCCTTATGGTCTGGAGATTTACTTGCTCACCTGATTTTCTTTAACCTACTTGCTCAAAGGATTTAAAAATCAGCTTTCATCTTTTGAATTTAGGATTTTTTTTTTCGTATTAAAAAGTTGGCTGTTTTTCAAACTGGGCAAGGAGCTTCCTGTACCTAAAAGGCATTCTGTGTGTCGTTCATTTTGAAAGTCTGCCCCTGCAAATTCTTTGATCTGCAGGCATTGACAAGGAATGGTACAATTACAAAATTTACTAAGAATTCACAGTATTACCATATGCAAAACAGTATTATTTATTTTTGGCTTAAAGTCAAAATAAAAACCCCTCCTTCCCTTTTCCTCCTTTTGAAAGTTAAAATCCCTTGGAATATTTTAAAACTTTAACAGCGGTTAAGGAATTAAATGAAGCAAAATGGTTTACTGTATGTTGAATCCATCAGAATTAAAGTTCATTTATAAATGACAGGTTTTCTATGCACAGCAACTTTCTTTTAATACCTCTAGTGTAAATGACTTTTCTTTTTAATATGCCATGTTACCTGTGTTTAATGAAGTGATTTAGGCATTCTAGGTGAGTTATTTGTGATTTAGAGTTCTAAATGAAATGCAAATTGTGTTTCAGGAGTGGAGTGCAGTCAGGCTAGCTTTTCCAAGATGAGCTAGGTGGCAGAATTGACTAAGGAAGTGGTGCTTAGCTATTGTATAAACTCTGGCAGTTAGTTCTCCGAATCATGTAAAATGCAGTGCATTTTAACTTTATACCTTACCAAAAAAAAAAAAAGAATTAAATGTTTATATCAAATACGTACTGAAATGTTTTTATGCAGATTGCTGTAAAGCAGGTGTATGCTAAATTCCAAAAAGCTGGAGGCTCTCAGTGAGTTGGGAAAATGCATCTTGCTTGGCAAATCCTATATGGTTATTTAACCATCTAGTGATACAATTATTTTTCAGGTGTGTTGCACAATGTAAGGCTTGCAGGAGGATTTTGCTGGTGGTGCATTTCCCTGAGGCTCTCTGCTCTGCCAGCCCAAGTTTGCGTGCCTTATACTCTCATTTTTTATTGAGAACAAAGGTGAAGAGTGGATGGGAAAACAAGGCTGACAGATGTTCATTATATTGCTTAATGCTCTACTGGACTGTTCTTGAATACCAGGCTAGTGAGGCTGGTGTGGAAACACAGAGCAGAATAGAGATGCATAACAGTATTCTTAAGTAATTGTTTTAAAATACAAGTATATGGGTATTAAAAACTTGTTTTAAGTGGTGTATGTTAGTTATAAGCATAAGTAAAACAAGGAGTGTTTCCCACAGAGTATTTCTTATGGTGCATTACTCTACTATCTATGAAAAAATCACATTGCAACTTCCTACAGGCCCCTTCTCTTCTACGTAGGTAAAAGGGGATTTGGGTATTACAATCTCCGTGGCCGACTAGCCAAAGACAATATTACGGCTGTGTCTTTCCTTTTTTTCCCTCTTTTCTGTAGCTTTTTGTGTAATGTGCAAACAGAGCGCTGAAGGGAAGAGCAGCAGCATTGAAGGGACGGCCAAGAACACTCCCAGAAATTCTTAATTTTGATGGTCAGCTACTTCATTTTGTTATGCTTCTTGGATCACCTTGAATTCCTCACTCATTTTTGTTTGCATAAAGTAGATCTGGTATTTATGCAGATAATTGTAATTAGCGGTTATATTTGTTACTGTCCTGACTGCTTAATTTTTGCATTTCGTGAAGGTCTGTACAAATGCACTGGCTTTGTGAATGAGTTTATAATCTTAAAAATTAAGACAAAAATATATGTTCAGAAGTGTGAAGTTTTATATAGTCAACTGCTTTGATTGCTGTTTGCTACGACTTCTTCTACTTTGTGTAGTTTATTCAGCTGATTTTAATTCTTGTATTGTCTCCTCCTCTCTCTCTTTCTCTAATTACATTTGTATTTAAGAAGCTTTTAAATGGCTAGACCTAGCTATGTAGGAAGCATCCGTCAAATATGTGATATTCTGGAATATCAGTTTCATTCTTTAATGGCAAACTAGATAATATAGGATTATTTGCAATAAATCTAAAAACATGATGCTGAGAGGTGATGGTAGCATTGAACGGGTGTTTGTACTGTACTTCATCTGGAAGGTTAGAAGGATGAGTGGTGAGGTTGGGCATGGCTTACTACGCAGAATAACCTTTGAATGAAATTTATGTCACTGTTGTCAGCTTCTCCTAAGTACTCTGAATTTGAATAAACTTGCAGATCATTTTTAGAAAGCAAACTTAACGTGCTGTATGTAGAACAGCAATTAGCAATTCTGTACAAAATTCAAGGCAGCCCATACGTAATGTTGGTATATATTTACAAGCATCTGTTAAATAATTACTCTACAAAACAATACAGGATGTTTAATGGGACTGTTTTACTAATAAATGGGAAATAATGATGGATTTAAAACTCTGAGTCATTTCAAGAATCTTACTCTGTGTGAATGGTCTGCTAGGCAATAGTTTTTATCCATCTCACTTGGTGTTATATCTGTTATTCAATATATGTTTTAAAGTACTGGTGTATTTTTGTTTCTTCTCTTTGTACAATATACTTAAGCATGGAATTTCACTCCCTGTGATCATGACCCAATTATGTTGCATTTACTAATTTAGTTAACAAGGCTATAAATAATAATTCATAGTCTTCTTTTGTAGCTAGCAGTGGTAGCCTATTATAATTTTCCTTGGCAGAACATATGGTGGGTGATAAACTAACTAATAAAACTGCCACATGGAGCATAGGTCCGCTTTTATTTTTTTATGACTGTTTCTTTCATCTGATACATAATTAATGTGCAAGGTTCAAAATTGTTTTGTCTGTGATTTGAGTTTCTGCTGATGTATTCTGAGCTGTAAATGCTGTGAAAACAAAGATTCCTGGACTTAATCAAATGCATTTGTTCAATGACTATTTTATAATAACAACAAATGAGGTTGTCACATTGCTTTTTATTTTCTTTTTTTTTCTATATTCTCTCTTTAAGTCATAATACTTGTAATTTTAACTGGGATTAAGTGTAGTTTTAAGTTCTAGGATATGTCTTCTAGCCAGGCAGATGAATCAACTTCTTTTCCATTTGCTGTTCAGATATATGAATCAGAGGAGGGTATGATGCATCTTGTGGTTTTCTGCTTGTAAAACTGGATTTTCCAGTGTATGGTTGCCATGGTAGAAACAACTCCATGTCTTCTAATGGGCAAACTTCACTGGAACTCCAGACTGACTTTGGATAAAGGTGAGAAGAGGGAAGCCCATTCTTCCAGATCTCCACATTGGAGAAATAGAGAATGGTGAGCAATGAGGTGGCTTGAAATATGGTGAGAATACTGGTCTCAAAGGATTGTGATCAGTGGTTCATAGTCCACTTTGTGTCTTACTACTGGCCATGTGCCTCAGGGATTGATAAAGGTGTTAATTCTGTTTAATCGTGTCCTGGTCATTGATATGGAGTGTGTCTTGCCAAGTTTATGGCTGAGACCAAACTGGAGAAAGCGGTTTCTATGCTGGAGGACTGTTACTCAAAGGGACTTCAACAGGTTGGATAGGCTTGTGATCAACAATAGATCAACAGGCTCATAATGTTGAACCAAGGAAATGAAACATTCTGTGTCTGAAGTGGAATAACTGCATTCCACAGGGGAGGCAGGGGACTGATCAATTAAAAAGTTGCCAGGAAAAGAGGGTCCTGGTGCAGCGTTGCATCAAGAGACAACAGACTCTGGAATATGAGAGATTACAAGCCCAATATAAGGATATATATTTTGTAACCATATGTCTGGTCAAACACTGGAAGAGGGGTCTCGAGGGAGCAGTGCAATCTCCATCTTTGTACATCTTCCAACCTTGACTGCTTGTAGCCCTGAGCAACCTGCTCCGAGTGCACCTTCTCTGAGCT
The DNA here is from genome assembly GCF_059628265.1 of Tinamus guttatus. Taxonomy (NCBI): domain Eukaryota; kingdom Metazoa; phylum Chordata; class Aves; order Tinamiformes; family Tinamidae; genus Tinamus; species Tinamus guttatus. Next base: position 2,524,899 of record NW_028288706.1, on the reverse strand, counting down.
GGCAGCTGAACCTGAATGATCGATCTCAAGAGCTCTCTTCCAGCCTAATTTATTCCAAGATTTTGTAATTTTATCTCCAAAACTTGCCTGATGCATAATCTATTTAAATTAATTAATAAATGAGCGATAGTCACACTACTAATTTTTTTTAACTGTTGAACTCATCTGATAAACATGAGAGTATTTGTTTTATCAAGCATTTTTATTTAATGACTGCAAGTGCAATGATTCTGATTTTAAATATTAGGTAGCTGTAATTTTAAAAGTGAACATATCAATGTTTTAGATGCTTCTTTACAAAGTTTTATAGAGTTCAGTGGAGTTCAGTAGATTACAGCAATAGCTTTTCTCAATGGAGTAAATATACATTTTTTAGAAGTTTTCTTTTTGACTAGCTACCATCTAAGTTTATTTATATTTAGATTATGCCTTGTATACAGTTAGGTAATTTTATGTATTTAGGTGTTTTTTTTTTTTTTTTTTTTTTTTTTTTTTTTTTTTTTGACAAAAACTAAGAGGTTGGAGCGTTCCAAGTAAACTGATTATGAGAAGATCTGAAAGGCCATAAGCAAAATGCTGTTAGGACAGTTCCATATTGAGAGGCTAGGTAGTTGCTAAGATCCCAGAGGACTTGTTTGATAGACATCATTTTAGAGAAAGCCCTTTGAGATAAAAAGTTCCAAGTCCCTGGAGCTCGTGAACACTCTAATAGAAGTGGAACATTCTCCAACAGGATTGGATGGTGGTGTTGGTCAGCCACAGGTTATCTGTTTTGAATTCTTCCAACGTAAAGCGTGTCTCCAGGATAAGTTCTGTGGTTTTCTTCTGTATCAGTAATGGGAAGAGAATATTTGTAGTCTTTGAGGTTTATTTTGATGTAGCTGCTGCAATTACAAAGTTACTGTTTGCAGCCTGATATATCAATAACTGTATGTCTTAAGAAGGTGACAGATAAATAAGTAGTGCAAAATTACCCTCTCCTTTCCTAAAAAGTATAACCTTTATTAAAAGGAAAGTGTGATTAAGATTTTGCTTGGATCTGCTCAAAACCTGTATTTTTTCTTCTAGTTAAGTGTGTGACTTGAGAGTAGGGCGGCCTTCTGCTTGACCAGGATCATCTTCGGTCATTGCTGTTTACAATCCAAAGGTCCCTCTGAGTTATTTTATTCTGTTACACCCGTCATTTCTGTAAATCTTTTAACATGTTCATGCACAGTTTTAGAATTATTCTATGTTTATACTGCTCATAAACGTTACTCAATAGTCTCCTCTGTTTTCTTGGCTTTTCTTTAATTTCTTTAGAATTTGTTGGCGATTCTAGTGCTAGAGGATTCTTCAGTTAAGACACCTTATATTCAAAGCTCTTTGACTGTATAACTGAATCAAGCTGTGGTTTCCTTCTTACTTAGGATGCCACTGGGTTGCCATCTTTGACATAGGACAAGATATTCCCAATTAGAAGTATATTTATGTTCAAATCATATTGTTGCTCTGTGCAATTTGTAGCTGTGGTAGACTGAAGTAAAGAGAGAATTTTTTGATGGAGCAGAGTTGGACCTGAAGGGCCAGAGCTGTAAGATTGCTATTAGCCATGCAGAACTGCTACCAGTAATCTTTAACTGGCTATATCCACAGCAAAATTGTACTATAAAAGAAATGTTTTAAAACTAGGATGGTAAACTGCAAGTTTTGAATATTTCTCTGCCTTGTCAGCTATAGCAATTTCTCTTACTGAGGGGAAAAAAAAAAAAAACTGATGCATGTTTTTGCTTCAGTATCTTGATTTTTTTAAAAATTATTTTTTTGGGATTTTTTTTAATGTAAATATCTTAATAACAGAAAGCGACTTCATGGAATTATATCAAATTTAAAATCTGTTTTGTGTCCTTTGGCTATGCAATACTTGGTTGATAAATTATATGGTTCTTTACATCATTCAAATGCTTGAACAAAGTTAACATAAGAAAAACTAAACTGAAAGCAATTTTATGCAGCTTTTTATACTATACCCTTGAGCATTTTCTAAGTTTGCATTTAATCACAGAATCTTGGCCATGATATTTCTGACAGGTAATTTCCTTAATGCGGTTGACAGAGATGGATTACATGGAAGCCTATTGGATCCAATGCTTTTGTGTGCAAGTGATAAGACTAGATTAAGGTTATCTTGCTCTGAGTGCCTGGAATGATACAGCCACCTAATAATTCCCCTGGTAATATGGATAGTTTTGTGGGAGCAGGAATTCAAGGCCGGATTCTGACCTGCAAAAATATTACTGATAGATTTTATTGTACCTTGAGAACATCTGGGGCAGTGTGTATTTTTCACTTACATGATATCAAAATTACATGTCAGAGCAAGACAAATGTACTAAATGTTAGGCAGACTGAGCAAGTGATAAGGCAATGGGTAGGCACGTATCCTAGAAATACTAATGGGATCTTAAAATAAAAATATTTTCGGCATAACCATGAATAATATTTTTTATTTTACACAGAGATAATGAAAATAATTACTGTTGAGATTTATAGTTGCTCTAGGGGGTCACATAAGAAAATAGCTGGGTTATTACTATCATGTTAAAAACCATAAGCCTGAGTGATAATATTCAGGATACTTTTAGAAACTGGATTTAATTGTAAATAGCAATCAAGACTTTCTGAGTTATTGAATAGAAAGTTTATAAAAAGTAAAGCTTGGGTGAATTAATTAGAATCTTTCAAGTTGTGCTTGTTTTTATTTACTCCTAGCGAGGGTTAGTCTTCAGCTGAGGCAGGGTTGCCACAGTAGTCCCCAAGGCCATGGCAGTTATATAATTTGTATTTTCAAGCTGAACTAGACTGAGGAAGTGTATTTGATGGGGTGATTGCTAACAACATTGTAGTCCCAGCATCTCAGTTGCTTCTCATTCGGAAGCAGTTTTAATGGAGAGGTGAAGTCTGGAAGAGTTGAGCATTCCTGAAGCAGGCTCCTGAGCCCCTGTCTGTAATCAGTAATGAGAAGAGTTGATCCTGCAGCAGGCAGCTCCGAGCAAGAGTCTAATTTAGATGGTGTGAGTCACGTCCCACAGGATCCTCTTGGTATTTCTTGACTGATTACAGAGAGGGCTAAAACAAGCAGCTTTTCTAAGCTGAAGTTCACTTGTTCACTTGTGTCCCTATTTTTTGGAGTAGTTGGTAGCATAGACTAAAGATATACAAAAGACTTGAACGTTTTACAGCCTTCTAGTCCAAAGTGTTCTGCTATCCTGTCGGGGACTTGGGTGGGGAGAGCAGAGAATACAGGTACTATATAATCTGACTTTGCAGCTTTTTTTTTTTTTTTTTTTCCTCTCTCTAATTAATGATGTAACAACTGTTGTCATATATCTTAAAACTGGACAAGTGGAAAAGAACGTTACTAGAGCAGGGAGTTAGGAAAAAAAAAGAAAAAAGAAAAAAAAAACACCAAAAAAAATCCCCTGAACTCTGGAGAGTTCCAGGGAGAGCTTTGTGAGCTGAAAGATTCTGTACCGTAAATGTGGGCATTAAGTAAACACTATTTTTTTCTGTTTTTATTTTGAAGGGAAAAAAAGTGTTTATACAGTAACAATGTCATGAAAAAGTATCACATAGGTGTCGTGATGAGTAATTCTGGTCACGGTACATCAGAAAACTGCTGCCTTCCCCCTTTTTTCTAATAAGAATTTTAATGCATTGATGACAAAACTTCAGAAGTATTTCCTTGCTGCATTGTAATGTGCTGTGACGAATTATGTCTTAGGAGTTGTAAAATTTTCTCATAGCTTGTAATACCTCATTTAATGAATTGATCACACTGCAATGTAAAGATGAAGCAGCATTTATTTTGTATGTTATTGCAAATAATTTTTGGACTTGACATTTATAACCATGGAAGCTGTTATTTTACATACCATTTTCAAACCATATCAGCCTTAAACACATTTAAATTTAATAAGCAAGTAGATTAGATTTGCTTTTAAGCTAGGCATATCATTATAGTTTGTGTTTCCTTCAGTAGGACACACTCTTACTGTTAAATGCCGTATTTAGTTGTCTTATGAAATCTAAAAATAATAAAAGGGGATGTATTAACAAAAGTAATTGAAAACAGAACTGCTTTCGGGGACAGTGGCCTGCCAATGTTTTCTGTGCAGTATTGACATTAAAGTAGTTTTTGCTTTTGATTAAAAAAAAATCTATTTTGAGGAAATATTAATAGAGAAGTTGTATTGGTTTCAGTTTTGAAATACAAATATGTCATCATAACATATGGCCTGGTCATCATCTCCTGCAGAAAAATCCATGGGAGGGGAGAACTTATTTGGAAACTCTGCATGATTTACCAGGCAGATTTTCTGGTTCCTCATCTTCCTCATCAGAAAGAATCTGTAGCTGCCAAAAAGCTGGACTCTTAGAATCTCCTAACTATTGAAGTACTTTTCCATACATGGGGAGGAAAAAAAAAATCAGTAGTAGTATGAAAAAAGACATTCCTTTGGTTGCTTCTGGCATCTATCATCACTGATGAAATCTTTTTTCCTTTTTTTTTTTTTTTTCTTTTCCTCTCTTTCTGAAATGCATTATTTCAAATTGCTCTTGGATGTAAATGTATAAATGTAGCGCTTGGCCTTCTAGTCTGTGTGACTTCATTGGCCTCCCCAGGAAACTAGCATGCTTGACGGACCTTTCCAAATCCAAGCCTGTACAGCTAGGTCACCTCTTATTTCTTTTTCTAAGGAATTGTTTTGGCTATATTCTGCGAGCCTTTCATCCAGGGTGCGTTTTGATCCAGGCAGATAATCTGAATCAAGTTTGATTCAAGTGTACATCGTTGTGTATGAGTTTAATGTGAGAATGAATCCAACCCGCCTTGTCCTTTCCTTCATTCAGTGGTGAAATAGCTTGAACAAGCGGTTAATGGAAGAGACCTCAGATGGCCTGTGGCAATACTAGAACAGAAAAGGACACAGACTCAACCCCTGGCTGTCGTCATCCACGTTGTTTAATTCTTCCCATGCAACTAGGCCTGGGGTTTGCTCAAGCCAAGTAGATGCTGCTCTCAGGCCTTGGCATGGTTCTCAAGGTGGCAGATGATGGGAACTGTTCTGAGTCGGTAGCCAGAACATAGCTACCAATTTTGGGGATGTAGGATGTTTTTTTGTCAGGGGGATTTGAGCTGTTCTGTGCCACTTGGCTTTTGGTCTGAAAATGATGCCTGTTCTGCTTGATTACATAACCATGAAGACCACTTTTCATAATGGGACAAAGGTAGAAAATAGAATTGGGGTCGATAGGAAACAGTATCAGACAGGACGAAGAGAGACAGGACATAGCAGCTGCTAAGTCTGTTGTTCTGTCTTTGCCTCTTATCTTACAACCGTTAAACATGTTTTGTGCTGTATCCATAAAGTTAGTAAAATGGCTAAGTGACCTGTCTCTACATTGAATTAGAATGTGTAGGGTGTAGGCTGAAAGAGGGGAAAATGTGCTGCTCTGTGAAACCGTCTCCCCTAGTTGACTGCGCTGTCCTGTACGTTTAATGGCCATACATATAAACATATGTCTAGCCTCATTGTGGAAACTAGGCTATAATGAAAGCAGACTTCACAGCCATAAGAGAAGATGGATAAGGTCAATGCAGAAGGCAAAGAATTTATCTGATAAGCTTTCATGAAAGTCCAAGAAGAATTATTTCCTTTTCCATGGGGTTCGTTGGAGTGTTATTTTTAAATGAGGTACATATTTGCTGTTTATTCTAACACACATAAATTACATAAATGAATTTAATTCTGTGCATTTCTGTGGATTATCTGATATATGAGCTTTTGCTGATAACATTTTAAATGATGACAAATATTTTGTTAGTTTCCCCTGTTGCAAATGTCTGGTTTTGCTGTTGCTTTCAGCAGGAATAGAAAATCTTTTTAAAATAAAGTTACCTCAGTAAGAGATCATGCATTTGTGGAATCTAGCATTTCATATCTTCCATTCAGAAGAGCTTTTTCATTCTTTTATTCAAGGAAAATGTGCTGCACAGTGAAATTAAGCAGTAAAATATAATGAAACTTGTTTCTGAAAGTTTATTGCATAGCATCTTTAAGTTTACCTCAGCATTGAAAGGCCCATTTAAAGAGGTAGGAGCTTAATCCAGATGTCAATGATGATGATTTCTTTCAGTGTGATAATAAATATACCAAAGTGCCCTTTTATCTTTAATAATTCAGGATTCATTGAGCATTGAAAGGTTTTCCTGTTCTGTCATTGAAGGAATCTTGTGGCAATTTGTTAAAATAATATGAGACATGTCTTGACAATAGACAAAAAATGTGCAATTTATAAGGGATGCTATTTCAAAATGGAAGTCATTGCTTTCTACAGCACTTATGTAAAGGACTTAAAGATTTTCACCTTATTTGCTTACCATCTTGCAAACTGTAACCATTTGGATGACTTCCTATTATTAGAGGACATCCACAGAAATCTGTTGTTAAGAAACCCCGCAACCTTTCTCTGGAAAGTGTATGTAAGAATCTTACAAAGTAAGCTTTTTACAAAAGTAGCATATAAATATCTGCCATGATTTCATGCAAGTTATACAATTGTGCTTGTAATACAGTAAAAGAATTTATATGATTTCAAGCTAATTATAACATTTACCATTTGTTATACAGTTTCCCAATTAAGTGTGAAGGTTAGAATCTAAGTAACTAACTGGAACGTGTTTGGCCATTTTTTGATGTGAGAGATAGATACAGTTTTTAAGCTGAACATTATTTTTCCGTAGGGAAAACATTCTCAGGTAGTTTGCTGTTTGTTGTACCAGTCATGAGTATGTCCAGTTGTGAGACCAATATGGATATGAACCAAGAGAGCAACGATGCCTTCTTTAATCTGAGAGCAGAGCCAGGATTGAGATTTTACTTGAACAACGGTAGAAACTGAAATCCTGAAATACATGTGTTCAATTATTATACTGTTAAGTAAATCTAGCATTAGAGCTTACACAGGAGACTTCCATTAAGTAGTCCAAAAATCAAGTAATGGCTAGCAAATAGTGTAATGCGTGCCCACAAAGCCAAATACCATCGATTGTAGCAGCGGGTCAATGCTCAGTACTTTCTGAGACCTTACTGGTTTACTTGAAGAGGCTTTATCAGTAATATTCCCAGACTTTCAGGATTGCTGTTCATGAAAAGTAATTTTTGCATTGGAGTAGCAGGAAGTGAAGCTTTGGATGTGAGCTGTGTGTTCCACTTTTCTAAATTGCTACCAGTTGTTATGGTAACATTATAAAATGGTGGCAGCTGAGGCTTGGCATGAGAACCCTTTTTGTGCAAGCAGAGACTTTCATAGATTGTAACGGAGCATTTTAACTGAGTGGACGTTTTGTACTTAATCAAATATTTAGTGGATTATAGTAAATATTCATTTGTCCTCCCTTCAGGGTAATACATCATGTTGTGTGTTTACAGTTCTGTGCTTTTAGAGGGGTATTCCTGGATCAGACCTACTCCATTCTTTGAGTCAAAATTTTTCATCAATATAAGTTTGCTTATTGTGTATTAAGTTGTAGGAATGCAAAAATGGAAATTGTTTCATTTCCTCCTTTGGAAAAGGCTGTGTGGCAAATGGAATGGCTTTTTCTTTCATTTAGTGAAGTAGTGATGTCGCTAATCATTTGTATTTTAGATGTCTTCACTCTGGAACCTTCTGATTTGGATTGCCTGAAGAGCAGTGTGTTACAATAACTCATATTGGGTGGGGTGCGAGGTATCAATGCCCCAAGCAGCAAGGTGGGGTTGGAAGGTCTCACCCTTTGTTACCGGCCACATTGTGTTGGAGATGAAGCCCTGTCCATGTCTTATTCCTCACCTAGATAAGCTTTACAAGGTGATCTCCAAATCATGTTTGCCACAGAGCCGGGATTTGCTGGGAGTAACAAACACATGCTCGCCGCCTCTCCTGCTCGCTTTTCAATAGAGAATTTCAGGGCTCTGGAATGAAAGGAAAAGTGTTAGAAGACTCTCAATAGTACACTTCAATGCAGCAGAATGCATTAGATGAAAAGCAGAACTGTTTTTTAAGTCAAGATAGATAAACTCCATCAAATAATGTTTATCGTGGAGAAAGGGAAATTCAGTCTAGAGTGTTTGGAGAAATCATTCTGACTGGCAACACTAGTTCATTCCGTTTTGTTGTGCTGCTTTCTTGATAGTTCACATATTTTGATGGCCTTTTGGAGCCAATGTAGCTCTCTGTGGCTCATGGTAATCTCATCCTTTGAGAGGATCCCTGTGATTTCAGAGGCTTCATGGAAATAGCTTGCAGATATGTATATGCTTTAGCATAGCTGATAACAGCAGCTCAGATAATCCTATCAATCTTAATGACATTTTTTTACATGATCAGCAGGAGGTTTACAATTTATTTTTCTTTGTAGTTTCTTCATTATCATTTTCTCTTATGTGTCTGTCTATATACATATTGCATCATCAAACGGTATTTATTTTAGTTAGCCTTGCTATGCTAAACTCATTCATCTATATACTCACCTTTTGAGTAACGCTGTATTTTTTGACAAATGCAATATGAAATATGCCGTTTCATTTCTTTATAGTAACACTGCTGTGTTTCACTTGGTGTGTTTTTACTGATTTGATTACTTCATCTCTAGTATTTCCCTACACAAGGTCAATATGAGAGGTTGCCCTCCAGCCACATAGGAGATCCAGAAATTATGAGACATCTGGAAGTTAGAAAAACGTAATTTAAAGCATAGTTTTCTTGGAATTAGGTGGCCACTTCTCAGGAAACAGATAAATGATATTAGAAAAAGAGAACGACAAGATTTTTAATATATGTTAGGCTACACAGTATTTATCTTAAGCCATGATTGGTGTGTAAAAGTTCATGAAGGCTGTTTTGTGCTGATTTTACCATGAAAGTATAACAATAGTTGTAAGCTATAAATAAACTGTAAGTGGTAAACAACAAAGTTTTGCAGTGATAGTGTATGTTTTTTTCTGATGAATGTGAGCAACTGTAGTTTTCACTTCTCACAGTTGTCTCTTGTCTCAGTTGTCACTTGTGTCAGTTTGCATATGAATACTACAGTCCATATTTTTATTGAACAGTAACAATCTTTATTGATCAATGTAATCTTAAAAAGCATTAAGATTGGATGTTTATCTTTTTTATTAATTTATATCTGTAATTTGATAATGGTGAAGTTCAGCAAGATAATATTCTGGACGTACCATTTGGAAATGAAATCTGATTTTATCAGAAAATACTGAGGAGAAGGATGCGTAGGATCAGGGTTTTGAAAAATGTGACCTACAGGGAATGTCTGATGTTGTGTTTAGTCTTGGGAGGAAGAAGGCTGATCCAGGACTTCATAATAGTCTTCAAATACATAAAAAGGCAGCTGCAAGTAAGAAAGTAATCAGCTTTCTCTATGTACTCACTGTGACCTAAGCTAAAATGTGTGTGAGGTCAATTTAGGATCAGCAGAGAGAAAAATTTTCTTTTGGAAGAGTATGAGAACTAGAGAAGGTTTTCTAGGAATGATGTGAAATATCTATTGCTGAAAGGTTTCTTTTAAAAAAGGTCAGACCAAAGCTGCAGGTATTCTTTATTCTACCTGGGGAGTTAGAAGTAAAGGGAGAGGGGCAACCAAATGGTCCATCTAGACCATAGTTAAATTTATTGGCTTACCAAACTGACCCAAATTGAGGACACTAATGATTTTTAAGTATTCTTGAGATGGAAATGGTTTCGGTTGTGCTCAAAATCCTTGTTTTTGTATCTACTGCTAAGTTCACTTTGCTTCAATTTATTTTTATTTATTTCAATCTCTTTTAAAATATAGTAGCGTTCTTTTTTAATCTGTTTTGCTTTATATCTTTGCTTTATATTCTTTCAATTTAAAAACAAAAACCAATGCAAAAAGATTTTTATGCCTATTTAATACAGTTATATTCATTCATTGATAATCCATTGATAATTCATTGAAGCTAAGAGGTGTGAATTCCAGGATCAGGACCCCAACTTGGAAGCAGTGTAAACACCATAGGCATGAAGTGGCTAGTCCCTTGGGCATACTTACAGACTGTCATTTGTTTAGTGCTTTTGGCTCTTTTCCAACATCCAAAGCACTTTATTCTCCTTTCCTCCAAGTGGGAAATATAATTTTACAGTCATTGCTGAGTAGGGGATATGGCACAATACAAGTTGTGTGTGCACAGGGTGTTTAGACCTGCAGGGACAGATCCGACAGTGCCAGGTGCATCCCAGTTATGTGCCAGCGAAGACATCATTTGGAAAGGAAGCAGGAGAGGATGTAGCGAGAGAGGTGATCTGTCCAAATTGAAATGTATAATCCTAGCATGATAGTCAGATGCACTGGAAGCTATTTTCCTCTTATAGTGCTGATGTCCACGTAGTGTTTTTTCTTTCACCTTACTATACAGAATATATATCACTCTGTAAGCCTTTTCATACCTCAGTAGAAAGGAAAATGGCTTGGGCATGTTGTGTGCAGATGACAGTGATGTGAGTGATGCTTTCGCTCGGCCTCATGATGCGCCCAGCTAGGGCTGCAGGGTGAGCCCAGACCCCGCTCAGGGCCTAGGTGCTGCCTCTGCCCTCCTCCTGGCCCTGGTTTGAACGTCAGTGCTTCTCTCACCCACTTTCCCTTCAGGTTCTCTGGAGATGTGAACCCTCTGACATGGCTCTGTTCCAGTGAGCTGATGCTGGAGCGGCTGGTAGCACAAGGGACAGCCGTGCCCTGCAGACAGGGTGGCATGGGCAGGTCACGAGGCAGGGCACAAAGATGGTGCTGCAAATTTGAGGGCATAGGTAGTATTAGATTAGTATTGTTTGACATTGCATTAGTATAGAGTGATAATACAAGCATGGCTTTCATTTATTATCCCTCACTAGGAGACTCTAATTTATATAATTTAAATTTTGCAATATATTTATGTGATATATAAGGTAGAGATTTATTCTTTTACTTATTGCTACTTTTTATATGATGGCACATCCATCTATGTGCAAGTATTATGACTGCAAAAGTACCAAAACTGAGTGCAGTCAGTAAGTACTACAATTACATCTTGCCTCATACTTTTTCTTCTTGGAGTCCGTATTTTTTGAGGTAACAGTGGTAAAAATTTCTGAAAATATGACCCAGTAGTCAAGGATTATTCATGGCTGATGTGGATGAAAACATGAGGAGTTAGAGTGGAAGAAAGAGAACGAGAAAGCAGACTGAGAAGCATTAACTTTGAGGTGTTCTTTTTCTTCTTTTTTTAATCATGGCTAGTGAAAGGAACTGAACACATATAAGTAGGATCACTGAGAATTTTTTACTTATTTTTGGATGGAATTGGATGTTGTTAGGCAAGTTGGAGGTTGACAAAACAATGAACCAAAAATTCAATAGCAATGCTAGTTTTTAAAGCATATTAGAAATAAAACTTTAATGCAACTAATGCTTCATCACCCAATAGAAATGACAGAGATATTTGCAGAAATGGCAGAAGGGAAGAAACTGGCAGAAGAACAAATATTTCTGTTCTGTATTTGAGAAGAGGGCAGATAAGGTAACATTTTGGTTTCTAGAAGTGACTGAAGATGATGTTACAAACTATGGAAATGAGGCACATTTGCAGCATCATTTTGATTTAATAAATAGACATCAATTAAAAAGCCTGGTCATGATCCTCTACAAAATTACTATTATTTTTTATAACTTGGAAAACTCTGGATAGCATAGATGCACCTTATTGTTGAATGTAAGAGCACGCATGATGATATCAAATGACGTTTTGATTAAGAATATGGAACCACTCAGACATACTACATATTGAATGAGTTAAAAGTGGCTAAGCAGCAGATTTCAAAGTGATTGCAGTCAAGTTTATAATGGAGTCATGGAGGTATAAGGAGTAATGTGTGTAAGGTTTTTTTTTCTTTTTTTTTGTCTCTGTGCAAGATATAAGTATCACAGTCTGAAGTCAGCAGATTATGAAAATATTGACAGCCATCTGCTGTGTTGCTGTGTCCACTTGTCAGGCTGGAGTGTTCAAAAAGGATACTGATGAAGTTAGAGAAGATCCATGAAAAAAACATGGGGTTTGGAAACATGGGACTCGACAATGAAAGATTTATGGATATCATTTGATTTAAATTAAAGACAGCGGTTGGTTTGACTTGGCCAGAGTTGATCAATAGTGATTTGTTACCAGTTTACATGTAAACAAGGAACATAAACTGTGGCAACAGGGGTTTTTTCAGTCTAACCAAGAGAGGTGTGACAACAGCCAATAGTCAGAAATTGAAACCAGAAAAAAATAAGGTTTTTTTTTTTTTCTTTTAGCATCAAGAGAAATTAATAATTGATGCAAGTTTCTGGAGACTTCTGCCTTTTTGACTATTTCTGGATTTGGTTCTCCCAAAGTGTATCCTCTATTTCAAACAAGTGTGGGTACAGAAATAAAATACCTTGTAACTTGCATTATATATTAAGCTAAAGGATTATTTTGGCTTTACATGGTATGGAATATGTTGCAGATGTTTAATGTAGTTGTATGTCAATACTGAAGAAAAAAATTGGTAAGGCTGGTGGTAAGGCTTGACAGTATGTGGGAACAGGCAAACTGTAGTAAGTTCCTTTTTTGTTTAGAATTTTTTGTGTTGTTTAAGTTGGGATAAAAAGGAGTATAGCTCTATAGAACTGAAAAGGGTAGAGTGCGGTTACTGAATGAGAATACTTACATTCCAGCTGCTGAACATAAAACATTCTTCACTGAAGTATAAAATCTGACAGGGAAGTGTAGCTGCTGACAAAGAACATTTTATCTGTGTGACAGAAAAAAAAAATATCCATATGGAAGAGAAAAAATTATCCATCAGCTACCTTTGGCATATAAGCTTTCAGTTGTGATGAATTCTGGCTAAAATGATCATATATACCTATTTTTTTTCTTTTGAGATTTTTCCTTTTCTTCCTTCATACATGCTTTCCATTATGTTTTGCAAAATTTTTATGTAGATTTTTAATAGTATTTAGTTAATATTGACTTATTGTAATATCAAATTTCAGAGAAATTGTGCAGTCCAATTTCTTAATTCAAAGTGTTAAGAAATCGTATAGGCCAGCTTCTTAATTCAAAGTCTTTTGCTTTGTGAAGAAATCATAAAACTGCACAGAAAAAAATCAAAGAGAATAATGAACAGTGTATGAAACTGCATGCTTGACAAGTGCCCTCTTTCTGGAGAGAAATATGAGCGACTGCCCCATTTTAAACCTTTCCAAAACTTTTTCCTGGAGTGGCATTGCTGCAGCTGCTCCCCATAGAAGAATTCCCAAATTCCCCGTACTAGAATTGCAGTCTGACAGGGGTGAGAATCTTCTCTTGGACTTCATTTCGTACTTAGAATGAAGCTATAGAATATTAGATGCTGCTATTCGGTTGTTTTCTTATGTTCCCAATTTAATTTCAAGTAGGACTCAATGTGGTAAATGTTTCATGATGCATCCTTGACATAACTTTTCTAAACTGACTGGAAGAAGCAATAGAAGGGATAGAAGTAATAAGTTAGTAAACACACATTTTCAATATAGGATTTTCACAGGTTGGACTAGATGACCTCTAGAGGTCCCTTCCAACCTTAAGGATTCTATGATTTTCATGAGAAGCTGAGAGAAACTGTGTGAAGGAGCTTAGCACCTGCAAAAGGAGACAAAAAGGGAAGAAGAGTTGACTGGAATATAGCTGCTGGGAGCAGAGGAGAATGTAGACCCATCCAGCTGTAAAGCATCTTTCAAATAGCTGGAGGGATATGAGCAGTAGCGCTGGGCAGGAGTATAAATGTGGTGCCAGAAGAGGAGGAGGATCCAGAGAGGACTGACTTGAAAAATTGAGGTCAGGAATAGGTTTAAGGTCAAGAGAGTGTATAAGTAAGGAAGAAGTTGATTAAAATTTGATGGAAAACGAGAAAGGAGAGCATTAAGAATACCTGAGAAGAATGAGAACAGGGAGCTTGGTTGCCAGGAGTGCTGCTAAAACAAGGAAAGATGGTGGGTCTCAAACAGGTAAAGAAAAAGAAAATGGTGAATGAGATAATGGTGATAATAAATGGTGATAAGAAGAATAAGATGTTATTTCTGGTAGGCTATCCATTAGCATAACCGTTGGGCTTTGTAGATGTACAGAAAGATTTTGCCTGTGTGCCAGCAAGCTTTCAGCCTAAGAGAAATAGCATGCAAAAATAATAAACGATAGAGAGGAAAGTGGAACCAAAACTGGTACGAGAGATTGTGTTTGAAGGTTCAGCAGGATGTTGGGAGTCAGAGCTCCAGCAAGGCAGTTTGGCACCTGCAGTTCTTGGCGCTTGCCTTGCTGGACTGTTGCGTTTCTGACAAGTGCTCACGTTTGTTCCTTGGTGGCATGAGCCCTTGACAGGGATTAGGCAGATTTATTCCAGATTTATGAGCTCCTCGTAAGGTGTGTGTTCCTGTAGAATCAACATCCCCCTGGCCAGTCCTTGCAATTGCCATATCTGGATTAATCTGAAAGATTAATGCTTTTAACATACAGATAAACATATTTTTGTTTGTTCTTTCACACTTCAGACTTCCCATGAGAAATGCTTTTCAACACATTTTTCTCTTTTAATGACTTGCTCTTACTGCAAGGAACGAGCTCAAGGATATCTCGAATTATAGGAAGCAGAGACATTTAGAAAGAAGGTGGCTAGACCATAGATGGGAATGTAAACTCAGCAGTTTGCAGGAACAACCTTATGCAGGAATTGACTTGTTTGTCTCAAGTTTGCAAGGAGTTTTGTTTTTAATAATTCCTCAAATATAAGGACTGGCAGTGTGAATATTTTTCTCATTCACATGAGGTCTGAGAAGTAAAGACCTACATCCCTGATTTTGTGGTATTCACAGCTTTAGTTGCAATTTAAAAGGTTTTCTTGTTGAGAAATTTTCTTGTTGAGTAATTTCAATTTTCAGTGAATTTCCTTTCTGGTTTGTAATGCTCTAGATTTCATAGAATGGAGAACAGTGTTTCAGGGTTTGAGAAAGAAGTGAGGTGGGTAATCATAGGCCTTATTTAATCTTTAATTCTCTCTCTCCAAGTTGGCTACCCAGGTTGGTTAAATCCTGCATGCTGCATCCAAAGCCCCTGAGTTTTGACAGATTTTTTTTAACCGACACAACTGTTGGATGTGCAACCTTGTCTTCTGCTGTGTCCATACTGTGGTATGTTATACATAAAGGAGGCTGTTTTTCATTTTATGAGTTTCCTATCGAACAGTGGTTCTATTTTATCCCTTAAGAAATACAGATCTTTTAAACTATTTTCTCGTGTATTAAGTGATCTCACTCAGAATTAAATATATAATATTTCTCTATTTCTTCATGTCAAAAGCTCATTGTAATTACAGCATAAAATTTTCATAGCAAGAATTATATGCTTGCTGTGAAGAGTTTATAAAATTGAGTAAATGTAAAGATTTTTAAGTTTTTTTGAATGAACAGATTTAATATGCTTAAATATATATATTCTACAGCCATGAAAATTGTTTTTAGAATGCAATTTTTGGTTGTATGTTGCTTTAGCTTGCAGTAGAAGTATGTTTTAATGTTGCACAGGCTGGAACAGGCTGTGTTTGAAAGAGGGGAAAAGGGAGGGGAAAAAAAAAAAAAGGAAAAAACAGGTTTCACTCTATAGTTAGTAACCTCTATAGTTAGTAAACAGAGAAAGAGGGAGAAGAATTCCAGAAGAATTTCACATGGACAATGACTGCTTTTACCATGATAGTTCAAAGATTAAAAACAAATGTTTAGTGAGCTGCCAAGCAGTGAGTGATTTCTGTATACTTGTTGGAATGAGATCAGCAAATTGTCTGAAAAATAGTTTTAGAGGCAGAACCTTTTCACCAGGACTAAAAGTCCTTCTTCCTCTTTTTGCCCTGTGAAGTTATCTTGTTTCCAGACCCATTACCCATACATTATATGGCCATTTGTGTTTTTTTGACAGTAAAATATACCTTGTTTTGAGAAAGTCCTTGCTTTAAATGGTATCTGGAGCAGAAAAGGTGGAAAAAGCTGGATTTTTTTTTTTTTTTTGAAATAAACTTTGTATTCTGAGCTCTGGTAGCTCTCATTATCCGCTTCTTATAAACAGGAGTTTGCTGGCTTTTTGTCAACCTCATTCCAAAGCTTTGTTAATTCACTGCCACGAAAATGAAAGTTTCATACACATTGACATAATTAATGAAGAGGCAGGCAGCATGCTGTACCAATTAACACCATAGGGAAAAGTAAAATTGGCTTCCTTTTTGCGTGTTGTGCCAAAGTTAAGGACTGTAACACACAGCAAATAGAGATCCTTTTAATGAGCTGCAAGATCGAGCTGAATAACTCTGAAAGGATGTTGGGTAAACATTGCCAGCTATTTAGGCTGTTAAGAGTAATTGATGAGCTTAGTTAAGAATTGGGGGGGAGCAAGGGGGAGCCTGTCAAGGAAGGGATGTAGTGCTTGTCCATAAATAAACTTTCTTTTCAATGTAGCTATTAGGCATGTGAAAGAATATAGAGAGCACTCTAGATACTGTGCAGGGAAAAACAAAAACAACAAAAAAAAAAAAAAAAAAAAGGGAGAAGTACTATTCTGCTATTCTATCACGAAGCTTTTTTTTGTCAGAATTCAGTGTTTCAACTATATATTTCTGTGCACTAGTGTTTACTTATAATGGAAACGTGACTAATTGCACTCAGACTCAAAGTTTGACTAGCCAGTCATCTGGCAGCATAAGACATCATTCAGCCTCAACTTTTTCTAGCTGTTTGAGAAGTGTTATTATTAAAAATAACAGGAAAGAGAAGAGATGAAGTTGTTGTGTTATTTATTAATTCATTATATTTACCTCAAAACATATGTGTAGCAACTTGAGAGCAGCTCTGGTCAAGACTGTGCAAGCTCAAAAAGACTCATGCAGCTCAAAAAGATATATATATATATATATATATATATATATATATATAT
This sequence comes from Tinamus guttatus, assembly GCF_059628265.1. NCBI lineage: Eukaryota > Metazoa > Chordata > Aves > Tinamiformes > Tinamidae > Tinamus > Tinamus guttatus. The sequence continues at coordinate 2,507,827 of NW_028288706.1, read as the reverse complement.
ATATATCTTTAAACAGCATTGACTTAGTAACCTCTTATTAATGAAGATAGAAAGGGACAATAGTGAAAGAAAAACCCAAACCTTTAATAGCTATTTCTTGGGGAAAAAAATTGAGTAGGTATTGGAAGCTAGGAGACCTGATCCAAAGCCTGTATCATTTAGTTAACATGTCTTTGGGTCAGGCCTTTTTGTATTTAAATGTAAGATGAACTGTTCAGTGCTGACAGCTAATTTAAGCTTTTCTAAGCAAATGAAAACCTTCCTCCACCTTCTGTTTTTTTCCTAAGTATTTTGAATTTTGACTATTAGTTTGTACAATTTTTTTTAGCCTACTGTGGTAGGTCTGGTACCGCTTGGTTGCTTTGTGGTACATACTGTAAAACCACTAAGCTTGATGCTGTCTGAGCATCTGAGTTTGTTTAGTCAACATTATCGCAAGGCACCTGGGTATCTTAAATCTTTAGTATTTCAAAATTATAATTAAGAAAGCACGATACTGTAAAGCTGAAAGGAATAAATAGAAGCCAGTAAAGAATATGCCAAACTTGATAAATGATTGACCTTCTAAATGATAATGTCTAGTGTTGAATAATCTGCAAAACAGAATAACGTATCCCTCATTTGGAACATTAGAGACGATACCACAAGACCCTGTAATTCTGCAAATATTAATATGCATCCACAACCAGAGAAGAAATGTTTTCACCATGATGAAGTCCTTCTACAACATGTTAAAAATGAAGTGCATTGCTAAGTAGCTGGTTCACTACTCTGCAAAAAGAAAGGTAAAATATAAGCTATTATTAGAACAATTATAAAGTATCATAGGACTGAAAAGTAAGCTTAACTTGGAGAACTTCTTTATTCAAAAGACAAGAATGGTAATTAATAAATTAGGGTAATTAATAGAAAGATTTTCTTTTTTCCCCCTCCCCGAGCAAAGCGCTCTCTAAATCTTTTCAGTGGACCAATTTTTCCTTTGTAACATGTCTAGATATCTAGACGCATCTATAAACATTTTTTTTCATTCATTTTCACTTCTGATCATTACTTCATTAAATAGTATTATCTCAAATTTATGACTAAAAAAAATTTTTGATTGCTCACTTCTTACTCATTAGCTTAGCATGTCCTATTCTGTTTTCATCTTTCCCTTCCCGTATAGCCATCTCTAATAATTCTAATGCATTCTCTAAAGTATCTGGTTATTTTGTATCTAGTTTATGTAAATCTCTCCTCGATTAGTAAGGTCTATCTTCACAGCTTCTGCCTTCTGTTTTGTTACATCTGCATATTTTGCCCCTTTACCAGTTGTCCTTCTGCTCGTGCCCTTAAAAATGTTTAATGCACTCTGTTCTGTCCTTAATGATGGGCCAAGTCTCTGTATAGTGGTGATGTTGGAGCCTTCCTGGCCGTTCCCAGCTCATCGGATGCCTTTCATCCTTCTGCTCCAGCCAGCTGGCTCTAGCTCTGTCTCCACTCTGGCTCTTGCTATCACTAGCAACATGGTGTCTTTCCTTTCCCAAATGCCTAAATAATTTGATTCTTCTCTTTTGACATTATGTACTTTCTTTCTGTCTTTTGCATATGCACTGGCCCTATTACCTTTCCCTGCTGCCCATAAAAAGCTTCTGGAAGGTCTCTAGTCCCAATGGGCAACCACAGAGGTGCAGTAGAGGCTGCTGGTGTAGGATGGGCTGAACATAGTGCTGGACAGAGAGAGAGAGGGATGACAAAATCCTGCATAAAGTCTTAGAAGGAGGAAATAGTTCGTTGGCTTCTTTTTGTGAGGATTCTGTGTCTAAGCCTTTGATTTCTACTTGAGTAGAAGGTACTTGATTTTTACATTGGTCCTCTTTAATGCTTCATTTTCCATATTTGTAAGAAGACAGATTACTGAAATAGTAAATTTAATTTGTTAGTCTCCAGATTGTGTGAATTCCTGTGTTGAAACTTGCCAAGGCTAAAATATAATCAGTATCTCTTACTTCTTGTCACTTAGGCTTAAAATAAAATGGTCTTGTTAAGGACAGGTATTCATCCATGTCTGTGAGGACAGAAAAGCTGTGTAGTACAGAGGACCCTACTATGCTATTTTGTAAGTCCATGGTGCAAGCACATCTTGTATACCAAGTGGAGTTCTGACTTTCTGATAGGTAGAAATGGAAGGTGCAAGGAGAGAAGGTGACAAGAATAATGAGAAATGCAAAGTATCTTCAACTGGATAAAGATTTAGAGAAATCTTGAACTTGGGACAAAGGCAACAAAGTGAGAAGAGGGACCTATACAACCAGGAATGCTTCAGAGGTGATGAAATATTTTCAAAGCACAAGAATCAGCACTCAGTCAAGTTATCAGTAAGCAAATTTAATGATTTAATGTTAGCCACAGAAAGTATTTTTTTTTTCACATAGAACATAATTAAATTGTGAAAGTCATAGATTAGCAGCATCCATACTGGATGGAGCCAATGGTGGCTATTAACTATAATAATCTTAATACAAGTTCTAGCCCAGAGCGCTCAGAAACCGCTGAGGGCTGGAAGCTGGAAGCATTTTGCAGATGACATCAGTGTTTCACATAGCATTTCTTATATATGTTCATTCCCAAAGTATTTGCTACTGCTTAGAAGATTCTAGACTAGATGAAGTGTTTCTCTGATGCAGTATGGCACTTCTCATGTATTAACTATATATTAACTAGATGATGTTGTTACAAAATTTTCCTAATCAATAAAGACTAATTAAACAGTTGTAAAATAAAGCCAATAAAAGAATGTTTGTGTGTATGTTTTACATCTGTATGCCATGAAGGAAGTTTCCACAAATAAACATGAAGTAGTTAGAGTGGACAGGTTAGAGCTTATTAATTAGCCAGCTTTGTACATATAAGCAATATATGTGCCAGCTCCAATCACTAATAAATCTATCAGCTTGGAGGGTTTTCCTGTTCATTTCTACTGAACTGTTAGTGTATGTGACAGGCCACGGTTCTGTCAGAACGAATCGTCCCCCTTGAAAAGTTGGCAGCACGGGGAAGTGACAACTTAATGGAAGCTAAAGCACTCTAATGGCAGCGCCTGGTGAAAGCCGGGGAAAGTCATCCCCAGCACTTGCCCTGCCTTTTGAAAACGTCTCTTTGCATTTCTGGTTGTGTGCACGAGATATTGGAGCTTTACCAGAGTCACATTTGCAGGTGTTATTAACTGAAATGCAATTCACTAAAGCTTTTGCTTGTTGATAGACGTTATTCCGCTGAGGTTATCCTGTGTAAAGTTGGGATCACATTGCACGTGCTCTGCAGTACTATAGCATTACTCACTTTAAGGTTCCTAATTTTAGGTGTCACACAAACTCATTCCAAATTCAGAACATGAATAGAAAGGCAAACATTTTATCCCAGTTTTGGCATGAATGTGTAAATATTTTTATTTAACTATGAATGGAGTATATGATTTCAGTGGAACAGATGAAAACAGTGTACTTTAGGAATGCTTGTTTGTAGCTGAACAATACGTGATTGTTTCAAGTGCCTTTGATCAGTGATATAATTAAAAGTTCTATGGAGATGATGGGTAAAATTATTGCACTGAGACTGATTTATGGTGCTGGAGTGTGTACTAACATATCTATCTGTAAGTAAGCAAAAAGTTATTTGGCTTTTTATCAAGGTCTTGCAAAAATAATTAATACTTCCCCTTCCCCTTTTTTTGAATGGTGATAGCTTTTGCGCAAAACCAGGACAGACATGACTGTGCGTAAAATGGTATTTGTCACCATATTTTTTAAATAAAATAGCATGTGTGTTTGGGAGGTTGATATCCACAGAGCAGACAGTATGGAATACCTATTAATACATGACTAAGAGTTAGTAAATGTAGTCGTCATGTTAATCTGTGCTCATAGGAAGAGAAAGGGAGAGAATAGTTCAAAAAGGACTACAGAATTAAGCAAGAGAAGGCCTAGTGACTCGTTAAAGTTGGAAAAAATCTTATATGTTGAGTAGTTTTGTCATTTGCATCTTTATTCAAACTGCCTAACTTTTGTCTCTAAAAGAAATCAGTAGTATCAATATGTATTTCTATATATAATGAAAATGCTCATAGTTGATTTAAATAGATACATTTGAAGCTCTGTTGCCTCTGCTGAAGCGATGTGGGACTGAAGGAAGAAGGCAAATTAAGAAAGTTGTGTTTTAGTCTAAATTTAATGTGCTATGGATACAGAATAGTGTGTGCTGTAGCTCATTTCTGTTCTTATTCAGTGTCATAAATCCAAACTACTATAATTCTAGTGCCTGACAATATAAAAATCACCAGAATGAGATTAAAACAAAACCTGTGTAAAAGAGGGAAAGTTTCTGCCCTATTTACATGGGCTTGTTTTTTGACTCATGTTTTTTCTGAGACAAAAACACCTGGAAATTTTCTTCTCCAATTTACTTTCTCTGTCACTGTACTCTGATATGATCTTTCATTTCTCTGTGTATTTCCATGCTTTGTATTTTTAGGACTGGGGCTTTCATGCAATTTAGCATATTACTTCATCGTTTTTGTCACACACACACACACACACACACACACACACACACACACACACACACAAAAAAAAAAAAAAAAAAAAGTAAACGATAGAACCAAACGCTGTCTTTAAGGCTATTCTTTAACACAAAGCTTCCTCACTGCCTTCATCCCATCTTTTCAGCCCTCCTAGGAGACATATGCTGCCTTTGCTCGCCTCTGTTCTGTACTGCATGACAGGACATCTGGTTTTGCTGCACACTGTTCACTGCTTATTGATGTTAATGCACTAAAAAATATGTTTAAAAACATTCTTTTAAAATTGCTTACCTCTCTTTTCTGAAGTATCCCTTCAGCAGCTCTGTAGGTACAGGAGATAGCTGAGTTATCATTCTTCCATTTTCAAGCACCAGAATCCATAGGCGAAGCTGCTGATTGAGTCATTTCTTATGTTTTTAAAGCATTTCTGAAGAGTTTTAAGTTTAGAATCTCTTAATGGAGTTTTATTGTGTATACTTCTATTAAGTTACATGCCATGTATCTTATCTAAGCTTATGCTTCATGGTACAATTTGGAGCTATGCGCTAAGCAATCCAGTGCTACAATTTATTTGCTGAACAACGGGGGAAACGCATAGGTATTTTCCTGTAATATTTTGCATCCTGATTGATACAGAAATGTTTATAAGTGCCAACATGTTTAGAAGACACTATGTGTTATTTGAATCACAGTTGTCAGAGAATATAAGATCCACTGATGTAATTAGGTATGTGTAAAGGCCAACAGAGTTAATACTACAGCCTTGAAAGAATTTCAGTATTGGAGAAGGCCAATGGAAAAAGTGCATAGGAGGAGAGGGATACTAAAACATAAAGGGGAAGATCATAAAATAATATAGACCACTGAATGTCAGTCACACAGACACTTACCTTTGTTTTTAAGAGTGGTAAGTGCCTGTGTTTGCATGTAGACAACCCTTGTTTAATTCTCTGCTCCATTAAGGACCTTTGGTGTTTCTAATGGTTTTCTTCATTGAAGCAGGAGGCTATGCCCAGCCTAAATGGTTTCTAGTAAATAGTCATAATGTATTTTTGCTATGAAACATTTTCATTGAAAAAAAAGAAAGCTCACTATTATTTATATATTCTAGCAGAATAAGCTCCTCTACATATTCTCTCTAGTAGAATAGTTGCACTTTGTGTAATCCTTGACTATGGTTTTTATATAATACATTGCTTTTATATCTCTTAATATAAATATTCTGTTAGAAATTACAGGCAAAATGTGTAAAAACTCACACAGCCTTTTCCTTGCATAAATTGGTGTTTCAAAGGCTGTTGTACTTTATGTGGTGCAGAGATCTGTTGCCAGTTGATGCATATCTAATATATAGCAGTGACCGCTGGATCTGCATTATGCAAAGCATCTGACAGCTTTGCAGCTCATGTTTGCTGCCGTGGAGGGATATTGTCAAGATTGATGAACCAAAGTTAAAATATCAGTTTAGAAGAAAGAATCCAATAGAAGTCTCTTATCTTGCTGCTAAAGAAGTTCTGTTTCAGTAAAGCTGGTGCCATCAGATGCAGGGAATTTCTAGCCATACGAGTGGTCCTGACACGTCACCAGTCCCAGCACCGCTGTTCCCACGAGAGAGGGGAGGTAGTTGGGGGCTCCTCTGTTGTGCCCACACCTGCATTGGGACCTGCCATCTCCCCAGTGCGCTGCTTGGAGCGGGTAATAGGTACAATTGAACCCCAGGAAGCTCCATCTCCATGTGAGGAAGAACTTTCCTGTGAGGGTGCCAGAGCGCTGGCACAGGCTGCCCAGAGAGGCTGTGGAGGCTCCTGCTCTGGAGATCTTCAAACCCGCCTGGCTGCCACCCCGTGCTCTGGGTGTCCCTGCTGGAGCAGGGGGGTTGGACTGGGTGACGTCTAGGGGTCCCTTCCAACCTCAACCAGCCTGGGATTCTGTGATTCTTGTCGTTTGAGCATAGCGTGTAATGTGACGTGTTTGTTAGTTCATAAGAATTTTAGTTCACTTGGGGAAAATTTAGGCTCTGGAGAGGTATTGGTTTTGTCTGAAATTGACATGGACTCAAAGTGTTGTAATAATGATTTATTTATTTCCACAAAGGAGGGATCTTTGCATACCCTTTTCACTTGCGGCTACTGTCTTTAAGGTAACCAAATGTATTTTTCTAATGTATAAGTAGTAGGCATAAAAGCTTAAGTTAAAGATTTCTAACGGAAGCTGACTATTTTGTGTAACTCTTTCCTTGCCTCTGGAGGCTCTGAATTTCTGCAAGATAGATGAAAAGTCTAAGCTCTCTTGGCAAGGTTTGCGTAGGGGACTCTAGGAATCGCTTTAAATAAAGCAAAGGTGATGCGAGATGCACAAGACTTGCATACATAGGCAGGGAGCGAGCTGGAAAGGCAGCTGCCTCGCTCTGCTTACATGAAACAAATTTGGAATTTGTGCAGAAAACTAATAGAGTCTCTGGTGTCTTGCAGATTTCTTTGGCTTTATCTTCTATGTATAATTAATGTAAGGGAGTGAGTGAATGAGCACTTTTCCGCAGGAGTCAATAGGCAAGTATGTTTGGAAAATGAATGAACTGCTAAGATTAATTGCAAGGCTACCTTCCTGGATCTCCTGGGGAGGGACTCAGAAAGAAATGTCATGCCTTTTATTTCCAAAGGATTTATTTGGTAAGAGTTGTTCAAAATTTGAAAAGTTCATAATGTCCAAAAAAAAAAAAAAAAAAAAAGAGCTTGAACTGAAAATAAAAATTTATTGTTACCATACTAGTTTTAACAATTGAAAGCTCTTAATTATTGTAGCAGAGTAATTTATATGAACACTGATCTTGATCTGCTCAGCTGCCTTGTTAGTGTTCTGCTTATGACAATCATTTTGAATAATAAGTAAAAGACCTTTTCTGAAATCTGCAATGGCCAGCTGGTCAACAGTGAGTTTTACATGACAATTTTCTGCATGCCTTACTTTCTGAAGGTGAGAGTATCCACTTAACCTGAGGTTTTTGCGTTCGAGGCTGTGGTGTGGCAATGGTTTTGTTTGTATTTTGTTTGCTTTACATTTTTCTAGCTCTTTTAGAGGTCCCACCATGTGAGTGTAGATTTTTATTTGTAATTATTTTAGGAAAGCACTGTTTATCAGTACTGGTAAATCCTGGCAGTGTTTTTAAATGGCTTTCCTGTGGGGAAGAAATAACATGTGTACATGTTATATTTTTTTCTGACCAAATTTTGGGCAATATTTTGACTCTATTGTATAACTCTGTCAGCAATCCTCTGTTCCTGGCATATTTTGATTGTCAGTAGTGTAGCAGCTAACAATATTGATCTGAAATGTGAAGTGAGTCTTATGAATGGAAGAGAAAGAACAAGAAAATTCAAGAAGGAAAATTTGTACTCAAAGGAAAGGAGAAAAAAAAAACACTTGTTGGTGTATACAATGCTCAAGTTCAAAGGCAATCTAGCAGTTTTTACTGTTTTAGCATGAAATCAGGCGGGAATGCATAATATTTTAGCTGTATCTGAGCTTGCACAGCAAATGGTCACCCATCGGCCTCTCAGCTGCCACACAATCTGGCAGGGCTCCTTTCTGCTCCACAGCTCCCAGTTGCATCAAGCCCGTTGTGGATGTGATGCCACTTTTTGGCTCCGTGCCCATCCGTTTTAGTAATTACTGTCATGTAAACTGATTTTCTAAACTAGAAACTGTGTTGTTTTGAGATAGTCCCCTGGAGTTGCCTCTTGCCTCTTGCCTCTCTCTTCTTTCTTTTGTACTGTTTAAAATATACTTCAGAATATAAATGTTCTATCACCATTTTCTGTAATATACAGAGAGGAGTACTATGAGTTTTTGAGCATGAGGAGGGGTTATAAGGTAATCAAATTAGAAAAATATGTGCTTTTATCATTTCAGTTTTTAGTTTTGCTTTTAGTTTAGTTTGGGGTTTTTTGTTTGTTTTCATTTTTTTTATTGTTGTTTTTAAGGTCATAAAAGAAGCTAGTGTCCTTGAGTGAAGTATTTGTATTAATACATTTTGGCAGAAGCTGTTTTTTAAGTGCAGAATGCACAAAGAAGTGACTTGTCCTATCCAAATTATCCATTAGCATAACGAGACTATCTCAGATTACACCATTACCTGTGTCAGCTCCAGTAAAGAGATTTCAACATGATGTGGAGGGTCTTATTCTCCCAGAAATTAAACAGAATCAAAGGTGAATTAAAAAAAAAAAAAAAAAGGCATCCAGGAGCAGACAACATCCTATCATCAGCTTAACCCATTCACAAACCCAGAGGCAACTGCAAAGAAGCCAACACAAATGTCAGTGGAGGGTGCCAAGGAGCCAGATGCCATCCCTGGAAAATAACTTGCCCAGCCTGGCATCTGTGACTCCTGCCCATCATCCGGAGAGGCGGAAGAGCCAGGCAAGTGTCATTATTTTGAGGAGTGTATAGAAAATATTTTCCTCTCTTTTCTTCGCCCTTCTTCATTGATTTTTTCTGGGCTAACTTGAATCAAACATATGAGTAACAGATTTGTATTAGTTTCAAGCATTTTTGTACATATGTGTACATTATGTATAAAAAAAGGCATGTCTCTACAGCTGTATTTAGGCAGGAAGGAACAGAAAAAGAGGGAGAGCAGAGAAGGATATAAAAGAACATAAAGTAAAGCCATAGCAACACACTGCAGAATAGCAAGGATTCTGAAAATAAATATTTTACCCTTTTATACTTCTTGCAGTGTTTTTTTTTTTTTTTTTAGTTTTTCCAATAGTGAAACTTTTTGTGAATTGAATCTCCTCTGTAAAACTTGTGTTTTCTTGTGTTCTCTTTCCAATGACATTCCTGAGGTTCAAAGTAGTAAGATTTGGAAATTTTTTCTTTTAAAATTTAAACCAAGTTCTTCTATGATTAATCATATTATACTGTTATACCTAGGCTTTCAACACAAAATATCCCTATTTCTGCAGCCAAATATTGCTTAATTGCTATTTTTTAAATTGTAGCAACGATTCTTTTCAGTATTATCAATGCTTCCATTTTTATTAGTGGGCTTAATATTTTTAAACTATTAGAAAAAGTACTTCTAAAGTCGTTGAATGGCCCCTAGCAATGGGGAGGCTACTGGAGACTGTATATTGTAATTAATAACTGTTGATCTTTTATAGCAACCTACTACCTGTCTGCATTATGTATAAAAGGTTTACTGTTGTACCAAGTGAGCATATTAGAGGGCAAGTATATTAGGTGGGGGGATAAATGCTGTGGCTTTTGGTAGTTTTTGGTCATTTTGGCTGTCTGTACCTTACATGTATAGTAACAGTAGTAAATAGGAGTTCTAATTAATTCAGATAAATTATATATGGATATATATTGGTATATTGATCAGAAAGAGGTAGTTGGAGGGAACAGTAGGGTTAAAATATTACATTGCAAAGCTTAGAAAAGTTCAGAGGAGATTGTTTCTATGACTTGACTGTCAAACACGATTGCAAAAACCTAATTTAAGGCAGACAGTAAAGATTTTTGATGAAGACAAGCGCTCTGTGCTGCGCCATTGACAGAGGAAGCAGTGGGAGAGTGCTGGGTTCTGCAATGAAGCGCAGTGGGAAGGAAGGCACTGAATAGACTTCAAAAGCCACCGTCTGTCTGGAACTGCAGCGTTTCTATCTTCACTTTCAGGTACAGCATCTTAAGGCTTTCCTGCATTTAATACATACTGAAGCCATTAGAAAGGTATCAGTGTCATGGCATGAAGAATTACGAGCAAGAGAAAAGTGTTTAGAATTGGGCCTGGACAAAAGAGGATTATTTTTTTCCAAGTTATTTAAACACTTTAGATTTATTTTTTATGTTATTTTATTTTTTTTTTAAGTTCAGTAATCACTACTCAGGACAAGAACTAAAAAGTCATCAGTATTTTTTACACTTTAGCAGCAGTGGAGTTTTAATAATTTAACAGATTATAAAGACTTTGACAGGATGATAGAATTAATGCTGTGTAAAGGACCCACTTAAAGTTGCTCTTTCTTAAGAGGTCCATATGCATAGATCCTTGTAGTTCTTTGGGATTTAAATTTAAAATTCAAAACTTGGCATCACTAAAATATTTTAGCTTGCCACTCTATATTCAAAGTTATTCTTTTTCTCCTTTTTTCCTCTTTCTCTTCCTTTTCTCTTGTCATCAGTCAGTACCTCGGGTCCTTCGCCACAAAGCCGCTCTCCAGCCAGTCTGCATTGATGCATGGGGTTATTCCTCCCCCAGTGCAGGACTCTGCATTACTCAGTGTGCTGTTTTAATCATCTCTATTATCAGACTCCAGTGCTTTCGGTTCTACTAGTTGTATTACTTGTCGTATGACTCTGAGTAATGGACTAGTTCTGGTGTTGAGGCTTTTCTTTTGCCAGCCCCTTCAGCCGTGTTGGGAGTGCGATAATTCTCCCAGGTATTTTGCAATTTGCAGTTCACTGAACAAATTATTCAAACATCTCATTACAGTTGTTTCTAACGTTTTGTTCATGCCAGATGACAAAAAAAAATGGTTTAAAATCAAATATTTTAACAAGTATTAAATTACTTACTATTAATACCTTTTTATTTCTTTCTTTTTTGATTTTGTGAGATTGAAGTTATTCTGTATATGTGGAAATCTAATTTTACGAAGAAACGTATTCTTTAAACTACCGTGTCAGGGCTTTCTGTTCTTATATGTTCTTGCTATGGATGTGCATACATGCCATTTCTAAGAACCTGAGGTGGACATTTACTTTCAATTTGCTTTGCTTCACATGCATATTTTGAGTTGGACTCTGTTAGTGTTCGCTCTGGTAAACTCTTGTATGCGTGATTGATTTCATATATAAGTAGGTGGCTTTGGAGTTAGTTAATAATTTTCATAACCATCTTTGGAAGACTGTGAGATGGGATTGCTCATGGAAGTCATGGCTTTCAGCAGAATCAATAGCACTTTGAAAGGGTTAAGAATTTTCCTGCTTGAGAATACTCCTGCAACAGGAGTATGCTACTGCTGAGCTATAGCATACAGCTAAGCTCTTTTGCTCCTTGCTGTTTGGGAATCATTGCTCTTGTAGCCCTGTTGCACTTAATGCTTTTAAAGGTGAGTTTTTATAATAGGTTGGTGCAGTGAATTTCAGTCAGAGTCAGTTGTCGTATTCTTCTTTGAAAACCCCCATATAAAAAGTGGAGGCTGTTGCATTTTAATTATACACGTTAATGAGTTGGAGGAAGGGTGCACTCCGCGGAGGCAAAGCTTCTGAGTCATTTTAAAAAAAAGTTTAAATGTACTTTAGGGATTTTTTTTTTTTTTTAATTTGCAGTGCTCTATTTTTGTGGCTGTAGGTTGGAAACAGATTGGATGTCAGACTGATTTCAACGTGTGTATTAGTGCTGGTATGTAGGTGGTTTCTCAAGTAAAGGTTTTTGCATTTATTTTAAAAAGTGGTAAGATAACTTTCCTATAGCTAGCTAGGTATTAAAATATGTAAGGTGTAATTCATGTGCAACAAAAATGTGAAAATTTATCTTTTCAATCCAAGGAAGGGCTTCCTGAAACACAATTCCCTATGAGAATATTAACAATTAAGTCAACAAACTGAAAATAATGTTTATTATGTGCCAAAGCCGTCTAACATGGTAGGACAGTTTTAAGTAGCTTCAAAATTCCCCTTTCTTTCTGTTATTGCTGTTCAAAATAAGGGCTAATTTCTCTTTGCTTAGGTAGGTTTCTGCTGGATCAACATATGTGCATTTTTTACCGTGTGTGTGTGTATGTATCTCAGATAGTGGTGTGATAACTAATTCTACTTTATTTGTCCACTGTATCATCACATTTTGGAATTTTACTCAAAAAATCTGAGTTCTGACTCAGTGCGGGGTTGGAAGCACATTATCTCCTGCTTTACAAAGGGTGGCCTGGGAGTGGTGTTTTGCATTAGAATACGAAGATCAGTTTTTGAGCGGTTCTTTGAATGCTTTTGCGAGAACAGCCCAATGTTTCCAGTACTGTCATCTCCATGGTTGAGGTCCCTAGGGGTGTGTTATTCTCTCCAGACCTATTCTCCCATTCTCAGCAGTAAGAATTTCTTTTCCCTTGAGCAGGCCACCAACTTGTTAAATGCCAAAGCATAGTAAGAAGCCATATTAAGGGATGCAGGACAGCTACCAACCATGCTCCTCGGTGCCAGCATCTCCAATGCAGAAAAGGGATGGGCTAAGATTGTTTGGAATTATTCTGAGCTGTTGCGTGTGTTGGCTCAGTTCTCTGCTTGAATCACTCAAGACTTGCAATAGCATTTTTATCGATTTAACTTAAATATACCTTTAAATCAGGCCAATTGTGCTGTTCATTTATGGGGTGTTATTTTTCTTAAATCTGCTTAGGTAGAGCAAAGAAATTGGGCAATCAACTATTTAAGTTTATACTGCATTAGCAAATGCTGTTAAAAAGTAAGAGGTGTTTTTATTAGTGCACACATGAGAATGGTTAGAGGGAAGCTATTATTTGGGTTGTGACATGTTTTGAATGTTTGCTATGTTCGGCAGCTCCGGACTAAGATAGTGGAACTACGCAGAACGGCGAAAAGGCTTTGTTGGTTGTACTTACAGTATGAAAAATGTTTTGGTTTAGGTAGATTCAATAAGAGCAGCATTTAGGGATTAATGTTGAAAAACAAAGAGAACACATAAGGGAATGAAAAGAAAAAAAAAAAAAAGGAAACACATTGACCTCGTTAAGGCAGGGACTAAGCATAATGCAGCCTGTCTTTTAACAAGTGTTATCAGAGCATAGATTTTGATGACGGATTTGGTGATGATGGAAGAAAAGGATTTTGACATGGCTGGAAAAGAATGAAATACATTCTTGTATATATTTTTTTATATGGTGGAGATTTATATATATTTATAAAAGACAAGAATTGAAAATCTTTTGTCTTGTGTGAAATCCCTACCTTCTTACTGCTGACTGCTCTGTAAGGAAAGTGTGATTAATTCAGATATCATTAGAAGAGTATGAATATATCTTGTGTAAATAATTTGTGTTTCTTCGGGCCCTGGTTTTGTTTAGGTTAATGATCCCATGAGGATACGTTTTCTCTGGTATATCTGTTCTGGCATGTGTTCAGCTTGCTCATCAGTTAATATCTTACAGAACAGACACACTGCACAGTGTAAAACTAAAATGACAAAAATACAGTTGCGATTGAGAGAAATACAGATGAGGGGGGAAATATGAGATAATAAATACTGTAAGAAAGATTCCAGATACTAGGTTTTACCTAAAATATATAGCAGTTTTGTATGACTAGAATATCAATAATCTCATGACAGCGTTGTTCTAAAGTTCATACACGTGTTTAAAGTGATTTAATGTACTCCTGTAGTTTTCAGTTTTATCTAGATGCCTTATTCAGTCATACCAAGAGCGTATTACTGAATATTTTGTTTATCGTTGTGCAAGTCTTAGTTTACTTGCAAGTTGGAACTTCACCATTTTCAGCTGAGCTGTATTTCAAAACTGTTTGGAGAAAAGATAAAGATTAAGATATATCCATTTTTTGGACTAGGGATTTTTTTTTCTTGTTGCTCAGTGTGCTTCTTTAGGAAAGAGGAGGAAGATGGTCATCTTTGAAAAGAGACCATGTGATGTAAGAATTTGTTAAAAACTAGAAGTTTACGTTTTGGTGTTTCTTGATATTGGACTGCGTGCCAAGTGTCAAGACCCTAGCACAGTGATGTGCAAGGATGTCACATTGCACATGTAAACTTAGATGATCCATAGATGTCTATTTTAACTTCATAAAAAGAAAGATAAAGTACTAGTATTTTAAATGGCCAATATTACTGACTCTGTTCTGTTGTGTTAATATGTTGCAGTTTGTCTATAATGTCAGCTTTTTCTGTCTAGGGTAATAATTAATAGCATACACTAAGGATAATACCTGCTATTAATCAGCATTAGCAGGAAACCCAAACACTGGTACGATTTTTGCTTAGTGCCTGAGAGGCAGAGTGAGAGAATTCCCCATAAAGTCATCTTGGCTTACTGGGATGATTAGTCTGTGTACCTTTATAAAGACAATTTTAATTATCTCTGAAAAGTAAATATAACACTAATGAAAAGAATGAGCAGAAAGAAATTTAAAAGTCATTGGCTGCCGGTCACTGAACACTGGAGGATGCTGTTGATCCTGGGGTCAACTGGCCACGTTACACATTCGCCAAATGAGAAGATAACCACCGAGTGGCCGTACATTTTTTTCACACTGCTTTTTAAGGTGTTCAGAACAGGGATTAGTTGTCCTGCTCTTTTTCTGGTCTTTGAACTAGCAAAAGTAGCAGACCTCAGGCTTAAGTATGTAGGAAAGAAATGGTGGCCTCTGAAGAAGCCTAAAATGGGGTCACCAATGTTATGCATCAAAAGATCACAGCTTCTTGCTCTTTTGCAAGAAAACTTCTGTGGCCTACAGTGCAGAGATAGCTCACACGATGAGAAGGAATATAGGGTGTGAATTACATGTGTGAAGAGTTATCCTCACATCAAATCAGTTCCTTTTGTTTACACTAGGTATGAATTAAATATAATTGCTTCCATAGCCTGTATTTTGTGTGTCACATAGTTTCCTTAGCCATTGCAATAAACATAGGAGCCTACTTGCAGAGGATGGAAAATGCAGAAGATTTGATGTATTTTTTCAGATTCACTGTTTAGGAAGATTTTAGTTCGTTGCAAATTTTCTCAAGTAAGCCTGAATGGAAATGGACAGATCTCATTTTTATCAACATAATGAAATAAAAGGACTAATAATAATAACCACACTGGATATGCAGCATTATATACTACAAAATGACTTGTGTTTGTTTATGCTGCTTTGTGACTTGGCAGTTTCATGCCTGTGTATCAGGTCTCATGAAGAGTTGTTTATTTAGTATGAATATACATTCAAAGAGGGCAGACTTTTGCAAACAGTGTGGGTGCAGGGGGAAGTTGGGATGGTTTCAGAAACATGTATGATTTTGTAATGCAGCGTTAAGTGCATATTGTGAAGATAACACAATCACTGCATTGTGATTGATAATATATAGTCTCATAGAGAGTCTCATCAGGCCCAAAGCCCTATCTATTTTAGGGGACACTAGGAGGAGGTGTTTGTGCTATAAAGCCCCAGGGAAGAACTCCACGCGTTCTCCAAACGTGGGAATCTTGGCAAAGGCAACTCTGAGGCTCCTTTTATTCTCAGGGCCTGTAATTAGTGCTGGATCCAAGACAGGCTTATCTCAGAAAGTATGTGTAAGCAAAGGGGAGCGGGAGAGAAATGCCCTGTAGCTCTTGAAAAGCAGCTGTCAATCAGCATGAATGGTTACAAAGGAGATCCAGCACTTGATGCTATAGCCAAGCGAAAGCTCCTGACAATGTCAGAAGATTTCTTTAGGTAGAAGATACCTGGCATGTGCAGCATGGCATGTATATACAGAGGAAAAATAAAAAATTAAAAAAAAAGTGAGGGGAGCATATTCGGTGCCATTTTCTTATTACCCACTTTATTTTTCCCAGCACTGTAAACACTGTAATCAAGGTGTGAGGATAAGAAGGAGCTCAGGAGTAGTCAGCATGGATTGAACAAGGGGAAATCATGCTTGACTAACCTGATAGCCTTCTATGATGGAATGCCCGGCTGGATAGATGAGGGGTGGATGTCTTATATCTGGATTTCAAAAAGGCTTTTGACACCGTCCCTCACAACATTCTCCTGGGCAAGCTCTGGCAGTGTGGGATAGATGAGTACACAATGAGGTGGATTAGGAACTGGCTGGATGGCAGAGCTCAGAGGGTGGTGATCAGCGGTGCAGAGTCTAGTTGGAGGCCTGTAGCTAGCGGGGTCCCCCAAGGGTCAGTCCTCAGCCCAGTCCTGTTCATTTTATTCATCAGTGGCCTGGATGGAGGCACAGAGTGCTCCCTCAGCAAGTTTGTTGATGACACCAAACTGGGAGGAGTGTCTGATACTCCAGAGGGCTGTGCTGCCATCCAGAGAGACCTGGACAGACTGGATGACCGGGCAGTGAAAAACCTCATGCAATTCAACAAGGCCAAGTGCAAGGTCCTGCACCTGGGGAGGAATAACCTCAGACACCAGTACAGGCTGGGGACCGACCTTCTGGAGAGCAGCTCTGCGGAGAAAGACCTGGGTGTCATGGTGGACGACAAGTTGACCATGAGGCAGCAGTGTGCCCTCGTGGCCAAGAAGGCCAATGGGATCCTGGGGTGCATTAGGAAGAGCGTCTCCAGCAGGTCGAGGGAGGGGATCCTGCCCCTCTACTCAGCCCTGGTGAGGCCGCATCTGGAGTATTGTGTCCAGTTCTGGGCTCCCCAGTACAAGAGGCATGTGGAGCTGCTGGAGAGAGTCCAGCGCAGGGCTACAAGGATGATCAGGGGCCTGGAACATCTGCCCTATGAGGAGAGGCTGAGGGAGCTGGGCCTGTTCAGCCTGGAGAAGAGAAGGCTGAGAGGGGACCTGAGCAGTGTCTAGAAGTACCTCAAGGGAGGCAGTGAGGAGGATGGTGCTGGTCTCTTTTCACTGGTGGCCACTGACAGAACTGGAGGTAATGGCCAGAAACTGAAACACCAAAAGTTCCACAGGAACTTAAGGAAAAAAATTTTAACAGTGAGGGTGACAGAGCACTGGAACAGGCTGCCCAGAGAGGTTGTGGAGTCTCCTTCTCTGGAGATCTTCCAAACCCGCTTGGACGCAGTCCTGTGCCACGTGCTCTAGGTGACCCTGCGTATGCAGGGGGGTTGGACTAGATGATCTCTAGAGGTCCCTTCCAACCTTAAGCATTCTATGATTCTGTTTTCTCTTTGTACTTTGAGAGATACTGCATTTTTTAAAAATTATTGTTTTTCTTTTTTGAAACTGTAAGGGGCCAGCAGAAGAAGAAATAATCTCTGAGTTTAGTTTTTTCTATGTTAAACCCTTATAGTGCTTTAAGATGAAAGCAAGGAGTAAAATTACATGTTTAATTAAAGCATATTACATTTTTGAGAGACTTTGTTGCAGGAGACAACTGCTGCCTTTTACTTAGAATTTTGGTGCAGCACTTCCCTCAATTGTACAATACCACAACTTGTGTGCATGTGGTTATTTTGCGCTGATATTTTATATCTTCACTTGCATTCACATGATGATTAGAAGGCCTAGCCTTTAGCTCCCTAGTGTATGATGAATATATCACAACTGACTTTTGCAAAAAAAGGTATAGCAAATAATGCATGCCATACTTTACAGAGACAAGATACCATTTGGAGAACAGTATTTTGGAGAGAAAGCATTTTTTTTCAACCTTTTACATACAAAATCAGATTTGAATCCATCTAGCCTGCTTGCTGTATGGTTTAACTGAATGTCATTTCCTCCCCTATGCAATGCTTTTTTAACATTTGAACACTTCCCCAAAAAGAATCCATTAGTGACAGATAACCATTTGGGATTTGGTATACAAATCAACTCTAGTTGTGAGCACTGCCATGTTACTCAAATCTTCTATTATTTCTTTTCTTCATTCTTTTTCTTTGTTAAGGGAAAGGATTGCTATACCATGTTGTGAAATGCACATGCACATAAAAATATATTTTAGGTGACATCTGTAATTTAGTTATAAGTATGAAATTCCTATATCATATTAGCAAAGAGTACCCTTCCTGTACTATGTTATTTTGGTAACATGATAGCTAGATTTGAAATGGAATCCAAAGGTCATAGTAGCCATAGTATTAAGAATTACTTAATCATATTTTCCTTCCCATCACTGACCTCATCTCTCTCCAGCCCCTAACTGCAACTGTGTACATTGCAGCAGGTGTGGAAAAATCTGTAATAGACTCATGCAATTTCAATTTTAAGTCTGTGGGGAGGTCAGTAGTTTTCTGACTGCCTATCAGACTATTTTTTGTATGCGGGTGGTACTAAAACTATCAAGTATTTGATTATTACGGTTAAACAAATGCATTATATTGAATTTATGTGCCATTTTTATTTTTCAGACTGTATCTTACGAAACTTGAAAGTAATTAGCAAATATTACATTTACAATTAAGCATCAGATGCATTAAAGAAAACATTAAACTACAATGTTTCTCCCTTCTTAAAAAAGGCATATTCTCTGTATTGCACTTCTGCACTGCCATTAGCAAATAAAATACTGTTAAGTTACTTTAAGTGTTACATAAGTGCATTCTACTTAATAAAAAAAAAAATCATGTGTGTAGGTTCAAAACTGTAGAACAACTTTTTTTTTTTTTTTTTTTATGCCAAAAAATGGAAAATCTTAAATGTAAAGCAAAAGTTTCTAAAAACAACAACAAACCTGTTTTGGACATTCTTTTGGAGCAAAAGTTAAAATTGCATGGAGCATAACTCAGGTAAAGCTGGTTTGATTTGACAAAGGCTATGCATAACCCCACAGCTATGGTGGTGACGGCACACAAAAAGCTGTAATGAAGTAAGTATTGACACATTGTATTCTGGATATTTATGACTACTGAAGGGGAAAGATGTTTCTGGTGATTGATTTTATTCCATAAAGAAAGACAATATAAGAGTTTTCTGATTAAATATTATGTCTGTGATAAAAGAAATACAGTCAGCATACTGCTTTTGAGTGTATTTTACTTTTTTTTATGGAACAAAATGGAACAAAAGGATTCTTTGAGAAAATACAAATCATCAGGAAAATAGTACAGAACTACTCTAATAACATTATTAAATAATATATTACATAAACATACAAGATTTGTTTCTTTTAACATTGCAGCATTGCTGCCTTTTTTTTTTTTTTTCTCCTTTCATACTTTCTGTTGCTTCTTGGCTTCTACAAAAAGCCCCAGTGCTGGTATGTTGTCCTGTGATGGTGATCGGTTATAAAGCTAGGAGAATTAGACTGAGTGGGCAAGCAGTCATGCAGGTGCAATCGAGTTGGTCAGAGACATAGTCAAAATGCATATCAAAATCCTAGGATTTGTGTGTGTGTACGTGTGTGTGTGTGTATGTGCGCATGTCTTTCTACCTAAAAGTCTCGGACAACTAGCATTGTACAGGTTTCCAAAGTAGCCTTAAGAGCTCCAGGACTTAGTAGAAAGGTCATCTGTAAATTGGGTGTCATATTTTGGAAATCATTGAGCACTCTTTTTGTTGAAATGCATTAAGAGGATACTGTATCCTCTAGTCTGCCTATCATTGTACCAAATGTATGTAGGAAAGAAGGTATTAAGAGACAAAAATGCTCTGTAAAAGCATATCGCAATGGATATCATGGGAACTGGACACTAGAATTTTCCTGCGAGGTCCCTTCCATTTGGTTGATTTCTGCGAGAACAGAAATCTTTCATCATAAAGATTAAAGTCCAGGGCTTCTTACTTGGCAGCAAGGACTGTCAACAAGAAAGACATTCATTATTAATAATGAAGAGAGTCTTATCATTTTTCATTTTACTGGGAAGGAAAAGGACAAAGAGACATCAACACCCATGAAACTGTACGGCTAACCCATTCACAGTTTCTGGTTGTTTTCTTCATAGTCACATGGATAATCTATCATTTTCGCATTTGCAGTTAGTTAGAGAATATAACAACTCACACTTCCAATATGAATTAGTTGGTACTTACTAGTTCTGGTTAAGTATGGAGTTGTGCCATTCCTGAAAACTGTTTGAATACTTCAGCTTTCTTCTGAACTACAGGAAGGTTGTATAAATACAAAATCTTTACAGAGAAAAATGTACTGATTCATCTTCATATTAAAAGAAGTTTCATTATGCTTTTTCTTAAGTTATGAGCTTCTATCTAATTATGTGTAAATTATCTAAGTAGGTTCCCAAGTATTTTAGTGATAAGCATTTTTATGCTTGCCAGAAAAAATTGTAGAAGATATCATCAAAAGCAACTTATCTTGCAGATGGCAAAATAGACATTTTTATTTCTGTTGGAAAGATTTGAAATGTTTACACTCCTGGGAGGAAGGTAAGTGTTAAGCAGTTTTACAGTTAAAGAAAATCATACACTACTTTCATCTTCTATGGAAATAGTAATAATAATAAAGAAATTCCTAAGAACCTGGTCCAAAGTAAAACACTGTATTGAAAATAAAACTGAAATAAACCACCAACTTGTTAATATTCAACTTTAGAGATTCAATAGCTTAGGATACATTTTTTTGGAAACATAAAGGTTTTCCGTTTGCTTAGTGTTCTTAAGCCTTCCTCTAGGAAGGAGAGCTGGATCTTTCTGTAGGATCATAGATGTAATGGTGGCTATGAATATGCAATGTTTGGTGCAGAGGTGAGGGATTCCTCCCCTGCAATGCCGTAGGAGGGATAGTAGGAATGATGAGGGGCTCTGGATGCTGGGAATAGATTTAGTTCTACTACAGCACTATATGTAAAGATATCTGATGCATTTTTTCAAAGCTGGGGTCTGCCAACCCCCAGCCTTTTCCATGCTGGCCTGTGGCTATGACTACAGGTCTGTCAGCCTACAGTGATCTCTCTACCTCTGAGGAATGACCTTTGGTCATTTGGTCACACTGGTACATTGCCTGTTGGGACAAAAAAGCCCTCTTCTGTTGCAACAAAGAAAGGTGACTTTTCTAGAGTGACTTTCTCTCTTTTGATGTTATGAATAAGGTATTAAGTGATGATGGATTCTTTGACTCTGAAAACCAAGCATGTATTCATGATACCAATGAGTTATGATAGTTGTAGAGCAAGGGGGCAAGTGAGAGGTGTAACCTTTTGCCAAAGGGCCCCTCGCTGGACTGGAGTTGAGCTGGGGACAGTCTAAGCCCAACTGTCTCCCTTATTTTTACCAGTCAAACACTGTGGATTGGCAGTGTTTTATTAGACTGTGTCCAGAAAAGTGAAATTTATTTCCATGCACAATCAAGCACTGAGAAGCTGTAATGAGTTCACATAGTATTGAGGTGAATAGCTTTGCTTTTTCGTTCCATTTTGCTTGGAGGTATGAGCGGAGACTCTTATTGCAGAGAACATACAAATCTATTGTAAAAGTGTGTCTTCAGATAAACTTGACAAAATTATCTTGGGGATGAAGTATTCAAGCATAGCTGTTTGCCTTATATTTTCTTATTAAAAAGAATGAAACAGGTCACCTGAGAAGTCACTAAAGAAAAACAAAGTTCACTGACTAATGCTTGTTAAATGCTCCTTATAAGTAAATGACTGAAGTTTCAGAATTTTGCCCTTTCTGAGCATCTCAGCCACCCTAGTTCACATCAGGCTGCATGTGCATCCTCTGTAGAGCTGCTGTGTTCTGCCGCAGCTGACGAATTTCACAGCGCTGGACAGGACTGTTTATCACCGACCTCTAATCAATGGGAGGATCCTAAATCGTTTGGTCTGCAAACTAGTTTGATGCAAGGGCTTTTGGGAAAGACTTGACTTGGACATGGGAGCATCAAAGAAACCGTTCTGGTTTTAGTTCCCTCCTGCTGACACTGAAGCCTTATAGAGAAGTGTCTGATTTTGTTGGAGCGAGGATGAAGGCTAGAGAATAAAAATAAATAAATAATAAAGCCAAGGAGCTAAAGGTTTCTTAGTAATTCAAAGTCATACTACTTTGTCATTCCATAGTGAGGATGTTACTTGGACCCTGCACCCATAGAAGGAAGAGTAGCATGTCTGTGGGAAAGGTGTATGCAATAAAACCCCATCAGGATGTATGAGTTCTCATGACACCAGTGGACTTGGTTCTTGCATTTTGTAACCTTTGGGTGTTTATCTCACAATCATAGTCACGTTCACGTCTCTAATAGATTTGTCAGCCTACTTTATGTATGTGTATCTGTATATCAAAAAGATATGAAACTATAAAAAACCCTTAAAATAGTAAAATATCAAAATTCTTTGGTAGTTAGGAATAAAAGTCCATATATGAAGAAAGACCTGCCTCCACCCCCCATTTTGTTGATCAGAGTTTTGCACAGTTTTGGATGGAGTGAGACCTGCAGCAATCTCAGAAATAAGCAGTTGTTTCTTTGTGGGTAATCTATTAAATAACATCAATTTTCCATGTAAAATATTATTAGCATTTGGATTTCACATGAGGATTAAATATGACACCTTTAATGTCATATATGATTATAGAAGGCAGAGTTGGATTTTGCTTTATTTTGTTTTATCCATTAGTAATACTACTTGTAACTCCCTAGCTGGCAGTGAATTTTCCTGTGTGTTTCCAAGCATTTCTGTAGAGAACCTAATACTTATACACAGAATTAAGATTGTTGATGAATTGTGCAGCCCAGTTGTCTTGCTCCTGGATTAAGTTATTTTGCGGTTGAATTATTTTGGCAAGACTTGGATAAAGATGATAGTTAAGGGTTTTTGTTGTTTGTTTGTTTTCTTTTTCCCCAATTATATTTCTTTTCATATTGTTTCAATCTTGACAATCAGATTGGCTCTTCAGCAATAACTTTTGAAATATTGAAGTAAGAATGATGAGAAAAAGAAAGCACACTTTTTTCCAACTTTGTGGGAAGGTTAGTGACAAATTTTGGAGAATTGTCCGAGTGGCTCAGGCGTAAATGATTATCCAGTTATGATATTTACCCTGATTTTAGTAGTCTTTTAGTGCAATTACTGATAAACTGGATTTACTTTTCTTGTATTCTATGTTGAAAAGGATCAGAAAATCCTTGAGAAAAATATTGCTGTTAGCTTAATCTGCAGCACTGCAGGTATTTTTCTGCCTACGGAGTCCAGTGCTGCATTCATTGAGTATTCAGAGTTCTACCAGTTTCAGTGTGTTTGACTTGCAGAGGATGGAACAAAAGTAGATTCTTTATTTTTTGCTGTTCGTCCTCTCACTGCTGATTTTAGTTAACCTTGCCTTTCTTTCTCTGCCTATTCTTTTATCTGTGGAATGTTTGTAGAATTGCTTTACACCTGCTTTATGTTGCCTCAAAATCCAAGCTAGCACTTGGTCGCTGTTGAGTGGCCGGTGTAAAAGGAGCTTCTGATCTCAGTTCATTTCCTGCAGTGGAGGCATCATCAGCACACGCAGTGTCTGGGGCGATGGGTTCTGCAGGAGGCTCTGCACAGGTTGCAGAATAAACCATGGTGTCATTCTGAGAGGTGGTGCTCACAGGTTGGCGCTGATGCAAATGCATGGGAGCATCAGGAAACTTGCAACTCTGTAAATAGCTGAAAAGAATAATTTGGCAACTTGCAAGCACTTTATTTTTTAAATGACTTTTTTTTTTTTTTTTCTCTGTATAGAAACCTGCAAGGACTGTAAAGGGTGGTGTTACGTAACTTGTGAATAAAATAGCATAACATAAGCCAAAACTGACAAGTAGCTTCTTTTTTACTACTTTGAATTACTCCTTCAAAAATATGTCAGCATCTACTGTATCAGACCTTTGCTTCATTGAAACACACAACTCATTGATTAGCAAGGTTATCTATTACACGTATACTTGTGTGGCTTTTTGCTTCCCTCAACTGAAACATATGGTTTGCAGGAGATCGCTGGTGTGCTGTCTCCCAATTATTTGCGGTGCTCTCTGTGCATTGGCAGGACCTTTGGCAGGAAGGCACAAAGGCTGCTCACGTTCGCTTTAGCTTTGATTCCTGCTCTAATAATAGTAACAGTTCTGCTCCTTTTCTCCTCCTGGGATGTGGAAGTGTGGAGGACTTTCATACATAAAGGCGAGCAGAGAAGAAAATTAGATTGGTGGAAAAAAGCTAGAAAAGAAGCAAGGTTGGAGTTTGTTTGCAGAAATTATTTAATGCCCTCTCGATGTATATGAGCAATCAGACACTGTATTGAGAAGCACCAGCAGGCATAAGATAAATAGTTTATATGCTTTATACTTTTTTTTTTTTGAGAATGGGCTCAGCATCTAGTATGGAGGCACTTGGTTTCTTATCTGACTTCTCCTTTAACTTCTTTAATCCTTGTAGAGCTTTTGAGTAAATTTAAGTACTGTTCAGCCTTGAAAAATAGTGTATTCACATAAAAGCAGTTGTTTGTAACTGCGTTTTAGATCTTAAGTTTTCCTGTGGTTTTCAGTTTTATGTTATCTTATGTAGTTTTATCTTTTGTTTAGTGTACACTGATGTCTGAAAATAGGACCATGGGAATGGGATTCTTTGTAAATATCTGGTGAAAAGGGCTAACCTGAATTCGTGTCTCTAGATGATTTTGTTATTTGTAATTTGCAGCAAGTTCTCTTTCATACTGAATAAATAAATAAAGCCAGCACTTGTAAAAGTGATGTAAATATAAATGGCATGAACAAACTTTAATGAGTCTTTTTTTAAAAAAAAAAAATCTGTATCTGTCATGCCGATAGGTTTTATTTGAAGGGAGCAGAAGTATTAAGGGCCAGGTTAGGCAATGCTGTATGAAATGTGTATGGTCCTACGTTGATTTGGGGAGATGCAGGAGCTGCTTGTTATGTGTGTGGTCATACATCAGTGCAGAAAAACATCACCTGTTTTTTTGTTTTTTTTCTTAAATGTCTCCAGGATATTTCTGACACAATGTTGAATATAACATATTATACATTATGTTGTGCAAATATAACATGACTTGGATTTTCTGAGCTATCTTTCTTGAAAAGTTTGTATTTCAAAGAAAGAATTTATCCAAAATAGAAGAGCATAGGGGAGAAGTGCTACACATACGTAAGAATATTGAGGGGGTGTTGGAGAAAGGAAGGAATGTCAGTTAATTAGGCTGTAAATGTTAAACATGAACAAATTTTTGTGGAGAGACTTGAACGGTCTGAATCCCTGGGGATGAAAAGCTTGAACTTTATGCAAAAGGCAAAAGAAGGGGGGAAAGTGTCAAAAAGAGTGACATAGTAGCAGGGGGAAAGAGAAGAGTGATTTTTTTTTTTTGTAGTACGGGTGCAGATATCAGTGAATAAAAGATTGTAAGGAAGGAATTGCAAATAGGAGAGGTGAAGGATGGCCACCATAATATGAGAGAGTTGATTAGTGCTGATGAAAGCAAATAACTTGTAGAGGATATTGTAGAAGAATTGGCAGGCCCTAGTTATTAGCTGAGGAGGAGAAAGAGTCAGAAATGTTGAATGTGACACCTTATCAATTGAAGTTGAGATAGATTAAAAAAAATACCAATTAGAGAGTGAAAAGAGGAAGGAATTGATGCTGGGCTGAGGAACAGATCTGGTAGAGGTTGCGCTAATGAAGCAATTGGAAAGGTAGTGTGAAAAGGACCGGATCCCAGAAGGATTCAGTGAAAGAGGAGTGAGGAAACAAAGCAACTGTCTCAAAACCAGCAGGTAAAATAAACTGGGAGAAGAGAGGAGGAAACTAAAGAAAAAAGGAACAGATACAGAATTGACTTTGTGTATCAGACTGAACTTCCTCACACAGTACTTGTATACCTATTTCAAGACTTAATGAGCAGGCCTATATAGGCAGCTTTGTATCAGTTCCGTATGGAAAGCTGCCTGTGTGCCAAAATGTGTGGTTCTGCAAGGGTGATAAATGGCCAAAGCTCTTAAACTCCAAAAAACCCTCTTGTAACTTCTGGCATAACAGTGAGCTTGGGCTGTGGCGTCTGACGTCTGTCTGCTGGAATGGTCTTTTGGAGACAGTACAGGTGACGTACTTCGGAAAGCCCTGGAAGTGCTGTAGTATGCACAGAAGCCAAAACTTCAAAAGGCTTCTTTTTAATTTTCCTAAAGCTTTATCCATGTGTCTTTCAGTGGAGGGGAGTATTTAATGAGGACTCTTCAGGCTCGGCCATGCTACTTTGAAGATGTTTTAGTTGGAAGTCAGGTTGGAAAGGCACAAGAAAGAAGGGAGAAAGGCAGGGTTTTGAAGAGTCACTGAACTAAATTTAAAACGGCCTGAGCCTGTCTTGTAGAGCAGTGTCAAAATGATGAAGACTATTTTGAGATTTACCAGTAGAAATGCTGATACCTCAGTTCCTGCAGGGAGCTGTGCAGACATTGTACATGGCTTCTGAGAGCTCGCGTGTTCTGCAGGGGCAAGTAGGCTGCAAAATGTAGGCAGAGGACATGGGAAGTGGGGACATGGAGGATGTGTTGGTTTGATTCAGGAACATGTTAATATTTAGCTGTTGTACATACCAAAATTAGCTGCTGCACTGGGGACTAAGTTTGGTGGATTTGGGCGGAATGTATGAGAGAGGATAGCTCTAGACAGAATAATAAAAGGAGAAGTGATTTCATTACAGAAAGAAACTGTGCTGATGTCCAGTTAATTCCTGCAGAGAAAAGAAACAATCTTTACATAATAGCATAATTAATCTATCATTTATTCTTCTTCTGAGATTTGTCCAACCCCCCCACACCCCTGGGTTAGGAATTTATTAATATCTTTTGGAAAACTAACAGACTTCAGCAAGGTGTGTTCCTGCTACCCTGATATAGATATACTCGTGTGTGTGGAGTTTTTTCTGCTATGACATGAAAACAAGCTCTAAGTTGATGTGCTTCTGCTGCTTATTTCTCACCCTATGTTGCAGCCTTTTATTTGTTATGTCATAGTAACAAGGTGTGAGAGATGGGCTGCAATTAAAGGAGCATAAATGGGAGACAATTTATTTTCATATTGAACTTGTGAGAAAATAATTTTAGCTTTATGTTAACTCTACTATATTCGGTGTGCATAAAGCAGAAATCATAGTAGTGCAGGTGACTTAAGTGCCTGTATAAAAGAAGAAAAACGAACATGTTTAGGTTAAAAAAAAAAGAGTTAGTCCTCATATGTAGTTATAAGCCATATATGTGTGTGTGTGTGTATGTATGTAGAATATATACATATACGTAGTCCTTGCTGCCAAATAATGTCTTTTGCTCCCATCTGATGTCTCACAGACCAAATCCATAGTGAAAGCAGACCCTGCTTTGTATAAGACTGTAGGCTTTCATCTTCTGCATGGTTTCTAGGGTGGGAAGCCTACCCTCTTTTAGCTATTCCACAAAATTTTAGGAAGGCTTTTAATATCACCAGGAAATTTCATATAACTAAAGGTCACACTGTTAAGTCCTTTTTTTTTTTTTTTTTTTTTTTTTTTTAAAAGTCTTGGAAAGAATATGGCAACATGACGTGTGACAGTCTCTGTTGTCTTCAGTCAGTTTTTTAAAATGGAAATTATAAAAAAAAATAAATAAAAAAGGTACAGGAAAGATGAACAGGGTGGTAATTACAGTAGCTGGACAAGGGTGGTAATTACAGTAGCTCTTAATTATGATAGCTAGGCAACCATCAAAACGGTTGTCCTGTGTGAAGCAGACTTGTGTTGGAGCGTTATGTAAAGAACCGCTATATGTGCGTGTGAAAAGCAAGCCTGGTGCCGTGGGACTGTGGCTGGTATCTCCACGTGTCCTGCAGCCCTCGTGTGGGAAGAGATGGAAGCAGGGCTGAGACAAGGGTTTGCTGTCCTGATGTCACTCACCTTGGTCCTTACGTGTGTGTTTATGTCACCGCTCCTTGGGACGGTGCAGCCAAGGTAACAGTTTAGGGGTAGCTGCGGGTGCCGGCCCGGGGCTGCTGCGCTGGGGAAGCCGCTGCTGCTCCCGCCAGCGGTCGCCCCTTCCCGGGTGTCTGGTCGCCCCTTCCCGGGTGTCTGCCACCACGTCTATGTGGCGTCAGGTCCGGGTCGCAGCGCGCTGGGCAGCTCTCAGGGTTACAGCAAGCCCAGAGCAATTTAAGGTCGTTGAGAGCTTTAGAGTGCTGTTTTGCCTTGGTTTAGCCTTATGTTTTGGGAACTACTCTGATATAATACTACTCCCTGCACCTTATTTACTACGCAGATTGCCGATGGGAGTTGAGGACACCATCAGAAAGTTCAGCGCAGCTCCTTGGAGCTGAGAAGTGCTTTGGGCTCGGGTTGGTATGAGCTTTGTCTCCACTAGATGGAGGTGCTGGAATAGCTGTGCACACTCCGGAGCGTGGAGCCGGCCGCGCATCCCTGCGAACGAGGAGGAACGCGAGGAGTGGTGTTCTCACCTTGCCGTGTGCAGCAGAAAAAATTGTGCAAATCCACTGCCTTCAATGAGCTGAGCACGTGTGCAACCTCACACAGAATGAAATTGGGGTTGCTCTGCCTTTCCCTGTTACTGTAGTGAACATTTGCTTTCTGCAGAAGAGCTAGACACCCTACACCAGGAAAGTAAAACCTAATGTGGAGCTTGCACCTTCTGCTTGCAAAGGTTGCAAACTCTCCAAGAGCTAAACATTATTGTTTTTATTTTATTTATTTATTTATTTTTGCATACATGGCTGGAATTTGCTTCTTCTGTTGTGGAAAATCTGTATATGTAGTGTTGAAAGCTTATGAAATAACCTTGTTAAGTGGCTCTGAAGAGGTTAACCTTGGTACAGTATCTTTGTAGATGGTGAATGTGATGTACAGAGAAGTTAATGGACATAACAGTGCTTAGCAGAAACAGAAAATTAATAATTCTTAGTTGCCTGAGGTAAGTGCAAGTCCCTCTAATGTCTTGATCTTTGTGCAAAGACCTATTGAAGAAAAGCAGTCTTAATAAAAATCTTAAAATAGAAATGGGGATTTTCATGATAAGAAAATATCCATGGAATGATGGCTTAATTGAAAAGAATGGAGGGAAATCCTTTTTTTTTTTTTTTTTGACAAGACACATATTGTTTAAAAGAGTCAGTACTATTCCCTAGCTTTTAAAAATAATCATAACATAGATAATTAAGGAAATGGAGTGTTATATGGGCTGAAGATAGCAAAGATGTTAGTGTTTGTTAATAACTTGTCGAAATATATTCTTTTTTTTTTTTTTTTTTTAAGTTTACAATATGATACTTTTTAATTTTAGTTCAGGCTTTAATGAAGCAGATGGAAGGAATCTTACAGGGGAGGGTGAAGTAAGTTATCAAGCCCTTTGGAAAGGAAATAGTAGTTTTGGTCAAGGAATGGAAAATAATCCCTTGAGATGCAAGAAGCTTTGGGCTGAAAAGCCTTCCATGTTCTGAGACTGGCTCCATGTTTCCTTAGGAGATGTGATTTATGGTTAGGTAGGAATGAGTACAGAATGTTGTAGACATGAATAGAGGACAAAATTCAACTCAGAAATTCAAGACGGAACTGCCTGGTTTTCTAATGCAGACAGTTTTGCTGCTTCTGTGAAACAGTATCACCGCTTTGGGGAAAATCTTGACTGAGAAAAGATAATTGGAATTAAACGCCAAGGTAACTTGTTAATGGACAAATTGCAAGGAGTAGGGGTTTACTGAAGGGTGAACGTCAGTAGCTGGTAGGACACAGCAGTCTAAACGCAACGCTGCTGCAGGGGGAAGTTTCAGGTATGACGTGGTGTGCGGTCTTGCAGGTGGGCTCTTTCAGATCTTACTGATTGTGCTTGCTGTTAATTGGAAACCTCACGGATGATGTTGCCAAATAATAAGGGGATAAAATATACTTCAGTTACTGAGTGCGGTGTCTTGGGTCTGAAAATCCAGCCTTGTCAGAAACTGAGAGCCAGTTCTAGTGATGCCATCACCATGCTCGAAATTCAGATTATGCTTCTGGTGATCCATGTATCATGGTGCATATAGCCCGAACGTGGGATGTGGTTAAGACTGAGGGATTGGGTTTAGTATAGACTCATGTAAACAGAACGTGACTTAAAAGAAGTGACATTATTTTATTTTTGTGAGCTAAAGCATGCTTTATTATACTATTCCTAAGGAATATATGTATTGCTTATTATAGTATTCCTTTAAATGGCAAGTTATCATGTGAAAGAAATAAATTGGGTAAGTAACTTCCTGAGAATCAATTTAAGTAATGTGTTATGTCAGGCCGAAGAAATCTGTTACTTTATTTAGGTTTCGTGTGCATATATAAGTGCATGTATGTGGATAAATTATATAGTGAAAAACATAAATGCTATTGTTTCAGTGATATGAATTAATAAAAAAAGAGAGTGTTTGTAGTAGTTGTGGAACATATTTTTCTTACTCAGAGATGTGTGGAAATAGAGGATAAAAGAGCAATAAGAAATTTACTTTTAATATTTACTAAATTGTGAAGTATTTGTTCAGCACGTTGTTTTTAAGAGTGTGTTTCATCCCGTTGTTTTATAGATGTCGTCTTAGCTATAAAACAGTGCAATAGACAGAAAAAACTTTGCTTGACCATCAGCATGTTCCAGAGCTTCACTTTGGAAAATTAGCTAGACGGAGGGAGTTCCAAGGGCTTTGGCTGGGAAGCAAGCTGCCTTTGATCCTGGCATAATGTAGAGCGAGCGGGTTATCTGCCTCCTTACATAACATATTTGTTTTTCATTAAACATTCTGATAAGGTCTTATTAAAGTACCATGTATAATTTATCATGTTTCATATGAAAATGAGCTGAAAGGAAAATTCTATCTGCTTAGGGCATTTCCAGAATAACAGGCTTTTTGTGCTAGGGAGGGGAAAAAAAGGCAGAAGAAAAACATGACATACTCCTGTCAGAACAGGAGACTGCTTAAGGCGGAGAGAAAGAATGAAAAGAGGAAAAGGGGCACAGAGAGGGTTCATTTCTCATCCTCACTTTCTCTTGCTGTTTTTATTCTTTTTCTTGGTTTGCTTTGTATTTTTTTTCTTTTTTTTTTTTTTTCCCTTCTGTATCATGTAGTAATTTGTGCTGTTCTAGAGCTGTGCTGGTCTAGTGGGTCAGTCCATGATAATCTGCAAAAGCATGGATGTTTCCTAAGCCAAAAAGCAGTCCCTATACTGTCAGTTTGTGTTTTAATTATTTCAGTGTTAACCATGGAACACTAATTACATTGGTCTAGTTACATTGGCTGCTTTGGAACAAGAGAATTATGTAATAAGTGATTCTACTGGAAAATATTTATTTTTTCCATGAAGATGACTTCCATGGATCTAAATGAATTTCTGAAGTTTCTGTGAGTGCGGATGTGTGTACACACTTGTAAAATGCAAAATAATATATACTTTTTTCTTAGTGCAGAGCCTGAGGTGCAATGACATGTTCTGTGTCTATTTCCATTTATACAGGGACTTTTATTTCTCTTTAAAGGAAGTCTTCAGTATCCAAAGACCTCTACTGTATTGTTGTTTATTATCATTAATATTAAACTTTTGTTACAAAATATTTCTCTGCAAAAAGTGGATTTTACAGGTGTCCTGTAAAATTGGTAATTTGAAAATCTTTTGCAAAATCTTTTTAAAAGGAGCCCCTTTAAAACCTCAGGTGTTGCTTTGAGGTTTGACCTTCTTTCCTGAAGAATTAATAATTCATTCATTTGTCAAATACTAATTAAAAACAGTAGTATCTTTTGTTATACTTAAGTAGTATGTAGAGAAAAAAGGAGACCTGTAGTATTGGACCTCAAGGACAAGCTATAATATAAATTATTTGATTTGCAGGTCACATCCTACTTTATTACATAAAGACTAACTAGATCTACTAATGAATAATTATTACTCCATAAAAGAAAGAAAGAAAAAGTCTGCAAGAGCAGAATACTAATTTGAGGTATCACTCTCCAAGTAAAAAGTAAACATAAAATTCTAAAAATTACCCATGTAATTTGTCCATGTAACCTGATAGGGCACTCTTTGAGAAGAGATTGACTAGCTGTCAAACACATTTGCAATTTTAGATGAGTTTTAGAAGAATTTTAAGATACAGTCTTTATGCAAGTCTCTGTCTCCCCCACGCCACCCCCCGAAGAAAGGCAAACCGGGAAAGCCATAACATTTATTTCGCTATTTCACTCCTGGTGTTTCTGCTGTGGTGGTTACGCTGATATTTCACACTTTTTCTGTATGCTTTTATAGGCTTCCCTGGAACCGAGATAGTGAATGACATGCAGATGCAAAATTAATCTGTGTTTTAAAATAAGCTCATTTACTGCTAGCACTTCTGCTGCTGGAATCCTCCTGGCTCGCCAGGCTTAGCTTTCCCTTCACTTTGTGCTTGGTACTTGTGTTCTGAGGAGGGGAAAGCCCTTTTCGTGTCAGGTGCGGGTCCTCAGAGGGGAGGGAAATACCAAGGTGTGTGTGTGTGTGTGTGTGCAGAATCCTAGCAGGCGCTCGGTCCCAGCTGGGCAGTGACATTAATTGCCCAAATCTCTCGGATGCCTGTGATGCAGCGCGCTCGCTTTCTCTCCTTCCCTATCCTCCCCGGGGATTTTTAAAATGCGGTGTTTGAATTTTGGTGAGTGGTAAAGACCCTGCCCTAGGACCCATTTGACAAATGAGAAGCCGTGCAGCATCAGCAGCAGCCGCCTGAGCCGCGTGGAGTCAATCTCCCTCTCGACTAGTCAGCAGCTCCGCTTGCGAGCCGAGCCGCAGCTCGCGCTGTCATTGAGGAACTTCCATTTGCTCATCAATAGGCTGCAGGCTCTCTCCGCTTTTTTTTTTTTTTTTTTTGGACCGCTTTTTTTTTTTCTCTCTCCCCTTCTGTTAAAAATTTGTAGTTTAAATCTACCAAGTTGCCTTAGCTGACAAACGAATGTAGGGATCTAGCAGTGGAGGGGAAAAAAGAGACGTCGAAGGAAAACTGTTTCTTTCTTAAATAATCAGAAGGAAAAAAAAAAAAACTGTAGTGACAAGATAGGGCAAACGTGCTTGCATGCAAGCCCCCTCACTCGTTCTACGTAGACTTCAGAGCAACACCATGCAGCATCCCCTTACGGGTGCAACCTGCGTGGCACTGCCGAATGTGGGCATGTGTCCCCAGCTCTCCTGTGCCTTGACTTTTATGTACTTACAGCAGGTAAGTTCGCTTAACTTTTTCAATATTGCCGGCTTCGTCAGCAGCATTTGGGGGATTTGTGAGCTCAGAAGGTATTTTTTGATATGAATAGACTGTATAAATGTCTCCTCCTGCTCAGGGTGAATGTTGTCTCTGCATTTAGAAATGGTGAGAGTGAGTACAAAATCTGTCTTAGCAGGGCATCAAGCATTTGCATAGCTATTAATTTTTTTGCGATATCTTTATTGATGCTGTTTATAGATGTTTAACACAGTACTTTGTGTTTCTTATGGATACTGTAGTAGAGTTTCAGCCATAAAAGATTGCTCTTTATTCACTTGCAGGCATAAATTATACTTCTAATGTAAATGTACCCAATGGCAATTTTACTTAAGCCTCTTTGAAGCCAGGAATTTAAGTCTTTGTTGAAACATGCTGCTGATTAAAATCAGTTTGATTTTAATCAGAAAAGGAATGATTTGTAAAGCTATATCTGTGCAGAATTGAAATACATCACTGGAGTGAACTGAGATGGATTTAAATAGATGTTCTGAAATCAGGAAAACAATATTCTGCTCCATTTCTAAGGTTGTTTTTTTTTTAATTCACGAGCATTCTATATGTGTGTGTGTGTGTGCATATGTATATAGATTAAAAAGTATTTCCTCACCCTTCCCCCCCCC
This sequence comes from Tinamus guttatus, assembly GCF_059628265.1. Taxonomy (NCBI): domain Eukaryota; kingdom Metazoa; phylum Chordata; class Aves; order Tinamiformes; family Tinamidae; genus Tinamus; species Tinamus guttatus. Next base: position 2,473,809 of record NW_028288706.1, on the reverse strand, counting down.
CATTATTTACTAGTTGATAACATTTCTTGGTTGTGATATAGATTATTAGATAATGGAGCATTATTATTTGAAGTGTTCTGAAGTCATCAGTGTGTGCTACTTCTCTATTTTTTTTAAAATGGAATCTGCTGTTACAGAGGATCCTCCAGTAGGCATGTAGAGCCACGACTGCTATATGTTATCATGCACAACTGATTAATCCTATTTACTTCGTTACTTTTTGCTGCAACTTCAGGGGAAAAAAAAAAAAAAAAAAAGAAATTCTGTGCCTACACACAACTGAGGAATAAAGCAGAGGGGCATTTGACTGAACTCTTCTAACTTCCGCTGCAATTGTTTATATGTATATCGACTTCCATGATACAGACAGTAACTTATTTTCATATTTACACATGCCTGAAAGATTTTTTTTTCTTACAGTTTCTTTAGCGTATTTTGTTCCTAAATGTTAAATGAAATAAAGGAAAGCTTGTTTTTAATTTAGAATATTTGCCTTTCTGCTACTGAAACAAAACAAAATTATTTGAAGGATATAAAACCTTCTGTAGCCTTTTTTTTTTTCTAGCGTAATATAAACCATTTCTGCCTTAGAGCGCCGAGTGTATAAGAACAAGAGTTTATTCCCTAAATTTTACATGTATGTAGGAGATTAATGTGTCTGCAATTGAAATGTACATTGGAAAAAATAGTGTATTTAGTATTTAAATAAATTGCATGCTATAATTAGGCTGGATGTTGTTAGTACTTCTGTGTGCTGGCTGCATTTTGGAAATGGCTTTTACGGATCAGTTTTAATTTTCCAGGGTGCCTTGTGCAGCTTGTGGTTCCGTACGACACGTTCTGCCCTGCTTGCTCGTGCTGGTCCCGCCGGCCGGTGACGGGGTTAAGGACGCGGCTCCGGGAAGGGACAGGACAGGACAGGGGGTGAGAGGTCGCCGGGAGGGGAGGGGAGGGGAGGATGGCGCCTGCCATCATCTTCCTCCTCCGTGAGCTGCTGCAGCAGCAGCATTATGCAAACACATCCCTAGCAGGGCACTGCTTTCAGGGTTAGGAAACTGGGCAACCACAATGATTGCTTTAAAACAGGGAATTCAAATGCATCTGTGCTGTTCCAGAAAGGTATGGGAAGTGATTGCTAATGCACTTGACAAAGTGCTGTGCCTAGAAGATAATTTTTTAACTCTTTAAGTAGATTAACTGCTTCTCTGATCATGTGCATTTTATTAAAGGGCTGATTTTTACAGTCTGGTTAATGCTACTGTCAGTTTATTTTCATTGTGCCTCTGTTACTGGTAGTTACATATGAGTAAAAGTTCTCAGGGATTCCTGGTGATAACTGCGGCAGGTTCCAAATAAGCTTCTTTTTGCCTATTTTAAGTGTTTAGTTGGTGTTTTACTTACTTGGAGTTCCTGGAGAGTCAGATGATTATCATCTAAATTCAGATAGGATTTATTATTTGATGTATTTGTTGCATTTGATTCTTAGAAGTAATATGCAACTTTTTAGCCACAGATTAGATAGAAAAGAAGTAATATTGCATAGTACAATGCGTGTAAAGCTAATGTGTAGCATTATTCTGCATTTGAAAAAACATCAAATAACTTTTACCATGATAGTCTGTTTTTCCCATATCTAATCATCTCTAGCAACCCTGCAAATATAACTATATATTTTGTGTGTCTGCTGTAATTATAATTATTTCAGTGAAAGCGTGAATGCGTGTGTGTGTGTGTATATGTATCTATATGTATGCATTTTTCACCCATGTGAAGTTGTCCATTGAGCTTGCTTCTGGTAGCCTAAAGCTCTGTCTGGTAACTTAGGGACCCGTGACTCCCCCGCCTGTGAACCCTACTGAACAGCAGTATTATAGATGTTACCCACACCACTTCAGTGCAGTATTTTTGTTTGTTTGTTTTTAAGGGGGAGAAAAAAAAAAAAAAACTTCAGATTGTGCCTCATTTAAAATTAATTCTAAAATCTTTATTTCTACAGGGCTCTAAGTCATTAACCTTACTTTTTCTATTTTGGTTGTATGATGAAATCTCTTTTCTGTTTTTCTGTGTTACAGTTGTATTTTGTCACACTTAGGTTTAGTAATCTCGGTACCTGTGCAACCTTTCCTAAGACTAAGAGACATTTTGATCATATTCTTCTCAAGATGGGCACACTGGACTTCCTGTCAGTAAACAAATATGTAGCCGTGAGAATGCCTTTTTCTGTGGAACTATATTAATCACAGGGCAAAATCTGTGTTTGATTTCAAATTGACCTTTATTTATTTGTTAAACTGACCCTGCTTTGTCAGTTTGTTTGATATGCATTAATAAATTCTATTCCACAAAAGAACTTGGTGTGGGCACCTAAGTGCTGCTGCTCTTGTTCAGTGCTAGGAACTATGTATTTGCTGTGATCTCTGTCAGATCAGATATAGAAAGTTCTAAGCTATGTGAGGAACTGAATTTTTGTTTTTAAGCAATTTGTCTGTGCTTGCATGATAGCATACTTAAAAACATTTAAAGCTTAAGTGTTGCCACACTAAAGTTAAAAACAATGGTGTAGAGGCCTAGTTCACGTTATAGATCAACTGTCAACAGGATATTCATTTGAAAAACTTTTGAAGATCATTTCTGGATTTCTAACAACGTTAATACCAAAATGTCCGTATCAATGACAGCAACGAGCAAAAGGCTTTGATTTGAAAGTTTTTAATGGTCTCTTGACTCTCTCAAGAGCCATAACGAAATATGTAGGTTAATGTCAATGAAACAGTGATATGAAATTTTACATAGTACCAATATTTTAAAAAAAAGACCAAAGAAACTCAGATTGGTAGTTCAGCCCGTCATTTTGTATTATTTCAGTGTTTGAAACGGCTAAATACGTGTCTTTTTCTCTTCTCCCCCTTTAATAAAGCATTTCAATAGGGCAAGTAGTTCCTAGCCTCAAACTCGTATCAAATTCTCGTGCAAAATAGTTGGTATAGCTGAAATTTGACCCCCTGTAAATTGGGATCTAGATTTTATTAATGGAGGTTTAGTTCTGTTAACTAATGTGTCCTTGTGGTGTACTGTGTTTTTGAAAGGACATAAAATTATTTAGTTGATATGGACATTGAGTTTTTTAGTTGGTATTTTCTGAGCAAAGTAACTAAGTCAACAGTTACAGCATGACATAACAATCCATGTCACTGTGCTGCTGACAGTATTTTTAAATTGGTATTTTTTTTTCTGTTTAATGATGATACATGTGGTTTGTTTTAAATAGTGAAGTGGTTTGTACAAAGGGTAATTCCTCTTAAATGGAGCAATTGCTCATAGTGGACATCCACAGATCGAAAACAATTGAACTGAAACTTCAATATCAACCTTTTCTGTCTTTAACAAGAAAGTAGTTCATGACAGAGCTCTCATATCAAAGATTTAAAAATAATAATAATAAAAAAGGTCCATCATGAAAACAAAACCCAGCAACCCTCCATCTCTCCTCCAGCTCTTCCATTAGTATTTACATGGTAAATTAGTGTGGTTTTATTTAGGCCTTAAGCATTATGACTATGGAGAAAAGCTGAATTCCTCACTCAGTTTCCTATGTCATGCTTTTGGATTTGATGATTTATAGGAATCTGAAGGACTTTTTATCACATTCTTTCTTCATGGTTTAATTCAAAGTTGATTTATTTGATAGCATTCACAATTGATGTAGTCAATAGTGTCAATAGTGGAAAAAGGATTAGAACAGATTATCTTTGTGTTTAAATTGTATAAAGCATTAAAATGGATGAATAATTTCTGGATGCAGTTTACTATTTTGATGGAGAGTGAGCATATTACTTGCAGCATGTCACTGCTGCAGTCACAGTCTGCCTGTTGGACGTTTCATGTCTTAGCAGGTCATCAAAGGATTGGGTGGGGTTTTTATTACAAGATGTGATGTTTTTCATGACATTCCTGTTTAGAAACCTATCATTATCATGAAAACAACGTTTTTTTTTTTTTTTTTTTAACCTAGTCTGATATATCACTTGCTCTGACTGCCTTCTAAAATTATTTAATAGGGCTTTATCTCATGAAAGTGTTGAGCATCTGTTGGGTTACAGATTGGAGTCTTTGTACACTTTGGTTCCTCAGCGTGCCCTTTCATGGTGGTTTTCGCATAAGAACCTGCAACCTCTGCATGAGTCAAGAGAAGTCCCCATGATGAATGTTCACTGCCATCTGCTCACCCCACAGCTGCGCTGTCACTAGTTGTCCTGTGGCTGATGGACGGAGGGCAGGCTGCCTTGTCGGGCCCTTCTGCTTCATTTAAGCAGCCTATTACTACTCTTTAAGAGAAACACACTGCTTGCTTAGTCCTATGTATAGGATAAATGCAAATAAAGATAACAATGTTGTTGGATAGTAACACTTTTTAGTATCTTGCTAGGAAGAAGGAGCCATTGAGCAGGATGGCGCTGGCATGTCCCACCTCAGGGCCCTGTGGCTCTGGTCCTGTCTGCCGGACTGAGGCAGGAGCGCAGTTGTTGTGTGTGGATGGCCTGTCCTGAGGGAAGTAAGGAATGGTGTCCTCATGTGCTGTTCATCATCTTTGGGGAAAACAAGACCCTGTGATATTCAGGGATAAATCTTGAACTTGGTACTTGAAACCTCACCCCTCAATGGACAAGGGGCCTAATGGCTTCCGGGGCTTTGTTTCCCAAGTGCAGTCCCGTTGTTCCCGTGCTGTGCTGGGGCCCTTTCCCGGCCCCAGGAGCTGGCATTTGGCTGCCTGCTGGGGGCAAGGCAGGTCGCTGAGCTGCACAACAGCCAGAGGTGCTCGAGTGAAGTGCCCCCTCTCAATACGGCGGCGGCCCAAGCACGAGGAACTCCCTGGCTGCTCCACATGAAAGCAGGAACAGCCGGGAAGCAGCTTCCAGGGGCAGCGGCAGGTGAACATCTTGGTCATAGCGCCGTTATTTTAATTCCTGAACTCTTGGAGTATATTTTAATCCGATGCAATGAGAAGCGGTGCCCGGGTTTTCTGCTGCGTCAGCTACTCTGGAGCTGTTGCAGTTGGCGGGCGTTTGCCAGACGTGTCCCCGTGGTTGTGTGCTGCTCCATAAAGTACGTGCTCCCGCACTGCTTGGCAGAGAACGTGCCTTGGCTGCCTCCGCGGGAGCCTTCCCAGCACGACAGGCATCGCTTCAGGTTCCGTGCAGATTTTGACCAGCAGCCATGGAGGGCTGGGCTGTAAAGAGTTTGGGTTTTCAGCACGTGTGTTTCCAAATCTGGCAAAGGGAGGCTATCATCATGTTAATAATTTTGCTTAAAATGGTTTTGAAGCCTTCACTAGGTGATATACCTGGAAGGCAGTGACAGAAGTGTGACAGAGCTTGGAAGTGTGCATCACAGCCACAGCACTGGTGCCAGCACCCTCCAAGAATCCTTCAGGCTTTGCTGCCTTGCAAAGGTGCGCACCCCGCTGATTTATTAGTTTTCAAGTGTGGCATGTAATACACAAGCTCTCCCGAGAAACTCCTGTCATTTCCTTGCTAGCATTGCACGTTTGCCTCCGTGTTGCCTGCTGCAGAGCCATTGACTTCTTTTACATTCGCTTCCCCTCCTACTCGGCCAGTGCAGCAGCCCCATGAATTCAATTAGGGAAAACAGCAAAGCTGGCATCGTCGGGAGCATCCTGCCTGGGTGGAGCTGGGCCTTTGGTCTTTTGCACTATAGCGGGCTCCAGCTGTGGCGAGATCTCGCTGTGTTTTGATCCAGCTCTTTCTGGTTGTGTTGAACACATGCAGAATCAAAATTAGATCCTGTAGTATTCAGTGGGTTATTTTTTGTTCACAGCGAGGCAGTGATTTTTGTCTGGATATGGAAAGAAAGCGCATGTTCCTTGAAAACTGAAACGTGTAAGATGTTCAGATTCTCAGGAATAAGAATGCAAGTGCATTGCTTTTCATATGTATTTTTGTGAGTAGTGGTATGCTTATTTAGAGTTTTGACATGCCTTTCCTAACTTTCTTATTGAAATACGTTAATGCTAATTATTATCCCTAGTAGTTTTTTTGTAGTGTAGTTTTGAAGGCTATTTCATGGCTTTGCTTCTCATATCGTGTTCTTCCATATCTATTATTTTTCTTCCGTACTGTGACAAGTTGGCCTTTCATAAAGTAAGTAGCTAATTACAGGTATTGATTATGGGCATGAAAGTTTCTTTGCTTTGGAACTGCATGTTGTAAGAACAACTTTTAAATTGTAAGCATAGGTTTTCATGTAACTAAAAATATGAGAAGGCCAATTTAAAATACTTGCTTGAAACAGGTTCAGTAAGCATTATGAGGGGGAGGAAAATGTAAGAATTCCTCCAGAGAATATGGCCGGTCTTTTCAGGACAGCGTTAGTGTGAAAATTTGAGGCTGGAAAGTCAGGCAACTCATATATTTGATGGGTGTCCTCTCATTTCGTAAGCTTTTCTTCCTTGTCATGTATTAGTCCTATCTCTGGGATGTTACATGGCTGCATAGCTCAATTAATGCTCTATGGCAGGAGGAGGAAAAAAATGTCTCTCTCTTGTCAGAAGCGAAGTTATTTACTTTCAAAAGCTGACAGAATAGCACTGCAGGGGCTTCATTTATTTCTGTTCAGAATGTCATTATTGTGTAATGCAGAGGGACTTGTGCATGCATTGCAGGCTTACTCTTGTAATCTTTTTTTCTGCTGGGTAGCTGCAGAAGTGTAAAATGGCACATGGGAATGTCTCAGGATGCTGATTTTTGCTTGTTCACATTTACCAAATACATTCCAGGAGTCTTAAAAGATTTGGCATTTGGATGACAATAAATTCACTTGTCTCCGGTGCTGATGGTTGATACCTACGGGATGGTGCTCTGGCCTAGCTGGAAGACTGATGGCATCCTCAGTCACTTTCCTGATGTGTGTTGTTTTTCCTGGTGCGTGGCATATGCTGTGGGACTGCTTCTTCAGCGTTGCTCTTCCTCTGCTGTAGTCCTTTGTACCTTCCCAAAGAGCAACCCTCTCCCTGGAGTGCTGGAGTGGGACCGGATTGTAAAGGCGATCACTGTTTCATTTCAGTCAAAGAAAGTTTGGAGAAACATTCAGCTGCTTTTGTTGTTTTGCCTGTACTCAAGAGGCGTGATAAGTAGCTCTGATATCCCCCCACCCAAGCTTAAGTGGCTGCAAAAATACAGGAGCGTTCAGAAACTGCAATTCCAAAAAGTATTTTTTTTTTCCTTTCCCATTACTAGCATCTCCTCCAGCTCCAGATACCATGCTTATCACACACATGTGAAATTACTTGTTGCTCTGTGTAAAAGATCTTAGAACACCCAAAGCAAAAGGCTGATATGTCTGACTTGGAGTGCCTTGTGTAGGCACGTTGGTTTTTTTCATACATTATTTTTTTTATTTTACTTTTTTAATCAAATAAAAGGTTCCAATGGAAAATGGGTAATAATTCAGAGAGGAGTTGCCTTTTTGCTGATAGCTGAGTCTTTTTATTATAATTACTTCAATTTCTTATTAAGGTGGACCATGTTTTTGTTAGTTTTTGCAGTTCCTTTCCAATTTGAAGTGGGAAATGAAACATTTTAAAAATTCAAAATATGTTGATTAGTAGATTTTATTTAAACATAACCGTAACCTATTTTTAGCAGGAGGGAGAAGAGTTCTGCTTGTAAATGAGTTTGCTTTCTTCTTTCTCTTTCTTTCTTTGCAGACGTAAAATCCAATAAATTTCTATTGCAGTTGCTGGGGTTGGGGGAGAAAAAGGAAAGGAAAAGTACAAAGCTATTGGGAAGCGTCAAACATAGAGAATGATGAAGTACATTTCATAGCAGCCAATTCCAACCCCAAAATCCCTGTTGTGCAGGAAGGCTTTCCAATTCGCACAGGATATTCAGCCATTGCACAGCATAGTATTAATGATTTATACGCACCGCACCACTGCTTTTGTTCACTAGCAGAGCCAGGTTGTGTTAATAAAGGAATTTCAGGGAAAAAGGTCCCGGCATGCTGAGTTGTTTTGCTCAATGCGGTGGATGCTGTCCCATAAATCAAAAGAATTTAGTGCTTTACAACCTTTCAGAGCTGCTGTGGTTGTTTTTTTCCTTCCTCCCCCCGCCTTTTTTTTTATTTAATCTGATTCACCTAGGAATATTTTCATTTCTTTTCTATAAAGAATGAATGAACTAGTGGATGAGATCTATCTCAGCTGTTTTAGGGTTGATTGGTTTGCTTCACAGTGGCGTTATGCTTCCATTTGTTTTCCATTTGGTATTTGTGCTTTATGGTGGTGTCTATGGAAATAGGCTAGCATGGTTTTATTAACATAAAGAGATGCAGATCACATTATATTCTATCTTCTTTCTTAGACATAACTAAGTAAAATGTAAAGGCAAAATGTGTTTGCGGTAAACAAAGCAATTCTGTATTCCTCATCTAAATTTAATAATAATCCCCACTGAAACATTTTTTACCATTTCAAAATTAGGATGATTTTGATTAGCAAAAATATGCCTTTATTTTGTTTTCTTGCATTAAGTGTGTTTATTTTCAAACTTGTTCGTTTACCTAGGAACTTCCCGGTTTTTAATAGCAATCACAGAAACTTTAACTTAATTTTGTATTTATGCGCATAATAAGTCTTTTCCAATACTGGATCAACACTGAAAATAGTTATATAATTGAAAATAGAGTGAGGTTAATAAAATGCTGAAATTATGATGTGAAGTAGAGAATTAGAGAATGCTATGGGATGAGATCATAGAAAACAAACCCTTGGTTTGATACATGCACAGTCTGAGCTTTTCTTTTCCATTGCTGTTCTATGAAACTGTGTGTTTAAAAAAAAACAAATAAGATTCATTATAAGGAATTTGTTTTGCAGTTAAAGGGGAGACGGAATTACAAGGAGGCCTTAATGGTTTTGAATTTCAAAGCAAGTGCAGTGGTTTCAGTCTATTTGGATCACTCGCTTTCCCTGATTTATGTAGCTTTTGCTTACGGAAAATGTGTCTGCCCAGTCTTGGCTTTGTTACGGGAGGAAATACGGGTGCCTCCGGCTTGCATGGAAGTCAACAATGCGGGAAGCAGCATTACCCAAGCTCAGACCAACCCAGAGAGGGATATTTTTTATGTTTCTAGCTCGCTGTGTAGCCTGACAGCAGCTACAGCCCTTCTTTTCTGTTTTCATCAATGGTATAAATATCCCAGATTAATATAAGACAGGTGCCCAGTAAATGAGGCTTGTGTTTATACTGCACCATTTTGGTATTTGTTTGTCCTCTATTCTTTGGGCGCGTGAGTGTTTCATTGTGTTTAATTATGTCTGTGAGGCACAAGACAACAGTCAACATCTGCTCTATTGTTTCCCTGGTTTACAGATAGCTTTGATGGGTTATTAAACAATCTATTTTTCAAACAGAAAACAGAGAAGCAAGCTGCACCCACATTATGTAATTTTGTAAAGGTACATTATGCAATTAGTTGTCTAGTATTTGCATATAATCTTTTATTTTGGTTGAATAAATGCTATTCTGTTTTTTTAAAGAAAGGGTCTCAGGCAATTTTTAGCTCATAGTGAATTTCTGGTTTATCATGTGTGGGTTGATCGAACCATTACCAGATTAACTTCACCATGCATTTTATGTTGAAGTGGTGCTATTGAGTTGTGGATGCTGATATAAAAAATGGAAATGCCTTTCATTTTATTTGTTACCAAAGCAGCTCCTGATGGACTCTTGCAGATTTTAGAGAAAGTATAAATTTGCTTGAGTTAGTTTTGAGCTGAAGTCTATATCCTTGCCAGAATAGGAGCTTGGCAAGCTATTACTCCTCCAGGTGTTACTCATGGTGAACAACCCTCAGCCCCCTCCTACCAAAAGAAGTTGCTAGAGAAGGACGGTGCTGTGGAATTTGACTCTTTGTGGATGCATTTCCTGATGGAAAAGTTCTCTTCATGATCTATTCTGATTTTTTTCTTCTGTTTTGGCATACTTGTGAGCCATTTAAGGTTTCTTATGTAGTGGTGGTCTCTTAGGGTGAATAATTGGAAAATCCAAACATGCGGCATGGTTTTGTCCTTGTAATAAGTTTCAGAAAAATAGAGTGTGCAGACAGCCCTGAACATAAACCAAAGTCAGGCCTTCAGTAGCATTTCAGCAATGCACCTCTTAAAAATATTTAGAGATGATCATTAGGTTGTGGTATTTTCATAGATACATACCTGCTACTATATATAGTTAGAGCAAGATACTGTATAATCTTATACCTATGTACATTGAAGCTTTTAAAGTAGTGTTTATGTAGCTTACTTGTATGTACATGGGTATGGTGGCAGGTTTTAGCTTTGGATGAAATACCTCCCTTTTGGTGGAAGGGCAGGTTAGAACCCCTTGGGAAGCTCCCTCCTGCCTGTCCATGTGCATCCATTGAAACAGCTTGGAACAGGAGATGGGATTTCTGATGGTCCCATTGCATGTGCATGGTGCTGCTCAGCAGAGACGGGGTGTTATTGCCCCCGCTGCTTGATGCTCCCGTTTCCTACAAATCTGGCAAACGGCAGCTCAAATGGAATCAAATTAGAAAATTCTAAGCACGTTTTCTTTTTAAAGGGAAGAGATGCTGGGGAAATGCTCCTTGTATTGAACTTGGTCTGTATTTGAAGTGTTTCCAGAAACTATAGAGGAAAAAAAGGGGTGTGTGTGTGTGTGTGTGTGTTTTCCTAATGTTTACTGCTAGCTGGTTCAGAAGGGCACGTCTCTCAGGAGCTGCTCTTTAAGCAGGTGTGTTTGCATCCAGCCAAATAGACCCCCACGGGTGTCTCCAGTTGCCTGCATGGGAACAAAGCCCTCGAGAGGCTTTTCTCCTGATGAGCAGTGCAGAGGCAGGTCTGGGTGGGAGAGAACATCAGCAGCAGACCTTCTGCTGGGGTAAACCAGCACAGTCTGCTGCCTCCCACCAAGGATGTGAGCCCTGGCCTTGCTGTCAAATTAATGCATCATTGAGGGGGTGCATGCTTTCTCTCATCTCCAAGTTTGTGCATGTTTTCCTTTAGAAAAGCTTTCAGTGCTTACCTGAAAGCTGTGTGTGTGGCTATACGTGTGTCCTATGTAAATTCTTCCTGTGTGCCCACATCCCTGAGGACCTGTGCTATGGAAGTGCCCCTGGGAGCCATGTGGAAGGAGGAGTTTTCCCCAAGCTAAAAGGAGGCCCAGTTATAAGGACCAACATGTGCTCTGTGCTACTGGTTGCTTGCAGAACTGAGCAGCGTTTTGGCCCTTGGAGCACTGTGCTGTGCGCTGTTTTGCTGGTATTGCTTTTATGAATTAATCAAGACTGAGAATTCAGAAGATTTAGGTGTTTGGGGCTTTTTTTTTTTTTTCCTACCACAAATAGCCAAGCAGACTAGATTAATGGACTACTGCAAAGTTTGTTTGCTTCCATTTCTTACATTGTAGCACTAGATTACCCAAAGCCTTTCAGGAAGCAGCCTGGGAAGGTGACTTACCATTAGGCAAAAATCCCAGGGAATTTAAAAAAGTGTAAAAACACTTTTCATAAAAATTCACTAGTGCCAGTTGACTCATTAATTGTCCTACAATGTGACTGCTTTGCAGAAGCTGCTGTGCAGCAGTTTGCCTTCATTACACTGCTGGAGAGATGTCTCAGTAATAAGATTTGGAATCGCAATGTGCAAAAGTTTGGTCTGGAGGAACAGTTTAATAGGAACTTTTAGCATAGTTGATCTTTGAGCAACATAAGCAAAATCTCTGTATAGGACAACTGATTTTTTAGTTCTTTCTTCCAAGTATTACCAGTATCTAGTAACAAGCATTCCAGTGTTTTGGGTTTTTTAAACCAATTTTATGGATTGCATTTCTTCTACTTTGAATCCTTTCTTGATTGAAAAGTCTTGAGATAAGATGATTGCAATGAAGGAGTTATGTGATTCGATATTTTTGTGTGTCTGTTTCCGCTTGCTCTTTGCCTTCCTTATTGTAGCAATGAACTCTTAACTCTGTTCAAATGACTTAATGTCGGCTGAAATCGGCCCAAAAGTTGCTTTTGATATGGATATAGATAATCCTCCATGTTCTTCTGTTATGCCCCAATTTACACCTGTCTGTGGCCCGTCCAATCCAACGGCACACACTGATGGAGGTCAATGGAAACCTCAGTGAAGGAGATATTAAATGTTAGTTCCTCCATGTTTATTCCTCCCTAATAGAAAAAGGAATGAACCAGGGTAGGAAGGACCAGTGAGCTTTGGTACGAATGTGATGTGTTAGAGCCTGCTGTTCTTGAGGGCTTGTTCTGTCCTCTTCTGATTTTCAATTTAGATTGTCCTGAGGAAGTTGGTTTGAGAAGGAACATTAGCAGTGGAGTATTCACCTGATTTAGGTATTCGCCATGGCGAATGACCTAGAAAATGACCTTTTTGGCAGAGTAGTTATTGGGGCCTAGAACACATGGCAAGTAAATAGAATATTCTCTAATGGATTTAAGGAGAGGGAAACAAAATATCTGATGTCATCCTTTAAGCTGAGGTCTGTTTATTGTACTGCCAGAAGTTTTGTTACAGTTTGATCCGGGAAGCTTGGTTCTTCCCACAAGATCGTTTGGCTCCCTGCTAGCTGTTGGCATTAGGGTGCCCAGGCAACTCCGCTGGAGTTGGCCTGCCCTGTCACGGCCTGAGGCGTTTGCAGGCCTTCGGAGTACGGGCAGGAGAGATCTAAATAGGGCATGCACAAGAGACTGAATCCAGAGGTTGTGGTTGAACTGCTTGACATGGGACCAAGTGTCCCTCCCAGTCGTTGTGCTAGTTGAGTTGCTTGCAGTCATAGAGCAGCCAAAAAGTTGCAGGAGGTTTCTCAACTTACTGGTGTTTGGATTTGGAGGCAAATTTTGTGTTAACTGCACATTCTAATGCTTTCAGTCAAATCCTGTCTGCCTTTAAGACTATTGGTGATGTCTTGAGTAAAGCTGAGTTATAGCTTGCATTACATCTGGTGCCTTCAAGCCTCAATATCTCTAGAGAATAGTAAACTTGTTAGATCTGAACTGAAATTCCCTCTGACCTGTAGGGTCTCTGTTATTTGGGGGCTTGACTAGGTTATTTTTCCAAGGCGCCCTGCTATTTCAGGAGATAGATCAACCCAACAGTGCAATCAGACCATTGCACTTGGCACAGCAGGAAGCTTGAATGATGTGTTTATACAGGCAGGAGACATGATTTAAAGCATCTCATGATTCACCATCCACTCCTATTAAAATGAGCTGTATAGAATAGTTTTTACTCATCAGAAAGCCTGTGTATTCAGGGGTGAAGTCTTATTGAAAGATCCTCACAGTGATACTCTACTGTTCCCAAGAGAAGCAAATAAGAAGTGTACTTTGATGAATAATGAATCTGCTAATTGGGGTCAAGAAGAAGTCATAGCTTCGTCTGGTGCAGTGGTCAGAGGGGCCTGACTATAGCAATAAAGGAAACGTCATTTGAACAGATTTGGAAATAAAAATACTTGGCTATCTGCCATCTCCACACAACCAAAGCCAGAGAGATGACAGTGACAGACAGGAGACTTGCCCACACTGTTCTAGAACTCACTGTTATATTCCTGAGGTCCTGGCCTCGGGCATGGTGGTGTCAACAAGAAGATCGCTACAAACTTTATTTGAACTGTGTGAGGCCATATGTGTGCCCAAATGTTGACAAAACTCCTGTGCCAAATGTATAACCTATCATGGCATTGCTTGGAAGACATGGATACCCATTAAAAGCCTGTTCCTGATTTACAAGGAAAAATTTATTTTCTGTTTCTGGGGCTTATTTGCAATTGAATGAATCCCAAGGGGGCAGCCTACTCCTGCCTGTTAGTGAAAAGACATATTTCTTGGACATCTTATGTGGAGGCCAGAGGACAGAGAATGAATGCGATTTGAAAGTTGTGAGACTGAAAGTTTCTGCTACGTGTCTGGTACAGAATTTTCAAAAATGCCCAATTTCAAATAGAGTGAAGACTTCTCTCAACTTCTTTTTGAGAAGAGTGCTGATAAAGTCAAAAGCAGAAGTCTTCATAGTAAAAGATACTGCAAACAGCCTGGACGTGGGAAAGAGGTTGCCCTCCAGGAAGGCAACAGTTAAAAATACAATTGATTTAGTATGTTTTCCGTCAGATTGAAATTATGTAATGTTAGGCAGGAAGGGGAGAAGGAAAATGCTAAGAGAAGGAAAACAACTCTAGTGCTCATTAAAGACACAAAAACTTAGTCACATATTTCACAGCCCATCTTCTATGTTGGTAACAAATAGTAATGTACATGTGTCAGAAACAGTCTTTTGTAGCTGAAGCATTTTTTTTCTTCCAGCGCTGCAGCTGCCTTCTCCAAGTGATCCAGGAGAGCAGGGGAGAGAGGAACGCCTTGAATAAATAGAATTGTGCAAGCCTGCAGAGCTGCTGTTTAAAGGGGCTGCTCTGCTCATGGTTGGCATCACCATCCTGTGGTTGGCACCACCGAGCCACTTGTAGCTTTAGGAGGTGATTCGCATTCTCTGTGACTTCTTGCACAGCCTAACAGTGTCCTTCCAAGTTCCCTGCCGAGCACATTAAATAACTCTGGTTCCAGAATTCATCCTGGTGTCATTTTGGTGGTAATGCTGACACAAAAATTCAAGCTTGACTGTGATTCTGAATCTCTTTAGTTCATATGAAAGCACAGAAAAAAAATCAGTAAAAAACAGTATCTGTTGCTGTGTGTTTCTATTTCAGGGCTAGTGACAGTCAGGATGATGGTAGGCCATCTAAGGGAAGTCCAGCTTTAGAGGCATCCCTTAAAGTTCCACTTTTCCCTGTTCTTCTGTCTCTCATTCATGTATCAGTTATGTAAGTGAATGTCTCAGCGAATGGAAAATATTCTATTAATAGGTTATCAGGAGACAGATATGTCTGTCTAGTAACAATTTGGTCTAAGCAAGAACTGACATTTTCCTCAGGTTTTAGAAAAGAGCAGGCAAAAATCCATAGCTTCACTTGTTCTTCAAGAGACCAAACCAAGCTGCTGTGTGTTTTGTTGGCTGTATTTGCCTTTTATTGTTGTAGATGATGATGATCTTGTACTAGACACAGTTCTCTTCCAAAGGAACATACAGCCTGAAATGTAATAGGTGGGTACAAACGAATGGCTCATTTGCAGAGGGAACAGGGATATTGGTCAGTTTGCTGCTCAATGGTCAGTTCATCCACAGGCATCAACATTTTTGTCTGCCATTCTAGTAATAGTATTTTTTATGAGCTAAGGGAGAACATTCATACACATTCACAGGGAATTCTTCCTTGGTATGGGCAATTCTAGGCAAAAGCATTGATGGTATTTTGAGTGCTGTCGGAAGGTGAAGAAGATGCTATAAAGTAGAAATTGATCTTTCAGTACTATAGGGGTGGATAGGGAAGTCTGAGACTGAAGTGAGCCCTTACGAGTGATGAAAATTACCTTGTCTTTGCTGCTCTAGTAAAGGGACCTGTGCCAGGCCATGCAAGGAAAGAAGTGAGTAATATAAGACCAATTGCCCTATAATAGCCCTAGGGTTTTTTAGGGCTACACATGTTTTCCAAAAATGCTTCCTAACTTTATCCTTGAAGTTTTCTCTCTGAAGCTCTCATGATCAGCTGGGCTGTAGTTCTTTATCCTGGAAATCTCTAAGTTTGTCCCGATTAAAAAATAAGATTTTTTTTCTACTACTTTTCAAGTGTGATATTGAATCTACATTTCCAAAAAAAAAAAAAGGGAAAAAGAAATCAGAAAGTTGAACCTCCGTGCAACTAAAGAATCATTGGCCATCTGATTGAAAGAATCAGCTACAACAATTTTGAACTGTAGCTACTTTCTAACTTGCTCTGAAGAGCTACAGTGATTTTCAAATAGAAACACTAAGTTTAGTAGAAAAATGTGTTAATACCAAATGTGCTGTATCCCACAAATGTTCCACACACTCGAAAAAAGACAAGCCGCCTCAGTTTAAACCCTTTCTGTATCCTTGTCCTATATACTCGTCTAAACTGAGATGCTTAATAAACTCTGCAAACTCCAACCGCATCGGAGACTTCAAGGGTAGTGGAGATCTTTGATTCGTAAAAGTGATATTGTCTACTTTGAAGTCATTAAAAAACCATCGTCGTGCTTTGGTTCTGCTGTTAAGTATAATAGGAGGAGTGCAGCAGGGAATTGACAGTTGGCATGAATAGCTCAGAGACATGGTTGGAACTTTGAACAGTTGCATGGAGTCAGGAGTTGAGGACACAGATCAAGTTTGGAAAGGGCATTTAGCATCCTTGAAACAGCCTTTAATCACAAAGGGTACGTCCTCTTCCCTCCTGTCCCCCCAGTGACATCCAGGAGGTTGGAAATAGCGTCTTTGGAAGACAAGTGTCATGATAAAAGCGAAAAAGGGCCAGCAGTCCTGGTTAAAACAAGACATTACATTTCATGTCACGCCTGGGCCTGCTTGTCTCTGGTAAGGGTGGTGGGTGGTAGGTAAAGGTAGAAGCTCACCTGCTCTTTCAGACTATGTAGGTCAAAATCTGGTAGCGCTCTAGTGAGCACAAAAGTTGCTGGGACTTTGTGCTATCTTTCGCACAAAACGTGGGTGAATCAGGAACTGCCCAAGGGATGTGCAGACCCGTTTGTGCTCTTAGCTTCGGGCTTTCCTGTACCAGAAAACTACTGACAAATCTGAAAGAGCAACTGGAGGGCATTGGGAGAAGAGCGAGAACGGTGGCCAGAAAGTAAGAGGCTTGAAGAAGAGCTTAAAGGAATGAAATATGGCTTAGCATAAACTATGAGCAGACTGCCAAAATGATACCTGAATTATTTATGACCTGTGAGATAATGTTGGAAGAGAGTAGAAATTACTTGAAGTTTGTTGGTTTTGTATTGCATTTGGAAGAACCTTTGTTTGTGACATTTGGACAAGATATAGACTTTAGGCAAAATTAAAATAATTCATTAGGGGAAAGATAGTCTGGATAGATTCCTTCTGTCAGGATCTTTTTGGTAAGAGCATACATCATCAGTTCACTGCTGACTGCATTGCAGGGATCTGCCCTTTCCAGGAGATGGGGATCCAGGAAAGTCGTTAGTTTTTTGTGATCTCGAACCATAGCAAGAATAGGCATCTGCTTTTGCCTCCAGGGCTGTTTGGCCTCTACGCTGTTGTCTAATGCAATATACACAGGTGGGATCAAAAGCTTTGTCCTTTTTGCATCGTTTTCAGTTTCATGCAGCTCAGTTCTCAGGTGTGCTTGTGGCTTTATTTCCTTTTGCATGTGACACCGTGATATGGTGGTCTCCATTTCCTCTCCATTTCAAATATTTTCTTTCTTTGCATTTCAGGGGCCAAGCCACTATTATTACCTGAGGCAGTAGCCTTCATTCTGTGTGAAAACACAAGTCTTTCCATGTTGCAGAATTAGTGTTGTGGGCCCTGAAGAGCAGGGGACCGGTGGTGGGCTCGAGTCCTGTGCCTTTTTTTTTTCCTTCTCTTGCCTATTTATTTGCTGACCTTCCCCTGCTGCCTTAGCATGTTTGCTTCTATTTAGGAGGCAAATTCATACTGCACTAGCTTGTCAGATTTTGGAAGTCAGTCTGTAGAAAATGCAGTCTCTTGTGTTAATGAATTCAAATAATACGTTCTAAACCTGATGAGCAGACAACAGTGTTTAAATAACAGTAAGCTTTTAAAGGCATGTATGTTATGGGCATCTTAGCTGTGATTCACATGGTGCTATTCAGGAATATTGAGCCAAAAGTGACTGAATCCTGATTCTGCTGTTAATTTTTAGAACTGTGCATTGCATGGCAGAACAATTAATTTATATTAATAAGCGCTGCCTTGTACAAAATTTTGTAAAAAACAAAGCAGAAAGGTTCACGTATGTAGTTTTTACTTATATATGTGTGTGTGAATATGTATTATATAGATATAACTTAAAACCAGCATTCATATATTTTCTTGCTATTTTTTTCCTCTCCTTTTCTAAAACAATTTTCAGTTTCAGAAAATCCCAGGAAATTTTTACAAAAAAAGGAGTGGGGGTTGGAAACAGATAGCTGCACGAAAGATGCCCTCAATTAGCATACTGAAAATGGCTTAGCATGTCCTTTTTTTTCCTAACGGCATTATAATTTTCTAGAATGTCATGAAAGTGAAAGATGTTGAGTAGTTTAAAATAGATCATCTCCCCTTTTCCACCCACACATGTACTTAGTTTTTTTGCAGGGAGTTAAGAATCTATGAGTAGGCAGGAAAAAAAGTATTGTCATTATCGGTGACTTCGGGCGGGTGATGGATCTCTGTGATAGTGCCGACCACTTAGGCTCTGTCTTAGCAAAAGCATCTGGGCTTGTGCATAACCTCAGTCATGCTAGAGGTCCTGCTAAAATAAAGCATAAATATTAACATATTTAATAGCAAAATACTGTGTGTGTAAGTCTTCAGCACTCTTTGTGCTCAATTTCTTCTATTCAGCTTATTCTTTCAAAACAGGAATGACTATTACTGCTAAGAGTAAAGTGTAAAGCTTGAGGAAAATTTCCATTTTCTGTGGTCAGGAGGGAGAGCATATTATGATAAGCAATATGTTCGTATGAACTGCTGAAGCTGATATAGTTGCACTGATATAAGTTCAGCATTTGGTCCATTGACACCAGTAAAGCTGTATGTACTGCTGTAGTTTGGATTCACAGAGGTTTGTGTGAGCTTAGGTAGCTACTGTTCATGTGGGGACAGCATCCAAGGGCCAAACCAGAAAAGTCAGAGCTTGGATTTGAAGTGCCATGCTGCTATACGTTTAGAAGCATGTTGTTCTAGGGAGGCAAGCAAAGCATCTTTTTATTAAAACAGGTAATTACAGTTTATTTTCAAAATTTGTTTTTATATATTGCAAAATGAAATGCAGTGAATATAAATGCTTTTAAGATATTAATTTTATTAATTCTTAAATTTCGTTGTTCTTAAATATTTATTCCGCTTGCAAAGAAGTGGCAGGGTCCTCCTCTTAGTTGTTGAATCCAGACTAACATTACTATTGGTGTCATATCTTTTGGTTCCTTCCATAAGCTATCATTTTTGCCACTACAGTTTCGGAAGGCTTTCCTAGAATCTCACTTATCTAACATCAAAATACTTTCAAAAATGATTTCAAAAGTACTTTCAGCCTGAAATTTATTCATAACTACTTTTTCCTCATTTTTTTTAGTGTGCTAAGACTGTCCTTAGCTTAAAATCTTCCTCCTACTCCTTTCTCCCCTGTTTTATATATAAGCAGCAATCATACCTTTTTGCAGATCTAGTTTCACAATGGTAAGCCAGTCAAACTTTCTTAGCTTTCCATTACAAAATAGTTGCTCCATTCCTGTGATCAAAATATAGAGGCTTTTTTTCTACACTGTTGTAGCTGAATTGGATTTTTTTTTTTTTAATGTAGATGAAGCATATGCTATTGTAAATACCTTTCATGAGAAATGCTGGTAATTTCCTTTGCATTATCTGCCTCATTCCAGCAGCTCAGGTTGTAGAGGTCCTTCTCTTCCCCCCAGAGTGTAGACCCGAAGTTTCTTTTACTAGTTCATAAAATGATGGCCTATGTTTTGTGTTACGGCATTTCGCCCCATTTTTAGTTATGCAGTCCTTAAGGTTGAGCAATTCTTCCTATATAATATTATTATCCTTCTCAGTTTTGACAGTACCTTCCAACTTCATGTCATCAGGAAATTTCATCAGTGTACGTTGCTCTGTGCCAAAGCAATGATTAAAATGTTAAACAAAAGCTCTCCCAAAGCGAACCACAACGGAGCTTCCCCTGAGCCTGTTCTTCCCAGGGCAAAAAAATGCCTTTCCTATTAACCTACCACTTCAACCGCTTGACAGTCCCTGTTCAAATCCTCTTGCTCTCTGGGTTTTATAGCATTATATCAAATACATATATGATGAAATAAAAAAAATACTGGATATTTTGCAGAATAACAATCCTTATTTATGTCAGCAGTCGTACTGGATCATTTGAGTGAAGCTTAAAGAACTCGGTGTAAAGTCCCCAGTCCAAAGTGAAAGAAATCTTTTTTTAAAAAATGCAATTCCCTCTGTTACACCAAACAAATAGGTAACAGTTAAAATGAAAGTATGCTTTTTAGAAAAGAAGTCCTTTTAAATGAGTCGTAATGGCATCACATTTCTTCATCTATACCTTCTGTTTCTGTATTTCTGTTTGGAAGTTAATAAGTGTTTTTAATGTTGGAATTTATGAAAAACCTTTTGGCAAAACCCCCATGTATCAGCCCACTGTGTGGTTGATAATTAAACTGTAGAGTTCTGTTCCTTAATGAGAAAAGAACATGAGGTATGATTAAGAGCTAAGCGTAGTCAGATAGCCAGCACAAGCAGTGTTATCCCCAAGAGAAGAGCAAAGCTATTTTCTAAACAGATGATGCTACTGGGTAAACAGCACTTCGTCACATACCAATTGCTGTCCTCATTGGCAGACCCCCAAAAAAGCATCGGAGAGGGTCACTATTCAGCATCTAAAGTTAGAAATGGGATAAGGCCGTTGGTAACATGGGTCAACACGCAGCTGCTAAGGTAGATTTCTAAGTCATGCAACACGGCTGTCTTGATACATGAGAATCAATTACCGAAAACCTTTTGCGATGGTCAAAAAGCGACGTTAAATAATTGAGTATCACATCAAATCTTGTCTGCAATTAGTTATCGGGAAAAGTAATTATGCAACAAAATCAAGAAGCTGGAATTAGTGATGTGAAGCACCCTGGTAGCTCAGAGACTGCGGGAGAGGATGGTATTTCTTTAACTTGTAACATGAAGTTTTAAGCACTTAAGTAATCATCGAATTAAAATAAACTTGCTCAGTTTTAATTCTTGTCATTAATCATATCTGTGATAGAAACTATGCCGTGTATGAAATAGAAGTGTTAATAACTAAGTTTCTTTTATCAAAAACAGTCTGTGGAAGACAGTAGCTTGCAAATAGTACATTAAAAACAGACTTTTTTTTTTTTTTTTCTCCAAGAGCATAAATTTAGCTTGAGAACAGATAAGAAAAATACTCTAAAAGGTCAATTTAGACTTTTCAAAAAGGCTGTGATAAATGTGACAATACAGACGTTGTGAAAGGATAGCAAAGGGTCTGCTAGCTGTTAAAATAAAATTTACCCTAATAGAAATAGTTAGCTAACATTAGTTAACTTAGATACTCAAATTAAGCGAGAAAAATATAATGAATCAAAAGCAAATGTAGGTAAAGTTTAAGTATAAATTTTCACTTGGATTTTGCTTAACAGCTGATAAATGGAAGGAAATACTTATTGACACAATCAAAATAAAGCTGACTTTTTTAATAGCTTCTAATAGTAACTGTTGTCATATATATATTGCTGCTGCTAACAAAATTAATTCTTGTCTTGTGGAAAGACCACCTTGGAGAGTTTGATCTGTGTGTGTGTATTACTTGAAAATCTAAACTGATAAAGAGTAGTTGGTTAGTCATGTTATTTAAGCTGGTCCCAAAATAGCACCTTCCTTTTTTTGGTAGAGTTAGCTTTGCAGCT
The DNA here is from genome assembly GCF_059628265.1 of Tinamus guttatus. Taxonomy (NCBI): domain Eukaryota; kingdom Metazoa; phylum Chordata; class Aves; order Tinamiformes; family Tinamidae; genus Tinamus; species Tinamus guttatus. Next base: position 2,452,182 of record NW_028288706.1, on the reverse strand, counting down.
GTTGTCTCTATCTGTTGTCTCTGAAGAAAAATTTAACATTAAGAGTTGCTGACGTCAATTTTTTTCTTTTTTTTACAGCTGATGTGGGCTTTGCCCGTGACAGAAGTTATTTGGTTCTAGCTCTGAGTTTGGAAGAAGTTGGTATATAGATTTTCCCCTAACTTTCAATTGATGTGTTTAGCTTTAGTGGGAGTAATACTATCACTTAAACCATGTTGTCGTCTCAAGGAGTTTTGCTACATCCGTATGGAGTGCCAATGATTCTGCCAGCAGCACCATACTTCGCTGGACTTGTTCAGGTAATGCAAGGCCGCTTCCAACAAGCAACTTAACTCTAGTGCACTTAGAGTAATAATTGGAATTTTTATGGTTGAGAAAGCAAACACTTTTAATACAGGCAAAAGCTCTCATGTAGTCTGTGAGAAGACAGTAGGAAATCAAAAAGATGGATCACCCTAATCTGTGTATTGACATCTCTCATGGCTGAATAAATGGTGTAGTTGAGCTATATTTGCTTGTATTGATCTGTCTGCTGCTTAACATTCATGCCTTTGCTTTGTGAGGTTGACCACAGGGCAGAGGATTTGCTATCCATCCGAGGCTTCTGAGGGACTCAGCATTCCCACGGCAGGTCATAAGACAAAGTAACTTACCTCGGTGTGCTTAGGCTAAGTGTTTTAGTGTAGCAAATATGTATAGCATTAAATATGCATTAATTCATAAGTTATGCGTCACAATGAATAAGGCTTGGTATTTTTTTATGCGTGGAAAATTGTCTCTTTACAAAATACTTCCACAAACCCTTTTGAGTCTTGAAAGTTTAAAATTTTGCTTCTGTGAGATAGTTCTATATTGTAGAAGTTAACTAGCAATTATTTGTTGTGTTGTCTGTTATGTTTCTACTTTTTTAATTATTATTTTTTTTAAATCAAGAAGTGGTACCGCTGCATCTTCTGCTGTCAGATTTAAGATTTTACAGAGATTCACTATAGACATTAAGAAACAAAATGTATTCCATCACTGACCGGTATTGGAAAGCACTGAGAAAATATTCAGGAAATATTTCTAAGCATTGCCAGAATCAAGTAGTCCCCTCTATACTATAAGTGGCAGCAGTTGTGATGCATTAACAGGGTCAAGAGGAAAAGAGTAACGTGGAGCACCGCGTTTCCCTGTCGCCTTAGCGGTCAATCGAATTACCCTCGAGGAGAGGCATTTGTTTGAAACAGTCATCGTGCTCCTTGATTGCAGTGCTTAGCTGGGGTAGCAGGGATGACAACAAGAGCCAGAGAGTTTTTCTATATATATCAAGTCCATCTAAGATTATGAATGGTCTTATTCGTATTAGACTTAGTGTCAGACACATTGGTCTAAAATAGAAATATAAATGCAGACTGGCCTCTATTGGGTATTGAAAAAATATAAGCTTTTTGGCCTGTGCAAACTGATGGTACTTTGTCATGCGGTAAGGCGCAGTAGCAGACTTAAGCACATCAAGCAGACCTTCGTATCCATTAGAATTTGGGGGTGAAGGTCGGACACCAGAGCTCCGTCAGACCTTGTGCCATCCTGTCCAATAAATAATTACAAGCAAATCGTGCCTTTCACTCTATGTTGATTGATGCTGAAATTGCTTTTGAAAGTTCTCATAAGTTCCTGTTATAGATTAAGTGCCGGTGTAGGAAAAATAACTGCACCCAACTGAAATGGGTGAATGTAATCAGGTTTAATGGACTCGAGAGCTTGTTGGGAATTAAATAACTATTGATTTGTTGGAAAGTTGCTGTCATTACAAAATGCCACTCTGGACGCATTATTCAAGCAGATAGATTAGAAGAAAGGACCTTTGAAAATTTGGGATGCCTTATTTCAAATCTTTTTCTTTTCTTTAGAAAGCTATATCCAGGCCTATAGTACCCCACTGACATAGGTCTAAAATAAAGAAGTTTTTTTTTTTTTTTCAAAGATAAAGATAAAAAATATAAGTTTACAGATACTGTAGAAAAATGTTCATCGTATGGGCTGCTTTGTAGTAGGCCATCCTTCTTCTCCCTTCCTAATCATATGCCTGAAAATTACACATTTTTGAAAACCAAACTAATGATTGAGCTACTGTTCTAGTGGATGACTTTAAGATTAAATGCTTGCTTATAAGATTAAATCCTCTAGCTACTTTCTCACCTCAATTTTTTAATCTGTATTTGTGGTATCTGCAGTCAACTTATGATACTAGAATTAAGTTTGCAGATTGTCAGGCTTGTTTCCTGTTGTCCCTCTCTTAAGGTAAGCCTAAGGTATCTGTGATCCAAGAACAGTAGTGCAAAAACAAAGCGATGCTAATGTAATCAATACTTTCGTAGTGTTCAGAACCTGATGAACAATTTCTTCAAAAATATGCCTTGATAAATCCTGATTAAGCAAATGTTTTTACGGGGCTACAGGTTGAGAGCCACAACCATGATATATTTTCAAATACGGGGCCATTTTACCATTTTAGACCCTTATTAGATTGAGACCGATTTCTTTGAATGTAGTTCTATAGAAATTCCGAAGTATATCTGAAGAGGGAGGCCCTACAGTTTCCAGTTATAGTGGCACCAAAATCATTTGCATATGAAAACAAAAATGAAAGTATTAAATGGAGATTAGGGGGGCTGTTTTGGCTTGTTCTTGTTGTCCGTTGCGTGCGGGAGCAGAAAGCCCAGGGCTCTCTGCGGAGGACGGTTAGTCTTTGTGGTCCTGCCCTTCCAAGCTGTGCACATTGTTTCACCTCATGCTGTGCATGTGCAGCCTTTGCCAGCCGCTCCTAAATCCATCAGGAATATCCATTCTCCATCCTGTGCTTCTTTGTGTCACATCCCCTGTTGCAAAGTACTAGAATGTGTGGAATATAGGACAAGGAAGAGGAGAGTTGTCCAGTGGATGCATTTCAGGAAATGTAAGGTAGAAACAAGTGTCTTTATCTTCCCAGAGGCCTGTGTTCTGTGTCACTGACTTGTATTTATCCTCCTGAGGTCCTACGTTTGTGTGAGATGATGAGTGAGGGACGTGTCTGTTCTTAGAGCCAAGATGGGGCTATTTAGTATTTGAGATATGTCAAAGTGTATCAGATGATATTGCATGCAACTTGCAAACACAGTTGTATTTTCCAAGTAAATAACCTATTTTTAATTAATTACTAGAATTAGCTTGGATGTGTTTACACATTTTTAATGAAAAAAAATATCTCTCTCCCTCTCTTTTCTTCCTCTGGTATGAAATTGGAGAAAGATGACATGGAGGTATAACAGATGCATAAATAGTATTTTGCATCCCTGGGAGGAGGGATGTTCTCAGCATTGACACGCCAGATGTGCTGGCAGCTGCCGTCGCGACCCAAGGAGGCACCGCAGTTCAGTGACTACGTATGGTGGGGACAGCAAGGCCACGGCGCGATGGCCAAGCCATCGCACTGCTGCTTCTGGCAGCGAGACACCCGAGAAGCACGATAGCCTCTTACGTGGCAACCCCAGGAAAGGTTCCCTGCCCTGGCTTTGCCATGAAATTCATGTGGGGGGAGCTCTTGAGCAGAGTAATAGGTTAAATATTCCCACATGAGCTTTGTCTTTCATAGTTTTAAGGTTTTTAGGTGTGTAAGATCTTTTCAATTGCTCTGGATGTATGTATATATGTAGGATTAGGGTGAAATATTTTTAAAATGCAATATATGACTTAAATGATGGATATTAAATTATTTATTGTGTGGCTGGCTTAGGCAGTTCAGTTTCCATGTTAGCAAAAAAAAAATTTCATATGCATTATTAGTATAAGAAAATGATTAAAGTTGAAATTATTCAAGACTTTTCAGCAAAAGAAAATACTTAAAAATCCTAGATGGAAACACAGATTCGCTTCATATGAAATGCACTTCTTAAACTTAAAGATTAAAGGGGCACTGATAGTTTTTTTTTTTTTTTTTTTTTTCTAAATACGTTCAGTGCTTTTTAGAAGTGAACTAAAAATTTAGCATAGGGTAAGAGTTTTGAGGGTCTAAAGTGTGTGCGTGTTTTGTTTAGTTTTGTTTTTTGTATCTGTGTGCTGGTAATGTACTGTAGGTACCAAAGAAGAAATATAGGCAATGGCCAGTTGATTACCAATTCAAAAGGCTGTGAATTACTGTACTTTTAAGTAACTGCGTCCCTGCTGGAGCAGGGCGGTTGGGCTAGATGATCTCTTAGAGGTTCCTTCCAACCTCAACCATTCTGTGATGCTGTGAACTGCTAACATTGTTCATAATGTATTTGGATTTGTATAGCTGTGCATCAGGTTTTCCATGGCTGGTGAAGTAGTGTGGTTGACTGACTAAAGTGGTGATCTGGAGACAGCTTCGTTTTATTTTTGAGCTAAGCGGGAGAACTGCCTAGAATATCCTGTGAGAAGCGCCGGCTGCTTCACAAACCCATCCTTGCTGGCTGCAGAGCCCTTGTCTCTGTGCTGCGTGTGCAAGGGTTAGCGGTGCAAAAACGCAGGATTACCTGCAGGTGCCAGGATCCTGGGCTACCTGCAGGAACATAGTTCTTTCTGGACGTCCAGTTTTGGAAACTGTTTTGGATACTTTGGTCTGCGTTAGCTTACATTGAAAAGGCTTTAGTAATTTAGGCACTGTTGTTGTAATAGTGGCTTTGAAATAGAAATGATGAGGTTTTGCTCTTTTTGATGTTGACTGAAATGGTGACCACTTGTCTTGGCCGTTTACCAAGACCATTGCTGCCTAGTGGAATGGCATAATTTGTATTTAGGGTGGCCTTTCAGTCTCTTTGAAATGCGCTAAGTAGATGCTTTGCCCTAGATGCAGGTTTATTTTGGTTTGAGGGTGTTGTTCTGTCTCTGGGGGTGAGAAGGGTCTGCTGTCACTAGCACTGTGCTTCGCAGTGCTTCTGTGAGAGGAAGACTAACACGTTTTACTCTTGCAATCCCTTTCCATCTGACTGCTTGTATCTTGGGTTTGTATCTCTCTGTATTTGCCTTGTATCTGACTGGTTTGTATCTTTTTCTATTTTTCTCTTTGAGTCTGGAAAGGTTTTCTCCTCCTTGTGAACCAAAAGTGCTTTAAATAGCAATTGTGTTGGTAGGAAGTGGGTTGGTAAAAATGCTGATATGGTCCACATTATTTTGTTTACAGTAACTTTCAGTTATCAATATTTAAGCTTCTGGAAATACAGTTTCAATTTTCTTATTTAATGCATGCACCAAGGAATGTAGCCAAGGTGCCTTCCTTTTCAGGCCAGTTGTTTGCTCAAGAAGCTCTTGGCAACTTCTGTCTTTTGCCATTGCTATCACAGGAGGGCTTTTTCCTTCTTGTCTGCCTTTGTTTTTGGCCAATATGTGGCAGATATCATAAAACAGAGGCTGAGTGAGATCCTGAGAGGGAGAGCGAGGGCCCATGATGCAGACTGTCCCTCCCATTAACCAGAGAGCTTTTGGTAGGCTCTGTAGGTCTAATTCAATCAAGAAAAGCAGCAGTTGATCTTTCTTCTGTGTCTACAGATTTTTTTCATAAATCTTTTATTCAGAAATCCGTGGAGAATGTAGCTGGAATGAGTTGGGCACTAGTATGTTACCTCTGTCCATGTTGTAGTGTTTTGGCCTAGTCAGAAGTTCCTTCTGAGCCTGACAGAAGAGCAATGTTATTTGCCCCCTTCCCAGCAGGCACAGTATTTTTTCCTCTTACCTCACTGGTATGTGTAATTAGTCATTTTAGGCACCAGGACATAATTATGGTCACCAGCTTATGCCATCCTAGTTCGGATGATATACTTTAGTGGAGTGTTCTGATGTAACAAAAACGGGGTAAACCTGTGACTTCATGGTTGCACCTGAATTGCCTGGTATCTTGTAAAAGTTGCCTTGCCAGTCAGAAAAAATGGTTTTATGTAGAATTTTCTTAGGGAGCAAGCAAATGTAGATGGTTCACTTGGGCTTTCCTAACTGGCAGTGAGCAAGCTGAGGCAGAGTTTCGCTAGGATTTGAGAATTTCGGCTGTTTCCTTCTGACTCATACTTAATCATTGATAATAAAATTTATTTTGGCTAGGTTATTCCTGGAGGTAAAACTTTAAAGTACCTTTGCTTTTGGTAGGTGGCTGTGTACCGTAACCAAAATGTATTTGTGTTTCTAAGTGTAAAACAACTATTTTTACAGAGCATGCTTGAACTGTGCCTCTTGCTCCATCAGTAGTCACCTTGGGCTCGAATTAGAGTTAGAAACTAGCTAAAATATATTTATGTTTTATTTTGTTTCAGCTTATGTTTAACTGGAGTATGCAGAGATTAATGTTTGCTCAGACCTAGTTTCAAAGAAAATATCATAAACATATATGGGATATCTATATCTACTGGCCACGTTATGGAAAAATCTTCAGGTATTTTCAGGTGAAACAATTGGTGGTTGTATTTGCACTGTATTTGCACTTAGAGTGATGGGGTGGTACATGGCTAAATATCTGCCACTACATATTGCAGGTCTGTGGGGTTTGTGAGCATCAGAAGGGTTCACAGATTGTTTGAGCAATCTTGGTTATTATAAGGTAGTGACAACTCATGAATGTGGTCAATAAATGATGTGGATTGATGATACAAACAGGATGAATTTATTCATGGTAAATTTTCTGTGCCAAACTCTGTACTTGCATTTCTTGAGATTCAGACTACTGTGAATTCTGGTAGATTCTGGTAGATGACACTCTGCCAAGTACTTTGTTGGGCTAGCTTCCTTTAATGCTAGAGATACATAAGCAAAATACTAATACTAATTCTAATGGTTTTAATAAATTAAGTTTTTTTTTTTCTTTCATATGCGTTGTTTTATTGCTGTTCAAGTTAAAAAGGAAGTGAAAATCTGTCCCCTGTGCATTCAGGAGTCAAAATGTTTCATGTTTTGCCTTTGGAATATTACTTCAGACCTTTACATCTGAACAAAATAAAGCAAATTGTGATTTTCAAGGAAATGTTTTATTCAGTCTTTGCCCGAATCTCTCCCTCAGTAAAAACAACTTGTTTCTTAGGGTGAAGCTGAAAAGAATCATCAAGCCAGGAGCTGATCTGAACTATTGTAATCATTGCTTAAAGCTTGTGAAATTCAGAATGTGATGAAATGGTCCTTCCCTAGTGCTTGGTAAATAGTGCAGGTAAATACCAGCGGTTTTGTTTTTTAATAGCAACAGTACTAAGTAGAAACATTTCAGACATTTCTAAAAACAACTTATGCTGATACTTCAGTTTTTGCTTATCTGCCTTAGGTTTTAGATATGCTTCCCTCCTTGCCCCCCTTTGTATTTATTTATTTATTCTATATGTATGAGCAATGCAGTCTTACTGCTGCAGCGATTTAACAGATCTGTAGCTGTCTTGATAGGAATAAAGCATTTTAATAACCAGGACAGATTATGAACTTATTTACAAGTGGAATATTCTCAGAAAACTACTGATATATTCGAAATGCTTAAAAAAAAAAAAAAAAAAAAAAAAGCTTTGAACTTTAAAACTTTAATATTATATCAAAATCTAAACACAGGTGAGAATTCCAAAGAACAACAACAAGTTAAAACTACTATGTCAGGTTTTTGGAAAAAAAAATACGTAGTCTGTAACACATTTAATTGGGGAGTAGGCCAGAGGTGTAATAGAAAGCAGCTCTTGCTGCATCTGCGAGTGTCCCTGTACACAGATGCACACGGAGTCACTGCCGTGTCCCCTAGGCTCGTGTGATGCTGCCTGTGAGGGGATCAGGAAACCCGCAGCCCCTTTCCCTGCTGCGGAGTCGGCGCTTGCTGTCGCCGTGTGCGCTGGGATGAGGGTCATGGGGCACCCCTGGCAGTTATCTGAAAGGGTGCTCGCTGGGGCATACCTGCCATTCACCACAGTTTTTTATATTTTAATGGTATTGAATATGAATTTTGTGTGCATAAGCTTTTGTTTTATATTATTATTAGGAGTTAATTCTGTTTTTTTAATGCTTTATATAGTTTCTTTGCAAATAGAATTTAGAGTTAAACTTTAGATATTTTGAAAAATACTGAAAAAGCCCATTTTTTAATTACATCATATTTTCTGGCTTAACCTTTTGACTTGGATTTTTTTCTGAAAAACATTATTTGAATCTGTCAAATTTTTTGAAGAAATTCCATCTTAATAACATTTGAGCTCCAGAGCACAATTCTTATTTCAACGCCCTGTCGGAACAAAAATATTTTACATTCAGTTGTTAGAGAAGTGCATAAATCTTATTTAGAACCATCGAAAAACAGGATGGAAGAGGATGTCAATTCTTTGTGTACCTAACAGGAAATAGAAATTCTTAAGTAATCTGGGAAGATGGTTTAAAGAAACCTCAGTAAAGTTTCATCTCTCGAGCATGAGCCATAGTTGCATGGCTTGCTCCTCAGCCTCTTTTATCTTCTATTCTTTGTTATGCCTTTTTAATAACTTCTTTGTACTGACTGTTCTTTAAGGTTGTTATAGCTGGCAATTGGGCTGTATTTGAGAGCTACCTTTTCAGGTACAAGCTCCATTGCACTTTTGGGTCTCCATCCAGTGAAAATTCCTTTCTGAAGCGCAGAAATCTTTCCTAGCTTGTCCAGGTATGGGATGAGCAGAAGGAGCAAACTTGCTTCTTTGGTTGGTACTGGGGCCATTGAAGAGCCAACCAAAATGAGTTAACGAGTATCACTAATTCATCCAGGAACAGAACAGGGCACCATGATCTTTGGGTTGACTTGGAGGGCAGCAGGTAGGGTTGAGCCCAGTGCCTCATACAAGTCTTGCTGGTCTTTGGCAGGTTGTCTCCCTTAATCTGTTTTCCTCCATCAAAGCAATTGAGTATAATATTCAATTAATATTCAAAATAATCAAAGCAAGCTTGGCAGTGCATTAAAAAAAAAAAAAAAAAAAGACTGCAGTTGCAGAAATGATTCTCAGTGATTTGATGTTTGTTAACTCAGAATTCTTCAAATTCACCAAGGAAAGTATCATGTGTGAATTTCTGTTTATGCTGTTTATATGAAGGTTACCTAAAGTGGGTGATGGGCGAGGGAAATTTTCCAAAATTTATAATTCCAAAAGGAAAGAAACAGATGGATCTTTTTCATTATATCTTTAGTCGATGTGTGTAACTGCCTTCTTTGCTAGCTCCCCCAGTGACTTATTTTGTAGAGGTTGATCGTTAAAACATACTCGAGCCTTCTGCGTATCACTGTTCTAGGAAACAAAATAAACCTATTGCTGAATTCTCAGAGTACCGGTTTTGATGGGCACATTTTGCTGCACCGACTGAAATAGCTGCGTGCTCCTCTCAGGGCAGAACAGGCCGTGTGGATTCTGCATTTCCCTCCATGAAGGAACAGTGAAATTCAGGCAGTGGGAAGAGTAACAGATGTTCGCTCACATTCCCCATCTGAAAATGCCTTCCCTTGGCCAACGCGGTCGTTAGACACGATTAAACCAAGTACCTACACGTGTGCCCGGAGCCGAGGGTGCTCCTGGAGGTGGAGGAAGACGGCGCACGTGAGCGTCCGTGGGCAGCGGGACTGAGGGCCGCTCTGTGAGCTACGTGGGGAGCTCAGACCAGCGGCTCTGAGTAGCTCAGCTGCACGGTGCGGTGGCCTCTGCCTTTAAGAGAAACTTTAAATCCATGGGAGAATTTCTCGAGCGTTTTGGGGATGCTTGTGCTCCAAATCTGCTTTCTAAGTGGCATTTATCTTTACGTTTCCAAAGGATTCAAAAAGCTGGTGATATGCTTTGTAATTTTGTATGCTCACCGTAATTATCATTGCGATCAGTTTTGTGGTGGCAGCCCCTCGTAATGAGGAGAGGGTTGTTTTTCTTCTTTGCTTGTTCCGTTTGAAAGGCTAGGTTACTTTTTGCCTTCAGATGCATACTGGCAGGGAGAAAGGACCATGGACTTGTGGACTTTAAAAAAACATGTGTGGTGTCTGTTTTTACAGAGAATGAGATTCATCATTTTCAGAGATGTGGTAGCATCTACTGTTGAAAAAGATGCTGAGAACCAAATGCTGTTCGGTTACAGTCTGTGATATGTAGTGTAGCTGAACACGTTGTAGTTGATTATTGCCCAAAAGCATGCCTTCCTCCTATCTTGGAAACATTGCAGTGATTGATTATTTTTGTTACAGCAGAATCTTACACACACTATGAAAGTCAGTTGACCTAGAAATGTCAGTGGGTATTTCATATCTTTCATACCTGTCTTTTTTTTTTCTTTTTGTTGAGGAAGGGGTTGACACAGGCAAAAATGGAAGACAGACATTGCAGTTCTGCTCTGGCATGACTGTCTTTTAATAATGTAAAAGATCTGTACCGGGTCTGTTGAAGTCTCTAAGTTGTCCGCCCAATCAGTAAGTCTTTTCATTGAGGTATGCAAGAGGTCTCTGAAACCTGTATGCTCTTCCAGTTTTGTTTTTCATAGTACAACACAAAAATCTACAAAAATAAAACAAAACAAAAATGAAAAAACAGTCTCCCTGATTTTCGACTGGCCTTAATTCTCTTCATAATGTCTTTGTTAAATTCCTCTTCAGATGCAGCTGGATACAAGTAGGTTTTAGTATCACGTTTTCTTTACTCATAGCAGAAGTGGGGAGAAATTTGGCCTGTAGTTGGACATGCCTGTTTTGATATGTGGCCATCTGTATTTTTAAGCATAAGAGCAATGAAGTGAGAATCCACCAGCTCTCTGAGAAATATGCTTTGCTTCTATGAGAGAAAATATGTTCTGTCTGAAGTAAATCACTTTTTGTTAACCTTCTGTAAATGAGGGATTTCTGAGCAGCACCAGAGCTTTCCTGGGCGGCACAGGCCCTTCCATGTATGTGCCTGAAATGAACATGCGTGTGTGAACTCACTTAGTGGCTATGTGATGGTTTCTGATACCTGTCCCCAAGAGGCAATGTCTTTCTGGAGCTTAAGGATTTGTGAAATGTACCTTTATACTTGAGGTCATCTTTAGGTCAGTATGTTCCTGGTTAAAGCTGTCGAGCTGCAAATTTCTCTCTTGCATAAAGATTCTTACAAAACTATCCCAAGTAACTTCTTAAAGCCTTCCTTTAGCAAAAGAATTACAAAATGCAAGAAAAAATAACTCTATTCTCTCTGTATTCCAATAAGAAATGGATCAAATCAAGAGGGGCAGAGGTAATCCAGTGATTCTTTGGTGAATCTTATTTAGCATGAGACATTACTCCAGCATGTTAATAAGTGTGCAGCACTCTGTTTCTGGATAGATGGGATGACATTTTCTGTTTTACATTCCCAGGTTATGTTAGTTTAATTCTAGCAAGAAGAAGCGTTGTAGAGATTTGCCTCCTCTAAGCTCCAGAAGTTAAGATCAAGTGTCTGAAATAATTAAAATACCTTACCAAAGATCCAATCTACATAGTTATTTAAGCCCACATTTCTTATTTTTATTCCTTTTTGTTTCTGAGGACTTCTTTTAATATATCAAATGAGCTACCCAGGACCTCATTTTCTTTCTGCCCTTCTCTAAGACCATTCTTGTGATATTAATATGGTTTTAGCCCATTTTTCTCAGTTTCCTTGTTCTATACCTTTTTCTTTTTCCCCACTCTTGTTGCTTTAGTCAAGTTTTATTTTTCACTTCCTTCATTAGAATAACGTTTGCTTTTTATTAATCAGAATTTTATTCTGAGCACCAGTCTTCATTCCTTTGCAAAAAAAAAAGGTTGCTATCCACAGCATAAAAATAGATTGTGAGTTGGGAATCAGATTACCCTCAGAGATGGATTCAAGATGTATTTTTAGGGAATACTGTATGCCAGCAAGCACGTAAAGTGTGCAAGTGTTTTCTGAGAAAGAGACTATTAAGCTCGCTAAGTGATTCTCAAATGTACTGTCTGCATTGCCACCCATTTTACTATTAGCTCCCTAACCTGAAGATTAACCTAATGAATGCATGTCACTGTAGATACTGCATACTGCTATTGTTGCACTGTTGATATTTGTTACAGTTTACACTTTGCTTTTCTGTATACATGCATGATTTCCATGAAGCAGTAACTTTCTTGAAGAGAAGGATGAAAATTCTAAATTTAGATCAGCCTATTTATTAATTTTTTCTTTGTTAAATATCAGTTCTGACTCAAGAATAAGATAAAATTGTTACAGCGTTAATTATCTGCCACAACATTTTGAGAAAGCAGCCTGCATACTTGGAGGCTGGCTGTAACAGTTGAGTCTTTCTCTGACAGGACAAGAGACTTGGAATGTATTACCTACTCCAAGACGAGAAATATCAAATTGAACTTATAACAATTATATTATCTCTCTCATGTAGAACAAACCACTTTTGTTTAAAAAAACAATTCTCCACTCTTTGAAGAAAACCATTTCTCAGAGGTAACGGAACTAAATTTCTGTTGTCGTCTTTTTAAAAAAAAAAAAAAAAATCAGAATCCAAAAGTGAATTTATAAAGGCATATAAGAAAGGTTTCTTGCTGTGCAGAGGGATTTCAAATTCACAGGTTCAAAGATACTCAAGCCAGAAGGGATCATTATGATAATCTAGCTTGTCCTCTTGAATACACATGCTATAGATTTTTTTTTCCAGAGAATGACTTAAAACAGACCTTTTAGAAGATATTGAATCTTGTTTTAATATCCAAGTAATTTTGAATCCATCTATTTCTCTGATATCCTACTGAACTGTTTGAATGTTTAATTACCCTTACAATTAGGATGTTGCAAGGCTCTGTTTCTCTTTATTTCTGTGTCCAGTTGTTGATTCCTGCAATTTCTTTTTTTCTACAATATTCAAAATACAGAGCACCCACAAACAAATGAGATAGCTCGTGGAGTATTTGGCCTCCTAGAAACGATGTGTATCAAAGACGTATGGAAAAACAGGGAAAGGGAAAGCACCTAGTGAGCTCCTGTAGTCTATTTGCCTGCCTGAAGGCGAGATCAGCTTGGCCTATGTCATTCCTGACAGATGTTTGTCAAGCCTCCTCTTAAGATCTTGAGTGACAGAGACTCCATAACCTCCCTGGGCATTTTATACTGGCACTTTTTTTGCAAGGCTTTTTCCCCCCCTAACATCCGAGTTGAACTCCTCGCTGTCGTTCTCTGCAAACTGGGCACAACCAGCACAGTATTTCCGTTCTTTTCGTAAGGGCCTGCTATGGATTTGAAGAGTTGCATCAATCTCGGTCTTTTCCTCTCGTGGCAGTGTGCTCCTCATTCTTGCAGCTTTTCCTTCTAGACATTTCTTTAGCCCATACGAGCTGGAAATGAGGTATAAAATTTTAGATTCACAGAGGCATTCGGGATATCTAATTTCTCGTGTTGAGCGTAAGAGAGCACAATGTATAGACTATAATATCTCATTGGAAGTACCTGAAATCAAAACTGGGCAGAATGGAATTGTGCTAGTATGGCTACAGATACATAGCAGGGAAGAGAGGTGAGAGTTAACAGTTAGATGTGTGACACAGAGCTGTGAAGGATGGGTTTATTTTGCTGTTATTAAAAATTTCATTTCAAGATAATCCCTCTGAGATTTAACACCTTATTTTAAAAAGCTTCTTAGAGCAGCAGTAAACAAGATACAGTACAGTAGTTTCAAATGCTTCATAAATGTTTGGATTTTTTAAACAACCTATTTATTGAGTGTGCTTCCCACACAGTATCGAAAGAAACAGCAATCGTGCTGCCCATCTGTGTGCAAGGAGTGACGTGTGTAAAGTAATCTATTTAAATAATCAGCCCTGAAGTTTTCTGTTTGTAATTTTAGTTGTCTTTCAAGCAAAACATGTTGTCTTTCAAGCAAAAGCTGACCATTTGCTGATTTCTGTGTGTACCCTTGTTTTCTTTCACTCAAAGTCTGATTTTAAAGTGCCGCTCTTTGTGCGTTGGTTTCTGAGCAAGGCTTTACAGAAGCCTCTAGTCTGTCCATCCAAACCATCAAGGAGTAGGAGCACCGCTTCTTTCCTCCAGATGGGTTTAATCATGATAGTGTTTTGATGCCCAAGCCTTGCTACTGTAGAAAACATAGGAAGAAATCTCCTTTTGCTATATGTGGTGTTTAAATCAACACAGGACATGTTGAACTACAGCAGTACACAGGGAGCTCTTTTTGTGCTGTCTGACGTCAGGGCAATGCAAAGTCAAGTGAAATAAATAAGCCTCCCAGTTTGCTTGCTTTTATTTCTATCATTTTATAGAGAATAGCACAAAAGGAACATCTAAACATACATACCGTATTTCTGCTGTAAGGATGTTTTTTGTTCTTACTTGCGTTTTTCCTTCATTCATTGCAGCAAAAACACAAACTTTTAGAGAATGAGGCTAGTGTGATGGAACCCCCAGCGTTGGAGTGCCACCGGATGACCATTGCCAGGTCCTGCCCTTGCAGAATTTAGCATGTTATCTCAGGGAATAATGTGGACTTTCTCCCCTTTTCCTGGCCTGCATTGAGAGATCTTGTGAGGGGTTAAAATCATTTGGCACAAAATGTTTAAAGGTGTAAGAGTGCCTTGGGACTCGCTACACCTACAGGTGACAGAACATGTTATCAGTAAATATCTGTGGAGTTAATATATCACATGACATTTATATCAGGGAAGAATGGAGAGAAAGATCGTAATACAAATGATTTCTACTTAAATTTTGCAATGATAGCAAACTAAAGCCATCATTATTTTCAGTAAAGTTTGGCTTCAATTTCTCCCTTTTTACTGTCTCTGTTTTCTCCTCTGTTATGGCTTATGCATCGCTGACTGCATAAATAGGAAGTGATTCCTGTAATGCAGACAAAATCATGAATATAAGGATGGAAACTCTTTGTAGCTGGCTTAATATTTTATGTTTGGTTTCATATATATCTACGTATGCATGCCGATGTCCCTGGGTCATGTTGTGATGAAAGATCTATTTCTCCTCTAGCCTAGCATGGATCATGTGTTTTCTTGGAGAGACTTGTCACAGCTGATTTCATCCTTCTGGAGGCAGACTTTTAAGTAGCTGTATACATTATATAATTAAGAATGCCCCAACAAAGATGTTCCTCAGGAAATATGTCCCAAAGACTTTTGTCTGTTTTTAAATGCTGTGGACTTGTAGGAATTTAATGGAGTGTTTTTTAAGGTTGTAGCTAGATCATGAGTTATTTTGTGTGAATGTTGTTGTAAGATATAAATGTCACAAGCAACCAGAAAACAGATGAACTGCTCAGAAAGGTAATAAATACTTGATTCTTGAAGAGCGTGCTGAAATTTCTCTATGAGGTAGAGTTTATAATGCTTTTAATATTAACATAGATTTGTTGCGTGCTTAAAAAATCACTAGTTCTCTCTATTTCCCTCCAAGTAGGGATGCTCGGCTATCTTTTTTCATTTGCTGTGTTTATTATCACCAGGATGTGCTTAAATCATGCTCTGGACTCAGTGAAGCTTTGCTGAAGAATGTCAGTCAATAGTTGCAAAGCTGTCAGGCCCTTTTCCCTACGTTGAATTTACACGGGCGCCTCAAGAAGAAATTAATGAAGTCTTGTTTCACTGCACATGTGTAGCCATTTTTAATAAACTATTAGTGATTTAAAGCACTTTCTGTGCAATTACACACTTTTTTTCTGGTCTACCAAATGGATAAAAGCTTCACCAACCTTTGCAGAATGAAGGGAATTGAAGTTTACAATTTTATGGCAAACATTCACATATGGTGATGATGTGAATTGACTTGCTTATTTATTATATCACTAATAGGTTACTCTCACTTCTGCTTAAATTTGACAAGCTGCTCAGTGCTAAACCCTGTTAAAATGGTGCAAAGACCCAATTACAGAAACTACAAAGACATGCAAGAGTAAGCAAAGAAAAAACATATAAAAGGATTAAAGATCAAAACTAGAATGATTCCAGTGAAACTGCATTAGGAGACATCAGGAAGGAAAACATGAAAGAATCAGAGTATGAAGAACAAAGCTTTGTAAATCTTCTGAAAACTGACAGAAATGTTTTAAAATTATTTTTGCGAACTCTTTTATTAGAACAGAACAATTTATTGGGAAAGTAAATAAAAACATACTTTTCAGTTTCATAATAATCATAGAATCATAGAATCATAGAATGCTTAGGGTTGGAAGGGACCTCTAGAGATCATCTAGTCCAACCCCCCTGCACACGCAGGGACACCTAGAGCACGTGGCACAGGACTGTGTCCAAGCGGGTTTTGAAGATCTCCAGAGAAGGAGACTCTACAACCTCTCTGGGCAGCCTGTTCCAGTGCTCTGTCACCCTCACTGTTAAGAAATTTTTCCTTAAGTTCCTATGGAATTTTTGATGTTTCAGTTTCCGGCCATTTCCTCTAGTCCTATCAGTGGCCACCACTGAAAAGAGACCATCCTCGTCCTCTGCACTCCCTCCCTTGAGGTATTTATATACACTGATTAGATCCCCTCTCAGCCTTCTCTTCTCCAGGCTGAACAGGCCCAGCTCCCTCAGCCTCTCCTCATAGGGCAGATGTTCCAGGCCCCTGATCATCCTTGTAGCCCTGCGCTGGACTCTCTCCAGCAGCTCCACATCCCTCTTGTACTGTGGAGCCCAGAACTGGACACAATACTCCAGATGCGGCCTCACCAGGGCTGAGTAGAAATATGTAAAGTAATGAAATACTTGAATTTTGTTCTTCATTTGTGTCAGTGCTTTGAGCTGTGTCTACTTTCGTGGAAACTGGCTTTAACTAAGGATTCTAAAAGTAGGTTGTATCTTTGATTTTTAAATAAAACATGATCTAAGATTATGAAGATATGCCGAAAGGATTTAACCTAACGCATGTTTACCCGTCTAAAACACGCCAACCCTTTTATTCCTTCTGTGGCTTTAAGCCCTACCGTTTCAGCTAATCCTCATTTACCGATATAATAGGTAGTGCGCTACACCCAGAGTACTGACAAAATTGTGGTAGAGTCAGGGATGAAAATGGCCCTTTGACCCTTACTTTTCTTCAGAAGAATAATTATTGCACAGAATCCATTTTCTGTGCACATACACAGGGAGCAGGGAGAATGGGGTTAATGAAAAATAACCCTTTCAGAGGACAAGACTTAATTCATAGAAATTTTCCCATCTTCCTTGGAAGAATTAGACAAAACACAGTATTTTCCAAACAATTTCTGTGTTTCCAATGCACATCAGATATTGATGTCAAGAGAACCTGTCTTGATACTAATATGAGTCCCAATTAGAGTAGCTACTGAATATCAATTCTAACACCTAATAAAGAATTAGAAGAGGACCTTATTCAGATAAATTTTTTTTTAAATGCTTCCACCTTTGCATAAATCAATACGCGATGTGTATTTTGGTCCAACTAGAATCACTTTTTTGTATAAAGCTGATTTATTCTTTTTTTCATTTCCATCTTTTGGACCTGCACACTTGCATTATGGAAGAACTGTGATAGACGCAAGAAGGTTGTGTGAGAGCCCACGTGATACCCATTTTTGAAGAATAGCTGTCGATAGATGAATGTAAAGAACCTAAGGATTACATGTAGGCTAACAGTACAGCATTCTAATCAAAATTTAATAATATAGAATTTTAGAACATTCTTCTGCTTGTGTTTAGACTCTTTTCTGCCAAGGCATTGTTGGAATAGCCCAGGAGACTATTTTTGATATCTATGTGGATATGGAAATTTTAGAAAATACTGAATTAAATAAAATTAAATGTGCATTCTATTTAAAGAGAAAATGAATAACAACATTGATCCAAAAATAAATTTTTAGGCTGCTTGGTATACTTAATGCTATTGTGTCCAAATTGTTCAGGTAAGTTTGTGTCATTAAGTGTGTGTATGGTCCTGCTGTAGCTTTGTGAGAACTGAACAAAACAACACCTGGAAGCCTAAACCGATTAAAAACAACTGAGCCTTCTGCTTTAAGAGTGAATAGGAAGTGATCTAGTGTTTTGGTAGCAGAATTGACTCTTGGTTGAGGTGCTCTATGGACCGTCGTGGTCTCAGCTCTGGGCTTGCTCTCCATGTAGATATTGCACTCGAGTTGAAGCCTGGGAGGGATGCAAAGCAAGACAGATGGTTTCCCACAGACTTCCCCTCCAGCTCTTTCATCTTTCATCTAACTATTAATTCATCTGTTTGGATGGATACATTCACGCATGGAACCAAGATGAATAATAATGAGATTTTTAATAACTCCCTACATTTGCATTCCTTGTAACTCTTTACATGGTTCTAGCTGATTAAAATGAATCATTTACATAATTAACATATGGTTATAGTGTTGGCTTTAATATGCTGATTATCTCAGTACTTTTGTCTGGAGTCAATTGGATTCAAACTGTAACAATTGTTTGAAGTGAGAATAGTTTATTCCTGTGAGGGTTGGGAATATTTGCCATGGGGCCTGATTAGAAATAGCACAACTGTCCAAGAAATTCTTTAATGTAAAGCATGTATTAAAAAAAAAAAAAAAAAAAAAAAAAGTCTATTACATCTGCTCTGTTTAGGTCAGTCTTTACAAATAGCTTTGTATGGTGAGAGAGACGTTTGCCATTAGTTCCGTAGCTAGATGCAAATAAAATACCAGGCACAATATTAAGAGTAAGTCAAGATTTGAACAAGTCTAATTTTAGGTTTCTTATTTTAGATTTTCTTTGTTTATTTGTTTCTTTCATTCATCTACTTTAGATATGGAAAAAAAACATATTTTTCATGCTGTCTTGAATTTGCCTTTTATTTTAAGGTAGGATTATGAAAAAAAATAAAATCTGTGATTACCCAAAATAGATTAAGTGCTTTTTCATTTACTGGATTAACTACTAGAACTGAAAGACAAATGCTTTTTATATTCATTGTTTTGCTTGTTTTCAGCATGTATGTGTAGCAGGTATTACTGAAACAATCATATTTTAAGAATTGGCAGAATATTTTTTCTCTCTTGCTGCTGCCCTTGGTGGTGTGCTTGGCTTCCTAATGCAGAGGCTGCTTGAAAGCAGAAGAGAAAGAATTGTCAATTTTGGTGGTTAGCTACCTAAGACTTGTGTCAATGAATGCTTTTGAATGTTCATGAATATTTGAAGCAAATTTGTGTTAATTGCACTACTGTTGTCCACAATTAGTCTGTGGTAGACATGATTAATTGTAAAGAGCCCTGACATTTATGCATAAAAGGCTTGAGGTCAAACAGAAATGGAGAAAAATGGTTGCTGCTGCATTGGCAGATGGAATGCTAATGCATTTTGACTTGTACTGAGCATAATGATATTTCTACACCAATAGCAAATAATTGTTTTAGAACTATGGAATATTTTTCTCCTCTTCTTTGCTTTTTTTCTCTGTTTAACTTTCTTCCCTCCCACCCTGGCATGCTACAGATACTGGTTATTTTTACAGTATAATCTGTAATTGGCTTTGATACTTGCTTGTCAAATGGAAACCTGCACCAAATAGCTACATGGGGAAGTGCTATATCGATTTGTTTCTCTAAGTAAAAGCATAATGGAAGAATATTCTGGTGATAATTATGCGAGATTTTTTAAAAATCTCCTAGCAATGAACGGACATCCTGGCTTTCTAGGACACCAGTTATGACAACATTTTAGCATACTTCCCGTGTTGAGCTGTAAATAATTAAACAGATAAAAATTAAAACCCTGGACTGCTGTCTTAAAAAGGAAACCGAGTGTGTTCTTAGAGTTGCTACTGACTTAAGATATGGCTCATAACTTGTTTCGTTTTGTTTCCAACCAGAACAAACAGCATGAGATACCTACATCAGTACCGTGTGGTACTACTGATGGCTAGAGCTATAAAATATGTGTAATTTTCCAATGTGTGGTCGTCTCGAATGGCTGATCCTAAGCTGCCAAATTTTTTAAAATCAAGCTCCTGATGGATCTTCCTTTTTGAAAGGCTGGCCAACAAGCAGAGCACCGCATGGACCGGCTGGCTGCCTCTGCGTGTGGCGGGGTTGTGTCGTGGGTTGCTGTAGCCCTTAATAACAGGGTGAGCAGGAAAGGCTTCTCCGTGAACTGGTGATGTGAAAATGGAGTTGGCTGTTTCAAATAAGCAGAATTCCCTACCTTGATTTCTTGCATTTTGTTAAGATTTGGGTTATTGAGCTTTAAGTGATATAGCATCCCCAGAAGGCACCCTGAGGGTTGAGGCTTTGAAAGACTTTCTTTGTTTATGTAAGTTTATTACGAGGTACAGAACTTGATACTACTATGTAGTCTCTGTTTGAAGTGCAAAAATTTGCTTTTCGTTCCGTTCTCAGATGGGTAGGAAGTTTCAAAGTGAAGCCTCTGTAACCCAGTTGCAAAGTTTATTATCTATTTACCTCTTTGCACGTGTTGTGCAAATGGAGTTTTAATTTACTTAAGACCATTTGCCGTTCTTTTCCAGCACCTTATGCAAAAGTTACACAAAGTGCAATGTTAGCCTTTTGATCCACCATGGAAAAATAGGATGATCTTTAATTAATTATTACTAGGATGTCAAATTCAAATCATCTATTAGTGCTCCCGAGAGTGTCAATTCACCAAAGTAGGTGTTCAGATTGTGGTCCAGAAGGCAGCGTTAGGTGTCCCTTGGAATTACATAGCCGCTCTGTTCCAATGCTTAGGGGTAAAAATTGGATAAGGATCATTCACAGTGGCCTCTGAGAAATGCTGAGCGTTGGTACCAGCCTTTGCTGCGACATGTGTGCACTGCTGATCTGCAAAAATGCCGCTGCAGGAGCGTTTTCTTGGACTAGCATAGCCTGCTGAAGTCTGCTCTTACATACTTCTAATTCCAATTTGCTTGGAGTCCATAACCAGGTAACTAAGGTTGGCATGCAGCAGGCTTTTATATAAATCTTGCATAATTCTGTTCACAAAATAATATTTTTATAACAAGCCAAGTACATATATTTTTCAGCATAGGAAGCTAGCCTGTTAACAGTACCATTTTTTTGCTTTAAAATCTACAAAAAATAATCTACGGAGAAATACCGCTTATATATGTAAAAGAAAGGAAGAATATAGTTATCTGGAAAGATAAAAATTGGTAAAATACTAAGTAGTTCATTAAATACTTATTGAATTGCTCTGTGACATCCGGTTATGTGTCCTCATTTTCAGGTATGGCATTCTTTCAAAGCAGAATATATGATACTAATCTCAAGTTCTCCTGTAATAAATGCTGGACTGTGGACAGGAGATGGCCAAAAGAGAGTGCCTGGGCAAACCTTAATCTTTAATAAGGTGCAGAACTAGTCTATAACTGTCAAGGCATGACAGAAGAGCAGGGCTTTCAGCTCGCCTGCTCCGAATAGAAAATGGGGTCCTTTGACAGGCAAGAAAAGCTACTTTCTTCTTTATTGGTTTGGGGCTATTATTGCTCCTGTGTTATTTAGTTACCTGACTTCAGGGAGCTGTTGGGGGTAGAAGGAAGTCCAGCTATTCATGTGAAAGCAAAATTTAGAGTTGATTTTAATGTTGAACTTTTGCTAAAACCTCAAAAAAGGTACGTGGAAGAAAAGCCATATTTGAAGCTAAATGGATTACATTTAAAAGTATAAGGTATTTTTATATTAAAACACAAGGCTACAGGATGGGGAAAAGGGACAGCAGACATCTTTTCCAGTTATCCCACCAGATGAAAATATTTTTTTTTGAAATTACTACTTGATTTCTAGAATTGAGGAAATACATTCTTCAAATATATCGCTAATGTGGGACTAGCAGCCTAGCACTTGCCATATCACCAAATTACAATTTCAGACTTTTGCAAAATCTTAATGAAACAAAAGCATTTTCTTATTTTGTTGTCTGTTGTATGTGTATGCAACACAATTGCATAGCCGTTGAGAGTTTTTTAACGTTAAAATAATGTTGCTTTAAATGTTAATTTGTCTTTCTGAAGTTAGAAGTTAGGTAACCTCATAAGTACTAGAGGTGGTGGATGGTGGCGTGATCTTTTGTCCCTTAAAGCATGAACAGCCTCTTTAATTTTATAAAAGCTAACATGCAAGAGCTATCCATTTTTGCCAAATGTTTTTCCTCTGGACCAGTCATTTGTGTGTTGATCTATCAGTAAAACATTAACTTTTTCTTTTTTTCTTCTTCTTTTCTTTTACTAGAAAAGTTACTAGAGAGAAAAGGGATTGCTGCTGCTTTCCTTCCAAATTGTTGAGAGATTTAACTTTTGTTTTGTACTCTTAAACTATCAAATGTAGTTTCAGGTTTTAAAAGAAAAAGGGGATGCTGAATGAATCTTTCCAGGGAGGAATTTTCTTAGGAAATGGGCACTTGATTTTGCAAACTTGCTTTTAAGCATTTGCTCCATCCATGTTGCTGTTTTTTTTTTTTTTTTTTTTTTTTTTTATCTTGAGCCTTGGCAAGTTTTGTCTTTTGTGAGAGAAGTTTGTTGCTGGTGGGCTGAATTTATTCTCAAAAGGATGATTTGGGGCCTATTGTTGTGCATGCAGTTTTTCTGTGCACTTTTCCTGTAATCTCATCATCGTATTATTCATCCCAGGGTCAGAGCAGTGCCAGGTTGGCACCGTGCCGCTGCTGACAGATGGGTTGGCGCAGAGCCAGAGAACATGTTCAGGGCAGAAGCCCTTTGAGCAGCCTGGCTGGGGAGGCTGCTGCGTGGGAGCCTCCCAGCCCACGTGCAGTGGGGATGCACGATCCCATCCATGGCTCCTCGCTTGCGCGGTGCTGGAAATGCAGCGTTTTGTCCTGGGAGAATCCCTGATAGCCCCCCTAGAGAAAACAGGCTCCAAAGGCCCCTGAACTTCCCAGACACTGGCAGTCCCGGAGAAGGCTCGGAGTTAAATCATGGGCCACTTGTCTTCATTGGCCTCTGCTGAGTTAAGGCAGTTTACGCAAGAGGATTATTTAAATCAGGGTGATTAAAATTCATAGTAAAAATAATACTTCCCCTTTTAGAATGAACTTGTTAAACTGAGTATTGGATGCTGTTTGTTTGTTTTCTTTGAAATTATTTCTGTTCATGGAACACACAAACTCTGCACATAGGCCACTGAATTCCTGGCTCAATACAAGCATTATCATTTGTTAATTCTGCCTAAGTTAAAGTTTTTCTTTTTACTCAATTCTTTTTTTTCTTTTTACTCTTGCTTAGTGATTAAAGCAAATTGCTTTAAGGAAAGCTTTTTAATACTGTGTACCATGGCAAAAGTTAATAGCATGTTAGAGATGTGTGTTTGTTGTCTGAACAAATCACCAGGCAGCTAAGTCTTGCTGAGCAACCGGGCATGGCTTGCATTGAGAATATGTCATATATTAGTCATAGGCATAAAAAGTTGGGAGTCAGTTGTTTTGATCACTTAGTCATTCTGAGGGCTAATGCTCTATTTGCAGTTCAGTTGCTTGTATCTTGTTCAATTTATAAGCAAAAACAGTTTAAAGTAATCACTGAAGATGGGTCCGTAAATGCTCTATTATGAGAAGTGCCTACGGCCAAGCCTCTGCAACCACCCTAGCCATTGCAGATCTAGCCCTTACAGGTCTCTCTGCTGATACAAAATCTTAGCAAAAAAGAAAAAAAAAAAAAAAGTTTTTTTTTTTTTTTTTAAAAAAAAGTTTTACCTCTGAAATTCCTTTCTGTAGAGGCAAATTCATAACAGAGAAATTGCTTTTTTTTTGCTTTTTTTTTTCTTTCTTTTTTCTGCCAGTCTGCAATTTTTCATAGTCTGCACAAACACATGCTCATGGATGAGGGTCTGGCTCATCTTCAGTCCTATTGACTTGAAAGTGTGGGTAAACAAGGGTAGAGTTATATGATTGATGAGGGTAGGGTGGAAAACATCGGCAGTGCCCGAAGAAAATCTTTCCAAGGAATTGTATTTCTTCCTGTTTGATACATAAGTTGCATTATCCAGGGAAAACCACATGTTCTTGATTTCATTTCTCTATCACTTGATATCTTTTCTGGATTTTGTTTTTTAGAATAGTAAAAGTTAAGGGGAGGAGAACAAGAAATCTTATTAAACTCTTCTTTCCTAGTTATTTTTTTTTTTACAAGATTCAGCTGCACTAGGGCATATTGTACACTAAACTGAGTTGCACCTTACAATTCAGGTCACTGAAAATTGGATTCTTTCAACAGTTCTTTTAATAGTTCTTAAGTGTTGAATAAATGCCTTTCATAAACATAAAAGAAAGGGGTAGGAATACTGAGTAAGTCCAGAAACGAGCTGTGTGGTTATGTATAGCTCAATTTTTCTGAGTTGCCTAAATTCATAGATGAGAAGCCCAGAAGGGACTAACTATGATCACATATTCCGAGGGCTAGCCTGTGATTTTGCAGTGGAGTCCATCTGTTTCGTTTCAGCAGCCACACTGCGGTGCACAAACCCTTTTCAGCAGTTTCAGGCCTGGAAATGAGATCATCGAAAAATGTCGATATGTGTTTCTTGGTGTCTGCACCATGTGTGAAGTATGGGCAAAAAATGTGCACTTCCCTGAAGTTTGTTATGGTCTTATAATTAGCATTTGTTGTAGTAAGTAAAATAGATACAAAACGATTTGTGTAACTGGGGGGAAAAAAAAAAGAAAATGTGTTTTGCTGTATCAGTATCCGCTTCCACATGTGCTTGTACAGTTGGATATTGTGTAGTCCGTTGGCTACTGTTGTCTCTTCGCAAGAACTTTTTTTTTTTTTTTTCCCCCTTTGGGTTTTGCCATCATTGTATGTCTGTCTTGTTCAGCTTTTTTTAAAAACCTTTTTTCATCTGCTCTCTGTGATTCACTCATATCTTGAAATAATTCCCTCAAGATGATCCCATCTTGTTTGTGGCTCTGATTTGCAGATACTAAGTTGGGTGTTTCTGAGAGCTGGCAGATCTTCTGGATTCCAGCTCCATGTCATTCGAGTTTGAGCATCAGATACTCTCACACTATCCCCTTATCCGTGTGCTGCTCCATGAGGAAAAGGAGGTTTTTTTCTTCTCTTACAGATAATGTGGGCAGGAGGGTTGTTTAATTTAATTCCCTCCCATTTTCACTTTCTTGAGAGTGATTGAAGGTATTGTATGTTCAGAAGAACCTTATCTCAGTGCTCAGTAACAGCAGCGTGGTTATTTTTTTTTATTTATTTATTTTTTTTACATTTATCCACTTAGTAATTAGCAATATCATGATTATTTTCTGAAATACAGCACACTGACTACCTGCTCAGTAGAAATATGGTAACTGTTATTCCTAATTCTGCAGGAATAAAGTTAGGCCAAAGCGCATGTTTATGTTTTTACAGTAAGTGCCATTAAAGAAGGCGTTCTTCTTAATTTTTTAAGTCTGTCTGATGAAAGTCTTGATGTCAGGTGACAGAACAGGTTTTTCTGAGTAACTCGATTGCTGAATAGAGAGACAAAATTTGTTACAAACCTGAATTAAACTGGGATAAACCGTGAATAGGCTTACAGTGTTTGGAGCAATTGTAACATCATTTCAATCTGTGCAACTGCACTAGGGTAAATTAAGTTTATTTATTGAAGATTACTTTCTTAAATGCTTACAGTTTTTCTATTTCCTTATTGTTTATCATAGATATACTCTTGGATGAAGAAGATAAGTTTTATTCTCTGTGTATAATTTTCTATTATACAGACTAAAATAATACAATTCTTCTTTCAAAGAAAACACTATATTTGAATGAGAACTAATTACCTCTTTTTTATTCCAAGTGACAAAAGCTAATATATCACACTTAGCCACTATGAGAACTCCATTTCAGTAAACTAATTAAAGTAATCCTCTCTCTACTCATTATTCTCAGTTCTCCTAAATATTTTAACAGCGTAGATTTATTTCATTACATAAATTATATCGTACTTAAAGAAAACAGTTTGCATAATGGCATATTTGCATTCCCATGAGTTTATTTTGGAATTTTGAATTCAGACTTCAAGTTTCAGTGGAAATAATATTATTTGCCTTATTTAGGCTGGTAATTCTTCTTAATTATTATTAATTATCTAGAATGATGTATAGGTTTAATTAAATGTGAGTACTTGGTATTCTTGTTAACATACATTAAACACTGACAGTTCTCCTGTATATAGATAATAAAATATTAGAAAGTAGGGATATTTCCTGCGTTTGCAACCTGTAATTTCGTAACACAATGGCTGATTAATTTTATGTAAGGAAAAAGAATTTTTGATTAGTAATTTTAAAATTAAAAGATCACATGGTTCTTTGGCATGTCTTAAACTACATAATTAAAGTGGAAATGTGTACATCACTGTGTGCATTTAAGTTATAAATCCAGAATGCAAAGAATGTTAATAATTTAGCAACAGTGTTGCTGCGAAGCTGAAAAGGAAATAATGCAGAAGTACCACTTCAGACTAAATTGCTCTCTGCTTATAGACATGTAATGCAATTAAATCAAGAAGCTGTAAGCCTCCCACATCCACTAAGTTTAGGTTAGGTATTTGTACTTAAGATATCTGCTGTACAGCTTTCCTGGATGATAAAACAAAGGAAATACAAGTAATAAATCATCAGAATTAATTTACAGTATGCGATTCATATGAACTGTATAGAGGATTCATATTTTTATTGATTTTCATAAACCGTTTTTTATTACAGAAATAATGGTGGTCTAATTTTAATGCTACTTTTCATATCGTTCTCTGAAATTTATCTAGCGTCTGCTACTGTGACTAGTGTATCAGAATGCTGATGTCTGTGATTCATGAGGTTTTTAGGAAATCCTCATACGGAGGGAATTAATTGCCATTCTGGCTGAGGATCCAGTCTGATTTCTTAGATCATGACAGACAGGCACCTGACAGATCACTTGTAAATTGTTTTATCATAAGCATTCCAGGTTACAGTCCTCAGCTCTACATGTGTCATGAGAACTATCTCAATATTATGCTTGCCAAGTCCAATCTGCCAACTTGAATAAAAATACAGAACTTGTACACACTGTGTTCATTTACTTAAAAACAAACAAACAAGAACAGCAGCAAACTACTGCTTTGACTAGTTTTCAAGTTTTTGCCCCTGAAAGACAATGATGATTTTATTTCTGATGGTCTTTGTTACTTTCTTACATATGCAGATAGAGCATAAATCTGCATGCAAGCATTCAAAGCTTGATTTTTCCTTTTCCTATTTGCAAAAAATGCTATCTAGAAACAATTTTAAAATGTGGCTAACAGGTTAACATAAAGCTGTAATTCAGGAATAGATGGGGACCTAAGGTTACTTCTAGGAGCTAGTATTACCCCTTGCCTAGGGGAGTTTGGTGCAGGCTGTGAAGAGGCTGCTGGAGCTGGCTGTGTTCAGCAAACCCTTGTCCAGAGTTCTTGAAATAGCCCCTTAACTTGAAGTACTTGCCAGGCATTCAAGAGTTTGCAAGGAGTTTAGATCATGTTTGTGTGAAGTGCTGAGCGCTGCTGAGAGAAGCCGAGTGGAGCTGAGGCGGCTTCGTTCGGAGTTAGAGCAGAAGGGAGAGTACTCAGGGCTGGCTAAAATGGAGTCCATAGGGTTGGAGAATGCAAAAGTAGGCCTGATGCCAAGGCAATGCTCAAAACCTCTTGTGACTGCCTGAAATCTTGGTTTTGGTAGATACAGAGTATTCCTTAAGCACAAAATGTAGAATTACTGTTGTGTTTAAAGGAACATTATTGGCATATGGATTGTGTTACGTAAGGAGTCAGGAGACTGTCAGTCTTGTCATCATGGAGCAACCCGTGAAGTAACCACCATAAGCCATAAGCAGAAAGGAAATTTATTTAACAAAATATTTAGTGTTTGTCTCCAGAGTATCTTTATTGCTTATCCATTTTTTTCCCAATGTGTTTTGCATTTGAAACTGCCTTGCTCAGCATAGTTATCATGATCAGGAAAATAAATTCCAAATTTCAGTTTCTAGATATGATAATATTTAATAGATTTTTTTCTTTTCCAAGTATATTGTGTCTGAATAAAATATAAAGCAGTTTAAATATGCTAGCCTAGCTTTTGGCAACCAGCTATGTGTGTTTTGTGTGTTTTATTTTACAGATATGCATACTTGCAAAATACACATTTTTCATACATATGGGTATTTGATAAAGCTCTAAGATTATTAAGTACCCATAATTAGAAAGTTTATATGATAATCTTTTAATCTTCAAATTCGATTCACAGTGTTAATATTTCTAGATGCACCTCGTGCATACATATGTATTTATGTATTTATGCATAACTTGTATGCATAATTTCTACATTAAGAAATGCATATATACATATGTACATATGTATACATAAATATATATAAAAATATATATAGTAAACGTATGCTATACATAGTGTATGTATACATAGCAAAGTATAAATAATTTATATTTGTCGAATTGTAAACACTAAGCTTGTTCCAGGATACTCTTTGTATTACTGATTACATTAATTATTGAATGCCAAGCTGTAAGACAAGCTTATGAACAAACAGTTATTTTGGAAAGTATTGGTTTGAATTAGTCACTCTTGGTAAACAAGAGTTTTACATGAGTCTGGATTTTTTAGGCACGTCTTATTAACTGAACAGTGCGAATTTTCTTGTCCTGTGTTTTATGGGTTACAGTGTAACCTCATACATACTCATATATCCCTCCTCAATGTTACAATTAACAAATGTGCTTGAAACCTAATACCATATCATGCTAGTCCAAAAGATGCATTTGTAGATCATGTTGCTAGTATATTAATGATGTTTAGCATTTATGATAGTTACTTTGACCAGTCGGTCAAAGATCTAAGTAAGGGTAATGCATGTGTTTTATGGAACTGAAATTTAAAACTGTAGAGGCGAGAATTTTTGAGAGCTTGTAAAGCACAAATAACATCACCTCAACTTGGTCTTCAGTTCTTGTAGCACAGTATTTTGACAAGCGACTACATTTTATATAGTCTAAAGATCAGATCTTTCTCTCATGCAAGTCATTATAGCTCAACTGAAGCTGAAGGAAACCTGCTGTTTTACTCCTCTAGAGGATCTGACCTCAAGTGCTTAATATACCAATTCTGTCTTTTGCTAGGCAAAGAGGAAGATGACAGTATATTCCCATGCACTCACAGCAGCAGTTTCATATATTTGATGAGTTCATATTCACGAGACATCACCGCATCCTGTAGTATACAGCCAGGTGGACCAGACATAACATAGTCCATAGTGAGTAAAGAGTCCTATGTTATATTAAGCTCTCTGTCCATTGCTTCCTAAACCTGTGATGACCTGCTGCTGGGGGTGGTGGGTGGGGGCAGAGGATAGTACTAGGGAATCTTCCTGATGGGTGAATCCAATAAAACACTTTCTCCATTTTTGCCGTGTCCTACCATATATTCTGACAAATTCGTCATAAAGTGACCGCTTCTAACAAAATACACTGTTTTTCTGATGTGTATGGTACTCCGTTGTAAAGTGGCAAAAAGTCTAAGGAAGCTCCAGAGTATTTGTTAAAAAAAATTCTCTATAATTACTGTTGGTCATGATAATAGAGTGGTATTTAGAAAGGCGATTAGCCAAACAAAGCAAATGGCTCTCCAGATATAACTTATGGACGTAATGAACATGAACAAAGGTTTAAAAGAATGGTCTTGAGCTGTTGAAGCCTAGTTTCTATTATACTGCTATCACAGAAACTTAGTGAGATGACTGATATTTACTGTTAAATGTTTATTTCTTGTTGTAGTGAATATTTAAAAAGGTGAAAAAAAAAGGCTGACAATATTGACAAAATAATCAGCAACAAATCTTTATGCTTTGAAACTGTTGAATATTTTGAGTGAACAGGCCATATAGCCCAGTTTCCAATGGAGACTATTGGTGTAATATTTTCGTGTTTGACCTCGTGTTTCCTATATTCAAGAAGTTTGCAAATAAACTGCTACCATTAACTTAGCAGTATAGCTGTTCAAAAATGTCAAGGCTAGTGTTATGAATTATACATCCAAAACTTAAACTGAAACATGCAGCTAGTTCAAAGTCTGTGGATATAAACAAGACTTATAAGCAGATGTGAAGTTTTCCATTAGTGATGCAGTGGGATAACATTTTTTTTTCTGTTTTCCAGCTACATTTGTTGATCAAATCAACAAATCAACTCTCCCTATAAATCTTTGCTGCATTAAGAATTGTAGCTTGTGAAAGTAACTTCTCTTATTTTATAATATTTCATAGATAAATCATAAAAGTGTGCATGTTTTATCAGGTAAGTAGTTCTTGACAAGCACCTAAAATGCTAACTTGAAGCTGTGAGCATTTTTCACCCTTAACAGTCACTTCTAGGTCTGTTAACAAAGTAGCACTAAGTAACCACAACGCTCATAAGCTGCCAAGTAAAACACCAGAGAATTATTACACAGAAAAAGGAAGAAGCTTAAACTGATTCACAATACAGTGAATCTGCCTATATTATGATAGCAACATGAAATAATAAGAGTTTACTTATTTCTACTGATGTCATTGCTTTTATTAAGGAGCAGAGGAGGTTTGAGCAGGAGCTCAGTGTGTCCCATTTTGCATGACAGCCAGTCCTCACAACAGCGAGCTTTCAACCCTGACTTGATAGACTTCCCTTTGAAGATCTTATAAATGCAGATGAGGTAACTAGATCTTTTATAGTCTAATGAAATAATAATGAAAATAGTTTCCATTCTTCAGCTTTTTTTTTTCTTTTTTGTAGTTAGAGTCTGGTTACATAAAGGAATCACTGTAGGCAGTATAAAAAAGCAGGCTGAGGTTATGTTTGCTGCGACTTTATCATAAATAAACTTTATTACCTGTACCAATAATTTCTAGAGTCTTTATGTCATGTTATGAGAAACGTGATTCCATTTTCACTTGTTTTACGTTAGAGAGAAAGAGGTTTCCAAAATAATCCAGAACTAGCCGAATTCAGCCGAATTGGCTGAATTTGTAATTTTAACTTTTAATGAGCCACTAAGTTTTTGTGCTTAAAAGGCCATTATTTTGGAAAAGAGGTCCCTTCCAACCTTAAGCATTCTATGATTCTGTGAAACAGCAGGAAAAATAAAAGTAGGAGATTCTTTCCATAAGTTCACTGAACACTATAGAACAATCCTGATAAACTACGGGCTGTCCCAAGGTGCAGATGTGCAAGTAGATGAATATAAGCCACTTAGCCCTCAGCACCTCAGGCCTATGCAAAGAACGTTGGAAGGCATCACTGTAGATTATTCTCTGTTTTTGCTTTTGGTCTATGCTCAGGTTCTGGAGTAATCGCTAATCTGCACAGATCACAAGTGACATCTTTGTTAATAGATCTGTCATGAAGAATTGGAAGTATACTAGTGAAATTTGTGAATCACACAAATATAGAATTCTAACCAGTATAGAGAAGGATCAAGGTGCAAAAAAAGGAGGGCTGGACTCTGAAAAGCTGGAGATGGTAGAAATGGGGTGAATTTTGCTAATGCAGCTCGTGAGAACCAGTGGTGAGTAACAAAACCTGTCACAAGTGGGATCTCATCATTCGGATGAGAAATGGATGAAACATCCTTATTTTCTGCTTGACAGTGGAGTGGCTGCAGGCCTACATATGGCTCAAAAATAAACATCAGTATCTCAAATAGAAGGACAGAGTATTTGCCTAGAATATTGGCTACAAATTTAGCCATCCATGATCATGAAAGATGGATACAAAATGAAATAGGTGCAGAGAAGAGCTAGCAGGATGAGGGGAGTGAAGATCTCTCTAAAAGAGGAGGCTATAAGATCTTGGCATGCTTAGTGAAGCAAAAGAAAGGCTGAAAAGAGGATAGGATTGCTCTCTGTAAATACATTGGAGTAAACAACAGGGATGTGGACAGCATTTCATTGCAAAAAGACAACGTCAGCACAAAAATGCATAGGTATATGCTGTCCATAATTATTTACGAATCGATACCGAGGGACCTTTATGCAGTTGGATCAGTGAGATTCTGGGACAGGATTCCATATGAGCATGGACATGGGGAAGTCTAGCGGTTACCAAATTTTAAGACAGTTTGCTCAGTTAAATTAAAGAAAATTATGTAGTATGGCTTCCTAGCGGGGTGGCTGGACTCCCTGAGGAGTTCTCTTCCAGCTCTGTTTTCTTTTTTCCTAGAACAATCCAAGTCAGATGCTCTGGTACTTTCAGCTGCCAAAAATCCCTATAGTTGATAGGATTAACCTGCTAAATTTGTCCCTGAATAATAAGAAATCTCTGTTTTCTCTGCCATGTTCAGTAATTCATAGTTGTTACTATTTTTAGAGATACATTTCCTAAAGCTTATCTTTCGTATGTGGAAGCCAAGGAAAATTTTTACCTTGAAATACACAATTGCTCCCACAGAGAGTCTCTAACTTCGTTGAGGCTCTAGGGGCGCACGTGCCTGATCTGCTGATGCTCGCTCTAAGTTCAGGGATTCTGTTATACATATAAATAGCCAATCTTATTGTTTGATAAAGGTATTACATTCTATATTGGTGTAAAAGAAGAAGAAATGTGCACTGTGTCAATTTGCCTTATTTCAAGGGAAGGCTATTTGGAAATGCAGCTCATGTAATGTGTGATGAGGTGGAAACAAATAAAAGAAGTGACCACAGTCATTGCGTGCAACCTACACGTTTACCATTTTTTCCATTTTCATAGACATTTCTGGACAATTGAACTGACACAGTGTGCAGCAAATGGATAGTTTCCACATTTTCAGTGTATGCCATCAATTTCATATATTTTTAAAAGTGCTAATAAGTGCAGAGAATGAAAAAATTATATATTTAGAAAATACACCAAATGGCAAGTGTAATAATATGCTGTGGCTGAAGGCAGTTCTAATGCTTGCAGAATCTGCTACTTAATTTGCTGGACTTCTCCCATATAAAGTCTTGTCATTCACTTTGCAAAAAGGATACGTACTTTGTGCTCACCTTAATTTCAGAATTAAAATTTCAATGATAGGCTCACAGCCGCTTTTTTTCAGTAGTATACCACCATATATTCTGGTACATAGTTTATACCAGAATGTATCTTGTGTAGCGTTTAGACTTTTAATGCATGTACCAGAACCACTCATAAATTAATGTTATTTTTAAAAGATAATGACAGCACTGTAGCTACATTGAAAATTCTGCAACTGAGGGCCATAATGAAGCTCTTAGGGTTCTGTGTATGTAAACACTTCCATTAGTGAGGAAGGAATGAATTATAAGGAAATCCACTTTCACTGCACATAATCTTCAAGATGCTGTGGGACCACATCTGAAAATATTCATTCATACAAGCCTTTTTCTACTTTTAAATAAGGTTCCATGTGAGCAAGAACTTCAAGTACTTAGTCTTGTATAAATACATATTCATGTTTTTGTGAGTATAATTTCCAGTGTGCCTCAAGATGTCCTATATGCTAGATCCTCTCCCACTTTCATTTTACACATTGCTGTCAATATAATTGCTGTTCCAGCTGCCTAGCTTACATCTTATGAAATATTCCCTTCATATTTGTAATGAAAATCACCACTAAACTACAAGAATGCTGTCTTGTCCTTTTCAGGGTAAGTGGAATTATCTTTATACCCTCAATTTTACTGGCTTGGAACTGTTCATGGCACTCTCAAATAATCATTATTTTGCCTGCATTGCCTTGGTGGCTACGTATGTTATGCAATCAGCTAAATAAGTGTTTAAAACTGTCACCCAAGTTACCTAGTTAGTGTACTGCCAACTTAGACCATGGCAGTTTATAAGAACTGAAAGTATTCTCTCCATTTTTTTCACTGCTATTTCTAAGCTATGCGCCTGTCTTAGAAGTGAGGGAAGGAGTGTTTGCATGTGTTGAGATAAATGGAGACATAAAAACAAAAGGCTCAAGTGCTGGCAGGAAAACTTCTCTGAATTAATGCTTGCTGTTTTTCTGGTCGGTCTTTTTGAATTAAGAGAATGCTGATCTTTTGGGTGACTGTATGGCATCAGCTCATTTTAATAAGAACTTTATTTGAAAAGCAAAATTAATTGAAAAAGAAAAAAGAACTTTCTATGAACTATTTTGCAAACTGTAGGACTGTGAAAGGACAGTTAAATGCCAGAGAAAAGAGTATGGGAGAATCAGTAATAAGCAGTTTGGACTGTGATGGCAGTTGTCTTTTCTGGATGTTACGTGCTTACCCATCATCTTGGGTAAGAAATAATATTGAAGTCTCTAGTGTTATGTTCCTTTAGCAGATGACAATTTGCTGCAGCTAACAGGCAATGCTGTGTTCTTGCTGGGGAAAGGTTGTGCCGAACACCTTCCCCGAGGCCCTTCTGAACTGTTGTGTTTAAGGGCTTTCTTTGGAGCACGTATCTGAATCTCAGAGCTGGTCATATTCTGGCGATAAGCGGAATAATCCATGTTTTTGTATCTTACCATCATTTTATTTAACTGAAACTATGTAGTTTCTGGATAAATATGTACAAAATTCTTGTCATTTGCTTCCTGACCCCAGCCTTTTAATTAGCCAAGCTTCGTCTTGGACAGTCCCGCAGAATTGCCATGTGATATGGCAGCCGTGTAGGCAAATGACATTTTCATTCTTCAGCTTGGTTAAAGAATGAACTGTAGTTTAGATAGATGTCTGTCTGAGTAGTTCACTGTGTAGGATTATGCTCCATTTTATCAAAACTCTTTGAGATATACATCCCTCGGTAAAGGTGACTGCTCAGCCAATATAGCCTTTTTATCGGTGACACAGGACAGGGAGCAAGAAGAGAAATAAGGTGACCTTCTAGCTCTGTGAAGTTGGGTCAGATTCCTAGAGTCACAGAGGAGAGAAGTTAAAAACAAAAAAAATCACACATGGTCTCTCAGCCCTTCGTAGGTGGGAAAGAGCCTACAATATAATTGCAATAAAATAATGCCTTAATTATACTAGTACACTGTAATGTGGCATACTGTTGTTTAATTTTTGAACTGATTTGTGCTCAGAAAACTAAAGATGTGAGGAATAAAAAGAACTTTTAAAAACATAAAGTAAAAAGTATACAATTAAGAAGTTTTATATTGATTTCAAATCCATTATAGCTTCATTAAGATATAATAGAGTGAGAGTATTGAGAGCAGGTTTATATAGCAGTGCTACAAAATGAAGACCTTATTTCTTCTTGGCTTGTTCTCCTTCCTTTTAATTCAACACTGCTACATAAAATGAGATCAGACTGGATATTCTGAGCATTCCAGTGGCTGTCTATCTGAACTGAAAACTCCCTATCAAATAGATAAACTATCCTTTCCTTGGAAACTGGGATTACCTAAATAAAATTAATTTGTGGGAGGGGGGGATGATCTTCGCAATCAACAGTCCCAAGCAATCAGTGACCAAAGGCACTGTGCCAGGCTCATGGAGTATTTACTTCTCTGTGTGCTCCTTACTGCCATTGCCACATTTTCCCTAACTCATTCGCTGTCACTTAAGCAAATCTTGCAGTATTTACACAGCTTCAACATTTGCAGTGTGTTTGCAGTGTCTTATAGTATTGAGCTGAATCAAATCAGCAGTATATATGGCTGACGGCAGAAAATATGGACTAGATACAAAGACTTAGTTGGAATTAACATGAGATTGTCATATAAAGTCTTTTTAATAAAAGCTGCAGGCTTGTTCTGATTTTAGTCCATTTCGTGGTATTAATGTTATAATCTAACACATCTTTCACCTCCTGTAAAATCTACTTGCAGCATTTTCATCCAAGTGCCACCTGAAAACCATAATCTCATTTTTTCCTAATCAAGCCAATACTGAATTAAAAAAAACATTAGCTACAAAATATTATGCTCTGAAAAGCTGTGATGTTAATTAAAGGACACAAATATTAACAAATTCAGGAGTGATGCTGTTTAATCACAAATTCTTTTAAAATCAGTGTAAAATATGCCTTGGAAAAAATCAATGTTGGGGCAAGTATCCTATGCATAGAAAGTATGATGTAGGCAAATGCTGTGCTGCTTTGCTCAAGGTATTCAGGTGACTGTCTTAAGTAACAACATGAAAAAATATGTTGGAAAAGGTCATTCATAATAAATAATAATCGGTCTTTGTTGACAGAGGTTGCCAAAATGAACTCTTCCAGATAAGAGTTACCTTACTTGGTGCTTATGATGTATAGATAAAATCTTAGGTGTCACGTAGGTTTTCATTCCTGGAGATATAAATAGTTAGATAATGACAGAATAAGATGATAAACCCATTTTGGGGGGAACACACCTTAAAATATGCTGGTAGTATAACCTAGATATTAGCTTAACCTAGTCTGTTATTAATATAAATTTTCACATTTATGCGTGCTTGTTGGAACATTACAAAGAGCTGCAGCTACAAAATGAAGCCATTTATTGATCAGAACATTTTTTTTTCCTTGAGTCAGTGCCCTCTCTCTAAAGCAAAAGTGCTGACTGCAGCACACTGCTGATTGCGGATTTTTTTGACAGCAAAGGCCTGGCACTTTCCTAATCCGTGTAGCTGCATTGTACAAATTACAAAGCTTGTGTGACAGCCCTATTCTGTATTCCAAGAACTGCAACATACCTGTCATCAGATAGAAGTCAGAATGCACAAGTCATCACTTTACTTGGGAAGCTGAACAGATGATTGAAATTATTTCTTACGACTAATTCCCCTTTTAGTAGAGATAAGCTGCTTTGTTCAGCTGTAAATGAAACATTAGGGTATTAGCTGTCAAGCCAGAAGTATTGGGGAAGCTAAGATTTTTATCAGCAGTAGTAACATTTTGGGCAATAAATTGTTTTGTTGGGCAGAATACTAATCTCCAGAGGTACAAAGAAGCAAAGCTCATTAAGGTAAATGCTTAAAGCACACGCATAGAAAAAGCAAAGACAAAGGCTTATTACCTCTGTTATGGGGATAGATGGAACATTTGCACTTTTTCATCTCAGTGCAGCACTGAAGAATTATGTAGTGCTGTTATCAAATAGATGCATTTGTAGACTCGCAGAATGCTTTCTGAATATATCCAAGGGACAAATGCATATCTGAAATATCAATAGAGAGCTGTAGTAAGTGATGGGTTTTTGGAAATTGTTTTGCTTCCCTCTGGGTAAAATTAGATATCTGTGCATTGTCCTGTACTTAGCATTCACTAGATTAATAGACTAGCCTTATTAAATGAATTTTTGCAATAGAGAAGAATAGATGCCTGTCTTGTATTAAATATTTTTGCCAGTGTGCGTATATATACCTAAATTAAATTTATCAGGCTTTGTAGTACAGAGCAGTAAGATGATGAAAGGAAAAGGACTGTTGTTGTTGTTAAAGACTGCAGTTAAGGAAATGAACGTATTTGGGATGAGATGAGAGAAGTACCAATCTATACACTGAGGATAGGTGTAAACTTGCTACCAGAAACAGTGAAATGGGAGGAAAGTAAAATAGGTAGAAGGAATCTGTGTGTGTGAACTAAAAAGCCAGAATACTGCCTGCAAGTTGTTCTGCCCAAATTTAATTTCCTGTAATCGGGTGGAGACAGTTACCTGCCATTACTTGTTTGAAGGAGCATTTTATAAAGCTGTAAAATAGGTGTAATTTTAATACATGATATGGAGAACAAAAAATATGCAGAGGAAAAAACTGTCTCTGTAATTTTACTAATGACTGGCTCAAATGTCTTTAAAATTTTCTCTGTGCTATACTGACACCGATTTTAAAAGCAAAAGACACGGCTTTGCAGTCTCTCTTGTAATTCACAAAAGATACCAAAAAAAAAAAAAAAGCTTCAAAAAAGAATTGAGTGTAAATGCTTACCAAATCGTGGGTTATTAATTAAAAGGTTTTCAGTAGTTAGGGAACCGCTGACGCTTTTGAGGTGAAATCGTATATAGATAACAGAACAAAAAGTGCTGAGATCTTGCTAATTGTATTTTAACAAAGACAAAAAAGGTGGTTTAAATACTGATGTCAGTCACTGCATCATTGCTCAGTGATGGGGAAATCGTTTTTGTCTGCCAGCTTTGTTAACCTTATCTGTGAAACAGTGATTATAATGTTGGTCCACCTGTATAATTTGTTCAAGCCTTGGGAATAAATGTGATACTACAAGAAATAGTTGGTTGATACTTAAGTTAATGAGGTTGTCTTTTCTTCATTTGAGGTAATTGTACCAGTATCAGGATGAAAATATTGAGGTTTGGTGGTGGATTTTTTTCACCGATATGTTATTTTACCAGCCTTTGGGTATGTTGTATGCTAAATATATGTTGCTGTTAGCTGTAAAGCCCATTAATATTTTCCCTGAATGCCTTCTGTGCAATGAAGAAACTGTAAAAGAATATAACTTCAGCATTAGTCTTAATGGCATGGGGTACTGGTCAGCCTGTTAGATTATACTGATTTTGTATTAGTGTCAGAAAGAGATTAAATCACTGCATGAAGACAGCTGCTTTTTGGGTAGGTGTCTCATCGACCTCTGGTCTTATAGGGCAACTCAGTGTTCTGGGAAAATGATCTATGTGGGGACATATCCAAGAGGACTTGGAATGAACGTGCAAGATGCTCATGTGTTACTTGTTCTGTCCAGCAGTTACTGTAGCGACCTACAACAGCCAGAGCCTCCAGGCTGCTGTTCCAGATGCTGCATAGGATCCAGCGCAGAATAGTCTTAATTTTACAGTTACAGAAGCGTTAGTTTCTTGTCTGAAAAGAGCATCAATTCAGAATGCTGTGCAATTGTTAAAGCTGCATAGCCATAGAAGAAGTCCAAAGGTAAATTGCCAGACACCAAAGACTTCTCCCTTTTGCCTTGGACTTTATTCTGTTTTTTTCATCTTTGGATAATTTTTATGTTTGTCTTCCTCTAAGCCATTGGGTACCTGATGTAAGACATATAGGCTTGATTTTTGAGAGGTAATATGCACTTTGGAAAACCTGTCCAATTCCAGAATCAGAAGTGCTTTTGGTGAATGTTAGTTTCAACTTATCTGTATTTATAATTTCTTGATTAATAAAATGGGGTAAAGATAGCTACCTACTTATAAAGAACTAGTGGAATTTGCTATGCAAGAGCGGCATATTATTGCTGTTTCTATTAAACCAAGATTGTAATCTGCCTCATTGACAATTTATCCTCAGGCAAATTTGTCAGAGTTGTATTCAAGCTAAATTTTTGCTCATTAAGAGGAAAAAAAAACCCTGCAATCTTTCAATTATCGTAATAAGCAAATGAAGAAGAGTTTGAAGATATCCTTCCAAATTATATGACTAATTTCTAAGTGTTTTGGAGTATAACACCACACTGTGATACAGAACTGTGGTATAAAAGTCTAAAAAGTTGTTGGAAAAGCAATGTGAAGATTTATTCGCATTCGTTAGCATGTCTAGTCATTTATTTAGTTGAGCAGTTTACTTGAGCAAACCGATATTTCTTATGTGCTATTTTCCAAAGCTTCTTTGTGCAGAACTCTACAAAAGCAAGCAGACCTGTAGAAAAGGCAAAGCCTATTTGAAGACAAGTTAATAAAGCCAATAAAGCAGAAGGAAATTACTTGAAGTAATTCAAGTACTGACAATAGGGTTGCGTTGTTATCTTATGTGGAGATTTTGTATTAACAAAAAGAAAACAAATATATGAATAATTATGTAGTTCCTTTCCTTCTTGGGGAAGCAATCACATAGGCAGAAGAGAAGCTTCCAGCTTCTAACGTGAGGTAGGTGTAGGCAGAATGACAGGAGGCAAGTGTGCAGACACCTAGATAGTATTGAGGAATTTCCTTTGTGCCTGTTATTAAGATGGAGACTGTTCTTCTGTGAATGTAGGCCATGAAAACTGTAGATTTCAGTGGCACTGCAGTTGTAGCTGGAGTTATTAAGCTGAATTAGTTCTCACTACATATGTTTTGATGAGGTGAGTTATGTTCTCTGGGCATCTGGACCCTGGTATAAGCCTTGCCCTTTACTGTGTGAAATCCTTACATTAAGAGGATTCTTCCCTTGATTTTATGCTATTAAATAGCATTTCTAGAGGAAAAGAATGCTTTTTTTGAATGCATTTTAAAGAGTATAGTAGAAATATGCCCTGATTTATCCTATGTGCTCCTGACATTGTAGTGAGTGTTTCCGCATGCTCGTAGCTCCCCAGCACTTGGATGAAGAGAGATTTGTAATGGAAGTAGACATTAGTTGCATATGAAATAATTATACCTTTCAACCAGAACCACGAATATGATCCTGATTCTGCAACTTAGGGTGAAAGAATCTACTCTAATTTGTAACTAGTATTTTTAATCGTGCTTTTATCTTCTTTTTGTCTTCAAAGCACAAGTTCAGTTTTAAATACAACCTTTTTCTTTTTCTTCTTTTGGAAGGTAGAACAGCTGGATTGAACTCTGAGAAAACAGAGTTTGCAGTTGTTGTTGAAGTGGAGGAGACTAGCAGTTTTCTGAAGGTATCAACTTCCACAATATATGAAGTTTGACAACAAGGTTTTAGACTATGTTTTAATATAGGAAGCCTGGCTTTTAGGACTATTTTCTACATGACAAATGCTATGCGCCTAAACTGCTCCTCTGATATGAATTTTTGAGAGGTTCAGTTCGTCCTGATGACTGGCTTAACCCAAATTAAATATTATGTGATTCTGTCAAATCTATAACCCATATCTATGGATATCTACAGACATAGATATTGCTAATCCAACAATGTAGGTATTGGTGCCTAGAATCACGACAGCCTAGAGCCATGTTGCCTCTTAAGTCAAGCTTTAAAAAATTTATTTGAAGATAAATGCATGTTTTGGAGCTTTGTAAACAGAGAAATATTAGGTACCAAAAATCAATTCAGATACATCTTCACTGACTAATCAATATACTGAATTTGTGATTTCTGAAACTTCAGTAATTCTCGAAAATCCCCGATTGATCAGATTGGCTCAACTAAAAAGAATATGAATGTGGTGTAGTTTAAAAATCTGGGAAAGGACTGCAGCATAGGCTAGAATATTCTGTTTAGTGAATACTTCAGTGCAGCTGTCTTTTGTCGGAGCAGTAAGAACAGGAGAGATAAAAGTAAGTGAAATTATATACCTAACCTGTCATAAAACTCTTTGAAGTGATTGAAACTTTTATAGTTTCTATACAAGATACTCAGTGAATACCTAAAGTGGGCTTTTTTTTTCCCCATTTGTGTAATATTCCCTTTTCATGTGAAGCCTTGATTCCTTGGCTTTGCATCTCAAGACAGCAGTGGAGACTGAGGCAGGCAGCAATGACACTTAGCTAGAAGTCAGTGCTTTGGTGGCCTCTTAGATGAGGTGTTGTATGTTGCCCTGGAATTCTGCAAATTCCCATACTCTGTAGCCTGTGGAATATTTTCAGTGCAGATCTTCAAAGGAAATTGTCCTGTGTAGTCGTGCTTTTTCCTTATTCATTTACGTCCTCTGCAAAGTGTCATTTCAGTCCTATCCCAAACATCTTTGTGTTGTAGTTGTAGCTCCTTGATTTGCACTGTGGTTTAGAAAGCTGACTGCGTTAGTGGGAAGGGGGAATAACAGAGCGGAAATACAGAGAAACCCTAATGACATTCTGTTCGTCTGGCTTCTGGATAAATCCTTGAATTGCTGTATTGGAGATGCCTGAAATTTTACACTCTTTGCTGACAGGAAAACTAGGAGAATCCATCAACACCGTGCAGCGGATGGGCCACATTCCTCAAATAATCCAGTCAATTAAAAATTGATTTTTGTTCTAGGCAGCATGGTGGTAATGTAGTGGGGAGACAGTGTGTGCATTACCAACAGAGCTCACATCAGTTAAGTGATATTTAGGTGATCTTCTGTCATGGGAGAAAGCAGTGCAGTTGATGATCTTTGCTACTGAAGAAGCTAAATTGAAGTGTCAGATACCAGAATTGCATTTTATTTCTAATATGTTGGCCTGCCAGCTTGGGAGAAGCTATGTGAAGTCTGTGAATACAAAGGGACAAAAGTGCTAAATCTAGCAGAAACTGAACGATTTGAGAAAGATTAAACTATAACATGGCTTTTAGAGCCTTCAAGTAAACGCATTTAAAGAAATTGGAACTTGAACTCCAGTTGTGGGACCTTTTGTCTCCTGCCTCGCTCTTCACCCTGACTTCTGCAGAGCTAAAATAAATGAAGATATGCATGCTCTAAATCGCACCAAACTTGTTATTAAAAGAGAAAAAGACTATAATGCTACTAAAAAGTTAGAACTTTCTTGATGTCTTTGAATTAAGAGCAAAGGAAGGTTTAAAACTGTTAATTAAAAAGCTTATTTACCTTAAGCTTACTTGCAAACTCCTGATTTGCAGAATGTGGGAAATGAGGTTTCTTTTTCTAATGTTGGGAGCACATATGGAAATGTGCAGTCACGTGGATTATGTGGGGTATGGCTGGGGAGCCTCTGCAGTGCTTGTTTTTGAGACACATCCACACGCCGTAACAGGGCCTGCGTGGAGCCTGCCCTTCTCTAAGGGGAGGCAGGTTCCTTCCTTTCCTGTTGAGGGCAGGTGCAAGAAGTCCTTGCACACTGTTCCACTGCGCTCTGCCTGCAAGGTGGCTTCAGACATATATGAGTGACACGTATATCCCCTGTATATGGGGAAACCTAGTGGTTCACACGTTGTGTCCTGGCTCGAGCTTCTGCCTATGGCACCAAGTGCTTGCAAAATGAATCAACCAGAGCCTGCGTAGAAGAACGGGCAATGGCCTGCGCAGCAGTTGCCCCTTTGTAGTGTCAAGGTAATCCCATGCTGGTTTTAACATGGCTTGACAAAAATTCTTGACGTCTCAAAGCCAAACTGAAGAGGAGATAGTGCATTTATGAACTTGAGAACACTAAACTGCTTTTATTAAAGGAGGCTAGGGTACAAACAGTGTGAAACTTGGCTATTAATACAATTATATCCTAATAATTGTCATTTTTTTTTTAACATGCCTTTTAGTAACTTGAAAATTTTCAGTTAAAGATGACCTCACCTGCGTGAATGGTTTTACTTCATCAATTTATTCCTAGACTTCATAAGAAGAAACATAAATCAAATCGCAAATGCTTTTTAAAGGTTATTATTGGGGTAAAATGCTGCTGGGTTTTAGTGCTTTGGGAGTGAAAGAAAAATGATGTTTCTGGGCTTCAAAACTCTTCAGCATGATTTGAATACAAGTGGCTTACTGTGATAAGTATGTTAGGCTCCCTTCTGTTAATTACAGTATTTCAAATGAGACTAATTTGACAGCCACAGGCACATAATATGCTAAATACTTCCCATAGTATTACTTTGAGGAGAACTCCCTTCCCCCCAGCCTCATGTGAATAGTTTCTGATGGGACATTATAATTTAGAGGCTCTGAACCAAAAGCAGATAATATCTAACGACCTGCTGGTTTTCTGTTTAGATTGAATGATTGTGTTCTTCCGAGGACGAAATGGAAAAGGTTTTACTAGTCATTGACAAAGAGGCAGGTACCAGATGTGGACGTGGGCTTGCTCTAGAATTTCTTTAGAAACACATTTGTTGTTTCATTGCATTTTTTGTGTGCAGATGTTTTACTCGCTGTGAGTTTGTATACGGTAAATGCGAAACACATTTGTTCCTGCAGCTTGTGTTTTGATATGGTTACATGCTTTTATTTTATTTACTGTTTTTTTAATTCGCTAGAACAGCACGAAAGCTGACTGCTAGTCTCAGGATTAGAGCTATATATTGGAATGATTTTAATACAGAGGTGTTTGAAATTACAAAAGTACCCTTTGATGTTTTTGTAAAGTTAAGAAATTATTCCATGTAAACTTTTGACCTTCTTACTTATGTCCGAAGTATCAAATTAGGAGCAAATAGCTTAAGTGACTTATTTAGAGGAGGGCCTACAAAAAGTGCTAGAGTTGCTTCAACTCTTCTTTTATAGTAATATTGTAGTTTTATCTAAATTCCACCAGGTGCTGCCAAAGAACATACAGCCAAAGCAAAGTTTATAGCTGAAGTGGAAGTTGTTTGCATCATGTGTGCATGCAATCAGGAACAGAGCTATTAAATCCTGCTCCAGAAGCATGAGCATCTTCCCCTACACATTTAGGAGCTCATCTCCACCTGGAATCCGGCTATGAGCGGTCAAAACAGGTGATATGAGAGGGGCATTCCTTATAGGCATCATGCTCTTAAAAATATGCTTTTTGACACAAGTCCATTCACTGTCCGTGAATGACCCACAAATTTAACAGGCAGCTATAGACTTGTTGATCTACTATATTCTGTCTTAATGCTGGGAACTAATTTTTCAAGCTAGTCAAAGAAAGTTTAGCTTATTTGCACTTTTTCATTCCAAGAAGCAAAATCACTATAGACCCTTTACTTCTAACTGATGTAAAGACGTTTCTTTCCTTTTTTTGCCTTTTTGTGTTGCTGAGTCAGGAGCTCTGTTTAGCATTAGCCAGTTTTTTCTGAGTATTTTTTTTTCTTTTTTTTTTTTCCTCACTCTGGGAATAAAATGTGCTTGCAAAAGCCAAGATCTGCTTGAGGAAACAAGAGTCCCAAACTTGCGACTGCTCACAAAAGTGCAGTGCAAAATGGGCAGGCAAACAGCACTGGTAGCAGCAGGAATCAATTTGGAGACTTGGTGCAGAGCAGTTTCTCCCCTGCCTCCCTGGTGAGCGCAGCCGTTGTGTTTGTGATGTAAAAAGCAATGTACATTTTAATTGCAATACTGATTGTTTGAACTGTTGCTCAAGTGTTAGCACGGCTTAAGTCAAAAGAGACCAGATCACGGGCAATGTGATAGCGGTTGCCAGAGAAGGTGTAATCAACATCTGCTGGTGTTGGTGATGCAAAAACCTGTATTAGCTGCTGTAGCAGGCTTGGA
This sequence comes from Tinamus guttatus, assembly GCF_059628265.1. Lineage (NCBI taxonomy): Eukaryota > Metazoa > Chordata > Aves > Tinamiformes > Tinamidae > Tinamus > Tinamus guttatus. The sequence goes on along the minus strand of NW_028288706.1, from coordinate 2,407,308 downwards.
ACTTTTAGGGATTAAAAGCTTTTGTAATCAGTAATCACTAGCATGGCACTCTGTAAATGCTGTGTTGTTTTCTGTTGTGTTTTATAGAACTGAAGTCTTGAATTTATTGTCGTGCAGGAGTGATTTATAGAACTTAATGTTTAACAGCAAAGATGAAGCAAAAATTCTGTGCGGCATCATTGATGTGGATTGCCAAGATGAATGTGGCATGTGGGAAAAAGGGAAGAAAGAAATGTAGCAGTTATTCTAAATATGTTTAGAAATGTGGCTGCGGCAGAGTCTGTACAAAGAACGTTCTCCCTTCTGAGAAATCTTTGGCAGTGACTTCACCTGGCAGTGTTTAATTAATTATTTATAGAGTGTTATGTTTGCCTTCCCTGGGGTTATCATCTTCCTCGTTCTGTCTCCCTGCCCCCATTAAAAAGTGACAATTATTTGAAAAGAGCATATTTTAATTTCTGAAAATTTAGATCACAAAAAGGTGTTGACATACTCTGCTTCTTTTTGTTAGTATATACGTGTACGTAGAACAGCTTAATATTACAACAGTTTTCCCGGGTTCCCATTTTATTGCCATCCAATTGTACCTGAGGGAGAGGGAGGAAAAGAAAGAGAGGAAACATAAATTACCCCCTCCCAGGGTGAGATTAGATCAACATTTAAGGCAGTAAGTATAATACCGATGCTGTGATCAGGTGCTCAGAGCCAAAATACTCGCAGCCTTGGTGCTATTCTAATCAAAGGTACTGGAGATTGAGCAGTTCTCTGATGTGGTCTTATCAGTCTGAGTATAATGTAAATCCTGTTAGAGCAGCTTTGTCCGATGTGCCTGTAGCTTTGTTCTCAACCTTTCAGTAACAGTTCAGTGAAGCAGAAAGAGTCCTGTGAATTGATATTATAAGCCTGCATGGTTGTTTTATTCATTGTTGAAGCAACAGAATATAACAGAAGTATTTATTTTTAGTGGATTGAGGATACTTTTTTATTCTCTCATTCTGAGCGGTGGAGAGAGGTTCTAAATGCAAAAGAGGAAAAGCTAATACCATAATCATATCCATACCGATTCTCAGCACAATCCCATTGAAAGATAATGCAAAAGACTGTATGTTTAATTTATTTTGCACATTCATAGAGATTGGTAAAATCGAAGTGTTTTTATTTCCTGCTGATGTAGAAAAAAAACTACCATCTGACACTGTTATAATCAGGAAATAGTATTTGTGTGAAATACAAGCTTTTCATAATGCACTTAGTCTTCCCAGACATCTGTATTTCTCTCCCCACCACCTATCTGCTTTCTTTGGGAGAGAGATTATGCCTAAGAAATTCAAGGTTGTGTTGTATTCTGTGATTCTAGCTGGTGGGCATTCCTCACTGAAGTTCAAGAGCATGAAATTCCCCTTTAGTCTCACTGCTTTGATATGGTACTTGCCTAACAATCAAGCAAATTAAAGTGTGGCGAAAAAATGATAAAAGGGCTGAAAAACTAAATTGAGTTGATGGTAATAATTCTGTGGCGCCATGTTGACCCTTATTCTTGAAAATCGTTTTTTATGACATGGATCAACAAGAAGTAGTGCAATACCGCTGAGAATCTGATTTTGGTACAAAGCAGATATGCACTATTTGAAGTTTTAAAGCCTCATGTAACCTAAAAATCGGAGTTTTAAAGTATAAAGATTTTCTTCAGAGATTTAATTGCAATTCATGAATCACACAGATAGGGAAGCCCAATTATATTTGTAGATGATTCTCTAGTGTGGGATATGGTGATTTACAAAATTAGGTCCATGACCACGAAAAGCTATTTCAAATGAAATATCTATGAGATGGTGAATTCTTTGAGATAGAAATAGTTTCAAATACATTTCTCATTCAGACTTAAAAAAAAAAAAAAAAAACAAACAGGAATTTAAGGTATTGAATAGCCGATATTTTTAGGTTAAATATTTAAGAAAATTAAGAAATTAAGAAAAAATTCTCAATTAAGAAAAAATGTGATATTCTTTCAATTAAGAGAAAGTATAAGCTTATATTCTTTGAAATTAAGAGGTCTGAAAATTACTTCTGGGGAGTAGTAGTAATCTATTAAATGTCTTGCTTCATCTTTCATAATTCTCTGCACATTATTTTGTTTTTATCTGACAACATAAGCAACCACAGATATCTGGAGCTTCTTGTATATCTTCATAATAAAGAGAAGTTTTCTGTTGCCCAGTCCTGCAGTCCCGTTCTTGTTTCTGTTTGTAGCACTATTGATTTCCGAATACCCGAAAAAGCCTTTGTAGCTATTGGAGCAACGGCAGGATTTGCTACGTGCCAGACCCACATCAGAACCTGAGGAATAAAGCAAGGCTAAAAGTTTGAGATCAATTAAGTTCTAATGAAAGGGATATGGTTATTAGTGTTCAGACTATGATATAGACACGTTCAAAGGGAGGCAGGCTGTGGTGTCCTGGAGGAATCAGAAATGGGACCTGCTAAAATGGTCCTTGGAAATCATTTTCAGGGTATATTCAGTGTATTTTACATATCTAGGTGGTTTTTCCTTGTCATTCTAAATTGCTGCTTTTCCTCATGTAGCAATCCCTCTCTACACATCACATAACTATATGTGTTCGTGTAGGATAAATATTCTCTTATCAGTCCCTGACAAAAGTGCCGTGGGTTTTGATAGGAGTCACTGACACAAATGGCAGCGCATCTGTAAATTGGTAACAAGTAATGTGACCTGCACATCTGAAAAGGGTTAGTAATTATTTCATGCTCAACTTAATTTGCAGCTAAATAAGTCCAGCCTTTGTAAATGCTACCACATATAAAGCAGAATAAAGTGAATTAATTTAGCAGACTAATAACTTCTTTGTGTGTATCCAAGTATTTTATGTGTTGACTACCGGACACCCCTAGATTAAGAAAACACAGTTGTTGAATGTATCGTGCTAATACAGATTTAGTAGTCAGCTCTTCTGTCCTTGATCAGCATAAGAAATTTCATTAATTAAAAGGAAAAAAAGTGAAACTCATTTGTTTGCAAAGCTAGAAAGCTTGTCTTGAATTGATTTTTTTTTTCTTTTAACTATTATTATTAAGCTTTTCGTGACACAATGTTTTAGGCATTTCTGAAAGGATGGAGGAATATTAAAGTGCTTATAGAGTTATGTTTTTCACCTGAATTTGTCTCTTGAAACTTGTTCAAATTTATTTTGTTTCTCTTTGTAAATCTCCACTCTGAAACAATTCCTCACATCCCGTGTTCTGTGGAACTGCAATATTTGTCTAAGGATGAGCTGCATTCAGCATTTTGTTAACTGAAATGGGAAGTGACAGACTGACTAAAAGAAAATCTCTGTGCCAAAGAAACAGATATTACTGCTTTCTCATGGCTTACTATATGCTTGGACATTGAAGGCCTTGAGATTACAGAAACACTTAAGTTTCGTATTGATCCATGTTAAAATAATTCTGTGAGAACAGAGACTTCTGTATCATGTTATTTTCCTCTTCCAGTATTTGAGTAGGGATGGTCAAACATTGAGAATATTGTGAGGAGTGAAGAAAGGCTTGGAAAGGAGAGAGGTATTCAAAAATACTGATTTGTTAGATATACTTTGTTTGCATTGATTGCCAGTATATATCTTTTTGAGGGCAGCAGTCACATAATAAGTAATAATCTGCCACATAATTTGTGTTTTTACTATTCTTCTGACTGGTGTTTGGAGAAACTAGTCTGTACCTCCACACCCAGCAAGGATTATTTTCTTTAATGTTTTGGATGTTTTAGGCAAAAATGCAAGAAAGCCCTAGTTATCCCCCAGGGACAGGAGAGTGGAATGTGGCTGTGAGGAACTGGAGAAGATCCTGGAACACTGGCACAAGAAAGTTCAAATTATATTCTTATCTTGCCATCCCTTTTCCTTTATTCTAGGAGGGAGCTTGCCTCTCTTCATAAACAATCATCTCGGTCGGGAGGTCCAGCTTGACTTAATCTTCCAAAGTTCAGTGTGATTTTTCTTGCTCATCTTTACTTGCGGGAAGGAAACATAGATCCCTTCTACCCTCAGTCACGCTGTGGCTCTGCTCTTGTACCTGGGGGCCTCATAGCTGCTCTTCAGCAGACTCTGGTGCTCTGCAGCCCTGGCGACCACACCAGGCCTCACCGGGCCCGTGGAGCTGCCTCTTGGATGCAGTGTGTCTTTTGGGTTTGCCTCTTGGATGCAGTGTGTCTTTTAGGTTGCCAGGTGGCCCATCCCTCTTCTGGAGAAGGACCTGGGAGGGCTGGGCAGCAGGATTGGTTGCTCGGTTGTGCAGGCTGATGAGTCTTGTGGTTTTTGTTTTTGTCCTCGTAGGAAGCATGGAAGCTCTTCAGTGCAGCTTTGTGGCTCTGAATTGATGCTGCAAAAGACGATAGTCTTTTGGGGCATCTGGTATAGGGTATCTCCTGTTTTAATCGAAGAAGTAAAGCCGTCCTGTATAGCAAATTCATATTGAAGACACTTGTTTGTGTGTGCACATCATCTAGTAGCGCTTTTAGCAAATCCGCTGGCCACAGAATGTTAGTGCAGTGTCACCTGAAACACAGAGAGGAAACCTCAGGGGATCTCTCAGCTTTGCCAACATAACCCTGTGTGCGCGTTGTGTGTGTCATGATGATACGTTCCGTGGCTGATATTATCCTGATTTTGTTATGGACCTTAGTACTGGATGTCTGCTGTCCAGCCTAATAAAAATTAGGCCAAATCTATCCATGCTGTATGAACTGAAGAAAGACTGGATATATACCACATGGGTATAACCCTTCGAAGGGACTCATCAGCTCCTTATCACACAGTGTCATCGCATCATTTGCAGAGCACATATTAGGTGTATTTTTGCTTGCAGTTGTAGTTTAGGATAGGGAAAATGTTGGTTTTTTTTTTTTTTTTTTTTTGATTCATGAGATAGTATGCTTTGTCTAGAGAGCATTTACTAGTCTTACTGTCATATTTATATTAAAGGCATAACACAATCCTACTGCACTGCGAATTGCCTTTTATTACCCTCATCTTTGCTTGCAAAGGTCATCACCTTGCATGTGAATGAAATTTGGAAAAGATAATGGCTGTAATATTTGCTTTAGAAGTGGGATTTTATTCTGAATTAAAAGGCAGTGCTGTTTTTCAGAGAAAAAAATAAGTTAATATAACGTTTTCCTGCACATCTTTTTAACTCTTGTATGTAAAGTTAATTCAGCACCTTTGTATGGACAAATTGTATTCTTCCTCGCCCAAGTTGCAGTTGCTTTTGTTTTGTTTCGCATTTGAATAATACATTTGATTACCATGGCAAATGTTGCAGTGTCTGCATGCCTGACTGTAGTGCCTAATTAACTGATGATAACAAGGCAGGATTGCCCTCTTCTCTCTCATAAGCAATCATATACATGACAGTTCTTTTATCTTGCTTCAAAATTGACTTGCTCTCCTGACCCTTAAGCAGCTCCTGTTTTCTGTGTTTACCTCTGATGCCTTTGGAAGACTGTTAATTTTCTGTGGCATATCCTATCTGCTCGTAATTAACACATTGAACAGTGAAGAAATAGTTCGGCTTGCAGATGCCTAATGGAGGAATGCTTTCTCCTAGTAATTATACAGCTTCATTTTAGTGATTGGCATTGACCTACAAGGACTTTTTTTAGGGACCGTCTAGAGGGGTGCAGTCCTATCTGGGCAGAGGAAAACAAGCAACAGTATAGGTTAGTTTTGCTCTAATTTACCCATATGTGTAAAGTAAATTTGAAAACATTTGGTGGTAAATTTGTTTAAGGTATGTGTTTAGCAAAGTTGGATTGGAGGTAAACAGTGTTGTCATCTTACGTGTATTTAATCCCGAAGCCTGTTCCTTTTTAACCACAAACTTTGCGAAGCGCTTGACCTATTTTAAGGAAGTATTAAAAACACCGTGTGTATATAAAGCAAATATTTTTCAGCACTGTATCTTAGAAAAAAGAACTCTTCAGATAAATGAGCCTGGGATTTCTATTTATTGTTTTATACCCGGCTGAGATTAAAGCAGTAATGAATACAAGTTCAAAGAGAGAAAGGTATAGAAGAGGAAAGGTTGATAGTTACAGCAATAAAAACAGGGGCAAAAAGAACAGCTTTTCTGAAGGAGTTGGGCTGGAATAATAATGATAGAATTGTCTAAATCGATATATCTCTTGTCAGCTTCACATCTGATGTTTGAATCAGTCAGGCCCTTTCTGCAAGAGCTTTCCTCCGGAATATTGAATTATTTATTATTTGTATCTTTTTTCCTTCCCTTTCTGATGATTTTTTTTCTTTTCTTCCTTTTTTTTTTTTTCTCTCTGACTTAGTAAAATTTGTTTTTTATGCTGCCAGGTTCAATGTTGTCTGCTCTTTGATAAATAGCAGTAATTGGGTGTATAGCAGAAGTCGTGTAAAAATGTATGACTTCAATTACATCTAGAACAATTTTTTCTTTATATTGATCTTTTTTTTTTCTGTATAAGATCTGCTCTTCATAGCCTGGAGTGCTGAGTTTTTAAAGAATTACTCTATGTCCATATGTTGGCATGCACTTTTGAACCCATGCATCTTTTTTAAAAAAAATGGAATGCTGTCTTGAGTCAGTTCTGCCTGAGCAGTAAGTGAAAAATTAGAGTCATTCAGATAGTGAAATATTCATATTGTATTCTAGTCAGATGAGGGATTGCATTACTTTAAAATTACAATGCCTACTTACAGTCCCTGCTTCTCTTGTCTGAGATAATGAAATGAGGGTACTGGCCAATTAATGAAAATATCTTTCATTAACAATTATAATCCAGATAAAATATATGTTTTGAAAGTCACTTTCATGTGTAAAGCTCTGCTCATTTAATTCTGCAGTTGTACATAACAGTGCTTAGCCTGGTAAGTATTATTGAAGGTACTAATGCAAATAGCAAAATCCTGTATATAATGCCATATATATTAAGTTAAAATTCTGATTGTTTTCCAAATGTGATATGTTTTAAATTCTTCCTCCATGCTTTATGTCAGTGTATGAGGTGAGAAATAATTTGCTGTTATGTTGCAATGCGATACAAATATGTCAAACAAAATACCATGCCTTTGGTGTTGATTTATGATGAAATGAGGTGGGTGCTTTACCCGGGAATGTCTCCAAGGGTCACAGCTAGAGATGGGCTCTGCTTAGTGGCCAGCGATCCTGGTTTGCCCTGGTGCAAAGTGAGAGGCTGGTTGGAGGCTAGGTCTGAATCTGAGCTTTGACAGAGTTCAGGGCTGGCAGCGTTGGGGTTTTGCA